>NC_091284.1:382515021-383961687 GCF_032444005.1 Ranitomeya imitator
GATACTGCAACGTCACGGATCGTTGTCGTTCTCATTGGAAAGTTGCTCAGTGTGAAGGTACCTTTAGTCTATCATTTTTGGGGTTATGCAAATAGTACCCACAAACTATTCTAGCAAAATCTGTACACCAAAAACCATAAAGCACTCCTTCCTTCTAAGACCTCACATATGACCAAACAAAAGCTTCTAATGACATCTTGTGTATCACTTTATGTGTAGTAAATTCCCAAACAATCAGGGGGGCCATTTTTATCTATTTCCCATTGTAAAAATGAAAAATTAGCAGCTATGGGTACAAAATTATTAAGACATCCTTAGATGAATTCCTTGAGTGGTCTAGTTTCCAAAATGGGGTCACTTGTAAGGGGGTTTCTGTTTTTTAAGCACTTCAGTGACTTTGCAAATGTGAGATAGCGTCTGCAAGCTATTCCAGACAAATTTGTGCTCCAAAAATAAAATAGCGCTCTTTTCCATTTGAAATGAAAAAAATTGGCCCAAAACCATATTTTAGTAAAAAAAAATGTAATTTATCCCCTTTCTGACATCAGGCGTAAGAGTACACCGATATCAGACTTCCCCTGTTCCGTGCTGAACCCGCACCTTTCCGGGTACACTGTATGACAGCTGATTTATAAAGACGTGTGGCCGCAACAGCCATGGGTGGAATCGCAATCTATTTGCGACTTTAACCCATTAAATGCCACTGTCAATATCTGACAGCGGCATGTAAGTCGCACTTCCTGCATCGCGCTTGAAATCCCGCCCATCAGTTACCCGGTCACGTGATCGCGAGTCACCGATGGGTTGGCATGACAACCAGAAGTCTCCAGCAGACCTCTATGGTCATCATAGCCAGATTGCCATGAGCACTGCCCAGTGGTCGGTGTTCATAGCGAATGAGCATTTCTATTACATACAGGTGATAAGATCATTGCTTGTATGTAGCAGAACCGATCAAAGTACTGCAGCTTTTAGTCTCCCATAGAGACTATTGAAGCACTAGATGGTAGCCCGATTCTAATGCATCGGGTATTCTAGAATATGTATGTAGTTTATTTATGAAGATTTTAGAATAATACATTGAATACACAGGATTCGGCCGGCCGCGACCAATTAGCGAAGAGTGGTTCAAATCCCACGCCACTTCGCGGCCGGACTGCGCCTGTCGCTGATTGTCCACGGCCAGCCACGTAGTATATAGTACAGCCACGTAGTATATAACAGCCCACATAGTATATTGCACAGCCACGTAGTATATTGCACAGCCATGTAGTATATAGCACAGCCATGTAGTATATAGCACAGCCCACGGAGTATATAGCACAGCCCACGGAGTATATAGCACAGCCATGTAGTATATAACACAGCCCACGAAGTATATAGCACAGCCACATAGTATATAGCACAGCCCATGGAGTGTATAACAGCCCACATAGCATATAACATAGCCATGTAGTATATAACAGCCCAAGCATGCAGTATATAACACAGGCCATGTAGTGTATAACACAGGCCACGTAGTGTATAACACAGGCCACGTAGTGTATAACACAGCCCACATAGTGTATAACATAGCCCACGTAGTGTATAACACAGCCCAGGTAGTATATAGTACAGCCACGTAGTATATTGCACAGCCCACGCAGTATACTGCACAGCCCACGTAGTATATTGCACAACCCACGTAGTATATTGCACAGGCTATGTAGTATATTGCACAGCCCATGCAGTATATTGCACAGCCCATGCAGTACATTGCACAGCCCACGTAGTATATTGCACAGCCCACGCAGTATATAGCACAGCCCACACAGTATATAGCACAGCCCACGCAGTATATTGCACAGCCCATGCAGTATATTGCACAGCCCACGCAGTATATTGCACAGCCCACATAGTATATTGCACAGCCCACATAGTATATTGCACAGCCCATGTAGTATATTGCACAGCCCACGCAGTATATAGCTCAGCCCACGCAGTATATTGCACAGCCCACGTAGTATATTGCACAGCTCACGTAGTATATTGCACAGCCCACGTAGTATATTGCCCAGCCCACATAGTATATTGCACAGCCACATGGTATATTGCACAGCTCACGTAGTATATTGCACAGCCCATGTAGTATGTTGCACAGCCCACATAGTATATTGCACAGCCCACGTAGTGTATAGCACAGCCCGTGTAGTGTATAGCACAGCTCACGTAGTATATTGCACAGCCCACGTAGGGTATAGCACAGCCAACATAGTGTATAGCACAGCCCACGTAGTATATTGCACAGCCCATGTAGTGTATTGCACAGCCCACGTAGTATATTGCACAGCCCACGTAGTATATAGCAATGTGGGCATCATATCCCTGTTAAAAAAAGAATTAAACTAAAAAATAGTTATATACTCACCTTCCATTGGCCCCCGGATCGAAGCGGTTACCGACGCTCCTCGCGCGCTCCAGTTTGAAGAGTGTATGCGGTCTCGCGAGATGATGACGTAGCGGTCTCGCGAGACTGCTACATCATCATCTCGCGAGATCACAATGCATGGAGCTGTCACCGGAGCGTCGCGAGGAGCGGGAAAGGCCTGTTCTGGATTCGGGGGGCCAACAGACGGTGAGTATATAACTATTTTTGATTTTTTTAAAAATTATTTTTAACATTAGATCTTTTTACTATTGATGCTGCATAGACAGCATGAATAGTAAAAAGTTGGTCACACAGGGTTAATAGCAGCGTCAACAGAGTGCGTTACACCGCGGCCCGTTAGCGCTGCCATTAACCCTGTATGAGCGCTGACTGGACGGGAGTATGAAGCCGGCACTGACTGCGGGGAGTAAGAAGTGGCCATTTTGCCGCCGGACTGTGCCCATCGCTGATTGGTCATGGCAATGGTCATGGGCATTTTGCCACGACCAATCAGCGACTTGGATTTCCATGACAGATAGAGGCCGCGACCAATGAATATCCGTGACAGACAGAAAGACAGACAGACGGAAGTGACCCTTAGACAATTATATAGTAGATACATAATGTTAAAAAAAAGTTTTTAAAAATATTAAAAAAATTAAAAAATTTAAAAGTTCAAATCACCCCTTTCGCCCCATTCAAAATAAAATGATAAAAAAATCAAATATACACATATTTGGTATCACTGCATTCATAATCTCCAGATATATCAATGTAAACAATAATTATTCCGATTGTTAAATGGTGTAATGAGAAAAAAAAGTCAGAATGCCAGAATTACGATTTTTTGGGTCGCCGCAACATTGCATTAAAATGCCATAACAGGTGATCAAAGATTGTTTCTGCACCAGAATGGTATAATTACAAACGTCAGGTCGGCGTGCAAAAAATAAGCCCTGACCCAACCCCAGATCGCGAAATATGGAGATGCTACAGGTATCAGAAAATGGAGCAATTTTTTTTTTGTAACAAACTTTGGATTTTTTTTTCACCACTTAAATAAAAAAGAACCTATACGTGATTGGTGTCTATGAACTTGTAATATCCTGGAGAATCATAATGGCAGGTCAGTTTCAGCATTTAGTGAAGATGGTAAGAAAAAAAACTAAAAAAACAACTGTGAGATTGCACTTTTTTTGCAATTTCACCGCACTTGGACTTTTTTTCCTGTTTTACAGTACATGATATGTGGGGCGTTCATTAAAGATTTCCCTTGATCCACTTCCTGTGTACTGAGAGCAATGAAACTTGGCACAGATATTAGTCCTTCTCTACATAGATGCCACCTAGGGACACACACATCTCCCATCTCTTTAAGCAACTGTAAACACCTTGCTTGTAGAAGTCGACAGGTTGCTCCAAAAACCACGTTGTGACTTCGGAAATCAGAGTTTCATCATCTGGAAAATGCTTGCCCTTCAAATTTTCGCTGTTCGCACCCTCAGGTCATCAACTTGCATCGATATAGAAGTCTTTGTCCATGCCAGTTAACATGTTGATATGCGATGTGCTGACACATCCTCATCCTTAGAGCTCATACTCACCAGCGAGAAACTCGGTTGAGTCTCGCACGTCAATACCCGATGCTGCACCCGGCACTCAGGTGCGAAGCGTGCGGCTGCATGTATTCCTATGCGGCCGCACGCTCCGATCAGAGTGCCAGGTGCAGCACCGGGTATAAACATGCGAGACTCATCCAAGTTTCTCACAGGTGACGTATGAGCCCTTAGACACATAAGCAGCATACTACTTTCTGTATACTTTCCATGTACTGCACATGTTCAGTTATTGTTCATACCTACTATAATTACAGAAACACTCTGCTGCAGATGGCAAATATATGTCTAGACTATAGAGAAAGGACTAATAATATGCAATCGTTCTTTTGTACCTCCCATACTTTGTCCAATCCTTCATAATCAACATAGGAAAATGATATTTTAAACCTAAAATATTAATACATTAGAACATCTGGTAACAGCAATAATGAAAAGCTTGTGGGAGATAAAGACACTGGAAAGATACCTGGTGTATATTAGAATTCTGAAAGGACTTCTAGGACATATAACACTAAACTGGGAATAGGGACACCATTAAAGATTGGGAAAAATTTCAAACAATAGATGAAATTCATACTAATTAAATAGAAACTGAATATTAGTACTGCCATTACATAGTATACCAATACACTCATCAACTTAAAACACAGTTCAAAAGACCCTAGAGATCATGAGCTACAACATGTGATTGAAAAAAAAATAGTACATCCATTTTACCATTCTCATCCAATGTAACTTGCGCCAAACCAAAATTCCAGCAGTAGTCCCTATGAAAAACAAATACAAGAATATGGAAAATATGATAGAAATAGGTTCTTCTCTGAGTATTTAACAAAATTGATCATAAAGGGCAGTTAAAGGGAAGGTGCCACCAGTTTTCTTGCAGTTTTTTTGTGTGAAATTAAGCTTAAAATAGTAATTAAAATGTATTAATGCGATTTGTGCACTGTTTGCAAACATTTCTATATGAAAAATATTACATATTTTCTTATATATATATATATATACATATATATATATATATGTATATATATATATATATATATATATATATATATATATATTTACCACTAGGGGGAGCATTTTCCGTTTTAGATCTCAAGTAGCTATAGTAAGACTTACCAGCTTTACTGTGAGCAGCAAAATTGGGGCAGTAACTGCTGACATCACCATTTCCCTCCCCTTTTGGGTGGTCTAGTATTCCTGGGGCAGAATGAAGAGTAGCATCACAGGGCAGCGTCATTTTGTGGGTGACTGCCCTGTGATCTGCTATCACCAGCAGTTACTGTCTCTTTCTCTCCCACCTGTCTCTCTCACCCAGATTACAAGATTCTCTCACCCCCCTCCACAATGCCCGGTCATTAACTGCAGACCTGCAGCTCATTCTTATCTTACTGAGGGATGAGTAACAGCTCCTGCCGAACAGCTAACAGCTCCTGTTCCGATAATGCTAATGGCACACTGTTCCTCCTTGATGTCTCTGCTATTCTACCCGTGATTTTCTCCTGAATTTTACTCCCGCCAGCCATCAATCTAGGATCTGTTCTGCAGGAAGCAGTACTGCTTATGTTAGCAGATCCGAGGGCTCCATGAATATGGCAGCAGACCACTCCCACTACGGTGAATTGTGCAGCCCACAGAGGCATGCCCAATTCACAGCAGTGACAGTTATATTACAATAGATAGGGTTGGAGTCCGTCTGTTATCTCCTATGACCATGGGGTGCCGTATTATGACGCTGATAGTGTCGTGCTGCTACTGTGAAAGCAAGATGTCAGCCTCCAGTGCCTTCTTTAAACTCCTATAACACATTAAATATGTTTCAAATGCAATCAAAACTTGGTTATAACAGTATGGTATGCTACATTACATTGATTTATTAATGATCTACCAATGTGGTACTTTCCCTTTAAGGATTAATCAAGTACTCAAAATAGGAAAAGATGCATAAAAATAAATACTAACATCTCACTATTCTGGACACCTCTGCTGTTCACTCTTTCCTTATGGTCCTAGGTGCATCTTCTTACCACTGATGCTTGCTGCATTTTCACACTAGGCCTAAACATTTGGCAATGACTAAACCTGGGACAACCCTGCACAATCTGAGCCTAGTCATAACCTGATGTCCTGACCTAGAGTGCATGTCTTAAGGCAGGGGCCCCCAACCTGTAGCTCGGGAGCCACATGTAGCTCGCTGTCCCATGAATTGTGGCTCGCGGCTGTCTATCAGCTTGGTGCATTAGCTCCAGTTCTAGCAAATAGGTATGAAGAGCGCATCTGAATTTTGTGAGCAGCCCTGCACAGAAGAGCAGATCTGGATGCACATATAATGGTCTTAGGGGTTTTGAGATGATTTAAGTTTGGTACGCTGGAGACAAGATGACACCACCTGTCAGAGGAGGTGTTTTGAAGCTGGATGTGACGTGTCTTGGGAGTGCTTTATAGGAGAATACTGTATGGGGCTATTGTAGGAACCCCTGGATCTTTGTATACTGCTTTGCGGTGATTGATTTTTGTGGAAAAGCTTTAGTTACCATTATGCCTGTAATGGGGGCTTTGGTTGCCACAATTTTGAGGGGGGCAGGAGCAGAATGTGGCTCACGACCCTCTCTCAAGTCTGGATGTGGCTCGCGACCCACTCTCAGAGCTGACTGTGGCTCTCAAGACCATAAACATTGGGGACCTCTGTCTTAAGGTCTCAGTGCTGATGACTAGTGATGAGCTAATTTGTTCAGAAATCAATCGCCAAACGATAATCGTGGTGTATCATAAGTGTTTGGCACGTGTTTGATGAGGGAATGGGGTTTGCCGAGCTCAGAGGGGCGGTGTTCTTGTAAACACATTTTTTCTTTCCCCTCACTTTATGTGTGCACATTGCGGCCAGCCAATCAGGGCGCAGGAAACATCCACAATGTCCTGCACAACAGCTTGTGTCATTGGTTGCTGGAATCACATGTCGCTCTTTCTATAAAGAGCAGACATCTTGTTTTAGTGCCATTTTGACACTGTAACAGTGCAGAGAGGCTGCTCCTGACGCTGCCACTGTTAGCAGTAAGATTTTAGCTAGTTAGCTATGCGGCTGTTTATCAGTCAGATAGTATAGCTCGCTACTGTCCAGTGTGGCTGTGAAATTGACCTTCCAGCATTTTTTTGCCATTACTGAGTTCCTCAAAAAAAGCCAGCAGGGCACATGTCATACACGTGTGTTGTGCACTGCTTGTATTGTTCTCCATGCACGAGTTTAGTGTTCTAAGTCTTATTTTTTCACTAACTGTGAAACAGAATGTCATATCCCACTTTGTCATTTAGTGCTGTAGTGATATTGTTCTGTAATTTGAGTTATTGTGCATGAAGAAATATTTTTTGGGTGCAGTTGATAGTGTGATTCACAATGCCATATCTCATCTTGTTATTTAGCGGCGGTGAAATTACACAGTGTGCATAGCTCATGCATATTTAAAAAAGTATATACATTGTTTTCTGTTGCTAAATGTCATGTAGCCTGCCATATTCCATGGTGTCATTTTGTGGTGGTGATATGAAGCTGTTTGCAGACCTAACGCACATTTTAATTTTTTTTTTTTTTTGTTGCTAAATGTGATACAGTCCTCCATATCCTACATTGTCATTTTGTGGCAGTGATTTGAAGCTGTCTGCAGACCTAACGCATATGAAAAAAAAAATCATTTTTTCAGTTGCTGAATGTGATACAGCCCACCATAGCCCATGTTGTAATTTTGTGGCAGTGATATGAAGCTGTCTGCAGACCTATTGCACGTTAAAAATAAATTGTAATTTTTTCTTTTGCAAAACGTGACTGTTGTGATAAGGTAATTCAGTACCACAATGGACATAGAGGTCAGAGCACATACAGTGACCTGACAATAACCCAAAAACATAGAACGAGCTCTGAGACGTGGGAACTTTGCTGACCGCAATCCCTAATCCTCTCCAACCACACTAGAGGCAGCCGTGGATTGCGCCTGATGCTCCCTATGCAACTCGGCACAGCCTGAGAAACTAGCTAGCCTGAAGATAGAAAATAAGCCTACCTTGCCTCAGAGAAATACCCCAAAGGAAAAGGCAGCCCCCACATATAATGACTGTGAGTTAAGATGAAACGACAAACGTAGAGATGAAATAGATTTAGCAAAGTGAGGCCCGACTTTCTGAACAGAGCGAGGATAGGAAAGGTAACTTTGCGGTCAACACAAAACCCTACAAAAACCACGCAAAGGGGGCAAAAAGACCCTCCGTACCGAACTAACGGCACGGAGGTACACCCTCTGCGTCCCAGAGCTTCCAGCAAGCAAGAAAAAAACAAATAGACAAGCTGGACAGAAAAAAACAGCAAACAAAATAGCAAAGCAGAACTTAGCTATGCAGAGCAGCAGGCCACAGGAACGATCCAGGAGGAAACAGGTCCAATACTAGAACATTGACAGGAAGCCAGGATCAAAGCACTATGTGGAGTTAAATAGAGCAGCACCTAACGACTTCACCACATCACCTGAGGAAGGAAACTCAGAAGCCGCAGTACTACTCTCCTCCACCAACGGAAGCTCACAGAGAGAATCAGCCGAAGTACCACTTGTGACCACAGGAGGGAGCTCTGCCACAGAATTCACAACAGTACCCCCCCCTTGAGGAGGGGTCACCGAACCCTCACCAGAGCCCCCAGGACGACCAGGATGAGCCATATGAAAGGCACGAACAAGATCGGGAGCATGGACATCAGAGGCAAAGACCCAGGAATTATCTTCCTGAGCATAACCCTTCCACTTAACCAGATACTGGAGTTTCCGTCTTGACAGACGAGAATCCAAAATCTTCTCCACAATATACTCCAAGTCCCCCTCCACCAAAACCGGGGCAGGAGCATCAACAGATGGAACCATAGGTGCCACGTATCTCTGCAACAATGACCTATGGAATACGTTATGTATGGAAAAAGAATCTGGAAGGGTCAGACGAAAAGACACAGGATTAAGAACCTCAGAAATCCTATACGGACCAATGAAACGAGGTTTAAACTTAGGAGAGGAAACCTTCATAGGAATATGACGAGAAGACAACCAAACCAAATCCCCAACACGAAGTCGGGGACCCACACAGCGTCTGCGATTAGCGAAACGTTGAGCCTTCTCCTGGGACAAGGTCAAATTGTCCACTGCATGAGTCCAAATCTGCTGCAACCTGTCCACCACAGTATCCACACCAGGACAGTCCGAAGACTCAACCTGCCCTGAAGAGAAACGAGGATGGAACCCAGAGTTGCAGAAAAACGGCGAAACCAAGGTAGCCGAGCTGGCCCGATTATTAAGGGCGAACTCAGCCAAAGGCAAAAAGGACACCCAGTCATCCTGATCAGCAGAAACAAAACATCTCAGATATGTTTCCAAGGTCTGATTGGTTCGTTCGGTCTGGCCATTAGTCTGAGGATGGAAAGCCGAGGAAAAAGACAAGTCAATGCCCATCCTACCACAAAAGGCTCGCCAAAACCTCGAAACAAACTGGGAACCTCTGTCAGAAACGATATTCTCTGGAATGCCATGTAAACGAACCACATGCTGGAAGAACAATGGCACCAAATCAGAGGAGGAAGGTAATTTAGACAAGGGTACCAAATGGTCCATCTTAGAGAAGCGATCACAGACCACCCAAATGACTGACATCTTTTGAGAGACGGGAAGATCTGAAATAAAATCCATAGAGATATGTGTCCAAGGCCTCTTCGAGACGGGCAAGGGCAAAAGCAACCCACTGGCACGAGAACAGCAGGGCTTAGCCCGAGCACAAATCCCACAGGACTGCACAAAAGAACGCACAACCCGCGACAGAGATGGCCACCAAAAGGATCTAGCCACCAACTCTCTGGTACCAAAGATTCCAGGATGACCAGCCAACACAGAACAATGAACCTCAGAGATAACTTTATTTGTCCACCTATCAGGGACAAACAGTTTCTCCGCTGGGCAACGATCAGGTTTATTAGCCTGAAATTTTTGCAGCACCCGCCGCAAATCAGGGGAGATGGCAGACACAACTATTCCCTCTTTGAGGATACCCGCCGGCTCAGATAAACCCGGAGAGTCGGGCACAAAACTCCTAGACAGAGCATCCGCCTTCACATTTTTAGAGTCCGGAAGGTACGAAATCACAAAGTCAAAACGGGCAAAAAACAGCGACCAACGAGCCTGTCTAGGATTCAACCGCTTGGCAGACTCGAGATAAGTCAAGTTCTTATGATCAGTCAAGACCACCACGCGATGCTTAGCTCCTTCAAGCCAATGATGCCACTCCTCGAATGCCCACTTCATGGCCAGCAACTCTCGATTGCCCACATCATAATTTCGCTCAGCAGGCGAAAACTTCCTGGAAAAGAAGGCGCATGGTTTCATCACCGAGCAATCAGAACTTCTCTGCGACAAAACAGCCCCTGCTCCAATCTCAGAAGCATCAACCTCGACCTGGAATGGAAGCGAAACATCTGGTTGACACAACACAGGGGCAGAAGAAAAACGATGCTTCAACTCTTGAAAAGCTTCCACAGCAGCAGAAGACCAATTGACCACATCAGCACCCTTCTTGGTCAAATCGGTCAATGGTTTAGCAATACTAGAAAAATTGCAGATGAAGCGACGATAAAAATTAGCAAAGCCCAGGAACTTTTGCAGACTTTTCAGAGATGTCGGCTGAGTCCAATCATGGATGGCTTGGACCTTAACAGGGTCCATCTCGATAGAAGAAGGGGAAAAGATGAACCCCAAAAATGAAACCTTCTGAACACCAAAGAGACACTTTGATCCCTTCACAAACAAAGAATTAGCACGCAGGACCTGAAACACCGTTCTGACCTGCTTCACATGAGACTCCCAATCATCCGAGAAGATCAAAATGTCATCCAAGTACACAATCAGGAATTTATCCAGGTACTCTCGGAAGATGTCATGCATAAAGGACTGAAACACTGATGGAGCATTGGCAAGTCCGAATGGCATTACTAGATACTCAAAATGGCCCTCGGGCGTATTAAATGCAGTTTTCCATTCATCGCCTCGCTTAATACGCACTAGATTATACGCACCACGAAGATCTATCTTGGTGAACCAACTGGCCCCCTTAATCCGAGCAAATAAATCAGATAACAACGGCAAGAGGTACTGAAATTTAATCGTGATCTTATTTAGAAGGCGGTAATCTATACAAGGTCTCAGCGAACCATCCTTCTTGGCTACAAAAAAGAACCCTGCTCCTAATGGCGACGATGATGGGCGAATATGCCCCTTCTCCAAGGACTCCTTCACATAACTCCGCATAGCAGCGTGCTCAGGCACAGATAAATTAAACAGTCGACCTTTTGGGAATTTACTACCAGGAATCAAATCGATAGCACAATCACAATCCCTATGCGGAGGTAGGGTATCGGATTTAGGCTCATCAAATACATTCCGGTAATCAGACAAGAACTCTGGAACCTCAGAAGGGGTGGATGACGAAATAGTCAGAAATGGGACATCACCATGTACCCCCTGACAACCCCAGCTGGACACAGACATGGATTTCCAATCTAATATTGGATTATGGACTTGTAGCCATGGCAACCCCAACACGACCACATCATGCAGATTATGCAACACCAGAAAGCGAATAACCTCCTGATGTGCAGGAGCCATGCACATGGTCAGCTGGGTCCAGTACTGAGGCTTATTCTTGGCCAAAGGCGTAGCATCAATTCCTCTCAATGGAATAGGACACTGCAAGGGCTCCAAGAAAAACCCACAACGCCTAGCATACTCCAAGTCCATCAAATTCAGGGCAGCGCCTGAATCCACAAATGCCATGACAGAATACAAAGACAAAGAGCAGATCAAGGTAACGGACAAAAGAAATTTTGACTGTACCGTACCAATGGTGGCAGACCTAGCGATCCGCTTAGTGCGCTTAGGACAATCAGAGATAGCATGAGTGGAATCACCACAGTAGAAACACAGCCCATTCAGACGTCTGTGTTCTTGCCGTTCAACTCTGGTCAAAGTCCTATCGCACTGCATAGGCTTAGGTTTAAGCTCAGGTAATACCGCCAAATGGTGCACAGATTTACGCTCACGCAAGCGTCGACCGATCTGAATGGCCAACGACATAGACTCATTCAGACCAGCAGGCATAGGAAATCCCACCATGACATCTTTAAGGGCTTCAGAGAGACCCTTTCTGAAAATAGCTGCGAGCGCACCTTCGTTCCATTGACTGAGTACGGACCACTTTCTAAATTTCTGACAATATACCTCTATCTCATCCTGACCCTGACACAGAGCCAGCAAATTTTTCTCTGCCTGATCCACTGAATTAGGCTCATCGTACAGCAATCCAAGCGCCAGGAAAAACGCATCAATATTACTTAATGCAGGATCTCCTGGCGCAAGGGAAAATGCCCAGTCATGAGGGTCGCCACGCAAAAAAGAAATAATAATTCTCACTTGTTGAACTGGGTCACCAGAGGAGCGAGGTTTCAAGGCCAGAAACAGTTTGCAATTATTTTTGAAATTCACATACTTGGCTCTATCACCATAAAACAAATCAGGAATAGGAATTCTTGGTTCTAACATAGGATTCTGAACCACCAAATCTTGAATCTTTTGTACATTTATAGCGAGATTATCCATTGAAGAGCACAGACCCTGAATGTCCATGTCCACACCTGTGTCCTGAACCACCCAAATGTCTAGGGGGAAAAAAAGGCAAAACACATCGCAAAGAAAAATAAATGGTCTCAGAACTTCTTTTTTCCCTCTATTGGGAATCATTAGTACTTTGGGCTTCCAGTACTGTTGTGATAAGGTAATTCAGTACCACAATGGACATAGAGGTCAGAGCACATACAGTGACCTGACAATAACCCAAAAACATAGAACGAGCTCTGAGACGTGGGAACTTTGCTGACCGCAATCCCTAATCCTCTCCAACCACACTAGAGGCAGCCGTGGATTGCGCCTGACGCTCCCTATGCAACTCGGCACAGCCTGAGAAACTAGCTAGCCTGAAGATAGAAAATAAGCCTACCTTGCCTCAGAGAAATACCCCAAAGGAAAAGGCAGCCCCCACATATAATGACTGTGAGTTAAGATGAAACGACAAACGTAGAGATGAAATAGATTTAGCAAAGTGAGGCCCGACTTTCTGAACAGAGCGAGGATAGGAAAGGTAACTTTGCGGTCAACGCAAAACCCTACAAAAACCACGCAAAGGGGGCAAAAAGACCCTCCGTACCGAACTAACGGCACGGAGGTACACCCTCTGCGTCCCAGAGCTTCCAGCAAGCAAGAAAAAACAAATAGACAAGCTGGACAGAAAAAAACAGCAAACAAAATAGCAAAGTAGAACTTAGCTATGCAGAGCAGCAGGCCACAGGAACGATCCAGGAGGAAACAGGTCCAATACTAGAACATTGACTGGAAGCCAGGATCAAAGCACTAGGTGGAGTTAAATAGAGCAGCACCTAACGACTTCACCACATCACCTGAGGAAGGAAACTCAGAAGCCGCAGTACCACTCTCCTCCACCAACGGAAGCTCACAGAGAGAATCAGCCGAAGTACCACTTGTGACCACAGGAGGGAACTCTGCCACAGAATTCACAACACGTGACACAGCCCGCCATATCCCACTTTGTAATTTTATGGCAGTGTTACGAAGCTGTCTGCAGACCTCACGCACATTAAAATATTTCTTTTTTTCTGTTGATAAATGTGATACAGCCTTCTATATCCAACCTTTTCTTTTAGTAGCACTGAAATTATTCTGTGTGCAGAGTAATTGCACATTAAAATGTATTTATTTTATTTTTTTACAAACGTTATACAGCAGCTGAGATCTGAGTTTGAAATTGTTTTGAGCCTATCTTCTAGATTAGGTGCATCTTTGGCATCCAAGTTCTCATGGCCATCTTTTTTGCCTAGCTTGAGACACGCATCAGTTACACCTATCTTCTTATGAGCATCAAACGCTGTCTGGTAATTGGTTTTGGTAAACGACTAATTGTTGTAGGCTGGATCCTGGATCTCGTACCTCCCATAGCCACCCTGTTATTGATCCTGTTGTACGATCCCATTCCCGCCATCGTCATGCCCCTTTTCCTGATCAGTTCATGTAACAACACGTTGCCCATATTTCTCTGACAAACCTGCACCTTAACAGCAGCAACTGTAGGAAAGAGGGCATTCCAATGTCATGGACAATCTTCTTGATTATACAGGATTTAATCTGGTTAATGCCGACTACTGGAATGAAGCAGACCTAACATCTGCAGAACATCATATCAGAACAACACTGCTATGTGTGAATAAAATAACTAACACCCAGCCTTTGAACCAGTAACATGTGGAGAATAAATTATTAGGGTGCTATACATTCCACATATCACCAAGAAATGGTAGGGATGATAGCTTTACATTACAGCTAAAATTCCACCGGAAATTTTATCTATCTACGGTATGTTCAGCAGCAATTTTGGTTGGTGCATCTTTTGTTCCTTAGCCTATATTCACAAATATATGTGCACTTACTTAAGATTAATGTCTGTTGTCTTAAATTTGCGGCACATGCATTTTCTTAATATAGTAATGGACGAAATTGTTGGCACCCTTGAAATTGTTTGACATGAAGTATTTCTGCGAGAGAATTATTGCAATTATTCCTGTTTTGTTATACACATGTTTATTTCCTTTGTGTGTATTGTAACAACACAACAAAAACAGAATAAAAAAGGCAAATTGGACATAATTTCACACAAAACCCTAAAAATGTGTATTCATTGATGATAACCTTTTCCATTACTGAGATAAGAAACGGGAGAAGCTACTACGTACATATACAACATGGTCGCGAACGGGTCCTATACCCTTGATGTATTTGGCGGTTGCCGCCGGGAGGGAAGTTTAAGTGATATCCGAGCCCTTGATGTCCTAGCAGCACCACCAGCTGTTTAACCCTCAAAATGGTATAGTTTCCAAACTGAGGTCACTTGTGGAGGGTTTCAAATATTTAGGTACATCATGGGCTCTTCAATCGTGACATGATGTCCGCTCTCATTTCCAGCCAATTTTGCATTCAAAAATTTAAAAGGTGCTCCTTCCCTTCCAAGCCCTGCTGTGCACCAAACAGTGGTTTTCCCCCACATATGGAGTATCAGTGTACTCAGGAGAAATTGCTCACCATCATTTGTGGTCTATTTTTTCCTTTTACCCTTGTGAAAATAGAAAAATCGTTGCTGAAAGATCATTTTTGTGACTTGAAAAGTTAAATGTTCATTTTTCCTTCCATGTTGCTTCAGCTCCTGTAAAGCACCTGAAGGGTTAATAAACTTCTTCACTGTTGATTTGTGCACCTTGAGGAGTGCAGTTTTTAGAAAGTTGTCACTTTTGAGTATTTTCCGTCATATAGACCGCTCAAAGTGACTTCAAATGTGATGTCGTCCCTAAAAAAATGGCTTTGTAAATTTTGTTGAAGAAATGAAAAATTGCTGGTCAAATATTAACCCTTATAACTTCCTAACAAAAAAAAATTTGTTCAATGTGTTGATGTAAAGTAGACATGTGGGAAATGTTGTTTATTAATGTTATTAATTGTTTATTATTTTTTTGACATATCTGTCTGATTTAAGGGCATAAATATTCTAAGTTCCGAAATTGCAAAATTTTCTAAATTTTCGCCAAATTTCAGATTTTTTCACCGATAAATGCACGTCATATCGAAGAAATTTTGCCACTATCATAAAGTACATGTCTTGAGAAAATAATCTCAGAATCAGTGGTATCCATTGAAGCATTCTAGAGTTATGACCTCATAAATTGACAGTGGTCAGAATTGAAAAAAATGGCCTGGTCAGAAAGGTAAAAACAGGCTTCGGGGTGAAGGGGTTAACAAATCCCTCTTGGTCTGATACTGAAAAGTTGGAGGAGTGTCATGCATATGTTCTCTGTATGTCACTCCATATGTCATGCGAGTGTCTGCTGTTTTTCTCGGCTAGCCTCCATATGATCTGCGTATGAGATGCATATGTAATCCGTATGAAATGCATTTTTTCAACATATGTTCCTAATTTTCCACAATAATAGTGAACGGCCTGATTGTTTGGTAATCAATACAAGCAACTTCCAAAAGGCCCATGAACGCTAGGAGCAAAGTCCTAACATATATTACATCCTCATTTTTCGCCTAATGCCCAATATTTTGTTTATTGAGATAGCATGCATAAATGGCTAATAAAAATTTAAGCTTCAACCAGACTGAACAAGTGATATTTACCTGGGTTCTGTCCAGAGAATATGGGGGAGGTACCCAACCATTCAGGTGCCAAAAAGGCGTAGATGAGTGTGGGTGCATCTGTTACTGTGCTACCATCTGACCAGAGGATATTTTGCATGTTTTTATGGTGAGAAATTTTTTGACTATTGCTAAATGTGTCTGCAAACATTTGATGTCCTACTGGAGGAGCTGTTGGGGGTCAAGTTCTTGCCTCTGCACAAAGGGAATCTCAGGCCATCTCCGCTGCGGTCTCCCATTCTTCTCCTGCCACAGTGGAGCCTGCTCAGCGGAGACGTTGGTCCCAGCATCTCGCTCAGTCTGACTCTGTGCAAAGGGTTACTGCTGCCTTTCCAGCTTCTGCCATTGTAGCCAGTACTGGGCAGCGGCGAGCAGACATCTTTGGGACTAAGTCCTACTTTTCCTCTTCTGAGCATGCCCAGGGTAAGATCTCTCGTTGGAGATCAAGGGTCGCATGCTTAGATACTGCAGCAAACCCCATTGGTCCTCTAGGAAGGTCCTGAAGGTGCTCAACTTCTGTGGCAGCCTCCCATTGGTCCTTCTGGGAAGGTCCTGTACTTGCTGCAGCTATAAAAGGTGCGCATGACCGCACGGCCACGCGCTAGTATCAACCTAAGCTATGTGCTTTGCGCCAGTGTGGTTATGTATGTATGTATTCAGGGACCCGGCTGAAATAAGCCCCTAGAATACCGGCACCTCTGGTGAGGAGATTGTGTGTTGTGTATGTATTCAGGAACCCGGCTGAAATAAGCCCCTAGAATACCGGCTCCTCCGGTGAGGAGATTATTTGTTTGCATGACCGCTGACTGCTATCAGTTCGGCAGTTAGGTTGCACCCCTGTGAGTCTAACAGGGCACAGTGCTTTCCTTTCACGGCTACTCTGTGAAGTATCGCCAAATAGTGCCACCATTCACTAGCAGCAGGTTCCTCCTGCATAGTGGACCCCAGGCTGCGAACGCACCAATAATAAACATCTATATTTACTCGGTGCGTTCCGCTAGCCCTAACCTAATACTAGTGCCAGGGTCTGGCTAGTAAATGGCGGATGATCAGCGTCTACAGCGGTACATCCAGCAGCTGGAGGGTAGGTGGGCAGCTCTAGAACGCACAACCTCAGCTGTGGATGTTACCGCAGTCGCTGTTCAGGCTGCAAGTGTAGCTGCAGCCGGTTTGTCCTCTGCCACCCCTGCTCCAACTTTATCCCGTCTCCCGCTTTCAGACAAGTTTACTGGTGACAGTGTGAAGGAGGAAAATGGCTAATAAAATCAATTATTAAACCTTATGTAAGTCAGTTCAGATATGGTGTAAGATGGCAATTGTGTCTTTGAAGATGTCTTGGAGATCCTTGAAACTGTTCTGGAAGGAATCTTTGGAATGCAGGAGTGAAGGCACTGGAATACACCATATTTGGAAATGAAGCTTGGACTGGACCAATTACAAAGTGACTAGCTGTACAGATTGTGGGACCCCCCTATTTCCTGCTCTTAGTATATTCTTTTGCTTTTTAGACTAAAGTTCAGTTGGGTAACAACTTTGACTGAGAGAGAAGTGTGTATCCATCTCTGTGTATCTGATACATTCTTTGACCTCTAAGCTAGCACTCAGCTTATATTTGGTCAGGTACAAGCAATCATATAGATCTCACTTTAAGAGATCATCCTCACATTTTTGGCGCCTCAGCGTGCGGCTCACTGAGGATGTACACTCCCCAGACATTGACACCAGGAATGGATCGAGGAAGAACGTCCAGAGTGGTTCGACTAGGAGACTGATCACCTCCATAAAAACACGGTAAGTCTGCTGATTCCTTTATGAATCTGTAGTACTTGCCTATGTTTCTCGAACCATTATGTGTGTTCTGTACTCGTGTTTGCCGAGTGTCTTTGCCGCCCTGACATGGTGGGTGTGGGATACGTACACCTGGTGGCCTAAAGAACCCACGGCTACTGGCTGTGAGGAGCAGAAACCGTAATTGACTGCTTGTAACCTGCTGCATGTCTTGTCTCATACCAGCACTGTGCTGGGCTATCTGAGTCTCTGCCTGTGTGTAGCAGGCAAGAGGAAAGGAGGTTGTCTATGATACGGTGAGCGCAAAGTTGCTCCTAGAGTCTCGGGTGCGGAGTATGGCGTGATGGAATCACGGATGGTCGAACCACGTAGTGCAAAAAATGCTAGAAACCTCTTTGAACCCTAGCATTGTGCACAAGGTCTGAGATAGAAATCCCAGTTACAGAGGATGGTCAGTTTTGTGTTTGTCCATCCGTCTGGTTATGTGTGTCCGAGAGTGTTGTCCCTCTTCCGGGATTAGCTGTCCTGTCTGTGACCGCACGTGAGCTACGGCGAGATTAGTGTTGGTGCTGGTGAGTGCAAATTCTATGTGGTACCAGGTAACTCGGTGCGTTTCCGAGGGGAGACACGGCATCCAGCAGACACGTCTCGTCCTCTGTGCGGTTCATAGATTTGGGCTGGGACTTCTGGTGACTGGACAACACTCAGTCTTTTTGTTTGTCTAAAGCCAGCAGAAAGTGGAGAAGTTTTTTCAGTTCCATAAGAGAGGGAGGAAATGTGATGATGGCAGATAAGACTGCTGTATGATAGTGTTTGCCAGAGAAGGGAAAGAAGTATAGTCATGGCCAAAAGTATTGACACCCCTCCAATTCTGTCAGATAATACTCAGTTTCTTCCTGAAAATGATTGCAATCACAAATTCTTTGCTATTATTATCTTCATTGAATTTGTCTTAAATGAAAAAACACAAAAGAGAATGAAACAAACAGCAAAACATTGATCATTTCACACAAAACTCCAAAAATGGGCCAGACAAAAGTATTGGCACCCTCAGCCTAATACTTGCTTGCACAACCTTTAGCCAAAATAACTGCGACCAACCACTTCCGGTAACCATCATTGAGTTTCTTACAATGCTCTGCTGGAATTTTAGACCATTCTTCTTTGGCAAACTGCTCCAGGTCCCTGATATTTGAAGGGTGCCTTCTCCAAACTGCCATTTTTAGATCTCTCCACAGGTGTTCTATGGGATTCAGGTCTGGACTCATTGCTGGCCACCTTAGAAGTCTCCAGTGCTTTCTCTCAAACCATTTTCTAGTGCTTTTTGAAGTGTGTTTTGGGTCATTGTCCTGCTGGAAGACACATGACCTCTGAGGGAGACCAGCTTTCTCACACTGGGCCCTACATTATGCTGCAAAATTTGTTGGTAGTCTTCAGACTTCATAATGCCATGCACACGGTCAAGCAGTCCAGTGCCAGAGGCAGCAAAGCAACCCCGAAACATCAGGGAACCTCCGCCATGTTTGACTGTAGGGACCGTGTTCTTTTCTTTGAATGCCTCTTTTTTTCTCCTGTAAACTCTATGTTGTTGCCTTTTCCCAAAAAGCTCTACTTTTGTCTCATCTGATCAGAGAACATTCTTCCAAATCTTTTTAGGATTTTTCAGGTAAGTTTTGGCAATCTCCAGCCTGGCTTTTTTATGTCTTGGGGTAAGAAGTGGGGTCTTCCTGGGTCTCCTACCATACAGTCCTTTTTCATTCAGACACCAATGGATAGCACGGGTTGACACTGTTGTACCCTCGGACTGCAGGGCAGCTTCAACTTGTTTGGATGTTAGTCGAGGTTCTTTATCCAACATCCGCACAATCTTGCATTGAAATCTCTTGTCAATTTTTATTTTCCGTCCACATCTAGGGAGGTTAGCCACAGTGGCATGGGCTTTAAACTTCTTGATGACACTGCGCATGGTAGACACAGGAACATTCAGGTCTTTGGAGATGGATTTGTAGCCTTGAGATTGCTCATGCTTCCTCACAATTTGGTTTCTCAAGTCCTCAGACAGTTCTTTGGTCTTCTTTCTTTTCTCCATGCTCAATGTGGGACACAGGACAGAGGTTGAGTCAACTTTAATCCATGTCAACTGGCTGCAAGTGTGATTTAGTTATTGCCACCAACACCTGTTAGGTGCCACAGGTAAGTTACAGGTGCTGTTAATTACACAAATTAGAGAAGCATCACATGATTTTTCGAACAGTGTCAATACTTTTGTCCACCCCCTTTTTTATGTTTGGTGTGGAATTATATCCAATTTGGCTTTAGGACAATTCTTTTTGTGTTTTTTCATTTAAGACAAATTAAATGAAGATAATAATACCAAAGAATTTGTGATTGCAATCATTTTCAGGAAGAAACTGAGTATTATCTGACAGAATTGCAGGGGTGTCAATACTTTTGGCCATGACTGTATATACAGAATATGAGATTTTAATGAAAGTATGTGTATTCCCCGAGAAAGGAGTTATTAAAGGAAAGAAAGGAAGTTGGAAGATGAGGAATTGCTGCAAATAACTTTAGCATGGTGCAGAACAACAGAAAATTTGTCTGTCTAAAGAAAGTTGGGTGACTGACTTAATGAGGGTTTTCTGGAAATGTATTGAAGTAAAAAAGTAAAAAAAAAAAAGAGGATCTTTAAATGATGCTGGCTTGTTAGATCAGGCTGAGATATTATGGAAAAACCTGTGCAATTAGAGGTGATGTGCAGGAAGAAAAACATGGTGATAAGTTTGGTATAAAAAAGTATGAAACAAAGATGGTGCTGAACACCATGCTGCTCCCAGTCTGTCTCCACCCCTTACATTGTCCCTAGAGGATGGACATGTTATGTATGTAGGAGCTAGAATTTAGTTTGGGTGGAGACCTGTCCTGTATGTGGTGCCCCCTGTTGGCACATAGGAACTATTAAACCTATTTCTAAGCTAGGATTGTATCCTTTGTTAAGCCCCCCCACCATTTATGTGCATAGTGTGCCTTTTGTCCAGTGCCCCAAATGCTACGCCCCCATAAGTCTTGTCCATGCCCTCAATGAATATTATGCCTGGACTGGATGGCACCAGCACCCCCTACAGGATCTGACCTGCCCTCCAGATCTTTTCCTGATAGAGCCCAAATGGGTACAGCAGTTAGGGTACCGTCACACACTGCCATTTCGATCGCTACGACGGTACGATTCGTGACATTCCAGCGATATCGTTACGATATCGCTGTGTCTGACACGCAGCAGCGATCAGGGATCCTGCTGAGAATCGTACGTCGTAGCAGATCGTTTAGAACTTTCTTTCGTCGCTGGATCTCCCGCTGTCATCGCTAGATCGGTGTGTGTGACACCGATCTAGCGATGCGATCTAGCGATGCGTTCGCTTGTAACCAGGGTAAACATCGGGTTACTAAGCGCAGGGCATTGGGGTCCTGCGCTTAGTAACCCGATGTTTACCCTGGTTACCCGGGGACCTCGGCATCGTTGGTCACTGGAGAGAGCTGTCTGTGTGACAGCTCCCCAGCGACCACACTACGATTTACCTACGATCACGGCCAGGTCATATCGCTGGTCGTGATCGTAGGTAAATCGTATAGTGTGACGGTACCCTTACTAGTACATCTGTCTTTTGCTGCCATCTGAGACTCACTAGGATGATTACTCAGCCAGGGTGGGCAGCCCACTTCAACCCCCTGCTGTTCTCTTGCAGTGCTTATCTGGGTTAAAGCCACCAGACCTTACATCCCAGACTAGGGGACCAGTTATGGTAGAGCACCAGGACAGTGTATGGCATCCCTGGGATCCTAGTGAAATGCTGGCCATAATGAGTAGAACGAAAGACCCTGGAATATTTCCCATGTCATTTGTTACAGAGGATAATGAAACAAAAAATAATAATGCTTTCTGCTGTTGCTGGTGAGATTTAGAGGAACAGATTAGCCTCCAGGACAGTCATTCTTCATGATATCCAACAGGATTCTACTGAATCAGGAGAGAATATTATACCCGGCTCTGGCAAAGTTAAAGGTTTAAAGACTGTGATTATAGAGCCACTAATAATGTCCCACTCAGAGTATTAAAGTCATATTCCCAGCTCTAATAATGCAAAAACCTGGTCCAGAGCCCCTCTTCCCTGGTCCAGAGACCAGGGAAGAGCAAATAATTTAATGTGTAAAGTAGAAAAATATTTAGAACTGAGAGTCCTCAGTGGTTGATATATATCTTACCTATATGTGTAAAGTATGCACACAGAGGATGTGCAGGGGGATAGCCCCCTCCTTCTCCTCTCTTCAGTCTCTTAAGGGTACCGTCACGCTATACGATTTACCTACGATCACGACCAGCGATAGGACCTGGCCATGATCGTTGGTAAGTCATAGTGTGGTCGCTGGAGAGCTGTCACACAGACAGCTCTCCAGCGACCAACGATGCCGAGGTCCCCGGGTAACCAGGGTAAACATCGGGTTACTAAGCGCAGGACCGCGCTTAGTAACCCGATGTTTACCCTGGTTACCAGCGTAAAAAAAAAACAAACAGCACATACTTACATTCCGGTGTCTGTCCCTTGCCGTCTGCTTCCCGCACTCACTGACTGCCGGCCGTAAAGTGAAAGCACAGCACAGGGGGGAGTGGTACTTTAGCCCTGGGGGGGTGGCTTCACCCCCCAGTGGCTACGATCGCTCTGATTGGCTGTTGAAAGTGAAACTGCCAATCAGAGCGATTTGTAATATTTCACATAAAAAACTGGTGAAATATTACAATCCAACCTGTTATGACCTGGTGGTCAGGACAATAATGGACCTGGTGGTTAAGAGCACACGGAATGACCTGATAGTTACTGATAATAAGGACGAGCTCTGGGATGTGGGAACTCTGCTGACCGCAATCCCTAAACCTATCAAACACACTAGAAATAGCCGTGGATTGCGCCTAACGCTCCCTATGCAACTAGGCACAGCCTAAGGAACTAGCTAGCCCTGAAGATAGAAAAATAAAGCCTAACTTGCCTCAGAGAAATTCCCCAAAGGAAAAGGCAGCCCCCCACATATAATGACTGTGAATAAAGATGAAAATACAAACACAGAGATGAAATAGATTTAGCAACGTGAGGCCCGACTTACTGAACAGACCGAGGATAGGAAAGGTTACTTTGCGGTCAGCACAAAAACCTACAAAAAGACCACGCAGAGGGCGCAAAAAGACCCTCCGCACCGACTCACGGTGCGGAGGCGCTCCTTCTGCGTCCCAGAGCTTTCAGCAAGCAAAACAACAAATTAAATAGCAGGCTGGACAGAAAAATAGCAAACCAAAGAAATACAAGCTGGAACTTAGCTTCTGATTGGAAGACAGGTCACAAGAACGATCCAGAAGTGAACAGACCAATACTGGAACATTGACAGGTGGTATGGAGCAAAGATCTAAGTGGAGTTAAATAGAGCAGCAGCTAACGAATTAACCTCGTCACATGTGAAACTCAGAAACACCCACCAGAGGAAGTCCATGGACAGAACCAGCCGAAGTACCATTCATGACCACAGGAGGGAGCCCGACAACAGAATTCACAACAGTACCCCCCCCTTGAGGAGGGGTCACTGAACCCTCACCAGAGCCCCCAGGCCGACCAGGATGAGCCAAATGAAAGGCACGAACCAGATCGGCAGCATGAACATCAGAGGCAAAAACCCAGGAATTATCTTCCTGACCATAACCCTTCCACTTGACCAGGTACTGGAGTTTCCGTCTCGAAACACGAGAATCCAAAATCTTCTCCACCACATACTCCAACTCCCCCTCAACTAACACCGGGGCAGGAGGATCAACGGATGGAACCACAGGCGCCACGTATCTCCGCAATAACGACCTATGGAACACATTATGGATGGCAAAAGAAGCAGGAAGGGCCAAACGAAATGACACAGGATTGATAACCTCAGAAATCTTATACGGTTCAATGAAACGAGGCTTAAACTTAGGAGAGGAAACCTTCATAGGAACATAACGAGACGACAACCAAACCAAATCCCCAACACGAAGTCGGGGACCCACACAGCGCCGGTGGTTAGCGAAACGTTGAGCCTTCTCCTGGGACAATGTCAAATTGTCCACCACATGAGTCCAAATCTGCTGCAATCTATCCACCACAGTATCTACACCAGGACAGTCTGAAGACTCAACCTGCCCTGAAGAGAAACGAGGATGGAAACCAGAATTGCAGAAAAACGGCGAAACCAAAGTAGCCGAGCTGGCCCGAATATTAAGGGCGAACTCGGCCAACGGCAAAAAGGACACCCAATCATCCTGATCAGCAGAAACAAAGCATCTCAGATATGTTTCCAAAGTTTGATTAGTTCGTTCGGTTTGGCCATTTGTCTGAGGATGGAAAGCCGAGGAAAAAGACAAATCAATGCCCATCCTAGCACAAAAGGATCGCCAAAACCTTGAAACAAACTGGGAACCTCTGTCAGAAACGATGTTCTCCGGGAAACCATGTAAACGAACCACATGCTGGAAAAATAAAGGCACCAAATCAGAGGAGGAAGGCAATTTAGACAAAGGTACCAAATGGACCATCTTAAAAAAGCGATCACAAACCACCCAAATGACCGACATCTTTTGAGAGACAGGGAGATCCGAAATAAAATCCATAGAAATATGCGTCCAGGGCCTCTTCGGGACCGGCAAGGGCAAAAGCAACCCACTGGCACAAGAACAGCAGGGCTTAGCCCGAGCACAAGTCCCACAGGACTGCACAAAAGAACGCACATCCCGCGACAAAGACGGCCACCAGAAGGATCTAGCCACCAAATCTCTGGTACCAAAGATTCCAGGATGCCCAGCCAACACTGAACAATGAATCTCAGAGATAACTCTACTAGACCATCTATCAGGGACAAACAGTTTCTCCGCTGGGCAACGGTCAGGTCTATCAGCCTGAAATTTTTGCAGCACCCGCCGCAAATCAGGGGAGATGGCAGACAAAATTACCCCCTCTTTGAGAATACCCGCCGGCTCAGGAACACCCGGAGAGTCAGGCACAAAACTCCTTGACAGGGCATCAGCCTTCACATTCTTAGAGCCCGGAAGGTACGAAACCACAAAATCAAAACGGGAGAAAAATAATGACCATCAAGCCTGTCTTGGATTCAACCATTTGGCAGACTCAAGATAAGTCAAATTCTTGTGATCTGTCAAGACCACCACGCGATGCTTGGCTCCTTCCAGCCAATGACGCCACTCCTCGAATGCCCACTTCATGGCCAACAATTCACGATTACCAACAACATAGTTACGCTCAGCAGGCGAAAACTTTCTAGAAAAGAAAGCACATGGCTTCATCACCGAGCCCTCAGAACTTCTTTGCGACAAAACAGCCCCTGCTCCAATCTCAGAAGCATCAACCTCAACCTGAAACGGAAGCGAAACATCTGGCTGGCACAGCACAGGGGCAGAAGAAAAACGACGCTTCAACTCCTGAAAAGCCTCTACAGCCGCAGAAGACCAATTGACCACATCAGCAGCCTTCTTGGTCAAATCAGTCAACGGTTTAGCAACAGTAGAAAAATTGCAGATGAAGCGCCGATAAAAATTAGCAAAGCCCAGGAACTTTTGCAGGCTCTTCACAGATGTCGGCTGAGTCCAATCGTAAATGGCCTGGACTTTAACAGGGTCCATCTCGATAGTAGAAGGGGAAAAAATGAACCCCAAAAATGAAACCTTCTGAACTCCAAAGAGACACTTTGACCCCCTTCACAAACAAGGAATTCGCACGAAGGACCTGGAACACCATTCTGACCTGCTTCACATGAGACTCCCAATCATCCGAAAAGACCAAAATATCATCCAAATACACAATCAGGAATTTATCCAGGTACTCTCGGAAGATGTCATGCATAAAGGACTGAAATACTGATGGAGCATTGGAAAGCCCGAATGGCATAACCAGGTACTCAAAATGGCCCTCGGGCGTATTAAATGCTGTTTTCCATTCATCGCCTTGTTTAATACGCACAAGATTATACGCCCCTCGAAGATCTATCTTGGTGAACCAACTAGCCCCTTTAATACGAGCAAACAAATCAGACAGCAACTGCAAAGGATACTGAAATTTGACAGTAATTTTATTAAGAAGGCGGTAATCAATACAAGGTCTCAAAGAACCATCCTTCTTGGCCACAAAAAAGAACCCTGCTCCTAACAGTGATGACGACGGGCAAATATGGCCTTTCTCCAAGGATTCCTTTATATAACTCCGCATAGCGACGTGTTCTGGCACAGATAAATTGAACAATCGGCCCTTAGGAAACTTACTACCAGGAATCAAATTAATTGCACAATCGCAATCCCTATGAGGAGGTAGGGCACTGGCTTTGGGCTCATCAAATACATCCCAATAATCCGACAAAAACTCTGGAACTTCAGAAGGAGTGGAAGACGAAATAGACAAAAATGGAACATCACCATGTACCCCCTGGCAACCCCAGCTGGACACAGACATAGATTTCCAGTCCAATACTGGATTATGAACCTGTAGCCATGGCAACCCCAAAACGACCACATCATGCAGATTATGCAACACCAGAAAGCGGATATCCTCCCGATGTGCATGAGCCATGCCCATGGTCAATTGGGTCCAATACTGAGGCTTATTCTTGGCAAAAGGCGTAGCATCAATTCCTCTCAATGGAATAGGATACTGCAAGGGCTCCAAGAAAAAACCACAGCGCCTAGCATACTCCAAGTCCATCAAATTCAGGGCAGTGCCTGAATCCACAAATGCCATAACATAATAGGATGACAAAGAGCAAATCAGAGTAACAGACAATAGAAATTTAGACTGTACCGTACCAATGGTGGCAGACCTAGCGAACCGCTTAGTGCGCTTAGGACAATCAGAGATAGCATGAGTGGAATCACCACAGTAAAAACATAGCCCATTCTGACGTCTGTGTTCTTGCCGTTCAGCTCTGGTCAAAGTCCTATCACATTGCATAGGCTCAGGCCCATGTTCAGATAGTACCGCCAAATGGTGCACAGCTTTACGCTCACGCAAGCGTCGATCGATCTGAATGGCCAAGGACATAGACTCATTCAGACCAGCAGGCATGGGAAACCCCACCATGACATCCTTAAGGGCTTCAGAGAGACCCTTTCTGAAGATTGCTGCCAGGGCACATTCATTCCACTGAGTGAGCACAGACCACTTTCTAAACTTCTGACAATATATCTCCGCTTCATCCTGACCCTGACACAGAGCCAGCAAGATTTTCTCTGTCTGATCCACTGAATTAGGTTCGTCATAAAGCAATCCAAGCGCCAGGAAAAACGCATCAACATCATGCAATGCCGTATCTCCTGGCGCAAGGGAAAATGCCCAGTCTTGAGGGTCACCACGTAACAAAGAAATAATGATCTTTACTTGTTGAACAGGGTCACCTGAGGAGCGAGGTTTCAAGGCAAGAAACAATTAAAAATTATTTTTGAAATTCAAGAACTTAGATCTATCACCAAAAAACAAATCAGGAATTGGAATCTTGGTTCTGACATTGGATTCTGAACCACAAAATCTTGAATGTTTTGTATCCTTGTAGTGAGATTATCCATCCAAGAGGACAGACCTTGAATATCCATGTTTACACCAGTGTCCTGAACCACCCAGAGGTAAAGGGGAAAATAGAGACAAAACACAGTGCAAAGAAAAAAAAATGGTCTCAGAACTTCTCTTATCCCTCTATTGAGATGCATTAGTACTTTGGGTCACCTGTACTGTTATGACCTGGTGGTCAGGACAATAATGGACCTGGTGGTTAAGAGCACACAGAATGACCTGATAGTTACTGATAATAAGGACGAGCTCTGGGACATGGGAACTCTGCTGACCACAATCCCTAAACCTATCAAACACACTAGAAATAGCCGTGGATTGCGCCTAACGCTCCCTATGCAACTCGGCACAGCCTAAGAAACTAGCTAGCCCTGAAGATAGAAAAATAAAGCCTAACTTGCCTCAGAGAAATTCCCCAAAGGAAAAGGCAGCCCCCCACATATAATGACTGTGAGTAAAGATGAAAATACAAACACAGAGATGAAATAGATTTAGCAAAGTGAGGCCCGACTTACTAAACAGACCGAGGATAGGAAAGGTTACTTTGCGGTCAGCACAAAAACCCACAAAAAGACCACGCAGAGGGCGCAAAAATACCCTCCGCACCGACTCACGGTGCGGAGGCGCTCCCTCTGCGTCCCAGAGCTTCCAGCAAGCAAAACAACAAATTAAATAGCAGGCTGGACAGAAAAATAGCAAACCAAAGAAATACAAGCTGGAACTTAGCTTCTG
This sequence comes from Ranitomeya imitator, assembly GCF_032444005.1. Lineage (NCBI taxonomy): Eukaryota > Metazoa > Chordata > Amphibia > Anura > Dendrobatidae > Ranitomeya > Ranitomeya imitator. Next base: position 382,543,529 of record NC_091284.1, read on the forward strand.
ATGGGAAGACAGGTCACAAGAACGATCCAGGAGTGAACAGACCAATACTGGAACATTGACAGGTGGCATGGAGCAAAGATCTAAGTGGAGTTAAATAGAGCAGTAGCTAACGAATTAACCTCGTCACCTGTGAAACTCAGAAACACCCACCAGAGGAAGTCCATGGACAGAACCAGCCGAAGTACCATTCATAACCACAGGAGGGAGCCCGACAACAGAATTCACAACACCAACCATGGCCGATGCTGCAATATCATCGGCCATGGCTGGAAACACTGGTGTACCCTCACCACCACCACCGATCTCCTCCCCAGTCCTCTGTTCTGTGGTCCGCTCCCCTCCGCCGTCCTGCCTGCTCCCCCGTCCTCCTGCCCGCTCCACTGTGCTCCGATGCAACCCCCCGTCCTCCGATCCACCCCCCATGCTCAGATCTCCCCCCTTATACTTACCGGGCCTCCCGGTGTCCGTCCGTCTTCTCCCTTAGTGCCGCCATCTTCCAAAATGGCGGGCGCATGCGCAGTGCGCCCGCCGAATCTGCCGGCCGGCAGATTCGTTGCAGGTATATTTTGATCACTGTGATATAACCTATCACAGTGATCAAAATAAAAAAAAATAGTAAATGACCCCCTTCCTTTATCACCCCCATAGGTAGGGCCAATAATAAAATAAAGAAAATATATTTTTTTCTTTTTCCACTAGGGTTAGGGTTAGAGCTAGGGTTAGGGTTAGGGTTAGGGCTAGGGTTAGGGTTAGGGTTAGAACTAGGGTTAGGGTTAGGGTTAGGTTTAGGGTATTTGCACACAGTGCGGATTTGGCTGCGGATCCACAGCGGATTGGCCGCGGATCCGCAGCGGATTGGCCGGGGATCCGCAGTGGATTGGCCGCTGCGAATTCGTAGCAGTTTTCCATCAGGTTTACAGTACCATGTAAACCTATGGAAAACCAAATCCGCTGTGTCCATGGTGCGGAAAATACTGTGTGGAAACGCTGCGTTGTATTTTCCGCAGCATGTCAATTTTGTGCGGATTCCGCAACGTTTTACACCTGTTCCTCAATAGGAATCCACAGGTGAAATCCGCACAAAAAGCACTGGAAATCCGCTGTAAATCCACAGGTAAAACGCAGTGCCTTTTACCTGCGGATTTTTCAAAAATCTCACACGAATCCGCAACGTGGGCACATAGCCTTAGGGTTAGGGTTGGAATTAGATTTAGGGTTGGAAATAGAGTTAAGATTAGGCTTGTGGTTAGGGTTATGGATAGGGTTAGGGGTGTGTTGGGGTTAAAGTTGTGGTTAGGGTGGGGATTAGGGTTAGGGTTGGGATTAGGGTTAGGATTAGGGTTAGGGTTAGGATTAGTGTTACGGGTGTGTTGGGGTAAGGGTTGTGGTTAGAGGTGTGTTGGGGTTAGGGTTGTGATTAGGGTTATGGCTACAGTTGGGATTAGGGTTAGGGGTGTGTTGGGGTTAGTGTTGAAGTTAGAATTGCGGGGTTTCCACTGTTTAAGCACATCAGGGGTCTCCAAACGCAACATGGTGCCACCATTGATTCCAGCCAATCTTGCGTTCAAAAAGTCAAATAGTGCTCCCTCCCTTTCCGAGCCAGACGTGCGCCCACATATGGGCTACCAACGTACTCAGGACAAACTGGGCAACAACTATTGGGGTCCAATTTCTCCTGTTACCCTTGCGAAAATAAAAAATTGCTTGCTAAAACATCTTTTTTGAGGAAAGAAAATGATTTTTTATTTTCACGGCTCTGCGTTGTAAACTTCTGTGAAGCACTTGGGGGTTCAAAGTGCTCACCACATATCTAGATAAGTTCCTTGGGGGTCTAGTTTCCAAAATGGGGTCACTTGTGGGGGGTTTCTACTGTTTAGGCACATCAGGGGCTCTGCAAACGCAACGTGATGCCCGCAGACCATTCCATCATAGTCTTCATTTCAAAAGTCACTACTTCCTGTTATGCTGTGCTATCAGGCAACACAGTGTGCAGTAATCAGCGCACATACAGTGATATGGCAATAACCCAAAAACAATAGAACAAGCTCTGAGACGTGGAATCTCTGCAGACTGCAATACCTGAACCTATCCTCACACAACTAAAAGCAGCAGTGGATTGCGCCTAACACTACCTATGCAACTCGGCACTGCCTGAGGAGCTGACTAGCCTGAAGATAGAAATACAAGCCTGACTTGCCTCAGAGAAATACCCCAAAGGAATAGGCAGCCCCCCACATATAATGACTGTTAGCAAGATGAAAAGACAAAACGTAGGAATGAAATAGATTCAGCAAAGTGAGGCCCGATATTCTAGACAGAGCGAGGATAGCAAAGAGAACTATGCAGTCTACAAAAAACCCTAAAGCAGAACCACGCAAAGGGGGGCAAAAAGACCCACCGTGCTGAACTAACGGCACGGCGGTGCACCCTTTGCGTCTCAGAGCTTCCAGCAAAAGAGAATAGCACAGCTGGACAGAAAAAACGGAAACAAAAACAAAGTAACACTTATCTAGCAGAGCAGCAGGCCACAGGAAAGAAGCAGTAGCTCAGATCCAACACTGGAACATTGACAAGGAGCAAGGAAGACAGACTCAGGTGGAGTTAAATAGCAAGGCAGCCAACGAGCTCACCAAAACACCTGAGGGAGGAAGCCCAGAGGCTGCAATACCACTTGTGACCACAGGAGTGAATTCAGCCACAGAATTCACAACAACTTCCCTTCTAAGCCCCGACGTGTGCCCAAACAGTGGTTCCCCCCCACATATGGGGCATCAGCATACTCAGGACAAACTGGGCAACAAATATTGGGGTCCAATTTCTCCTGTTACCCTTGTGAAAATAAAAAATTGCTTGCTAAAACATATTTTTTGAGGAAAGAAAATGATTTTTTATTTTCACGGCTCTGCGTTGTAAACTTCTGTGAAGCACTTGGGGGTTGAAAGTGCTCACCACATATCTAGATAAGTTCCTTGGGGGTCTAGTTTCCAAAATGGGGTCACTTGTGGGGGGTTTCTACTGTTTAGGCACATCAGGGGCTCTGCAAACGCAACGTGACGCCCGCTGACCATTCCATCAAAGTCTTCATTTCAAAAGTCACTACTTCCCTTCTGAGCCCCGACGTGTGCCCAAACAGTGGTTCCCCCCCACATATGGGGCATCAGCATACTCAGGACAAACTGGACAACAACTTTTGGGGTCCAATTTCTCCTGTTACTCTTGTGAAAATAAAAAATTGCAGGCTAAAAAATAATTTTTGAGGAAAGAAAAATGATTTTTTATTTTCACGGCTCTGCTTTATAAACTTCTATGAAGCACTTGGGGGTTTAAAGTGGTCACCGCACATCTAGATTAGTTCCATGGGAGGTCTAGTTTCCAAAATGGGGTCACATGTGGGGGAGCCCCAATGTTTAGGCACACAGGGCCTCTCCAAACGCGACATGGTGTCCGCTAACGATTGGAGCTAATTTTTCATTCAAAAAGTCAAATGGCACTCCTTCCCTTCCGAGCCCTGCCACGTGCCCAAACAGTTGTTTACCCCCACATGTGAGGTATCAGTGTACTCAGGAGAAATTGCCCAATACATTTTATGATCCATTTTATCCTCTTGCCCATGTGGAAATGAACAAATTGAGGCTAAATGAAATTTTTTGTGAAAAAAAAGTACTTTTTCATTTTTTCGGATCAATTTGTTAAGCACCTGGGGGTTCAAACTGTTCACTATGCATCTAGATAAGTTCCTTCGGGGGTCTAGTTTCAAAAATGGGGTCACATGTAGGAGAGCTCCAAAGTTTAGGCACACAGGGGCTCTCCAAACGCGACATGGTGTCCGCTAACGATTGGAGCTAATTTTTCATTCAAAAGTCAAATGGCGCTCCTTCCCTTCCGAGCCTTGCCGTGTGCACAAACAGTGGTTTGTGACTACATATGAGGTATCTGTGTACTCAGGACAAATTGTACAAGAACTTTTGTGGTCCAGTTTCTCCTTTTACCCTTAGAAAAATAAAAAAAATTGTTGCTAAAACATCATTTTTGTGACCAAAAAGTTAAATGTTCATTTTTTCCTTCCATGTTGCTTCTGCTGCTGTGAAGTACCTGAAGGGTTAATAAACTTCTTAAATGTGGTTTTCAGTACCTTGAGTTTTTAGAATGGTGTCACTTTTGGGTATTTTCAGCCATACAGACCCCTCAAACTGACTTCAAATGTGAGGTGGTCCCTAAAAAAAAATGGTTTTGTAAATTTAATTGTAAAAATGAGAAATCGCTGGTCAAATTTTAACCCTTATAACTTCCTAGCAAAAAAAAGTTGTTTCCAAAATTGTGCTGATGTAAAGTAGACATGTGGGAAATGTTATTTATTAACTATTTTGTGTCACATAACTCTCAGTTTTAACAGAATAAAAATTCAAAATTTGAAAATTGCGAAATTTTCAAAATTTTAGCCAAATTTCCATTTTTTCACAAATAAACGTAAAAATTATTGACCTAAATTTACCACTTTCATGAAGCCCAATATGTCACAAAAAAACAATCTCTGAACCATTAGGATCCATTGAAGCGTTCCCGAGTTATTACCTCATAAAGGGACACTGGTCAGAATTGCAAAAAACGGCCAGGTCATTAAGGTCAAAATAGGCTGGGTCACGAAGGGGTTAATGGAGGCATTGATGTTACCAGTCTAGGTTGGCATAATCAAGGTGAAAGCACACAAAAACGGTGACTTTGTGGAGGTAGAGGACAATAGAAGGGCGGACAAGGCTGCTAAAGTAGCAGCAAGGTGGCCTAGGGAGCAGTGGATGGTGGCGAGGAGAGTCAGCGTATTCCAGCCACACTGAGCCTAGATGTCCTGAAATCCCTCCAGCTGCCCAAACAGAGAAGGACCACTGGGAGATAATGGGAGCTGAATTCGAATGGAGTATGGGAGAATAAGGATTAATTGTATACAACAATGTCCCTGCTCCTAATTATGGCCCCAGTCACACCTCAAAATGTCACATGTGTACTATGGTAAATGCCTTCTGGATCGCTCCTGGTTTCATTACGTAGCGGTGAAACTCATACAGTCATGCTTCATCTGTGCACAGCACAACCCAGGTAAAACAGTAAAAGTCCCTAAGAAAGCAACACTCAGGCGTCGCTACCCGTTTCAGAGACTGCAGACTGACTACATACAACTACCCAGGTAGGAGTGTATGAATATGTGTTAGTATGTGTAGATCTCTCCTCTGGTTGGCCAGAAGCCTATCCAGTAAAATGTGCTAATTAATGCAAAAATGACACTTAAACTTAAAAATTCAGAAGGCCATGGCAGATACATGAAAAAATTGGGTAGAGTGTTATGATCTGGTGGTTTAGGAACAACATGAGACAAGCTCTGAAGGAGGTGGTATCTGTACTGACCGCAGACCCTGAACCTAGCAGCGCAACTAGAAATAGCCGTGGGGGGTACCTGACGCTCCCTAGACCCCTCGGCACAGCCTAAGATCTAACTTCCCCTAAAGATGGAAACAGGAAACCTATCTTGCCTCAGAGAAAATCCCCAAAGGAAAGATAGCCCCCCACAAATATTGACAGTGAGAGGAGGGGAAAATAACATACGCAGAGATGAAATCAGATTTTAGCATAGGAGGCCAGTCTAGCTTGATAGATAGGACAGGAAAGGATACTGTGCGGTCAGTATACAAACTACAAAACAATCCACACAGAGTTTACAAAATCTCCACACCTGACTAAAGGTGTGGAGGGTAAATCTGATTCCCAGAGCTTCCAGCTAACAGAAAAAATCCATAATGACAAGCTGGACAAAAATAGAATGCACAGAACAATAAGTCCACAACATGTGGGCGGAAATGAGCAAAGCCAGAACTTATCTTAGCAGAACTGGTCAGGAAACCAGGAGAATCCAAGCAGAGATGTGAATCCAGCCAGAGAACATTGACAAGTGGCATAGGCTGAAGACTAGAGCCAGGATAAATAGCAGAGCCAGGAGAGACGATTAGTGAAAACAGCTGCTAAAGCTAAACCCAAGGAGCAGCAGTTCCACTCAAAACCACCAGAGGGAGCCCAAGGACAGAATTCACAAAAGTGCCATTTACAACCACCGGAGGGAGCCCAAGAATGGAATTCACAACAGTAGAGTGCTTGTCTCTTGCACGCTCTTCAGTCAGACCCACTCCAAATAGAAAGACAGGCTTATCTCCTTCTGAAGTCCTGTTTGGTAGTGCCCCAAAGACTGGTCTGTACTTCCCATAAGTACTACAGCCTGTGTCCAGGCCTTGCAGAAAAATGCTTAATGTGGTGCATAAACATGTATTCTCATCCATTCCAGATTCTAATGAAAGTGCAGACGTGCATCAGCTGAATCCAGGTGAATGGTGGTCATATGCAGGCACGTGAGAAGAAGCCTAGATCCAAATTTTGAGGGGCCATACCAAGTTCTCCTGACAACGCCTACCTCAGTGAAACTCTAAGGGAGACCACCATGGATTCATGACTAACATTTAAAAAGTGGACTAGCCACCCGAGTAATACATATCCTTGCCATCATCTACCTAAAGCTGTTATGTATAGGAAATGGGCAACAGGTAGCTGTAACTAAAGAAAAGGGAATTATTACTCTTTAGTACAGTTCCTCGAGTGCAGTGGTAGCTACATATGGGTTTGATGCCTGTGACATAATACAGGGAAGTGGGTGTGGGGAGCCAGGAGTGTCACGACTCTCGGGAAAGACAGAACAGTTTGTATTCTTTATTTGTGGTAATTGGGAAAGAAGAAATAAAAACTGTGGTTCCTGGACATCTGTAGGATGGGATACAAGTGATAAAGAGTGGGGATATAAACCGACCCCTGCCCTCAAACAAAAGAGTAGTAAAGGGAAGTCCTTACTTACATGGATGACTTTACTCAAGTTTGACTCTAGTGACCAATGTAGAACAAAGTGTCATCCTTTGATACTCACTATTGAGGATCCATCACCCAATGATGTAGGAGAGTATACTTTGGGTGTATATTATATTCAGGGGGGGAAAGACCCCAACAGGCAATTTCCAACTTAAAGATATGTTGAAGTCTCAAGACTTGGGCAAATGTGCAGGGTGAAGGTGACAAATCTGGAATACCATGGATTCCACTTCTTCAACATGTTTTGTTTTTAGGGGCATAACTGCAATCCAGAACCCCACTTACGAGGATACACTTGCTATAGAGACTGGATATACAGATGTTAACGCCTGGGTTGAGTGGATGAGGTACACTGCACAACAACAAAATAGAACTAATTGTTATGTGTGTGCAGCAGCCAGGCCCCATTTGGGATCTGTTCCCCCATTAATCCCTGAATTGGAGGAGTGTGTCCTTGCCCTCTTTACCAACACCTCCACTAATTATACACAATGTGGGAGATGGAGGGATAAATATCCTGTGTTGGATAAAACTTCGTCTCTTGGTCGAAGTATTACTTTCTATCCTGGAAACTACACCTGTATGCAAGTACAAGGAAAGGGCCATTTCTTGGGGAATTTTAGTAAGGGTTTTTGTCATAATTACTCCTTAGCAACCCCCGAGAAGTTAACACAGCAGGTCTCCTCAGTAGCAGACATATTCTGGATATGTGGGGATATGAAGATAAGGTCTAAGTTAGAGGGTAATTGGATGGGACAGTGTACTTTGGCCAAGGCCATCATGCCTTTTCATCTTATCCCTGAATGTTTGCCTTTGACTAATCAGAAACAGCCCCAACGTATGAAAAGGGGAATTGCCCCCAAAGAAAGCTTTGACTCTAATGTGTATATTGATGCTATAGGGGTACCAAGGGGGGTCCCTGATGAGTTTAAAGCAAGGACCAGGTTAAAGTAGGATTTGAATCTATAATCCCTATTGTAACTGTCAATAAAAACGTAGATTGGATTAACTACATATATTATAACCAACAAAGATTCATAAATTATACTAAGGATGCATTAAAGGGGATAGGTGAACAGTTGGAAGCTACATCCACTATGGCCTTCCAAAACTGGATGGCTTTGGATATGTTACTAGCAGAGAAAGGAGGGGTATGGAAAAGATTGGAGAAACTTGTTGTACCTTTATCCCCGATAACACAGGTCCGAATGGAAAGGTTACCTTAGCTATAAAAAAGCTTGAATCCTTATCTGAGGAACTTAAGAAAATTCAGTTGATGATCTCTAGGATAATTGGTTTGGGTGAATGACGGGATGGCAGAAATGGTAGGCACAGATTGGTACAATTATTATGGTAATCCTTATTTTCACGTCTGTGGTTTCTTGTTGTATATTTCCTTGTGTTAAACAGATGGTCACTAAGAGCGTGGACAGCCTAACTAATATGCTGGCTTTCCAAGAAGATGGTGATGGCCATAATTCTACTATAAAACCCCTGAAGACCAATTTGATTTATTAAACAGGGATAAATATATATATATATATATATATATAGATATATAAATATATATATATATATATGACTTCTACATGAATAAAGATTGCATCAAGGGGGGTAAAAGTTCAATATTGGCCATCTAATGGACAGCTCAGATGTCATGATCCATATACTGTGTTTTCTCTTTGTCTTTTTGTGTTTGTCACTGTCCCCTGTGTGTATTATCTGCAGTGGTGAGGCTAGCGCCTTTGCCGGCCAGTGAACTAGTCAGGGCTGAGTTAGGTATCAGTGAGGGATGAGGTTCCTGGCGGCGGTGGGGGGAAGGACCCACATAGGGTGTTAGGGAAGTGCAGGGACATGCTCAGGTTAAATTCAGGTGGTGACCATTCCCCATTTCCCTATTGGTAAGGCTTTCCTTTCCCCATTTTCCATCCCTTTTTGTGTGTTGTGCATTCATTGACCGACCACCTATTGGATCATGTTACATTGTGACATCAGGTTAATAATTGATTTAAGGGGGGACTGTGAAGGAGGAAAATGGCTAATAAAATCAATTATTAAACCTTATGTAAGTCAGTTCAGATATGGTGTAGCAAGATGACGATTGTGTCTTTGAAGATGTCTTGGAGATCCTTGAAACTGTTCTGGAAGGAATCTTTGGAATGCAGGAGTGAAGGCACTGGAATACACCATATTTGGAAATGAAGCTTGGACTGGACCAATTACAAAGTGACTAGCTGTACAGAAGTTGTGCGACCCCCCTATTTCCTACTCTTAGTATATTCTTTTGTTTTTGAGAATAAAGTTCAGTTGGGCAACAACTTTGACTGAGAGAGGAGTGTGTATCAGTCTCTGTGTATCTGATACATTCTTTGGCCTCTAAGCTAGCACTCAGCTTATATTTGGTCAGGCACAAGCAATCATATAGATCTCACTTTAAGAGATCATCCTCACAACAGTAAGCTATGCCTGGGATTCGTGAGTCAGTGCTCCATACATCTAGAGCTCCTGGCTGCACGTTTTCCTACGGAATGGGCGAAAGTGGGGTTTATCTTATCGCTTTTGTCGGGCAGGGCATTGGAGTGGGAAATGCCGCTGTGGGTGTGTGATGATCGTGTGGTGCACAGTGCTCCTCTCTTCCTGGATGCTCTGAAACAGGTCTTTTTAGGACCTCGTGTCACCCACAATACCACGCTCCAATTGTTGGCTATTACACAGGGCTCGTCCATCGTCAGCCAGTTCACCGTCCAATTCTGGACTCTCATCTCTGAGCTGGAGTGGCTGGATAAAGTCCTTATTCCGGTATTCTGGAAAGGACTGGCAGACTATGTGAAGTACGCCTTGGCCACCAGGGAGATTCCTGCCACACTGGAGGAGCTCATTTCAATATCTACCCGCATCAACCTCTGTTTTAACGAGCGGAGGTTAGAGCGGACTCAGTGTAGGCAAAGGTTTTGGCTAGCTCCCACCTTCACCAGACCTCCAGAATCTTCCGTTCAAGCGTCCGACTCCCATGAGGCCATGGAGGTTTCTCGAGCGCAGACCAAAGTCTCGGACCGCTCAAGTACCCGTGATTTGTAAAAATTGCCAACAGCTAGGACATTATGCCAATAAATGTCCACGGCGGTCGGGAAAACGATCGCATCTAGTAACCATTGGAGGAGGTTCACTAGACACAATGGCATTCTCCTCCAAGCTGTCCTTTAACCCCTTTACCCCCAAGGGTGGTTTGCACGTTATGGACCGGGCCAATTTTTACAATTCTGACCACTGTCCCTTTATGAGGTTATAACTCTGGAACGCTTCAACGGATCCCGGTGATTCTGACATTGTTTTCTTGTGACATATTGTATTTCATGATAGTGGTAAAATTTCTTTGATATTACCTGCGTTTATTTGTGAAAAAAACGGAAATATGGCGAAAATGTTTAAAATTTCGCAATTTTCCAACTTTGAATTTTTATGCAATTAAATCACAGAGATATGTCACACAAAATACTTAATATGTAACATTTCCCACATGTCTACTTTACATCAGCACAATTTTGGAACCAAAATTTTTTTCTGTTAGGGAGTTATAAGGGTTAAAAGTTGACCAGCAATTTCTCATTTTTACAACAAAATTTAGAAAACCATTTTTTTAGGGACCACCTCACATTTGAAGTCATTTTGAGGGGTCTATATGGCAGAAAATACCCAAAAGTGACAACATTCTAAAAACTGCACCCCTCAAGGTGCGCAAAACCATATTCAAGAAGTTGATTAACCCTTTAGGTGTTTCACAGCAGCAGAAGCAACATGGAAGGAAAAAATTAACATTTTACTTTTTAGTCACAAAAATGATCTTTCAGCAATAATTCTTTTAATTTCCCAAGGGTAAAAAGATTAAATGGACCACAAAAGTTGTTGTCCAATTTGTCCTGAGTATGCTGATACCCCACATGTGAGGGGGAACCACTTTTTGGGCGCACGGCAGGGCTCAGAAGGAAAGGAACGCCGTTTGACATTTTCAATCTAAAATCGGCTGGAATTGAGATAGGACGCCATGTCGCGTGGCGAGCCCCTGATGTGCCTAAACAGTGGAAAACCCCCACAAGTGACCCTATTTTGGAAACTAGACCCCCTAAGGAACTTATCTAGATGTGTCGTGAGCACTTTTATCCCCCAAGTGCTTCACGAAAGTTTATAATGCTCGGGCGTGAAAATAAAAAATCCTATTTTTTCCACAAACATGATCGTTTAGTCCCCAATTTTTTATTTTCTCAAGGGTAAAAGGAGAAATTGGACCCCAAAAGTTGTTGTCCAATTTATCCTGAGTACGCTGATACCCCATATGTAGGGGGGAACCACTGTTTGGGCGCATGGCAGGGCTCAGAAGGAAAGGAGAGCCGTTTGACATTTTCAAGCTAAAATTGGCTGGAATTGAGATCGGACGCCATGTCGCGTTTGGCAAGCCCCTGATGTGCCTAAACAGTGGAAAACCCCCACAAGTGACCCCATTTTGGAAACTAGACCCTTTAAGGAACTTATCTAGATGTGTCGTGAGCACTTTTATCCCCCAAGTGCTTCACGAAAGTCCTATAATGCCCGGGCGTGAAAATAAAAAATCCTATTTTTTCCACAAACATGATGGTTTAGTCCCCAATTTTTTATTTTCTCAAGGGTAAAAGGAGAAATTGGACCCCAAAAGTTGTTGTCCAATTTGTCCTGAGTACGCTGATACCCCATATGTAGGGGGGAACCACTGTTTGGGCGCATGGCAGGGCTCAGAAGGAAAGGAGCGCCGTTTGACATTTTCAAGCTAAAATTGGCTGGAATTGAGATCGGACGCCATATCGCGTTTGGCAAGCCCCTGATGTGCCTAAACAGTGGAAAACCCCCACAAGTGACCCCATTTTGGAAACTAGACCCTTTAAGGAACTTATCTAGATGTGTCGTGAGCACTTTTATTCCCCAAGTGCTTCACGAAAGTTTATAATGCCCGGGCGTGAAAATAAAAAATCCTATTTTTTCCACAAACATAATAGTTTAGTCCCCAATTTTTTATTTTCACAAGAGTAAAAGGAGAAATTGGACCCCAAAAGTTGTTGTCCAATTTGTCCTGAGTACGCTGATACCCCATATGTAGGGGGGAACCACTGTTTGGGCGCATGGCAGGGCTCAGAAGGAAAGGAGCGCCGTTTGACATTTTCAAGCTAAAATTGGCTGGAATTGAGATCGGACGCCATGTCGCGTTTGGCAAGCCCCTGATGTGCCTAAACAGTGGAAAACCCCCACAAGTGACCCCATTTTGGAAACTAGACCCCCTAAGGAACTTATCTAGATGTGTCGTGAGCACTTTTGTCCCCCAAGTGCTTCACAAAAGTTTATAATGCCCGGGCGTGAAAAAAAAAACCCTATTTTTTTCCCACAAAAATGATCATTTAGTCCCCAATTTTTAATTTTCCCAAGTGTAACAGGAGAAATTGGACCCCAAAAGTTGTTGTACAATTTGTCCTGCGTACGCTGATACCCCACATGTGGGAGAAAACTACTGTTTGGGTACACTTCGGGGCTCGGAATGGAAGTAGTGACGTTTTGAAAAGCAGACTTTGATGGAATGGTACGCGGACATCATGTTCTGTTTGCAGAGCCCCTGATGTGCCTGAACAGTAGAAATCCCCTACAAGTGACCCCATTTTGGAAACTAGACCTAATTTGGAACTTATCTAGGTGTGTGGTGACAATTTTGAACCCCCAAGTGTTTCACTTAAATTTATAACGCCCGGGCGTGAAAATAAAATATCCTATTTTTTCTTACAAAAATGATCATTTAGTCCCCAATTTTTAATTTTCCCAAGTGTAACAGGAGAAATTGGACGCCAAAAGTTGTTGTCCAATTTGTCCTGAATACGGTGATACCCCACATGTGGGAAAAAATACTGTTTGGGCACACGTCGGGGCTCGGAAGGGATGTGGTGACGTTTTGGAAAGCAGACTTTGATGGAATGGTCTGCAGGCGTCATGTTCCATTTGCAGAGCCCCTGATGTGCCCAAACAGTAAAAAAAAAAACACAAGTGACATTTTGTAAACTAGACCCCCAATGAACTTACATAGATGTGCCCCCTTTTTGGAACTAATCTACTGTAAAGTAAATTAGTAGTGCATGGAGGTGTGGTACACTCTGAAGCAATCCTTCATACACAGGCCAGGTTTTTCGGGGCAGGTGTCGCATTGATAAATGGTGTCCTTGCGTATTCCCCTTTTGTAACACACTCGGCACCTTTTTTGCGACTTACCTCTTTTTGCAGTTTGCGGGACCTCCCCCGGGAAATGCTGACCTGGTACGATACGAGCACCTTCAGTTCCGGAAGTACTGGGGCCAGCTCCTTCCCTCGTGCCAAATAACAGGGCCTTAACCACTACCTCCTGGAACTGAAGGTACGACGTATCGCTGTGGCGTGCACATCGTGACAGCAGGAAAGCGTTGAGCATTGCCATTTGTACGATGTGCACGGAAAGCTTTTTGTACCACACCTTGGCCTTCCTCAAAGCACTGTATGGTTGGAGGAGTTGATCGGAGAGATCAACGCCCCCCATGTTTTTGTTGTACCCCAGTACACAGTCCGGTTTGCAGACCTGTGTAGAGGTACCCCGTACAGTGCTGAGGGCTCTGCCATCACCGTGTATGGTGGTCAAGAGAAGGACATCCCTCTTGTCCTTGTACTTGACCACCAGCAGGTGGTTGCTACATTGGGCTCTGCTCTCACCTTTTCTGAGCATCTGCCCAAGTAGCGTCTTTGGGAGGCCTCTCTGATTTTTGCGGACAGTACCGCAGGCTGCGGTACCTCGCGCAGAGAGGGATTTGTAGAGTGGGATGCTGGAATAAAAGTTATCAGTGTAGAGGTGATAACCTTTATCCAGCAGTGGGTGCACCAAATCCCACACTATTTTCCCACTCACTCCCAGGACAGGGGGACACTCAGGCGGTTCAATCCTGCTGTCCTTCCCCTCGTAGACTCTAAAGCTGTGGGTGTACCCTGAGGTACTCTCACACAGCTTGTAGAGTTTGATTCCGTACCTGGCCCTCTTGCTGGGCAGGTATTGACGGAATCCGAGCTGCCCCTTAAAATGAACCAAGGACTCATCCACGCAGATGTCCCTTTTGGGCACGTACACTTCACCGAACTTTTTGTTGAAGTGTTCGATGACAGGCCGAACTTTGAACAGACGGTCAAAGTTGGGGTCATCTCGTGCGGGACACTGTGCATTATCGGAATAATGCAGGAACTTGTGGATGGCCTCAAAACGCGTTCGGACCATGACCATTCGGAACACTGGAGTGTTGAATAAAATATCAACACTCCAATATTGCCGAACTTCTGGCTTCTTCAGGAGCCCCATATGAAGCATCAGGCCCCAAAACTGCATCATCTCAACTGCGTCTACAGGAGACCAGTTGGAATATGATGAAACGGTGTTTTGCTCCAAAAATTGACGAGCATACAAATTAGTTTGCTCCACCATGAGGTTAACAAAATCCTCAGAGAAAAAGACTTTGAAAAAGTCTATTTCTGTGAGGCCGGTGGTGTCAAACCTGATTCCTGATTCTGCCACAAAATCAGGAATCAGTGGCTCGTAATTTTCGGGGGGCGAGGTCCATACGGGGTCCGAAGAGGGGCGCGCTGGTTCATCTTCAGGAGTGGGCCCTGCCTCATCTTCATCTTCATGAATGATGGCAACTTCTTCTGTCCTGCGGCGTCTGCGTGGCGGTTCCGCAGGGCCGGAGGAGGAAGATGAGGAGGGGGAAGAGGATGAGGAAGAGGATGAGGAAGAATCAGAAAAATAAAGAAAAGTGGGATCCTCTCCCTCGCTATCAGTGTCGGAGGCAAGGAAAGCATATGCCTCCTCCGCTGAATAGCGCTGTTGGGACGAACGGGACGAACGGGACATTTTTTTGTCAGTATGGTGCTTTTGTGTACTTTATTGGTAACTGTGTACGTGTGGGGGGATAGTGTTTGGTGCAAACTATTCTAAAAAGAAAAAGCTAAAGGAAAAAAAAAGCAAAGGGGAGAAAAAAATACCTGTGAAAGGAAAAGTCTAAAACAGCAGGCCCTAGCTCTGATAAGTGAACCGCGTCACTTATCAAATTTCGGCGCCTGCTGGGTGTACGAACGGGGATGTGGAAAAAACGCCAGGCACGAGAGCTCTGATAAGTGACACGGTTCACTTATCAGAGTTCGGCGGCTGCTGGGTGTGCGAACGGGGATGTGAAAAGGAAAGGCACAGATTACACGCGGCGGCTGGGGGAGCGCAAGGGGATGGGGGAAAAAAAAAAAGAAAAGGCACGGATTAGACGCAGCGGCTGGGGGAGCGCACGGAGATGGGAAAAAAAAAAGAAAAGAAAAGGGAAGGCACAAATTAAACGCGGCGGCTGGGGGAGCGCAAGGGGATGGGGGGAAAAAAAAAAAGGAAAGACACGGATTAGACGCAGCGGCTGGGGGAGCGCACGGGGATGGGGAAAAAAAAAAAAAAAAGAAAAGGGAAGGCACAGATTACACGCGGCGGCTGGGGGAGCGCAAGGGGATGGGGAAAAAAAAAAGAAAAGGCACGGATTAGACGCAGCGGCTGGGGGAGCGCACGGAGATGGGAAAAAAAAAAAGAAAAGAAAAGGGAAGGCACAAATTAAACGCGGCGGCTGGGGGAGCGCAAGGGGATGGGGGAAAAAAAAAAAGGAAATACACGGATTAGACGCAGCGGCTGGGGGAGCGCACGGGGATGGGGAAAAAAAAAAGAAAAGGGAAGGCACAAATTAAACGCGGCGGCTGGGGGAGCGCAAGGGGATGGGGGAAAAAAAAAAAGAAAAGGCACGGATTAGACGCAGCGGCTGGGGGAGCGCACGGAGATGGGAAAAAATAAAGAAAAGAAAAGGGAAGGCACAAATTAAACGCGGCGGCTGGGGGAGCGCAAGGGGATGGGGGAAAAAAAAAAAAAAGGAAAGACACGGATTAGACGCAGCGGCTGGGGGAGCGCACGGGGATGGTGAAAAAAAAAAAGAAAAGGCACGGATTAGACGCGGCGGCTGGGGGAGCGCACGGGGATGGGGAAAAAAAAGTGAGCACGAGTGTTGATAGGTGAACTGCGTCACCAATCAACGCTCGGCGGCGCTAAGGGGGTGAAAAAAAAGCGAGCACGAGTGTTGATAGGTGAACTGCGTCACCAATCAACGCTCGGCGGCTGCTAAATTTGGGCATGGATACGGCGCAAGGAGGGGGGATGGGAGAAGGGGGGATGGGAGAATGAATAGAGATCGGGCCGGGATCGGGGTATCAACACTTACGGTTTGTAGTCTCTCTTCTTTCTTCTCTCTTCTTTCTTCTTTCTTTAGCAAGAATTGTGGTGTCACAGGCTACTGTGGCACCACAAGTCTCAGCACAGGAGGGGATCTCGCAGCGTGACCGCTCTGAAGGAATCCTCACCAAGTGTGAGGATTCCTTCAGAGCAGTTACACAGGTCAGGGGCAGGTGAGACAGGTCACAGAGCGGTCACACCGCTGCTGTGACCTGTGATTGGTGGGATCGATGATCACATCGATCCCACCAATCAAAGAAGGCCCTGGTGACGCTGGTGTTGCTCACAGCTCCGATCATAGGCAGGTCACCAGCAGGTCACCAGCAGGTGACAGGCAGGTGACAGGCAGGTGACCGGCAGGTCACCGGCAGGTCACCATCAGGGCACAGCGCGGTCACACCACTGCTGTGCCCTGTGATTGGCGCGATCGACGATCACATCGATCGCGCCAATCAGACTAGAAGGATGCCGGTCCAGAGGCAGGGAACAGGGGGCTGCAGAGCGCGCAGGTAGGCAGGACACAGCGGCGGTAACAGCGGCGGTAACACCGCCGCTGTGTCCTGCGATTGGCGCGATCGATGTGATCATCGATCGCGCCAATCAGCGTTGAATGCTCCAGAGCCATGGCAGGGGATCCGGAGCCATGGCCCGGGGCTGCAGAGCGCGCAGGGACAGGCAGGGCACAGAGCGGTAACACCGCCGCTGTGCCCTGCGATTGGCGCGATCAATTGATCTCGATCGCGCCAATCCTGGGGGGGTTTGGGCCCATGCCTGGCATTGCCAGGCACTGGCCTAGGATCGAGTACATCGGTACTCGATCCTAGGCTGGGACCTCACTGTTTCAGCCAAATTGATTGGCTGAAACAATGAGAAAGGCTGCGATTGGCTGCTCAAAATTGAGCAGCCAATCACAGCGATCGGGAGGCCGGGGGGGCGGCGACAGGCCCTAGGATGCCGACACCATCTTCCTGCAGGTAAGATGGCGTCGGAATTTTAATGCGATCACTGCGACTTAAGTCGCAGTGTCGCATTAAAGGGCATGACGTACTATTCCGTCCTTGGGAAGTAAAGTCCACCCCACATGGACGGAATAGTACGTCTGATGGCAGAAAGGGGTTAAAGGGACAATCACGTTAGGCTCATCCACTCTTACAGTCGAGCTTTGTGTGGACTCTGGAGCAGAGTGTAATTTCATGTCCTCTGCTTTTGCTCTGCGCCATGCAATACCTCTGGTGATGCTCGCCAAACCGGTGACTGTTAGAGTGGTGAATGGGTCGACATTTCCCTCACAAATCACACACCAGACTGTCATGTTATCCATGTCCCCTTCCCACCAGGAGATTATTTCCCTTCTTGTCCTTCCGGAATGGAAGAGATTCTGCTGGGAATTCCCTGGCTCCGTTTCCACTCCCCACATATTGAGTGGACCTCTGGGAGGATATAGGGTTGGAGTGAATCATGTAAGGGCAGATGTGTGAGGGAGTGCGTTCAGGTTTCCACTACCGAGATACCGGCAGATATTTCTTCCCTTCCCAAGTGCTATTGGCCCTATGCAGACGTGTTCTCCAGAAAGGCTGCGGAGACCCTTACGTCTCACCGCCCCTATGACTGTCCTATTGATCTCATGCCTGGAGCAGAACCTCCTCGGGGACGGGTCTATTCCCTCTCTCTCCCGGAAACGGAGGCTATGTCCCAATACATCCAGGAGAATTTGGCAAGAGGGTTCATTAGGAAGTCAGTGTCACCTGCAGGGATGGGGTTCTTCTTCGTGCAGAAGAAGAACGGAAAATTATGTCCATGCATAGATCACAGCGGTCTTAACACTATCACCGTTAAGAATAAGTACCTGTTGCCCTTGATTTCTGAGCTCTTTGATAATAGGCTATGGGGAGCAAGGGTATTTACCAAATTAGATCTGCGGGCTGCTTATAACCTGATTCGCATCCGTGAGGGGGACGAATGGAAGATGGCTTTTAATACCAGGGATGGGCACTATGAGAATCTGGTGATGTCCTTCGGGCTCTGTAATGTCCCAGCCGTTTTCCAAGACTTTGTTAACAATATCGTCTGGGATATGCTCTCCACCTCGGTCGTAGTCTATCTGGATGATATTCTCATCTTCTCTCCAGATATTGACTCCCACCGGAGAGATGTTGGCAGAGTATTCGACCTCTTACGGGCAAATTCCCTCTATGCAATGTTGGAGAAGTGTATGTTTGATCTGGAGTCTTTACCTTTCCTGGGTTATATTGTCTCCGCCCAGGGATTTTGGCTATTGATCCTGCCAAACTACAGGCTGTGATGGACTGGCAAGAACCCTATTCTCTTAAAGCGGTGCAGTGCTTTATGGGGTTCATTACTTACTATAGCCAGTTCATTCCCCACTTCTCAACTTTGGTAGCTCCCTTGGTAGCCCTCACCAAGGGAGCAAATCCGAAATTGTGGTCTGAGGAGGTCTCTAAGGCTTTCTCTTCTATTAAATCTCACTTTGCTAGCGCTCCCATCCTGCATCATCTTGATGTTGATAAGCCGTTTATAATGGAGGTGAATGCCTCATCGGTTGCTGCTGGAGCAGTCCTCTTCCAAAAGGATGCTCAAGGTCGGAAGCATCCTTGCTTCTACTCCAAGACCTTCACTCCAGCGGAGAGGAATCATTCCATCTGGACAGGGAGTTGCTAGCAATGAAGTTGGCCTTGTCGGAGATGAGACATCTTTTGGAGGGGGCTCGCTTTCCCTTCAAAGTCTTCACGGACCACAAAAATTTGGTATATTTACAAACAGCCCAACGGCTAAATTCTCATCAGGCCAGATGGTCCTTGTTCTTCTCCCAGTTCCACTTCACCCTCCATTATCTCGCTGGGGAGAAGAACATTCGTGCTGATGCCCTCTCTAGCTCTGTTGTGTCTTCTGAGGAGGAGGAAGGGGAGCCTCGGCCTAATGACCCTTCTGAGAGCCTGAGAACCGTAGCTCCAGTTTCGCTAGAGTCAGTGCCTCCGGGCAAGACTTTTGTACCTATTAACTTGTGACCAAAGGTTCGATTTTGGGCTCATTCGCCCAGGGTGGGTGGACATTTTGGGACAAAGAGGACATCTGAGCTGCTGGCGAGGACGTACTGGTGACCGCATATGGTCTGTGACGTCGGAGATTATATTTGGGCGTGTGTCTCCTGCCCCAAAAATAAGTCTCATCGACAATGGCAAGCTGGGTTTCTTTATCCCTTGCTGGTGGCAGACAGGCCATGGGAGATGGTCGGGATGAACTTTGTGGTGGGCTTGCCCAAGTCTCGTAGCTGTACCATCATTTGGGTTATTACCGATCATTTTTCTAAAATGGTGCACTTGGTGCCGCTTCCACGGCTACTAAAACACATCTTCCGCCTACACGGTATGCCGGACAAAATTGTCAGTGATCGGGGTCCCCAGCATCCGTGGGTACCTGTGCCTATGCCCATGTCTTCCGCCGACTCCAGGGTGGCAGACTGGGCTGTGGAGGCACGGGACAATTGGGACCGCACTCAGGATGCCATTCAGGATGCCATTCAGGCCTCCAAGGAGAGAATGAGGTTCTCCACCGATGCACATCGGCGCCCCGCTCCGACCTTTGCTCCTGACGACTTGGTGTGGTTCTCCGCCCGTAACATCAGGCTGCGAGTTGAGTCCACTAAGTGTGCACCTCGCTATTTGGGCCCTTTTAAAGTCCTCGAACAGGTTAACCCTGTGGTCTACTGTTTGGCCCTTCCGCCACGCCTGGGTATCACCGACACCTTTCATGTGTCCCTCTTGAAAGCCTGTTTTCCAAGTCATCTGCTGGGACATCGGGTTCGTCTACGGATGATTACGAGATGAACGCTATTTTGGGGTGCAAGGTGGTACATGGCAAAAGATTTTATTTGGTGGACTGGAAGGGTTATGGTCCTGAGGACAGGTCCTGGGAGCCTGCTGAGAACATTCGGGCTCCGCAACTCATTGCTGCCTTCGAGCGTAGTAAGGTCCAGGGAGGGTGGGCTCTGGGAGGGGGGGTAATGTTAGGGGTCGAGTTCCCGCCTCTGCACAGGGGGAATCGCGGGTCACCTCCGCTGCGGTCTCCCATTCTTCTACTGCGGCGGTGGAGCCTGCTCATCGGAGACGTCGGTCCCAGCATCTCGCTCAGTGTGACTCTGTGCAGAGGGTTACTGCTGCCATTCCAGCTTCTGCCATTGTAGCCAGTACTGGGCAGCAGCGAGCAGATGTCTTTGGGACTAAGTCCTACTTTTCCCCTTCTGAGCATGCCCAGGGTAAGATCTCTCGTTGGAGATCAAGGGTTACATGCTTAGATACTGCAGCGAACCCCATTGGTCCTCTAGGAAGGTCCTGAAGGTGCTCAACTTCTGTGGTAGACTCCCATTGGTCCTTTTGGGAAAGTCCTGTACTTGCTGCAGCTATAAAAGGTGCGCATGACCGCACAACCATGCGCTAGTATCAATCTAAGTTATGTGCTTTGCGCCAGTGTGGTTATGTATGTATTCAGGGACCCGGCTGAAAGAAGCCCCTAGAATACCGGCACCTCCGGTGAGGAGATTGTGTATTGTGTATGTATTCAGGAACCTGGCTGAAATAAGCCCCTAGAATAACAGCTCCTCCGGTGAGGAGATTGGTTGTTTGCATGACCACTGACTGCTATCAGTTCGGCAGTTAGCTTGCGCCTTTGTGAGTCTAACAGGGCGCAGTGCTTTCCTTTCACGGCTACTCTGTGAAGTAACAGAGTTAGCTTATACTGCCAAATAGTGCCACCATCTACGTTTTCTTTCTTGTATTCGCTTTTAGCTTCCTCTCAAATGGTTCATCATATGCTGCCTTGCACCTCGAATCCCTCCTGGGAAATTAATATGCAGAATTGTCCACTACAAATCTAAGACCATCTCCAGGAAAAGTACATGCTCGAGCCAAACTCAGTGACTGTTTCCCAAGGCGTTTGTGATGTTTGCAACTTTCCAAACTGCTTTGGAGCTGTGGATGGGAAGCACATTAGGGTTAACAAGCTGGCAAACTCAGGGTCCCAATTCTACAGTTATAAACAGTATTTTTAAGTGGATCTGTTAGCTCTAGTTGACAGCAACTACCTGTTTAGAATTGTAGATATTGGAGTCTATGGAAGAACTGGAGATTCACGGATCTTCAATTCTTCCTTATTGGGATGGCGGCTTAGAAATATTCAACCGGGTGTCCCTCCCCCACAGATGCTGCCTGGATCTGGAGCAACACCAGTTCCTTATGCAATTATTGGAGATAAGACTTTTCAACTTTTCCGCCATGTCATGTGGCCTTTTCCCCATCGTGCTCTAAATACACAGCAGCGGATCTTCAATTACCACCACATTAGGGCCAGGCGCTTAGTGAAATTTGACTTTTGGATATTGAGTGTAAAATGGAATTTTATTATCAGCACTTGAATTAAGCCTTGATAATGTTAATGGTGTCATCCAAGTGTGTATAATTCTCAATAATTTTACAAGAATGTTATATTGCACAAATTGCAATGGATGCTGTGGGTGTTTCAGCCATCCGTAATTTTGATGCTTACCCCCTGTTAGAGAGACACCATGAGCCAACTAGTCTCAGAGTATGTGAGATGTTTTCTAATTATTATTTTTTTTTTCACCAGAGGGTTCTATCCCCCTGGTAGACAAATTCTCTTGAGTACTATTTTTGTTTAATGGTTTTAATGTTTCATTGGTAAGAAGTTTAATATTTATTATGTCTTGATTATTAAAGTAAGGCAATGTGCATATTCATTTCCAAGTAAATAAACCAACAAAAATCAGCAAAAATAGTTTTTAATTCCCTACCACAATATATACATAGTATTTACAAAAAAAAGAAAGGCACACATGTTAATGTTCTTTAGATTTTGTTATTTGCACAAAACCTATGCAAGCAAAAAGAACTTATAAGCTAGAATACATGTACGGAAATCCGGAGAGGGAGGAGGACCTGCTCGAAGGGTTTGGCTGGCTTGTCGGGTAAGGTCCAGACATATAGGAGGATGAGGAGTGGCAAGAGTGATACATTTGATGATATGGGGGTGGCTGTGATTGAGCAAATGGAGCTGTTTCAATTCCCACACTTGATCTGTCATAGTGGGGGTAATGAATGCGGGAAGGGGCCATTGGCCCAGCACTGTAGAGCTGTGTGTGTGCTGCCCTTGGTGGCAACCTTCAGCTGTTGGCCTTGTTGGGATGCAAGAGTAACATGGGTTGGTGTTGCTGTTGGAACAGAACTGCGGACACTGGATTGTGGTGGTGGCATGTTGCCCCTTCTCCTAGTGAGGGACTGAAGGGTGTTAATGGGCTCCTGTGGATCATTGGGTAGAATAGACAGGTGCAGGAGGTGGAGCATAGCAGCCATAATGCTGAGCTGTTTATCAGTTGGTTCCTGACACAAATGGCATACCAGGCTACAGCAAAAGGCTTCGTCCCCATCATCATTCACTGGGCGAGATAGTCAATGACTCAACAATCTACCTGCCAACGAGTTGGGTGGCTGAAGACCTCAATCCTTCGCCATGCCCTGTGTTTTATGGCTGCTTTCTGGGGGGAGTTGTTCAATGGTAAGGTGTTACTACTGCTCCATGCCTAGTCTTCCCACTCTACTGGTCTTGATTGTTCAGTAGATGGCACCACTGCCTCCTCCTGCACTTTACCAGCATTCGATTCTGAGGGAGTGTCCCTGTTCCGAATGTTGCTTGTGGTCCTGGAAATATATTTTTATGTTAGGTGTCGAGTTCCCGCCTCTGCACAGGGGGAATCTCGAACCATCTCTGCTACGGTCTCCCATTCTTCTCCAGCTGCAGTGGAGTCTGCTCAGCGGAGACGTCGGTCCCAGCGTCCTGCTCAGTCTCACTCTGTGCATAGGGTTGCTGCTGCTTTTCCAGCTTCTGCCTTTGAAGCCAGTGCTGGGCAGCAGCGAGCAAACGCTTCTGAGACTAAGTCCCACTTTGCACACACTGAGCATGCCCAGGGCAAGATCTCTCAGTGGAGATCTAGGGTCACATGCTCGGGTACTGCAGCAACTTCCATTGGTCCTTCTCACGGAAGGTCCTGTAGGTACTAGGACTAAGTTCTGCTTTGCACACTGAGCATGCCCAGGGCAAGATCTCTCAGTGGAGATCTAGGGTCACATGCTCAGGTACTGCAGCAATTCCATTGGTCCTTCTTTTGAAAGGTCCTATACGTGCTGCAGCTATTAAAGGCTCGCATGGCCACATGACCATGCGCTAGTGTACATTTGTAAATGTGTGTGTGTTGTGAGTGAAAGTCGCTCTTTAAATAACCCTCCCTATTGGATGACTGTTCGCGGAAGGTGTATGATTGCTATCTAGCGCCCGACTTATCCAACAGCACGTTACACACTAATACAGCGTCTAGTTGCTTTGTCCGCCAGTGCGGCGCCGTGCGCTTTCACAGCGCTTTCCTGACCCAAGCCTGGGTGGTTAGTGGCGTCCGCCAGTGCGGCACCGCACGCACTCTCGTGCATTCCTTTGTTATTATTTTGGTTACTCTGACACCCCAGTTGCGGTGTCGACCGCAAGTAGTCTACACAGACTCAGATCCCAAGTCTTAGGACTGAGCTCGGAGACTCCTTGCTTGTGCTCTTGTGTGCGGTACCGCGGCCCTGTGACTTAACAGGGTTCGCTTCCTTCACACAGGGTGAAGTTAACACATGTGTATTCACCGTGTACCGCCATATAGTCCGTCATTACTTGGCAGCAGATTCCATCTCTGCACGGTGGACCCCGGGCTGCGAACACACCTTATTCTACCTATCTTATTATTTGGTGCGTTCCGCTAGCCCTAACATTTTTATATGTTAAGATATAAACATTTGTTTGCTAAAC
The DNA here is from genome assembly GCF_032444005.1 of Ranitomeya imitator. NCBI lineage: Eukaryota > Metazoa > Chordata > Amphibia > Anura > Dendrobatidae > Ranitomeya > Ranitomeya imitator. The sequence goes on from NC_091284.1 coordinate 382,567,626, forward strand.
ATACAAAAGGGACATATGTACAAGAGTTGATACTTACGGCTGTAATTCCATGATTGCCAAAGGAAAAGAAGGTTGTCCTCCAGCGATGACTAATTCATTTAACCCCTTCCAGACCCATGACACCACGTAGGCGTCATGAAAGTCGGTGCCAATCCGACCCATGACGCCTATGTGGCGTCATGGAAAGATCGCGTCCCTGCAGATCGGGTGAAAGGGTTAACTCCCATTTCACCCGATCTGCAGGGACAGGGGGAGTGGTAGTTTAGCCCAGGGGGGGTGGCTTCACCCCCTCGTGGCTACGATCGCTCTGATTGGCTGTTGAAAGTGAAACTGCCAATCAGAGCGATTTGTAATATTTCACCTATTATAACGGGTGAAATATTACAATCCAGCCATGGCCGATGCTGCAATATCATCGGCCATGGCTGGAAATACTAATTTGCCCCCACCCCACCGATCGCCCCCCCCAGCCCCCCGATCTGGCCGGTACACTGCTCCGGCTCCCCTCCGCCCTGTGCTCCGTTCCCCCCCGTGCTCTTGTCCGCTCCCCCCGTGCTCCAATCACCCCCCCGTGCTCCAATCACCCCCCCTGCATTCCGATCCACCCCCCCCCGTGCTCCGTTCCACCCCCCGTGCTCCGTTCCAGCCCCCCCGTGCTCCGTTCCACGCCCCCCGTGCTCCGTTCCACGCCTGCCGCGCTCCGATTCCCCCCCCGGTGCCCCCCCCCGTGGTCCCCCCCCACCCCATCATACTTACCGATCCTGCCGGGGTCCCGTCCGTCTTCTCCCTGGGTGCCGCCATCTTCCAAAATGGCGGGCGCGTGCGCAGTGCGCCCACCGAATCTGCCGGCCGGCAGATTCATTCCAAAGTGCATTTTGATCACTGAGATAGATTATATCTCAGTGATCAAAATAAAAAAAATAATAAATGACCCCCCCCCCCTTTGTCACCCCCATAGGTAGGGACAATAAAAAAATAAAGAAATGTTTTTTTTCCACAAATGTTAGAATAGGGTTAGGGTTAGGGGTAGGGGTAGGGTTAGGGTTAGGGGTAGGGTTAGGGTTAGGGTTAGGGGTAGGGCTAGGGGTAGGGTTAGGGTTTCGGTATGTGCACACGTATTCTGGTCCTCTGCGGATTTATCCGCTGCGGATTTGATAAATCCGCAGTGCTAAACCGCTGCGGATTTATGGCGGATTTACCGCGTTTTTTTCTGCGCATTTCACTGCGGTTTTACAATTGCGATTTTCTATTTGAGCAGTTGTAAAACCACTGCGGAATCCGCACAAAGAAGTGACATGCTGCGGAATGTAAACCGCTGCGTTTCCGTGCAGTTTTTCCGCAGCATGTGTACAGCGATTTTTGTTTCCCATAGGTTTACATTGAACTGTAAACTCATGGGAAACTGCTGCGGATCTGCAGCGTTTTCCGCAGTGTGCACATAGCCTAATTCTAAAGGTATGTGCACACGGTGCGGATTTGGCTGCGGATTGGCCGCTGCGGTATTCCATCAGGTTTACAGTACCATGTAAACATATGAAAAACAAAATCCGCTGTGCCCATGGTGCAGAAAATACCGCGCGGAAACGCTGCATTGTATTTTCCGCAGCATGTCAATTCTTTGTGCGGATTCCGCGGCGTTTTACACCTGTTCCTCAATAGGAATCCGCAGGTGAAATCCGCACAAAAAACACTGGAAATCCGCGGAAAATCCGCAGGTAAAACGCAGTGCCTTTTACCCGCGGAGTTTTCAAAAATGGTGCGGAAATATCTCACACGAATCCGCAACGTGGGCACATAGCCTTAGGGTTAGGGTTGGAATTAGGGTTGTGGTTAGGGTTAGGGGTGTGTTGGGGTTAGGGTTGTGGTTAGGGGTGTGTTGGGGTTAGGGTTGTGATTAGGGTTATGGCTACAGTTGGGATTAGGGTTAGGGGTGTGTTGGGGTTAGTGTTGGAGGTAGAATTGAGGGGTTACTGTTTAGGCAGATCAGGGGTCTCCAAACGCAACATGGCGCCACCATTGATTCCAGCCAATCTCGTATTCAAAAAGTCAAATGGTGCTCCCTCACTTCCGAGCCCTGACGTGTGCCCAAACAGTGGTTTACCCCCACATATGGGGTATCAGTGTACTCAGGATAAACTACGCAACAATTACTGGGGTCCAATTTCTCCTGTTACCCTTGTGAATCTAAGAAAATGCTTGCTAAAACATCATTTTTGAGGAAAGAAAAATGATTTTTTATTTTCACGGCTCTGCGTTGTAAACGTCTGTGAAGCACTTGGGGGTTCAAAGTGCTCACCACATATCTAGATAAGTTCCTTGGGGGGTCTAGTTTCTAAAATGTGGTCACTTGTGGGGGGTTTCTACTGTTTAGGCACACCAGGGGCTCTGCAAACGCAATGTGACGCCCGCAGACCATTCCATCAAAGTCTGCATTTCAAAAGTCACTACTTCCCTTCTGAGCCCCGACGTGTGCCCAAACAGTGGTTTACCCCCACACATGGGGTATCAGCGTACTCAGGAGAAACTGGACAACAAATATTGGGGTCCAATTTCTCCTGTTACCCTTGGGAAAATAAAAAATTCTGGGCTAAATAATTATTTTTGAGGAAAGAAAACGTATTTATTATTTTCACGGCTCTGCATTATAAACTTCTATGAAGCACTTGGGGGTTCAAAGTGCTCACCACACATCTAGATAAGTTCCTTTCCGGGTCTAGTTTCCAAAATGGGGTCACTTGTGGGGGGCTCTGCACATCAGGCACATCAGGGGCTCTGCAAACGCAACGTGACGCCCGCAGAGCATTCCATCAAAGTCTGCATTTCAAAACGTCACTACTTCACTTCCGAGCCCCAACGCGTGCCCAAACAGTGGTTTACCCCCACATATGGGGTATCACCATACTCTGGAGAAACTGGACAACAAATATTGGGGTCAAATTTCTCCTGTTACCCTTGGCAAAATTAAAAAATTCTGGGCTAAATAATTATTTTTGAGGAAAGAAAACGTATTTATTATTTTCACGGCTCTGCATTATAAACTTCTATGTGGGGGGTTTCTACTGTTAAGCCACATCAGGGGCTCTGCAAACGCAACGTGACGCCCACAGAGCATTCCATCAAAGTCTGCATTTCAAAACGTCACTACTTCACTTCCGAGCCTCGGCATGTGCCCAAACAGTGATTTACCCCCACATATGGGGTATCAGCGTACTCAGGAGAAACTGGACAACAACTTTTGTGGTCAAATTTCTCCTGTTACCCGTGGGAAAATAAAAAATTGCAGGCTAAAAGATCATTTTTGAGAAAATAATTTTTTTTTTTTATTTTCATGGCTCTGCGTTATAAACTTCTGTGAAGCACTTGGGGGTTCAAAGTCCTCACCACACATCTAGATTAGTTCCTTTGGGGGTCTAGTTTCCAAAATGGGGTCATTTCTGGGGGATCTCCAATGTTTAGGCACACAGGGGCTCTCCAAACGTGACATGGTGTCCGCTAATGATTGGAGCTAATTTTCCATTTAAAAAGCCAAATAGCGTGCCATCCCTTCCGAGCCCTGCCGTGCGCCCAAACAGTGGTTTACCCCCACATATGGGGTATCAGCGTACTCAGGACAAACTGGACAACAATATTTTGTGTCCAATTTCTCCTATTATCCTTGGCAAAATAGGAAATTCCAGGCTAAAAAATCATTTTTGAGGAAAGAAAAATGATTTTTTATTTTCATGGCTCTGCGTTATAAACTTCTGTGAAGCACCTGGGGGTTTAAAGTGCTCAATATGCATCTAGATAAGTTCCTTGGGGGGTCTACTTTCCAAAATGGGGTCACTTGTGGGGGAGCTCCAATGTTTAGGCACACAGGGGCTCTCCAAACGCGACATGGTGTCCGCTAACAATTGGAGCTAATTTTCCATTCAAAAAGTCAAATTGCGCGCCTTCCCTTCCGAGCCCTGCCGAGTGCCCAAACAGTGGGTTACCCCCACACATGAGGTATCGGCGTACTCGGGCGAAATTGCCCAACAAATTTTATGATCCATTTTATCCTACTGCCCATGTGAAAATGAAAAAATTGAGGCGAAAAGAATTTTTTTGTGAAAAAAAAGTACTTTTTCATTTTTACAGATCAATTTGTGAAGCACCTGAGGGTTTAAAGTGCTCACTAGGCATCTAAATAAGTTCCTTGGGGGGTCTAGTTTCCAAAATGGGGTCACTTGTGGGGGAGCGCCAATGTTTAGGCACACAGGAGCTATCCAAACGCGACATGGTGTCCGCTAACGATGGAAATAATTTTTCATTCAAAAAGTCAAATGGCGCTCCTTCCCTTCCGAGCCTTACCATGTGCCCAAACAGTGGTTTACCCCCACATGTGAGGTATTGGTGTACTCAGGAGAAATTGCCCAACACATTTTAGGATCCATTTTATCCTGTTGCCCATGTGAAAATGAAAAAATTGAGGCTAAAAGAATTTTTTTGTGAAAAAAAGTACTTTTTCATTTTTACGGATCAATTTGTGAAGCACCTGGGGGTTCAAAGTGCTCACTATGCATCTAGATAAGTTCCTTGGGGCGTCTAGTTTCCAAAATGGGGTCACTTGTGGGGGAGCTCCAATTTTTAGGCACACGGGTGCTCTCCAAACGTGACATGGTGTCCGCTAAAGAGTGGAGCCAATTTTTGATTCAAAAAGTCAAATGGCGCTCCTTCCCTTCCAAGCCCTGCCGTGCGCCCAAACAGTGATTTACCCCCACATATGAGGTATCAGCGTACTCAGGACAAATTGGACAACAACTTTCGTGGTTCAGTTTCTCCTTTTACCATTGGGAAAATAAAAAAATTGTTGCTAAAAGATAATTTTTGTGACTAAAAAGTTAAATGTTCATTTTTTCCTTCCATGTTGCTTCTGCTGCTGTGAAGCACCTGAAGGGTTAATAAACTTCTTGAATGTGGTTTTGAGTACCTTGAGGGGTGCAGTTTTTAGAATGGTGTCACTTTTGGGTATTTTCAGCCATATAGACCCCTCAAACTGACTTCAAATGTGAGGTGGTCCCTAAAAAAAATGGTTTTGTAAATTTCGTTGTAAAAATGACAAATCGCTGGTCAAATTTTATCCCTTATAACTTCCTAACAAAAAAAAATTTTGTTTCCAAAATTGTGCTGATGTAAAGTAAACATGTGGGAAATGTTATTTATTAACTATTTTGTGTCACATATCTCTCTGGTTTAACAGAATAAAAATTCAAAATGTGAAAATTGCGAAATTTTCAAAATTTTCGCCAAATTTCCGTTTTTATCACAAATAAACGCAGAATTTATTGACCTAAATTTACCACTAACATGAAGCCCAATATGTCACGAAAAAACAATCTCAGAACCGCTAGGATCCGTTGAAGCGTTCCTGAGTTATTACCTCATAAAGGGACACTGGTCAGAATTGCAAAAAACGGCAAGGTCTTTAAGGTCAAAATAGGCTGGGTCATGAAGGGGTTAAAAAAGTGAAAAACATCTTTATTCATATAGAGTTAAAAAATGAATGAATGCACTGGTCATCATGAAAATTCAAAATAAATAACCGATGTGTTTCAGTTAGAAGTCTTAATCATGATTAAGGCTTAAAATGAACTTGTCAGCAGGATGGTACTCAGTAACCTACAGACATTGGAGCTGTTATACTGATAAAAAAATTATGCCTTAGTTGATGAAATCCATCTTGTGGTTGTTTAAATCTTTAGTTTTAGTTTTCAGTTAATGCGATTTTCATGCTTCAGGGTGGGCGTATCGGAACGATTTTACTGTGCAGGCTCCGCCAGCACCATCTTGATGGAGCCTAATATTTTATTTTCCCTATCAAAATGGCACTTGCGGCAGCTCCTATGCAGTTGCATCTATCATGTTCGGATGGATAGATGTTACTGCGCAGGTGCTGCCAGTGTAATTTTGATTAAGATTTTTTTTATTTTTTTTTTACAACAACACTATTTCAAAATAACATGAAAACACCCATATTATCTACCTTATCATGCTACAGCGTAGGTGCCTGCCTAATGATTGTGATTTTTTTTTTTCAAACCATAATTTTATGCAGTATGTAAACTAGGGGGCAGATCCCTGAGGGAGCAGTGACCTGTCATAAGCCATACAGATGAATATCTAAGCCGAGCACCTGTAGGTTACTGAACATAATCCTGCTGACAGGTTCACTTTAAGCTTCAATCATGATTAAGGCTTCCAGCTGGAATGCTTCAGTTATGCATTTTGGATTTTCATGGTGACCAGTACATTCATTCATTTTTTAACTATATATGAATAAAGATGTTTTTTTCATTTTTTTAACTGAATTAGTCATCGCTAGAGGACAATCTTCTATTCCTTGGTGCATGCTGATTTTCAAGTACCAGACTAGGACGGCTCCTTGTGATGATTTCAATTGAATCAAAGTGTATCTAACGTGGTGGGCTGTCTTTCCCGTATCCGATTTACCTCTTCTACTTAATTCCATGATTGGGGCAAGGAATTTGAGACGCTGATAATAGAAATATGGCCTCTTCCTAGATTCACCATCTCCACTACAACCACACTTCTGCCTCTCCTTCCTGTATTGGTCCCCTGCAGGTTTGCTAACTTCTGGTGGATACATATTAACACACGTCATTAAAAAAAAATGACGACTGTATGGCTTTGAATACAGCATATTTGTTATATTTAAATTTGTATATGCATACGTTAAAAGCCTTGAAGTCACCACAAATGCGCAAATCTATGTTTGCCAACACCAGTGAATTAGCAATAACAGACTTTACATACAATGTATGTATCTATATTAAAAAATATGCTAACTCCACTGCATTTACATTGAGAACACAAATGCATTGCTGTGCCATTACTAAAACTGATAATATAGGCTATACATGTTTTTAAAAAATGCTTATAGCTTCATTAACCCCTTTCTGACATATGACGTACTATCCGGTCGAGGTGGGGTGGGCCCGTATGCCCACCGACGGGATAGTACGTCATACGCGATCGGCCGCGCTCACCGGGGGAGCGCGTCCGATCGCGGCCGGGTGTCAGCTGCCTATAGCAGCTGACATCCGGCACTATGTGCCAGAAGCGGTCACGGACCGCCCCTGGCACATTAACCCCCGGCACACCGCGATCAAACATGATCGCGGTGTGCCGGCGGTGCAGGGAAGCATCGCGCAGGGAGGGGGCTCCTTGCGGGCTTCCCTGCGACCCCCGCAGCAACGTGATGTGATCGCGTTGCTGCGAGGGTCTCCTATCTCCCTCCCTGTAGCAGGCCCAGATAAAAAATGGCCGCGGCATCCGGGTCCTGCAGGGAGGGAGGTGGTTTACCAAGTGCCTGCTCAGAGCAGGAGCTTGGTAAGCCTGCAGCACTGCAGTGCTGTGCAAACTGTCAGATCAACGATCTGTGATGTCCCCCCCTGGGACAAAGTAAAAAAGTTTAAAAAAAATTCCAAATGTGTAAAAAAAAAAAAAAAAAAAATTCCTAAATAATGAAAAAAAATATATATATTATTCCCATAAATACATTTCTTTATCTCAATAAAAAAACAATAAAAGTACACATATTTAGTATCTCCGCATCCGTAACGACCCGATCTATAAACTGGCACACTAGTTAACCCCTTCAGTAAACACCGTAGGAAAAAAAAAAAAAAACGAGACAAAAAACAACGCTTTATTATCATACCGCCGAACAAAAAGTGGAATAACACACGATCAAAAAGACGGATATAAATAACCATGGTACCGCTGAAAACGTCATCTTGTGCCGCAAACAACGAGCTGTGATACAGCATCATCAGCAAAAAAATAAAAAAGTTATAGTCCTGAGAATAAAGTGATGCAAAAATAATTATTTTTTCTATAAAATAGTTTTTATCGTATAAAAGCGCCAAAACATAAAATATAAATGAGGTATCGCTGTAATCATACTGACCTGAAGAATAAAACTGCTTCATCAATTTTACCAAACGCGGAACGGTATAAACGCCTTCCCCAAAAGAAATTCATGAATAGCTGGTTTTTGGTCGTTCTGCCTCACAAAAATCGGAATAAAAAGCGATCAAAAAAGTCACGTGCCCGAAAATGTTACCAATAAATGTTACCAATAAAAACGTCAACTTGTCCCGCAAAAAACAAGACCTCACACGACTCTGTGGACCAAAATATGGAAAAATTATAGCTCTCAAAATGTGGTAACGCAAAAAATATTTTTTGCAATAAAAAGCGTCTTTCAGTGTGTGCCGGCTGCCAATCATAAAAAATGCTAAAAAACCTGCTATAAAAGTAAATCAAACCCCCCTTCATCACCCCCTTAGTTAGGAAAAAATTTAAAAAATGTATTTATTTCCATTATCCCATTAGGGCTAGGGTTAGGGCTAGGGTTAGGGCTAGGGTTAGGGTTAGGGCTAGGGCTAGGGTTAGGGTTAAGGTTAGGGCTAGGGTTAGGGCTAGGGTTAGGGTTAGGGTTGGGGCTAGGGTTAAGGCTACAGTTAGGGTTTGGGCTAAAGTTACGGTTAGGACTAAAGTTATGGTTATGGTTTAGATTACATTTGCGGTTGGGAATAGGGTTGGGATTAGAGTTAGGGGTGTGTCAGGGTTAGAGGTGTGGTTAGTGTGACTGTTGGGATTAGGGATAGGGGTGTGTTTGGATTAGGGTTTCAGTTATAATTTGGGGGTTTCCACTGTTTAGGCACATCAGGGGCTCTCCAAACACGACATGGCATCCGATCTCAATTCCAGCCCATTCTGCGTTGAAAAAGTAAAACAGTGCTCCTTCCCTTCCGAGCTCTCCCGTGTGCCCAAACAGGGGTTTACCCCAACATATGGGGTATCAGCGTACTCAGGACAAATAGGACAACAACTTTTGAGGTCCAATTTCTCCTGTTACCCTTGGGAAAATACAAAACTGGGGGCTAAAAAATAATTTTTGTGGGGAAAAAAAAGATTTTTTATTTTCACCGCTCTGCGTTATAAACTGTAGTGAAACACTTGGGGGCTCAAAGTTCTCACAAAACATCTAGATAAGTTCCTTGGGGGGTCTAGTTTACAATATGTGGTCACTTGTGGGAGGTTTCTACTGTTTAGGTACATTAGGGGCTCTGCAAACACAATGTGACGCCTGCAGACCATTCCATCTAAGTCTGCATTCCAAATGGCGCTCCTTCCTTTCCGAGCCCTCCCATGCACCCAAACAGTGGTTCCCCCCCCACATATGGCATATCAGCACACTAAGGACAAATTGGACAACAAATTTTGGGGTCCAATTTCTCCTGTTACCTTCAGGAAATTACAAAACTGGGGGCTAAAAAATAATTTTTGTGGGAAAAAATTTTAGTTTTATTTTTTCGGCTCTGCATTATAAACTTCTGTGAAGCCCTTGGTGGGTCAAAGCGCTCACCACATATCTACAAAAGTTCCTTAGGGGGTCTACTTTCCAAAATGGTATCACTTGTGGGGGGTTTCAATGTTTAGGCACATCAGGGGCTCTCAAAATGCAACATGGTGTCTCATCTCGATTCCAGTCAATTTTGCATTGAAAAGTCAAATGGCTCTCCTTTGCTTCCGAGCTCTGTCATGCGCCCAAACAGTGGTTTACCCCCAGATATGGGGTATCGGTGTACTCAGGACAAATTGTACAACAATGTTTGGGGTCAATTTTCTCCTGTTACCCTTGGTAAAATAAAACAAATTGGAGCTGAAGTAAATTTTTTGTGAAAAAAAGTTAAATGTTCATTTTTATTTAAACATTCCAAAAATTCCTGTGAAGCACCAGAAGGGTTAATAAACTTCTTGAATATGGTTTTGAGCACCTTGAGGGGTGCAGTTTTTAGAATGGTGTCACACTTGGGTATTTTCTATCATATAGACCCCTCAAAATGACTTCAAATGAGATGTGGTCCCTAAAAATAAATGGTGTTGTAAAAATGAGAAATTGCTGGTCAACTTTTAATCCTTATAACTCCCTAACAAAAAAAAAATTTTGGTTCCAAAATTGTGCTGATGTAAAGTAGACATGTGGGAAATGTTACTTATTAAGTATTTCGTGTGACATATCTCTGTGATTTAATTGCATAAAAATTCAAAGTTGGAAAATTGCGAAATTTTCAAAATTTTTGCCAAATTTCCATTTTTTACCACTATCATGAAGTACAATATGTCATGAGAAAACAGTGTCAAAATCAAATTGAAGCATTCCAGAGTTATAACCTCATAAAGGGACAGTGGTCAGAATTGTAAAAATTGGCCCGATCATTAACGTGCAAACCACCCTTGGGGGTAAAGGGGTTAAATACATATTTAAAAATGTGTGCATAAAAAATGAATGTGTAGATACTTCTCCAATATCACATTGTGCATGTGTTGGAGACTACATATGGCATTTGAAGGCATGTAGGGTTTTGAGGTTTTCAACATATGTTAAAGAAAAAAAATCATACTAGAGACATAGACTGCTTTCCAAAAAAAAATGCACACTTACTAATCCATTCACGCTCCTCACAACTGCTTTCATAATAATTTGGGTATAGCCGGCAGCAAATATAGGGCCAGGATGTGTCCCTTTTGGCCCTGTCCACATATCCTGGGTACCTGGTGTCCCAAAAGCGCTGGTCTTTCCTGCACAAGGACCAGAAGCATCTCAACGTTTATGGCTCTGGACATCCTCCTGCTCTCCGTGTAGGCAGCGTGTGGATATGGATGGCAGTTGGTTATGTCTGATTGGAGCCTTTTTATACACATCCCTGTTTTTTACTTCCTGCCAGGGGAAGATTGAATAACCTGTTTATTTTGTACTTGAAAAGAGAAATAAAAAAAACAGATGGCATATGTATGGTCTGTGTATCTTAATTTTTTTTGTCCCAGCCATTGACTTACATTGGCGAGTCTCGTCCGATATACGCAGCATGAAGCCGTTTTTTGTGAGTCCGTTTTCAGCAGAGGAAAAAATTTGCAGATGAGCAATGACTCACTAAATAACATTTGTGCGAACGTGAGTTGTTTTCTAATATTGCATTAACATTGCACTAGCCGATTTTATATACAGTACAGACTAAGAGTGTGCAAAGCAGTCATCAAAGCAAAAGGTGGCTACTTTGAAGAACCTAGAATATAAGACATAATTATAAGTATATAATGCCACGTGTTAATTCATAGTTTTGATGCCTTCAGTGTGAATGTACAATTTTCATTGTCATGAAAATACAGAAAAATCTGTAAATGAGAAGGTGTCTCCAAACTTTTGGTCTGTACTGTATATATATTATACACTGCTCAAAAAAAAAGGGAACACTTAAACAACAGAATATAACTCCAAGTAAACCAAACTTTTGTGAAATCAAACTGTCCACTTAGGAAGCAACACTGTTTGACAATCAATTTCACATGCTGCTGTGGAAATGGAATAGACAACAGATGGAAATTATTGGCAATTATCAAGACACACTCAATAAAGGAGTTGTTCTGCAGGAGGGGACCACAGACCACATCTCAGTATCAATGCTTTCTGACTGATGTTTTGGTCACTTTTGAATGTTCATAAAGTGAAAAAAGAAAAAAAGCAGAATGGCACTAAGAATAACATTTATACTCACTGGTGGAGAAGGTAATTTCTGAGTCAGCGTCACCTTGCCCGGAGAATCCACGGTAGTGGGTTTTCTTGCTTGGAGACACATGTACAAAGATCCAAAGAAAAAAAGCCGCACCACTCCAACTTTCCGTATAGTTAAAAAATCTTTGTCCTTTATTTCTTTCAATGTGGTATGGACATGGTTAGAGAGGACAGTACGTTTGCAGAAAATGCTGGTACAAGGGTTGGACTCTCCTTGTACTAGCATTTTCTCTGTAACCATGTCCATACAACATTGAAAGAAATAAAGGACAAAGGTTTTTTAACTATACCGAAAGTTGGAGTGGTGCAGCTTTTTTTCTTTTTTCTTTGGCACTTTTGAATGTTGGTTGTGCTTTCACACTCGTGGCAGCATGAGACGGACTCTACAACCCACGCAAGTGGCTCAGGTAGTGCAGCTCATCCAGGATGGCACAACATTGCGAGCTGTGGCAAGAAGGGTTGCTGTGCCTGTCAGCGTAGTGTCCAGAGGCTGGAGGCGCTACCAGGAGACAGGCCAGTACACCAGGACACATGGAGGGGCCGTAGGAGGGCAACAATCAAGCAGCGGGACTGGAAGCTCAGCCTTTGTGCAAGCAGGAACAGGAGGAGCATTGCCAGAGCCCTGCAAAATGACCTCCAGCAGGCCACAAATGTGCATGCGTCTGCACAAATGGTTAGAAACAGATTCCATGAGGAGGGTCTGAGTGCCCGACGTCCACAGATGGGGGTTGTGCTCACAGCCCAACATCGTGCAGGATGCTTGGCATTTGCCACTGAACACCATGATTGGCAAATTCGCCACTGGCGCCCTGTGCTCTTCACAGATGAAAGCACGTTCACACTGAGCACATGTGACAGACGTGACAGAGTCTAGAGACGCCATGAAGAGTGATCTGCTGCCTGCAACATCCTTCAGGATGACCGGTTTGGCAGTGCGTCAGTAATGGTGTGGGGTGGCATTTCTTTGGAGGGCCGCACAGCCACACACACTACTGAGCATCATTTCCTTGTCTTGAGGTATTTCCACTGAAGTTGGATCAGCCTGTAACTACATTTTCCACTTTGATTTTGAGCATCATTCCAACTCGAGACCTCCGTGGGATATTAATTGTGAATTACTTTGCTAATTTTTAGGTTTTATTGTTCTTAACACATTCCACTATGTAATGAATAAAGAGTTACAACTGGAATATTTAATTCAGTGTTATCTAGGATGTGGGATTTTAGTGTTCCCTTTATTTTTTTGAGCAGTGTATATATGCACATAATAAGAGCTGATGCTGAGAATTACACTATGTATACAGGACAGGAGAAGTATACACAGCATACATATCTCCACAATGTGTGCTGTGTTAGAGAAAATAGAGTGTAGTGACCTCTATAGTATATAGTGTAGACAGTGTCAGACTGAAGAACATTAGGCCCACCAGAGGATTTGATTCTGAGGGCCCACCTTTCCCCCACACTGAAGAGCCCCATAGCAACTGCAAGGTTTGCACTATGAAGTCTCCTGAAGGAGAAGCCAGGGCCCACCGTAGGATTCTCTGGTGGGCCAGTCCAACCCTGAGTGTAGAGATGTGCCAGTGTATGTAACATGAATTCCACACTATATATTATATACACAGCAGCATCTAATATATAATTGCCTAGAATACTACTTCCTGCAATTTGTGCCAACTTCCGTGGCTTTGTCCGGAGCTAATGTCCGGAGCTAATGTCCGGAGCTAATGTCCGGAGATTAATTGCCTAGAATACTACTTTCTGCAATTTGTGCCAACTTCCGTGGCTTTGTCCGGAGCTAATGTCCGGAGCTAATGTCCGGAGCTAATGTGCGGAGATAATGTCCGGAGCTAATGTCCGGAGCTAATGTCCGGAGCTAATGTCCGGAGATAAGTGACGTCAACAGTGTCCAGTGTCTGATTGGTTGCCGCCTGCTGCGAGCGACCAATCAGAAACATGCCGTACTGTGACACACTCCGCCCGCCATTTTGGTGTGATTTTTGAATTTTTACCTCACAGCAAGTTTCTACTGCGTGGAGGCGGGCCCAGTGACGTTGCTCTTCAAGCTCCTGCCGAATTTCGTCAAAAAAATGATAATACCATTTACCAAAACTATATATATTTAGCTGTGAAGTGGTTCAGTGACATTTTCACACCAATTTTGAACTTTTGTTTGGTGTTTTCTCCATATACTGCCTATTATTTTTGTTCTTTCTTACTATTATTTATTAATTGTATTATTCTTACATTTGAATAAATAAAGTATATATGGATTCTAGACTCCCGATTCTTTAGAATCGGGCTGCCATCTAGTACTATATAATCATCTGTACATTGCATACTATATATACACAACTCTACAATATAGAATATATTTAGCATTATACTGTATATACTATATTATGTTGCATTAATTACATAGAAGTCAAACATATATATCATATAGGAGACACCATGACTGCTAAATATATATCACATTAAGACTACTGTATATCTACTATATAAAGCTGAATGTGTGTGTGTGTGTGTATGTGTGTATGTCCGGGATTGGCATCTGCACCGTCGCAGCTACAGCCACAAAATTTTGCACAGTCACACGTCTGGACCCCGAGAGCGTCATAGGCTATATTGTGAGGTGAAATTTTAACCCCGCGCGTTCCAATTCAACAAACAATTTTGCCCCTATCTACATAATGGGGAAAAAAGTGAAAGGAAAAGTGTTGGAAGCGTCGCAGCTACAGCAACAAAATTTTGCACAGTCACACGTGTGGACCCTGAGAGCGTCATAGGCTACGTTGTGAGGTGAAATTTTAACCCCGCGCTTTCCAATTCACCAAACAATTTTGCCCCTATCTACATAATGGGGAAAAAAGTGAAAGGAAAAGTGTTGGAAGCGTCGCAGCTACAGCAACAAAATTTTGCACAGTCACACATCTGGACCCTGAGAGCGTCATAGGCTACGTTGTGAGGTGAAATTTTAACCCCGCGCTTTCCAATTCACCAAACAATTTTGCTCCTATCTACATAATGGGGAAAAAAGTGAAAGGAAAAGTGTTTGAGGCGTCGCAGCTACAGAAACAAAATTTTGCACAGTCACACGTCTGGACCCTGAGAGCGTCATAGGCTATGTTGTGAGGTGAAATTTTAACTCCGCGCTTTCCAATTCACCAAACTATTTTTCCCCTATCTACATAATGGGGAAAAGTGAAAGGAAAAGTGTTGGAGGCAAATTGACAGCTGCCAGATGTGAACAAGGGGGACTTAAAGAGTGAGAGCGATGGCGCCAAAGAGTATATACCGTACAGTTGCTAAGGTAGGACCCCGACATGGGATACTCACCACACGGGGATATGAACACACACACAAAATGCGCCACACACTACCACGTGCTTGAACACATATACCACCCTCAGCACACATTTCACCACACATACGCCAACCTCGCCACATAAAAGTCGAAACACAAAAGTCGCCGCTCAAAACTCACCACGCGCAAAACTCGCCACATGCAAAAACTAGGCTCACGCAAAACTCGCCACAAGTGCAAAACTCACCTCATGTTAAACTCGCCACACGCAAAACTTGCACATGCGGTAAAATTGCCATATGCACAAAATTTGCAACACATGCAAAAGTTGCCTCACACAAAACTTGCACATACTCAAAAGGCACCAGACATAAAACTCACCACGCGCAAAACTCGCCATGCGCAAATCTTGCTGCACACAACTTGCTACACTAACCTGTCACATGCAACTCGACACACAAAAAGTTGCTACACGCATGTTGCCACACAAAACTCATCTCACAAAAGTCGCTACATGCATGTCGCCACACACAACTCAACACACACAACTTGACAAACGAAACTCGCCCTAAAACACACACAAGTCTGGTATTAGCCTTCAAAAATAAAATTCTGATTAATAAGCAGACAAACTACAAGAGCAACAAATGTACCATATAGGAAATACGGCAGCTGTCAGTCACATGACCTGTCTATTATGTCCGTATTTTTCGGACTATAAGACGCACCGGACCATAAGACGCACCCCAAATTTGGGGTGAAAATTGCAGAAAAAAAGATTTTTTATAACATGGGGGTCCGTCTTATTGTCCGAATTTACAGTATCTTATGGCGGTGGCAGAGCAGGGTCACAGGAGGCAAGGTGGGGTGATGCTGGGATGAGGAGGTGCTGGGATGAGAAGGTGCTGGGATGAGAAGGTGCTGGGATCAGGAGGTGCTGGGATCAGGAGGTGCTGGGATCAGGAGGTGCTGGGATGAGAAGGTGCTGGGATGAGAAGGTGCTGGGATCAGGAGGTGCTGGGATCAGGAGGTGCTGGGATCAGGAGGTGCAGTGAGAGGTATGGCGTGAGAGGGGTCCCTGGCGTACCATGCAGGCTTACCTAGGTGGCAGAGGTGCGGTGGCAGAGGTCCGGTGGCAGAGGTGCGGTGGCGGGGGTGTGGCAGCAGAGGAGGCGCAGGAAGCGGGGTCCCTTTCCCCGGTATGGTGATGCAGCAGGCCCGGTATGCAGCAGAGCCGGGTGAATCCTCTTGTTATCGGTGGGCGCGGCCATCTTCCTGAGGCCGCGCGTGTGCAGATGAAGCGCTCTGCTCCCGGGGCTTCAGGAAAATGGCCGCGGGAGACCGCGCGTGCGCAGATGGAGATCGCGGCGGCCATTTTCCTGAAGCCCCGGGAAGCAGAGCGCTCCATCTGCGCACGCGCGGCCTCCGGAAAATGGCCGCCACCACCGATAACAAGAGGATTCACCCGGCTCTGCTGCATACCGGGCCTGCTGCATCACCATACCGGGGAAAGGGACCCCGCTTACTGCGCCTCCTCTGCCGCCACACCCCCGCAACCGCACCTCTGCCACCGGACCTCTGCCACCGCACCTCTGCCACCTAGGTAAGCCTGCATTGCGACTATTAGACGCACCCCCCATTTTCCCCCCTTTTTTGGGGGGGGAAAAAGTGCGTCTTTTAGTCCGAAAAATACGGTATGTGTGAGCTAATATATACTGCCAGGGGGAGGGCTTCCTGTTGGCTAGGGATTTATCAGGCTGCCAATTTATGTTACAAATACTGAGGTAAAAATACTGAGCAAATAACATGTTAACGAGGTCTAATACAGGAGATCACACAGGTATATACTATATACAGGGGAGATGACACACAGATATATACTATATACAGGAGAGATGACACACAGGTATATACTATATAAAGGAGGAGATGAAATACAGGTACATACTATATACAGGAGGAGATGACATACAGGTATATACTATATACAGGAGGAGATGACACACAGGTATATACTATGTACAGGAGCAGATTACCTACAGGTATATACTATATACAGGAGGAGATGACATACAGGTATATGCTATATACAGGGGAGATGACACACAGGTATATACTATATACAGGAGGAGATGACATACAGGTATATACTATGTATAGAAGGAGATGACATACAGGTATATACTATATATAGGAGGAGATGACATACAGGTATATACTATATATAGGAGGAGATGACATACAGGTATATACTATATATAGGAGGAGATGACATACAGGTATATACTATATACAGGGGAGATGACACACAGGTATATACTATATATAGGAGGAGATAACATACAGGTATATACTATATACAGGAGGAGATGACATACAGGTATATACTATATACAGGAGGAGATGACACACAGGTATATGCTATATATAGAAGATGACATACAGGTATATACTATATACAGGAGGAGATGACACACAGATATATACTATATACAGGGGAGATGACACACAGGTATATACTATATACAGGAGGAGATGACATACAGGTATATACTATATATAGAAGGAGATGACATACAGGTATATACTATATATAGGAGGAGATGACATACAGGTATATACTATATATAGGAGGAGATGACATACAGGTATATACTATATACAGGGGAGATGACATACAGGTATATACTATATACAGGAGGAGATGACATACAGGTATATACTATATATAGAAGGAGATGACATACAGGTATATACTATATATAGGAGGAGATGACATACAGGTATATACTATATATAGGAGGAGATGACACACAGCAGGTATATACTATATACAGGGGAGATGACATACAGGTATATACTATATACAGGAGATGACATACAGGTGTATACTATATATAAGGGAGATGACAAACATGTATATACTGAGGTGAAAATGAGAGGTGTGAGGTGAAAATGAAAAGGTGTGAGTGCAAAATGAGAGGAATGAGGGAAAATAGTGTAGTGATCGGAAAATGACAGATGTGAGGTCGAAATGACAAATGTTAGGCGGGAATGAGAGGAGTGAGGGAGAAAATGAGAGGTGTGTGGGAGAAAATGAGAGATGTGAGGGGGAAAATTAAAGATGTGATTGGGAAAATGAGAGGCGTAATGGGAAAATAAGAGAAGTGACGTGCTATAACTAACCACAGATATTTACTATGCCCAGGCATTGCTGGGCTCTTCAGCTAGTACATTATATAAGTGATACTGTGACTTGTATTTGCATTATAAAGGTGATACTGCAACTATATACAGCCGTCACAGTATCATATTCATAATGTATATACAGTAGTTGCAGTATCACCTGTGTAATGTTTATAGACTGTTGTGTATACATTATATAGATGATACTGTGACTGTTGTGTATAGTCACAGTATCACCTATATACTGTATTTATAGCAGTCGCAGTATTACCTATATGAATATAGACTGCTGTATATACATTATATAGGTGACACTGTGACTCTGCTGTATATACATTATATAGATGATACTGTGACTGGCTTGTATCATCACCGTATCATCTATATAGCATATATACAGCAATATCACCTATATATTCCATTTATAGCAGTTGCAGTTTATAGACTTCTGTATATACATATTATAGGTGATTATTATACTGCAGATTTAGTGGCCAATTTCAGAGTTTAAAAAGTAAATATCCAGAGAATACATATGGTAGTAAACCGTGTTTGAGGTAAAATATATATAGCCGCACAAAACATAGGATGTCACTAGGACTATCCAATACGAAGTACCCCTGGCAGACAGACAGAAAATTGCCCCTGTGCAAGAAAACCATAAGGGCTCATTGGCCCTTATAGGGATATAATTCCTTCTTGAATATAAGGATGCTCTAATTGCTTTCTCAAGAAAATGTATTTCTCTTTATATGAGGACTAATCATAATATTTTAGTGCACAGTATGGCCACGGACCACACATTATTGTTTAATATTCAATGACCAACACATTAATGCTTTTTAAAGGGCCTCTGTCACCCCCTCCAGCCGTTAGAAACTAAAAGAGCCACCTTGTGCAGCAGTAATGCTGCATTCTAACAAGGTGGCTCTTTTAGTTTTTGGTGCAGTTATTGCCAAAATAAAGCATTTTATAATTTTGCCAAAATACCTTTCTTTAGCCAGGGAGGCAGGTCTTAACCCCCCTGCTTGAAACGCCACACTGCCGTCACTCAAATCTTCAGGGGTGCCGGGCGCCGCCCCCTCCGCGCTGTTTTCCCATGAAATCCGGCGCCTGCGCTGTTTAGTAGTCTGCAAGACTGCATGTGAGGTCAGATGGCCAGAGCTCACTGCGCCTGCACCAACCAGTACTAAACAGCGCAGGCGCCGGATTTCATGGGAAAACAGCAAGGAGGGGGCGGCGCCCCTGAAGATTTGAGTGACGGCAGTATGGCGTTTCAAGCAGGGGGGTTAAGACCTGCCTCCCTGGCTAAAGAAAAGTATTTTGGCGAAATTATAAAACGCTTTATTTTGGCAATAACTGCACCAAAAACTAAAAGAGCCACCTTGTTAGAATGCAGCATTACTGCTGCACAAGGTGGCTCTTTTAGTTTATAACAGCTGGAGGAGGGTGACAGAGGCCCTTTAAATAAAAAACAGCTGCCTTCCCAACATGTTTAACCATTACCTGGTATTTACCTCATAAAGGATAATAAAGCTCCAGTGGTCATCAAACAGGACCCATAATCTTTAAAAGTGTATTGTAGGCTGTGATGTCATTAAGGTCATCCTTAGTAAGCAGGAGTTCTTTGGCTGCCAATCCAGTGTATTTGTACTGATAGAGCGTTACTAATAGGAGAGAAAACTTAAGTTAATGTGTAAAAATTTCCATAGCGGTACTCACATCTCCAATTGTAAACCCATAACACCAGCAGAAGACCAATGGAAAAGTCCTTCTAAGTCAATATTGGTGGCGGGATACATGTGAACGCCTGCGCAATAAAAATAAATAATTAGTACAATCCCAAACAACAGGACCTGAAGAATCATATGATACGAGTCAGTGACTTGTCTGCGCAGAAGCAGGATGAAGACACTTCCTGTAGAATAAGGTATGAATAACCACACGAGTGCACGGCGCATGGGCAGGATTGCGGCATGGCAACTGCATGTAACAGGTCACTGTGATATGCATGGAAGGGGGTGCTATTGTGCTATTGTAATGAAGAGAGGAGACAGCGATTTCTTCCAGGCATTATTAGCAACTTTAAAAAAAATGTAGACTTCTTTATTTGAAGTGATATGATACAAAGCGAAGAATCAAAAGGCCACATGTGTATATGAAATAGGAAGAAGCTGTCATATTACCTTATTGATACGTGTGGTGTAACCTATAGGAGAGATGATTCACTGATATTGATTGAATTTATCAAGGAATAATTTGAGCTGAAAAAAACAGGACCTCAGAGCAAGGTGAGGGGCATGATGGCCGATGGTGACAGAATCTTTTGAAATGTTAAATAGTCTTTGATCAGTGCTTTAGGTTTTAAGGAGACAGAGCTTGAAGTCAAACAAGGATACTAGCTTATTTTAATTAAATTCATAGAGGGATATAGAACTCTCATCCTTGCTTAAAACAAAAAGCAGCCTGGAAAAGTTTCATTCATTTAAATTCTCACGTTGTCCTCTTTTTCAGAAAGACATTATACCGTGATTAATGTTCCTGAAAAGTTCATTGTACTTGAATTTACCTTTTGGTGCACAGGTTACCTTCATTTAGCTACATTTTTTAGAATATACCCTTTTAGAAAGTTTGAATATTTAAAAACATACCTAAGACTCCATAAAATGCACAGATCCAGGTTTCATTTGCTCGACTACCCACTTGCTTGACATTGGCCACAGATTCCTCAGCTGGAGGATAATTGTGCTATACTTTAAAAATCCATGCTATCCTTTATAATTCTGATATTAACAAGTGATCAGTTATAGAGAGAAATAGCTTATGAGTCCAGGTGTATACAATCTTTGTTAACTTAGCCTGACAGACAGCTGCAGCTTGCACTACCCAATGGAAAATTTCAGCTGCAGAAGCAAGGGCCACAAAAGAGCTGTCAAATTGTCTACGTGGACAAAAATTGACTTTGGACTTACATAAGTTCACCAACCAACCTCATCAAGTGCAAAAGATGTAGATAACTAATAATGTATGCAGTTTGTATTGAAGGGAGTCTGTCAGCACAGAACGACTGATCAATCCAAGCACAGGCGCTTGGTATACACTTGACATCCTTGAAAGCCAGAACTGAGAAGAGTGAAGAGTGAGGAGGGAGACAGAAGGAAAAAAGTAGGTGCATTTAAATGTTTGGCTGCTTCAAAGGTACAATAGGTGCCTGTACTCGGTTTGAACAGTCCTTCTGTGCTGATAAACTCCCCTTTATCACCTTGAGTTTTTTTTTTTTTCAGTTTTCGTTTTTTGCTCCCCTTCTTACCAGAGCCATAACTAAATTTATTTTTCCGTCACACTGACCATGTGAGCAATTGTTTTTATAGGACGAGTTATACTTTAGAATTATACCATTAACTTTACCATATAGTGTACTCAAAAATGGGCGAAAAATTTAAAGTGCGGTGAAATTACAAAAATAGTGCAATTCCACAGCAGTTTTACGTATTTTTTTTACCATATTCACTAAATGTAAAAACTGACCTTATGATTATCCAGGTTATTATGAGTTCGTAGATACCAAACATGTACAAGTTATTTTTTTGTTTAAATGATAAAAAAATCCAAGATTGGTAAAAAAAAAAGTAATATAGTTTGAGATCTGTCGCGCTAATTACCTTGTAACAATGTATGTTAATCACTTCACTAGTGATGAGCAAGTATACTCGTTGCTCGGGTTTTCCCGAGCATGCTCGGGTGGTCTCTGAGTATTTGTCAGTGCTCGGAGATTTAGTTTTTGTTGACGTAGCTGCATGATTTACGGCTGCTATCTAGCCTGAGTACATGTGGGGGTTGCCTGGTTGCTAGGGAATCCCCACATGTATTCAAGCTGTCTAGCAGCCGCAAATCATGCAGCTGCGTCAACAAAAACTAAATCTCCGAGCACTGACAAATACTCAGACACCACCCGAGCATGCTTGGGAAAACCCGAGGAACGAGTATACTCGCTCATCACTACTGTTCATCTAATAATAATCTGGCTGCAGGGTGGATTAATCATACAATACGTGATGCAAGAAACCATAGATTGGTGCCATTAACTAGACCAAGTGTCATACCATATAAACTCACTGTTTTGCTGGCACCGATAAGAACTCCGCGCTGCTGCTGGAAAGGATCAGTTTGCAGAAATGATGGGTCATCCTGGTGGATTTTTGATGCTTTTGTGCATTTTAGGTTTATGGTAGAAAAAAGGTATACTCAGATTTTTGTTGAGAACATAGAGAAATTAAATTTGGTCAATTCTTCCAAAAATGTATTAGTTGGATCCCTGCTAAGTGGTTGATAGGTTTTTGTATCACCCAGCAGGCGAAGGGATTCTTGGTGATAACAATTCCACCCCCTGATGGGGGAATGACAATTTGATTAAGTTGAAGTGATTTCATAGCCTATTGTTCGTTAATAGATAGATTATGTGTATATGTATTACAATTTTTGTCCCAATTTTTCATTTTCCTAATCTCTCCTACAACCATGTTTTCGAAGGTGATAAAAGCTTTTGAAAATCCATTAGTAGAATTGAATTTAGATTTTTTAGTTAGTGTGGTATGAATATACCGAGAACACTCAGGTACAGCTGCTTATTTGTTATTGTTTGTCTGTTTGATAAAGTATTTCTTAAGGGCCAGATTTCGTAAGAATTTCTTGATCCCTATGTACAAATGAAATTTATTCGGAATAGCTGTTGGGGCAAACTTTAGTCCTTTCTGAAGCAGCAACTCTTCTGCTGGAGATAGTTGATAATGACTTAGGTTAAATGATTAATAAGTTGATAATGACTTAGGTTAAATGGTTTTTGAGGGAATGTCAGATCTTTTGATTCACTTTCTTTTTGGTGAGTTTCCTGCCTCTAGAACCTCTTTTGGTTTCCTAATCTTACCCTGAAAAATCCTGATTTATTGATGGTTGTGAACTAGATCCTTTTTTCTGTATATTTTTACTGATGTTTTTGTTACCATTATTTCTGGAACTGGTTGTAATAGATGTTACTTTATTACTGTTCTGTTTTCTGATTGTACGGTTTGCTTAGATTTAGCAGGCTGCATAGATCCATGGGTATTTCTATGTGATTTCACCAATGGACTTTTATGAGTGACAATACGAGATGAGGGATGGACTAAAATCTCATGAATATTATGGGGACATGTGCTTAAGTCTGTAGAAGCAAGAAGGGAAAACCTGTTTGAAGTGGGTACATCTACCTCATCAATACCACTCTGGTTATGGAAGCTAACACAATTATTGTGTGCCAAGGAACCATGTGAAGTGGGTGTCTTATTTTGTATGGTATCCTTAGAGCGATCCTGAATGGGATTAGAGTTATCAGATATTAATGACATAGGAGAAACAATATTTGAATCTTCATAAGTTGAAAAAACTAATGATCTATCTGATGCATTTTGAATGGGAGTAGCATTATATCCGTCCAATACCACAAATTGTGATCGTTCTGATGGCTTAGAGTGGGGAGATCCACTTCTAAGTGGGAAATTGTAGAAGATATCATCTCTCCTAAACTTGTTAATATTTTTATCAATCATTTCCCTTCTTTATTTTTCAGTCTTCTCTCAATATTTTTGGATATTCCTACAACCGGTTCGAGATGACTGTAGGGTTTAAGTTGATTGAAGATGTTTAAAATTTCTCTATTGGTTTTCATTAGGTTATCCCTTCTCTTACTAATAATGAATTGTAAGGTTTGTTTTGAAAAACTATGGAACATATGGTACCATTCTTTAGAAATTGATTGATCCCCAAAGTCCCCTGCCAAGTTTTTATACACCACCAAACCCTTCGGTATAGATCGTGTTTGTTGGTATTTATCAAGCGAGGCTACTTCCCATAAGTCTCTTATTTCAGATATAAGAACATTTTCTAAGGAAGTTAGACAATTTTTAGCTAATGTGATATCCCCTGTTTTGGGTGATTTAACCCCTTAGTGACTGAGTCAATTTGCATCCTAATGACCAGGCCAATTTTTACAATTCTGACCACTGTCACTTTATGAGGTTATAACTCTGGAACGCTATAACGCATCCCGCTGATTCTGTGACTGTTTTTTCATGACAAATAGTACTTCATGTTAGTTTTAAAATTTCTTCAATATTACTTGTTTTTATTTCTGAAAAAAAATGGAAATATGGCAACAAAATAAAAAATGTTTCAATTTTCAAAATTTGAATTTTTCTGCCCTTAAATCAGAGAGATATGTCACACAAAATAGTTCATAAATAACATTTCCCATATGTCTACTTTACTTAGCACAATTTTGGAAACTACATTTTTTTTTGTTAGGAAGTTAGAAGGGTTAAAAGTTGACCAGCGATTTCTCATTTTTACAACAAAATTTTCAAAACCATTTTTTAAGATACCATCTCACATTTAAAGTCACTTTGAGAGGTGTTCATGACAGGAAATACCCCAAATTGACACCATTCTCAAAACTGCACCCCTCAAGGTGCTCAAAACCACATTCAAGAAGTTTATTAACCCTTTACGTGCTTCTCAGGAACTGAAGCAATGTGGATGGAAAAAAAGTGACTTATGACTTTTTCAATGCAGAGTTGGCTGGATTTGATATTGGATACCATATCGCATTTGGAGAGCCCTTGATGTGCCTAAACAGTAAAAAAAAACACAGGTGATACCATTTTGGAAAGTAGACCTTTTAACAAACTTATCTAGATGTGTGGTGAGCACTTTGAACCCCCAAATGCTTCACAGAAGTTTATAACGTAGAGCCATAAAAATATAAATGTTTATTTTTTCCACAAAAATGAAATTTTCTCTCCCAAATTTTTATTTTCACAAGGGTAACAGGAGAAATTAGACCGCAAACATTGTTGTGCAATTTGTCCTGAGTACGCTGATACCCCATATATGGGGGTAAACCACTGTTTGGGCGCATGGCAGAGCTTGGAAGGGAAGGAGCGCCTTTTGACTTTTTCAATGCAGAATTGGCTGGAATTGAGATCGGACACCGTGTAGCGTTTTGAGAGCTCCTGATGTGCCTAAACAGTAGAAACTCCCCACAGTTGACACCATTTTGGAAACTTGACCCCTTAAGGAACTTATCTAGATGTGTGGTGAGTAGTGAAGAGAGAGCACTAAGATTCTAGGGTGCTCGTTGGGTCGAGCAGATTGGAACACTCAGGTATTCAGCCAGAAGAACGAGCCCAATGTAAGTCTATGAGAGACCCGAGTATTTTTACCGTGATCCCCCCAGGGGTCCTTTTAAGGTCTAAAAACATCTGAAAATGATAGAAACACTGCTCAAATGACACAGGGACATCATGGGGATCACCCCTGGAAGCATTCCTGACTCCTAGTTCACAGCTTTAATCATTTTTTTCCGAGATTCATGCCATTTTTCCTCGTGCCACTAAAAACACATTAAAACTAAACCAAAATGGGTTTTGCTTGGAAATATGTCAAGGTACATCATTTGCCGCTTAATGCCTTGCCTGTAAGGCTGGGTTCACACTGCGTTGTGTGAACCTGTTTAACGGACTACGTTACACCGCGGCATAACGCGGTGTAACGTAGTCCGTTAACGCCGCCATTACAAGCAATGGCGAGCGCATCGCTAGCGCACGCCCACAATGGGCGTGCGCTAGCGATGTGCCGTCATTGAGTGACGGACCCGAGATGCCGCCTGCAGCGTTTCCGGGTCCGTCACTGCTAGCTCGCCGCTAGCGCAGATGGAGCTAGCAGAAGCTCCATCTGCGCTAGCGCTGTGCAAGTGCCGGCACTTGCGTTAGTGCAGTCCGTTTAACGGATATGTTGAACGGACTGCACTAACGTAGTGTGAACCTAGCCTAAGACCAAATATTTAACTCCAGACCAAAAATTTCCTTCCACACTTGGGCTTAGTTCAAATGCAGAGTTTTTGAAGCATTTTTCAACTTTAACATTGCTTTCAACCACTACAAATGCATTCACTGGGAAATGTCATTATAACATTTAACGACCCTAGCTGGCCATGTGGTGTGTGACACATAAGCAGACCCATCTTGTTTCATTTATGAAGGAGGGACTCTTAAAAACACAGAGCCTATTTTTAATGGTGCATCAGGTGGCATTAATCTTCTTAAAGGCCCATTATGAGCAGTTGGTCTCCTAAGCTGATGTAGCCTATGCTGTGAGTAGAAGGGCTGCCAAGAATCACGAAGCACCACAATACCCCTGTCATAAGATGTCAAGGGGGGACTCCTGAAAAAGTGTTGCATTGAATTCAAGGCCTGCCCTGCTACCAATTCATATGCACCCCAATAAGCCTTTGAACCCACATACTGGATGGGGCCATGAAAATCCATTTCACAATATTCATTTTGTACTCCCATACTGCTTTGTTTTACACATTGGCAGCAAGTCCAGCCCTGCTGCATAGTCAGTCATATGCACGCTATTACACCTTGGAACCCACAAACTAGATGGGCCCATGAAAATCCACTTCACAATATGCATTTTGTACTCCGTACTCCTTTGTTTTACACATTGGCAGCAAGGCCAGCCTTGCTGCATGGTCAGTCATATGCACCCCATTATGCCTTGGAACCCACATACTGGATGGGCCCATGAAAATCCACTTCACAATATGCATTTTGTACTACCGAACTCCTTTGTTTTACACATTGGCAGCAAGGTCAGCCCTGCTGCATAGTCTGTCATATGCACCCTATTACACCTTGGAACCCACAAACTAGATGGGCCCATGAAAATCCACTTCACGATATGCATTTTGTACTCCATACTCCTTTGTTTTACTCATTGGCAGCAAGGACAGACCTGCTGCATAGTCAGTCATATGCACCCCATTAGGCCTTGGAACCCACATACTGGATGGGCCTATGAAAATCCACTTCACAATATGCATATTGTACTCCGTTACTCCTTTGTTTTACACATTGGCAGCAAGGCCAGCCCTGCTGCATAATCAGTCATATGCACCCTATTACGCCTTTGAACCCACATACTGCATGGGCCCATGAAAATCCACAAGTATTTTTTAATGGTATGATGGTTCCCTCTTTGCACAATTATTTACAGGAGAATTTGGCAATTTTATTTGCCACGTTTTTAACACAAAGGTTCAGATACAGCTTTAAAAAAGGCTAATACTTGCAATGCAACTCAATTTTATTGCAAACTACAAAATTCATGGAATAGTATGATTGAATAGTGTGAGTTCGTACACTTTTGTATATGTTAACATATACAGGTTAATAAATACATATAAGGATTAAATAAATATAGTGAAGACGTATATATGAAGATTATTTACATACAGTATACTTAGATCATCACCAAGAGGCTTTTAAACATCATACGTCTGGAATATCAGAGAAGAAACACAAAGACAGAGAACCCCTGGGAGATTACCTACACTGCATGGGCATCCCCAATTATGTAGGTATCAGCACACTGTACATGTACAGGTACCCCAGTTTTGGCATCTTTCTTAGTCATATATCTCTGGTCTTATATAGTGATTTACACTATGTAGTAACTCTAGTTTTACCCAGACCTTTAAGTGGCCACTTTTCAAGGTTGGATGAAACTGAGATATCATGGAGTCATCAGACGAGGGGCCATAAACCCCTAGAAAATAAAAGCCACAAGGATTTAGATCAAACCACCACCAGAATAGTTTCAGTTTTACAATGACAAACAGCAAACATATAGAGGCTTAGAACTGTTTGTGAAGTAAATAAACAAATATTTATCAAGATTGTGTCACTATGAGCATTGTCTGTCACATCTGTAAATGTTTTACAAGAAATGCAGCTATGTGATTGTCTGAATGCATTGGGTATACGGTATTTAAATCTTGGTTACAAATCGCCATTTGTATATTCGCTATTTGTACACTTGAGGCAGTAAAAGTTATGGCTCTCAAGGAGAGAAACTAATACAGTGGACAAAGCTATATTTTTAATGAACTATTGAGCCAAACTAACAGCATTGCTTTATGAAATGTATATAAAGTGTATGTTGTCCAATGTGAGCAACCAGGCAACACAAAAAGGAGCTTTTTATGGGAGCTCTTTAAAGTACACAAATGTTATGAACTCTTTGCCAACAAGGATGTGGTTTCACCAAAATGGGGTACCTTTTTAATTATATACTAGTGCCATTGCAGGCCCCTGTTAGAAGTCGAGTTCCCGCCGCTGCACAGGGGTAATCTCGAACCATGTCTGCTATGGTCTCCCATTCTACATCAGCCACAGTGGAGCGTGCTCAGCGGAGACGTTGGTCCCAGCGTCTCTCTCAGTCTGATACTGTGCAAAAGGCTACTGCTGCCTTTCCAGGCTCTGCTGTTGTAGCCTGCACTGGTTAGCGGCGAGCAGGCTTTTCTGGGACTAAGTCCTGCTTTGCACACACTGAGCATGCCCACGGCAGGACCTCTCATTGTAGGTCGTGGGTCACACGCTCAGACCCTGTAGCAGCTCCCATTGGACCACTAGGAAGGTCCTTGTCTGCTGCAGCTGTAAAAGGTTTGCATGGCCGTGTGGCCATGCGCTAGTAAAAAGCCTCTAGACTATCTGCACCTCCGGTGAGGAGTTTTGTATACTTGGATTCAGGGCCCGGCTGAAATAAGCCCCTAGAATATCGGTAACTCTGGTGAGAAGTTGTTTGTGTGCTATGATGACTGCATGACCACTCTTTGCTTTGCTCAGTTAGGTAGCTGCGATCCTCTGTAAGGTTAACAAGGCACAGCGTTTTCATATCTTTGCAATTCTGTGAAGTTAATAGAGTTCGCTTATACCGCCATAGAGTGCCACCAATTACTTTGCAGCAGATATCTCTGCACGGTGGACCCCGGGCTGCGAATGCATCTTGTTGTTTCCTTCCTATTCTTGGTGCATTCAGCTAGCCCTAACAGCCCCTTGCCCAAAATTCACTGGCCTATAACAGTACAAAGCACGTTCACCCTGGTGATCTAGTGTGTTATGATCAGGTGGCCTTGGAGCAGCATGAAATGACCTTCGCTGGAGCAGTGGTAACTTTACTGACCGCAAACCCTGATCCTATCACCGCAACTAGAAGTAGCCGTGGGGTGTGCCTAACCAGACCTAGACACCTTGACACAGCCTAAGGACTAAATATCCCTAAAGATGGAAATAAGAAAAACTCTCTTGCCTCAGAGCAGACCCCCAAAGGATAGGTAGCCCCCACAAATAATCACTGTGAGTAGGAAAGGAAAAGACACACGCAGACAGAAAACAAGGATAAGCAAAGGAGGCCACTTCTACCTAGATAGGAAAGGATAGTACAGGATACTATGCGGTCAGCATAAAACACTACAAAATATCCACAGCAGAAAAATACAAAAACTCCACCACCTAACTAAAGGTGTGGAGAGTATATCTGCGACTCCAGCGAGTCCAACTAGACTGAGAAAAACATCAGGCACAGTCTAGCAGGAACAAAATAGAAACAAGATAAGCACAGAAAATAAACACACAGCAGTGTGTCTAAAAAAAAAGGAAGAAAACACTTATCTTAGCTGAATTGGCAGCAAGCAGGAGGGGCCAAGCAGAGGACCAACACTTCCAAAGGAACATTGACTACTGGCAAGGACTAATGAGTCCTGCACAGCTAAATACCCCAGTCCGAATTGCAACTAGCAGAAACACCTGTCCAAGACTGCTGCTCAGGAATAACTGCATTACCATCAACAACCACCGGAGGGAGCCCAAGAGCAGAATTCACAACACTAGTGGCAGTTAAACAAGAGACATTGCAGGACACACAGTTAAGAAGTAAGCCCAATGTAGTGGTGTGGGTCACTGAGGCTTGTAATGCAGTGTATGAGCTGCCAAAAAATTCCCCAATGGGGGCACCTTTTATTAAAATAGACTGGGGTCATCACAGCCCCCTTACACAAAATTCACCCCCCTATAACAGTACTGAGCTCGATCACCCTAGTCATCTAGTGGCAGTTAAAGGACACATTGTAGGACACAGACTTAAGAAATAGGTCCAATGTAATGTGATACCCAGTTCCCCAATGTGGAGACTTTTCTTTACACATTAAAATAGTGCCATCACAGCCCCCTTGCCCAAAATGCACCGTACAGAGCACGTCCACCTTGGTGATCTAGTGGCAGGTAAAGGACACAATGCAGGAGACAGAGTTAAGAAGTAGGCCCAATGTAGTGGTGTGGGTCACTGAGACTTAAAATGGAGTGCATGAGCTGCCAAACAATTCCCCAATGGGGGTACCTTTTTTAAAAGCAGACTAGTGCCATCGCAGACCCCTTGCCCAAACTTCACCGGCCTATAACAGTACAAAGCACGTTCACCTTGGTAATCTAGTGGCAGTTAAACAAGAGACATTGCAGGATACAGAGTTAAGAAGTAAGCCCAATGTAGTGGTGTGGGTCACTGAGACTTAATATGGAGTGCATGAGCTGCTAAACAATTCCCCAAATGGGGGTTCCTTTTAAAAATAGACTAGTGTCGCAGGCCCCTTGCCCAAAATTCACCGGCCTATAACAGTACAGAGCATTTTCACCCTGGTCATCTAGTGGTTCTGGATGATGAGGATGAGGATAAGGAGGAGGATAACAACAAACAGGCCAAATGTGGAAGCGTATACCCATGTGTGGTTGTGAAGAGGTGCATGAGAATAAACCTCCCCAAAAGAGAGAATGTATTTGAGGTTATGTTTTTCTGTTTTCACTTGGTGGTGTACAGAAGTCTTTCCCAGTCAAGACCTTGTTCATTTTAATTAGAGTCAGTATGTCAGCATTTTCAGTTGGCAGGCGGATGCGCTTAACTGTTATAATTCCACCAGCGGCACTAAAAACCCGCTCTGGCAGAACGCTAGCAGCAGGGCAGGCCAGGACCTCCAAGGTGTAGGGAACTAGTTCATGCCACGTGTCCAGCTTGGATACCCAATTAAAAGGCACAGAGGAATCAAGGAGGACATTTGTACGATCTGCAAGGTACTCCCTCACCATCTTCAGAAATATTACACTTCTTGTGATGACATCACTTGCCTCTGTGATGTCACGATGGGAGGGTCTGAGAAAACTGTCCCAGAACTTTACCATTGTTCCCCTGCCTGAGCAGGATTGCACTTCTGTCTCTTTCGCTTGGACTCCTTGGTTGTACTACAAACTCTGACGTCTGCTGCCAGCCTTCTCACATGTGAATTTTCTAAGTAATTCCGCTACAAGGGCCCTCTGGTACTGCAACATTTTAGAATACCTCTCTGCCTCTGGTAGAAGAGGTTGAAAGTTCTGCTTGTAGCATGGGTCTAGAAGTGTCACCAACTAGTAATGAGTGTCACCCAAAATTTTTATAAAGCGAGGGTCACGTGAAATGCAGCGCAACATAAAGTCAGCCATGCATGCCAGACTGCTAACAGGCAAACTTCCGTGTCCTCACCAACAGGACGACGGACCATGCTGTCCTCCTCCTCCTCATCCTCCTCCTCCTTGTCCTCAGGCCATCCCCGCTGAACAGACGGTATGACAGCTATGTTTGTAGTACTATCTATAGTGCATGAAATTAGCTCCTGTTCTTCCTCCTCCTCATTGACTACCAATCCACAATGAGAAGACATGTGGCTGGGCTGAGTGTAATCCCCCTGCATGGTTCCATGCTCCATGTCCTCAAGCTCTGCCTGCAATGCATCCTCTTTAATTGTGAGCAGAGAGGTTTTCAGAATGCTGAGAAGTGGGATGATGATACTAATTATGGCATCATCACCGCTTGCTGTCTTGGTGAAGTCCTCAAAGTTTTGGAGGATGGTACATAAGTCGGACATCCATGTTCACTCCTTAGGTGTTATGTGTGGAGTCTGAACTGAATATCGAAAGCCTTGTTGATGTTAATAGTCAACAACTGCCCTCTTCTGCTCACAAAGCCTTTTCAAGATAAGCAGCATAGAGTTCCAGCGCGTGGGGACATTACACACCAGCCGGTGAGCTGGAAGCTTCAAATGCTCCTGAAGCACAGCAAGGGCAGCTGGAGCAGTAGCTGACTTTATAAAATGGGCAGACAGATGGAGTACTTTCATTAGCAGATCAGGCAGTTTCGGGTAGCTTTTTAGAAAACGTTGAACCACAAGATTAACACATGGGCTCACCTTGCCTCAGAGCCGCCACCAGGTTACAGCCATTGTCACACATGTCCATGCCTGGCTGTAGTTTCAGCGGTGTCATCCAAACATCTGACTGCTCTTTAGCGCTGTCCACAACTCTTCTGCATTGTGTGGTTTGTCACCTATGCAGATTAGCTTCAGCACAGCCTGCTGCCGCTTGGCTGAGGCAGTGCTGCAGTGCTTCCAGCTTCTGACTGATGTGTTGATTTCAGAGATGGAGGATGAAGAAGAGGAGGAGGAGGTGCAGGAGCTGTAGACTGTTGGGGCAGCCCTGATTGATGTAGGGCCAGCAATCCTTGGTGTGGGAGAATGTGTTCCATACCAAGATCAGACTGGGTCCCGGCTTCCACTATGTTAACCCAGTGTACAGTCAGTGAGATGTACCATCCCTGCCCACAAGCACTTGTCCATGTGTCCTTGGTTAGGTGGACTTTCCCTGTAACAGCATTGTTGAGGGCACGGATAATGTTGTGGAACACATGCTGGTGTAATGCCGGTATGGCACACCGGGAGAAATAGTAGCAACTGGGGACCGAGTACCTTGAGACTGCCACCGCCATCAAGTTGCGGAAAGCTTGTTACTCAACGAGCCTAAAAGGCAGCATTTCTAGCTCAAGCAGAAGAGAAATATTAGAATTTAGAACTGTGGCCTGTGGGGAGTTGGCGGGGTATTTCCGCTTGCGTTCCAAAGACTGGGTTATAGACAACTGAAGGCTGTGCTGGGACAAGGACATGGACAGGCTTGATGATGGTGCTGTATAGAATAAGAGTATCAGACAGCAAAAAAAGTGGTCCACCGGCCAACAATAACCAAACTTGGAACACGCAGCTATATGAGGGCTGTCAAGGAAATACCACACTGGCAAAAATGTGGCCTGTTTTTTTTCTAAAATGCAAAATAGTGCTGTATAGAATTAGAGTATCAGACTGCAAAAAAAGGAGTCCACCGGCCTACAATGACCAAACTTGGAGCATGCAGATGTATGAGGGCTGTCACGAAAATACCACATTGGCAAATATGTGGCCTTTTTTATATGCAACATAGTGCTGTATAGAAGTAGAGTATCAGACAGCAAAAAAGGGGTCCACCGGCCTACAATGACCAAACTTGGAGCACACAGCTATATGAGGGCTGTCATGGAAATACCACACTGGCAAATATGTGGCCTTTTTGTAATTTTGGAAGCTAAATGGTGTTGTACAGAATTAGAGTCTCAGACAGCAAAAAAAGGGCCCACCAGCCTACAATGTCCAAAGTTGGAGTACGCAGATATGAGGCCTTTTTCTGTGAATTTAACTCACTAAAAAAGGGGCACAAGGCTAGCACTCACAACTATGCTACGTATGCCTGACAAACTATGATTTTTCAACAGGCCTCAGTCTGACAGAACAGACTGTATATTTTTGTTTCTTTGGGGTGAATTTTTTGAAAAAAATAATCCAACTATGTATATGGTAAAGAAGCTACAGCAGCAGCAGACAGTTATGGAGCTTTGGGAGGGATGCAGACGGAGCAATGGACACACATACAATTCCTGCAGGCCTTGCACTGATGTGGATATGCTGCGCCCTGCCTACCCAGCGCTACAATATCGGGACCCACGAATTAGCCCTAAAAAGAACTTTTGGTTTCTGAGGAGTTGTGGATTTAAGAGTTGCAGACCTACACTAACTC
The DNA here is from genome assembly GCF_032444005.1 of Ranitomeya imitator. NCBI lineage: Eukaryota > Metazoa > Chordata > Amphibia > Anura > Dendrobatidae > Ranitomeya > Ranitomeya imitator. The sequence goes on from NC_091284.1 coordinate 382,601,578, forward strand.
TAAAAACCATGATTCTGACCATATCTCGGCACCAGCTCTCCCTACTCTCGCTGAATCAGGAACAGAATGCGGCGAGCAGGGTGGCACCAGGTCTATTATACTTGGGATGATGCTGTGCGGCCAAGTCAATCACTGCACAACCACAACAAAGATGGCTGCCGCGTTTCATGGCCTGGCAGACAATCCCTGCACCGTGATTGGGTCTCTAAAGTCCACCAAAAACGCTGGGTGGAGACACCAGTTACCGCCGAATAATCCCGGAAATGCTCGGTGCTCGCCAAGTGCACCGAGCATAGTGATACTAGGGCAAGTAACGAATTACGAGTAGTTTCGCTCATCACTAGTGGTGAGTAATTTGAACCCCCAAGTGCTACACAGAAGTTTATAACGCAGAGCCATGAAAATGAAAAATCTTTTTTTGCATCAAAAATGATTTTTTAGCCTGCAATTTTTTTATTTTCACAAGGGTAACAGGAGAAATTGGACTACAAAATTTGTTGACGGAGCTCGGAAGGGAAGTAGTGACATTTTAAAATGCAGACTTTGTTGGAATGGTCTGCGGGTGTCATGTTGCATTTGCAGAGCCCCGGATGTGCCTAAACAGTAGAAACACCCACAAGTGACCCCAGTTTGGAAACTAGACCCCCCAAGGAACTTATCTAGATGTGTGATGAGCACTATGAACCCCCAAGTGCTTCACAGAAGTTTATAACGTCGAGCCGTGAAAATAAAATATTTTCTTTTTTAACAAAAATGATCTTTTCACCCACAAATTTTTATTTTCACAACGGTAACAGGAGAAATTGGACCACCAAAGTTATGCAATTTGTCCGGAGTACGCTGATACCCCGTGTTTGGGGGTAAACCACTGTTTGGGTGCATGGCAGAGCTTGGAAGGGAAGGAGCGCCATTTGACTTTTCAATGCAAAATTGGCTGGAATTGAGATATGATGCCGTGTTGCTTTTGGAGAGCCACTAATGTGCCTAAACATTGAAACCCCCACAAGTGACACCATTTTGGAAAGTAGACCCCCTAAGGAACTTATCTAGATGTGTGGTGAGTACTTTGACCCACCAAGTGCTTCACAGAAGTTTATAATGCAGAGCCTTAAAAATAAAAAAATCATATTTTTTCACAAAAATGATCTTTTCGCCCCCAATTTGCAATTTGATATGTGGGGGGACCACTGTTTGGGCATATGGCAGAGCTCGGGAGGGAAGGAGCGCTGTTTTGGAATGCAGACTTTGATAGAATTGTCTGCGGGCATCATGTTGCATTAGCAGAGCCCCTGATGTGCCTAAACAGTAGAAACCCCCCACAAGTGACGCAATTTTGGAAAGTAGACCCCCCAAGGAACTTATCTAGATGTATTGGGTAAACTTTGAACCCCAAAGTGTTTCACAAGCGTTTATAAAGCAGAGCCGTGAAAATAAAAAATCATTTTTTTTCCATAAAAATGATTTTGAAGCTCACAATTTTTTCTTTTCCCAAGGGTAATAAGAGAAATTGGACCCCAAAAGTTGTTGTCCAATTTGTCCTGATGATGCCCTATTTGTTGGGGTAAACCACTGTTTGGTCACACGGCAGCGCTCAGAAGGGAGGAACACCATTTGACTTTTTGAACGCAAATTTGTCTGGAATCAATGGTGGCGCCATGTCACGTTTGGAGACCCCCTTATCTACCTAAACAATGGAACCCCCCAATTCTAACTCCAATTCTAACCCCAACACACCCCTAACCCTAATCCCAACCCTTACCATAGTCCTAACCACAACACACCCCTAACCTTAACCCTAATCACACACTTAACCTCAACACACACCCAACCCTAATCCCAACCCTAATCCCAACACACCACTAACCATAATCCCAACCCTAACCATAACCCTAACCACAAACCTAACCTTAATCCCAACCCTAACCCTAATCCCAACCCTAACCCTGATCTCAACCCTAACCCTAATCCAAACCCTAACCCCAACCCTAACCCTAATACCAACTCTAACCCTAATCCTAATCCCAACTCTAACTCTAACTTTATCCCCAACCCTTACCCTAATTTTAGCCCCAACCCTAACCCTAACCCTTACTTTTCTTCATCATACCTACACTAGTTGAGTGCCAAATTTTATTTTGACTATACTACTGGTTTGGGAACCTATTTGAGCCCCAACACAGCTGTGCCACGATATTTTTTTTATTCATCTGCTGGATTGGGCATAGTGGGAAGACCTGTTGGTCACTATATTACTATTTGTAATGTGGTGAAATTGATGCCACTTTGGTATTGTCTGCCAATCATTTTCAGAAATGTGATCGCTCCTGGTTGGGTGTTCATCTGCTGGATTGGGTGTAGTTGAAGACTTGTCGATCTCCATTACAGTATTTCTACTCTCGTGAACTTGATGCCATTTTGGTATTGTCTGCCAATAATTTTTTGAAATGTGAACACTCCTGTTTGGATGTCCATCTGCTGTGCCTATTATAATATTTCTACTCTGTTGAAATTGATGCCACTTTGATACTGTCTGCCAATAATTTTTGGAAATGTGAACACTCCTGCTTGGGTGTCCATCTACTGGATTGGGTGTAGTGAAAGGCCTGTCTGTCCCTATTACACTATTTCTACTCTCATGAAATTTACACAGTCTCAGAGATATATGGCGTTTGCAACATCCTAACGATAATTTACTCACTACTCCCACCCGCATGATAGCTGGATGCGTATTGATTAGATCTGGATGAGTGAGAGCTTATTACCAAGAATGAATGAGAGTGTGATAGAAAACAAGGTGATTTCTGATCATAGCCCGGTGAGCATGTGGATGCAAGACAACATTCAGAGCGGTACAGATATTTTGTGGAGGTTTCTGACATTCCTGACTAGAGACAATAATTTACATAGGATATTGAGAGAGTGGTGAGAGTATTTTAGGGCAACAAACGGAAATCACAAGCAAAATACGATGTTGTATTGGGAGACAGCTAAGTTTTGCAGGGTCGTCTGTTCGGATACACAGCCACACTCAAAAGAAGAACAAATGAACAGTATTCGAAGGCTAGTGAACTTTTGAGGGGGACATACACAGCATTTCTGAAGGACTGCTCTGCTTCAGCAAAACAAAGGTGGTTGGAGGCTAAAAATAGTTTTGATTCGTGGGTGGATAAGAAGGAACAACTATTTAGATCATAGCAGGAAGTGGCGCTCCATAGATATGGGATCAAGGCGAGGAAGATGCTGGCCAATTTGGCTAGGTGGCGGAGGCAACTGACTTTAATCCCGAGTTTGAATAAAAAGGGCTGGGGCCTTATTTCTGATCCCAGGGAAATAAACAAGATTTTAGGGGAATTTTATAGAGAGCTCTATGGAGCGACGCAGGATGTTGGGGGGGGGGGGATGGTTACAGAGAGCAAAGATGCCTTGCTTCTCTGAACAGGAGCTAGACTTCCTGAATGCTGAGATTTCAGTAGATGAGGTGAAAACAGCTATCAATGGACTCAGCAATGCCAAAGCACTGGGTCCCGACGGATGTTTTCTCTTAGAGAAAGAGTACGCGTTAGGGCTGCTCACTGTCGCCTCTGCTATTCAATATGGCTGAAATAATAATAATAATGGGGAGAGTCATAAAGGGATCAAAATAAGGGCCAAAACTATGCGATCTGCGGTCTTTGCGGATGACATCGTGTTATTCATGCGTAATCTGTGTAAGGATGAGCTTTCCATGGCTGTTGTATCTCCTGCAGACGATTCTCCTTCTCCTTAAACATGGTGATATTTCCAGGTTAAATAAAGCTTTTACAAAGTTTCCTTGGGGAGGAAAAAAAACCTAGGATAAAGGTGAGCACGCACATGTCCTCTTTGGAGAGGGGAGGGATCAGGCTCCCTAAAGTTAGGGGGTACAATCTTTCTTATTTAGCTAGACAAGTGGTTGACTGGTTACATTAGTCTGGAGAGTGAATTTTGCAGACCTTGGGACCTAGCTTCAGTGCTACATTCCCCTTTATCTTGTTTGAGCCTGGCTATTCGGACCTCGATGGTGTGTAGGGACACAATAGTGTCCTGGAAGGTGATAAGGAAAAAGTTGGTATTACCATGGAAGGTGTCCAAATTCCCTGGGCTCACCCGAACTTCCTACTAGGTAAGGAAAACAGTCTTTTTAAAATGTGGCAGGAAAAGGGTGTTCTGAGGATGAAAGACTTGATGCATGAGAATAAAAGGAGATGGATGAATGAAGTAGAGGTGGTAGAGAAGTTTGAACTCAACAAATTTAAGACTTTACAATAAAAAAATTTATTCATGCGAGATCTGCAGGGTGTTTCTAAAGAGCTACATAAGAATGAATTTGTTGGTTTGATAGAATGTGAACTCCCCAGTATGAATGTGTCAAAGATTTATGATATCTTGAGAGAATGGCTAGCTTCGGTAGGGAATCAGACTTGTTCTAAATCTTGGGCAAGACAGATGGGGGATGCAGACATCATGGACAAGATTATACAGTGATGGTGTGTATTAAGAAAGAACATTACCAATGAGAAGTGGAGAGACACTCACTTCAGAATTATACATAGGGCTATTTACAACTTCAATCTTCCACAACACACAGTTAGTCTGGGCAATATTCGTAAAGTCTGAAATGTGGGACAGAAAGCACACACATGTTTCATGGTTTATGTGGTGTAGTGTCATGCAAAAGTTCTGGAAATTAGTTTGTAACTTTAGTATGGGATTAGCCAGAAAAGACTGGAATTTAGATCTGATGACTTGGATTTTTCATTATGTTGTGGATGGGGATAACAGGGGTGGTGGGGGGGAGGGGGAGATGTCACTCGAACACGATATAGCAATTCTAGCAAAGAAATGTATTTTGAGGCGTTGGATTACAGCTGAGATCCCAACCATGAGTTAGTTGCTGAATAACATTAAGCAGCTGCTGTATCTGGAAAAATTGGAAGCTGAAAGAGACAAAACAAAAACATTGGAGAAGTTCTATAACCCCTTAACGACCGCCGATACGCCTTTTAACGGCGGTAGTTAAGGGTACTTAAACCAGAGCGCTGTGGAAAAAGTGTATAGCGCCCCCCCCAGAGTCGGATTTTCTCTGGGGTCTTGATCACCGAGGGTAGCCGAGACCCCAGAAAACATGATTCGGGTAGGTTTTTACCAATCCCCGGGTTGCTATCGCCGGTAATTAACCGCTTACCGGCGGCCGCAAAAAAAGGCGATTTGCCACGTGATTTCTCTGTCCTCTGATGTCATTGCACATCAGAGGACAGAGAAATGGGGTCCCCGATCGCCCCCCGATACTTACTCTTGTCCACTGGTGCTACTCGTGGTTCCCCATGGGCACCGTCATCTTCTTCCGGCAAAAATATGGCGAGCCCATGTGCAGTGCACGTGGCAAATCTTTGGTGTCTCGGCTGCCAGTGGTAGCTGAGACCCCAAAGAACATGATAGGGGTCGGTAATTAACCGTTTACCGGCGACCACAGAAAAAATGTGATGCCTGTCATTCTCTGTCCTCTGCTATGATCGCACATCAGAGGACAGAGAAATAGGGGGATCGGGGACCCTGTCATACTTACCGGTGTCCCTGGGTCCTCCTACGTCCCCTCCTGGCCACTGGCTTCTTCCTCCTGTAAGAAAATGGCGGGTGCATGCGCAGTGCAGTGCGCCTGCCGTGATCTGCCAGCCGGCAGAGGAAGATTCTTCCTCTTGTTTCATTTTGGTCACTGTGAAAGATCCTATCACAGTGATCAAAATAAAAAAATAGTAAATAACCCCCCCCTTATCACCTCCTTAGTTAGGAAAAAATAATAAAATTAAAAAAATGTAGTGTAACGGGGTCTACCAAGCTGGGGTACCTCTTTCAGTACCACCCCGTGTTTCAGGAGGTCCACTCTGCTTTGGCTGGAGTCTGAATGAAGGACGCTGGCTGGAATTGCTTGGTTACATGTGCACTGCTTCTCCACGTATTTCCAGTCTGACAACACTTTACTCACAGGACACAGAATATATCACACAGATACAGAGGGCAGGCCAAAAGAAAAGCGGCAGGCCAGACATACATTACAATAGCCGCAGGTGGCCGGAGCCTGCCGATATTTACTGTGGGAATTACAAAAGTGGGGGGCGGACAAAAGGGGAATATCGTGTCCCCTCTGCCAAGGAGCGCAGCCTGTGAGCTGATGCATTAGGGACATACATCTCACATGGAACCTTATATGCATACATATAATTGCACAACATATTCTGGGAGCTGAGTGGTTCCGTAACACGTAACACGGCTCCCCTTATCAGCGATGCGATCGGCATACACAGTCTGATCCTTAATGGATCGGTTTGGAGATGACCGAAGTTATGGGGTTGGTACAAGTTCCGTTTGTCGACTTAGTCCATTGGCGTTACCGTTTTGTTTGCCGGGTCTGTAGTGGATGGTGAAGTCCAGAGGTTGTAGGGCTAAACTCCACCGCAGCAATCTGGCGTTGTCTGCAGAGACCCGATTAAGCCAGACTAGGGGATTATGGTCCATTAGGAGGGAAAACTGTCATCCATACAAATATGGTTGCAACTTTTTGAGTGCCCATACTACCGCCAGGCATTCCTTTTTGATGACCACATAGCTTACTTCACAGGGCAGTAGTTTCCGACTCAGGTAAGCTACTAGGTGTTCTTGGCCGTCTGGCCCGACTTGGCTCAGTACTGCCCCGACTTGGCTCAGTACTGCCCCCAATCCAAACATAGAAGCCTCTGTGTGAACAAGGAAACGTTTAGTTGGATCGGGTGCGGCCAATACAGGGGTATTGGTGAGGGCATCCTTTAGTTGGCGGAAGGCTTCCTCACACTCTGTGGCCCAGGTTACCTGGCGGGGTTGGTTCTTACAGATCAGATCAGTGAGGGGCTTGGCTACGCTACTGTAATTGGGAACAAATTTCCTGTAATATCCCGCTGTCCCTAGAAACGCCATGACCTGGGTTTTAGTGCGTGGGGTGGGCCATTTGGCTATGGCCTCAATCTTGGCTGGTTCTGGTCGCTGTTTCCCACTTCCCACCCAATGCCCTAAATACTGACCCTTTGCTTTGCCCACGTGACACTTGTTTGGGTTCAAGGTGATTCCGGCCTTGTGAATCCTGTCCAGTACTGTCTCTAGGTGATTTAGATGCTCTTCCCATGTCGCACTGTAGATGGCGATGTCATCCAGGTAGGCAAAAGCATAGTCCTGGAGACCATCCAGAAGCCGGTCAGACAGCCTCTGGAAGGTCGCCGGAGCATTCTTCATCCCGAATGGCATAACTCGAAACTGGAATAAGCCGAGTGGGGTGACAAATGCTGACTTGGGAATAGCATCAGGACTAAGGGGAATCTGCCAGTAGCCTTTTCATAGATCGATGGTGGTCAAATACTTTGCGATAGTCTACACAAAACCGTGTAGTCCCATCTTTCCTGGGCACTAACACTACGGGGGATGCCCAGGGACTATCTGATTCTTCGATGACCCCTAAATGCAACATCTTTGTATCTCTTGTCGCATCCCCTCTCGTACAGACTCAGGGATGCGGAAGGGGTTTTGTCGCAGGGGGGTCTGATCCTGGGTCTCAACCTTATGATGTGCCAGGCGAGTGTACCCTGGTCTCCCCAAAAACATCCTCTGTTGCTGCCTCAAAAACTCCTCCGCCTGCTGTCTCTCCCGGGGGCCTAGGTCTTCACCCAAGTGTACCTGGTCCCATGTTTTAGACTGAGTCCATTCCCCTAAGACATCTGGCAAGGGAAGTCCGGCTAAATCTTCTGCTTCAGGTGCACAAATGGCCACTACCTCTTCAGGGCGCTCCCGGTAGGGCTTCAGCATATTCACGTGGAACATGCGGATAACCCTGGGGTCGTCACAATCAGCGACATTATAGGTTGTGTCGGCTATTTTCTCCACTACCTGGTAGGGCCCCTGCCATGCAGCTTGGAACTTGTTCTGCCTAGTGGGCTCTAACACCATGACCTTCTGTCCTATTTCCAAGGTGCGCTCTCTGGCCCTCCGATCGTACCATACACGCTGGCGCCGCTGGGTCACCTGCATGTTCACACGTACAGCCTGGGTGAGCTCCTGTAGGCGGTCCTGGAATTCCAGCACATAGGGTACAATAGGTACCTCTTCTATGAGGCCCTCCCCTTCCAAGTGTTCTAGCACTAAGTCTAGGGGTCCCCTTACCCATCTCCCGTATACCAGCTCGAATGGGGAGAACCCCGTGGATTCTTGGGGCACCTCCCGATAGGCAAACAGGAGGTGTGGCAAGAATTTCTCCCAGTCCCTGTAGGTCCTGGTAAAAGTCCCAATGAGTTGTTTTAACGTCCTGTTAAAGCGTTCACACAACCCATTGGTTTGCGGTGGTATGGGGTGCTTCTAATGGACTTTACGCCGCACAGCTTCCACAGTTGGTTGGTCACCTCTGCTGTAAACTGGGTACCCTGGTCCGAGATAATCTCCTGGGGAAATCCAACCCATGAGAAAACCTGGAGCAGGGCAGCCGCTACTGTCTCTGCTAGTATGTTAGGTAATGCAACCGCCTCTGGATACCGTGTGGCATAATCTACCACTGTCAATATATATCTTTTCCCTGATGGACTGGGTTTGACTAACGGCCCTATCAGTTCGACTGCTACTCGGCTAAATGGTTCCTCCACAATGGGGAGGGGGCGTAATTTGGCCTTGCATCGATCTCCCCTCTTGCCAATTCTCTGGCAACTGTCAGAGGTCTGGTAGTACTGACGAACATCATAGGTTACCCCCGGCCAAAAGAAATTTTGTGTCAGACGATGCCTGATGCGACTGACACCAAAGTGTCCGGACAAGGGTATGTCATGAGAGATTCGCAGTAACTCCTGCCTATACTTCTTGGGAACTACCAGCTGTCATTTTATAGTGGGGCTCGTCCCTGTGTGGTGCTGCTCTGTGATCTGGTAGAGGAGTCCCTGCTTCCATACAAACTGCTCCCCTTCCAGTCCCCCTCTCCCCTCCTGTGCCTTCCCACGATATCCCTCCAATGAAGGATCCTCAAGTAACTCCCTCTTCAATTCATCTGGGGTGGCCCAAGAAATGTGTCTGGCTATGGGAATGTGTGCAGGGCTGGGATGTCTTACCTGGGCCTCCTCTGAGTGTGATTCCGCCTCCACAGCTCGAGCTTGTCTCCGGGTGGTCACAGCATATGTCTCAGCCAGAGGGGCAACTGAGAAGGCAGAGAACATGGGCCCCAAGTCATTTCCCAGCAAGACGTCTGCAGGCAAATCCTCAATCAAGCTGACCTCAACAAGGCCATTCCCGACTCAGGTGAATCCTGGCAGTGGGCAGTCGATGTATAGCTCCCCCTGCTACACGGACTGCCACTGTCCGGTCCATCTCTCTCTTCGTCCCGGACAAGATTAGTCTTCACAAGGGTCAAAGTTGCCCCGGAATCTCTTAGTCTCTGCATACGTTTCCCATTAACCCACACGACCTGTCGAGGCTGTTGTCGATTATCTGCCCAGGCTGCCTGCACGGGGTCTACTATATGCAGCACTTCCTCCATCTCTTCCACCCCTTGGTTAGTCGTAGTGTTATGATACAGTGGTCTAGGAGCAACATGGAACGAGCTCTGAAGGACATGGTAACTGTACTGACCGCAGTCCCTAAGCTCAACACAACACTAGAAGTAGCCGTGGAATGCTCCTAACTCTCCCTAGGCATCTAGTCACAGCCTAAGAGCTAACTACCCCTAAAGAAAGAAGCAGGAAAACTATCTTGCCTCAGAGAAAATCCCCAAAGGATAGATTAGCCCCCCACAAATAATGACTGTGAGTGGAGAGGGAAAAGACATACACAGAATGAAACCAGGATGAGCACAGGAAGCCAGTCTAGCTAAATAGATAGGACAGGATGGAATACTGTGCGGTCAGTATAAAACACTACAAAAATCCATGCCGAGTTTACAAAAAAATCTCCACACCTGACTAAAGGTGTGGAGGGCAAATCCGCCTCCCAGATCTTCCAGCAAGACAGAATAATTCAAACTGATAAGCTGGACAAACATAGAAAGCACAGAATGGATAAGTCCACAATCTATGGACAGAAAAGAGCAAACAAAAACTTAGCTTAGCATAACTGGTCAGGATAACAGGGAACTCCAAAGAGATGTGAATCCAACCAGGAACCATTTTCAAGTGGCACTGGCTGAAGAAAGAGCCAGACCTAAATAGCCGAGCAGAAGAGACGATAAGTGGAGGCAGCTGATGACAGCTAACTCCAAGGAGCAGCCATACCACTAGAAACCACAAGAGGGAGCCCAAGAGCAGAACTCACAAAAGTGCCACTTACAACCACCGGAGGGAGCCCAAGAGCGGAATTCACAACAGTACCCCCCCCCCCTTGAGGAGGGGTCACCGAACCCTCACCAGAGCCCCCAGGCCGATCAGGACGAGCCAAGTGAAAAGCACGAACCAAATCGGTGGCATGGACATCGGAGGCAACAACCCAAGAATTATCCTCCTCCTTAAGAATGTCAACCGGCTCAAGGACTCCAGGAGAATCAGGCAAAAAACTCCTAGAGAGGGCATCAGCTTTAACATTCTTAGATCCCAGAAGATACGAGACCACAAAATCAAAACGGGAGAAAAACAGGGACCATCGAGCCTGTCTAGGATTCAGCCGCTTGGCCGACTTGAGGTAAATCAGATTCTTATGATCTGTCAGGACCACAACACGGTGTTTAGCTCCCTCAAGCCAATGACGCCACTCCTCAAACGCCCACTTCATAGCCAACAACTCCCGATTGCCGACATCATAATTGCGTTCCGCAGGCGAAAAATTTCTGGAATAAAAAGCACACGGTTTCATCAAAGAACCATCAGACTCCCTCTGAGACAAAACGGCCCCTGCCCCAATCTCAGAAGCGTCGACCTCAACCTGAAAAGGAAGAGAAACATCCAGTTGACGCAACACAGGGGCAGAAGTAAATTGGCATTTAAGCTCCTGAAAGGCCTCAACAGCCTCAGAGGACCAATTTTTCACATCAGCGCCTTTCTTCGTCAAATCAGTAAGGGGCTTAACCACACTGGAAAAGTTGGCAATGAAACGGCGATAGAAATTAGCAAAGCCCAAAAATTTTTGAAGACCCTTCACAGATGTGGGTTGGATCCAGTCATGAATAGCTTGGACCTTAACAAGATCCATTTCTATAGACGAGGGAGAAAAAATAAAACCCAAAAAAGAGACCTTCTGAACTCCGAATAGGCACTTAGACCCCTTCACAAATAAAGCATTATCACGAAGGATCTGGAACACCATCCTGACCTGGTTCACATGAGACTCCCAATCATCGGAAAAAATCTAAATATCATCCAAATATACGACCATGAATTTATCAAGATAATTGCGGAAAATATCATGCATGAAAGACTGGAACACAGATGGAGCATTAGAGAGCCCAAATGGCATCACAAGGTATTCAAAATGGCCTTCGGGCATTTTAAATGCAGTTTTCCGTTCGTCACCCTGTTTAATACGAACAAGATTATATGCCCCTCGGAGGTCAATCTTAGTAAACCAACTAGCCCCCTTAATCTGAGCAAACAAATCAGTAAGCAAAGGCAAGGGGTATTGGAATTTGACCGTGATCTTATTAAGAAGACGATAATCAATACAGGGTCTCAAGGAGCCATCCTTCTTAGCAACAAAAAAGAAACCCGCTCCCAATGGTGACGAAGAGGGACGAATATGCCCTTTCTCCAAAGACTCCTTAACATAGCTCCGCATGGCGGCATGCTCTGGCACAGACAGATTGAAAAGTCGGCCCTTAGGGAACTTACAACCAGGAATCAAGTTAATAGCACAATCACAGTCCCTATGTGGAGGAAGGCAACTGGACTTGGGCTCATCAAATACATCCTGGAAATCCGACAAAAACTCAGGGACTTCAGAAGAGGGGGAAGAGGAAATTGACATCAAAGGAACGTCACTATGTACTCCTCGACAACCCCAACTAGTCACCGACATAGTTTTCCAATCCAGCACCGGACCCAGTACAACAACATCATGCAGGTTATGCAACACCAGAAAACGGCAATCTTTCTGATGTGCAGGAGCCATGTACATAGTCATCTGTGTCCAGTACTGAGGTTTATCCTTGGCCAAGGGTGTAGCATCAATGCCCCTCAAAGGAATAGGGCTCTGCAAAGGCTGCAAGGAAAAACCACAGCGCCTGGCGAATTCTAAGTCCATTAAGTTCAGGGCAGCGCCTGAATCCACAAATGCCATGACAGAAAAGGACGACAATGAGCAAATCAGGGTCACAGATAAGAGAAATTTAGGCTGTATAGTACTAATGGTAACAGACCTAGCGACTCTCTTAGTACGCTTAGGGCAATCAGAGATAACATGAGCCGAATCACCACAGTAAAAACACAGCCTATTCTGACGTCTGAATTCCTGCCTTTCTATTCTAGTCAAAATCCTATCACACTGCATAGGTTCAGGACTTTGCTCAGAGGATACTGCCATATGGTGCACAGCTTTGCACTCACGCAGACGCCGATCAATCTGAATGGCTAGAGACATAGATTCGCTCAAACCGGCAGGCGTAGGAAAGCCCACCATAACATCTTTAAGGGTTTCAGAAAGACCTTTTCTGAAAATAGCAGCCAGAACCTCTTCATTCCATTTAGTGAGCACAGACCATTTTCTAAATTTCTGGCAGTATAACTCTGCCGCTTCCTGACCTTGACACAAGGCCAACAGGGTTTTTTCTGCATGATCCACAGAATTAGGTTCGTCATACAATAATCCGAGCGCTTGAAAAAAATGCATCTACATTCAATAATGCCGGATCCCCTGTTTCAAGAGAAAAAGCCCAGTCTTGATCTGTCCCCAAAAAACAAATCAGGAGTAGGAATTCTGGGCTCTAAAGCCGGAGTCTGGACAACATAGTCCTGGATACTCTGTACTCTTGCAGCAAGTTGATCCACACGAGAAAACAAACCCTGAACATCCATGCCAAAGCATATATCCTGAACCACCCAGATATCAAGAGGAAAAAAATAAAGACAAACCAAAGCACAGAAAAAAAAATGGTTCAGAACTTTCTTTTCCTTCTTTTGAGATGCATTTAATTCATTTTTGGCCACTTGAACTGTTATGATACGGTGGTCTAGGAGCAACATGGAACGAGCTCTGAAGGACGTGGTAACTGTACTGACCGCAGTCCCTAAGCTCAACACAACACTAGAAATAGCCGTAGAATGCTCCTAACTCTCCCTAGGCATCTAGTCACAGCCTAAGAGCTAACTACCCCTAAAGAAAGAAGCAGGAAAACTATCTTGCCTCAGAGAAAATCCCCAAAGGATAGATTAGCCCCCCACAAATAATGACTGTGAGTGGAGAGGGAAAAGACATACACAGAATGAAACCAGGATGAGCACAGGAGGCCAGTCTAGCTAAATAGATAGGACAGGACGGAATACTGTGCGGTCAGTATAAAACACTACAAAAATCCACGCAGAGTTTACAAAAAAATCTCCACACCTGACTAAAGGTGTGGAGGGCAAATCCGCCTCCCAGAGCTTCCAGCAAGACAGAATAATTCACACTGATAAGCTGGACAAACATAGAAAGCACAGATTGGATAAGTCCACAATCTATGGACAGAAAAGAGCAAGCAAAAACTTAGCTTAGTTGAACTGGTCAGGATAACAGGGAACTCCAAAGAGATGTGAATCTAACCAGGAACCATTTACAAGTGGCACTGGCTGAAGAAAGAGTCAGACCTAAATAGCCGAGCAGAAGAGACGATAAGTGGAGGCAGCTGATGACAGCTAACTCCAAGGAGCAGCCATACCACTAGAAACCACAAGAGGGAGCCCAAGAGCAGAACTCACAAAAGTGCCACTTACAACCACCGGAGGGAGCCCAAGAGCGGAATTCACAACATCGTAGCCCCCAAAGCTGGGTCAGCTGCGCCTTGGTAGCAGTGTACAGCAGCCCGGCTGAAGGTAGCTGTTCCCGCTTTTGGCTACTGGGTATGCTGAGTCCGGTTGGGACATTGTCTTTGCATGTGGCCCAGCTGACGGCAGGTGTGGAATCGCACCCCAGGGGGACTGTGGTAGGCCGGGCTTCTAGCTGGTCCCCCTAAAATCTTCGGTGGTTTGGGGCCCTCCAGGTCCATGGGCGGACCACTAGTGACCATCTTTGATCCAGTCTACTGTGGCCTCCTGGCATCATGATGTTCATGGGCCAGACAAGCGGCTTCCTCAAGAGTCGTTGGCCGCCTGTCCAGAAGCCATTCCTGTGTCTCGGGAGTTAGTCCATTAAAGAATCGCTCTAACAAGAAGAGCTGGAGGACGTCCTCCTTAGTGGTTGCTTGGCTCCCTTGTACCTACTATAGCAGTGACTGCCATAATTTACAGGCCCATTCAGCGTGGGTATCGGTTACGTGTTTAATAAGTCCGCAGAACTTTTGGTGGTATACCTCTGGTGTCAGCGCATACCGGGCCAAATCACTTCTTTGATCCGCTCATAATCCATACAGTCCTCATCAGGTACCATGCGATAGGCGTCCGCTGCCTGGCCTGTCAGCTTGCTGGCCAGAATCTGAACCCGTTCCTCCGGCTTCACTTGATGAAGGGCACTCTGCCGCTCAAAGTCCTGCAGAAAGCCATCAATGTCTTCCTCTGCCTCCCCCAACTGTCGTAAGGCATTATACTGGATCTTTTTGTGGCTTACTGTTGAAGGTACCTGGTCAAAGGCCAGAGCTCCCCCTGCTCACTGACTCTCCTCTCTCCGCTCTGCCATCTCCATCTTGGCCAGCTCCACTTTGGTCCGCTCTGCAATCTCCATCTTGGCTAGCTCCATCCTGGCCGCTCGGCCATCTTTTCCTTCAGATCAGTACGTACATCAGCCATCACCTCTCATATGATCTCTACTGCAGGGTTTGGGCCATAGTACGCCAGTCTGTTCTTTACCTCCCTCTGGAATTCAGTCTCCTCCACGTTCATATTGGGGGGCGCTGCACTGTCATGTTCCATGATGGCTGCTATCAAATCCGCTTTTGTTTTGTTGCTGGCGATCAACCCTCGGGCTTCCACCAGATCTTTTAATGTAGTCCTCTTTAACTTCTGGTAGTTGTTCTCCATTCTTTCCTTTCCTCCTGTAGAAGGGGTATCATATCCCACTGTCAGCCACCAGTGTAACGGGGTCTACCAAGCTGGGATACCTCTTTCAGTACCACCCCATGTTTTAGGAGGTCCACTCTGCTTTGGCTGGAGTCTGAATGAAGGACACTGGCTGGAATTGCTTGGTTACATGGGCACATATAAAAGATCACTGCTTCTCCACGTATTTCCAGTCTGACAACACTTTACTCACAGGACACAGAATATATCACACAGATACAGAGGGCAGGCCAAAAGAAAAGCGGCAGTCCAGACATACATTACAAAAGCCGCAGGTGGCCGGAGCCTGCCGATATTTACTGTGGGAATTACAAAGGTGGGGGCGGACAAAAGGGGAATATCGTGTCCCCTCTGCCCAGGGGCGCAGCCTGTGGGCTGATGCATTAGGGACATGCATCTCACATGGAACCTATTATACATACATATAACTGCACAACATTTTCTGGGTGCTGAGTGGTTCCATAACACGTAACATGTATGTATTTCCATTTTCCAATTAGGGTTACAGTTGGGCTAAACTGAGTTGCGCTAAAGTTAGGGTTACAGTTAGGGCTAAAGTTAGGGTTAGGGCTGGGGCTAAAGTTAGGGTTAGGGTTAGGGTTGGAGCTAAAGTTAGGGTTAGGGCTAGGGTTGGGGCTAAAGGTAGGGTTAGAGTTGGGATTATAGTTAGGGTTGGGATTAGGGTTGGGGCTAAAGGTAGGGTTAGAGTTGGGATTATAGTTAGGGTTGGGATTAGGGTTTGGATTAGGGTTAGGGTTGGCATTAGGGTTAGGATTGGCATTAGTGTTAGGTTTGGGATTAGGGTTAGGTTTGGGATTAGGGTTAGGGCTGTATTGGGATTAGGGTTTGGTTTGAGGTTTGGGTTGAGATAAGGATTAGGGGTGTGTTTGGCTTAGGGTTTTGATTAGGGTTATGGGTGTTTTGGGGTAAGGGTTGTGATTAGGGTTATGATTAGGGTTGTGATTAGGATTATGGATCGGCTTGGAATTAGGGTTAGGGGTGTGTTTTGGTCAGGGTTGGAGATAGAATTGGGGGGTTTCCACTGTTTAGGTACATCAGGGAGTATCCAAACGCGACAGCCAATTTTGAGCTCAAAAAGTCAAATGGTGCTCCCTACCTTCTGAGCTTTGCCGTGTGCCCAAACAGTGGTTTACTCCCACATATGGGGCATCAGCATACTCAGGACTAATTGGATAACAACTTTTGGGGTCCAGTTTCTCCTGTTACCCTTGCAAAAATAAAAAAAATTGAAGGCTATAAAATAATTTTGGTGGAAAAAATGATATTTTATTTTCATGGCTTTGCGTCAAACTTCTGTGAAGCACTTGGGCGCTCAAAATGCTCACCAGCGTCACCACATATCTAGATAAGTTGCTTTTGGGGTCTAGTTTCCAAAATCGGGTCAATTGTGGGAGGTTTCTACTGTTTAGGTACATCAAGGGCTCTGAAAATGCAACACACCTGCAGACCATTCCATGAATGTCTGCATTTTAAAACGTCACTACTACCCTTCCGAGCCCCGATTTGTGCCCAAACAGTGGTCCCACCCAAATATGGGGTAACTTTTGGGGTCCAATTTCTCCTGTTACACTTGAGAAAATAAAAAACTGTGGGCTAAAAAATCATTTTTGAGGGAAGAAAAGGATTTTTTATTTGCATGGCTCTACGTTATAAATTTCTGTGAAAGACTTGGGGGTTTGAAATGCTCACCACACATCTAGCTAAGTTCCTTAATGGGTCTAGTTTCCAAAATGGGGTCACTTGTTGGGGTTTCCACTGTTTAGCCACATCAGGGGCTCTCCAAACGCGACATGGTGTCCAATCTCAATTCCAGCCAATTCTGCAATGAAAAAGTCAAATGGAACTCCTTCTCTTCACCTAAACTGTGCTTTACTCCCACATATGGGGTATCGGCATACTCAGGACAAATTGCAGAACAACTTTCGTGGTCAAATTTCTCCTGTTACCCTTGTGAAAATAAAAATTTGGGGGCAAAAAGATCATTTTTGTAGAAAAAATGCAATTTTTTATTTTCACAGCTCTAGGTTAGAAACTTCTGTGAAGCACTTGGGAGTTTAAAGTGCTCACCACACATATAGACAAGTTCCTTAAAGGGTCTAGTTTCCAAAATGGGGTCACTTGTGGGGGGTTTCTACTGTTTAGGCACATCAGGGGCTCTCCAAACGCGATATGGCGTCCGATCTCAATTCCAGCCAATTCTGCATTGAAAAAGTCAAACGGAACTCCTTCTCTTGCAGATCTGCCATGCGCCCAAACAGCAGTTTACCCCTGTTGTAGCTGTTTTTCATTCTGACCCAAATGTCAGCTGACAGATCACCAGTGAGGGCCAAATTGTGGAGTTACGCCCGTCATTTTACAAGCGCGCTTGGAGACAAAAAGACACCTCACACATATCCTGTGAGCAAGTCACTTTTATCTGAAGTAAAAGAGCAAGAAGCAATATTTTATACCATTTACAACATATGTGATTCTCAATGCAATTCATGTAGCCCCCACCATCACCCAGGGTCATACTGACCTTTATTCTCTCACGTACCCGGAGCATGTTGTGACTGACTATTGGGAACATACATGATAAGAAGTACAGTCTCCTTGAAGAGGAGAGCGTCAGACTACTGAGTCAACAGATTCTAGTAATTCTAACACTTAAAGGCAAAAGGCACTTAAAGGCAAGGTAGTTAAAGGCAAACTATTAACCCTTCTATATCAATTTCCCCCTTTTGTAAATGGTATAACCTCTGCTACGGGGTCAGCTGATGTCCACAAAGGAGCTACTGTCTCATGGGTCTAGTACCCACAAGGGGACTTCCTACCTGCTTCACCCATCCACCCTCAGTGTGGACACTCACCTCCCCAGTCAACAGTGGCCATACGTGGCCTATGATATACTACAGAAGGTTCAGCCTTAGGGTTTTTTTCTACACATACATTATTCCATAGCTTAGGTAATACATATATTAGCGCTTTTATGGCTACATAAAAGAATAAGCAAAGCAACAAAATTTGCATACAAGTCTGTAAAATACCAAAAATAATCCATACGCTAGGCCGCTAAGCCAATTGGCTGGAAAAAAAAAGGAGTCTCTATATTGTATTAGTCTCATTAAGAACCTTAAGGAACCATGAAAATCTGAGTCCAAGTCTCACTTGTGCATGCAGTGTGGTGTTAATACCTTCCTTGGGTCCTGGGGTAAGGCTAAGTACAGCATAGTCCTTGCAGATACTGGGCTGTGTGCACAGATCCAACAGTCCAGCAGTTTTTCTCCTTCCGCGTCTTTTATAAGAAAAGCAAGATGTTGAATAAGTTTGTTTATCCAGTGTCTCTGTAAGGTGCAACCATCCTACCACAGCCAGCAAGGTGATTAGGACAACAGTCATTCTGCTGGTGAAAAGATCATTTTGCAGTGACTGGCAAGGATCCAGGTGGGCTTTCCCTCAAGTTTCCCTGAGGTGAATGTGGTCAGCTGGACTTTAGAATGGGCCGTCAAACCGTGGATCTAGGCTCCTTCTCACGTGTCTGTGTATGACCACCAATCACCTGGATTCAGCTGATGTACATCTGTGTATGACCACCAATCACCTGGATTCAGCTGATATACATCTGCACTGGCATTAGGATCTGGAATGGATGAAAACACATGTTCATGCACCACATTAAGGCTTTTCTGTAAGGCCTGGACATGGGCTGTCATAGCACCGTGTTGCTTTTGTAGCACCTGTGGGAAGTACAGACCAGCCTCTGGCAAACTACTAAACAGGACTTCAAAAGGACACAAGCCTGTCTTTCTATTTGGAGTGTGTGTGACTGAAAAGAGTGCAAGAGACAAACACTCTACCCCGCTCTTTCCTTTGTCTGCCATGGCCTTTGATTTTCCAGTTTAAGTGTCCCGTTTAGTCTCATCACTTTCCCACTACTTTGTGGTCTATATGGTGCATGATATGCTTGCTGTACTCCCAGGACCTGCATGACTTCCCTCATTATTTTTCCCATGAAGTGTGTGTCCCTATCGCTGTCTATGGTTTCTAGGACACCATACCTGCAGATCAGTTTTTTTTCATGAGTTTGTCTGCAGTCGCTTTAGTATTTGCACATTTTACCAGATAGGCTTCCAGCCAACCAGAGAAGAGATCTACACATACTAGGATATTTTTCACACACTCCTACCTTGGGTAGCTGTATGTAGCCAGTCTGCAGTCTCTGAAATGGGTAGAGAGGCCTGGGTGTCGCTTTCTTAGGGATTTTTACTGTTTTACCTGGGTTGTGCTGTGCACAGATGAGGCATGACCGTACGAGTTTTGCGGCTGCGTAACTGAAACCAGGAGCGATCCAGAGGGCATCTTGTGTTGCTTGCGCCATGATTGGGAGCAGGGATCTTGGTATATACGATTTATCCTGATTCTCCCATACTCTTTCTGAGTTCAGCTCAGCTCCCATTCTCCCAGTGTTCCTTCTCTGTTTGGGCAGCTGGAGGGATTTCAGGACATCTAGGCTCAGTGTGGCTGGAATACGCTGACTCCCTGCCACCGTCCACTCCTCCCTAGGCCGCCTTGCTGCTACTTTAGAAGCCTCGTCTGTCCTTCTGTTGCCCTTTTCCTCCACAGAGTCACCGTCCGTGTGTGCTTTTTACCTTGACGATGCCAACCTGGACTGATAATGTCAATGCCTCCACTAATTGTTTCACCAGCTCTGCATTTTTAATGGGCTTACCGGCTGATGTAAGAAACGTTCTGCTTCTTCAGATAGGGCAATAATCATGGGATATTCCCCATGCACAATTTGAATCTGTGTAACTGTTAGCGACTTTATCTGCAGCAACTCTACACGCCTCAGTGAGTGCCTTCAACTCTGCCTCCTGCACCGACATATGAGGAGCGAGTGGTTCAGCTCGGATTACCTCATGTGAGGATACTACTGCATATCCAATGTAGAGTCGCCCATTCTGGTGGTATCTGGAGCCATCTACAAAAATTAAAAAAAACTCAAAATATGCATTAGGAACAGGTTTTTTTCCTTCCCACGAACATATGTAAAACCCACTGTCTCCTGACTCATCAGTTCCTATGCAGTCATGTTCGTGCGTCATGTCAACTTCATGTCATGTTCTCTTTCCCACCTGCCAATGCTGTTACCAATTCCCCCTTTTCTGAATCCACAGGCAGATGAGTGGCTGGATTTAGAACATTATGTCTTTTGAGGGTGACATATTCAGGAATTAGTATTAGAGCACATTCAAGTCTGATCTGTCTATCCATTGACAATTTGTTTTGGTTGAACTTGTACGAGTATGGCATTAATGTCACGTGGGGAACAAAATTGTCAAAAAGAAAAAGTCAGTGTGATTTCACATGCCTTTCAGTAATACAGCAGCTCTTACAGCACAGACTCATGTAGGAGACCCTCTAATCACTGGGTCTAATTGTGCTAAGTAGTAAGCTATCGGTCTCTGTTTCTTTCCATGTTGTAGTGTCAGTACTGCGGTAGCATGTCCACCCTGCTCTGTGAAAAATAAGAAAAATGGCTGATCATAGTTTGGAATGTCTGACACAATGAGCAGCTTGAGAGAGTGGAAGGAGTCAATTGCTTCTTGAGTGAGATTGTAGGGGTCTGATGGCAAACAGTCATAGAGTGGGTGCATTATTT
Source organism: Ranitomeya imitator (assembly GCF_032444005.1). Lineage (NCBI taxonomy): Eukaryota > Metazoa > Chordata > Amphibia > Anura > Dendrobatidae > Ranitomeya > Ranitomeya imitator. The sequence continues at coordinate 382,622,425 of NC_091284.1, forward strand.
GTGAAGCAGACCTTATCCGAGGCCTACAGTAGGTCACCAAACCTAGAAAAGTGCGTAGATGCTGGTGTGACCTGAGTAAAGGGAGATTTGTATTGCCTGTTTTCTGTCTTCAGTCAGGTGTCTTGTACCTTCAGCAATACAATGTCCTAAAAATGTCACCTTTTGTTTGCAATCACGTGAGACTCTGCAACCCTTTTCTGCCAAAAACACAGCAAGGAAACTGTAGACATCTGGTCCGGGCAGCAGAGCAAGAGGTCATCCACGTACTGTAATAGTACAATCTGTGGATGAGGTGGTTGCCACTGCTCAAGAATCCCTGCCATCGCTGTTGAATAGATGGTTGGGGAGTTCTTTCCCCCTTTGTGGGAGGACCGTCCAACAGTATTGTTTACCTTCGTGAGTGAAAGACAAAAGATACTGACAGTCAGAGTGCAGTGGTACAGAGAAAAATGCATTTGCCAAATCAATAACTGTGAAACATTTTGACATCGCGGGGATCTGTGACCGTACGGTGTGTGTATTAGGAACTGTTGAGGTCACACTCACTGTAACATCATTAATAGCTCGTTAGTCATGAACTATTCTGTAAGTGTCAGGGGAACCGTTGGGTCCTTTTTTTTTCTTAATGGGATACAAAGGGGTGTTGCAGGGGGAATATCTCTGCACTAGAACCCCTGCCTTAACATATTCTTTAATATTCCTGCTCAGGGCCATTGATTTGACTAGACTTAAGGGGTATTGCCTTAACCAAAGAGGAGTGATTACTTCTCGTGATTTATCATGACAGGGGGAATGGGCAGCCGACCCATATCAGATTTTCCCCTTGCCCAAACGGTGTCTGGTACCTGACTCTTTTCCCTGTCCTCAGACAATCTGGTGTCAGGTGTTACTTTCACTACTCTTGCCATATACACCATTTCTGCAATATTACACAAGTGTTTATATAAGTCACACATTAATGTCCAAATATTTATACCCGTATTTGATTGGGTAGAGTACCCCTTAAAAAAAAACAACTAAATTTGATTCACAAAATGTTACCAAAAGAAAATTATATATATATAATTACGAAAGATACTGAGTCATAAAATGGGGGAGCACAATGCCATAGGCCCCAGCAAAGCACAAGCTTATTCTAAGAAAGTAGCAGCCCTATGTAATTCCATAACTAACAGTTCCAAATACAAAAAGAAGGGATTTGAAAAATGCCAAATATCGATGTCAGTTGCCTGCGATAAGGTATAAGAACTGGAAAAGACAAATAAACAGTGACTATGGTTTGAGCCAATATAATGAATGGCTAAAAAACTATATATCATATGAAGACAACCTAGAAATACACAGTAACTATACCATCTTGTGTAAGGAAACTACTAAAACTGGCAAATGAATGGAATTAAGTGTAACTACAATAGGGCATGATTTACCTGTGGTATAATGTGCACGTGGAAGACCCTGGCGTCCCTCTGCCACAAGTGTTTATATGAAAAGGGGACTTGTGACTGTAATACCTTCAGGAGAGCACTGTATAGTGCCTAGACAGCACTCAACTCTGCTCCCAGCAAATTCATAGGGGTATTGTCACTAACAATAAGTTTGTAAGCACCTCTTGGCTGTCTCGTGACTCTAGTCTTTTCTTGTTTAGTTATAGGGGCTTCAGTTGCTTGTCCCCCTACCCTCACGTATTCCACAGTCTCGTCAGTAATCATGTCTGGCAGTATCAAGTCTTTGTGTACTAGTCCCAGCTGCCCCAGTGTCGGTCAAGAATTCTGTCTATTTCCCTCCCAGCATTGGTATGGTGGTCATCAAGGCAGGACCAGGTCCGGAGGGGACAAGAATAGGGCACACATTTGTCACTGGGTTGTCAGTTTCCTAGTCTGAAGGTGAAGGAGGTAGAAGATTTGTCTGAGTGTCCATTTTCTCCACAATTCCAGCACTTTACTGTTTCTAAGTCCTTAGGTCCCTTACTACGTCTCTACTGTTTTCCTTGTGCTCCAGCATACATGACACTTCGTCTTATTGTCCTAGTTTCTTCAACTCCTGAGCAACCTTCAGGAGGTCTTTGGATCTACATTTCTCCATTTAGGTCTGGCTGTCTGTACTGCGTCTCATAAGCCTTTTGTCATACCGTCAATGAATGTATTTACCAATATTTTAACATCGAGTAGGTTTACTGGACTGTACCCCATGTCTGTCCATTTCAGCTGTAACCGTCCAGAGTACATCTCCTTTAGTCACATCTGTAAAAGTCTTAATTTGCATCCTAGTACGTCACCTGCTTTGGTGCTCACCAATAGGGTTGAGCGAAACGGGTCGTTCATTTTCAAAAGTCGCCGACTTTTGGCAAAGTCGGGTTTCATGAAACCCGATCCGACCCCTGTGCGGGGTCGGCCATGCGGTACGCGACTTTCGCGCCAAAGTCGCGTTTCAATGACGCGAAAAGCGCCATTTCTCAGCCAATGAAGGTAAACGCAGAGTGTGGGCAGCGTGATGACATAGGTCCTGGTCCCCACCATCTTAGAGAAGGGCATTGCAGTGATTGGCTTGCTGTCTGCGGCGTCACAGGGGCTATAAAGGGGCGTTCCCGTCGACCGCCATGTTACTGCTGCTGATCTGAGCTTAGGGAGAGGTTGCTGCCGCTTCGTCAGAAGCAGGGATAGCGTTAGGCAGGGTCCATTAACCACAAAACCGCTTGTGCTGTAGCGATTTCCACTGCCCAACACCACCTTCGGTGTGCAGGGACAGTGGAAGCTACATTTTTTTTTTTCCCCTCAGCGCTGTAGCTCATTGGGCTGCCCTAGAAGGCTCCCTGATAGCTGCATTGCTGTGTGTACGCCGCTGTGCAAACCAACTGCTTTTTTCAAAGCACAAATCCTCTTGTTCCTTCCTTTCTGCACAGCTATCTTTTTTGTTTGTCCACACTTTTTATTTAATTTGTGCATCAGTCCACTCCTTATTGCTGCCTGCCATACCTGGCTGAGATTACTGCAGGGAGATAGTAATTGTTGGACACTCCCTGTTTTTTTTTTGTGGGAGATTAAGATTGACATTTCTGCTAGAGTGCCATCCCTGTGTGTGCCATCTCTCACTCAGTGGGCCATAGAAAGCCTATTTATTTTTTTGCTTGATTTGGGTTATAAAATCTACCTGAAAAAATCACTACATCAATCAGTGGGAGAAAAATATTGGCCTCAGGGCTTGTGTGCCACTCTTGACTCCTGTGTGTGCCATCTCTCAGTCAGTGGGCCATAGAAAGCTTATTTATTTTTTTGCTTGATTTGAGTTCTAAAATCTACCTGAAAAAATCACTACATCAATCAGTGGGAGAAAAATATTGGCCTCAGGGCTTGTGTGCCACTCCTGACTCCTGTGTGCATCATCACTCACTCAGTGGGCCATAGAAAGCCCATTTTTTTTTTTTGCTTTATTTGGGTTCTAAATTCTACCTGAAAAAATCAATAAATCAATCAGTGGGAGATTAATATTGGCCTTTGGGCTTGTGTGCCAGTCCTAAGCGTGCCATCTCTCTGTCTCAGATAGTGGGCCATAGAAAGCCTATTTATTATTTTTTTTATTGGGTTTATAAATTTTCCCTGGAACAAAAAAAAAAAAAGTGGGAGATTAATATTGGCCTCTGGGCTTGTGTGCCAGTCCTGAGCGTGCCATCTCTATCACAAATAGTGGGCCATAGAAAGCCTATTTATTTTTTATTTTTTGGTTTTATAAATTCTCCCTGAAAAAAAAAGGGAGATTAATATTGGCCTTTGGGCTTGTGTGCCAGTCCTAAGCGTGCCATCTCTCTCTCTCAGATAGTGGGCCATAGAAAGCCTATTTATTATTTTTTTTTATTGGGTTTATAAATTTTCCCTGGAACAAAAAAAAAAAGTGGGAGATTAATATTGGCCTCTGGGCTTGTGTGCCAGTCCTGAGCGTGCCATCTCTCTCACAAATAGTGAGAAAGCCTATTTATGTTTTTGGTTGATTTGGGTTCTAAATTCTACCTGAAAAAATCAATAAATCAATCAGTGGGAGATAAATATTGGCCTCTGGGCTTGTGTGCCACTCCTGACTCCTGTGTGCGTCATCTCTCACTCAGTGGGCCATAGAAAGCCTTTTTTTGTTTTATTTGTTTTCTAAATTCTCCCTGAAAAAATCATTTTATTTTATTTGGTTTCTAAATTCTTCCTGAAAAAAATCATTGTATTCTATTATTTTTTTTGCCTAAAGTCTCCCTGATAAAAAAAAAAAATATCAGTGGGAGATTAATATTGCCCTTTCTGCTTGTGTGCCAGTCTTGACTCCTGGGTGTGCCATCTCTCTCTCTCTCCAATTGTGGGCCATAGAAAGCCTAATATTTTTTTAGTTTGATTTGGGTTCCAAAATCTACCTGAAAAAATCACTACATCAATCAGTGGGAGATAAATATTGGCCTCTGGGCTTGTGTGCCACTCCTGACTCCTGTGTGCGTCATCTCTCACTCAGTGGGCCATAGAAAGCCTTTTTTTGTTTTATTTGTTTTCTAAATTCTCCCTGAAAAAATCATTTTATTTTATTTGGTTTCTAAATTCTTCCTGAAAAAAATCATTGTATTCTATTATTTTTTTTTCCTAAAGTCTCCCTGATAAAAAAAAAAAAAATCAGTGGGAGATTAATATTTACATTTGTGCTTCAGTGACAGTCCAGCGTGTGTGGCATCTCTCTCATTTGTTGCCACCAACAACAGAGTGTGTAACATTGTGCCTGATTTTCGTTGTGGTCTCACTCACCTGTAAAGGGGTAGCTAAATCATACTGAAGTTATAGCTCACCGTGTAAGTTGTGTGACAGCAACAAATACCGTTAGTTTGTTTACGTTTTTAAAACAATGAGGGAGTCTGGTGGAAGAGGTCGTGGCCGGGGGCGTTCATTGTCAGCTGGTAATGAGGGTAGTGGTAGTGGTGGAGCATCAGCTGGTCGTGGGAAAAAAAATATTGCACCTAAGTCTGGAGCTGTGGAGCCAGGTTTGTCGTCTGGCTACACAAGGCCTCGAACGCTCCCTTTTCTGGGAGTAGGAAAACCGCTTTTAAAGCCGGAGCAGCAAGAGCAAGTTTTGGCTTATCTTGCTGACTCAGCCTCTAGCTCTTTTGCCTCCTCTCGTGAAACTGGTAAATGTCAAAGCAGCGCGTCGTTAGTGGATGTTCACGGTCAGGGACAAGTCGCTTCCTTGTCCTCTTCAGCAAAAACAACAACAGAGAAGAATGCAGCAGGCGACACAACGGGTTACTCCATGGAGCTCTTTACACATACCGTCCCTGGCTTAGAAAGTGAAGCAGTTAACAGTCCATGCCCATTACAAGTTGAATCTGACATGGAGTGCACTGATGCACAGCCACAGCCAGACTACTATGCTGGTCCTTTGACTCAGACCACAACATTGCCCTCGCAGGGTAATGATCAAGAATCAGACCCTGATGAGACTATGTTGCCCCATCACGAACGCTATACCACCGACCGACACGGTGACACAGACGAAGTTGCACACGAGCTACAAGAAGAGGTAATAGATGACTCAGTTCTTGACCCCGATTGGCAGCCATTGGGAGAACAGGGTGCAGGCGGCAGCAGTTCTGAAGCGGAGGAGGAGGGGCCGCAGCAGGCATCAACATCGCAACAGGTTCCATCTGCCGGGCCCGTATCTTGCCCAAAACGCGTGGCAAAGCCAAAACCTGTTGGAGGACAGCGTGGCCATCCGGTTAAAGCTCAGTCTGCAATGCCTGAAAAGGTATCCGATGCTAGAAAGAGTGCAGTCTGGCATTTTTTTAAACAACATCCAATTGATCAGCGCAAAGTCATCTGTCAAAAATGTTCAACTACCTTAAGCAGAGGACAGAATCTGAAAAGTCTCAATACAAGTTGCATGCATAAACATTTAACCACCATGCATTTGCAAGCCTGGACTAACTACCAAACGTCCCTTAAGGTTGTAGCACCCTCGGCCAATGAAGCTAGTCAGCAACGCAACATCCCTTCCGGCAGTGTAGGGCCACCATTTTCCGCACCACCTGCAGTATCTGTGCAGGTTTCTTTGCCAGGCCAAAGCAGTCAGGGTCAGGGAATCACCAGTTTCGAAGTAGGAAACACTGCATCTAGGGCACCGGCGGCAACAATACCATCTCCCACCGTCTCTCAGTCTGCCATGTCCACCGGCACCCCCGCTAGTTCCACGATCTCCAGCTCTCCAGTCCAGCTCACCCTACATGAGACTATGGTTAGAAAAAGGAAGTACTTAGCCTCGAATCCGCGTACACAGGGTTTGAACGCCCACATAGCTAGACTAATCTCGTTAGAGATGATGCCCTACCGGTTAGTTGAAAGCGAAGCTTTCAAAGCCCTGATGGACTACGCTGTACCATGCTACGAGCTACCCAGTCGACACTTTTTTTCCAGAAAAGCCATCCCAGCCCTCCACCAGCATGTTAAAGAGCGCATCGTCCATGCACTCAGGCAATCTGTGAGCACAAAGGTGCACCTGACAACAGATGCATGGACCAGTAGGCATGGCCAGGGACGTTACGTGTCCATCACGGCACACTGGGTGAATGTTGTGGATGCAGGGTCCACAGGGGACAGCAAGTTTGGGACAGTTCTGCCTAGCCCACGGTCTAGGAAACAGTTGGCTGTAGCCGTTCGCACCCCCTCCTCCTCCTCTTCGTCCTCCTGCAGAAGCGAGAGCTCGTCCACAGACCGCAGTCGCACAACCACTCCATCCGCAGCTGCCACTGTTGCACACCAGGTCTCCCATTATGGGGCAGCTACTGGCAAACATCAACAGGCTGTATTGGCTATGAAGTGTTTGGGCGACAACAGACACACCGCGGAAGTTCTGTCCGAGTTCTTGCAGAAAGAAACGCAGTCGTGGCTGGGCACTGTAGATCTTGAGGCAGGCAAGGTAGTGAGTGATAACGGAAGGAATTTCATGGCTGCCATCTCCCTTTCCCAACTGAAACACATTCCTTGCCTGGCTCACACCTTAAACCTGGTGGTGCAGTGCTTCCTGAAAAGTTATCCGGGGTTATCCGACCTGCTCCTCAAAGTGCGTGGACTTTGCTCACATATCCGCCGTTCGCCCGTACACTCCAGCCGTATGCAGACCTATCAGCATTCTTTGAACCTTCCCCAGCATCGCCTAATCATAGACGTTGCAACAAGGTGGAACTCAACACTGCACATGCTTCAGAGACTGTGCGAACAGAGGCGGGCTGTTATGTTTTTGTGGGAGGATACACATACACGGGCAGGCAGTAGGATGGCAGACATGGAGTTGTCAGGTGTGCAGTGGTCGAAGATTCAAGACATGTGTCAAGTCCTTCAGTGTTTTGAGGAATGCACACGGCTGGTTAGTGCAGACAACGCCATAATAAGCATGAGCATCCCCCTAATGCGTCTGCTGATGCAAAGTTTGACGCACATAAAGGATCAGGCGTCTGCAGCTGAGGAAGAGGAAAGCCTTGATGACAGTCAGCCATTGTCTGGCCAGGGCAGTGTACAGGACGAGTTAGCGGGCGAAGAGGAGGAGGAGGACGAGGAGGATGATGGGGATGATTATATTTTTAATGAGGAAGCTTTTCCGGGGCCACTGGAAATTTGTGGCGCGGCAAGGCCGGGTTCTGGTTTTTGGAGGGACACAAGTGACGTGGATTTGCCTGAAACTGCCCCTCAACCAAGCACAACCGCAGATTTGAGAACTGGAACTTTGGCCCACATGGCGGATTATGCCTTACGTATCCTCAAAAGGGACACACGCATAACTAAAATGATGAACGATGACGATTACTGGTTGGCCTGCCTCCTTGATCCTCGCTATAAAGGCAAATTGCAAAATATAATGTCACATGAGAACTTGGAACTAATATTAGCAACCAAACAATCAACTCTTGTTGACCGTTTGCTTCTGGCATTCCCTGCACACAGCGCTCGTGATCGTTCTCACACGAGCTGCAGGGGCCAGCAGACCAGAGGAGTTAGAGGGGCAGAAATCAGAAGTGGCGTTGGCCAGAGGGGTTTTCTGACCAGGTTGTGGAGTGATTTTGCTATGACCGCAGACAGGACAGGTACTGCAGCATCAATTCAAAGTGACAGGAGACAACATTTGTCCAGTATGGTTACAAACTATTTTTCATCCCTTATCGATGTTCTCCCTCAACCGTCATTCCCATTTGATTACTGGGCATCCAAATTAGATACCTGGCCAGAATTGGCAGAATATGCATTGCAGGAGCTTGCTTGCCCGGCAGCTAGTGTCCTATCAGAAAGAGTATTCAGTGCTGCAGGTTCAATACTAACAGAAAAAAGGACTCGTCTGGCTACCTAAATGTAGATGATCTAACCTTCATTAAAATGAACCACAACTGGATTTCGAAATCTTTTGCCCCACCTTGCCCGGCTGACACCTAGCTTTCCTATGAAAAGGTCTTGCCTGTGGACTATTCTGAATGCCTTTTCCAATCTCGTAATTTTCTGCACCTGATTGTCCAGCATACGACATGTTTACACCTCCCTAAATGGCCAAACTCCCCACACGGGGCCGTGGTATCGACACTTGGCGACAGCACCCGTGAGAGTGCTGTTTGTCTGAAGAGGTGGGTGTGCCCGCTTTTGGTCGACGGCACTGCCACTGGGTCCCTCCTAGTACAATAAAGTGTCTCTGGCGGTGGTGGTGCGCACCCAACGTCAGACACACCGTTGTAATATGAGGGGCCCTGGGCCTGTACCGCCGGCCACAAGACAGTTCCCCCCCCCAGCTCAAACAGTGCTCTACCACTTGCAAAATTATCTCACAGCTCCACCAATGTTTAGTCTATGCGCTGACATCCTTCAATGCCTGCCACTGACAATACCATTGTATTGACATTTTTGTTATGTTAGGCCTTCGAAGCCTGTCTGCGGTCACTCCTTCCACTATGCCTCCACTGACCACACCACTGCTGCCCGTGTACCCCTGGAACCAATTTAAAATTGCCTACAGCCAGCCCAATTTTTTTATTTTAGGCCTTTGATGCCTGTTTGCGGTCCGTTCTTTCTACTACTACTACACTGACCAGGCCACTGCTGCCCGTGTACCCCTGGAACCAATTTAAAATTGCCTACAGCCAGCCCAATTTTTTTATTTTAGGCCTTCGAGGCCTGTCTGCGGTCACTCCTTCCACTAGGCCTCCATTGACCACACCACTGCTGCCCGTGTACCCCTGGAACCAATTTAAAATTGCCTACAGCCATGTGTTATTATTTTAGGCCTTCGATGCCTGTCTGCGGTCACTCCTTCCACTAGGCCTCCACTGACCACACCACTGCTGCCCGTGTACCCCTGGAACCAATTTAAAATTGCCTACAGCCATGTGTTATTATTTTAGGCCTTCGATGCCTGTCTGCGGTCACTCCTTCCACTATGCCTCCACTGACCACACCACTGCTGCCCGTGTACCCCTGGAACCAATTTAAAATTGCCTACAGCCAGCCCAATTTTTTTATTTTAGGCCTTTGATGCCTGTCTGCGGTCCGTTCTTTCTACTACTACTACACTGACCAGGCCACTGCTGCCCGTGTACCCCTGGAACCAATTTAAAATTGCCTACAGCCAGCCCAATTTTTTTATTTTAGGCCTTCGAGGCCTGTCTGCGGTCACTCCTTCCACTAGGCCTCCACTGACCACACCACTGCTGCCCGTGTACCCCTGGAACCAATTTAAAATTGCCTACAGCCATGTGTTATTATTTTAGGCCTTCGATGCCTGTCTGCGGTCACTCCTTCCACTAGGCCTCCACTGACCACACCACTGCTGCCCGTGTACCCCTTGGAACCAATTTAAAATTGCTTACAGCCATGTGTTATTATTTTAGGCCTTCGATGCCTGTCTGCGGTCACTCCTTACAATATGCCTCCACTGACCACACCACTGCTGCCCGTGTACCCCTGGAACCAATTTAAAATTGCCTACAGCCAGCCCAATTTTTTTATTTTAGGCCTTCGATGCCTGTCTGCGGTCCGTTCTTTCTACTACTACTACACTGACCAGGCCACTGCTGCCGTGTTTCCCTGGAACCAATTTAAAATTGCCAACAGCAATGTGTTATTATTGTTAGGCCTTCGATGCCTGTCTGCGGTCACTCCTTCCACTAGGCCTCCACTGACCACACCACTGCTGCCCGTATACCCCTGGAACCAATTTAAAATTGCCTACAGCCAGCCCAATTTTTTTATTTTAGGCCTTCGATGCCTGTCTGCGGTCCGTTCTTTCTACTACTACTACACTGACCAGGCCACTGCTGCCCGTGTTCCCCTGGAACCAATTTAAAATTGCCAACAGCAATGTGTTATTATGTTAGGCCTTCGATGCCTGTTTGCGGTCACTCCTTCCAATAGTTCTCCACTGACCAGACCAATGCTGGCCGTGTACCCCTGGAACCCAGCTGAAAGTGCATGTAGCCTCCTTTTTTTCTTTGTTTTATATTTAGAAAGCCCAGATGAACTACGCTGTGCAACGGTTCAAGCTACCCAGTCGACATTTCTTTTGCGAGAAAAGCCATCCCAGCCCTCCACCGGCATGAAAAAGTCTGCATTGTCATAGCACTCAGGCAATCAAACAGTAGAAAGGTGCACCTGACAAGAGACGCATGGACCAGTAGGCATGTCCACAAAAAGTTACGTGTCCATTACGGCGCACTGGGTTAATGTGCTGGATGCATGGTCCACAGGGGACAGCCTACAAAGTCTGTCTGCAGTCCCTAATTCCAATTTTCCTCCGCTGACCACACCACTGCTGCCCGTGTACCCCTGGAACCAATTTTACAGTGTCTACAGCCTAATTTTGTTATGTTAGGCCTACTACGCCTGTCTGCGGTCCCTCCTTCCAATACTCGTCCACTGACCACACCACTGCTGCCCGTGGACCCCTGGAACCTATTTTTAATTGCATTGAGCATCCTTTTTTTAATAGTAGGCCTACAAAGTCTGTCTGCGGTCCACTATTGAAATTGTCCTCCACTGCCCAGAGCACTGCTGCTTGTGTACCCCTGTAACTTTTTTAAGCTGCAGTGAGCCACATTTTTGGGTTAAGTCCTACTACCTGTGTCTGTCTGCGCCACTCAATTCAGCTGTGTTCCTTTGAAAAAAGCTGAGCGTCAATAGTCTTGTTTTCAGCCTCTAGGAATTTTAAAACTGCATTGGGGGTACAACTTTGGTAGGGCCTACTAACGGTGTCTGCCTCCCCAAGGTGTGCCCCAGGTTTCCTCACCATTGCTTCGATCTTAATGCTCTCGTTTAGTAGTTGTTGGAAACTACACTGCATTAGGCCTACAAATTGGGTATGGGGTGTAGAGAGATGGTGTGTTCCACTCCAAGGTGTTCTCCAGGTTACCTTTCCTGAGCTCCGATCTTCCGGCTCTCGTTTAGTAGTTCTTGGAAACTACACTGCATTAGGCCTACAAATTGGGTATGGGGTGTAGAGAGATGGTGTGTTCCACTCCAAGGTGTTCTCCAGGTTGCCTTTCCTGAGCTCCGATCTTCCGGCTCTCGTTTAGTAGTTCTTGGAAACTACACTGCATTAGGCCTACAAATTGGGTATGGGGTGTAGAGAGATGGTGTGTTCCACTCCAAGGTGTTCTCCAGGTTGCCTTTCCTGAGCTTCGATCTTCCAGCTCTCGTTTAGTAGTTCTTGGAAACTACACTGCAGTAGGCCTACAAATTGGGTATGGGGTGTAGAGAGATGGTGTGTTCCACTCCATGGTGTTCTCCAGGTTGCCTTTCCTGAGCTTCGATCTTCCGGCTCTCGTTTAGTAGTTCTTGGAAACTACACTGCATTAGGCCTACAAATTGGGTATGGGGTGTAGAGAGATGGTGTGTTCCACTCCAAGGTGTTCTCCAGGTTTCCTTTCCTGAGCTTCGATCTTCCGGCTCTCGTTTAGTAGTTCTTGGAAACTACACTGCATTAGGCCTACAAATTGGGTATGGGGTGTAGAGAGATGGTGTGTTCCACTCCAAGGTGTTCTCCAGGTTGCCTTTCCTGAACTTCTATCTTCAGGCTCTTATTAAATTGTGGTTAAACGGAACAACTGCATTTGGCGTACTAGTTGGTTTGGGGCCTACTATCGGTGTCTGCCACTCCTTGCTGTTCTCCTGGTTTCCTGTCCTGAAATTCCATTTTCAGGCTCTCGTTAAGTAGTTGTTAATGCTAGACTGCATTTGGCCTACTAGTTGGGTTGGGGCCTACTATCGGTGTCTGCCACTCCTTGCTGTTCTCCTCCACTGAACAAAGCTGTGCCGCCTGTTTACTACGGTTGCCAATTTTGAACTGCATTTCGACTACTTACTGATTTGGGCCTACTCTCATTCCAGTTGTCCTCCACTGCAATGTCCCCTGGTTAGTCCTGTGTTACCAATTTTGAACTGCATTTAGCCAACTTTATTCTTTGGGCCTATATCTGTGTTTCCTCCTCATCTTGCCCATTGCCCAGCCAGTGATAGATGAGTCTGCTGGTACATTGACCCATAACGCAAAATTCCCCGTGCACGCTACACAGCAAGATTGTGACCCTGCTGAATGTCAGGTTCCTCTTCCCGCATACCATACCACCTTACACGGGGACAAAGAGGAAGGTGCAGATGAAAGTGCAGGTTCCTTCATCAGGTGGGGGGAGGAATACTAGTTGGCGACGTCACTGGCACAGGGCCTCTCATAGTACGCAAAAGTGTTGCTGCCGGTGGGAGGCGCCCCCGCCATGCAAACACACCGCTGTACTTTGAGGGGCCCTGTGCCAGTGCCAATGCCAACGAGTGGGCCCCCCCTGCTTGCTCAGGATCACAGCACTTGCAAAGTTGAAATAGTTACCTCTCCCTGCTCCACTGCCGTGACGTGGTCCAGATTTACTGGGCCCACTAATTACTTGAACCAGCCCTACCCCCCACAACTTTAGCCAAATGACCCCCAATTTCAAATGCCTTCCAATTATTATAAGGTAAATTACGATTGACAAGCTTCTTTAACAAGAATGGATGTTTTTGCCATTAAAATGGGCAGTGTAGGTGTTTTCCTGGCCTCCACTCACTGCCGACTATGCTCCCCCATTGGCTTGCATTGGGTTTCGTGTTTCGGGCGATACCCGACTTTTCGCGATAATCGGCCGATTCCACTCGACTCGACTTCTAAGATAGTCGGGTTTCGCGAAACACGGCTCGACTCTAAAAAGGTCAAGGTCGCTCAACCCTACTCACCAACTCTCTAGGTCTGCTCAGGTGCACTTATACGTCCATCATATTGTCTTTGTCTGTAAAATGGGAAAGGTTTGTTCTCAGGGTCAGCCAATCATTTTAGCATAGCTAGCTAGTCAGTGGGCTTCCAGGGATAATACTCCTGTATCTGTCTTACACTACCTGATTACATCACAGATCATACAAGTATTTCTCCAGTCTGGGTTTGTCTGACCGCAATGTTTACAAGTCCATCTGTCTTGTCTTGGTCTCTGGTTATACAAAGGTATGACCGTAGCAGTAGTGTGTCGGTCATAGTCGGACTTTTGAGCATCAAAACATTCATAATACACCTTACTTCCGTCCTGCTGCACTCTCTCAGATGCCATTTATTCACATGCTATTTTCCTCATTTGTCTGTGCCTTTTTGTACATCCAAACATCCATCCACTCACTGGCATTTTTGCCTGTTTCAATATTGGTCTCACATTTTTCACTGCTTCCTTTTTCCAATCTGTACAGCGGTTTTTGGATCCCATTTGGGGGCCCTGACTGCACACAGAATAAGTTTCCCATGGCCTCAACTTATCCGCTCAGACACTCACCTCTAAAAATGCCCTTTATTAGTGTGCCTTGCCTTAAACCAGGGTTGCAACACGTGACAAGTCAGAGTGAGTGTCAAGGTTTATCGAGCAGGTTACACCACCTACCACTCGGTAGACCTAAAGGATTCTAGCGAGCAGGTTACACCACCTACCACTCGGTAGATCAGCTGGCTAGCACAGCTCCATGGAACGGCAAGGTTACACCACCAATTTGCCATAGGCTGACTATAGCAGGTTACACCACGTACTACATCAGCCGTGCAGTTGGCTACCTCCTCTGTTGATCCTCAATTTGCTATATCAATCACTCAACTTGAAGCAGGTGAATCTTTTACCAATCTTTTCCATCACTTACAAGCTTCCTCTAAAACTAGGCACAATTCTTTCACTTTCAAATTCCAACTTCAATTGTACAACATTCCCTTTTTCTTCAATACCTACAGTACTTATTGCTTTAAACACAAATCTCTCAGCGTGTACTAAACCAAAGACAGAGAAACTTTAGAATGCAGCTATGTGGCCCCCCTTCCTCTGGCCCACAGCACAAAAGGGAGAAATGTCAAGCAAGTCGCGCAGGGGCTCAGCTTACCCCTCCCATCAGCTATTTCGTGCTGATAAGCTTGTTGTCTTACACACACACAAACAGAATGCAGCAGTTTTCAGACTTAATCTCTACAAAACATTCATTCTCTCGGAATTAAAAACAGTTTCTCTATACAGGCAGATCACTGCACAACTTGAATAAGCTGATTCTGACCGCGACCGGCCAAAACACATATGGAAACCTATCCAATGTCAAACCACACATAACACGGGTTTCACTGAATCTCAGATGTAAATTAAATGTACATTAAAAATATCCACAACTCATTCATCCTGGACAATTAACAACAGTTAGATAAGTAATGATACTTATGTGATCACTCATACATACGTGCTCATTCAGGGATTGTTGTTTCTTTTACTTCCACTTTTCAGTTGATTTTTACAAGAAGAAAATCCCTTATCTCAATCACTCCACCTAATTCAGCTCAAACTGCGCTGAATAATGTCTTCTGTCACATACAGAGGACCACACCTAACGGAACCCCTAATCAATCAGGGATTTATGTTTATTCCTTATACTCATTTACTCACCTCTTATCTCATTCAGAGTTCTCATAGACATACATACATACAAGTATTACCATAGTCCTTATTGAAACACAAGGCTGTGAGTCACTTCAAAAATCAGATAAGTCACATGTTCATTTGTGGAATACCACAAAAGAAACAGAAGTGAGGAAAGAAGAGAGATATATTTGATAAAATGTAATAAATTTATTAAAGCAATATATTTAAAATAACACAAAACATTTAATATGAGGAGGGGGAAAGGGGGTTAACCCACCAGACTAAGAGAAACAAATCTGCACTACACCATGACGGGTTAATAGGTAAGAGATAAACCCAATGGAACTAAGATGGTAATACTATTATAAAAAGAGAGCGATAAAGGCACCTAGGAGCCAGGTAGAAGTAAGGATGAGACCTAATACAGACCCCAGCAGAGTAAAGGCATATTTGGTAAATAGGCATAGGTTGAGTACATGTCTAAACAGGGGTACAGAGCAGGAACCAACCTGCTAATGTCCCGCAGAGTACTTCACAGTAACAAATGCCAAAATGAATAGAAAAAATGCAATGCCAAAAGTATATTGCCAGGGAATAGATTTACCTGTAAAGCTGAGCCCCGGTGTCTAACGCTAGTGGTGAGGTGCAGATGAGGTTCCCATGCGCCCGACAAGCGCTGTTTCGCCGTAGCTTCTTCGATGGGGCGAGGACAGGGATGGGGAGGTGTAGAAGGCTTTTTATAATGAATGGGAGTAGCTTACAGCCAGCCAGAAAACGCCTGCAGCAGCTAGGATTGCGCGCGCTCGCTAGGGCCGTCCCACCGACCAAAGGGGACTTCCGGGCATGCGCACCGTGACACGCAGTGGAACGCACTGCGGTCACGTAACGGCGCCTCCCGGAAGTCAGGGGCAGGGTACGGACCCTGCGCGTGCGCAGTGCCACCGAGGAGTATCTGACGAGATGGAAGGAGAAAGATAGTCTGGCGTATCGGAGGGGTACTAGTTGCGCGCGCAGACAAGGGCCGTCCCACCATGCCAAGGGGACTCCGGAGCATGCGCACCGTGACACGCAGTAGATGGTACTGCGGTCACGTAGTTGGCGCATCCCGAGAGTCAGTGGGGGAAGCGGACCTCACGCGTGCGCAGTACCAACCTCCTAGTCCGTGAAAAGGAAGACTCACTTGAAACGGGACATGTAAAGAGTATCTATATTAACGCTGAGCAGAGCTAAATATAAAAGGGGGAGGAAAAACCCCTAAATAAGTGTAACGATGTGTTGATAAAAAGGTACAAAAAGGGGACAAAAGAAGGGGGGGGAAAATTTATATGAAAAAATAAATATATAAAAAACCATATAAAAGAGGAAGGGATGGACATGCTGGGGTGAACAAAGACGGCACTGTATTAAGGTATAAATAGGTGAAAAGCATATGCACCTACATGCATATATACGTGTGCAGGGTCAAAAAGGCCCATAAAGATTAAAATGGCTATGATGAGGAATGTGTATAGCAGTGCGCACGACACCCGAAGGAAACACGACGCCATGGGAGGGAATGGAGTTACAACCATAGCCGTCCAAAGGGGGGCAGCAATGGTGAAACGTGCTACTGTGTATATGAAGTGGAAAACCAATAATGAATAATAAATGCTTAATGGGAAGTGGGAAGTAAAGGTGGAAGGGGAAGGGGGCAAAATATCGTAACCTAACGTGAAAAGACTCCAGCTTATTCATAATAATAAAGAGGGAAAAAAGATTTTTGTCAAAATGATGTCAGTTCAAAGACCACCGATGTAACTTGAGATTAATATCTACAGACTGTAGGAGTGTGGATCATACTCAAAAAAGGAATAGATAAACAAATTACATGCATCAATAGGAAGTATGACTATATAGTATTTGAGTCCATATGGTAAAGTGAGAACCATCTTTTCTTTGTTCCAGAAGAAAACCCAGGGAAACGTCAGATGCCCGAAAGCCATGGGGAAGCTGAGCCACAGAAACCGGACGTCAACCGAAATCCATAACGGGACACCAGAAAAGCCAGAGTAGAAGAGCACATTCAGGAGCTACGCCATTCATATATAAAGAAGCCTAAGGTAAGAAAAACATGATTAGGATACAGACATATAACATTAGTAGATTAAAAATACCCCAACAAGGGGGTAAAGCCAATGAAAAAAAGTTAGAAAAAAGGTTAAAAGATACGTCTGCAAGAAAACATGAAGTTAAAAACACCTAAAAACCGGTCCCTTAATGTATATATAAAGAGGGTGCAGTTACAAAAAAGAATTGAATCCAAAATTTTCGTTGAGGCCATGTGGGGTGACTGTGCCGAGCCGATAAATCCATTTGCTTTCCAATTGTGCCAAAGACCTGGCCAAGTCACCACCACGTGTCCCCAAGTCAACCTGATCAATAGCCTTAAAAAATAAGCCCTTGGGGTTACAGTCATGTCTGGTTTTGAAGTGGCGTGGTAAATTTTTGAGAAGGGAAAGGTCCTGAGTGGTTTTGGCCTTTTCTATATCCCTGACGTGTTCACGTACCCGGAGTTTGATTTCCCGAGTGGTCATACCGATGTATATTAAGCCGCAGGGGCACGTAGCATGGTATATAACGCCATGAGAGGAGCATGTGAGATGTTTGCGAATCTCCAGAGTCCTGGATCCCCCGGCATTGGTAAAAGAGAATGTTTTTTTCATGTTAAGGCAGGCCTTGCAAATTCCACATGGGAAAAAACCTTGTTGTAATGGCTTCTGCCTGAATTCGGGGGTAGGGTCATAATGACTGTGTACTAGCAAATCACGCAAATTCCTACTTCTTCTTGCGACCATCGATGGACCAGAGGGGAGTATTTTTTGAAGAATAGGGTCCGTCAGAAGAATGTTCCAATGTTTCTTAAATATTAGTTTAAGATCGTTCCAACGATTATTATATGTTGTAATGTATCTTACCTGATTTCCGGTTTCTTTAAGCTTTTTTTGGGAAGAGTATAAAAGACGGTCTCTAGGAGTATTTTGAGCCCTTCTATAGCCCTTTCGAATATTTCTTTTACTATACCCCCGTTGTAGAAATCTGTCTGTGAGATCTACTGCTTGCTTTTCAAAGTCATAGCTATCAGAGCAGATACGCCTAGCCCTCAAAAACTGTCCAATCGGAATTCCTTTAATAATTGTGGGTAGATGTGATGAGCTGGCGTGTAGTAACGAGTTGGTGGCGGTAGGTTTTCTATATAAGTCCGTACAAATGATACCGTCAGACACTTTGATCTTTATATCCAAGAACTCTAAATCACGACCACATTTATAGGTCAGGAATATGTTCCGGTTGTTGTTGTTAAGTTTGGACATCAGATTTTGAAGATCCAGGGGTGTCCCCTCCCAGATGAACCATACATCATCAATGTATCTCATCCACCCCTGGACCCACTGTATTTCTGGGATGGTGTCTCCCTGGAAGATTTCCCTTTCCCAGGCCCCCAGAAATAAATTAGCGTATGAGGGGGCACAGGAGGCCCCCATAGCAGTACCTTGGGTCTGCAAGTAGGTGTGTCTATTGAAGGTGAAGATGTTATGTGTTAATACAAATTCCAGAAGGGTGAGGATAAGGGGAATAATAGATCGATCCAAATCACTAGTTTGTAGAAACCATTCAACCGCCTTGAGGCCATCTATATGCCTAATGGAGGTGTATAAGGCCTCCACGTCGGCAGTTACCATAGTCATGTCGTCATCCAGAGACAGATTGTTAAGTCTCTGGAGAGCCGCCGTAGTGTCCTGAATATAGGATGGTAAGGTGAATACCAGTGGTTTAAGGAAGAAATCTATAAAATCCGAGATAATCTCACATAGGCCACCATTTCCCGAGATGATAGGCCTACCCGGAGGATCCAAAGGATCCTTGTGGAGTTTAGGCAGTAAGTACAAAGTGGGTAACCTGGGATGCAGTTTTTGGACAGTTTCAACCATTTTTTTGGTAATGATACCCTGTTCAAAAGCATTTTCTATTATGAGGAGAAGATCTGCGTGATATTTGGAGATGGGATTGTGTGTCAATTTTTTATAGCATCCCGGTACGTTCAATAGTTTATAGGCTTGCTTTTCGTACATATCTATTGGCCAGATTATTAGATTACCGCCTTTGTCTGCTGGTTTGAACACCACGTCTTTTAGTGATTGTAGATGGACCAGGGCACGTTTTTCTTCTTTATTCAAATTAGAATACCAGGCTGGTTTTGTAGATAAGGATTCAATTTCGGCAGTAATGACCCTCGTGAACACATCAATAGCCGAACATGTATTCAAGGGGGGAAATTTTCGAGACTTGTTGAATAAGTTGTGGGGGAAGTTACTTACCTGGGATGTGGCATTCTCTTGTAAAAGCTCTTCCAAGTTTCTCAGCGTTTCGCTTTCTTCCACTGTAGAAAACGTATCATTGATATCAATTTTAGAATGAAACTTTTTAAGGATGAGTTTCCTGGAGAAAAGGTGTAGATCGCGAACAGCAGTGAAGGTATCCAACCGACACGTAGGTGAAAAGGTTAAACCTCTCTCCAGGAGTCTCACTTCAGCCACAGATAACTCATATTTAGACAGGTTGATTACCTTAAGTTGGTCTCCTTGGGTGCGCAGAGCTTTTGATCTGGTGAAGATATCCGGTAATCTTCTTTCAGTTTTTGATGTCTCTCCAGTGGTGTTTTCCCCATCACTTTGGGAAGTATTGACGTCTGAGGTTGATATTGCCGAGCTGGCAGAGGGGCTGCGATGATGATTGGTTTTATTTGTTTTTTTATTATCTCTCTGTTTGTTCCTACCAGAATAGTTGGATTTTTTGTTTTGCCACCGATATATTTTATCCGTATCATAGTCATTAAGATCCCTTTGGAACTTCTTGATCTTGTTCTGACATACCTCCTTTTCCCATTTGTCCACGTCCTTATTAATTTCCGTCATAATCTGATCAAAGCTTTCCGTTGGGATATCAACGTTGGCTCTCAACAGCTATGACATGCTCCTTGGAATTTATCCAGATCATCATTGACAAAAATTCAATGTCACTGATGGCTTTGGATTCAGAAATCGAAGAGTGTGAACAACATCTTATGAATGATATCCCAACGGAAAGCTTTGATCAGATTATGACGGAAATTAATAAGGACGTGGACAAATGGGAAAAGGAGGTATGTCAGAACAAGATCAAGAAGTTCCAAAGGGATCTTAATGACTATGATACGGATAAAATATATCGGTGGCAAAACAAAAAATCCAACTATTCTGGTAGGAACAAACAGAGAGATAATAAAAAAACAAATAAAACCAATCATCATCGCAGCCCCTCTGCCAGCTCGGCAATATCAACCTCAGACGTCAATACTTCCCAAAGTGATGGGGAAAACACCACTGGAGAGACATCAAAAACTGAAAGAAGATTACCGGATATCTTCACCAGATCAAAAGCTCTGCGCACCCAAGGAGACCAACTTAAGGTAATCAACCTGTCTAAATATGAGTTATCTGTGGCTGAAGTGAGACTCCTGGAGAGAGGTTTAACCTTTTCACCTACGTGTCGGTTGGATACCTTCACTGCTGTTCGCGATCTACACCTTTTCTCCAGGAAACTCATCCTTAAAAAGTTTCATTCTAAAATTGATATCAATGATACGTTTTCTACAGTGGAAGAAAGCGAAACGCTGAGAAACTTGGAAGAGCTTTTACAAGAGAATGCCACATCCCAGGTAAGTAACTTCCCCCACAACTTATTCAACAAGTCTCGAAAATTTCCCCCCTTGAATACATGTTCGGCTATTGATGTGTTCACGAGGGTCATTACTGCCGAAATTGAATCCTTATCTACAAAACCAGCCTGGTATTCTAATTTGAATAAAGAAGAAAAACGTGCCCTGGTCCATCTACAATCACTAAAAGACGTGGTGTTCAAACCAGCAGACAAAGGCGGTAATCTAATAATCTGGCCAATAGATATGTACGAAAAGCAAGCCTATAAACTATTGAACGTACCGGGATGCTATAAAAAATTGACACACAATCCCATCTCCAAATATCACGCAGATCTTCTCCTCATAATAGAAAATGCTTTTGAACAGGGTATCATTACCAAAAAAATGGTTGAAACTGTCCAAAAACTGCATCCCAGGTTACCCACTTTGTACTTACTGCCTAAACTCCACAAGGATCCTTTGGATCCTCCGGGTAGGCCTATCATCTCGGGAAATGGTGGCCTATGTGAGATTATCTCGGATTTTATAGATTTCTTCCTTAAACCACTGGTATTCACCTTACCATCCTATATTCAGGACACTACGGCGGCTCTCCAGAGACTTAACAATCTGTCTCTGGATGACGACATGACTATGGTAACTGCCGACGTGGAGGCCTTATACACCTCCATTAGGCATATAGATGGCCTCAAGGCGGTTGAATGGTTTCTACAAACTAGTGATTTGGATCGATCTATTATTCCCCTTATCCTCACCCTTCTGGAATTTGTATTAACACATAACATCTTCACCTTCAATAGACACACCTACTTGCAGACCCAAGGTACTGCTATGGGGGCCTCCTGTGCCCCCTCATACGCTAATTTATTTCTGGGGGCCTGGGAAAGGGAAATCTTCCAGGGAGACACCATCCCAGAAATACAGTGGGTCCAGGGGTGGATGAGATACATTGATGATGTATGGTTCATCTGGGAGGGGACACCCCTGGATCTTCAAAATCTGATGTCCAAACTTAACAACAACAACCGGAACATATTCCTGACCTATAAATGTGGTCGTGATTTAGAGTTCTTGGATATAAAGATCAAAGTGTCTGACGGTATCATTTGTACGGACTTATATAGAAAACCTACCGCCACCAACTCGTTACTACACGCCAGCTCATCACATCTACCCACAATTATTAAAGGAATTCCGATTGGACAGTTTTTGAGGGCTAGGCGTATCTGCTCTGATAGCTATGACTTTGAAAAGCAAGCAGTAGATCTCACAGACAGATTTCTACAACGGGGGTATAGTAAAAGAAATATTCGAAAGGGCTATAGAAGGGCTCAAAATACTCCTAGAGACCGTCTTTTATACTCTTCCCAAAAAAAGCTTAAAGAAACCGGAAATCAGGTAAGATACATTACAACATATAATAATCGTTGGAACGATCTTAAACTAATATTTAAGAAACATTGGAACATTCTTCTGACGGACCCTATTCTTCAAAAAATACTCCCCTCTGGTCCATCGATGGTCGCAAGAAGAAGTAGGAATTTGCGTGATTTGCTAGTACACAGTCATTATGACCCTACCCCCGAATTCAGGCAGAAGCCATTACAACAAGGTTTTTTCCCATGTGGAATTTGCAAGGCCTGCCTTAACATGAAAAAAACATTCTCTTTTACCAATGCCGGGGGATCCAGGACTCTGGAGATTCGCAAACATCTCACATGCTCCTCTCATGGCGTTATATACCATGCTACGTGCCCCTGCGGCTTAATATACATCGGTATGACCACTCGGGAAATCAAACTCCGGGTACGTGAACACGTCAGGGATATAGAAAAGGCCAAAACCACTCAGGACCTTTCCCTTCTCAAAAATTTACCACGCCACTTCAAAACCAGACATGACTGTAACCCCAAGGGCTTATTTTTTAAGGCTATTGATCAGGTTGACTTGGGGACACGTGGTGGTGACTTGGCCAGGTCTTTGGCACAATTGGAAAGCAAATGGATTTATCGGCTCGGCACAGTCACCCCACATGGCCTCAACGAAAATTTTGGATTCAATTCTTTTTTGTAACTGCACCCTCTTTATATATACATTAAGGGACCGGTTTTTAGGTGTTTTTAACTTCATGTTTTCTTGCAGACGTATCTTTTAACCTTTTTTCTAACTTTTTTTCATTGGCTTTACCCCCTTGTTGGGGTATTTTTAATCTACTAATGTTATATGTCTGTATCCTAATCATGTTTTTCTTACCTTAGGCTTCTTTATATATGAATGGCGTAGCTCCTGAATGTGCTCTTCTACTCTGGCTTTTCTGGTGTCCCGTTATGGATTTCGGTTGACGTCCGGTTTCTGTGGCTCAGCTTCCCCATGGCTTTCGGGCATCTGACGTTTCCCTGGGTTTTCTTCTGGAACAAAGAAAAGATGGTTCTCACTTTACCATATGGACTCAAATACTATATAGTCATACTTCCTATTGATGCATGTAATTTGTTTATCTATTCCTTTTTTGAGTATGATCCACACTCCTACAGTCTGTAGATATTAATCTCAAGTTACATCGGTGGTCTTTGAACTGACATCATTTTGACAAAAATCTTTTTTCCCTCTTTATTATTATGAATAAGCTGGAGTCTTTTCACGTTAGGTTACGATATTTTGCCCCCTTCCCCTTCCACCTTTACTTCCCACTTCCCATTAAGCATTTATTATTCATTATTGGTTTTCCACTTCATATACACAGTAGCACGTTTCACCATTGCTGCCCCCCTTTGGACGGCTATGGTTGTAACTCCATTCCCTCCCATGGCGTCGTGTTTCCTTCGGGTGTCGTGCGCACTGCTATACACATTCCTCATCATAGCCATTTTAATCTTTATGGGCCTTTTTGACCCTGCACACGTATATATGCATGTAGGTGCATATGCTTTTCACCTATTTATACCTTAATACAGTGCCGTCTTTGTTCACCCCAGCATGTCCATCCCTTCCTCTTTTATATGGTTTTTTATATATTTATTTTTTCATATAAATTTTCCCCCCCCTTCTTTTGTCCCCTTTTTGTACCTTTTTATCAACACATCGTTACACTTATTTAGGGGTTTTTCCTCCCCCTTTTATATTTAGCTCTGCTCAGCGTTAATATAGATACTCTTTACATGTCCCGTTTCAAGTGAGTCTTCCTTTTCACGGACTAGGAGGTTGGTACTGCGCACGCGTGAGGTCCGCTTCCCCCACTGACTCTCGGGATGCGCCAACTACGTGACCGCAGTACCATCTACTGCGTGTCACGGTGCGCATGCTCCGGAGTCCCCTTGGCATGGTGGGACGGCCCTTGTCTGCGCGCGCAACTAGTACCCCTCCGATACGCCAGACTATCTTTCTCCTTCCATCTCGTCAGATACTCCTCGGTGGCACTGCGCACGCGCAGGGTCCGTACCCTGCCCCTGACTTCCGGGAGGCGCCGTTACGTGACCGCAGTGCGTTCCACTGCGTGTCACGGTGCGCATGCCCGGAAGTCCCCTTTGGTCGGTGGGACGGCCCTAGCGAGCGCGCGCAATCCTAGCTGCTGCAGGCGTTTTCTGGCTGGCTGTAAGCTACTCCCATTCATTATAAAAAGCCTTCTACACCTCCCCATCCCTGTCCTCGCCCCATCGAAGAAGCTACGGCGAAACAGCGCTTGTCGGGCGCATGGGAACCTCATCTGCACCTCACCACTAGCGTTAGACACCGGGGCTCAGCTTTACAGGTAAATCTATTCCCTGGCAATATACTTTTGGCATTGCATTTTTTCTATTCATTTTGGCATTTGTTACTGTGAAGTACTCTGCGGGACATTAGCAGGTTGGTTCCTGCTCTGTACCCCTGTTTAGACATGTACTCAACCTATGCCTATTTACCAAATATGCCTTTACTCTGCTGGGGTCTGTATTAGGTCTCATCCTTACTTCTACCTGGCTCCTAGGTGCCTTTATCGCTCTCTTTTTATAATAGTATTACCATCTTAGTTCCATTGGGTTTATCTCTTACCTATTAACCCGTCATGGTGTAGTGCAGATTTGTTTCTCTTAGTCTGGTGGGTTAACCCCCTTTCCCCCTCCTCATATTAAATGTTTTGTGTTATTTAAAATATATTGCTTTAATAAATTTATTACATTTTATCAAATATATCTCTCTTCTTTCCTCACTTCTGTTTCTTTTGTGGTATTCCACAAATGAACATGTGACTTATACATACATACAAGGTTCACGCAGCCTGCCTATTTTGCACTTTGGAATTAACACAACTCTATATAACAAAAACTGCAGCAGTGTCCACTGACACTCTGAAAGCACTTTAAGGCCAAACAACAAAAACCACGGCCCTAATACAAAATACAGCTTCATATAATGTACTGCCAATCCAAAATGACCAAAATAACAACACTGCACAGAGTCTATCCCAGCTCTGTATTACACACTACGCAAATACACAACCAATTAGGATACTGACAAATGATACAGATAACAATTATCATCTTATAACTCTTTTATTCAACTCTCATACGGACATAAATAAACAAAACACAAAACTCACTGGTGATGTGGATTCTTTGAACCATGCTCGCAGCCTTTTACCCAGAGGTATGGAGAGATCCAGATGAGAGATTGCAGGTGCAAAACAGGTTGTAAGAATAATATTTCTCACCTTGCTGCAGCTGGTGTTTTGCATGTCAATCTCCCAGAAGCTCCCCCATACGGATTCCGAATAGGCTGGATACACGGCCCCGGTCGGGCGCCAAAACTGTTGTAGCTGTTTTTCATTCTGACCCAAATGTCAGCTGACCGATCACCAGTGAGGGCCAAATTGTGGAGTTACGCCCGTCATTTTACAAGCGCGCTTGGAGACAAAAAGACACCTCACACATATCCTGTGAGCAAGTCACTTTTATCTGAAGTAAAAGAGCAAGAAGCAATATTTTATACCATTTACAACATATGTGATTCTCAATGCAATTCATGTAGCCCCCACCATCACCCAGGGTCATACTGACCTTTATTCTCTCACGTACCCGGAGCATGTTGTGACTGACTATTGGAAACATACATGATAAGAAGTACAGTCTCCTTGAAGAGGAGACCGTCAGACTACTGAGTCAACAGATTCTAGTAATTCTAACACTTAAAGGCAAAAGGCACTTAAAGGCAAGGTAGTTAAAGGCAAACTATTAACCCTTCTATATCACCCCCACATATGGGATACCGACGTACTCAAAAGACATTGTGTTAGGGTTGGCAGAACGCACCGAATATATATATTTATTAGTAGTAGTATGTACGTACGCAACCCGGGATCCACAGTGCAGGAAAGAACCTGCTGCTAAGTATGGCGGTACAATATAGTATTAAAAACAAACTCTGTTACTTCACAGAGTCTGTTAGCAAAGAGAACACTGTGCCCTGTTTAGCTCACAGAGGAACACAGCTACTTAGTAGAGCAGTTAGTGGTCATGCAGTCAAATGCAAACATGCAGCTCCTCTCTGGTGGAGACCGGAATTCTAATGGCTATACGCCATCCCTGAATCCACTCACATGAAACTCCTCGCCAGAGGTGCCAGCATTCTAGGGGCTTATTTCAGCCGGGTCCCTGAATACACACACGAAACTCTTCGCCGGAGGTGCCAGCATTCAAGGGGCGTATTTCAGCCGGGTCCCTGAATACACACACGAAACTCCTCGCCGGAGGTGCCAGCATTGTAGGGGCTTATGTCAGCCGTGTCCCTGACTGCATACAAACACGACCACACTGGCGCTGAGCTCATACATAAATTTACACTAGCGCATGGCCGTGCGGTCATGCAAACCTTTTATAGCTGCAGCATGTACAGGACCTTCCAAGAAGGACCAATGGAAGGCTGCCACCGAACTTGATCAGGTATAGGGCCTTCCTGGAGGACCAATGGAAGTCGCTGCAGAACCTGAGCATGTGACCCTAGACCTCCACTGAGAGATCTTACCCTGGGCATGCACAGTGTGTGCAAAGCCGGACTTAGTCCCAGAAAAGCCTGCTTGCCGCAGACCAGTGCAGGGTACAATAGCAGAGCCTGGAGAGGCAGCAGTAACCCTTTGCACAGTATCAGATCCAATGAGACACTGGGATCAATGTCTCCGCTGAGCAGGCTCCACTGCGGCCGATGCAGAATGGGAGACCGCAGCAGACACGGCTCGAGATTCCCCCTGTGCAGCAGCGGGAACTCGACTCCTATCATTACCCCCCTCCTAGGGCCCCCCTCCTTAAGCCTCACTACGCTCAAAAGCTGCAATGAGCGACGGAGCCCGAATGTGCTCCACAGGTTCCCAGGTTCTGTCCTCAGGGCCATGACCCTTCCAGTCCACCAGATAAAATTTCTTGCCACGTTCCACCTTGCAACCTACAATAGCATTCACCTCAAACTCATCCATGGATGAACCCGATATCCCGGCAGATGACTCAGAAAACCAGGACAAATGGATGGGCTTTAAGAGAGAGACGTGGAAAGTATCGGTGATACCAAGGCGCGGTGGAATGGCCAAACGATAGACCACAGGGTTGACCTGTTCCAGAAAATTAAACGGGCCAATGTAGCGAGGCGCAAACTTAGTGGACTCAACTCTCAGCCTGATGTTACGGGTGGAGAGCCACACTAAGTCGCCAGGAGCAAAGGTTGGAGCGGGGCACCGGTGTGTATCAGCAGAAACCCTCATTCCCTCCTTGGAGGCCCAGATGGCATCCTGTGTGCGATCCCAAATATCACGTGTCTCCACCGCACAGTCTGCCACCCTAGAATCGGTGGATGACATGGGCATGGGCACAGGGACACACGGATGCTGGCCGTAATAAAGGAGAAAAGGAGTCTGCCCAGTGGAATCGGCTAAGGCGTTGTAAAAAGGCAAGTTCCGCCCAAGGTAGCAAAGATGCCCAGTCATCCTGCCTAGCAGAGGCAAAATGTCGCAAGTATGTCCCCAGAGTCTGATTGGTCCTCTCTACCAACCCATTGGTCTCGGGATGATATGCAGAGGAGAGATTCAACTCTATACTGAGTAAACGGCAGAGCTCTCTCCAAAACCAAGACGCAAACTGGGGTCCCCGGTCGCTGACAATTTTATCAGGCATTCCATGTAAGCGTAAAATATGCTTTATGAATAACGCTGCCAAGGCCCGTTCAGAAGGTAACAGTGGAAGCGGCACAGAGTGCACCATCTTGGAGAAATGATCAGTGACAACCCAGATAATTGTGCAGCTACGAGACTTGGGTAAGCCTACCACAAAGTCCATCCCGACCATCTCCCAGGGCCTGTCTGCCACCGGCAGGGGGTAAAGCAAACCAGCAGGCTGTTGCCGAGGAGACCGATTCTGGGCACAGGAAATGCATGCCCGAATATGGTCCCTGACGTCACGGGCCATATGCGGCCACAAGTACGTCCTCGCCAAAAGCTCAGATGTCCTTTTGGTCCCGAAATGCCCAACCACTCTGGACGAGTGAGCTCAAGAGAGAACCTCCGGTCGCAAATTCACTGGCACGAAAGTCTTGCCCGGGGGCACGGACTCTAGCGAAACCGGAGCCACACCAGACGTGTGTCAGGAAACGCACTACCGGCGCGTGGCGCCGCACTGGCGCCCACAGCAATAGACGCTGATTCGTGTGTAACATGTTGAGTGGTTAGTCGGGCGCTAGATAGCAGCCATACAGCTTACGCGATCAGTCATACAAAAGGGTAGGGGTATTTAATGAACGACTTGCACTCACAACAAACACACGTATGCAATTGTACACTAGTGCATGGCCGTGCGGTCATGTGAAGTTTATATAGCTGCAGTACGTTCAGGAACTTCCAATAAAGGACCAATGGGCAGCTGCCACAGAAGTTAGCCCTTTCTCGACCTTCCAGGAGGACCAATGGGAACCGCTGCAGCATCTGAGCATGTGACCCTCGATCTCCAACGGAAGATCTCACCCTGGGCATGCTCAGAAGGGAAAAAGCAGGACTTAGTCCCAAAAGCGTCCACTCGCTGCTGCCCGGCACTGGATATAATGGCAAAAGCTGGAAAAGCAACAGCAAGCCTAAGCACAGAGTGAGACTGAGCCAGACGCAAGGACCGACGTCTCTGCTGAGCAGGTTCCACTGCGGCAGGAGAAGAATGGGAGACCGCAGCAGAAACGGCCCGAGATTCCCCCTGAGCAGAAGCGGGAACTCGACCCCTAACACCAAGTCACCCATGATACGGCGCTCCAACTACTGGCATTGACTCAGGGTTCATCCATGGTCAGCCATTTTGCCGTCCACTTCCGGACATTAGCGTCTCAGTTAGAGTGGTCTGATAAAACCCTCATACGGTATTTTGGAGGGGGCTGGCTGACCATGTGAAGGACGCTTTGGCCACTACGGAGATTCCTGCCACACTGGAAGAGCTTATAGCTGTATCAACTTGCATAGACCTTCGTTTTCATGAGCAAAGGTTGGAGCAAGCCCAGTGTAGGCAGAGGTTTCAGCTGGCTCCCACCTTCGCAAGACCTTTGGAATCTCTGGTCCAGGCGCCCAACATGAGGCCATAGAGGTGTCACGAGCGGGGTCCAAGTCCCGGCCCTCTCGTGTACTTAAGGTCTGTCATGTTTGCCGGCAGTCAGGACATCTTGCCTCCAAGTGTCCTCAGCGGTTGGGGAAATGTCAGCGTCTAGTGGCAGTTGGAGGAGGTACACTAGACACTGAGACGTTTGCCTCTAAGTTGTCCTTCAAGGGGACAATTACCATAGGCCCATCCACTCCTGTCCGACAGGAGGGAGATTATGTATCCCACCCTAGCCCGCTCTGTGGGAAAATGTGAAGACAGGAGCTCGAGATGTATACCACACGGGCTCACGAAACCCCTATTGGACTTACTGTCCCCAGAGTATTTTTCAGGCAACGGGAGGTGAGATAAGGCTTTGGGTAAAGCTGCTGCAGCCATGCTAGCAGCCTGAACAGCTATTGCGGTAACATCCACCGCCAAGGTTGCACGCTCGAGAGACGCCAACCTGCCCTTCAGCAACTGGATGTACCCCTGCAATCACTGTTCATCTGCCATAACTTAGCCAGATCCTGGCGCTAGTATACCGTTAGGGTTGGCGGAATGCACCGAATATATATATTTATTAGTATTAGGTACGTTTGCAACCCGGGATTCGCCATGCAGGAAAGAACCTGCTGCTAAGTATGGCGGTACAATATAGTACTATAAACAAACTCTGTTACTTCAAAGAGTCTGTTAGCAAAGAGAACACTGTGCCCTGTTTAGCTCACAGAGGAACACAGCTACTTAGTAGAGCAGTTAGTGGTCATGCAGTCAAATGCAAACATGCAGCTCCTCTCTGGTGGAGCCGGAATTCTAATGGCCATACGCCAGCCCTGAATCCACTCACATGAAACTCCTTGCCGGAGGTGCCAGCATTCTAGGGGCTTATTTCAGCCGGGTTCCTGAATACACACACGAAACTCCTCGCCGGAGGTGCCAGCATTCTAGGGGCTTATTTCAGCCGGGTCCCTGACTGCATACAAACACGACCACACTGGCGCTGAGCTCATACATAAATTGACACTAGCGCATGGCCGTGGGGTCTTGTGAACCTTTTATAGCTGCAGCATGTACAGGACCTTCCAAGAAGGACCAATGGAAGGCTGCCACAGAACTTGATCAGGTACAGGGCCTTCCTGGAGGACCAATGGAAGTCGCTGCAGTACCTGAGCATGTGACCCTAGACCTCCACTGAGAGATCTTACCCTGGGCATGCTCAGTGTGTGCAAAGCAGGACTTAGTCCCAGAAAAGCCTGCTCGCCGCAGACCAGTGCAGGGTACAATAGCAGAGCCTGGAGAGGCAGCAGTAACCCTTTGCACAGTATCAGATCCAATGAGACGCTGGGAATAGAGTTGAGCGACTTTTACTTTTTTTTTATCAAAAGTCTGGTCGGGTGAAATCGGCTGATTATTGCGAAAAGTCGGGGGCCGACTGAAACACGAAACCCAATGCAAGTCAATGGGGAATCAAAGTCGGCAGTGAGTGGAGGACAGGAAAACACCTACAGTGCCCATATTAATGCCAAAACATCACATCTTATTACTTAAGCTTGTCAATCTTAATTTACTTTGTAATAATAGTTAGGCATTGAAAACTGGGGGTCATTTGGCTAAAGATGTGGGGGGTAGGGCGGGCTCAAGATTTTCGTGGGCCCAGGAGACACGGAATACGTCACGGTGGTGGAGCAGGGAGAGGTAAGTATTTCAACTTTGCAAGTGCTGTGATCCAGAGCAAGCAGGAGTGCCCACACATTGGCACTGGCACAGGGCCCCTCATAGTACGGCGGTGTGTTTGCCGGGGGGGGGCACCTCCCACTGGCAGAGACACTTTTGCGTACTATGAGGGGCCCTGTGCCCGTGGCATCACCAACGAGTATGCCCCCCACCTGATGAAGGAACCTGCACTTTCATCTGCACCGTGTAAGGTGGTATAGTATGCGGGAAGGGGAACCTGACTTTCAGCAGGGTCAGATTCTTCCCATGTAGAGTGCAAGGGGAATGTAGTGGTCTGGGTCAATGTACCAGCAGACTCATCTAGCAGTGGCTGGGCAATGGGCAGGATGAGGAGAAAACACAGATATAGGCCCAAATAATAAAGTAGGCTAAATACAGTTCAAAATTGGTAGCAGGACTAAACAGGCGGCATTGCTTTGTTCAGTGGAGGACAACTGTAATGACTGGCAGACACAGTTAGTAGGCCCAAATAACAAAGTAGGCTAAATGCAGTTCAAAATTGGTAACAGGACTAAACAGGTGGCATTGCTTTGCTCAGTGGAGAACAACTGTGATGAGTGGCAGACACAGTTAGTAGGCCCAAATAATAAAGTAGGCTAAATGCAGTACAAAATTGGTAACAGTACTAAACAGGTGGCATAGCTAGGTACAAGGGTGGGCTCCTCTGCTGAGTAGCAGACAGTGGTAGTAGGCGCAAAGTATTAACTGGTCTAAATGGAGGCCAGGGCCCCTGTATATTTTAACTATCATCTATCATTTCAACAAATTTGTATTGGCAGTGCCATTGAAGGATTTAACAGCACAGACTACACAGTGGTGGAGCAGGGAGAGGTAAGTATTGCAAGTGGTAGAGCACTGTTCGAGCTGGAAGGGAACACTCTCTCGTGGGCGCCGGTACTGGCACAGGGCTTCTCATATTAGAATGGTGTGTCTGACGTTGGTTGTGCACCACTACCGTCAGAGACACTTAATTTTACTATGAGGGACCCTGTGCCAGTGCCATTGCCCAAGAGTGGGCACACCCACCTATCCAGGCAAACGGCACTCGCACGGGTGCTGCGCCAGGTGGTGACCACGGCCCTGTGGGGGAGTCAGCCCATTTAGGGAGGTATAAAAATGGCCTATGGTGGACATTCAGCAGCTGCAAATGGAGGAATTGGAGAACTCAGTAAGAGGAGGCCAAAAGCAAGACATTTTTCAGGCAAGCTACGTGTCAGCAGGGGAAGGTGGGGCAAAATAATTTGAAATCCATGATTGGTTCATTTTAATGAAGGTTAGATCATCCGGCTTTAAAAGCTGTTTTCCTACTCCCAGATAAGGGAGCATTCGAGGCCTTGTGTAGCCAGGCGATGACGCTGGCTCAACACCTCCAGCCTTAGGTGCTATTGTGCTTTTGCCACTACCACCAGATGCACCACCAAAACAACCACCATCAGTACCAGCTGGCAACCACCGCCCATGGGCTCTTCCACCAGACTTCCTCATTTTTTGGAAAATCTAACCAAAATAACAATCGTTATATGGTACTGTAAAACAAGGTAGAAGGTGTATATAAACTTGTTGAGAATTTAAATCTCCGTTTTTTTGGGGGGGAGACTGAACCAAAACTCAGGCTCTGTGCATAAAACAACACAATGTAAGTGGCAGAAAGTAGCTGGCTGACATACGACAAACTAACAGGACTGCAGTATATCCACATTGTGAGAATTTGAATCTCACTTTTTTGGGGGGAGACTGAACCAAAACTCAGGCCATTGTATAAAACAACACAATGTAAGTGGCAGAAAGTGGCTGGAAGATATATGAAAAAATACAAGGACTGTAGTACAATTTCAATCTCCCTACAATGATCTCAGGAAAATTATGGCAGCAATAAAAAGGACTGCTGCACGCAAAAGTGTGGACAAATAAACAAGATCACTGAGCAGAAAGGAGCAACAGGATTTTTCTTTTAAAAAAGCAGTTGGTCTGCACAGCAGCGTGCAAACAGCAATGCAGCTATCAGGGAGACTTATAAGGCAGCCTAATAAGCTACAGAGCTGATGCACAAACATATAGCCTCCACTGTCCCTGCAAAAAAATGGTGGTGTTAAACAGTGGAAATCGATACAGCACAAGCAGTTTGACGGTTAATCTTCCCTCCCTAACTATATCCCTTCTTGTGATGAAGCTGCAGCAACCTCTCCCTATGCTAAGATCGGCAGAAGTAAGATGGCGGTCGGCGTGCACTCCCCTTTATAGCCCCTGTGACGCCACAGAAAGCAAGCCAATCACTGTCATGCCCTTCTCTAAGATGGTGGGGACCGAGACCTATGTCATCACGCTGCCCACACTCTGCGTCCTCCTTCATTGGTTGAAAAATGGTGCTGAAAGCATCATACGAAACGTGACTTTTGCGCGCAGATCGCCGACCTCATGGCCAATCCCACACTAGGATTGGGTCGGGTTTCATGAAACTCAACTTTGCCGAAAGTCGGCAATTTTTGAATTTGTCCGATCCATTTCGCGCAACCCTAGCTGGGACTGACGTCTCCGCTGAGCAGGCTCCACTGTGGCCGATGCAGAATGGGAGACCATAGCAGACACGGCTCGAGATTCCCCCTGTGCAGGGTGGGAACTCGACTCCTAACAATTGCTCAACAAATTTTGGGGTTCATTTTCTTTTTTTACACTTGTGAAAATAAGAAAAATTGGTTCTGAAGTAAAATGTTTGCAAAGAAAAGTTAAATATTCATTTTTTCCTTCCACATTGTTTCAGTTCCTGTGAAGCAAGTAAAGGGTTAATAAACATCTTGAATATGGTTTTGAGCCCCGTGTGGGGTGTAGTTTTTAGAATGCTGTCAAGTTTGGGTATTTTCTGTCATGTACACCCCTCAAAGTGACTATAAATGTGAGATGGTCCCTAAAAAAAATTTAAATTTTCTTGTAAAAATGAGAAATCGCTGGTCAAATTCTAACCCTTATAACTTCCTAACAAAAAATAATTTTTTCCAAAATTGTGCTGATGTAAAGTAGACATGTGCGAAATGTTATTTATTAACTATTTTGTGTGACATATTTCTCTGATTTAAGTTCATAAAAATTCAAAGTTTGAAAATTGCAAAATTTTAAAAATGTTCGCCATATTTCCTTTTTTTTCATAAATAATCGCAAGTAATATCGAAGAAATATTACCACTATCATGAAGTACAATATGTCACAAAAAACAGTCTCAGAATCAGCGGGATCCGTTGAAGTGTTCCAGAGTTATAACCTCATAAAGTGACAGTGGTCAGAATTGTAAAAATTGACTTGGGTATACTAATAGATCACAGACTGAACTTGAGTCAACAGTGTGATGCAGCAGTAAAAAGGACAAATACAATTCTGTGATGTATTAACAGAAGCATACACATACAGTCTAGATCAGAGGTGTCAAACTGCATTCCTCGAGGGCCGCAAACAGGTCATGTTTTCAGGATTTCCTAGTATTGCACAAGGTGCTGGAATCATTCTGTGCAGGTGATTAAATTATCACCTGTTCAATACAGGGAAATCCTGAAAACATGACCTGTTTGCGGCCCTCGAGGAATGCAGTTTGACACCTCTGGTCTAGATCACGTGAAGTCATTATTGCCCTCTACTCCTCTTTGGTCAGACCTCATCTGGAATACTGTGCCCAGTTTTGGGCACCACATTTTAAAAAATACATCAACAAACTGGAGCAAGTTCAGAAAAGAGCGACCAGAATGGTTACTGGTCTGCAAACCATATCCTATGAGGAACGGCTACAGGATTTGGGAATGTTTAGCTTGCAAAAAAGAAGACTGAGAGGAGACTTATTAGCTGTCTACAAATATCTTAAGGGCTGTCACATTGTGTCATCTTTATTCTCATTTGCACAAGGAAAGACTAGAAGTAATGGAATGAAACTGAATGGGAGGAGACACAGATTACATATAAGAAAACACTTTTTGACAATTAGGGTGATCAATGAGTGGAACAGGCTGCCACGAGAGGTGGTGAGTTCTGATTCAATGGAAGTTTTCAAACAGAGGCTGGACAGACACCTGTCTGGGATGATTTAGTGAATCCTGCTTTGAGCAGGGGGTTGGACCAGATGACCCAGGAGGTCCCTTCCAACTCTAATATTCTATGATTCTATGATACTAAGATTCCTGTGCACTCATGTTAGATGTTTGTCTCTTGTTTGTGTCTATAAGGGTGGATTTTACCAAATGTCTGAAAAATTCAATATATTTATCTAAATGAGTATTGCATCCAGGTGGAGGTGTTCAGTCTGATTTTTCTTGGTTGTCAAAATCCCTCTTCCTTTAGTCTGGATGGATTCTGAATCTTCTTGATCATTGAAATATTCCCTAAGGCCCACTGCAGAGTTCAGTTTTATCTAGGGCATTAGTGGGACAAAGTGAAAGTCCTCTAGAAAGCAAAGTAAGCTTCAATTTGATGGTTTTATAGTCAAATATACTGTAAATGGGATAGTTTCCCTTTAAAACACATAACAAAACTATTGTTTATAGCCAAGCCATTAGATACAGATAAGATGAAGAGACCTGCGTAGTCTCAAAAGCTTGCAATTTGTTACCATCATTTCAGTTAGCCATTAAAATGTATCAACCAATGAAAACTCTCAAACTTTAATACTTTACTTATTGTCAGTAATATCTCTTCAATTTCATGTATTAAAATATATGATGTGATTTCTTATTAATATTCTATAGCTTGTATCACTGCCATTTACTCATTAGCACATGCACTTGCTTTTTTAACATCTATATGACATATCTGCCCTTATCATCTTTACATTCTAGTTAAGTTTAGGCAGCACATTCACTTTATTCATGTGTAATATTATGCTTTCGACTTTCATATAAATTCTGATCTATTTTAGTTATCTCTACATTTATACCTGTCTATACTTTTTCACATGAGATTGTCTCTTCTGAATATTATCCATACCTCTTTCATTCATATTTTCCAAACAGAATATTATTATTACTAGTTGTTACATCCAATTAAGTATCTTTACTGGTCCCTGTTGATATAATCACATTATTTATGATTTTATTTTATTATTTTTTGTGTGGGGGGTGTTAATGACTGTTTTGTCATCTATGTCTACATAACGATTTATGAATTTTCTTTTTCGGTATGAACTCTCAGTTTTCTTAATGTGTGTTTATTATACTGTGTTTGTACCCATTACCTCATTCCATTATATATGTACAATACTGATAGAATTTTCTAATTACATACCCCACTTTGTTATGTAAATTTATTTCTCTCAAGAGTATTGTTGATTTGTTAGCAGAAAACTGGCAAAGGTTTGCTACACAATATACGGTAAAAATTATATGCACCTTATTTGCTATTGGAGCTTTGTTCCTATATGATTTTCCATGTATAACCTTTAAGTTTGACTGCATCTTGCTGGGAACTGGTATTTTTACCAGCACCTTGGTATGAAAGCATTGCTTTTCAATAGTTACTTTAACAAAAAAAAAAAAAAAAGAGCCAGAGCCTATGTTGGTATAAGGGCAATGCATAGGTATACGTTGACACTGTGGCCATTTAACGGTCAGAACACAAGATACAAACAAAAAGAGGAAAGATCCTGTAATAAGTAAGTGAATAGTAATAGTACATGTAAATAAAATATTGTAAATCCCACCGTGACAGGGTGTATCCAAATGTGACAGTACCTAACTCTTGCAGCTCACCTCAGTGTGTGTAAGCAGATGTTTAACCCCTTAACGACCGCCGATACGCCTTTTAATGGCGGCCGCTAAGGGTACTTAAACCACAGCGCCGTTAATTAACGGCGCTGTGGAAAAAGTAAATAGCGCCCCCCAGAGTCAGATTTTCTCCGGGGTCTCGGCTGCCGGGGGTAGCCGAGACCCCAGAGAACATGATTCGGGGTTTTTTTTACCAACCCCGCATTTGCGATCGCCGGTAATTGACCGTTTACCGGCGATCGCAAAAAAAAAAAAAAAGCGATTTCTTTTTAATTTCTCTGTCCTCCGATGTGATCGCACATCGGAGGACAGAGAAATGGGGTCCCAGGTAGCCCCCCGATACTCACCTGTCTCCCCCGATGCTCCTCATGGCTCCCGATGGGCGCAGCCATCTTCAAAATGGCGGGTGCATGCACAGTGCGCCCGCCGGCCGACACCGGGAGAATCTTTGGGGTCTCGGCTGCCGGGGTCAGTTTTACCGACCCCTGTTTTGCGATCGCCGGTAATTAACTGTTTACCGGCGACCGCAAAAAAAAAAAAGCAAAGTGTAATTCTCTGTCCTCTGATGTGATCGCACATCAGAGGACAGAGAAATAGGGGGATTCGGGGACCCTATCATACTCACCGGTGTCCCTGGGTTCTCCTGCTGCTCCTCCTGGCTGCCGGGGAAAAGAAAATGGTGGGCGCATACGCAGTGCGACTGCTATCTATCGCCATCTGCCGGCCGGCAGGAGAAGAGCAGTTGGGGCTAAAATTAGGGTTAGGGCTAGGGTTAGGGCTAGGGTTAGGGCTAGGGTTAGGGCTAGGGTTAGGGCTAGGGTTAGGGCTAGGGCTAGGGTTAGGGCTAGGGTTAGGGCTAGGGTTAGGGTTGGGGCTAAATTCAGGGTTAGGGTTGGGGCTAAATTTAGGGTTAGGGTTGGGGCTAAATTTAGGGTTAGGGTTGGGGCTAAATTTAGGGTTAGGGTTGGGGCTTAATTTAGGGTTAGGCTTCTTTCACACTTACGTCGGTACGGGGCCGTCGCAATGCGTCGGCCCGACATACCGACGCACGTTGTGAAAATTGTGCACAACGTGGGCAGCGGATGTAGTTTTTCAACGCATCCGCTGCCCAATCTATGTCCTGGGGGGAGGGGGCGGAGTTACGACCACGCATGCGCGGTCAGAAATGGCGGACGCGACGTACAAAAAACGTTACATTGAACGTTTTTTGTGCCGATGGTCCGCCAAAACACAACTGATCCAGTGCATGACGGACGCGACGTGTGGCCATCCGTCACGATCCGTCGGCAATACAAGTCTATGGGCAAAAAACGCATCCTGCGGGCACATTTGCAGGATCCGTTTTTTGTCCAAAACGATGGATTGCGGCGGATGCCAAACGACGCAAGTGTGAAAGTAGCCTTAGGGCTAGGGTTAGGGTTGGGGCTAAAGTTAGGGTTAGAGTTGGGATTAGGGTTAGGGTTTGGATTAGGGTTGGTATTAGGGTTAGGGTTGGCATTAGGGTTACGCTTGGGATTAGGGTTAGGTTTGGGATTAGGGTTAAGGTTAGGGTTGTGATTAGGGGTGTATTGGGATTAGGGTTAGGTTTGAGGTTAGGGTTGAGATTAGGATTAGGGGTGTGTTGGATTTAGGGTTTTGATTAGGGTTATGGTTAGGGTTGACATTAGGGTTGTTTTGAGGTAAGGGTTGTGATTATCGTTAGGGTTAGTGATTAGGATTATGGATCGGGTTGGGATTAGGGTTAGGGGTGTGTTGGGGTTAGGGTTGGAGCTAGAATTGGGGGGTTTCCACTGTTTAGGTACATTAGGGGGTCTCCAAACACAATTTTGCGCTCAAAAAGTCAAATGGTGCTCCCTCCCTTCTGAGCTCTGCCGTGCGCCCAAACAGTGGGTTACCCCCACATATGGGGCATCAGCGTACTCGGGATAAATTGGACAACAACTATTGTGGTCCACTTTCTCCTGTTACCCTTGTGAAAATAAAAACTTGGGGGCTACAATATCTTTTTTGTGGAAAAGAAAAATATTTTTTATTTTCACGACTCTGCATTCTAAACTTCTGTGAAGCACTTGGGCATTCAAAGTTCTCACCACACATCTAGATAAGTTCCATGGGGGG
This sequence comes from Ranitomeya imitator, assembly GCF_032444005.1. Classification (NCBI taxonomy): domain Eukaryota; kingdom Metazoa; phylum Chordata; class Amphibia; order Anura; family Dendrobatidae; genus Ranitomeya; species Ranitomeya imitator. The sequence goes on from NC_091284.1 coordinate 382,661,257, forward strand.
TCTAGTTTCCAAAATGGGGTCACTTGTGGGGGGTTTCCACTGTTTAGGCACAGGAGGGGCTCTCCAAACGAGACATGGCATCCGATCTCAATTCCAGACAATTCTACATTGAAAAAGTAAAACGGCACTCCTTCTCTTCCAAGCTCTGCGGTGCGCCCAAACAGTGGTTTACCCCCACATATTGGGTATCGACGTACTCAGGAGAAATTGCACTATAACTTTTGTGGTCTAATTTCTCCTGTTACCCTTGTGAAAATAAAAATTTGGGGGCAAAATTATCATTTTTGTAGAAAAAATGCGATTTTTTATTTTCACGGTTCAACGTTATAAACTTCTGTGAAGCACATGGGGGTTCAAAGTGCTCACCACACATCTAGATAAGTTCCTTAAGGGGTCTAGTTTCCAAAATAGTGTCGCTTGTCGGGGGTTTCCACTGTTTAGCCACATCAGGGGCTCTCCAAACGCGACATGGCGTCCGATCTCAATTCCAGACAATTCTACATTGAAAAAGTAAAACGGCACTCCTTCTCTTCCAAGCTCTGCGGTGCGCCCAAACAGTGGTTTACCCCCACATATTGGGTATGGACGTACTCAGGAGAAATTGCACTATAACTTTTGTGGTCTAATTTCTCCTGTTACCCTTGTGAAAATAAAAATTTGGGGGCAAAATTATCATTTTTGTAGAAAAAATGCGATTTTTTATTTTCACGGTTCAACGTTATAAACTTCTCTGAAGCACATGGGGGTTAAAAGTGCTCACCACACATCTAGATAAGTTCCTTAAGGGGTCTAGTTTCCAAAATGGTGTCGCTTGTGGGGGGTTTCCACTGTTTAGGCACATCAGGGGCTCTCTAAACGTGACATGGCGTCCGATCTCAATTCCAGCCAATTCTGCATTGAAAAAGTCAAACGGCGCTCCTTCAATTCCAAGTTCTGCGGTGCGCCCAAACAGTGGTTTAACCCCACGTATGGGGTATTGGCGTATTCAGGAGAAATTGCATAACAAAATTTATGGTTACATTTCTGTTTTTACACTTGTGAAAATAAAAAAAATGGTTCTGAATTAAAATGTTTCAAAAAAAAAGTTAAATGTTCATTTTTACCTTCCACATTGTTTCAGTTCATGTGAAGCACGTAAAGGGTTAATAAACTTCTTGAATGTGGTTTTGAGAACTTTGAGGGGTGTAGTTTTTAGAATGGTATCACACTTGGTTATTTTCTATCATATAGACCCCTCAAAATGACTTCAAATGTGATGTGGTCCCTAAAAAATAAGGTGTTGAAAAAATGAGAAATTGCTGGTCAACTTTTAACCCTTATAACTCCCTAACAAAAAAAATTTTGTTTCCAAAAATTTGCTGATGTAAAGTAGACATGTGGGAAATGTTATTTATTAACTATTTTTCGTGACATATCTCTCTGATTTAAGGGCATAAAAATACAAAATTTGAAAATTGCTAAATTTTAAAAATTTTCGCCATATTTCCGTTTTTTTTTTATAAATAGTCGCAAGTAATATAGAAGAAATGTTACCACTAACATGAAGTACAATATGTCATGAAAAAACACTCTCAGAATCAGCGGGATCCGTTGAAGCGTTCCAGAGTTATAACCTCATAAAGTGACAGTGGTCAGAATTGCAAAAATTGGCTCTGTCATTAAGTACCAAATTGGCTCTGTCACTAAGGGGTTAAATAGATAAGGGCAGAGTAGTGTCAGGTCCCAAATGTGCAGTCATCTCTGTGGAAAGCAGTATAAATGAAATGGAAGACCCAAAAGGGGAGCCACACCCTTGTTTGTACAAAGTGAAAAAAGCTGAAAAAAAGCCAAAAAAAATCCAATTTGCCTTTTTTTCCTTTGTTTTTGTTGTGTTGTTTCAAAACACATGAAGGAAATAAACATGTGTATAACAAAACATGTGTAATTGCAATGATTTTCTTGGAGAAATACTTCATTTTCTGGAACAATTTCAAGGGTGCTGTTATGCTACTAGGCGGCGCACGTAGCTCGTGGACCCACTGTTCTACAGACCAGACTTACCCTGGGGGGGCGTAACTAAGCAGCTACCTTGGTGTTTGTTGGAGCCTCTATTAGTGAAGTCAGACTTGTGTGGCAGGTTGCTGCCAGATTCCACTCCATGGCTACATCCGGCAGTAGCAGCTGACCCCAAATGGCAGAGACATTACTTCAGATTCTCAGATAAAGCAGTATGGCCACTTGGGACAATTTCTGACAGGATGGCCACCTGGGACAAGTTCACACTGTGCAGACAGGACGGACACTTTGACAGGTTCTCCCTGTGCAGACAGGGCGGCCACAGGGAAAGGTTCCCAATTCTAGCCAGGGTATTCAGCCCTCAGGGTGGCAAACAGGTACCGCAGATACGATGCAGGGATTCAGACACCGCCAAAGCGGTCAGAGGAAACAAGGACTAATGGGTACGCAGGATACGGGATAATAACAGACTAGGGAATGGGGACCTGGTAACATATAGTTGCACACCAAACCACCTAACAGAACTAAAGGAGTTGCTCAGGCCCCTTCTAGTAGGGGAGGGTGCCTTTTATACAACATGTCTTCCAGCTATTGGCTGGGAAACACCTTGCAGGTGAAAACATATTAAACTAAATGCCTCCCAGTGGTCGCTTGGAGCATTTACCATGTGTGCGCCTGCCCCTTTAAGAACACACCCTAGGCACACTGCTGAGACACAGGGAGTCATATACAAAGGAGCAAGGAGTAGGAGCATGCCAGGGATCGCGGATGGCGGGACAACTGGACACCATACAGGTGTGCTGCACATAGCGTTACAGATGCCAACACTTTCGGCCACAACTGTAACCATTGAAGTATGTACAAAATACTATCAAGTATGTATGAAATTATACTACATAATCTATGAAAACACACTAGCAGTTCATATAGTATGATTACACCCGTGTGTGCTCCTCTGACAACTTAATATTAATATTCTCATAGAGCTTCGCTCGTGCCTCGAAAGTTATGATTTTGTAGATTGTTAATTTGAGCAATTTTTTCTTTTTCAGATCTGACTATAATGTATATTCAAATTACCTCTGTCTGAGTTAATAAAGATATATATATATTAAAAAATCTGGTTATTGGAGACAGCACACCGTTTGTAGTGAAGAGGGGCTATTTAATCAGCCCAGAAGGCGACGTTTCGGTCCCAACCGGAACCTTTCTCAAGAGAGGCATTAGACTAAGTAAAGAGGGAATAAACATATATCTGCAATCACTCAGAGGCTTCACTACCACACATAGGAAATCATGTTACGTTTAGTTTTTTTCAGTAAAAAGACTTATTTGAAGTATATAAAATGTCACAAGTAATTAATTTATTGGGCCTTGTTTATTCTCCCTGGTTTTCTTAGTGTTTGGACTTCACGTCATTAGCAGCAATAACTCAGCAATTCCCTTTATCTCCCCACAACACTGCATTCCCTCATTTGTCTTTATTGTGGCTATACTGGGAGCTCTTCATAGAATTATTGCTCTGTTTATGTGTACAGTGGGAATATTAATTCCTTCAGAAATTCGACAGTTTGCTGTTTCTGGGCAGTTTTAGCATGGACACAAATCATTATAATCACTGGGGATGGCCTTGAAGATGACATAAATCAGCATAACTTCCTTTTGTAAGTTTACAATAACACTTTTTTTCATCAGAAATTGTTCCTTTTGTAGTTATACAATAACAATGTAATAAGTGACACTTACAGAATTACAAAACAACTTATAATACAGGAGACCTGGATTCAGATGCTCTACCATAAAAACCAAATGTCAGCCTCATTGATACCTCCAGAATGATGTATCTCTGAACATTTCTGCGAAATGTCTCAGCATTACAGCCAATAAAGTGATCCAAACCTTTTATATAGAAGTTAAAGCCAGAAGTGTCTATGAATTAGTGATGACATATAACAGTAGGCCATCTGTTGCATTACTGAACTGTATATCTTCAGTTTCATGTAGAGTTGTAGGATTTATGATCTTCTGAGATCCGAATGAGCTTTATAAACAAGTGTTGATAGTGAATAAGCTTCCTTATATCAAATTTGTGGGGTTTAACTCTTAGGCTGCAGTTTATTTATCTTCTTGTCTGTTCATGGACTTGAAGTGAGAATTTTAGGATACATTATGGTAAATCACGAAATCTGGAAAGTTTTTTTTTTAATTCAGTTACTATAGCTAATGCTTTTTTTATATACAAGATGATTGTACTTTAGCTCAAATTACATAAAAGGCTGTGGGACATTTTAAGCGCCACTGAGATGTCTATGCCGGTGTACCTCTGATAGCTATATTTGTAACAATCTGTAACACCAGAATATTGTTATATGGTAAAACATATTTTTGCTTCTACTCTACTTCACAGATTAAAGGTACATAAAAAGTTAATTAATTTTGCAAATAAATCACTTAGATGCTTGTGCACTTTTTAGATATTCATGCATCTTTATTTTGTTATAAAAATATCTATTTTCAACAATATTATCTTTTTTCACAATGCAATGTTCTTTGGTAAAAACAAAAAAAAAAAAAAGCAAGATAAGCCTAGCCCACTAGGGATACAAAGTGTTAGGACTGGCGGAACGCACCAAGTACAAGATGAAATGGAACTAGGTGCGTTCGCAGTCTGAGGTCCACCGTGCAGGTAAAAACCTTGCTGCTAGTAAGACGGACTATATAGCGGTACTACAAGTATACACGCACGGGTTAACTACACCCTGCGTGAAGGAAGCGATCCTGTTGCGTCACAGAACCGCGGTACCGCACATAGAGCGCGAGCAAGGAGTCAGCGAACTCAACCCCAACTAGGATTGAAGTCCGATTAGACATTTGCTGGCACAACACCGCAACTGGGTGTGTAAGGAAACTAAATAATAATATAAAGGCACAAGAGTGCGTGCGGTGCCGCACAGACGGACGCCACTAACCACCCAGGCTTGGGTCAGGAAAGCGCAGAGCAAGCGCATGGCGCCGTACAGGCGGACACAGCAACTGGTAGCTGTAATGTGTGTTACGTGCTGTTGGATAAGTCGGGCGCTAGATAGCAAACATACACCTTCCGCGAACAGACATTCAATAGGGAGGGTTATTTAAAGAGCGACTTTCACTCACAACACACACACATATTTACAAGACAATACTAGCGCATGGCCGTGCGGTCATGCGCAGTTTATATAGCTGCAGCACAGGAAACAGCTACAGAAGTTTTGCCCTTTCAGGACCTGCCAAAAGGACCAATGGGATGTGCTGCAGTACCTGAGCATGTGACCCTCGATCTCCAACAGGAGATCTTGCCCTGGGCATGCTCAGTGTGTGCAAATAAGGACTTAGATCCAGAAAGGTCAACTCGCCGCTGCCCAGCACTGGCTTCAAGGCAGAAGCAGGAAAAGCAGCAGTAACTCTTCGCACAGAGTCAGACTGAGCGAGACGCTGGGATCGACGTCCCTGCTGAGCAGACTCCACTGCGGCTGGAGGAGAATGGGAGACCGCAGCGGAGACAGATCGAGATTCCCCCTGTGCAGCAGAGGAAACTCGACTCCTAACATTACCAACCCCTCCATGGGCCTCGCTATGTTCGAAGGCAGCAATGAGTTGCGGGGCCCGAATGTGCTCAACAGGCTCCCAGGACCTGTCCTCGGGGCCATAACCCTTCCAGTCTACCAAATAAAATTTTTTGCCACGTACCACCTTGCACCCCAAAATAGCGTTCACCTCATAATCGTCCGTAGACAAACCCGATGTCCCAGCAGATGACTCGGAGAACCGGGACATATACACGGGTTTCAAGAGGGACACATGAAAGGTGTCGGTGATACCCAGGCATGGCGGAAGGGCCAAACAATAGACCACAGGATTAACCTGCTCGAGGACCTTGAATGGGCCCAAGTAGCGAGGAGCAAATTTAGTGGACTCAACTCGCAGCCTGATGTTACGGGCGGAGAGCCACACCAAGTCGCGAGGAGCAAAGGTCGGAGCGGGGCGCCGATGAGCATCGGCGGAGGACCTCATTCTCTCCTTAGAGGCCCGAATGGCATCCTGAGTGTGGTCCCAAATATCCCGTGCCTCCACAGCCCAGTCTGCCACCCTGGAGTCGGCAGAAGACACGGGCATAGGCACAGGTATCCGTGGATGCTGACCATAGTTGAGGAGGAATGGGGTTTGTCCAGTGGAGTCGGCTGCGGCGTTGTTCAGTGCAAACTCTGCCCATGATAGCAAGGATGCCCAGTCATCCTGCCTGGCTGAAACAAAATGTCGCAGGTATGTGACCAAGGTCTGGTTGGCCCTCTCTACCAACCCATTCGTCTCAGGATGATATGCAGAAGAGAGATTTAACTCAATGCTGAGAAGACGACAAAGCTCTCTCCAGAACCGAGACGCAAACTGGGGACCCCGGTCACTGACAATTTTGTCTGGCATGCCGTGTAGGCGGAAGATGTGTCTTATGAACAACGCTGCCAAGGCCCGTGCAGAAGGTAACCGTGGGAGCGGCACCAAATGCACCATTTTCGAGAAATGATCGGTAATAACCCAAATGACGGTACAGCCGCGAGACTTGGGCAAACCCACTACAAAGTCCATCCCGACCATCTCCCAGGGCCTGTCTGCCACCGGCAAGGGATAGAGTAACCCAGATGGCCGTTGTCGAGGAGACATATTTTTGGCGCATGAGACACACGCCAGAACATAATCTCTGACATCTCGGACCATATGCAGCCACCAGTACGTCCTCGCCAGTAGCTCAGATGTCCTCTTTGTCCCAAAGTGTCCACCCACCCTGGACGAATGAGCCCAAGAGAGAACCTCCGGTCGCAAATTAATGGACACAAAAGTCTTGCCCGGAGGCACAGACTCTAGCGAAACCGGCGCTATGGTTCTCAGGCTCTCGGAAGGGACAATAAGCCGAGGCTCCTCTTCCTCCTCCTCAGTTGACATAAGGGAGCGAGAGAGAGCGTCAGCACGGATATTCTTCTCCCCGGCGAGATAATAAAGGGAAAAGTGGAACCGGGAGAAGAACAGGGACCATCTGGCCTGGCGAGAATTTAGCCGCTGGGCTGTCTGCAAATAGACCAAATTTTTGTGGTCCGTGTAAACTTGGAAGGGAAACCGCTCACCTTCCAGAAGGTGTCTCCACTCCGAAAAGGCCAACTTCATTGCTAGCAACTTCCTGTCCCCGATGGAGTAGTTTCTCTCCGCTGGCGTGAAGGTCTTAGAGAAGAAGAAGCATGGATGCTTCCGACCTTGAGCATCCTTTTGATAGAGGACTGTTCCAGCACCAACGGACGAGGCATCCACCTCCATTAGGAATGGCTTATCCACATCGGGACGATGTAAGATGGGAGCGCTAGCAAAGTGGGACTTAATAGAAGTGAAGGCCTTGGAGACCTCTTCCGACCACAATTTGGGATTCGCTCCCTTCTTGGTGAGGGCTACCAAGGGAGCTACCAGAGTTCAGAAGTGGGGAATGAACTGGCGGTAATAGTTTATGAACCCCATAAAGCGCTGCACCGCTTTAAGAGAATGGGGCTCTTGCCAGTACATCAAAGCCTGTAGTTTGGCAGGATCCATAGCCAATCCCTGGGCGGAGATGATATAGCCCAGGAAAGGTAAGGACTCCTGCTCAAACACACACTTCTCCAACTTTGCATAAAGAGAGTTTGCCCGTAGGAGGTCGAAGACTCTGCCAACATCTCTCCGGTGGGAGTCAATATCTGGAGAAAAGATGAGAATATCATCCAGATAGACTACAACCGAGGTGGAAAGCATATCCCGGAAGATGTCGTTGACAAAGTCTTGGAAAACGGCAGGTGCATTATAGAGCCCGAAGGGCATCACCAGATACTCATAGTGCCCATCTCTGGTGTTAAATGCCGTTTTCCACTCGTCCCCCTCACGGATGCGAATCAGGTTATAAGCACCCCGCAGATCTAGTTTAGTAAACACTCTAGCTCCCCGAAGCCTATCGAAAAGCTCAGATATCAAAGGCAAAAGGTACTTGTTCTTAACTGTGATAGCATTAAGACCCCTGTAGTCTATGCATGGACGTAGTTCTCCATTCTTCTTCTGCACGAAAAAGAACCCTGCCCCAGCAGGTGACACTGACTTCCTGATGAACCCTCTTGCCAGATTCTCTTGAATGTACTGAGACATTGCCTCCGTTTCCGGGAGAGATAATGGATAGACTCGACCCCGGGGAGGCTCAGCACCAGGCAAGAGATCAATAGGACAGTCATAGGGGCGATGGGGAGGAAGGGTCTCCGCTGCCTTTTTGGAGAACACATCTGCATAAGACCAATATTGCTTGGGGAGAGAGGAAAGATCTGCGGGTACCTCTGTAGTAGCAACCTGAACGCACTCTCGATGACACCTGTTCCCACAAGATTCACCCCATCCCAGAATTCTGCCTGAGGACCACTCGATGAGAGGAGAGTGGTACCGTAACCAAGGCATCCCCAAGAGAACCTCATCAATTCCCTCAGGAATGACGAGTAGAGATATAATCTCCTGATGAAATGGTGACATGGACAGAGTAAAAGGAATAGTTTGATGTGTAATCTGTGCGGGCAGTGTCGACCCATTCACCACTCGTACCGTTACTGGTTGAGATAGCATGACCAGAGGAATTGCGTGACGTTGGGCGAAGGCTGAAGACATAATATTGCCCTCCGCCCCAGAATCCACGCAGAGTTCTACCGAGTGAGAGGATGAGCCCAATGTTATTACCCCCTTAAAGGACAATTTGGAGGCAAACGTCGCCGTGTCTAGTGTACCTCCACCTACTACCACTAGACGCTGACGTTTCCTCGACCACTGGGGACATCTGGTGGCAAGATGTCCTGACTGCTGGCACACATGACAAACCTGGAGTGCACGAGCGGTCCGGGACTTAGATCCCGCTCGTGACACTACCATAGACTCATGGGACTCAGGGGCCTGGACTGGAGATTCCAAAGGTTTGGCGAAGGTGGGAGCCAGCCGAAACCTCTGCCTACACTGGGCTCGCTCTAACCTCCGCTCGTGAAAACGGAGGTCAATACGAGTGGATACTGTTATTAATTCCTCCAGTGTGGCGGGAATCTCCTTAGTGGCCAGGGCGTCCTTAACGTGGTCAGCCAGCCCCCTCCAAAATATAGGAATAAGGGCTTTATCCGACCACTCCGGCTCAGATGCTAGGGTGCGGAAGTGTACGGCAAAATGGCTGACCAAGGACGAGCCCTGAGTCAATGCCAACAGTTGGAGCGCCGTATCATGGGTGACACGAGGTCCTAAAAAGACCTGTTTCAGAGTGCTCAGGAATAACGGAGCACTCTGCACCACATGATCGCCACGCTCCCACAGCGGCGTAGCCCACTGCAACGCCCTGTCCGACAGGAGAGACACGATAAACCCCACCTTTGCCCGCTCTGTAGGGAAACGAGAGGCCAGAAGCTCGAGATGTATAGAGCACTGACTCACGAAACCCCTACAAGACTTAATGTCACCAGAAAATTTCTCTGGTAGCGGGAGGCGAGATAGAGTCGGAACAGGGGTGGCAGTGGACAAGGTAGCTGCAGCCACGCTAGCAGCCTGAACAGCGACAGCAGTGACATCCACAGCTGAGGTTGAACGCTCTAGAGCCGCCAACCTTCCCTCCAGCTGCTGGATGTACCGCTGTAAACGCTGATCGTCCGCCATTTACTAGCCAGACCTTGGCGCTAGAATTATGTTAGGACTGGCGGAACGCACCAAGTACAAGATGAAATGGAACTAGGTGCGTTCACAGTCCGAGGTCCACCATGCAGGTAAAAACCCTGCTGCTAGTAAGACGGACTATATGGCGGTACTACAAGTATACACGCACGGGTTAACTACACCCTGCGTGAAGGAAGCGATCCTGTTGCGTCACAGGACCGCGGTACCACACATAGAGCGCGAGCAAGGAGTCAGCGAACTCAACCCCAACTAGGATTGAAGTCCGATTAGACACTTGCTGGCACAACACCGCAACTGGGTGTGTAAGGAAACTAAATAATAATATAAAGGCACAAGAGTGCGTGCGGTGCCTCACAGACGGACGCCACTAACCACCCAGGCTTGGGTCAGGAAAGCGCAGAGCAAGCGCACGGCGCCGTACAGGCGGACACAGCAACTGGTAGCTGTAATGTGTGTTACGTGCTGTTGGATAAGTCGGGCGCTAGATAGCAAATGTACACCTTCCGCGAACAGACATTCAATAGGGAGGGTTATTTAAAGAGCGACTTTCACTCACAACACACACACATATTTACAAGACAATACTAGCGCATGGCCGTGCGGTCATGCGCAGTTTATATAGCTGCAGCACAGGAAACAGCTACAGAAGTTTTGCCCTTACAGGACCTGCCAAAAGGACCAATGGGATGTGCTGCAGTACCTGAGCATGTGACCCTCGATCTCCAACAGGAGATCTTGCCCTGGGCATGCTCAGTGTGTGCAGATAAGGACTTAGATCCAGAAACGTCCACTCGCCGCTGCCCAGCACTGGCTTCAGTGGCAGAAGCAGGAAAAGCAGCAGTAACTCTTCGCACAGACTGAGCGAGACGCTGGGATCGACGTCCCTGCTGAGCAGACTCCACTGCGGCTGAAGGAGAATGGGAGACCGCAGCGGAGATGGATCGAGATTCCCCCTGTGCAGCAGAGGAAACTCGACTCCTAACACAAAGATCCAAAAAATCAAGGTAGGGGTAAGCAGGACCAGATTTCATAGATTTTAATATTTAAGATTAAAATATGGGTAGTCAATGACAAATACAGACATTATAGTGTAAAAACTGAACCAGCGCTGAATTAAAAAATGGTTGGATATTACCATTAGAAGTTTTCAATCATCCAAAACATCATGTAGGAGGGAGAAAAGGGAAAGTAAGTCAGACAGGTAAAACTACATCCCTATCATGCCCAACGCATTATCTCCCGTCCTGACAAGGCCAGTGCCCCAAAATGTGACCTATCCCTCTAAAAATGTCCTTGTGCAGACCCTCCCTATACATCCCATCACCCTGTAGTGAGGGACTCCTCAGGGGAGATGAATGTATATAAAAAGAATAGACAATGAAGGGTCCTGGGTAATAGGAATCCCCGTAAGTTTCAAAAAGGACAATTAGGGGTGCTGTAATAGTATCACAGCCCCTTTATGTGGCAGATTGCTGACAACATGTTCTACAGAACATGGAGTCTGACCTCACATCCAGGTCTTGCTGATATCAAGTCACATAATGCTGGGAACAATTGTTGGGCTGCAGGTATCAGCTAATAGGCTCATTTTAAGGGTCTGCTCATATCTACATCATGTCAGGCATATATCATTCGTGATAGTGCATTTTTTTTCTCACCTAGCATCAGTATGATATACCGTATTTCCCGGTGTATAAGACGACTTTTTGACCTCTAAAAATTGTCCCAAAAGTCGGGGGTCGTCTTATACGCCGTTTTACGGCGTGTGCAGGGAGCGATCCTGCATTTCGGCATGTGGTTCCCAGGGTCTGGAGGAGAGGAGACTCTCCTTCAGGCCCTGGAATCCATATTCATGTTAAAAATAAAGAATAAAAATAAAAAACATGGATATACTCACCCTCGGACGGGCCCTGGATCACAGCGCTGCTAGCGTCTCCCTCTGTTCCTTAGAATGCGGTGAGTGTAGGACCTTCAGTGACGTCGCGGTCACATGAGCGGTCAGGTGACCGCTCACCTGACCGCTCATGTGACCGCGACGTCATCGAAGGTCCTTCACTCACCACATTCTAAGGAACAGAGGGAGATGCAAGCAGCGCTGTGATCCAGGGCCCGTCCGAGGGTGAGTATATCCATGTTTTTTATTTTTATTCTTTATTTTTAACATGAATATGGATCCCAGGGCCTGAAGGAGAGTCTCCTCTCCTCCAGACCCTGGGAACCACACGCCATATAAGATGACTGGGCGTATAAGATGACCCCCATCTTATACGGCGGGCATATCCCAAATTCCATATTTTATATGGAAAAGTTGGGGGTCGTCTTATACGCCCAGTCGTCTTATACGCCAGAAAATACGGTACTTATGACATGCAAATGCAATCTGTATGCAACGAGATTTTAGACATATATTGATATAATAATAAATCCATTTAACAAAAGGTGGTGATTGATTGCTAACCTTATAAAATACTCTTATCAAGGGCCAAAGCTGGGAGCGCATAGATAGGGTTTTGTTTGTGTCTGGCTTTGTTGCATCTTCTGACCCTGATATGGCCAGCAATCGTTCCTTGTTTGAGGAGTATGAGGAGGTTCTATTTTGCTGGGTTCTCTCCAGGGAAAATTTCTCAAGGTACCCAGCCATTGCAGAGCGCAGGAGGCATAGAAAATTTTGGGTCCATCCTCTTCTCTGAAAACATTCCTCAAAAGATATTTTTATTTGTCTGCATTGGGATCTATGGCAGCACCCTTTAAAGTTATTTGCCTACTGTCAAATGCAGATTCCCATTTTTGACCGACTACGGGAAGGACTGACCTGGCAAAATAAATGTTTTTTTCGGAGATGTATTTCTGCGGAAGAGCGACTCCTGTTGACCCTATGGTAAGTCTCAAAACTTCATGGCTGTTTGCCACCTGAGCCAGTCCTAAGATAGATTTTTTTTAATACAAACTCATGTGAAATCACTTAATGCTTCTCTCCAGATTTATGTATTACTGGCCTGTCAGTGCTTCATGTCCATTATTATGTTTTTCCATTTTAGGAACATGACATCGCATAAATTATGCATAGAAATGTATTGTCCCCGTAAAAGAGCCCCTATAAGGTTTAATGTGTGTGTAAAAATCTTTGTTTATGGGAAGCCTTGGAGCATTTGTGGACATGGCTTGAAACACTTTAAAGGGAAGGTACCGCGTTTGTAGGTCATTAATAAATCACTGTAATGTAGCATAACATGCTGCTATAAGCAAGTTTGAAATGCATGTGAAACAGATTTCATGTGTTATATGAGTTTAAAGAATGCACTGGGAGCTGACATCTTGGTTTTGCAGCAGTAGCAGGGCACTATCAGTGTCAGATTACGGCACCCCATGGACATAGGAGATAATAGACCGGCGCTGACCCTATCTCTAACATTGCAGCAGCATTGGTGGTGAGCTGGGCACGCCTCTGTTGGCTGCACAACTCACTGCTATAGGTGTGACTAGCTGCCATTTTATTATAGCCCTGTGCTCTCTGCAGAGCTCCACTTACTCTCTATCACAGGACAGAAGAAGCTCTCACTGCTCCTCGGTACTCCAGGCAGGCACACATCCTCTGCTCCTCACATGCTGCCCTGTGTGCTTCTCCTGCTGTGTCTCCGCCTCCCCCTCACACACAGTCCCTGTGATCTCCAGTAAGCTGCACTCACAGCCTAAAGAGAGGGAGGTGACACCTGGAGAGAGAGAGCAGGGCAGCTGACAGGACAGGGATTAAGGTGGGGGAAGGGGGATGGCAAGAATGTTATTCACAAAAAATGCTGCTGAGCCCACTGTGTTTTGCTCCTCTGTAAACAAGCTGTGCCTCTGATGCAGTAACTGCTGGTGATAGCAGGTCACAGGGCAGTCACACACAAAAGGGTGCTGCCCTGTGATGCTGCTCTTCATTCTGCCCCAGGGATATTAGACCACCCAAAAGGGGAGGGAAATGGTGATGTCAGCAGTTACTGCCCCAATTTTCCAGCAAAGAGTAAAGCTGCTAAATGTTACTATAGCTGCTTGAGGTCTAAGACGGAAAATGCTCCCCCTAGTGGTAAATATGTTTATTTGTAGAAAAATATATAATATTTTTCATATAGAAATGTTTTCAATCAGTGCAAACATTGCATTAATACATTTTAATTACTATTTTAAGCTTAATTTCACAAAAAAACAAAATACAAGAAAACTGGTGGCACCTTCCCTTTAATGCTATAATGTCACTGCTTGCTGAATCTCTTCTATAAGTTATCTGTTGCATTGCGTTCAATACTCACTGCTGTATGTCTATCTTTGGTCACTGTAGATGTTATCTGGTGAAAGGTGTTATAGGTGTTCTGGCCGTGATCGTTGGTAAGTCGTTGTGTGGTCGCTGGGGAGCTGTCACACAGACAGCTCTCTCCAGCGACCAATGATCTGGGGAATGACTTCGGCATCGTTGAAACTGTCTTCAACGATGCCGAAGTCCCCGGGTAACCAGGGTAAACATCGGGTTACTAAGTGCAGGGCCGCGCTTAGTAACCCGATATTTATCCTAGTTACCATTGTAAAAGTAAAAAAAAAACACTACATACTCACATTCCGATGTCTGTCACATCCCCCGCTGTCAGCTTCCCGCACTGACTGTGTCAGTGCCGGCCATAAAGCAGAGCATAGCGGTGACGTCACCGCTGTGCTCTGCTTTACAGCCGGCGCTGACAGTCAGTGCAGGGAAGCTGACGGCGGGGGACGTGACAGACATCGGAATGTGAGTATGTAGTGTTTTTTTTTTAACTTTTACAATGGTAACCAGGGTAAATATCGGGTTACTAATTGCGGCCCTGCACTTAGTAACCCGACATCTTACTTCTGCCGATCGTAGCATAGGGAGAGGTTGCTGCAGCTGCATCAGAAGAAGGGATATAGTTAGGGAGGGAAGATTAAGCCCCGAAACTGCTTGTGCTGTAGCGATTTCCACTGTCCAACACCACTTTTTCTTTGCTGGGACAGTGGAGTTTATATTTTTGTGCATCAGCTCTGTAGCTTATTAGGCTGCCTTATAAGGCTCCCTGATAGCTGCATTGCTGTTTGTACGCCGCTATGCAAACCAACTGCTTTTTTAAAAGCAAAAATCCTGTTGCTCCTTTCTGCACAGTTATCTTGTTTATTTGTCCATACTTTTGTGCGCAGCAGTCTTTTTTATTTTTATTTTTTACTTACATTGTGAAGTGTTACACACTGTGCCTGAATTTTGGTGCAGTCTCCCCCCCCAAAAAAATGGAGATTTAAATTGTCGCAAAGTGGATCTACGACAGTTCTGTTAGTTTGTTGTATATCTTCCAGCCACGTTCTGCCACTTGCATTGTGTAGTGTAATACACTGGGCCTGAGTTTTGGTGCAGTCTCCCCCCAAAAAAGGGAGATTTAAATTGTCACTAAGTGGATCTACGTCAGTTCTGTTAGTTTGTTGTATATCAGCCAGCCACGTTCTGCCACTTACATTGTGTAGTGTAATACACTGGGCCTGAGTTTTGGTGCAGTCTCCCCCCCAAAAAAGGGAGATTTAAATTCTCAACAAGTTTATATACACATTCTACCTTGTTTTTCAGTACCATATAACGGTTGTTATTTTGGTTAGATTTTCACAAAAATTAGGAAGTCTGGTGGAAGAGGCCGTGGGCGGTCGTTGCCAGCTGGTGCTGATGGTGGTGGTGGTGGTGGAGCATCTGGTGGTAGTGGGAAAAGCAAAATAGCACCAAAAGCTCGAGGTGTTGAGCCAGGATCATCGTCTGGCTACACAAGACCTCGGAGGCTCCCTTTTCTGGGAGTAGGAAAACAGCTTTTAAAGCCGCAGCAGCAGGAATAAGATTTGGCTTTCCTTACTGACTCAGCCTCTAGCTCTTTCGCCTCTTCTTCAGAAAGTTTGAAATATAAAAGCAGCGAGTCGTCAGTAGATGCTCCCGGTCAGGAACAAGTCGCTTCCTTGTGTCCTTCACCCAAACCAAAAGTGAAGGATACGGCAGGTGACACTACAGTTTACTCCATGGAGCTCTTTACACATACCGTGCCTGGGTTAGAAAGGGAAATTGTTAACAGCCCATTACAAGATGAATCAGACAAGGAGTGTACTGATACACAGTCACAGCTAGATTATTATGCTGTTCCATTGACTCAGATCACTACATTGCCCTCGCCGTGTACTGAGCCAGAATCTGACCCTGATAAGACTATGTTGCCCCGTCATGAATGCTATAGCACCTTACATGGTGACACAGAGGAAGGTGCACATGACATTGAAGAGGAGGTGATAGACGACCCAGTTGTTGACCCAGATTGGCAGCCATTGGGGGAAGAGGGTGGCGCTGCCAGTAGCTCAGAAGTGGAGGAGGATGATCCGCAGCAGCCATCTACATCGCAACAGCTGTTATCTAGCAGGCCCGTATCAGGCCAAAAACGTTTGTCAAAAACAAAAACAGTTTTAGGACAGCGTGGCCATCCGGTGAAAGTAGCAAGGTCAAAGCAGTCAGGGAATCACAAGTTCTTGGTAGGAAACACTAAGTATCAAGAATACCATCACAAACTCTCTCTCAATCTGCCATATTCACCACCACCCCCGCTAGTTCCACCATATGCAGCTCTCCAGTCCAGCTCACCCTACAAGAAACACTCCTTAGGAAAAGTACTCTTCCTCTCATCCGCGTACACAGGGTTTGAACGCCCACATTGCTAGACTAATCTCTTTAGAGATGACGCCCTGCCGGTTAGTTGAAAGCGAAGCTTTCAAAGCCCTGATTGCCTGCGCAATACCACGCTAAGACCTACCCAGTTGACACTTCTTTGCAAGAAAAGCCATCCCAGCCCTCCACCAGCATGTCAAAGACCGCATTGTCCATGCACTGAGGCAATCAGTCAGTAGAAAGGTGCACCTCACAACAGATGCATGGACCAGTAGGCATGGCCAGGGACGTTACGTGTCCATCACGGAACACTTGGTTAATGTGGTGGATGCAGGGTCCACAGGGGACAGCCATAGTGGGACAGTTCTGCCTAGCCCATGGTCTAGGAAACAGTTGGCTGTAGGCATTCACTACCCCTCCTCCTCCAGAAGCGAAAGCTCATCCACAGAGTGCAGTCCCATGACCACTCCATCCACAGCTGCCAGTGTTGCACATGAGGAGTCCCATTATCGAACAGCTTGTGGTAAGCGTCAGCAGGCTGTGTTAGATATGAACTGTTTGGGCAACAACAGACACATCGCGGAAGTACTGGCCAAGTACTTCCAGCAAGAAACTCAGTCATGGCTGGGCAGTGTACATCTTGAGGCAGCAAGGTAGTCAGTGATAACGGAAGGAATTTTATGGTTGCCATTGCCCTTTCAGAACGGAAACACATACCTTGCCTGACTCACACCTTGAACCTGGTGGTGCGGTGCTTCCTGAAAAATTATCTGGGGTTACCAGCCCTGCTCCTGAAGGTGCGAAGACTTTGCTCGCACATCCGCCGGTCGCCCGTACACTCCAGCTGTATGCTGAACCATCAGCGATCGCTGAATCTTCCCCAGCACCGCCTAATAATCGATGTTGCAACAAGGTGGAACTCCACCCTGCACATGCTTCAGAGGCTGTGCGAACAGAGGCGTGCTGTAATTTATTTGTGGGAGGATACACATACACGGGCAGGCAGTTGGATGGCAGACATGGAGTTGTCTGGTGTGCAGTGGTCGAAGTTACAAGACCTCTGTCAAGTCCTTCATTGTTTTGAGGAATGCACACGGCTGGTAAGTGCAGACGACGCCATCATAAGCATGAGCATCCCACTAATGCGTCTCCTGATGTAAAGTTTGACGCACATTAGGGAGCAGGCATCTGCAGCCGAGGAGGAGGGAAGACTTTATGACAGTCAACCATTTTCTGGTCAGGGAACTCTCCTGGACAAGGTGGCGGACAAAGAGTAGAAGGAGGAAGAGGATGATGGGAATATTTATGGGAGGAGGATGCTTCACAGGGGGCAATAGAAACAGGTGGCATTGCAAGGTCGGGTACAGGGTTTTTGCGGGACACAAGTGATGTTGATTTGCAAGAAAGTGCTCCTCAGCCCTGCACAAGCCGTGAATTGACACCTGGAACATTGGCCCACATGGGTGAGTATGCCTAGCGTATCCTAAAAAAGGACCCCCACATTATCAAAATGATGACCGATGACGATTACTGGTTGGCCTGTCTCCTGAATCCACGATATAAAGGAAAATGACAAAATATCATGCCACATGAGAACCTTGAGCAAATATTGGCTACCAAACAAGCAACTCTTGTAGACCGTT
The DNA here is from genome assembly GCF_032444005.1 of Ranitomeya imitator. Lineage (NCBI taxonomy): Eukaryota > Metazoa > Chordata > Amphibia > Anura > Dendrobatidae > Ranitomeya > Ranitomeya imitator. The sequence goes on from NC_091284.1 coordinate 382,679,293, forward strand.
TGGTTCAGGCATTCCCAGCACACAGCGGCGGTGATGGTTCTTACACGAGCTGTAGGGGGCAACATGGCAGAGGTGTTGGAGGTGCACAAATCCAAAGTGGCGTTGGACAGAGGGCTTTTATGACCAGGTTGTGGAGTGATTTTGCAATGACTGCAGACACGACAGGTACTGCTGCATCGATTCAAAGTGGCAGAAGACAGCATTTGTCCATTATGGTTACCAACTATTTTTCCTCCCTTATCGATGTTCTCCCTGCAGGTCATTCCCTTTTGATTACTGGGCATCTAAAATAGACACCTGACCTGAATTGGCAGAATATGCATTACAGGAGCTCGGTTGCCCAGCTGCTAGTGTGCTATCAGAAAGAGTCTTCAGTGCTGCTGGTTCAATACTGACCGAAAAAAGGAAACGCCTGGCTACCCGAAATGTTGATGATCTAACCTTCATTAAAATGAACCAATCATGGAGTTCAAATTATTTTGTCCCACCTTCCCCTGCTGACACGTAGCTTGCCTGAAAAATGTCTTGGTTTGGCCTCCTCTTACTGACTGCTCCAATTCCTCCATTTTCAGCTGCTGAATGTCCACCATAGGCCATTTTTATACCTCCCTAAATGGGCTGACTCCCCCACAGGGCCGTGGTCACCACCTGGCACAAGCACCCGTGCGAGTGCCATTTGCCTGGACAGGTGGGTGTGCCCACTCTTGGGCGACGGCACTGGCACAGGGTCCCTCATAGTACAATGAAGTGTCTCTGACGGTGTTGGTGCACAACCAATGTTAGACACACCATTATAATATGAAGGGCCCTGTGCCAGTACCGCCGCCCACAAGAGAGTGTTCCCCCCAGCTCAAATAGTGCTCTACCACTTGCAAAATTTACCTCTCCCTGCTCCACCACTGTGTAGTCTGTGCTGTTTAATCCTTCAATGGCACTGCCAATACAAATTTGTTGAAATGATAGATGATAGTAAAAATATTCAGGGGCCCTGGCATCCATTTAGACCAGTTAATACATTGCGCCAACTACCACTGTCTGCTACTCAGCAGAGGAGCCCACCCCTGTACCTAGCTATGCCACCTGTTTATTTATGAACAATTTTTTGGCAGACATTTAGTCCACTTTATTATTTTGGCCTACTAACTGTGTCGGCCACTCATTACAGTTGTCCTCCACTGAATAAAGCAATGCCACCTGTTTAGTCCTGTTACCAATTTTCAACTGCATTTAACCTACTTACTTTTTTGGGCCTACTAACTGTGTCAGCTTCTCATTACAGTTGTCCTCCGCTGAGCAAAGCAATGAAGCCTTTTTAGTCCTGTTACCAATTTTGAACTGCATTTAGCCTACTTACTTATTTGGGCCTAGTAACTGTGTCAGCCACTCCTTACAGATGTCCTCCGCTGAACATTGCAATGCCGCCAGTTTAGTCCTGTTACCAATTTTGAACTGCATTTAGCCTACTTACTTATTTGGGCCTAGTAACTGTGTCAGCCGCTCCTTACAGTTGACCTCCTCCACTGAACAAAGCAATGCCTCTTGTGTACTCCTGTTACCAATTTTGAACTGCATTTAGCCTACTTTTTTATTTTGGGCCTGCTAAGTCTCTCTGCACCACTCATTACAGTTGTCCTCCACTGAAAAAAGCAATGCCGCCTTTTTAGTCCTGTTACCAATTTTGAACTGCATTTAGCTTACTTACTTATTTTGGGCCTACTAAGTCTGTCTGCGCCACTCATTACAGTTGTCCTCCTCCACTGAACAAAGCAATGCCACCTGTGTTCTCCTGTTACCAATTTTGAACTGCATTTAGCCTACTTTTTTATTTTGGGCCTACTAAGTCTGTCTGCGCCACTCATTACAGTTGTCCTCCTCCACTGAACAAAGCAATGCCGCCTGTGTACTCCTGTTACCAATTTTGAACTGCATTTAGCCTACTTTTTTATTTTGGGCCTACTAAATCTGTCTGCGCCACTCAATACAGTGGTCCTCCACTGAACAAAGCAATGCCGCCTGTGTGCTCCTGTTACCAATTTTGAACTGCATTTTGCTTACTTTTTTATTTTGGGCCTACTAAGTCTGTCTGCACCACTCAATACAGTTTTCCTCCACTGAACAAAGCAATGCCGCCTGTGTACTCCTGTTACCAATTTTGAATTGCAGTTAGCCTACTTTTTTATTGTGGGCCTACTAAGTCTGCGCCACTCTATACAGTTGTCCTCCAATGAACAAAGCAATGCCGCCTGTGTACTCCTGTTACCAATTTTGAACTGCATTTAGCCTACTTTTTTATTTTGGGCCTACTAAGTCTGTCTGCGCTACTCAATACAGTTGTCCTCCACTGAACAAAGCTATGCCACCCGTGTACTCCTGTTACCAATTTTGAACTGCAATTGGACAATTGGAAGGAGGGACCGCAGACAGACTTACTAGGCCTAAAATAAAAAAATATCAACCTATAAAAATATAGTCCAAATCCTCAAAATACCCAAAGAAATAGAGTTCTAAAGACTTTATACCAAAATAGAAGCAGAGCACCAGAATTTGCAAATGTAACAAATTTTATTAAATATCATAATAATAATCACATCACATTAACCCCTTCGCGCCATGCGCCGTACTAGTACTGCGCTGCCGACACTGCATTTGTGCCAGCAGCAGTACTAGTACGGCGCACCGATCACCGCGGTCTCGCGCTGAGCACCGCGGTGATCGGGTGCGGGTGTCAGCTGTATATGACAGCTGACACCACGCTGCAATGCCCACGATCGGCGCTATCGCCGATCGCGGGCATTTAACCCCTCTGATGCCGCTGTCAGTAGTGACAGCGGCATAGAGGGGGATCGCGCAGGGACGGGGGCTCCCTGCGCTCTCCCACCGGAGCAACGCAATGAGATCGCGTTGCTCCGGTGACCCGGAAGGAGTCCCCGGATCCAAGATGGCCGCCGGACTCCTTCCGGGTCATGAAATGACCTGGCTAGCCGGCGCCTGCTGAGAGCAGGCGCCGGAAAGCCAGCTAAACTCCCTGTCAGATCGTTGATCTGACAGTGTGCTATGCACAGTGTCAGATTAACGATCTGATCTAATACAGAGATGTCCCACCCTGGGACAATGGTAGAAAGTTAAAAAAAAAAAATAGAATGTGTAAAAAAAAAAAAAAAAAATCCCCAAATAAAAAAAAAAAACATTTCCCAATAAATCCATTTATTTATGTAAATTAAAAAAAAACAATAAATGTACACATATTTTGTATCGCCGCATCCGTAACGACCGGCTCTACAAAACTATCCCACTAGTTAACCCCTTCAGTGAACACCGCAAAAAAAATAAATAAAAAGCAAGGCAAAAAACATTGCTTTACTATCATACAGGCGAACAAAAAGTGGAATAACACGCGATCAAAACGACGGATATTAATAACCATGGTACCGCTGAAAACGTCATCTTGTCCCGCAAAAAAAAGCCACCATACAGCATCATCATCAGAAAAATAAAAAAGTTATAGCTCTCAGAATAATGCGATGCAAAAACAATTATTTTTTTATATAAAATAGTTTTTATTGTGTAAAAGCGCCAAAACATAAAAAAAATTACATAAATGAGGTATTGCTGTAATCGTACTGACCTGAAGAATAAAACTGCTTTATCCATTTTACCACACGTGGAACGGTATAAACGTCCCCCCTAAAAGAAATTCAGGAATTGCTGGTTTTTGTTCATTCCGCCTCCCAAAAATCGGAATAAAAAGCGATCAAAAAATGTCATCTGCCCGACAATGTTACTAATAAAAACGTCAACTCGTCCCGCAAAAAACAAGATCTCACATGACTCTGTGGGCCAAAATATGGATAAATTATAGCTCTCAAAATGTGGTGATGCAAAAACTATTTTTTGCAATAAAAAGCGTCTTTTAGTGTGTGACAGCTGCCAACCCTAAAAATCCGCCAAAAAAAAGCTATAAAAGTAAATCAAACCCCCCTTCATCACCCCCTTAGTTAGGGAAAAATAATAAAATGTAAAAAAATGTATTTATTTCCATTTTCCCATTAGGGTTAGGGTTAGGGCTAGTGTTAGGGCTAGGGTTAGGGCTAGGGTTAGGGCTAGGGTTAGGGTTAGGGTTTCAGTTATAAATGGGGTTTCCACTGTTTAGGCACATCAGGGGCTCTCCAAACGCGACATGGCGTCCGATCTCAATTCGAGCCAATTCTGCTTTGAAAAAGTAAAACAGTGCTCCTTCCCTTCCGAGTTCTCCTGTGCGCCCAAACAGTGGTTCCCCCCAACATATGGGGTATCAGCGTTCTCAGGACAAGTTGGATAACAACTTTTGGGGTCCAATTTGTCCTGTTACCCTTGGAAAAATAAAAACATAGGGGATAAAATATCATTTTCGTGGAAAAAAAAATATTTTTTATTTTCACGGCTCTGCGTTATAAACTGTAGTGAAACACTTGTTGGTTCAAAGCTCTCACAACATATCTAGATGAGTTCCCTGGGGGGTCTAGTTTCCAATATGGGGTCACTTGTGGGGGGTTTCTACTTTTTAGGTACATCAGGGGCTCTGCAAATGCAACATGACACCTGCAGACCAATCCATCTAAGTCTGCATTTCAAATGGCGTTCCTCCCCTTTCGAGCTCTGCCGTGCACCCAAACAGTGGTTCCCCTCAACATATGGGGTATCAGCGTTCTCAGGTAAGTTGGACAACAACTTTTGGGGTCTAATTTGTCCTGTTACCCTTGGGAAAATAAAAACGTGGGGGCTAAAATATCATTTTCGTGGAAAAAAAATATATTTTATTTTCAAGGCTCTGCGTTATAAACTGTAGTGAAACACTTGTTGGTTCAAAGCTCTCACAACACATTTAGATAAGTTCCTTGGAGGGTCTAGTTTCCAATATGGGGTCAATTGTGGTGGGTTTCTATTGTTTAGGTACATCAGGGGCTCTGCAAATGCAACATAACACCTGCAGTCCATTGCATCTAAGTCTGCATTTCAAACGGTGCTCCTTCCCTTCCAAGCTCTGCCATGCACTCAAATGGTGGTTCCCCCCCACATGTGGGGTATCAGCGTACTCAGGACAAATTGGACAATAACATTTGTGGTCCAATTTCTCCTGTTACCCTTGGGAAAAAAAAATTGCGGGCTAAAACATAATTTTGTGGAAAGAAAAAATGATTTTTTAATTATCACAATGCTACATTCTAAACTTTAGTGAAACAATTGGGGGTTAAAAGTGCTCACCACACATCTAGATAAGTTCCTTAGGGGGTCTTCTTTCCAAAATGGGGTCACTTGTGGGGGGTTTCCACTGTTAAGGCACGTCAGGGGCTCTCCAAATGCGACATGGCGTCCGATCTCAATTCCAGCCAATTTTGCATTGAAAAGTCAAATGGCACTCCTTCCCTTCCGAGCTCTGCCATGTGCTCAAACAGTGGTTTATCCCCATATAGGAAGTATCGGCGTACTCAGGACAAATTGCACAACAACTTTTGGGGTCCAATTTATCCTGTTACCCTTGGGAAAATAAAAAATTTGGGGCAAAAATCATTTTTTGTGAAAATTAATATGAAATTTTTTTTACGGCTCTACATTATAAACTTCTGTGAAGCACTTGGAGGTTCAAAGTGCTCACCACACATCTAGATTAGTTCCTTAGGGGGTCTACTTTCCAAAATGGTGTCAATTGTGGGGATATCCACTGTTTAGGCACATCAGGGGCTCTCCAATCGTGACATGGGCTCCGATCTCAATTCCAGCAAATCTTGCATTGAAAAGTCAAATGGCGCTCCTTCCCTTCCGAGCTCTGCCATGTGCCCAAACAGTAGTTTACCCCCACATATGGGGTATCGGCGTACTCAGGACAAATTGTACAACAGCTTTTGTGGTCCAATTTCTCCTGTTACCCTTGGTAAAATGAAACAAATTGGACCTGAAGTAAAAATTTTGTGAAAAAAAAGTTAAATGTTCAATTTTTTTAAACATTCAAAAAATTCCTGTGAAGCACCTGAAGGGTTAATAAACTTTTTAAATGTGGTTTTGAGTACCTTGAGTGGTGCAGTTTTTAGAATGGTGTCACTTTTGGGCATTTTCTGTCATATAGACCCCTCAAAGTCACTTCAAGTGTGAGGTGGTCCGTAAAAAAATGGTTTAGAAAATTTTGTTGCAAAAATGAGAAATCGCTGGTCAACTTTTAACCCTTATAACTCCCTAACAAAAAAAAATTAATGTTTCCAAAATTGTGCTGATGTAAAGCAGACATGTGGGAAATGTTGCTTATTAACTATATTATGTGATATAACTCTCTAATTTAAGGGCATAAAAACTAAGAGTTTGAAAATTGCTAAATTTTCATAATTTCCGACAAATTTTTGTTTTTTTCACAAATAAATGCAAGTCATATCGAAGAAGTTTTACCACTATCATGAAGTACAATATGTCACGAGAAAACAGTGTCAGAATCACCAGGATCCGTTGAAGCGTTTCAGAGTTATGACCTCATAAAGTGACAGTGGTCAGAATTGTAAAAATTGGCCCTGTCACTTAGGTGAAAACAGGCTTTGGGGTGAAGGGGTTAATAGTAACTCTGTGAGAAAAAATAAAAACAAACAAAGAAACAGAAGAAGGAAATAGTGCCAGGCAGCAAAACGCAGGGTAAAAATCCGCACCACAGATAGATATCCTAATATAAACAGCCCCTATCAGGGATACCATGTGTAAAAGCAGCCATGATTAATTAAGTAAAAAAAAAGACTTAAAAGAGAAGGTTCAAACGTGATATAGGAAAGCCAGGGTAATATAGGCTATAATACACACCTGACGAAGCTCATCGGGCGAAACGCGCGTCGAGGCGCTTGGCATCACTGCAGCAGGATCTACCCACCCTCTAGAGACCAGCCATGGCTACAGGTACAGCAGGATTATATATTTATGTTTACCTCCCTTTTTACCTGCTATGCTAGTGGTTCAAACCAGTCAGTCATTCAGGTGTGTATTATAGCCTATACTATCCTGGCTTTCCTATATCACGTTTGAACCTTCTCTTTTAAGTCTTTTTTTACTTAATTAATCATGGGTGCTTTTACATATGGTATCCCTGATAGGGGCTGTTTATATTAGGATATCTATCTGTGGTGCGGATTTTTACCCTGCGTTTTGCTGCCTGGCACTATTTCCTTCTTCTGTTTCTTTGTTTGTTTTTGGTTTTTTTTTCTCACAGAGTTACTATTAATGTGATGTGATTATTATTATGATATTTAATAAAATTTGTTACATTTGCAAATTCTGGTGCTCTGCTTCCATTTTGGTATATAGTCCTTAGAACTCTCTTTCTTTGGGTATTTTGAGGATTTGGACTATATTTTTATAGGTTGATATATACTGTTGTTTTGGGAGCATATATTCTCCTTGAAAAAAAGGGGGAAAAAATCTATAGGTTGTGTTGTCTAAAATAAAAAAAGTAGGCTCTATGCACTTTTAAATAGGTTCCAGGGGTACACAGGCAGCATTGGTGTGGTCAGCGGAGGACAATTGGAAGGAGGGACCGCAGACAGACTTACTAGGCCTAAAATAAAAAAAAGTAGGCTCTATGCACTTTTAAATAAGTTCCAGGGGTACACAGGCAGCATTGGTGTGGTCAGCGGAGGACAATTGGATGGAGGGACCGCAGACAGACTTACTAGGCCTAAAATAAAAAAAGTAGGCTCTATACACTTTTAAATAGGTTCCAGGGGTACACAGGCAGCATTGGTGTGGTCAGCGGAGGACAATTGGAAGGAGGGACCGCAGACAGACTTACTAGGCCTAAAATAAAAAAAGTAGGCTCTATGCACTTTTAAATGTGCTCTGGAGTCATTATAATAATTGCCTCTGTGTTTATCACAGTTTTTTCCAGACCTACTATGGATTTTAGAGCCCGCGATTCCACCTGGCGGGTTCAAATCGATGATGCATTTAAGGATGGTTTGGATGGGGGAGTGGACGGATTGGGAGGTGATTTACAGGAGTCAATAGCCTGGTTTAAGGAGCTCCTCCGTAAGAGGACTAAAGTATGGTGGAACCACGCTTACTTCGAGAAATACCTAGAAGGGAAATTAATCCCTCGTGGATGAAGGTTACATGTGTTCCCCTCCTTTTCTATCCCTGAAGGTGACTTTAAAGACAAGTGGGAGGAGCTATCAAATACCTGCTCCCTGGGCTATATAGCTCTCCTTAAAGATATGGATTCACGTATATTAAATGATATTGAAGTTGAAATTGAGTCAATTCAATTGATTCTTAAAAGAGAGATGTCTGTAGACGCACTGAAAAAGTTAAATGACTCCATTGATGTTGATCTTCAGAAGTGGGCTACCGAGATACAGACCAATAAAGCGAGAAAGTTCAGGCGTGATATGCAAGACAAACAAACCTCTAATGTATATAGATGGCGTGGCCAAGGGGATCGTTCCCGCTCCCGTTACAGAAATGTGTCAAGTTTCAGATCTAGATCACGATCAGTGGCATCGAACGCATCTCGAGATGTACAGCAAACTCAGGTGCCAGAAGATCAAACTGGACCCACGATTTCACAAAACAGAATTACTACTAGACAGACATCAAAAAATAAAGGTTCAACCGGGAGACAACAGGGGACAGGGACCCAGGGTGGCCTTCAGGTACTCAATCTGTCTACAAGAACGTTTACCGATGAACAAATTGCGGTGCTAAGTAGGGGCTTGACCTTCTCTCCCACTCACCCTTTTGACTTTTTTACAGCCTTAAAGGACCTTCATCTCTTTGCGAGAAAATTGATCCTGCGAAAATTACACCACAGGAGCAATGACTCGGCGGATCCCCTGACTGAGACAGAAAGAGAAACATTGCGGATTTTGGAAGAATTATTGGACGAACAGTCCCCGATGCCTCAAGGTAGGTTTCCGCCTGCCATCATGCCCAGATCAATGAGGTTTCCCCCTTTGTCACTGTGCCCAGCAGTAGACCTGTTTACCAAATTGGTGAGTGCTGATTTAAAAAAACTGTCATCAAAACGCCAATTTGATAATTTGACATACAAAGAACGGTCTGCTATTAGGGAACTACAATCCTATACGGATGTGGTTTATAAATCTGCTGACAAGGGGGGAAATATCGTGATCTGGCCATGTGATAAGCACGAAAAAGAGGTGTTTCGTCAACTTAAGGATACGACTACATATACGAAACTCACCTATAACCCAATGATCTCTTTCTCGTCTCAGTTACAGGTGATACTTACCCATGCTTTAGATGAAGGTATCATTGACAAAAGGGTGTGGGAGGGATTGACGGTCAGGCACCCTAGGGTCCCTACATTTTATCTTTTACCCAAGGTCCACAAGGACGCTGTCAACCCCCCGGGACGTCCGATCGTGTCAGGCATCGATGGGCTTTGTGACCCGATTTGCAAGTTCATAGATTTTTACCTGAAACCATTAGTCAAGGTCCTACCCTCGTATGTCAGAGACACGACGGACGTCCTTACTAGGGTGGACGGGGTCCTTGTGGACCTTGAGGTCCTCCTGGTCACTGCGGATGTCCAAACCTTGTACACCTGCATTGACCATGAGCATGGCCTGGAAGCGGTCCGTCTCTTCCTGGGGACCTCCGACCTGGGCGGCCCTATGTGTCATTTTATCCTCGAGCTGTTGCGCTTTGTCCTCACACACAACTTCTTTGTATTTAAGGATTCTTATTATCTTCAGAAGCGTGGCACGGCCATGGGTGTGGCCTGTGCGCCCTCGTACGCCAATCTCTTTCTGGGTTACTGGGAGAGATCTTTGTTTGGCGACGGGGGGGGGCTCAGGCCGCTGACCATGTGCTGTGCTGGCTTATATACATAGATGGTATTCTATTTCTGTGGGGGGGCACGGCGCGACAGCTCGAGGACTTTATGAGTAGGCTGAATGACAACCCGTTTAATATCTTTCTTACTTATCAATATGATACTCGGCGGGTCGATTTTCTTGACATCAGTCTGGAGATCGATACTTCTCATAGGGTACAGACTGATGTATTTAGAAAGCCGACTGCCGTTAACGCTTTGCTTCATGCCGACTCAGCACACAATCCAGCGACAGTGAGGGCCGTCCCAGTCGGACAGTTCCTTAGTATGAGACGGATCTGCTCTACTGAAGATAGGTTTCAAACCCAGGCCGTTGCTCTTAAGGCACGTTTTGAGGCACGCGGCTATAGCCAGAGGTGCATCAGGCGTGGCTATGATAGAGCTAGGAGGACGCATCGTAGGGACCTTCTCTACACCATCGGTAATCGTACCAAGGCCGGGCCGGAGGACTCAAAAATACATTTCATAACAACTTATAATCATGAGTGGTGTAATATGAGAGACATTCTGGCCCGGCATTGGCCCATTTTGGGTACTGAGCCATCCCTGGGTCCCTCTCTGGGCGACTATCCCTCTATGACAGCAAGGAGGTCCCCTAACCTGAAAAATATGCTTATCCGAAGTCACTACTTTCCTCCCGCTAGTAACCCCTTTGGCACTAGAGGACCAACCCTGGGATGTTTCCAGTGTGGCCACTGTGTGGCTTGTGCCAACATTGTACGGACAGCCTCCTTCACGTCATCTGATGGCAATAGGACATTCTCCATTAGACACCACATATCGTGCAGCACCACGAATGTTATATATTATGCTACGTGTGGCTGCCCTTTGATTTATGTGGGTCTAACGTCAAGGGAGCTCCGTATACGTACTAGGGAGCACGTGCGTGACATCCGGGCAGCTAAGGGCGCAGTCGATGCCTCTGATCTAAAGACGATACCCCATCACTTTAAATTGCACCATGACTGCGACGCGGGGTTGCTGCGGATCAGGGGCATCAACTGTGTCCATTGGGGTGCACGAGGGGGAAATTACAAAAAGATGCTAGCGCAGCGTGAAGCAAGCTGGATTGTCAGGTTGAATACGGTTGCGCCATACGGCCTGAACGAGTCGCTCAGTTTTCCTTCATTTCTTTAAATAAATATTTTTTGTGGATTATTATTTTTTTATATTTTTTTATTTTATGGTCTGTATCTCGGTTAGCCCATTTTTCTTTCACCCCTCCTCTGTCTTTGTGACAGAATAATGTAATTCTACTTTCCCCCATCCATGTGGGAACTGGTTTCCATTGGCCGGTTCCTGGTTTTATTGTTTTTAGTGTCGTTGTGTCATTTTTTCACCTGTATGTCCTAATTCTGTTTTTTCTTCACAGTTGTTATTTTGTCTATTGCTGCTTTGCTGAGATGTGCCTTCCTCTCTTTTCCGCCATGTGGAGGATCCGGCGTTAGGTCCATAAGAAGCAATTTAATATCGGCTCTATTGTCATCATGGAAGATGCGGCATATTTTAATTGTATTATATATATATATATACAGTGGGGCAAAAAAGTATTTAGTCAGTCAGCAATAGTGCTAGTTCCACCACTTAAAAAGATGAGAGGCGTCTGTAATTTACATCATAGGTAGACCTCAACTATGGGAGACAAACTGAGAAAAAAAAATCCAGAAAATCACATTGTCTGTTTTTTTATCATTTTTTTTGCATATTATGGTGGAAAATAAGTATTTGGTCAGAAACAAACAATCAAGATTTCTGGCTCTCACAGACCTGTAACTTCTTCTTTAAGAGTCTCCTTTTTCCTCCACTCATTACCTGTAGTAATGGCACCTGTTTAAACTTGTTATCAGTATAAAAAGACACCTGTGCACACCCTCAAACGGTCTGACTCCAAACTCCACTATGGGGAAGACCAAAGAGCTGTCAAAGGACACCAGAAACAAAATTGTAGCCCTGCACCAGGCTGGGAAGACTGAATCTGCAATAGCCAACCAGCTTGAAGTGAAGAAATCAACAGTGGGAGCAATAATTAGAAAATGGAAGACATACAAGACCACTGATAATCTCCCTCGATCTGGGGCTCCACGCAAAATCCCACCCCGTGGGGTCAGAATGATCACAAGAACGGTGAGCAAAAATCCCAGAACCACGCGGAGGGACCTAGTGAATGAACTGCAGAGAGCTGGGACCAATGTAACAAGGCCTACCATAAGTAACACACTACGCCACCATGGACTCAGATCCTGCAGTGCCAGACGTGTCCCACTGCTTAAGCCAGTACATGTCCGGGCCCGTCTGAAGTTTGCTAGAGAGCATTTGGATGATCCAGAGGAGTTTTGGGAGAATGTCCTATGGTCTGATGAAACCAAACTGGAACTGTTTGGTAGAAACACAACTTGTCGTGTTTGGAGGAAAAATAATACTGAGTTGCATCCATCAAACACCATACCTACTGTAAAGCATGGTGGTGGAAACATCATGCTTTGGGGCTGTTTCTCTGCAAAGGGGCCAGGACGACTGATCCGGGTACATGAAAGAATGAATGGGGCCATGTATCGTGAGATTTTGAGTGCAAACCTCCTTCCATCAGCAAGGGCATTGAAGATGAAACGTGGCTGGGTCTTTCAACATGACAATGATCCAAAGCACACCGCCAGGGCAACGAAGGAGTGGCTTCGTAAGAAGCATTTCAAGGTCCTGGAGTGGCCTAGCCAGTCTCCAGATCTCAACCCTATAGAAAACCTTTGGAGGGAGTTGAAAGTCCATGTTGCCAAGCGAACAGCCAAAAACATCACTGCTCTAGAGGAGATCTGCATGGAGGAATGGGCTAACATACCAACAACAGTGTGTGGCAACCTTGTGAAGACTTACAGAAAACGTTTGACCTCTGTCATTGCCAACAAAGGATATATTACAAAGTATTGAGATGAAATTTTGTTTCTGACCAAATACTTATTTTCCACCATAATATGCAAATAAAATGTTAAAAAAACAGACAATGTGATTTTCTGGATTTTTTTTTCTCAGTTTGTCTCCCATAGTTGAGGTCTACCTATGATGTAAATTACAGACGCCTCTCATCTTTTTAAGTGGTGGAACTTGCACTATTGCTGACTGACTAAATACTTTTTTGCCCCACTGTATATATATATATATATATATATATATATATATATATATATATATATATATATATAGTGTTATTACTTTTCTTTCCATGTGACTTAGTATGGACTTTTTAGATATTATACTGACTGCAGGTCACTTATTTATTGTTGTATTTTGTGGTGTTTTTGCCCCTCTTGATCTGTGTGTCGCTGCGGTCATGCGTCCTGACTCCTCCCCATTGGCCTTTTTGTTATTGGGATCTGGTATTTTTATGTCCTCACTACATTGACGGCAGTGCGCATGCGCGGACGCGGTCTGCCGACTCCTGCTCCCGGGCGGCGTCCTTACTGCCTCCTACGTGTGACCGGGGGCTTTCCCCGCTCGCACGGTATGATGCAGGACGCCGCTTTCTGGTGTAGGACCTGCGGCCCGATCTGCGCATGCGCCGCATATGCCGCTTGCTATTGGCTGATTCCTAGCATGTGATACATCACATGTCCTAGGATGGCCCTTTTTAAGGTCCTTCTCGGCAACCTTCACTATCCCCTTGATAAAGCGGTTATATGGAATAAGCGAAACGTACGTCGGGTGTCGTTTTCATCCTGGTTCCGGTCCGGTGTGCGGTGTAGCCCCTCTCATTTGCGGTAAGCCCCAATATTTTACTACCAGTGACGGTCTTTCACTTTATTATATGCACCACTGGCTTCCTGCAGCGTTGTGTATTTTCAGTCTGCTGCATCAGACTGCTTTGGACTTGTTGTGCTCCCGCACACTGGGTGGATACTGGTTTCCATCCTTTCTTGCACTTTGAACTGTGTTCTTTGTGTATATACTACTATCTTACGTTATTTACTGTATGTATATTTATACCCTGTATCTGTAATAAATTGATATACCCATTATACTCCTGGTTCTCCGGTTTTTAGTGATAGTGTGACTAAGGCTAATAGGTTTTGTGGTCCATTTTCTCCTATAACTCCTTGTGAATGTAAAACTTTTTTGACTAAACAAAAGTTTTAATCCAAAAAATTGCAAATTGTCTCCGCGAGGAGAAACGATACTTCTTGAATCCAAATTTTTTTTTTTTTTTCATTTAGCCGCCTTCATTTCTGTGTAGCATCAGAAGGGTTAACAACTTCCCTTACAACTGATTAGAATAATTGAGGGGGGTAGTTTTTAAAATGGAATCATATTGGGTGTTTTCTAATATAAAGGACCCTTAACCCCTTTAACTCAGAAGATGGTTTGTACATTAATGACCAGTCCAATTTTTACAATTCTGACCACTGTCAATTTATGTGGTAATAACTTTAGAACGCTTTAACAGATCCAGCTGATTCTGAGAATGTTTTTTGTGACATATTGTACTTCACGACAGTGGTAAAAATTCTTTGATATGACTTATGTTTATTTGTGTACAAAACGGAAATTTGGCAAAAATTTAGAAAATTTTGCAATTTTTAATCTTTGAGCTTTTATGCCCTTAAATCGAAGAGATAAAATAGTCAATAAATAACATTTCCCACATGTCTCATTTTCATCGCCACTCTGAAGCAAAATGTATTTCATTAGGATGTTAAGGTTTAAAAGTTGACCAGCGATTTCTCATTTTTTCAACAAAATTTACAAAACCATTTTTTAGGGACCATCTCACATTTGAAGTCACTTTGATGGGTCTATATGATATAAAATACCCAAAAGTGACACCATTCAAAAAACTGCACCCCTCAAGGTACTCAAAACCACATTCAAGAAGTTTAATTACCCTTCAATTGCTTCACAGGAATTTTTAGAATGTGGAAATAAAATGATACAGGAAAGTTATATATATATATATATATATATATATATATATATCTTTATACCTTGTTAGCCAGTAGATAGAAAAATATTTAGAATTGAGAGTCCTCAGTGTCTGACACCTTTTAGTGGCTAACTGAAAAGATGGTAACAAATTGCAAGCTACACAGGTCTCTTCATCAGGCATAGACTAATACAAAATCTGAAGAATCACATATTTATGCACAACATAGCACATAAATAATGCCCTAGAAAAGATAGGTGACATGAAGCAGAACTACCAATATTGGAGAGTGATGAACATTTGTGGCCATAAATATTGGAACAGTTCATAGATAAGGAGTGTGAATGTTTTATTGTCCTCTGATTGGGGTCTGGTTACCTGTTGTGATGCTCAGACCTCGAGGGGGCATCACAACACAGAACAAGACCCCAATCAGAGGGCAATAAAACATTCACACTCCTTATCTATGAGCTATTCCAATATTTATGGCCACAGCTGTTGATCACTCTCCCATATTGGTAGTTCTGCTTCACGTCACCTGTCTTACCTATGGCATTATTTCTGTTCTGTGTTGTGCATAAATATGTGATTCTTCAGATTTATTATTAGTCTATTCTTGACGAAGAGACCTGAGTAGTCTCAAAAGCTTGCAATTTGTTACCATCTTTTCAGTTAGCCATTAAAAGGTTTCAACCACTGAGGACTCTCAATTCGAAAAAAATGAACATTCAACTTTTTTTCACTAAAATTTTATTGCAGATCCATTTTTTTTATTTTGACAAGTGTAATGGGAAAAGTGGACCCCAAAATTTGCTGTGTAACTTCTCCTGAGTACGCTGATACCCCATATGAGGGAGAAAACTACTGTTTGGGTACACGGCTCAGAAGGGAAGGAGCGTCGTTTGACTTTTTGAATGTAAAATTTACTGGAATCATTAGCAGACATCATATCACATTTGGAGAGCCCCAGATAAGAATAAAAACTGTAAACTTCCCGCAACTGACCCAATTTTTGAAACTAGACCTCGGAAGGAATGTATTTAGATGTCTGGTGAGCACCTTGAACCCTTCAGGTGCTTCACAGAAGTCTATAATTTTGAGCCATGAAAATAATAAAATCACATTTTCCCCATAAAAAATTTATTTTAACCCCAAATTTTGCATTTTCATAAGGGTAACAGGAGATATTGCACCTTACAATTTGTAGTATGCCAATATCCGATATGTGGGGGAATACTACTTTTGAGGAACAGTGCAAAGCTCAGAAGGGAAAAGGCGCCATATTGGAGTTCAGCTTTTGCTTGAATGGTTTGAGGGTGACATGTCACATTGTCAGAGCCCCTGAGGTACCAGAACAGAAACCCCCTATATGTGAACTCATTTTACAAACTATACCCCCAATGAATTCATCTAGGGGTGCAGTGATCATAATGACACCACATGGGCCTCACAGTATTTTATACCATTGAGCGGTGAACAAAGAATAAATTAAAATTTTACCACTAAAATGTTGTTTTAGCCCCAAGTTTTTAATTTTTCTAAGGGCTAATAGGAATTTTTTTTTACAGCTTATTGAGGTTGCAAATACCCTACATGTAATAGGGAAATATTTTTTAGGCACAGTGCAAAGCTCAGAAGGCAAGGAGCACCAGATATTACTGTTATGATTTGCACTTGCCATGACTCACTGGGAGAGGACATTAGGTGACAGAACAGTAGAATCCCCAGAAATGACCCAATTTTTTCAGAATACACCTCTCAATGAATTTATCTAGGGTTGCAGTGATCATATTGACACCACAGGTGTGTCACAGAATTTTACACCATTAGGTAGTGAAGAAACCATTAGGCAGTGAAGAAAAAATAAATATATTTTACCACCAAAATATTGTTTTAGCCCTAGATTTTACATTTTCACGCAAGAAATGTGTAAAAATGGAACCATAATTTGTCCTACAATTTCTACTGAAAGTGGCAATACCCAATACAGTACTGCCTAGGCATATGGAGAGACTTGAGAGAAATAGAGCGCTATTTGCCTCCGGGAGCGTGGATTTTCCGAGAACAGTTTGCAGACTCCATATACAGGGCCACTAATTGCTAGAAGAGCAGAATCCCCCCTCAAGTGACTTCATTTTAGAAAGTATACCCATTTGGTAATTTATCTACAGATGTATTGACAATTTTAACTCCATGGGTATTTTCCAGAAACAAGCAGCAATGAATGTTGCTGAGTGAAAATTGCACACTGCCGTTGTAGTGGTTACGGAACTGCAACACAGAACTAGGATAGAAAGTGACCCTGCACTGAGACTAGGCTGATACCCTACGATGGAGTGGGCGACCCATTCCTTGCGAATAGACCCACCGACGATCCTAGGTTAATCTCAACGAAGACCTATAGATAGGGGAAAGGAGGTCCCTAAAAGATCTAAGGACTGGGTATAAAAAACAGGTCACCTCCTAATAGAAAACACAGAGACAGCTGCAGAAACCAACAGAAAACAGAAACTAAGGATAGCAGAACCAGAGGTCTCAGAACTGCATAATCCATCACAGAAAGCTATCAAAGCACCTAGCCAGAACTCCAGCGGATTAACACTTTTGTCCAGCAAGGATTGGGAGGCAGGTGCTGGGTAAAAAAGGGTGATATAATCACCTGACCTAAGACAACCCAGCACCAGGGGAAAAAGACCAGCAGCCAGAAAACCACAAGATGGTGGATGGTCAAAAATATAACAGATTCTAACAGTAGTGACCAGTACACTGTTGTGACCTGTGCATTGCATTCACAAGTACGTTAAGCCCAGCCGGTGCTTCTGGAGACATGCACCCATAAGGTAGGTGGGCTTTCATTACTTCAGAATTGCCAAATATGTGGAACCTTAATGTGGTTTAGGTACTGTGTGGGGCTCAGAAGAGAAGGGGGCATTTGGATTTGGGAGCACAGAATTTGCTGAATTTCTTTTGGAGGTGAGGAGCCATTTCACTTTTCTGAAGCCTTTGTACTACCAGTAACCTGGAATCCCCCTATATTTCCATTAACAGATTACAGACCTGAGTGGGGACTTGCTTTTTTGTGGATTGAGTTTTTATTGGGAACATTTTACATAACATTTGGGATCACATATATCCGGCGGTCTATGCTGAGCACTTACTTTACACTAGAAGTCCCAGAAATTTTGAGCTCCCCCCTGAAATCCTGAAAGAGGGTCAAATGACCCTTAGTCCAAACTGACAACTCTGATGGCTCCAATTAGCATCCTTTCATTTGTAAATGTGGCCATTGCCTGAGGAATCTGCAGAGGGCAATTGTGTTGATCCACCTCAACAAAGGTCTTATAAGAGAGTGTAAACAAAATATTGTAAGCTGCTCCTGAGTAGGGTTGAGCGACCTTGACCTTTTTAGAGTCGAGTCGTGTTTCGCAAAACCCGACTATCTTAGAAGTCGAGTCGAGTGGAATCGGCCGATTATCGCGAAAAGTCGGGTATCGCCCGAAACACGAAACCCAATGCAAGTCAATGGGGGAGCATAGTCGGCAGTGAGTGGAGGCCAGGAAAACAACTACACTGCCCATTTTAATGGCAAAAACATCCATTCTTGTTACTGAAGCTTGTCAATTGTAATTTAGCTTATAATAATTGGAAAGCATTTGAAATTGGGGCTCATTTGGCTAAAGTTGTGGGGGGTAGGGCTGGTTCAAGTAATTAGTGGGCCCAGGAAATCTGGAACACGTCACGGCAGTGGAGCAGGGAGAGGTAAGTATTTAAACTTTGCAAGTGCTGTGATCCTGAGCAAGCAAGGGGGGCCCACTAGTTGGCATTGGCACTGGCACAGGGCCCCTCAAAGTACAGCGGTGTGTTTGCACGGCGGGGGCGCCTCCCACCGGCAGCAACACTTTTGCGTACTATGAGAGGCCCTGTGCCAGTGACGTCGCCAACTAGTATTCCTCCCCCCACCTGATGAAGGAACCTGCACTTTCATCTGCACCTTCCTCTTTGTCCTCGTGTAAGGTGGTATGGTATGCGGGAAGAGGAACCTGACTTTCAGCAGGGTCACAATCTTGCTGTGTAGCGTGCACGGGGAATTTAGCGTTATGGGTCAATGTACAAGCAGACTCATCTATCACTGGCTGGGCAATGGGCAGGATGAGGAGGAAACACAGATATAGGCCCAAAGAATAAAGTGGGCTAAATGCAATTCAAAATTGGTAACACAGGACTAACCAGGGGGCATTGCAGTGGAGGACAACTGGAATGAGAGGCTGACACAGAGAGTAGGCCCAAATCAGTAAGTAGTCGAAATGCAGTTCAAAATTGGCAACCGTAGTAAACAGGCGGCACAGCTTTGTTCAGTGGAGGAGAACAGCAAGGAGCGTCAGACACCGATAGTAGGCCCCAACCCAACTAGTAGGCCAAATGCAGTCTAACATTAACAACTACTTAACGAGAGCCTGAAAATGGAATTTCAGGACAGGAAACCAGGAGAACAGCAAGGAGCGGCAGACACTGTTAGTAGGCCCCAAACCAACTAGTACGCCAAATGCAGTTGTTCCATTTAACCACTATTTAATAAGAGCCTGAAGACAGAAGCTCAGGAAAGGCAACCTGGAAAACACCTTGGAGTGGAACACACCGTCTCTACACCCCATACCCATTTTGTAGGCCTAATGCAGTGTAGTTTCCAACAACTACTAAACGAGAGCCTGAAGATAGAAGCTCAGGAAAGGCAACCTGGAGAACACCTTGGAGTGGAACACACCGTCTCTACACCCCATACCCAATTTGTAGGCCTAATGCAGTGTAGTTTCCAACAACTACTAAACGAGAGCATTAAGATCGAAGCAATGGCGAGGAAACCTGGGGAACACCTTGGAGTGGAACACACCATCTCTCTACACCCCATACCCAATTTGTAGGCCTAATGCAGTGTAGTTTCCAACAACTACTAAACGAGAGCCAGAAGATCGAAGCAATGGAGAGGAAACCTGGGGAACACCTTGGAGTGCAACACACCATCTCTCTACACCCCATACCCAATTTGTAGGCCTAATGCAGTGTAGTTTCCAACAACTACTAAACGAGAGCCAGAAGATCGAAGCAATGGAGAGGAAACCTGGGGAACACCTTGGAGTGCAACACACCATCTCTCTACACCCCATACCCAATTTGTAGGCCTAATGCAGCGTAGTTTCCAACAACTTCTAAACGAGAGCATTAAGATCAAAGCAATGGCGAGGAAACCTGGGGAACACCTTGGAGTGGAACACACCATCTCTCTACACCCCATACCCATTTTGTAGGCCTAATGCAGTGTAGTTTCCAACAACTACTAAACGAGAGCCTGAAGATAGAAGCTCAGGAAAGGCAACCTGGAGAACAACTTGGAGTGGAACACACCGTCTCTACACCCCATACCCAATTTGTAGGCCTAATGCAGTGTAGTTTCCAACAACTACTAAACGAGAGCATTAAGATCGAAGCAATGGCGAGGAAACCTGGGGAACACCTTGGAGTGGAACACACCGTCTCTACACCCCATACCCAATTTGTAGGCCTAATGCAGTGTAGTTTCCAACAACTACTAAACGAGAGCATTAAGATCGAAGCAATGGCGAGGAAACCTGGGGAACACCTTGGAGTGGAACACACCATCTCTCTACACCCCATACCCAATTTGTAGGCCTAATGCAGTGTAGTTTTCTACAACTACTAAACGAGAGTCGGAAGACCGAAGCAATGTGGACGAAACCTGGGGAACACCTTGGAGTGTAACACACCATCTCTCTACACCCCATACCCAATTTGTAGGCCTAATGCAGTGTAGTTTTCTACAACTACTAAACGAGAGTCGGAAGACCGAAGCAATGTGGACGAAACCTGGGGCACACCTTGGGGCGGCAGACACCGTTAGTAGGCCCTATCCATGCAGTTTTAAAATTCCTAGAGGCTGAAAACAAGACTATTGACGCTCAGCTTTTTTCAAAGGAACACAGCTGAATTGAGTGGCGCAGACAGACACAGGTAGTAGGCCTTAAACCAAAAATGTGGCTCACTGCAGCTTAAAAAAGGTTACAGGGTTACACAGGCAGCATTGCTCTGGGCAGTGGAGGACAATTTCAATAGTGGACCGCAGACAGACTTTGTACGCCTACTATTAAAAAAAGGATGCTCTATGCAATAAAAAATAGGTTCCAGGGGTACACGGGCAGCAGTGGTCTGGTCAGTGTAGGAGTAGTAGAAAGAACGGGCCGCAGACAGGCTTCGAAGGCCTAACATAAAAAAAAATTGGACTGTAGGCACTTTAACATTGGTTCCAGGGGTACACGGGCAGCAGTAGACTGGTCAGTGTAGTAGTAGAAGAAAGAACGGTCCGCAGACAGGCTTCGAAGGCCTAACATAATAAAATAGACTGGCTGTAGGCAATTTAAAATTTGTTCCAGGGGTACACGGGCAGCAGTAGACAGGTCATTGGAGGACTAGTGGAAGGAGGGACCGCAGACAGGCTTCGAAGGCCTAACATAATAAAATTGGACAGGCTGTAGGCACTTTATAATTGGTTCCAGGGGTACACGGGCAGCAGTAGACAGGTCAGTGGAGGCCTAGTGGAAGGAGGGACCGCAGACAGGCTTCGAAGGCCTAACATAATAAAATTGGACAGGCTGTAGGCACTTTATAATTGGTTCCAGGAGTACACGGGCAGCAGTAGACAGGTCAGTGTAGTAGTAGTTGACAGAACGGGCCGCAGACAGGCTTCGAAGGCCTACAATAATAAAATGGGCTGGCTGTAGGCAATTTAAAATTGGTTCCAGGGGTACACGGGCAGCAGTAGACAGGTCAGTGGAGGCCTAGTGGAAGGAGGGACCGCAGACAGGCTTCGAAGGCCTAACATAATAAAATTGGACAGGCTGTAGGCACTTTATAATTGGTTCCAGGAGTACACGGGCAGCAATAGGCAGGTCAGTGTAGTAGTAGTTGAAAGAACGGGCCGCAGACAGGCTTCGAAGGCCTAACATAATAAAATGGGCTGGCTGTAGGCAATTTAAAATTGGTTCCAGGGGTACACGGGCAGCAGTAGACAGGTCATTGGAGGCCTAGTGGAAGGAGGGACCGCAGACAGGCTTCGAAGGCCTAACATAATGAAATTGGACAGGCTGTAGGCACTTTATAATTGGTTCCAGGGGTACACGGGCAGCAGTAGACAGATCAGTGGAGGCCTAGTGGAAGGAGGGACCGCACACAGGCTTCGAAGGCCTAACATAATGAAATTGGACAGGCTGTAGGCACTTTATAATTGGTTCCAGGGGTACACGGGCAGCAGAAGACAGGTCAATGGAGGCCTAGTGGAAGGAGGGGCCGCAGACAGGCTTCGAAGGCCTAACATAATAAAATTGGACAGGCTGTAGGCACTTTATAATTGGTTCCAGGAGTACACGGACAGCAGGAGACAGGTCAGTGTAGTAGTAGTTGAAAGAACGGGCCGCAGACAGGCTTCGAAGGCCTAACATAATAAAATGGGCTGGCTGTAGGCAATTTAAAATTGGTTCCAGGGGTACACGGGCAGCAGTAGACAGGTCAGTGGAGGCCTAGTGGAAGGAGGGGCCGCAGACAGGCTTCGAAGGCCTAACATAATAAAATTGGACAGGCTGTAGGCACTTTATAATTGGTTCCAGGAGTACACGGGCAGCAGTAGACAGGTCAGTGTAGTAGTAGTTGAAAGAACGGGCCGCAGACAGGCTTCGAAGGCCTAACATAATAAAATGGGCTGGCTGTAGGCAATTTAAAATTGGTTCCAGGGGTACACGGGCAGCAGTAGACAGGTCAGTAGAGGCCTAGTGGAAGGAGGGACCACAGACTGGCTTCGAAGGCCTAACATAAAAAAATATTGAACTGTAGGCACTTTAACATTGGTTCCAGGGGTAAACGGGCAGCAGTAGACTGGTCAGTGTAGTAGTAGTAGAAAGAACGGGCCGCAGACAGGCTTCGAAGTCCTAACATAATAAAATGGGCTGGCTGTAGGCAATTTAAAATTGGTTCCAGGGGTAGACGGGCAGCAGTGGTCTGGTCAGCGGAGGCCGATTGTAATGAGTGTCTGCCAGTTAGTAGTCCAAAACAATAAATAAATGTGAATGTCTCGCATTAAAACAAAACAAAAACACTAAAGGGTGCAATCATTAGGTTCAGGGGTGGGATCCTCTGCGTAGTTTCAGACCTACTAATTTAGCGCAAAGTATTTACTGTGGTAAATAGAGGACACTGCCCCTGACTATGTTAAGTACCATCATACATGTCAACACAATGGTATTGTCAGTGACAGGAATGGAAGGATGTCAGCGCATAGACTAAACATTGGTGGAAGTGTGAGAGATAACTGTGGAAGTGGTAGAGCAATGTTTGACCTGGGGGCCCCTCATGTTACAACAGTGTGTCTGACGTTGGGTGCGCACCACCACCGCCAGAGACACTTTATTGTACTATGAGGGACCCAGTGGCAATGCCGTCGACCAAAAGCGGGCACACCCACCTCTTCAGACAAACAGCACTCTCACGGGTGCTTGCGCCAAGTCGCGATACCACGGCCCCGTGTGGGGAGTTTGGCCATTTAGGGAGGTGTAAACATGTCGTATGCTGGACAATCAGCTGCAGCAAATTAGACATTAGAAAAGTAATTCACAGTAGTCCACAGGCAAGAGCTTTTCATAGGAAAGCTAGGTGTCTGCCGGGCAAGGTGGAGCAAAAGAATTCGAAATCCAGTTGTGGTTCATTTTAATGAATGTTAGATCATCAACATTTTGGGAAGCCAGACGAGTCCTTTTTTCGGTTAATATTGAACCTGCAGCACTGAATACTCTTTCTGATAGGACACTAGCTGCCGGGCAAGCAAGCTCCTGCAATGCATATTCTGCCAATTCTGGCCAGGTGTCTAATTTTGATGCCCAGTAATCAAATGGGAATGACGGTTGAGGGAGAACATCGATAAGGGATGAAAAATAGTTAGTAACCATACTGGACAAATGTTGTCTCCTGTCACTTTCAATTGATGCAGCAGTACCTGTCCTGTCTGCGGTCATAGCAAAATCACTCCACAACCTGGTCAGAAAACCCCTCTGCCCAACGCCACTTCTGATGTGTGCACCCCTAACACTCCTGGTCTGCTGCCCCCTGGAGCTCGTGTGAGAACGATCACGTGCGCTGTGTGCTGGGAATGCCTGAAGCAAACGGTCAACAAGAGTTGATTGTTTGGTTGCTAATATTAGTTCCAAGTTCTCATGTGGCATAATATTTTGCAATTTGCCTTTATAGCGTGGATCAAGGAGGCAGGCCAACCAGTAATCGTCATCGTTCATCATTTTAGTAATGTGTGTGTCCCTTTTGAGGATACGTAAGGCATAATCCGCCATGTGGGCCAAAGTTCCAGTTGTCAAATCTGCGGTTGTGATTGGTTGAGGGGCAGTTTCAGGCAAATCTACGTCACTTGTGTCCCTCAAAAAACCAGAACCCGGCCTTGCCACGCAACCAATTTCCAGTGTCCCCGGGAAAGCTTCCTCATTAAAAATGTACTCATCCCCATCATCCTCCTCGTCCTCCACCTCCTCTTCGCCCGCTACCTCGTCCTGTACACTGCCCTGACCAGACAATGGCTGACTGTCATCAAGGCTTTCCTCTTCCTCTGGTGCAGACGCCTGATCCTTTATGTGCGTCAAACTTTGCATCAGCAGACACATTAGGGGGATGCTCATGCTTATTATGGCGTTGTCTGCACTAACCAGCCGTGTGCATTCCTCAAAACACTGAAGGACTTGACACATGTCTTGTATCTTCGACCACTGCACACCTGACAACTCCATGTCTGCCATCCTACTGCCTGCCCGTGTATGTGTATCCTCCCACAAAAACATAACAGCCCGCCTCTGTTGGCACAGTCTCTGAAGCATGTGCAGTGTTGAGTTCCACCTTGTTGCAACGTCTATGATTAGGCGATGCTGGGAAGGTTCAAAGACCGCTGATAGGTCTGCATACGGCTGGAGTGTACAGGCGAACGTCGGATATGTGAGCAAAGTCCACGCACTTTGAGGAGCAGGTCGGAGAACCCAGGATAAGTTTTCAATAAGCACTGCACCACCAGGTTTAAGGTGTGAGCCAGGCAAGGAATGTGTTTCAGTTGGGAAAGGGAGATGGCAGCCATGAAATTCCTTCCGTTATCACTCACTACCTTGCCTGCCTCAAGATCTACTGTGCCCAGCCACGACTGCGTTTCTTGTTGCAAGAACTTGGACAGAACTTCCGCGGTGTGTCTGTTGTCGCCCAAACACTTCATAGCCAATACAGCCTGCTGACGCTTGCCAGTAGCTGGCCCATAATGGGACAACTGGTGTGCAACAGTGTCAGCTGCCGATGGAGTGGTTGGCCGACTGCGGTCTGTGGAAGAGCTGTCGCTTCTGCAGGAGGACGAGGAGGAGGAGGAGGGGTGCGGATGCCTACAGCCAACTGTTTCCTAGACCATGGGTAGGCACAACTGTCCCAAAATTGATGTCCCCTGTGGACCCTGCATCCACCACATTCACCCAGTGTGCCGTGATGGACACGTAACGTCCCTGGCCATGCCTACTGGTCCATGCATCTGTAGTCAGGTGCACCTTTGTACTCACAGATTGCCTGAGTGCATGGACGATGCGCTGTTTAACATGCTGGTGCAGGGCTGGGATGGCTTTTCTGGAAAAAAAGTGTCGACTGGGTAGCTTGTAGCGTGGTTCAGCGTACTCCATCAGGGCTTTGAAAGCTTCGCATTCAACTAACCGGTAGGGCATCATCTATAACGAGATTAGTCTAGCTATGTGGGCGTTAAAACCCTGTGTACGCGGATGCGAGGATAAGTACTTCCTTTTTCTAACCAGAGTCTCAGGGTAGGGTAGGGTGAGCTGGACTGGAGAGCTGGAGATCGTGGAACTTGCGGGTGTGCCGGTGGACATGGCAGACTGAGAGACGGTTGGAGACGGTATTGTTTCCGCCGGTGCCCTAGATGCAATATTTCCTCCTACAAAACTGGTGATTCCCTGACCCTGACTGCTTTTGGCTGGCAAAGAAACCTGCACAGATACTGCCGGTGGTGCGGAAAATGGTGGCCTTACAGTGACGGAAGGGATGTTCCGTTGCTGACTAGCTTCATTGGCCGAGGGTGCTACAACCTTAAGGGACGTTTGGTAGTTAGTCCAGGCTTGAAAATGCATGGTGGTTAAATGTCTATGCATGCAACTTGTATTGAGACTTTTCAGATTCTGACCTCTGCTTAAGCTAGCTGAACATTTTTGACAGATGACTTTGCGCTGATCAATTGGATGTTGTTTAAAAAAATGCCAGACTGCACTCTTCCTAGCATCGGATCCCTTTTCAGGGATTGCAGACTGAGCTTTAACCGGATGGCCACGCTGTCCTCCAACAGGTTTTGGCTTTGACACACGTTTTGGGCCAGATACGGGCCCGGCAGATGGAACCTGTTGCGATGTTGATGCCTGCTGCGGCCCCTCCTCCACCTCCGCTTCTGAACTACTGCCGCCTGCACCCTGTTCCCCCAATGGCTGCCAATCGGGGTCAACAACTGGGTCATCTATTACCTCCTCTTCTAGCTCGTGTGCAACTTCGTCTGTGTCACCGTGTCGGTCGGTGGTATAGCGTTCGTGACGGGGCAACATAGTCTCATCAGGGTCTGATTGTGGATCAGTACCCTGAGAGGGCAATGTTGTGGTCTGAGTCAAAGGACCAGCATAGTAGTCTGGCTGTGGCTGTGCATCAGTGCACTCCATGTCAGAATCTACTTGTAATGGGCATGGCCTGTTAAGTGTTTCACTTTCTAAGCCAGGGACGGTATGTGTAAAGAGCTCCATGGAGTAACCCGTTGTGTCGCCAGCGGCATCCTTCTCTCTTGTTGTTGTTTTTGCTGAAGAGGACAAGGAAGCGACTTGTCCCTGACCGTGAACATCCACAAGTGACGCGCTGCTTTTACATTTACCAGTTTCAGAAGAGGAGGCAAAAGAGCTAGAGGCTGAGTCTGCAAGGTAAGCCAAAACTTGCTGTTGCTGCTCCGGCTTTAAAAGCGGTTTTCCTACTCCCAGAAAAGAGAGCGTTCGAGGCCTTCTGTAGCCAGACGACGAACCTGGCTCCACAGCTCCAGACTTAGGTGGAATATTTTTTTTCCCACAACCACCTGATGCTCCACTACCACTACCATCATTACCAGCTGACAATGAACGCCCACGGCCACGACCTCTTGCACCAGACTTCCTCATTGTTTTAAAAACTTAACCAAAGTAACTTTATTTGTTGCTGTCAAACAACTTACACGGTGACCTATAACTTCAGTATGATTTCAATATCCCTTTACAGGTTGGTGAGACCACAAGGAAAATCAGGCACAATGTTACACACTCTGTTTTCTGTGGCACCAAATCACAGAGATGCCACACACGCAGGACTGTCACTCAAGCACAAATGTCAATATTAATCTCCCACCTATTTTTTTTTTTTCAGGGAGACTTTAGAAACAAAATAAAATAAAATGATTTTTTCAGGAATAATTTAGAAACCAAATAAAATAAAATGATTTTTTTCAGGGACAATTTAGAAACCAAATAAAAAAAAAAAAAAGAAGGCTTTCTATGGCCCACTGAGTGAGAGATGGCACACACAGGAGTCAGGAGTGGCACACAAGCCCAGAGGCCAATATTTTTCTCCCACTGATTGATGTAGTGATTTTTTCAGGTAGATTTTGGAACCCAAATCAAGCAAAAAAATAAATAGGCTTTCTATGGCCCACAATTTGAGAGAGAGAGAGAGATGGCACACCCAGGAGTCAAGACTGGCACACAAGCAGAAAGGGCAATATTAATCTCCCACTGTTTTATTTATTTATTTATTTTTCAGGGAGACTTTAGAAACAAAATAAAACAAAATGATTTTTTCAGGAAGAATTTAGAAACCAAATAAAATAAAATGATTTTTTCAATGACAATTTAGAAACCAAATAAAAAAAAATAAAAAAAGCTTTCTATGCCCCACTGAGTGAGAGATGGCACACACAGGAGTCAGGAGTGGCACACAAGCCCAGAGGCCAATATTTTTCTCCCACTGATTGATGTAGTGATTTTTTCAGGTAGATTTTGGAACCCAAATCAAGCAAAAAAATTAATAGGCTTTCTATGGCCCACAATTTGAGAGAGAGAGAGAGAGAGATGGCACACCCAGGAGTCAAGACTGGCACACAAGCAGAAAGGGCAATATTAATCTCCCACCTATTTTTTTTTTTTCAGGGAGACTTTATAAACAAAATAAAATAAAATTATTTTTTCAGGAAGAATTTAGAAACCAAATAAAATAAAATGATTTTTTCAATGACAATTTAGAAACCAAATAAAAAAAAATAAAAAAAGGCTTTCTATGGCCCACTGAGTGAGAGATGGCACACACAGGAGTCAGGAGTGGCACACAAGCCCAGAGGCCAATATTTTTCTCCCACTGATTGATGTAGTGATTTTTTCAGGTAGATTTTGGAACCCAAATCAAGCAAAAAAATTAATAGGCTTTCTATGGCCCACAATTTGAGAGAGAGAGAGAGATGGCACACCCAGGAGTCAAGACTGGCACACAAGCAGAAAGGGCAATATTAATCTCCCACTGTTTTATTTTATTTTTTTTTTTTCAGGAAGACTTTAGAAACAAAATAAAATAAAATGATTTTTTCAGGAAAAATTTAGAAACCAAATAAAATAAAATGATTTTTTCAATGACAATTTAGAAACCAAATAAAAAAAAATAAAAAAAGGCTTTCTATGCCCCACTGAGTGAGAGATGGCACACACAGGAGTCAGGAGTGGCACACAAGCCCAGAGGCCAATATTTTTCTCCCACTGATTGATGTAGTGATTTTTTCAGGTAGATTTTGGAACCCAAATCAAGCAAAAAAATTAATAGGCTTTCTATGGCCCACAATTTGAGAGAGAGAGAGAGATGGCACACCCAGGAGTCAAGACTGGCACACAAGCAGAAAGGGCAATATTAATCTCCCACCTATTTTTTTTTTTTTTTCAGGGAGACTTTATAAACAAAATAAAATAAAATGATTTTTTCAGGAAGAATTTAGAAACCAAATAAAATAAAATGATTTTTTCAATGACAATTTAGAAACCAAATAAAAAAAAAATAAAAAAAGGCTTTCTATGGCCCACTGAGTGAGAGATGGCACTCACAGGAGTCAGGAGTGGCACACAAGCCCAGAGGCCAATATTTTTCTCCCACTGATTGATGTAGTGATTTTTTCAGGTAGATTTTGGAACCCAAATCAAGCAAAAAAATTAATAGGCTTTCTATGGCCCACAATTTGAGAGAGAGAGAGAGAGATGGCACACCCAGGAGTCAAGACTGGCACACAAGCAGAAAGGGCAATATTAATCTCCCAACTATTTTTTTTTTCAAGGAGACTTTATAAACAAAATAAAATAAAATGATTTTTTCAGGAAGAATTTAGAGACCAAATAAAATAAAATGATTTTTTCAAGGACAATTTAGAAACCAAATAAAAAAAAAAAAAAAAAGCTTTCTGTGGCTCACTGACTGAGAGATGGCACACACAGGAGTCAGGAGTGGCACACAAG
Source organism: Ranitomeya imitator (assembly GCF_032444005.1). Taxonomy (NCBI): domain Eukaryota; kingdom Metazoa; phylum Chordata; class Amphibia; order Anura; family Dendrobatidae; genus Ranitomeya; species Ranitomeya imitator. The sequence continues at coordinate 382,708,706 of NC_091284.1, forward strand.
CCCTGAGGCCAATATTTTTCTTCCACTGATTGATGTAGTGATTTTTTCAGGTAGATTTTAGAACCCAAATCAAGCAAAAAAATAAATAGGCTTTCTATGGCCCACTGAGTGAGAGATGGCACACACAGGAGTCAGGAGTGGCACACAAGCCCAGAGGCCAATATTTTTCTACCACTGATTGATTTATTGATTTTTTCAGGTAGGATTTAGAACCCAAATCAAGCAAAAAAATAAATAGGCTTTCTATGGCCCACTGAGTGAGAGATGGCACACACAGGAGTCAGGAGTGGCACACAAGCCCTGAGGCCATCATTTTTTTCCCACTGATTGATGTAGTGATTTTTTCAGGTAGATTTTAGAACCCAAATCAAGCAAAAAAATTAATAGGCTTTCTATGGCCCACTGAGTGAGAGATGGCACACACAGGAGTCAGGAGTGGCACACAAGCTCAGAGGCCAATATTTTTCTCCCACTGATTGATGTAGTGATTTTTTCAGGTAGATTTTAGAACCCAAATCAAGCAAAAAAATAAATAGGCTTTCTATGGCCCACTGAGTGAGAGATGGCACACACAGGAGTCAGGAGTGGCACACAAGCCCTGAGGCCATCATTTTTTTCCCACTGATTGATGTAGTGATTTTTTCAGGTAGATTTTAGAACCCAAATCAAGCAAAAAAATTAATAGGCTTTCTATGGCCCACTGAGTGAGAGATGGCACACACAGGAGTCAGGAGTGGCACACAAGCCCTGAGGCCAATATTTTTCTCCCACTGATTGATGTAGTGATTTTTTCAGGTAGATTTTAGAACCCAAATCAACAAAAAAATGAATAGGCTTTCTATGGCCCACTGAGTGAGAGATGGCACACACAGGAGTCAGGAGTGGCACACAAGCCCAGAGGCCAATATTTTTCTCCCACTGATTGATGTAGTGATTTTTTCAGGTAGATTTTAGAACCCAAATCAAGCAAAAAAATAAATAGGCTTTCTGTGACCCACTGAGTAAGAGATGGCACACACAGGAGTCAGGAGTAGCACACAAGCCCTGAGGCCAATATTTTTCTCCCACTGATTGATGTAGTGATTTTTTCAGGTAGATTTTAGAACCCAAATCAAGCAAAAAAAATAAATAGCTTTTCTATGGCCCACTGAGTGAGAGATGGCACACACAGGGATGGCACTCTAGGAGAAATGCCAATCTTAATCTCCCACAAAAAAAAAAAAAAAACAGGGACTGTCCTACAATTACTATCTCCCTGCAGTAATCTCAGCCAGGTATGGCAGGCAGCAATAAGGAGTGGACTGATGCACAAATTAAATAAAAAGTGTGGACAAACAAACAAGATAGCTGTGCAGAAAGGAAGGAACAAGAGGATTTGTGCTTTGAAAAAAGCAGTTGGTTTGCACAGCGGCATACACACAGCAATGCAGCTATCAGGGAGCCTTCTAGAGCAGCCCAATGAGCTACAGCGCTTAGAAAAAAAAAATGCAGCTTCCACTGTCCCTGCACACCGAAGGTGGTGTTGGACAGTGGAAATCGCTACAGCACAAGCGGTTTGGTGGTTAATGGACCCTGCCTAACGCTATCCCTGCTTCTGACGAAGCGGCAGCAACCTCTCCCTAAGCTCAGATCAGCAGCAGTAAGATGGCGGTCGGCGGGAACGCCCCTTTATAGCCCCTGTGACGCCGCAGACAGCAAGCCAATCACTGCAATGCCCTTCTCTAAGATGGTGGGGACCAGGACCTATGTCATCACGCTGCCCACACTCTGCGTTCACCTTCATTGGCTGATAAATGCCGCTTTTGGCGTCATTGAAATGCGACTTTGGCACGAAAGTCGCGTACCGCATGGCCGACCCCGCACAGGGGTCGGATCGGGTTTCATGAAACCCGACTTTGCCAAAAGTCGGCGACTTTTGAAAATGAACGACCCGTTTCGCTCAACCCTACTCCTGAGTGTGTCTGCCCACCCCCGGACCCCACCTTAGAAAATTTGCATGCAGCCTTTTGTGTTGTGGGGGATAAAAAGGTGACTGCTTCACCTATTTTGTTCACAAGAAACAAAATGCAGAGAAGGCACACCATTCAACAGGCATTGGAACTGATCCTGAGCAACACCAACTCTTCTGACTCAGATGGAGAAGACATAGTCCTTCAACCGGATTCGGACTCTGAGCTGTCTTCAGGTTAGATTTTTGAAATGACCTATTTTTGTTTCCTGGCTATCTTTTTGCTAGGTTCACATTTGAGAGAATTTCAGTTTCCTGCGAATCCAGAAGGGAAATTAGAAATTTTCTCAGCCTCCGCATGTTCCCCGCATGCGGGAGAGCGGGGAACGCAGTCCCTAGCAACCCGCTGTGTTTACTGGTTACCAGCTACACAGTGGGCTGCGGGGAGTGCAATTTGCACCCCCGCATCCCCCTCCCCAGGGAACGCATCTTGAGGAGTTCTCTGTGCGGGGGGATGCGGAGGCTGAGAAAATTTCTAAGTTCCCTGCTGGATTCGCAGGGAACTGAAATTCTCTCAAATGTGAACCTAGCCTTATTTAGAACCAAAACAAAATGTTAATTTGAAATTATTTATCTTGCAGATGAGGAGACTCCTCCTCTACCAAAAAAGAGAGCTCGGTTGGCGAGTGAGCTGACAGAGACTGCAAAAGATGCCACAGTGTGGCGTGAAGTACAAGTGGGGAAACGTCTCCATTTCACCCCAATAGAACCGTACCCTACAGATGGAGAGCCAAGTGCTAAGGCCAGACGAAGTGTCCGGAGACGCCTTCAGAGCTTCCTCTGTTTTATCACTCTTGACATGCTTTGCAGCATTCAAGAATGGACTACTCAACATGCACGTCAAATGGAGCAGGTGGATTGGTTCATGGGTCTCCCGGAAATAATGGCATTTATTTCAGTCATTATCTTGCGGGTGGTGACCAAGGTTCCATCACTACGTGACAGCTGGTCAGCAAACCTGGCAAACCCAAGAATCATTGCAACTATGACCCGAAACTGCTTCCAAGACATCAAGCAACACCTACGCTTTGATGACATGTTCACATGCAGTGAGCGAGTGGAGACCGATAAGTTTGCTGCAATCTCCGATGTGTGGAGATCATTTGTCACCAACTGCATCGCATCCTACAACCCTGGTCGACACATCACTATTAATGAACAGATTTTCCCGTCAAAGACTCGCTGCTGTTTTCTACAATACATTGCAACAGAAACAGACAAGTTTGGCATCAAGTTTTGGGTGGCTTGCATCTTGAAATCAAAGTTCATATGTAATGTCCTCCCATATCTTGGCAAGGACCCCAGTCATCCCAGCGGGGAGAGACTGTCCGAAACTGTAGTGATGAGGCTGATGGAACCATTCATGAACAAGGGCAGAACTGTAACCACGGACAATTTCTTTACATCATTGTCACTTGCACATTGACTGCTTAGCCGGAAAACCACTATCCTCGGCACAGTCAACAAGAGTCACCAGGAAATTCCTCAATCCGCTAGAAGGACCGCACTGAATTCACCAGTCAGGTGTTTTCAACCACTGGTGACACACTGACAGTGTATGCACCCAAACGAAAGAAGGCCATCTACATTGTCAGCAGCATGCACAGCGTGGTTGAGACTGAGGATACCAACAAAAGGAAGCCAAACACGGTCACACAATACAACCACACAAAGTGCGGTGTGAATGTAATGGACCAAGTGGTGCGGGAGTACAGCGTGCGTGCAGGAACACGGAGATGGCCAGTCGCCGTGTTCTACAACATGATTGACATGGCAGCACTGAATGCTCATGTTCTTTAGCAGGCATGCACTAGGGTGCAGGAGAGACGGGTGGACTTCCTGGTTGAGCTTGCAAAAGAGTTAGGTGGCTCTCATGTGACTGAAAAGAAGGCATGCAAGGAGAAACTCCTTCGGCAACAACCTTCCACACCCAGCCCTGGCAGAAACGCAAAGTGTCAGTTCAACCATCGATGCACGAACAATTGTGCAACTGAGAGATGTGTTGACTGCTACAAATACACGTGTGGCAAATGTACCAGGGTCATACCCAGGCAGTGCCAGGCATGTTCCGACAGTGCAGACAGACTGCTGAGTGAGTGCTGAAATGCTAGTCACACAAGAATGACATGCCACTCACACACACACACACGCAGCCCAATACTGCAGCCTATTGTAAATATGTGTGGAATTGTTTTATTCCTTGTATTTTTTTAATTATTTTTATAACAAAAATAAAAAGCATGGAAACAAATAACAGTTGTTCTTTTGTATATTTTTCACACTGAAATTTCAGTCCTCTTGTGCGATTTTCACGTGATTTTTTTTCACTAGTGTGCTTGAGGCCTTAGACACAAATGCTTCTGGTCATTACTCACAGCTGTACCTTGCTCGAAAATGTCTAATTCTCTATTTAAAATGTATAAAAAATGATTCATTGTTTCAGTGCTTTTTTGCTCAAATAAAACTAAACTAAATACAATATGTATAGTCTTTATATTATCAAAGACAATAAACTGAATAGAACTAAAGGTACCGTCACACTAAGCGACGCTGCAGCGATACCGACAACGATCCGGATCGCTGCAGCGTCGCTGTTTCGTCGCTGGAGAGCTGTCACACAGACCGCTCTCCAGCGACCAACGATGCCGGTAACCAGGGTAAACATCGGGTTACTAAGCGCAGGGCCGCGCTTAGTAACCCGATGTTTACCCTGGTTACCATCCTAAAAGTAAAAAAAACAAACGCTTCATACTTACCTTCCGCTGTCTGTCCTCGGCGCTCTGCTTCTCTGTACTGGCTGTGAACACAGCGGCCGGAAAGCAGAGCGGTTACGTCACCGCTCTGCTTTCCAGCCGCTGTGCTCACAGTGAGTGCAGGAAAGCACAGCGCCGGAGGACAGACAGCAGAAGGTAAGTATGAAGCGTTTGTTTTTTTTACTTTTAGGATGGTAACCAGGGTAAACATTGGGTTACTAAGCGCGGCCCTGCGCTTAGTAACCCGATGTTTACCCTGGTTACCAGTGAAGACATCGCTGAATTGGTGTCACACATGCCGATTCAGTGATGTCAGCGGGAGAGCCAGCGACCAAATAAAGTTCTGGCCTTCTAGCCCCGACCAACGACATCACAGCAGGATTCTGATCGCTGCTGCGTGTCAAACTGAACGATATCGCTAGCGAGGACGCTGCAACGTCACGGATTGCTAGCGATATCGTTTAGTGTGAAGGTACCTTATCTAGAAACTAAATGGCTAAACTCAATGGAAAACAACAACCTCATGTGGTGTGACAGTAATGGCCTTAATTACAGAACAAAAGACAGTGATTAGAGGACGTTAGCTAAAATCCTTCAGGTCATTCCACCTGTCTCTGGGTTCCAAAGGTGTAGAAATGTTAAATGACCCCTCTCTGGGACTTCTAGTGTTAAGGTTTTCCATCTAAATCCCTGAGTGACTTGATTCAGATGAAACCCCCGAGGGATCCATTCACTATATTGAGGCAGCAGAGTTACTCTTGACTCCGTCTGCCCTCTGTTCAGTGGTGCTCTTCTTTTTAGAAGAGCACAAAACTGAGGCCAAAGGCACTTTTATGCAATCCTAAAAAGACAGACACCACCGGATCACAGGTCAGACGGTGTCCACAGTGCCTCCATCTGCCTAATTTTAAGGAATCTTCCACCAGAGGAATCACGCATTCCAGAGATTTACACAGAAACCTCTGGGTAAGTGCTCAACTGCAGGATAAATTTGTGACAAGCCTTACTGCGATCTTTGCGAGGCAGAATGAAAAAATCAACAGCAGGTATAGAATTGGTTTTATTTAGTTTTCCTCATATGATATAAGTGAGTAGATGTCTTTTTTCTTCTGGCCGGTGCGATTATGGCGATACCAGATTTATATCAGGTTTTTATGTTTGTCTGCTGTCACACACTAAAAGGCGATTTTTATTGCAAAAAAATAGTTTTTCATCACATTTTGAGAGCTATAATTTTTCCATATTTTGGCCTACAGAGTCATATGAGGGCTTGTTTTTTGTGTGACAAGTTGATCTTTTTATTGGTACCATTTTCTAACACAATGCATTATTTATCACTTTCTATTCCAATTTTTAGGAGGCAGAATGAACAAAAGTCAGTAATTCATGTTTTGTTATGTTTTTGGGTGGGGGTTTATGTCATTCCACGTGTGGTAAAATTAAAAAGTCAGCTTTATTCTTTGGATCAGTTCTATTACAGTGGTACCACATTTCTATCTTGTTTATGTTTTGGTGGTTTTACACAATAAAAATTATTTTATATAAAATTATTTATTTTTGCATCGCTTTATTCTGGGAGCCATAACTTTTTGTATCTTTCCACTGATGGAGCTGTATGGCTGCCTGTTTTTTGTGGGACAAGATTACATTTTCATCAGTACCATATTTATTTATATCCATCTTTTTGGTCACGTTTTATTCCACTTTTTGTTCGGCAGTATAATGATGAAGCATTGTATTTAGCTTTGTTTTTTATTTATATTTTTTATGGTTTTCACTAAAGACGTTAACTAGTGGGACAGTTTTATAGGTCGTGTCATTCCAGACATGGCTATACCAAATATGTGTACTCTTATTGTTTATATTTTTTTCATACAAGTATTTATTCATGGGTACAATATCTTTTGTTTTTTTTTATTGTTATTCTTTGTTTTTAAAAAAATAATTTTGCAATAATTTTAAATACTTTTTTAAATACTTTTTTTTAATCAACTTTTTACTTTGTTCCACTATGGGACTATCATTTCTTGCAGGCTGATCGCTTGTATAACATGGGGATGCAGCAGCATCTTCAAGCTTTGTAAACTGTCAGCTCAGCACTGACAGAGAAAGTTGCTAATTATGCAGTGTGCTTGATCAAGCAATTTTCCCAGCTCTGGTGACCCAGATGTCATCATGACAATATCAGGTCACCATGGCAACGATCGAGATCCTACTTCACACCACGGTGTCTCCGATCCACGGGCAGATGGGCTATCATCCCTCTTCTGGCTCCCAGAATGCTGAGATCAACTTCGATCACAGCACTTAGGGGGTTAAAGTGCCTGGAGCAGTGCTGGACTGATCGTGTCACTTAGTGCCGGGTGTCAGCTGTCAGAATCAGCTGACACTCAGCGGCGATTGCGCAAGTGGAACACTCGCTAGGGCCGTGGGGTACTCGGTACCAGGTCCAGTACTTAAAGGGATGTGTCATGTGGCGGTGACCCAGTCCATGGATCTGGACACCCATGTTAAGAGAAAAGTCTTTAAATGGGTTTGTGAAATAATAAAAGTTTGTGATGCCACCTGTGGTATTCGGTCAGGGATGACCGACGTTGGTTAAAGGGGTCCGCTAGGGTGATGTTATGGCAGCTGGGATGGTATGGCCTCCCACAGGTGAAGCTAGGTCCCCAGGGCTCTCGGTGTGGTTGGCAAGGATGGTGTTGTGCTGGAAAATAAACAGAGGACACAGGATTGCAGTCTCTTTACCTGGTTTACTGATGGTAGACAGCCACAGTCCAGGGTACCGGATCACAGGTGCTGGTATGGTTCGGCTGGCTTGGAAGGGAATCCGGAATCCCCCTAACCAGGTGGGGTTGGAAGCCTTTCTTCCAGCACTGTGTTGTAGTCCCTTGCTGTCTTAGGCCTCACACAAGGTCCTCACGTTCTCTCTGTCGCCCTTTAAGTTGGACACTACCCGCATGACAGGTAACTCAAGCCTTTTTACAGGATCTCTATCACGACCTGAGCTCTATCTGCTACTGTGTCTTTGGGTGTTAATGGTAGACAGGTAACTTGCAATCTGCTGTCCGCTGGTTTCTGCGGTAGGGCAAAGAGTTACCCCCACTACCTCGGTCTTCCGGCTACCTGTATCTGTGCTCAGCGTTACCCCCCCCCATTAAATGCAGCATTCCCAGACTGGGAAAACAGCAATAAATGGTTAAAGCCATATGCCAAATTTTTTAAATGCATTTCAACTGGTAAAAACTTTGGCTTCCCTTTATGGGAGGTAATTATGCTTGAAACATTACAAAACTTTAATATAAGGTAGAAATTTACTTTTTCAAATTAGAACTTTCTAAGACAATAATATTAAACACTAAATATGAAATTGTGATTACCCTTTACAGGTATACAATCTTTGGCAACACTACTTCTGATATAGTGCAAAAACATTTCCTCTCCTACAAATATATGAAACTCTCACTGTAATACTCAATATTACCAGTGCATTCATTAAGAATCTGACATTTAACCCCTTTCTGACCTCGGACGGGATAGTATGTCCGAGGTCAGAACCCCCGCTTTGATGCGGGCTCCGGTGGTAAGCCCGCATCAAAGCCGAGACATGTCAGCTGTTTTGAACAGCTGACATGTGCCCTCAATAGCGGCGGGTGAAATCACGATTCACCCACCGCTATTAACTAGTTAAATGCCGCTGTCAAGCGCTGACAGCGGCATTTAACCAGCTCTTCCGGCTGGGCGGCCGGAAATTAGCGCATCACTGACCCCGTCACATGATCGGGGGTCAGCGATGCTTCTGCATAGTAACCAAAGAGGTCCTTGAGACCTCTCGGACTTAATCCACAGACCATCATGCACAACGTCTCTAAAAAGGGATTAAAATCACTTCAAAACTGAATAGGTCTGTAAAAAATAAGGCTTTTTAAATTCAGTTAAAAATTATGAAAAAAAGATACATTTTAACCCTTATAATATCCTAACAAAATAAAAGGACTATTGCAAATTGATGCTGAAGTAAGACATATAGGAAATGTTATTTATTGACTATTTTGTGTAGTATGACTTACCGTTGGTATAAAGTACAGAGTGTCATACCAAAACAGTCTCAGATTAATTGTGAAATTTAGAAGTATTACAAAGTTACTATCAAATACAGTAATACATGTCATATTTGAAAAATGGTAAATAAATATCAAAAGACTGACCATCCCTTCCAAACAGAAATCAGGTGTGTACAGGTGCTTATTAACCCTTTCATGACCCAGCCTATTTTGACCTTAATGACCTGGCCGTTTTTTGCAATTCTGACCAGTGTCCCTTTATGAGGTAATAACTCAGGAACGCTTCAATGGATCCTAGCGGTTCTGAGAATGTTTTTTCGTGACATATTGGGCTTCATGTTTGTTGTAAATTTAGGTCAATAAATTCTGTGTTTATTTGTGATGAAAACGGAAATTTGGCGAAAATTTTGAAAATTTCACAATTTTCACATTTTGAATTTTTATTCTGTTAAACCAGAGAGTTATGTGACACAAAATAGTTAATAAATAACATTTCCCACACGTCTACTTTACATCAGCACAATTTTGGAGACAAAATTTTTTTTTGTTAGGAAGTTATAAGGGTTAAAATTTACAAAACCATTTTTTTTAGGGACCACCTCACTTTTGAAGTCAGTTTGAGGGGTCTATATGGGTGAAAATACCCAAAAGTGACACAATTATAAAAACTGAAACCCCTCTAGGTGCACAAAACCACATTCAAGAAGTTTATTAACCCTTCAGGTGCTTCACAGCAGCAGAAGCAACATGGAAGGAAAAAATGAAAATTTAACTTTTTAGTCACAAAAATGATCTTTTAGCTACAATTTTTTTATTTTCCCAATGGTAAAAGGAGAAACTGAACCACGAAAGTTGTTGTTCAATTTGTCCTGAGTACGATGAAACCTCATATGTGGGGGTAAACCACTGTTTGGGCGCACGGCAGGGCTTGGAAGGGAAGGAACGCCATTTGACTTTTTGAATGAAAAATTGGCTGCACTCTTTAGCGGACACCATGTCACGTTTGGAGAGCCACCGTGTGCCTAAAAATTGGAGCTCCCCCACAAGTGACCCCATTTTGGAAAGTAGATGCCCCAAGGAACTTATCTAGATTCATAGTGAGCACTTTAAACCCCCAGGTGCTTCACAAATTGATCTGTAAAAATGAAAAAGTACTTTTTTTTCACAAAAAAATTCTTTTAGCCTCAATTTTTTCATTTTCACATGGGCAACAGGATAAAATGGATCCTAATATTTGTTGGGCAATTTCTCCTGAGTACACAGATTCCTCACATGTGGGGATAAACCACTGTTTGGGCACATGGTAAGGCTCGGAAGGGAAGGAGCGCCATTTGACTTTTTGAATGAAAAATTATCTCCATCGTTAGCGGACACCATGTCGCGTTTGGAGAGACCCTGTGTGCCTAAACATTGGAGCTCCCCCACAAATGACCCCATTTTGGAAACTGGACCCCCCAAGGAACTTATCTAGATGCCTAGTGAGCACTTTAAACCCTCAGGTGCTTCACAAATTGATCCGTAAAAATGAAAAAGTACTTGTTTTTCACAAAAAAAAAATTTTCACCTTAATTTTTTCATTTTCACATGGGCAATAGGATAAAATAGATCCTAAAATTTGTTGGGCAATTTCTCCCGAGTACGCCGATACCTCATATGTGGGAGTAAACCACTGTTTGGGCACACGGCAGGGCTCGGAAGGGAAGGCGCGCCTTTTGACTTTTTGAATGGAAAATTAGCTCCAATTGTTAGCGGACACCATGTCGCGTTTGGAGAGACCCTGTGTGCATAAACATTAGAGCTCCCCCACACGTGACCCCATTTTGGAAACTAGACCCCCCAAGGAACTTATCTAGATGCATATTGAGCACTTTTAAACCCCAAGGTGCTTCACAGAAGTTTATAACGCAGAGCCATGAAAATAAAAAAAAAACTTTCTTTACTCAAAAATGATTTTTTAGCCTGGAATTTCCTATTTTGCCAAGGGTAATAGGAGAAATTGGACCACAAATGTTGTTGTCCAGTTTGTCCTGAGTACGTGGATACCCCATATGTGGGTGTAAACCACTGTTTGGGCGCACGGCAGGGCTTGGAAGGGAAGGCACGCCATTTGGCTTTTTAAATGGAAAATTAGCTCCAATCATTAGCGGACACCATGTCGCATTTGGAGAGCCCCTGTGTGCCTAAACATTGGAGATCCCCCACAAATGACCCCATTTTGGAAACTAGACCCCCAAAGGAACTAATCTAGATGTGTGGTGAGCACTTTGAACCCTCAAGTGCATCACAGAAGTTTATAACGCAGAGCCATGAAAATAAAATAAAAAATTTCATTTCTCAAAAATGATTTTTAGCCTGCAATTTTTTATTTTCCCAAGGGTAACAGAAGAAATTTGACCACAAAAGTTGTTGTCCAGTTTCTCCTGAGTACGCTGATACCCCATATGTGGGGGTAAACCACTGTTTGGGCACATGCCGGGGCTCGGAAGTGAAGTAGTGACGTTTTGAAATGCAGACTTTGATGGAATGCTCTGCGGGCGTCACGTTGCGTTTGTAGAGCCCCTGATGTGGCTAAACAGTAGAAACCTCCCACAAGTGACCCCATTTTGGAAACTAGACCCCGAAAGGAACTTATCTAGATGTGAGGTGAGCACTTTGAACCCCCAAGTGCTTCACAGAAGTTTATAACGCAGAGCCGTGAAAATAATAAATACGTTTTCTTTCCTCAAAAATAATTTGTTAGCCCAGAATTTTTTAATTTTCCCAAGGGTAACAGGAGAAATTTGACCCCAATATTTGTTGTCCAGTTGCTCCTGAGTACGGTGATACTCCATATGTGGGGGTAAACTACTGTTTGGGTACTTGCCGGGGCTCGGAAGTGAAGTAGTGATGTTTTGAAATGCAGACTTTGATGGAATGCTCTACGGGCGTCACGTTGCGTTTGCAGAGCCCCTGATGTGGCTAAACAGTAGAAACCCCCCACAAGTGACCCCATTTTGGAAACTAGACCCCGATAGGAACTAATCTAGATATGTGGTGAGCACTTTGAACCCCCAAGTGCTTCACAGAAGTTTATAACGCAGAGCCGTGAAAATAAAAAATCATTTTTCTTTCCTCAAAAATGATGTTTTAGCAAGCAATTTTTTATTTTCTCAAGGGTAACAGGAGAAATTGGACCCCCTTAATTGTTGTGCAGTTTGTCCTGAGTATGCTGGTACCCCATATGTGGGGATAAACCACTTTTTGGGCACACGTCGGGGCTCGGAAGTGAGGGAGCACCATTTGACTTTTTGAATACAAGATTGGCTGGAATCAATGGTGGCGCCATGTTGCGTTTGGAGACCCCCTGATGTGCCTAAATAGTGGAAACCCCTCAATTCTACCTCCAACACACCCCTAACCCTAATCCCAACTGTAGACATAACTCTAATCACAACCCTAACCCCAACACACTCCTAACCACAACCCTAACCCCAACACACCCCTAACCACAACCCTAACCCCAACACACTCCCAACCCTAACCACAACCCTAATTCCAACCCAACCCTAACCCTAAGGCTATGTGCCCACGTTGCGGATTCGTGTGAGATTTTTCAGCACCATTTTTGAAAAATCCGTGGGTAAAAGGCACTGCGTTTTACCTGCGGATTTACCGCGGATTTCCAGTGTTTTTTGTGCGGTTTTACACCTGCGGATTCCTATAAAAGAACAGGTGTAAAACGCTGCGGAATCCGCACAAAGAATTGACATGCTGCGGAAAATACAATGCAGCGTTTCCGCGCAGTATTTTCCGCACCATGGGCACAGCAGATTCGGTTTTCCATATGTTTACATGGTACTGTAAACCTGATGGAACACTGCTGCGGATCCGCAGCCAAATCCGCACCGTGTGCACATAGCCTAATTCTAAAGGTATGTGCACACGCTGCGGAAAACGCTGCGGATCCGCAGTAGTTTCCCATGAGTTTACAGTTCAATGTAAACCTATGGGAAACAAAAATCGCTGTACACATGCTGCAGAAAAACTGCACGGAAATGCAGGGGTTTACATTCCGCAGCATGTCACTTCTTTCTGCGGGTTCCGCAGCGGTTTTACAACTGCTCCAATAGAAAATCGCAGTTGTAAAACCGCAGTGAAATGCACAGAAAAACCGCAATAAATCCACAGCGGTTTAGCACTGCGGATTTATGAAATCCGCTGCGGAAAAATCCGCAGAGGACCAGAATACGTGTGCACATACCGTACCCTAACCCTAACCCTAGTTCTAACTCCAACCTTAGTGAAAAAAAAATTCTTTATTTTATTATTGTCCCTACCTGTGGGGGTGACAAAGGGGGGGGGGGGGTTATTTACTGTTTTTTTTTATTTTGACCACTGTGATAGGTTTTATCACAGTGATCAAAATTCATTCTGGAACGAATCTGCCACCCGCCATTTTGGAAGATAGCGGCGCCCAGGAAAGAAGACGGACGGACCCCGGGAGGCTCGGTAAGTATGATGGTGTGGGGGGAGGGAGCACGGGGGAGTGGATCGGAGCACGGAGGGGTGGATTGGAGCATGGGGGGTGGATCAGAGCGCGGGGGTGGATCGGAGTGCGGGGGGTGGATTGGAGCACTGGGGGTGGGATTGGAGCACGGGGGAGTGGACAGGAGGATGGGGGAGCGGAGTACAGGACGGAGGGGAGCGGACCACAGATCGGAGGGCTGGGGGGGCGATCGGTGGGGTGGGGTGGGGGCACATCAGTGTTTCCAGCCATGGCCGATGATATTGCAGCATCGGCCATGGCTGGATTGTAATATTTCACCAGTTTTTTAGGTGAAATATTACAAATCGCTCTGATTGGCAGTTTCACTTTCAACAGCCAATCAGAGCGATCGTAGCCACGGGGGGGTGAAGCCACCCCCCCTGGGCTAAACTACCACTCCCCCTGTCCCTGCAGATCGGGTAAAATGGGAGTTAACCCTTTCACCCGATCTGCAGGGACGCGATCTTTCCATGATGCCACATAGGCGTCATGGGTCGGATTGGCACAGACTTTCATGACGCCTACGTGGCGTCAAAGGTCGGGAAGGGGTTAAGAGTAGACATCTCCATTTATAACTAACAAAATAAAGTAGCTGGGACTCCTCTCATGGACTGATAGCCTACATTTTTATGGGAAGATGTAATTAAAACTGCCATAGGCTCGTGATTGGCAGGCGGTTTAGTCGCATCATGCAACAATGCAGCCTGCCATCTATGTAGATGTAGCAGAGCTAGACGTGTAGCAGGACAAATGAATTATTATCTTCTCTTCGGACAGGTGAGAAATATTGTTATTTTATTATTTTAATTCTGTTACAGGAGGCATTGGCTTCTGTGGACTGGACAATGGCATGAATATGGTTAAATTTAGATTAATTAAATGAGTCTGTGTCATTCTTTCAATTAAAGGACTGTATTGTGGATGTGTGTTTAATTTATACAATATCACAATGGGGTTGGTCATGGGGGCGTCTTATAGACGCCTCTCCATTACTAACCTCTGGGCTTGATGTCTCCTGACAATACAAAGGTGACATCAACTATCACCCCATTTGCCACTACACCAGGACAAGTGAGAAGAACTGGGCAAAGCATTATAATTGCACATATAAAAGACAAGCCTTTTCTAGAGAAAGTGCGGGCTGCTATTTTTAGGTTTTGTCTGCACTTTTTATCAAAAATAGACGAGACCCCACTTCATTTTTTTTACATTTATAGCACAGGCATCAGCTGATGAATACATCCATCGGCAGCACCTGCTCTCGATGTTATCAGCCATATCAGGTGCAAGCTGATGGGCGTTGTACTCTCTCATCAACCGACGCGTGTGACTGGAGATAACCTTTTACCGCCGGTAACAGCTGCTGGCTCACACTGTCTTCTGTCAGTGTGAGAACTGCAGCTCCCTGACAGAACGGTAATGATCTTACTGCCGATCAGAGTCCGTGTTTGCCACACTATCATGCAGATAACAGTGTGGCAAACAACGGATGTTCGGGCCCCCATTCATGTCAATGTGGTCCGGATTCAGGTACTGTTCTGGTACCTGAAACAAACTTTTAGATGTGACCAGAACATCCACGCTTTCGTTTATCACTAGTGTTGAGCGATACCTTCCGATATCGGAAAGTATCGGTATCGGATACTTCTTCATCATATTCTCATTTGTGACAGGCATTCCCGTAGTTGTTATCTATAAAAGTTTGAAGATTACACCTTCCGTTCTGCCAGTCACAAAAGTTATATTTGTCCTCGTTCAGTTTGGCCTGCAGCATCAGGCTTTATCCAGGGGCACCACGAGGAGGAACGGACTCACCCCCATACACTGCTTAGTCTTCTTCTGCATATAATTTAGATAATATCTTTTGCTCTGATATTAAGTGTTATGCTTAATGTTCTTCTGCTGTTTGTTCTGCAGCCTCTTGTTCTTCTGCTTCTCGGTCTTCCATGTCGTCGTCTCCAGGGTCGTCGTCTCCGGGGTCGTCGTCTACGCCGTCGTCGTCTACGCCGTCGTCGTCTACGCCGTCGTCGTCTCCGCCGTCGTCGTCGTCGTCGTAGTCATCGGGGCGGTCTTCCGGGTCGTCGACTTTAGGGTCTTCAACTTGGAAATGAAGCAGAAGGTACGAGAAGGCTGAGAAACTGCCAAGAACCAACTGATGGAACTGGAACTCGGATGGCTACCCGAAGGTTCAAGAGCCTATGGAACTACCGAGGACCAGCTGACGTTACTGGAACCCGGTTACTAAGCAGGAGGTACCCGTGCTAAAAAGCACTACCAAGGACCGCCTGACGTTGGCGGAACTCGGATACCCAGAAGGAGGCACCTAAGCCAAAGACTCTGCCCGGAACCAGCTGACGGTACTGGAACCAGGATGGGGAGCAGAAGGTACAAGAGCAAAAGACACTGCCGAGAACCAGCTGACGGTGCTGGAACCAGGTGGTGGACCCGAAGGTCCACAGGAGAGGAGAGAACAGCTAGGCCGCGAGGCAGCCGCAGTTACCGAACCCCAACAGTCCTACAGGGGGAGCTTGGCCTACTGGCACTACAGAACCAGCCTTGACTACCAATTCACGCAGCCCACATAGGAAGCTCCTAAACTGGAGGCACCCTGGAGTTGGCTAACCCGACCGCAACGCGACGGGGCAAGCATAGGCGTCTCAGTGAGCTTGACACAACCCGGAAACAGCTGACAGTGCTGAAACCAGGCTTGGCACGAGGGAGTACCTGTGACAAAAACACTGCCGAGAACCAGCTGGCGGTGCTGGAACCCGGATGCGTTGCCCCAGTGTGCAAGAGCCAATGGCACGACCGAGGACCAGCTGACGGTGCTGGAACCCGGTTACTAAGCTGTAGGTGCCCGCGCTTAAAAGCACTACCAAGGACCGCCTGGCATTGGCGGAACTCGGATACCCAGGAGGAGGCACCTAATCCAAAGGCTCGGCCCGGAACCAGCTGACGGTGCTGGAACCAGGTGGTGGACCCGAAGGTCCACAGGAGTGGAGAGAACAGCTAGGCCGCGAGGCAGCCGCAGTTACCGAACCCCAACAGTCCTACAGGGGGAGCTTGGCCTACTGGCACTACAGAACCAGCCTTGACTACCAATTCACGCAGCCCACATAGGAAGCTCCTAAACTGGAGGCACCCTGGAGTTGGCTAACCCGACCGCAACACGACGGGGCAAGCATAGGCGTCTCAGTGAGCTTGACACTACCCGGAAACAGCTGACGGTGCTGGAACCAGGCTTGGCACGAGGGAGTACCTGTGACAAAAACACTGCCGAGAACCAGCTGGCGGTGCTGGAACCCGGATGCGTTGCCCCAGTGTGCAAGAGCCAATGGCACGACCAAAGACCAGCTGACGGTGCTGGAACCCGGTTACTAAGCTGTAGGTGCCCGCGCTTAAAAGCACTACCAAGGACCGCCTGGCGTTGGCGGAACTCGGATACCCAGGAGGAGACACCTAAGCCAAAGGCTCGGCCCGGAACCAGCTGACGGTGCTGGAACCAGGTGGTGGACCAGAAGGCCCACAGGAGAGGAGAGAACAGCTAGGCCGCGAGGCAGCCGCAGTTACCGAACCCCAACAGTCCTATAGGGGGAGCTTGGCCTACTGGCACTACAGAACCAGCCTTGACTACCAATTCACGCAGCCCACATAGGAAGCTCCTAAACTGGAGGCACCCTGGAGTTGGCTAACCCGACCGCAACGTGACGGGGCAAGCATAGGCGTCTCAGTGAGCTTGACACAACCCGGAAACAGCTGACGGTGCTGAAACCAGGCTTGGCACGAGGGAGTACCTGTGACAAAAACACTGCCGAGAACCAGCTGGCGGTGCTGGAACCCGGATGCGTTGCCTATTAAAGATTGTCTTCCTAGAGCCCCAACTAGCGGTGTTGGAGCAAAGGGTAAGCAGGGGGAGCAGAGTGTAGGCCGAAGCCTGCACTGGAGGCAGCTTTGTGTCTGCGTTGCGTTTGCAGGACACTTTGCCGGCTACACAGTGGGGGAACAGCTGGCGTTGCTGAACCCCACTGACACAATGGCGGGTGTTTTTCTCTGTGCAGCTAGCACTTTCGGGCAAAAACTAGCGGTGTTAGAGCCCAGGGGCAGCAGGAGGAGGAGAGGAGCAGAGTGTAGGCCGAAGCCTAGTTGAAACAATTTCAAAGGAAACCTTTAACCCCCCCTCAGGTGTTACAAAGTACAAGAGACACACCTTGTGCAGTATTAATGCTGCACAAGTCAAAGGTTGCTCTATTAATTTGTCTACTTGCACACGCTGAATGAAAGACGTACACAATTTAGCCCATTATACAGTCAAACTGTAGTGGAAGCGTGACTTTTCTTTTTAAGGAGACGCAGCACAGGTGTCCCGTATAACACGTTGGTGCTTGGCGCAGCTTCCTGAGCATTGTTATTTGCTGTACAGGAGTCTGCGCTCTTGTGTTATCCCTTGGCAGTGCCCTGTTAGCGCTGCCCGTCTTATGACCTCATTTCATGTTGGCCGGTGCGGTTAATGATGGCCATAAATCCCAGACCCACAGTGCCTTTTCATAAAGTCACACTGCGGTGCTGGGATTCGTGGCCTTGAGCAGTAAATATTTTCGCCGCTCACACACGTCCTTACACCTGCTTCAGACTGGGCGGCCTCTGCTGATCCCTTCTCGCATGCCGCGGCCATGAGGCTGCACAGTCTGAAGAAGGCGGAAGGAGATGAGTGACGACAGGCGAACATATGCACTACTCGTGCCCATAAACCACACCCTCGCTGACAAAATAAATAAGAAACCGAGGGGCGTTGTTTCGAGCAGGGCGGACGCACAGGCGCAGCCAGCTAACCAATGATGTCAAAAGACGGGAAGCGCTACCAAGGGTGGTGCTGCGTATCATTAGAAAGGAAAGTCACACCTCAGGGACAGTGGAATGGTCTCAATGAGACACATTTTGTACGTGTTGAGTTCCACGTGGGCAAGTAGAAAAAGTCAGCCACCTTGTACAAATGCAGCAGTACTGCTGTACAAGGTGGCTGTTATACATAGAAACACCTGGGGGTGGGGGGCAGGCTCCCTTCAATTTCAGTTCATGTGCCTGCGTGGCGTTTGCAGGTCACGTTGCCGGCTACACAGCAGGGGAACAGCTGGCGGTGCTGAACCCCACTAACACATTGGCTGGTGTTTGTTTCTGTGCAGCTAGCACTTCCGGGCAAAAACTAGCGGTGTTTGAGCCCAGGGTCAGCAGGAGGAGTAGAGGAGCAGAGTGTAGGCCTAAGCCTGCACTGGTGGCAGCTTTTGGTCAGTTGTGCCAGCGTGGCTTGTGCTGGACACGATGCCGGCTACACAGCAGGGGAACAGCTGGCGGTGCTGAACCCCACTAACACATTGGCTGGTGTTCTTCTCTGTGCAGCTAGCATGTCCGGGCAAAAACTGGCGGTGTTTGAGCCCAGGGTCAGCAGGAGGAGGAGAGGAGCAGAGTGTAGGCCAAAGCCTGCACTGGTGGCAGCTTTTGGTCAGTTGTGCCAGCATGGCTTGTGCTGGACACGATGCCGGCTACACAGCAGGGGAACAGCTGGCGGTGCTGAACCCCACTAACACATTGGCTGGTGTTCTTCTCTGTGCAGCTAGCATGTCCGGGCAAAAACTGGCGGTGTTTGAGCCCAGGGTCAGCAGGAGGAGGAGAGGAGCAGAGTGTAGGCCAAAGCCTGCACTGGTGGCAGCTTTTGGTCAGTTGTGCCAGCGTGGCTTGTGCTGGACACAATGCCGGCTACACAGCAGGGGAACAGCTGGCGGTGCTGAACCCCACTAACACATTGGCTGGTGTTTTTCTCTGTGCTGCTAGCACTTCCGGGCAAAAACTAGCGGTGTTAGAGCCCAGGGTCAGCAGGAGGAGGAGAGGAGCAGAGTGTAGGCCGAAGCCTAGTTGAACCAATTTCAAAGGTAACCTTTAACCCCCCCTCAGGTGTTGCAAGGTACAAGAGCCACACCTTGTGCAGCATTAATGCTGCACAAGTAAAAGGTTGCTCTATTAATTTTGCTCCTTGCACACGCTGAATAAAACACGTACACTATTTAGCCCATTATACTGTCAAACAGTAGTGGAGGCGTGACTTGTCTTTTTAAAGAAAAGCAGCACAGGTGTCCAAAATAACACCTTGGTGCATGGGCGCAGCTTCCTGAGCGTTGTTATTTGCTGTACAGGAGTCTGCGCTCTTGTTATCCCTTGGCCATGCGCTGTGAGCGCTTCCTGTCTTCTGACCTCATTTCATGTCGGCCGTTGCGGTTAGCGATGGACATGAATCCCAGACCCACAGTGTGTTTTCAAAAATTCACACTGCGTGGCTGGGATTCGTGGCCTTGTGCAGTAAATATGTTTGCCGCTCACACATGTCCTTACACCTGCTTCAGACTGGGCGGCCTCATCTGATCCCTTATCGCATGCCGCGGCCATGAGGCCACCCAGTCTGAAGAAGGCGGAAGGAGATGAGTTAAGACAGGCGAAGATATGAACTGCTCGTGCCCATCAATCACACCCTCGCAGTCAAAATAAGTAAGACAACGAGGAGCATTGTTTCAGGCAGGGCGTACGCACAGGCGCAGCCAGCCAACCAATGATGTCAGAAGACGGGAAGCGCTACCAAGGGGGGTGCAGCGTATCATTAGAAAGTAAAGTCACACCTCACGGACAGTGGAATGGTCTCAATGAGACACATTTTGTACGTGTTGAGTTCCACGTGGGCAAGTAGAAAAAGCCAGCCACCTTGTACAAATGCAGCATTACTGCTGTACAAGGTGGCTGTTATACATAGAAACACCTGGGGGGGGTGGGGGCTGGTTCCCTTTAATTTCAGTTCAGGTGCCTGCATGGCGTTTGCAGGACACGTTGCCAGCTACACAGCAGGGGAACAGCTGGCGGTGCTGAACCCCACTGACACATTGACTGGTGTTTTCCTCTGTGCAGCTAGCACGTCCAGGCAAAAACTGGCGGTGTTAGAGCCCAGGGTCAGCAGGAGGAGGAGAGGAGCAAAGTGTAGGCCGAGGCCTGCACTGGTGGCAGCTTTTGGTCTGTTGTGCCAGCGTGGCTTGTGCTGGACACAATGCCGGCTACACAGCAGGGGAACAGCTGGCGGTGCTGAACCCCACTAACACATTGGCTGGTGTTTTTCTCTGTGCAGCTAGCACTTCCAGGCTACAACTGGCGGTGTTATAGCCCAGGGGCAGCAGGAGGAGGAGAGGAACAGAGTGTAGGCCGAAGCCTGCACTGGTGGCAGCTTTAAGTCTGTTGTGCCAGCGTGGCTTGTGCTGGACACGATGCCGGCTACACAGCAGGGGAACAGCTGGCAGTGCTGAACCCCACTAACACATTGGCTGGTGTTTTTCTCTGTGCAGCTAGCACTTCCGGGCAAAAACTAGCGGTGTTAGAGCCCAGGGTCAGCAGGAGGAGAGAGGAGCAGAGTGTAGGCCGAAGCCTAGTTGAACCAATTTCAAAAGTTACCTTTAACCCCACCTCAGGTGTTGCAAGGTACAAGAGCCACACCTTGTGCAGCATTAATGCTGCACAAGTAAAAGGTTGCTCTATTAATTTTGCTCCTTGCACACGCTGAATAATACATGTACACTATTTAGCCCATTATACTGTCAAACAGTAGTGGAGGCGTGACTTGTCTTTTTAAGGAGACGCAGCACAGGTGTCAAAATTTACACATAGGTGCTGGGCGCTGATTCCTGAGCATTGTTATTTGCTGTACAGGAGTCTGCGCTATTGTGATCCCTTGGCCATGCGCTGTGAGTGCTGCGTGTCTTCTCACCTCATTTCATGTTGGCCGGTGCGGTTAGCAATGGCCATGAATCCCAGGCCCGCAGTGTGTTTTCAAAAAATCACACTGCGTGGCTGGGATTCGTGGCCTTGTGCAGTAAATATGTTTGCCGCTCACACATGTCCTTACACCTGCTTCAGACTGGGCATCCTCAGCTGATCCCTTATCGCCTACCACGGCCATGAGGCCGCACAGTCTGAAGAAGGCGGAAGGAGATGAGTTAAGACAGGCGAACATATGGACTGCACATGCCCATCAATCACACCCTGGCAGCCAAAATATATGAGACAACGAGGGGGGTTGTGTCGGGCAGGGCGGACGCACAGGCACAGGCAGCCAACCAATGATGTCAGAAGACGGGCAGCGCTACCAAGGGTGGTGCTGCGTACCATTAGTAAGGAAAGTCACACCTCAGGGACAGTGGAATGGTCTCAATGAGACACATTTTGTACGTGTTGAGTTCCACGTTGGCAAGGAGAAAAAGTCAGCCACCTTGTACAAATGCAGCATTACTGCTGTACAAGGTAGCTGTTATACATAGAAACACCTTGGGGTGGGTGGCAGGGTCCCTTTAATTTCAGTTCATGTGCCTGCGTGGCGTTTGCAGGTCACGTTGCCGGCTACACAGCAGGGGAACAGCTGGCGGTGCTGAACCCCACTAACACATTGGCTGGTGTTTTTCTCTGTGCAGCTAGCACTTCCGGGCAAAAACTAGCGGTGTTTGAGCCCAGGGGCAGCAGGAGGAGGAGAGGAGCAGAGTGTAGGCCGAAGCCTGCACTGGTGGCAGCTTTTGTTCTGTTGTGCCAGCGTGGCTTGTGCTGGACACGTTGCCGACTACACAGCAGGGGAACAGCTGGCAGTGCTGAACCCCACTGACACATCAGCTAGTGTTTTTTCTGTGTAGACAACACTTCCAGGTGGCAACTGACAGTGTTGAAACCCAGGGAATCAAAGAGGAGCAGAGTGTAGGCCGAAGCCTGCAGTGGAGCAAGTTGAAAGGGAACCTTTAACCCCCCCCCCCCCCCAGGCATTTGTTGCTGAAAGAGCCATCTTGTACAGCAGTAATACTGCACATGTTTAGACTGTGCAGCCTGCACTTCTGAGCCGCAACTGGCGGTGTTGGAGCCCAGGAATAGCAGTTCAGGTGGTAGAAAGATGAACACATCAGGAGACCTGGATGATACCCAATTACTTAATCAGGCAGAGGAGTGGCAAATTCCTGCGAGATCCAGGCCTGGTTCATTTTCAGGAAAGTAAGCCGGTCAACGTTATCGGAGGATAGTCGCATGCGACGGTCTGTTAGTACACCACCTGCGGCACTAAAGACACGTTCCAATAAGACACTAGCCGCAGGGCAAGCCAGCACCTCCAATGCATACTGGCTTAGCTCTGGCCATGTATCCAGCTTAGAGACCCAAAACTTGAACGGGGAAGAGCCGTCTGGGAGTACACTAAGAGGGCAAGCCATGTAGTCTGTCACCATCTGACGGAACCGTTGCCTCCTGCTGACTGGAGCCGCCGGTGATGGTGTAGACATTTGGGGCAGGCACACAAAAGTTTGCCACAGTTGTGCCATACTTGGCTTGCCTTGGGCAGAGGCACTGCTTCTGCTCCCTCTTTGTGCAGAGCCTCCTCCTCCACTGCCTCGACGCACTGAGCTGCTTTGTAAAGCACTAGCAGCACTCCTCTCAGTTGGACTGGAGAAGATGATGGAATTCACCAGTGTGTCGTGGTACTCCCGCATTTTACGCTCCCGTGTCAACGCCGGGATGAGGTTTTGGACATTGTCACGGTAGCGAGGATCGAGGAGGGCGTACACCCAATAATCAGGCACGTTGAGAATGTGGTCGATGCGGCGGTCGTCTCTCAGGCACTGCAACATGAACTCAACCATGTGCTGCAGACTGCCAACTGGCCCAGAAACGCTGTCCCCTGCTTGAGACATGATCTCTGCCCGCTCTTCATCACCCCACCCTCGCTGTACACACTGACCACTGGATAATGGTGGAACTCCCTCCTCTGGACGTAGCTCTTCCTCGTCCATTGACTCCTCCTCATCCTCCTCACAAAGGGTCCCCTGCCGACCCCTTTGTGAGGAACCACGTGGCGCTGACTGTCCAGAACCTGATGGAAAAGGTGACTCCTCATCCTCCACCTCTTCCACATCATCCCTTATCCCTTGCAGGGTTTCTTGAAGCAAGCAGATAAGGGGGACAGTCATGCTGACTAGTGCATCATCTGCACTTGCCATCCACGTAGAATAATCAAAAGGACGCAAAACGTGGCAGACGTCCTTCATAGTGGCCCACTCTGTGGTTGTGAAGTCTGAGCGGCGCTGACTTTTTTGCGCCTGATGCAGCTGGTACTCCATTACTGCTTGCTGCTGCTCACACAACCGCTCCAACATATGTAACGTGGAATTCCACCTGGTAGGTAGGTCACATATGATGCGATGTTCAGGAAGGCGAAACCGACGCTGCAGAGCAGCAATGCGGGATCTTGCCAAGCTGGAACGCCGCAAGTGAGCACACTCTAGGCGGGCCTTGTGCAGAAGTGCATCAAGATCCGGATAGTCCCTCAGAAAACTCTGCACAACCAAATTGAGCACATGTGCCAGACATGGGATGTGAGTGAGGTTGCCAAGGCCTTAAGCTGCCACCAGATTTCGGCCATTGTCACACACTACCATGCCTGGCTGGAGATTCGCTGGCACAAACCACACATCGCTCTCCTGCTTTAGGGCATTCCAGAGCTCCTGCGCTGTGTGGCTTCGATTCCCCAAAGAAACTATTTTCAAGACGGCCTGCTGACGTTTGGCCACGCCTGTGCTCATGTCGGTCATAGGTAAACGTTCACGGGTCCATGTGGAGGTGGACTGTGACGGATCCTGCAGCGATGAATCTGAGGAACTGGTGTAAGAGGAGGAGTCAATGCGTACAGACTGGATTCCTGCTATCCTTGGAGTGGGCAGGACACGTCCTGCGCCACTCGCACGGTCTGTACCCGGCTCAACAACATTAACCCAATTGGCAGTGACGGAAAGGTATCGCCCCTGTCCATGTTGACTGGTCCACGCATCGGTGGTGAGGTGGACCTTGCTACTGACGGCGTTCAGTAGCGCGTGTTTTATTTGTCCCTCCACATGCTTGTGCAGGGCAGGGACAGCTTGCCTGCTGAAGTAAAAGCGGCTGGGCACCTTGTACTGTGGGACTGCCAATGCCATCAAGTCACTGAAGCTGTCAGTCTCCACCAGCCTGAATGAGAGCATTTCCAGCGACAGAAGTTTGGCAATGCCTGCATTCAGAGCCTGTGCTCGGGGGTGGTTTGCCGAGAATGCCCGCCTTTTCTCCCATGCCTGTACTACCGATGGCTGTAGACTAGGCTGGGAGTGTGAGGATGACTGGGAATGTGGTGCTGTGGGTGGAATTACACTAGGTCTCTGGACAACAGTGCCAGAGGTTCTTCCATGGCGATCCAAGGAGGAAGCCGAACCAGCTGTGCGTGAGCTGGAGGAAGAAGCAACACGAGCTGAAGAGGTGGTAGCTGCCGCTGTTGGTTGGCCTAGCTCTTCAGTGTGTTTTTGGAACTCCACCGCGTGCCTGGTCCGCACATGTTTCCACATATTTGTGGTATTGAGGTTGCTGACACTTTTACCTCTTTTTACTTTCTGATGACACAGCTTGCATTTGACAAAACAAATGTCATCTGCAACTGTGTCAAAAAAGGACCAGGCACTGCAAGTCTTGGGAGCGCCCTTTTTGGCTTTTGAAAGAGACAGGCTCCTAACTGGTGCCAAAGTGGAGGCTACAGGCTCCGCAGTCTTCCCCCTCCCTCTCCCTCTTTGGCCCGTTAGGGGAATATCTTCCTCTGAGCTGCTCCCACCACCTTCCTCACGCCACGATGGGTCAAGGACCTCATCATCTCCACTACCCTCTGCCACCAACTGCTCCTCCTGGGTAGTCTCGGCAGCACAGTACGCACCAGAAAGCGGCACCTGAGTTTCATCATCAGATGCGTATTGCGCTGTGGTCACCGCAGGCACTGACCCACCCGCCTCTTCAGAGTCAGAGAGACAAAGCTGTTGGGCATCACTGCACACTGCCTCTTCTTCCATTTCTCCAATACTGCTTGGCTGGCCCCCTGTTTCCAAGCCAAGAGATTCAGAGAACAGAAGTAGAGACGGCTCCTGTCCTGGGCTCTCTGACTGCCTGGCCAATTTGGCAGGTGGTTAAGAGACAGACGGCTGCTCTCCAGTGGTCTGTGCCTGAGAGGATGTGGCACTAATTGAAGTCGATGCGTTAGCTGCCATCCATCCGACAACGGCTTCAATTTGATCTTCACGCAGCAGCGGTGCACGGCGCTCTACGGCAAAGCTGCGCATGAAGGACTGTTCCCTGCTGAAACTGGGTGATGGTGAGTCTCCGGTGCCCGCAGCAGGCACAGAATCACCACGTCCTCTCCCTGCTCCTCTCCCTGCTCCACGCCCACGCCCACGACCCTTACTCCCTGCCCTCTTCATCTTGGTTGACAGATAAAGATAAGCAGAAAAGTACTAAGGCCTTAGTGTGCTTATTCCTGAAATGCTCCTCCTAACAGGTGTAAGAAACACTAATGTTGTAAAGTGTGGACTAGACTTTATTATTGATAAAATGTGGCCTACACAAGTGTTAAGTGGTGTTTGGTGAACTTTACTTTTTTTTTTTTTGGAAGATCGGGCTACAGAGCGAGTTTAACTCACACGGAGACCGTGCAGACAGCCGTAAACGGCGCTGCAAGGCCCAAAAACCCTCCTCTAGGTTATCCTATCTAGTGTTTTTCCACTATTTAGCTCGAGACGGGTGGAAAGACACTAATAGGAATTTTTCAAATAATTTTTAAACAGGCTGCACTAGTTGAAAAAAAGGAAAAGTTTTTTAATGGTATGAGGCAGTGACAAACCCTGAGCTGAATACAACGGGCTGTCGCTGCACACAGACTACAGGGCGAGCTGCGCTCACATGGAGACCGTGCAGACAGCCGTAAACGGCGCTGCAAGGCCCAAAAACCCTCCTCTAGGTTATCCTATCTAGTGTTTTTCCACTATTTTGCTGGAGACGGGTGGAAAGACACTAATAGGAAATTTTTAAAAAATTTTTCAACAGGCTGCGCTATTTGAAAAAAGGACAAGTTATTTTACAGTATGAGGCAGTGACAAAACCCTGAGCTGAATACAACCGGCTGTGGCTGCACACAGACTGCAGGGCGAGCTGCGCTCACACTGAGACCGTGCAGACAGCCGTAAACGGCGCTGCAAGGCCCAAAAACCCCCCTCTAGGTTATCCTATACAGTGTTTTTCCACTATTTGGCTGGAGACGGGTGGAAAGACACTAATAGGAAATTTTAGAAAAAATGTGCAGCAGGCTGCACTATGAGCAAAAAAGGACAATGGATAGAACTGTGTGAGGCAGTGTGAACCCCCCCTGAGCTGAATACAACCTGGTATATGGCTGCACACAGACTACAGAGTGAGCTGCACACACACACACACACACTGAGACCTTGCAGAACGCTGTTAAAACAGCGCTGCAAGGCAAGAGCAAGGTGAACTGAACAGTGAACACAGCGTTTGCTAAATTAGCCTTGGGAAAGCAAAATAAAGCAATTAGCTATCTCAACTGGCCCTCAGTTAGAACACAGCGTCCTGTCCCTAACTGAAATCACAGCAGAGTGAGCGCAAAATGGCGGCAGCGTTTTTTATAGTGCAGAGTGACATCATTTCAGCAGCCAATCACAGCCTTGCCAGTACTTACATGCCCACCATGCTAAACAGGATGTGCCCACACTTCCATTCATTCCTCATTGGCTGCTGCGTTCAGTT
This sequence comes from Ranitomeya imitator, assembly GCF_032444005.1. NCBI lineage: Eukaryota > Metazoa > Chordata > Amphibia > Anura > Dendrobatidae > Ranitomeya > Ranitomeya imitator. Next base: position 382,735,715 of record NC_091284.1, read on the forward strand.
TGAATTCTGGTAACTTCCGATTCCAGTATCCGATACGCGGGAAGTATCGGAATTCGGTATCGGAATTCCGATACCGCAAGTATCGGCCGATACCCGATACTTGCGGTATCGGAATGCTCAACACTATTTATCACTATCATCCTTTGGTGGAATAATAATCTAACATCATCTGTGGCTTTTTGTCATCACGACTACTTACTGCATTGTCATGGTGCATTGTGCTCATCAGAATGACATGTTTGATTGTTCTGGGAATGTAAGAAACCATTGTTCTAACCCCAATAAAGTAAAATGTTGAATTATGAACATCTCTTTTACCAAGGATTTATTGGATTTATTGCAGCAGTTCAGGCTTGCTTTTTCTCATTGTGCCAGGCGTAAGTTTTCATTTTAGCAACAGATGCCCAAGTTGGTTCGATTTAAAAAAGTTGTCCCATGTCATATTTTGTCCCCTTAGTCCATACGTAAAATCTGAAATGACTCGCATTCCCTGATTCTTTTCAGGTTTTTCTCCATACTTTTTCCTGTGTATACCTGTGCATTTAGAGTACATGAACTGCTGCTGTCACAAAGTGTAAATATCTTCATGCTATACTTTGCTGGCTTACTTGTTATACTATATATTGTTTGAACGGGCACCTTGGATTGATACAAGTTGTTCATCCAAAGTGACACTTTCACCAGTATTGTGTAATTTTCGAGGAATCTCTATCCATTTCTTCCAAACTTCTAATAGCGGCTAGTTATGAGAGAGTTATCTGATGTTAGCAGAGGGAAATTTTCCTGCCTGGGCAGAAGGCTGCAAGTTCCAAATAAAATCTTTTTTTTAGACTGAATGGTTTGCATCAGAGTTCTCATAATCACTTTCCCACCACTTATGGGGTCCTCATCTTTGGACAATTTCTCCAGTTGGATATCTTCTTCAGAATCCGAGGCATTGGCAAGCTTTTACAATTCACCTTCACTTAATGGATGTCGGGTCCACATTTTTATCTAACTTTGGAAATAATGGACAACAAGCATGAGTTTCACCGGGTAAAATCAGCATTGTGGAATGAAATAGCACTATATGAATAAAGAACAATAATAATAAAATTGCATCAAACACTAACCAGTTTAGCAACAGAACGAGCTTATATGCTGTACTACAGTGAAACAGACTTGCACAGACCTGTACATAAAACACATCTATCTGCAGTAAATTGCAAATGTATCGAGAGCACAGACTGACAGGAACTGAAGAAATCGATAAACAATAGTAGATGCAATAAATAATCCAAACTTATATTATAAATTGTTTATTTGACTGAAAATATGGTGGGGAATGTGTATAAACACTATTTGGTCATACTGACTGGTGTCTAAGAGGCAATGTTTCCTTGACAAGCCAGAGCTGGTATGTCACTCTCCATAAAGAGAAACGTTGCCCCTTAGACCCCAGTCCAAAGCATCTCACCTAGCCAAATTAGTTGTTATGCTTCGCACTGACGAGGGCCAACAGCCCAAAACACCGTGTCTGCGAATTGAAATACTGATTTGGCTTTTATCCTAAGTCATATTGCATGACTCATTTAAGGGTTGATTGTGACTTGTAGGATCGCTACTTCCAACAGGTGGCACTATAGAGTTTAAGTTTAATGCATATACTTGTACTTTGGTTTCACTTTCTCTCTGGTAAAAAGTCTTTCAGACTTCCTGTCATGCTGTATTCAGAAGCTGATGCATGTACCTCATGTTCTGTGAAGATAAAAGCTGAATTGCCCCACATAATCTACTCTCACAAGTTTCTTTTGTGACCAAACTATGCAACAGTTTATGTATGCTGTTTTCTTCACTGAAAAAGTGAAATAATTCCAGACAGAGGTAAGGTAAGAGTAATGATGTTTTGCAGTAAGGTAGGGTGAATAGAAGAGGTTATTAGAAGTTTTGTACTGAAGTATGGCACTTAACAGAGGTGTATGTAGGTTTTCTGACACCCGAGGCAAGAATTCACATTGGTGCCCCCTCCTCCAGCACATATATGATTTATACACTTAATCACGTGTCGACAAGCTGCTCTCCCTAATTCTCAATGTTCAGTGAAAAACTGAGAGAAGCTCTTTGTCAGGTGACCATCAGTATGAAAATCGCATAAGAGTGAAGCAGCCATGTGATGACTGATGAAACCTGCAGAGTTGAATCCTGACACTGAGGATATTACACGCTGTTAGGATTGGCTAGAAAGCTTCATTTTATAATTAAAGAGTGCATCCAAGTTTGAGGTCAAAGTCTGCAGTCATTCTACATTGAGCCCTTAAATAAATAATTGCCCCTCACTATATTCCTTGCATGAGATATAACCCTCACACTGACCCTCTAATGGTACATGCCTTCCACACTGCCCCCTCCTTTCCATACTGAGCCCTCTCTTCACACTGTCCTCTAACACTCAGCCCCCTATACTGCCCAGTCTCTATACTGTCCCCCTTCATTACACTTATCCTACTAGGCATACTATTTCCTGTTGGCTGTGCCCTTACACTGTTCACCACCCTACTCAGTCTTTATTTTGTGCCCACTCACTCATTCCTCCCCCATGCTGTCTCCTTCCATTTCCCCTTCTCTCCTCATGTAGGCCCCCGCTAACCAGACTGTCGTCTCACATATTTACCACCTCACTCTCCATATTGCCTCCTCACACATCCCCACAACTCCCCATACTGTGTCATCACACATCCCATCACCCTTCCTCCCAATACAGTAGTTCCTCCTCACACATCCCATCATCCTCGCTCACCACAGAATAAATCCACCACGCCCCACACAGAATAAATTAATCCCCTCCACACAGAATAAATGCACCCCGCCTCATGCACAGAATAAATCCCCCCACACACAAACACGCACTGAATTAATCACACACAAAATGAATAAATCACACACACACACTGAATAAATCCCCCCCACACACACAGACTGGATAAATCACATAAAACACACGCACACAGAAAAAATCACACACACACACACATTAAATAAATCCCCCCACACACTGAAAAAATCCTCACACACTCTGAATAAATACACACACACTGAATAAATCACACACACTGAATAAATCACACAGACACAGAATAAATCCCCACACACACTCTCTGAATAAATCTCCCCACACACGGTATAAATACACACACACTCTGAATAAATACACATACACAACACACATCTTCGGTGTCCTCAGCTCTTCAGCTCCAGGAGCACTTACCACCTTCCTCTTCTGCATGCCAGCTAGTGATGTCAGCAGCACAATCACATGACTTGATGATGCTGCTGTTGTCTCTGTGACCCAGTGGTCAGAGCTTCAGTTGTACTCACGTCTGTTCTTGCGTCGGAGGGTGGCAGAACACAGATACTGGGGGAGACACTTTGGAATGCTGCATTAGGTGGCCCCACTGTGCCCCCTGGTCGTCTGCACCCAGGGCACATACTTTGCCTGCCCACACTAGATACCCCCCTGGCGCTTTATATACATGAGAGGAATGATGTACTGCAGGAGAGGGCACTGTAATACAGGGTACTGACAGGAATTTAGTGGGAAATATGTAATAGTTTGTTTTCACATCTAAGGGCATGTATCCACGTTCAGGATTGCATCAGGATATGGTCAGGATTTTACTCAGGTAAAATCGTGACCAAATCTGCACCAGAGGTCACTGGCAGGTCACCTGCGTTGTCCTTGCATTGTTTCAGCATTGTAAGGACATGCTGCATTCTTAAAAGACGCGCCGCATGTCCGTTTCTGCGGGTCTGCAGCATGCGTCTTTTAATGCATAATGGAGACAGGATTTCATGAAACCCCCTCCACTATGCTGTAACATCTGGACGCCGCGTGTTTGACGCTTCGGCTCTACGCAGCATCAAACACGCAGCGTTTCCTGAATGTGGAAACATACCCTAAATGTTTTAAAGTTTCAGGAATCACACCAGTACACCACTAGATGAATTCTTTAAGTAATCTAGTTTCCAAGATGGGGTAACTTGTTGGGTTTTTCTGCTGTTTTGACATGTTAAGGGCTCAGAAAATACAACATTGCATTCACAATTTATTTAGGCAAATTTGTGTTCCACAAATCAAATACCACTATTCCGAAACCCTGCCATGTACCCAAACTGCAGTTTTTGACCACATATGGGATAGAATCGCTTTCAGAAGAAATTGCCTAACAAATTATGGGGTGCATTTTCTCCTATTATCCTAATTTGGCACTAAAATAACATTTTAGTGGAATAAACAATTTTTGTTTTCACATCCACATTTTAAAAAGTGAATCACCTTCGTCTTCAGCATACTCACCTACTTTAGATGAATTCCCTGATGGGTCTAGTCTCCAAAATAGGGTCACTTGTGGGGGTTTCTACTGTCTGGGTATCTCAAAGGTCCTGCAAATTAGACATAGTGTCTGCAATCTATTCCAGCCAAATTTACATTCCAAATGCCAAATATCGCTTCTTCGCCCTACCGTTTGTCCTAACAGAACTTTTGGCCATATGTGGGGTATCGCTATGCTCAGGAGAAAATGGGAAACATACTGTGCAGTCCACTTTTTCAAGCTACCTCTTGAAAAAGTGAAAAAGTTTTGGCTAAAGCAATATTTTCGAGGAAAAAAACTGAAAATTTTCAATATGATGACATAATGATCTCAAATTCTGTGTAGTACCACAAGGTTCAAAATGCTCACTATACCTCTTAAAAAAATCTTTGAGGAGTGTAGTTTCAAAAATGGGGTTGCTTTTAGGGGTTTTCTGTTGTTTAGGCATCTTAGGGGCTCTGCAAATGCAAAATGGTGCCCACAATCTATTTCAGCCACATTTGTGTTCCAAAATTTGTCTTCCACCTTCTCAACACACCTTGAGCTGAATTCTTTGATTTGTTTCCAAAATAGGGTCACTGTTTGGGTACTTCAGAAGGTCTGCAAATTAGACATGGTGTCAGCAATCTATTCCAGCCAAACTTACAATCCAAATACTAAATGTTGCATTTACTCTTCTGAGCCCTGTCATTTGTCCTAGGAGAACTTTTGACTACATGTGGGGTATCGCTACGCTCATAAGAAAGTGGGTAACAAACTGTGTGTGGTCCGCTTTTCCATGCTGCCTCTTGAGAAAGTGAAAAAGTTTGGGCTAAAGCAACATTTTTGTGAAAAAAAATGAAAATTTTCAATATGATGATCTAATGTTACCAAATTCTGTGTACTGTAGTACTTCTGGGTTTAAAATGCTCACTATACCCATGAATAAAATATTTCAGGGGTGTAGTTTCAAAAATGGGGTCGCTTTTAGGGGTTTTCTTCTGTTTAGGCACCTTAGGGGCCCTGCAAATGCAAAATGGCACCCCCAATCTATTTCAACCACATTTGTGTTCCAAAATGCAAGTAGTGCTCCCTCTGTTCCAAGCCCTGCCATCTATCCAGACAGAACATTACATCAGCAGTATAAATGCGCTCAGAAGAAACTGAGCAACAAATTCTGTGGTCAATTTTCTCATACTACCCCTTGTAAAGGTTCAAAAATTGGGGCTAAGCTAACATTTTAGAAGGAGAAAAAATATGTAATTTCACTTTGCATTATTTCCTGTGTAGCACCTGAACAGTTAAAAAAAATTCCTGACAGCAGTTTTTAAGTATTTGATGGGTGTGATTATTCAAATAGTGTCACTTTTGGGGCGTTTGCAATATATAGGCCCCACAAAGTCCATTTGAATCAGAAGAGGTCTCTAAAAAAACAGAGTTTGTAAATTTCATGAAAAAAATGAAATATTGCTGCTAAACTTTTAATCCTTTGAACATTCTAATAAAATAAAATTACATTTGAAAACTGATGCAGATATGAAGTAGACATATGGGAAATGTAATTTATTATTTTGTACAGCATGTCTAACTGGTTTAAACCATTAACGACATATGATGTATATTTTCGTCATATCTTGTGTCCTCGACTTTGATGTAGTCTCCAGTCCCTGAGCCCGCATCTTTCCCTGCAAATGACAGCTGATTTATTCAGTTGTCATGTGCCTTTAAGGCCGCCGTCACACTTGCGAGTTTTACGGACGTATGAGTGCAGAAAATACGTCCGTAAAACTCGCCAAACAAACGGCACAATTATTCTCTATGCCCCTGCTCCTATCTGCCGTATTTTACTGATCAGTATTATACGGCTTTCTACGGCTGTAGAAAATCGCAGCATGCTGCGTTTGTCACCGTATTGCGCAAAAAAAACGCCAATGAAAGTCTATGGAAGCCCCAAAAATACGGATTACACACGGACCAGCAGTGTGACTTGCGAGAAAACGCAGCGGTGTTAGAGAGAAAAGCCGGTAATTCAGTGCGGTATACAGTAAAGTCACACTGACAGCTTACATTAGAATAGGTAGAATAAATGTGTACACGTAGAATAGGTATATATATATATATATATATATATATATATACTAGCTATTGAACCCGTTCTACGCCCGGGTGGCGAGCATTTATATTGGTATATGGTCTCCATCCTGGTATGTGCTGCTCCATCCTGCATCCCCATCCTGTCATGTGCTGCTCCATCCTGCATCCCCATCCTGTCATGTGCTGCTCCATCCTGCGCCCCCATTCTGTCATGTGCTGCTCCATCCTGCATCCCCATCCTGTCATGTGCTGCTCCCATCCTGTGCCCCCGTTCTGTCATGTACTGCTCCCATCCTGCACCCCGTTCTGTCATGTGCTGCTCCCATCCTGCGCCTCCATTCTGTCATTTGCTGCTCCCATCCTGTCATGTGCTGCTCCCATCTTGCGCCCCCGTTCTGTCATGTGTTGCTCCCATCCTGCGCCCCCGTTCTGTCATGTGCTGCTCCCATCCTGCGCCCCCGTTCTGTCATTTGCTGCTCCCATCCTGTCATGTGCTGCTCCCATCCTGCGCCCCCGTTCTGTCATGTGCTGCTCCCATCCTGCGCCCCCGTTCTGTCATGTGCTGCTCCCATCCTGCTCCCCCGTTCTGTCATGTGCTGCTCCCATCCTGCGCCCCCGTTCTGTCATGTGCTGCTCCCATCCTGCGCCCCCGTTCTGTCATTTGCTGCTCCCATCCTGTCATGTGCTTCTCCCATCCTGCGCCTCCATTCTGTCATTTGCTGCTCCCATCCTGTCATGTGCTGCTCCCATCCTGCGCCCCCGTTCTGCCATGTGCTGCTGCCATCCTGCACCCCCGTTCTGTCATGTGCTGCTCCCATCCTGCGCCCCCGTCTGTCATGTGCTGCTCCCATCCTGCGGCACCGTTCTTTAATTTGCTGCTCCCATCCATATGCCCCATACGCTGCTCCATAAGATGCTCCATAGTATATGCCCCGTATCAGGTGGCGTAAGTAACAAATAGCTGTGGCATGAAGTGCCACAGCCTCATGCCACAGCAATTTGTTACTTGCGCCACCTGATTCCTTTCCGCCGCCATTTTCTTGGTCCTCCTGCTGGCGGAATTGGCGCCTGCGCAGCCCGCGCTTTCCGGCGTCATTTTCTTGAAGACACACCTGCAGTGTGTCTTCAAGAAAATGGCGCCGGCAGTGTGTTTTTAAGAAAATGGCGCCGAAAAGCGCGGACTGCGCAGGCGCCGATTACGGCAGCAGGACCAAGAAAATGGCGGCGGAAAGGAATAAGGTGGCGTAAATAACAAATTGCTGTGGCATGAAGTGTCACAGCTTCATGCCACAGCAATTTGTTACTTATGCCATTCCTTTCCGCCCATTTTCTTAGTCCTCCTGCTGCCAGAATCGGCGCCTGCGCAGTCTACGCTTTCCGGCGCCATTTTCTTCAAGACACACCTGCAGTGGAGCCGGAGTGTGTCTTCAAGAAAATGGCGCCGGAAAGCGCGGACTGCGCAGGCGCCGATTCAATGACCTATATTTACCTTCATTTGCGGTGAGGCGCCCTCTGCTGGTTGTTCCTAGATCGTGGGAACTTTCCTAGAAAGCTCCCAGGCTCGAGTTCATATGAGTACAACCAGCAGAGGGCGCCTCTTATGATCTCGAGCCTGGGAGCTTTCTAGGAAAGTTCCCACGATCTAGGGACAACCAGCAGAGGGCGCCTCACCGCAAATGAAGGTAAATATAGGTCATTGACCTACTTTACCTTCATTCCCCGGGGTTTTGCACCAAGGAGCAGCGCTGCATTAGCAGAGCTCCTTGCTGCAAAATATTTTAACCCCTTCAGATGGATTTACATCGTTGGACGTTACAGATCTGCGGAAGGTATGGATATTGTTGGTTTATTAATTTTTTTTTGTTACAGATCGAGGGTCTTCAGTGATTGGATTGAGCGTAGAATAAAATATTACAACAACCTTTGTTTTTATTTCATTAAAATATTTTTTAATAATGTGTTTGTGTATTTTTTAACCCTTTACTAGTATTGGATTAATAATGGATAGGTGTCATAATTGACGCCTCTCCATTATTAATTTGGCTTAATGTCACCTTACAATAGCAAGGTGACATTAACCCTTCATTACCCCATATCCCACCGCTACACGGGAATGGGAAGAGAGTGGCCAAGTGCCAGAATTGGTGTATCTTCCAGATGTGCCTTTTCTGGGGTGGCTGGGGGCAGGTGTTTTTAGCCAGGGGGGGCCAATAACCGTGGACCCTCTCCAGGCTATTAATATCTGCCCTCAGTCACTGGCTTTACTACTCTGGCGGAGAAAATTGCGCGGGAGCCCACGCCAATTTTTTCCGCCATTTAACCCTTTAATTTAATAGCTAGAACAGCCAAATTTTGCATATACACACTACTAACATTAGTAGTGTGGAATATGCAAAAAAAGGTGATATGAGATGGTTTACTGTATGTAAACCAGGTCTCATATCATGTCGGGTTTTAGGAAGGAGATAGCAAAAGCCGGTAATTGAATTACCGCCTTTAAAGCTATCTAGCACTGTATGAAGTAATAATATATATACATATATGTGTCTACTGATATATATATGTATATATATATATATATATATATATATATATATAGACAGTATATATGTTTTGTTTTGTTTTTTTAAACATGGATCCCTTGTATAGCCGTATGTTGGTTTGGCAAGCCTGCGAGAAAAACACGCAGTACGGATGCCATACGGATTACATACGGAGGATGCCATGTGCAAATTATGCTGACACATCCTGCCTACGGAGGAGCTACTGACCACTTTTTTGGGGACTTTTCAGCGTATTACGGCCATAATATACGGACCGTATTGTCTTACACCAAGTGTGGCGCCGGCCTAATAGCCGCAGGTGGAGCTCCACCTGTGATTGTTAACCAGTTAAATCTCTGACAGTGGGATTTAACACTCGAGTTGGTATCACTGCATTCAGGAATTTCCCATCTATTAAAATATGAAGTAAATTAATTAGATTGGTAAACAACGTAACAAGAAAAAAAATCAAATCTCCAGAATTATGTTTTTTTTTAGCCACCTTAACGTTGCAGTAAAATGTACGGTAATAAGGAGTGATGAAAAAATTGTATTTCTCCCCAAATTTTATTTATAAAAACTTCAGCTCATGGTACAAAATATAAGCCATCTCCCACTCGCAAATCCCCAAAAAATGAAAATGCTATGGGTCTCGGAATAAAGTGACAAATGTAAAAACATTTTATTCATTTTTTCATTTAAATTTCGGAATTTTTTTTAACCACTTAAGTAAAAATAAACTATACATGTTTGGTATCTGCATACTCATGCTGACCTGCGGAATTGTATTGCCAAGTCAGTTTTACCATATAGTGAACTCAAAAAGCAATTGTAGAATTGCACTGTTTTTGCCATTTCACTGTAGTTGGATTTTTTTTCCTGCTTTCCAGTACACTATGTGGTAAGATCAATGGTGTCATTCAAAATCACAATTCATCCTCCAAAAAGCAATCCCTCATATGGCTTTATTCATTATAAAAATAATAAAAAGTTATGAAGGTGAGGTAAATATTAAAGCACAAAAAACGGAAAATGGGCATAGCGTGATGGAATTAAGGATGTAAAAACTGACAGTTTGAAAATTGCTATTTTTTTCTACATTTTTGCTAAAGTTCAGATATTTTTACAAATAATTGCAAAACATATTGAAACTAAATTTATGGCAACCATAACGTACAATGTGTCACAAAAAAGTCTCATAATTAGGCCGGCGTCACACTAGCGAGTTTTACGGATGCATGAGAGCAGAAAATAAGTCCAGAAAATACGCATTGCACACGGCCCAATGATTCTCTATGGGGCAGCTCCTATCTGCCATATATTACGCATCCGTAATATACGGTATGTTACGGGCTTAGAAAATCGTAGCATGCTGCGTTTGTCAGCGTATTGCGCAAAAAATATGCCAATGAAAGTCTATGGGGGCGAGAAAATTACGGGTTACACATGGACCATGTGTGTGACTTGCGAGAAATACGCAGCGGTGTTCTATAGAAAAGCCGGCAATTCAGCGCGGTGTACAGTCAAATCACACTGACACAATAGAATAGGTAGAATAAATGTGTACACATAGTATAGGTATATATTTATATCTATATCTATATATATATATATATATATTTAATTCAACGCTAGATGGCAGAAAATCCGAAAATTCAATTGCCGGCTTTTCCTATCTCCTTCACAAACCCGACAGAATATGAGACATGATTTACATACAGTAAACCATCTCATATCCCTTCTTTTATTACATATTCCTCTAGTAAAATAAGAACTCATATGAACTCAAGCCTGGGAACTTTTCAGAATATTTTCCCACATTCGAGTTCATATGAGTTCATCCAGCAGAGGGCGCATCACCGCGACTCGAGGTAACTACAGTACATTCCCCTGCATTCCATTCATTCACCAAGTTTTACAGTCAAGAGCACAGCTGCATTAGCAGAGCTCCTAGGTGTAAAATGATTTAACCCCTTCAGATGGATTTACAGCATGGGACAAGACTGTAATGACGGAACGTATGTAATATTGCTGTTTGTTTTTTTAACTTTGTTTCAGGTGACAAGGGTCTTCAGGTGGATTAAGAGTACAATAAAATATTAAAACACCATGTGTCTTTATTTAATTAAAATACTTTTTAATAATGTATGTGTGTTTTACTATCCATTTCATACTATTAGATTAATAATGGATAGGTGTCATAATTGACGTCTCTCCATTATTAACCTGGCTTAATGTCACCTTACAATAGCAAGGTGACATTAACCCTTCATTACCCCATATCCCACTGCTACAGGGGAGTGGGAAGAGAGAGGTTAAGTGCCAGAATAGGCGCATCTTACAGATGTGCCTTTTCTGGGGTGGCTGGGGGCAGATGTTTTTAGCCAGGGGGGTCCTATAACCATGGTCCCTCTCTAGGCTATTAATATCTGCCCTCAGTCACTGGCTTTCCCACTCTGGCAGAGAAAATTGCGCGGGAGCCCACGCCAATTTTTTCCGGGATTTAACCCTTTAATTTAATAGCTAGAGACCCCAAATTTGACACAAAGACACTTCTTACATTACTAAAGAGGACTATATAATAAAAGAAGGGATATGAGATGGTTTACTGTATGTAAACCATGCTTCATATCCTGTCGGGTTTGTGAAGGAGATAGGAAAAGCCGGCAATTGAATTACCGGCTTTTCTCCTATCTAGCGCTGAATTAAATACAAATATATATATATATATAATATAACGCTGGGAGCGTCACTGTCTCCGAAGCCTTTATAGACTGCGCATGCGCCGGCGCAGTCTGGAACCCACAGAGTGACGCAGCCCAGGAGATCGTGGTATGCGTAAGCACTGAACGCACACCGCGATCTCCAACAGAGAAGCAGGGACGTGCCAGGAGGGTGAGTATGCTATAGTCCCCTGTCCCCGTTCCACCGCTACGCGCCGCTCCATCTTCTGTGTCCTCTTCCTGTGACGTGATGACGCGTTTAATGCGCGCCGCCCTCTGACTGAACAGTCACAGCCAGAGAACCCGGAAGATGAAGCGGCACGCAGTGGTGGATCAGGGCCAGGTGACTATAGCAAGTGTCGGGGGCCTGAGCTAGCGGCGACTCCGGCACCTGACCCCCACAGCGCGTCGGTGTCCCCGCCTGCTCAGCCCGTCAGCACTCGGCGCCCAGTGACGATAGGTGAGTATGTTATTTTTTTTCTATATATCGCAGCAGCATACGGGGCATAGAATACTATGGAGCATCTTATGGGGATCTGTTGTGAATTCCGCTCTTGGGCTCCCTCCGGTGGTTGTAAGTGGAACTTTTGTGAGTTCTGCTCTTGGGCTCCCTCTTGTGGTTTCTAGCGGTGTGGCTGCTCCTTGGAGTTAGCTGTCTTCAGCTGCTTCCACTGATCGTCTCTGCTCTGCTATTTATGTCTGCTCTGTCCTTCAGCTGGTGCCACTTGTAAATGGTTTCTGGTTGGATTCACATCTCTTTGGAGTTCCCTGTTATCCTGACCAGTTCAGCTAAGCTAAGTTTTTGCTTGCTCTTTTCTGTTCACAGATTGTGGACTTATCCGTTCTGTGTTTTCTATGTTTATCCACTGTTATCAGTATGAATTAATTCTGTCTTGCTGGAAGCTCTGGGGAGCAGATTTACCATCCACACCTTTAGTCAGGTGTGGAGATTTTTAGTAAACTCTGCGTGGATTTTTGTAGAGTTTTAGTACTGACCACACAGTATCCTTTCCTGTCCTATCTATCAAGCTAGACTGGCCTCCTATGCTAAAATCTGATTTCATTTCTGCGCATGTTATTTTCCCCTCCTCTCACCATCAATATTTGTGGGGGGCTATCTTTCCTTTGGGGATTTCCTCTGAGGCAAGATAGGTTTCCTGTTTCCATCTTTAGGGGAAGTTAGATCTTAGGCTGTGCCGAGGGGTCTAGGGAGCGTCAGGTACCCCCCACGGCTATTTTTAGTTGCGCTGCTAGGTTCAGGGTTTGCGGTCAGTACAGATACCACCTCCTTCAGAGCTTGTCTCATGTTGTTCCTAAACCACCAGATCATAACAGGGGCCATCAACATTTATGGAGCAGCATACGGGGCATATACTATGGAGCATCTTATGGGGGCCATCAACCATAATAAAGCAGCATACGGGGCATATACTACGGAGCATCTTATGGGGGCCATAAACCTTTATGGAGCAGCATATGGGGCATATACTATGGAGCATCTTATGGGGGCCATCAACCTTTATGGAGCAACGTATGGGGCATATGGATAGGAGCAGCAAATTACAGAATGGTGGCACAGGATGGGCGCAGCACATGACAGAATAGGGCAGCACATGACAGAACGGGGGTGCAGGATGGCAGCAGCACATGACAGAACGGAGGTGCGGGATGGAAGCAGCACATGACAGAACTGGGGCGCAGGATGGGAGCAGCACATGACAGGAAGGGGGCGCAGGATGGGAGCAGCAAATGACAGAATGGAGGCGCAGAATGGGTGCAGCACATGTCACAATGGCGGCGCAGGATGGAAGCAGCACATGACAGGATGGGGAGCAGGATGGGAGCAGCAAATGACAGAATGGGGGAGCAGGATAGCAGCAGCACATGACAGATCTGGGGCATAGGATGGGAGCAGTACATGACAGAATGGGGGCTCAAGATAGGAGCAGCACATGATAAGATTAGGGCGCAGGATGGAAGCAACACATACCAGGATGGAGACCATATACCAATATAAATGCTCGCCACCCGGGCATAGGACGTGTTCAATAGCTAATATATATATATATATATATATATATACAGTGGGGCAAAAAAGTATTTAGTCAGTCAGCAATAGTGCAAGTTCCACCACTTAAAAAGATGAGAGGCGTCTGTAATTTACATCATAGGTAGACCTCAACTATGGGAGACAAACTGAGAAAAAAAAATCCAGAAAATCACATTGTCTGTTTTTTTAACATTTTATTTGCATATTATGGTGGAAAATAAGTATTTGGTCAGAAACAAACAATCAAGATTTCTGGCTTTCACAGACCTGTAACTTCTTCTTTAAGAGTCTCCTCTTTCCTCCACTCATTACCTGTAGTAATGGCACCTGTTTAAACTTGTTATCAGTATAAAAAGACACCTGTGCACACCCTCAAACAGTCTGACTCCAAACTCCACTATGGTGAAGACCAAAGAGCTGTCAAAGGACACCAGAAACAAAATTGTAGCCCTGCACTAGGCTGGGAAGACTGAATCTGCAATAGCCAACCAGCTTGGAGTGAAGAAATCAACAGTGGGAGCAATAATTAGAAAATGGAAGACATACAAGACCACTGATAATCTCCCTCGATCTGGGGCTCCATGCAAAATCCCACCCCGTGGGGTCAGAATGATCACAAGAACGGTGAGCAAAAATCCCAGAACCACGCGGGGGGGCCTAGTGAATGAACTGCAGAGAGCTGGGACCAATGTAACAAGGCCTACCATAAGTAACACACTACGCCACCATGGACTCAGATCCTGCAGTGCCAGATGTGTCCCACTGCTTAAGCCAGTACATGTCCGGGCCCATCTGAAGTTTGCTAGAGAGCATTTGGATGATCCAGAGGAGTTTTGGGAGAATGTCATATGGTCTGATGAAACCAAACTGGAACTGTTTGGTAGAAACACAACTTGTCGTGTTTGAAGGAAAAAGAATACTGAGTTGCATCCATCAAACACCATACCTACTGTAAAGCATGGTGGTGGAAACATCATGCTTTGGGGCTGTTTCTCTGCAAAGGGGCCAGGACGACTGATCCGGGTACATGAAAGAATGAATGGGGCCATGTATCGTGAGATTTTGAGTGCAAACCTCCTTCCATCAGCAAGGGCATTGAAGATGAAACGTGGCTGGGTCTTTCATCATGACAATGATCCAAAGCACACCGCCAGGGCAACGAAGGAGTGGCTTCGTAAGAAGCATTTCAAGGTCCTGGAGTGGCCTAGCCAGTCTCCAGATCTCAACCCTATAGAAAACCTTTGGAGGGAGTTGAAAGTCCGTGTTGCCAAGCGAAAAGCCAAAAACATCACTGCTCTAGAGGAGATCTGCATGGAGGAATGGGCCAACATACCAACAACAGTGTGTGGCAACCTTGTGAAGACTTACAGAAAACGTTTGACCTCTGTCATTGCCAACAAAGGATATATTACAAAGTAGTGAGATTAAATTTTGTTTCTGACCAAATACTTATTTTCCACCATAATATGGAAATAAAATGTTAAAAAAACAGACAATGTGATTTTCTGGATTTTTTTTTCTCAGTTTGTCTCCCATAGTTGAGGTCTACCTATGATGTAAATTACAGACGCCTCTCATCTTTTTAAGTGGTGGAACTTGCACTATTGCTGACTGACTAAATACTTTTTTGCCCCACTGTATATATATAAAGAAAGAAAAAAAAGCCAACCAGCACTCCCAATGTAAACACATGCAAGCTGCAAGCTGTATTATATAGATATAAAAGAACACAGCAGCACATGTACATGAATCTAGGCCATGTGAAAACACAGACAAATGTTTGATATGAATCATACTACTCAAAAATATTTTTTCATAAAAAAAATTTCAAAATTTTTTTTTTCTTAAAACTTACAGTTATAGATAAAATGAAGATTCTTAGCGCATAAATTGGCCAATTCATGTGTGCCCATCAACCACGGCAAGGTGATCTCCCCCTGATGGGTCCTACTCTACTGTACATGCCACTCTTGGGCCACCAACCTACAACTTTGGACAAACATGCCACTCTGGGCTAAACCTACAATTTATGGGCAGGTAGAGTTGATTACCGCCACCTGCAAGGTCAATGGGAGGAGTGCAAGATAAGTCTGGATGCAGCCACATCCATACACTAAACAAAGAAAAAAAAGCCAACCAGCACTCCCAAGGGTTTAAACCCTTTCTTTACTTTGTTTAGTAAGCGTCTTTGTACGTTCTCTATTATTATTATTATTATTTATTTATATAGCACCATTGATTCCATGGTGCTGTACATGAGAGGTTCTCTATGGACACAATTACCCTTTGCTCGTATGGTACCTTAAACACTGTGTAGTGACTTGAGCACCTACGAGGGGCGATCCAAAAGTAATGATAATCGGTTATTTCTATTGCACACAGAAATTAAAATAAAATGTTTTCTTCTCTCTTAGGTACCCACTAGTCCAGGAAAAAAAATCACTTAAATAGACCACAATTCCTGGGAGCTACATTCATTTGAATATGAACTGCCGAGGAGTGAACATCAAAATGGAAAAAAATGAGCTCAGAGCTGTCATCAAATACCTCTGCTTGAAAATAATGACTACCAAAGACATACACAGCGACTTGGTGGAAACATTAGGGGACTTTTCTCCTCCATATTCCACAGTTGCATGCTGGGCCAAGGAATTTAAGCTGGGAAGAACATCGACGGAAGATGAACATCGTAAAGGACGCCCATCCACGTCCCTCAATGAAGAAAACGTGAAAAAAGTTAAAGAAGTTGTATTGGCAGATCGAAGAGTGACTATCAGGCATGTAGCTGAGGTCACAGGGATCTCATATGGCAGTATTCAAAGAATCCTTGCAAAAGAATTGCATATGAGAAAGGTCTCCTCGCGTTGGGTGCCAAAAATGTTAACCGACGAGCAAAAGAAGAAATGAGTTGACATTTCAATAGCAAATTTCGAAAAGTTCCAAGCAGACAAGGAAAATTTTTTGTCACGTTTTTTGACCATGGACAAGACCTGGATCCACCATATTGATCCCGAAACTAAACAACATTCGATGACGTGGAAACGAGCCGACGCCGAAGAAATTCAAAGTGTCAAGCTCAGCAGGGAAGGTTATGGCGTCCGTTTTTTGGGACGCTGAAGGAATAATTATGGTGGACTATTTGGAGAAGGGAGCCACTATTACGGACTCCTACTACGCAGAACAAATAAGAAGATTGCGGGAGGCTATCAAGGAGAAAAGGCGCGGCAAACTGCGGGCTGGAGTGCTGTTTCACCAAGATAACGCGCCGGCTCACAAAGCTGCAGTAGCCATGGCTACCATTCAAGAAGCGGGCTTTGAACTGGTGGAACACCCCCCTATTGGCCAGATCTAGCCCCCAGTGACTTCTTTCTCTTTCCTCGGCTCAAGGAACACCTCCTGCGCAAGAAATTTGATGACAATAGCGACGTGATAACCGCTGTTGGGGATTTTTTTGAGGGTCAAGATCAAGAATTTTTTTCTAAGGGAATTCTAAGTTTAGAAAAGAGATGGACTAAATGTATAGACTTGTTAGGAGACTATGTAAAAAAATAAAACATTTTTTTGACTATATTCATTGTGTTTAGTATTGATTATCATTACTTTTGGATTGCCCCTCGTGTATATATATATATATATATATATATATATATATATATATATACATGCTTGCCCTATCTTGGTAAGATCCACAAAGTTATTTGTGATGTCCATTTATTCTATGTAATACGGTTTGCCTGGCGGGTACCACTGTGCCACCTTTCTTGGTGTGTTCCCTGTCATTTCCCTGTGGTTTTCTTTTTTGTCATGTTTTAATATTTGATTCAATAAAATTGTTACTTTTTAAATATTGGTTCTTTTGGTGCTTTTTTTCTTCTTTTTTGGCTTTTCAAACTTAACATGATGCCCGCAGACCATTCCATCAAAGTCTGCATTACAAAACGTCTCTACTTCCCTTCCGAGCCCTGACGTGTGCCCAAACAGTATTTTACCCCCAAATATGGGTTATCAGCATACTCAGGACAAACAGGACAACAACTTTTGTGGTCCAATGTCTCCTGATGCCCCTGTGAAAATAAAAAATTGCAGGCTAAAAAATAATTTTTGAGGAAAGAATGATTTTTTATTTTCACTGCTCTGCGTTATAAACTTCTGTGAAGCATTTGGGGGTTCAAAGTGCTCACCACTCATCTAGGTAAGTTCCTTGGGAGGTCTAGCTTCCAAAATGGGGTCACTTGTGGGGGAGCTCCAATGTTTAGGCACACAGGGGCTCTCCAAACATGACATGGTGTCCGTTAATGATTGGAGCTAATTTTCATTCAAAAAGTTAAATGGTGCTCCTTTCCTTCTGAGCCCTGCCGTGCGCCCAAACAGTGGTTTCTGACCACATATGAGGTATTTCTGTACTCAGAAGAAATTGCCCAACAAATTTTAGGATCCATTTTATCCTGACGCCCATGTAAAAATGGAAAAATTGAGGCTAAAATATTTTTTGGGTGAAAAAAAAGTACTTTTTCATTTTTACGGATCAATTTGTGAAGCATCTGGGGGTTCAAAGTGCTCACTATGCATCTAGGTAAGTTCCTTGTAGGGTCTAGTTTCCAAAATGGGGTCACTTGTGGGGAAGCTCCAATGTTTAGGCACACAGGGGCTCTCCAAACGCGACATGGTGTCTGCTAACGATTGGAGCCAATTTTTCATTCAAAAAGTCAAATGGCACTTCTTCCCTTCCGAGCCCTGTCATGCACCCAAACAGTGGTTACCCCGCACATATAGAGTATCAGCGTACTCAGGACAAATTGTACAATAACTTTCAGGGTCCAGTTTCTCCTTTTACCATTGGGAAAAGAAAAAAATTGTTGCTAAAAGATCATTTTTGTGACTAAAAAGTTAAATGTTCATTTTTTTCCTTCCATGTTGCTTCTGCTGCTGTGAAGCACCTGAATGCTTAATAAAATTCTTGAATGTGGTTTTGAGCACCTTAAGGGGTGTAGTTTTTAGAATGGTGTTACTTTTGGGTATTTTCAGCCATATAGACCCCTCAAACTAACTTCAAATGTGAGGTGGTCCCTAATAAAAATGGTTTTGTAAATTTTGTTGTAAAAATGAGAAATTGCTGGTCAAATTTTAGCCCTTATAACTTCCTAGCAAAAAAAAAAAAATGTTGTTTCCAAAATTGTGCTGATGTAAAGTATACATGTGGGAAATGTTATTTATTAACTATTTTGTGTCACATAACTCTCTGGTTTAAGAAAATAAAAATTCTAAATTTGAAAATTGCGAAATTTTCAAAATTTTTGTCAAATTTCTGATATTTCCACAAATGAATGCAAAAATTATTGACCTACATTTACTACTATCATGAAGCCCAATATGTCACGAAAAAACATTCTCAGAATCACTAGGATCCGTTGAAGCATTCCTGAGTTATTACCTCATAAAGGGACACTGGTCAGAATTGCAAAAAACGGCCAGGCCATTAAGGTCAAAATAGGCTGGGTCATGAAGGGGTTAAAAAGAAAGAACTGAATAAACAGCAGATGTGTTTTACACTTTTCTTTTGCTTTAAGGGAAACCTAGCAAGGGCAGAGCAGCAGGATCACACAGCTACTTATGCGGGACCT
Source organism: Ranitomeya imitator (assembly GCF_032444005.1). Lineage (NCBI taxonomy): Eukaryota > Metazoa > Chordata > Amphibia > Anura > Dendrobatidae > Ranitomeya > Ranitomeya imitator. Next base: position 382,755,074 of record NC_091284.1, read on the forward strand.
TATGACTGAGTGTGAGTAACATTTTTTTTTATTAATTATATTAGGAGAATTTACTAACAAATTGGTTTTAATTTAGTTTAATGTGTCCATTTAAATGATTTGCTGTGTGAACTTTAAAAGTTTTCAATCTAAGATTATATATATATATATATATATATTTTATATATATATATATATATATATATATATATATATATACATATATAGAGATTCAAAAAAGAGGCAGCACTCCATAATTCAAGTGAAAAAAATGTGGAAGGTTTTAATCAACCCACATAGCTGGGCGATGTTTCAGCTTCATCTGAGCCTTTTTCAAGCCCTTGAAAGGCTTGAAAAAGGCTCAGATGAAGCTGAAACGTCGCCTAGCTATGTGGGTTGATTAAAACCTTCCACATTTTTTTCACTTGAATTATGGAGTGCTGCCTCTTTTTTGAATCTCTGTGAATCTGGTGCAATCATTGGACTGGTTGCCTGAGGCCCTGCACCTGAAGATAAGTATAAGCGTGGTGCTGTTCCTTTTTTTCTATTATATACATATATATATATATATATATATATATATATATTCTATTGTATCGACAATGTTTCTTCAAATTAATTATCATAGTAAGTTAAGGCTAATGATGTAATGTGTTAGAAATATGATTATCCTATATATATGCAAAGTGGCAACACACTCCAATACATTGCACTATGAGACAATACATACACGCAGCTTATGGATGCAGCTTCTGTGCCCTGCTCTTAAACCGTTATTATCGAAACAAATTATGTATTTTTCTCATCATGAGATATCATTGCCAGTACTAGTCGGAACAGCTCTCACATCCAGAGAAGTCTTCAGTCTTCTGTTTCGCAGTTAGGTATGACCTTCCCCTTCCCTCTGAAGGATGCTAAAGCTATTTGCCTTATTGTCTGTATCTCCTATTACACTTAATAATATCCTTGTGATGGCTTGGGGAGAGCTGAGTGCCCATCATGGCAAAGACAAGAGAGCGGCTAATGTATAACGAGAGTGGTTGACAAATGGATCAAACCAGCAGAAGTGACGTTGATAGACCTGTGAGCATGGACTGTCAGGAGATGTGAGGGATTGATGTTGTCCAGGAACAGCCAGAGCTATAGTTGTGAACTCGACATACAAATGATCTTAGTGTCCTTTCCATCATTAAATCAAATGAGTGTACACCCACCATCCACAACATTCAAGGGCAGCAAAGAGAGTTCAAGGGGAAAACAAAAAAGATATAAAGCATTTGAAGCATTAGGCTCATTTACCATTTATTTTCTTCTTTTTAAGAGTGAAACTCCAGCCATCCAGAGCTTTAGTAGCAGAATTCACTGTATTCTTTAAACATTATTCCCAGAAAATAATAGGTTTAAAACTACCAGAATACTATTGGGTTTGTTGACTTAATTAGTAAGTTGTTTGAACTCTTCCCTTTCCAGAATGCCTAACATAAATTAAACACTGGCAGGTAGAGTTGAGCGACTTTTACTTTTTTAGGATCGAGTTGGGTTTCGCGAAACCCGACTTTGTCAAAAGTCGGGTCGGGTGAAATCGGCCGATTATTGCGAAACATCGGGGGCCGACCGAAACATGAAACCCAATGCAAGTCATTGGGGAATCAAAGTCGGCAGTGAGTGGAGGACAGGAAAACACCTACAGTGCCCATTTTAATGCCAAAAACATCAATTCTTATTTCTTAAGCTTGTCAATCTTAATTTACTTTATAATAATAGTTAGGCATTGAAAACGGGGTCATTTGGCTAAAGTTGTTGGGGGTAGGGCTGGCTCAAGATTTTCATGGGCCCAGGAAATGCAGAATACGTCACGGTGGTGGAGCAGGGAGAGGTAAGTATTTCAACTTTGCAAGTGCTGTGATCCTGAGCAAGCAGGGGGGGCACTCGTTGGCACTTGGCACTGGCACAGGGCCCCTCATAGTACGGCGGTGTGTTTGATGGCGGGTGGCGCCTCCCACTGCCAGAGACAGTTTTGCATGCTATGAGGGGCCCTGTGCCAGTGCCGTCACCAATGAATATGCCCCCCCACCTGATGAAGGAACCTGCACTTTCATCTGCACCGTCCTCTTTGTCCCCGTGTAAGGTGGTATAGTATGCGGGAAGGGGAACCTGACTTTCAGCAGGGTCAGATTCAGGCTGTGTAGAGTGCAAGGGGAATGTAGTGGTCTGGGTCAATGTACCAGCAGACTCATCTAGCAGTGGCTGGGCTATGGGCAGGATGAGGAGGAAACACAGATATAGGCCCAAATCATAAAGTAGGCTAAATGCAGTTAAAAATTGGTAACAGGACTAAACAGGCGGCATAGCTTTGTTCAATGGAGGACAACTGTAATGAGTGGCGCAGACACAGTTAGTAGGCCCACAATAAAAAAGGAGGCTAAAAGCAGTTCAAAATTGGTAACATGACTAAACAGGCGGCATTGCTTTGTTCAGTGGAGGACAGCTGTAATGAGTGGCGCAGACACAGTTAGTAGGCCCAAATACAAAAGTAGGCTAAAAGCAGTTCAAAATTGGTAACAGGACTAAACAGACGGTATAGCTAGGTACTGGGGTGGGCTCCTCTGCTGAGTAGCAGACAGTGGTAGTAGGCGCAAAGTATTAACTGGTCAAAATGGAGGCCAGGGCTCCTGTATATTTTAACTATCATCTATCATTTCAACAAATTTGTATTGGCAGTGCCGTTGAAGGATTTAACAGCACAGACTACACAGTGGTGGAGCAGGTAGAGGTAAGTATTGCAAGTGGTAGAGGTAGAGCACTGTTCGAGCTGGAGGGGAACACTCTCTCGTGGGCGGCAGTACTGGCACAGGGCCCCTCATATTACGATGGTGTGTCTGACGTTGTTTGTGCACCACCACCATCAGAGACACTACATTGTACTATGAGGGACCCTGTGCCAGTGCCTGTCCAGGCAAACGGCACTCGCTCGGGTGCTTGCACCAGGTGGTGACTACGGCCCTGTGGGGGGAGTCAGCCCATTTAAGGAGGTATAAAAATGGCCTATGGTGGACATTCAGCAGCTGCAAATGGCGGAATTGGAGAAGTCAGTAAGAGGAGGCCAAAAGCAAAACATTTTTCAGGCAAGCTACGTGTCAGCAGGAGAAGGTGGGGCAAAATAATTTGAAATCCATGAGTGGTTCATTTTAATGAAGGTTAGATCACCAACATCCTGGGTAGCCAGTAGTGTTGAGCATTCCGATACCGCAAGTATCGGGTTTCAGCCAATATTTGCGGTATCAGAATTCCGATACCGAGTTCCGATATTTTTGCGATATCGGGAATCGGTATCGGGATCCATATTCATGTGTAAAATAAAGAATAAAAATGAAAAATATTGATATACTCAGCCTCGGACGCGCCCTGGTTGAAACCGCTGTAACCAGCAGTCTCCCCTCCTAAGAATGAGCGAGTGAAGGACCTGCGATGACGTCGCGGCTTGTGATTGGTCACGTGAGCAGTCACATGAGCGGTCACGTGACCAATCACAAGCCGCGACGTCATCGAAGGTCCTTCACCCTGCATTCTTAGGAACAGAGGCTGCCGGTTACACCGCTTATAGCCAGGGGCCGTCGTAGGGGTGAGTGTATCGATATTTTTTTTTTTATTCTTTATTTTCTACATGAATATGGATCCCAGGGCCTGAAGGAGAGTTTCCTCTCCTTCAGACCCTGGGAACCATTACAGGATACCTTCCGATATTAGCGTCCCATTGACTTGTATTGGTATCGGATATCGGTATCGGCGATATCCGATATTTTTCGGATATCGGCCGATACAATCCGATACTGATACTTTCAAATATCGGAAGGTATCACTCAACACTAGTAGCCAGACGTGTCCTCTTTTCGGTCAGTATTGAACCAGCAGCACTGAAGAACCTTTCTGATAGCACATTAGAAGCTTGGCAAGCGAGCTCCTGTAATGCATATTCTGCCAATTCAGGCCAGGGGTCTATTTTAGATGCCCAGTAATCAAAGGGGAATGACCTGTGAGGGAGAACATCGATAAGGGAGAAACAGTAGTTCGTAACCATACTGGACAAATGCTGTCTCCTGTCACTCCACAACCTGGTCCTAAAAGCCCTCTGTCCAACGCCACTTCGGATTTGTGCACCTCTAACACCTCTGCCATGTTGCCCCCTATGGCTCGTGTGAGAACCATCACCGCCGCTGTATGCTGGGAATGCCTGAACCAAACGGTCTACAAGAGTTGCTTGTTTGGTAGCCAATATTTGCTCAAGGTTCTCATGTGGCATGATATTTTGTAATTTTCCTTTATATCATGGATCCAGAAGGCAGGCCAACCAGTAATCGTCATCGTTCATCATTTTGATAATGCGAGGGTCACTTTTTAGGATACGCAAGGCATACTCAGCCATGTGGGCCAATGTTCCAGGTGTAAATTCACTGCTTGTGCTGGGTTGAGGAGCACTTTCTTGCAAATCAACATCCCTTGTGTCCCGCAAAAACCCTGTACCTGACCTTGCAACGCCACCAGTTTCTATTGCCCCCTGTGAAGCATCTTCCTCCCATAAATATTCATCCCCATCATCCACCTCCTCCTCCTCTTTGTCCGCCACCTGGCCTTTGTAACATCCCTGGCCATGCCTACTGGTCCATGCATCTGTTGTGATGTGCACCTTTCTACTGACTGATTGCCTCAGTGCATGGACAGTGCGGTCTTTGACATGCTGGTGGAGGGCTGGGATGGCTTTTCTCGCAAAGAAGTGTCGACTGGGTAGGTCATAGCGTGGTACTGCGTAGGCCATCAGGGCTTTGAAAGCTGCGCTTTCAACCAACAGATAGGGCATCATCTCTAACGAGATTAGTCTAGCAATGTGGGCATTCAAACCCTATGTACGCAGATGAGAGGATGAGTACTTTCTTTTCCTAATGAGAGTCTCTTGTAGAGTGAGCTGGACTGGAGAAGTGCATATGGTGGAAATAGCGGTGGTGGTGGTGGAGGACATGGCGGATTGAGAGAGGGTTGGTGATGGTATTCTCGATGTTGGCCTACATACAGTGTTTCCTACCAATAACCTTGTGATTCCCTGACTGCTTTGGCCTTGCGACGATACCTCCACATTTGCTGCTGGTGGTGTCCTAACCGGTGGGCTTACAGTGAGGGAAGCAATATAGCGTTGCTGACTACCTTCATTCTGAGCAGGTGCACCAACGGTACGGGACGTTTGGTAGTTAGTCCAGGCTTGCAAGTGCATGCTGGTTAAATGTCTAAGCATGCATGTTCTATTTACATTTTGAAGATTCTTTCCTCTGCTAAAGGTCTTTGAGCATTTATTACAGATAACTTTTGACTGATTATTCAGATCTTGGTTAAAAAACTGCCACACTGCACTCTTCCTACTATGGAATACATTTTCAGGCATTGCACGCTGTGCTACTTTCACCGGATGGCTACGCTGTCCTAAAACTGTTTTTGTTTTTGACAAACGTTTTTGGCCTGATACGGGCCTGCCAGATGACCGCTGTTGCGATGTAGATGGCTGCTGCGGATCATCCTCCTCCGCTTCTGAGCTACTGGCAGCAGCACCCTCTTCCCCCAATGGCTGCCAATCTGGGTCAACAACTGGGTCATCTATCACATCCTCTTCAATGTCATGTGCACCTTCCTCTGTGTCACCGTGTAAGGTGCTATAGCGTTCGGGACTGGGCACCATAGTCTCATCAGGGTCAGATTCTGGCTCAGTACACTGCGAGGGCAATGTAGTGATCTGAGTCAATGGAACTGCATTATAATCTAGCTGTGGCTGTGCATCAGTGCATTCCATGCCCGATTCATCTTGTAATGGGCAGTTAACAATTTCCCGTTCTAATCCAGGCACAGTATGTGTAAAGAGCTCCATGATGTAACCTGTAGTGTCCTTCACTTTTGGTTTGGGTGAAGGACACAAGGAAACGTCTTGTTCCTGACTGGGAGTAAGCACTGACAACTCGCTGCTTTAATATTTGGAACTTTCTGAAGAGGAGGCGAAAGAGCTAGAGGCTGAGTCAGCAAGGAAAGCCAAAACTTTTTCCTGCTGCTCCGGCTTTAAAAGCCGTTTTCCTACAGATAAGGGAGCCTGCGAGGCCTTGTGTAGCCAGACGATAACGCTGGCTCAACACCTCCAGCCTTAGGTGCTATTGTGCTTTTGCCACTACCACCAGATGCACCACCACCACCATCAGTACCAGCTCGCAACCACCGCCCACGGCCTCTTCCACCTGACTTCCTCATTTTTTGGAAAATCTAACCAAAATAACAACCGTTATATGGTAGTGTAAAACAAGGTAGAAGGTGTATATAAACGTGTTGAGATTTTAAATCTCCCTTTTTTTGGGGGGAGAGTGAACAAAAAATCAGGCCTTGTGCAAAAAACAACACAATGTAAGTGGCTGAACGTGGCTGACTGATATACGACAAACTAACAGGACAGAAGCATACCAACTTTGCGAGAATTTAAATCTCCCCTTTTTTGGGGGAGACTGAACCACAACATAGGCCCAGTGTATATATTAACGCAATCCAAGTGGCAGAAAGTGGCTGGCTGACATATGACAAACTAACAGGACAGAAGTATATCCACTTTGTGAGAATTTGAATCTCCCGTTTTTTGAGGAGACTGAACCACAACTTAGGCCCAGTGTATATAACAATGCAATCCAAGTGGCAGAAAGTGGCTGCTTGACATATGACAAACTAACAGGACAGAAGCATATCCATTTTTTGAGAATTTGAATCTCCCTCTTTTTTTTAGGAGACTGAACCACTACTTAGGCCCTGTTCACACAGGTTTTATACAGATGATCAGGTTTTTAAATACATCAGATAGGGATTGCATACATTAGTTAGGACTGCTCTGATAAGGGTATACCGTGAAGATTGGTAGAGCAGCTTAGTATACATTTTTTGCAAAAAACGTACCAACCAAATACCCTGTTTTTTACATCTTTTACTAGCACTTGCGGATTACTGCAACATTTTTTCAAACTGAGTGTTTTTGGTTTTACTATTCTCTTTTGTGTCTTCAGGTTTCTTGGTGGTGTGTGAACATGATCATACAGACTTGTTCACTGTGCAAGTAGCCCATGTGTTCCTGTTTCCATAATTGTTCTCTTGTGTCTACAAGACTGGGGAGTTCCACCACTCCTCTTGGGCTATCTGCACAAAAGCTGTTCTACCCTGTATGCACACATGGATTTTTCCTCTCTGAACCCTGTTCACACAGGTCATATACAGATGATCAGGTTTTTAAATACATCAGATAGGGATTGCATACATTAGTTAGGACTGCTCTGATAAGGGTATACCGTGAAGATTGGTAGAGCAGCTTAGTATACATTTTTTGCAAAAAACGTATCAACCAAATACCCTGTTTTTTACATCTTTTACTAGCACTTGCGGATTACTGCAACATTTTTTCAAACTGAGTGTTTTTGGTTTTACTATTCTCTTTTGTGTCTTCAGGTTTCTTGGTGGTGTGTGAACATGATCATACAGACTTGTTCACTGTGCAAGTAGCCCATGTGTTCCTGTTTCCATAATTGTTCTCTTGTGTCTACAAGACTGGGGAGTTCCACCACTCCTCTTGGGCTATCTGCACAAAAGCTGTTCTACCCTGTATGTACACATGGATTTTTCCTCTCTGAACCCTGTTCACACAGGTTATATACAGATGATCAGGTTTTTAAATACATCAGATAGGGATTGCATACATTAGTTAGGACTGCTCTGATAAGGGTATACCGTGAAGATTGGTAGAGCAGCTTAGTATACATTTTTTGCAAAAAACGTATCAACCAAATACCCTGTTTTTTACATCTTTTACTAGCACTTGCGGATTACTGCAACATTTTTTCAAACTGAGTGTTTTTGGTTTTACTATTCTCTTTTGTGTCTTCAGGTTTCTTGGTGATGTGTGAACATGATCATACAGACTTGTTCACTGTGCAAGTAGCCCATGTGTTCCTGTTTCCATAATTGTTCTCTTGTGTCTACAAGACTGGGGAGTTCCACCACTCCTCTTGGGCTATCTGCACAAAAGCTGTTCTACCCTGTATGCACACATGGATTTTTCCTCTCTGAACCCTGTTCACACAGGTTATATACAGATGATCAGGTTTTTAAATACATCAGATAGGGATTGCATACATTAGTTAGGACTGCTCTGATAAGGGTATACCGTGAAGATTGGTAGAGCAGCTTAGTATACATTTTTTGCAAAAAACGTATCAACCAAATACCCTGTTTTTTACATCTTTTACTAGCACTTGCGGATTACTGCAACATTTTTTCAAACTGAGTGTTTTTGGTTTTACTATTCTCTTTTGTGTCTTCAGGTTTCTTGGTGGTGTGTGAACATGATCATACAGACTTGTTCACTGTGCAAGTAGCCCATGTGTTCCTGTTTCCATAATTGTTCTCTTGTGTCTACAAGACTGGGGAGTTCCACCACTCCTCTTGGGCTATCTGCACAAAAGCTGTTCTACCCTGTATGCACACATGGATTTTTCCTCTCTGAACCCTGTTCACACAGGTTATATACAGATGATCAGGTTTTTAAATACATCAGATAGGGATTGCATACATTAGTTAGGACTGCTCTGATAAGGGTATACCGTGAAGATTGGTAGAGCAGCTTAGTATACATTTTTTGCAAAAAACGTATCAACCAAATACCCTGTTTTTTACATCTTTTACTAGCACTTGCGGATTACTGCAACATTTTTTCAAACTGAGTGTTTTTGGTTTTACTATTCTCTTTTGTGTACTTAGGCCCAGTGTATATAACAACGCTATCTAAGTGACAGAAAGTGGCTGGAAGATATATGAAAAAATACAAGGACTGTAGTACAATTTCAATCTCCCTACAATGATCTCAGGAAAAGTATGGCAGCAATAAAAAGGACTGCTGCACACAAAAGAGTGGACAAATAAACAAGATATCTGTGCAGAAAGGAGCAACAGGATTTTTGCTTTTAAAAAAGCAGTTGGTTTGCACAGCGGCGTGCAAACAGCAATGCAGCTATCAGGCAGCATTATAAGGCAGCCTAATAAGCTACAGAGCTGATGCACAAAAATATAGCCTCCACTGTCCCTGCAAACAAATGGTGGTGTTGGACAGTGGAAATCGCTACAGCACAAGCAGTTTCGGGGCTTAATATTCCCTCCCTAACTATATCCCTTTTTCTGATGAAGCTGCGGCAACCTCTCCCTATGCTACGATCGGCAGAAGTAAGATGGCGATCGGCGTACACTCCCCTTTATAGCCCCTGTGACGCCGCAAAGCAAGCCAATCACTGTCATGCCCTTCTCTAAGATGGTGGGGACCGAGACCTATGTCATCACGCTGCCCACACTCTGCGTCCTCCTTCATTGGCTGAAAAATGGTGCTGATAGCGTCATACGAAATGCGACTTTGGCAAGAAGATCGCCGACCTCATGGCCGATCCCATACTAGGATCGGGTCGGGTTTCATGAAACCTGACTTTGCCGAAAGTCGGCGATTTTTGAATTTGTCCGATCCGTTTCGCTTAACCCTACTGGCAGGTATTCAGTAGAGATGAGCAAATTTTATTGGAAAATGATTGCCAAACATAAATTTAGCACACATTTGGCATATTCGGATTTGTGATCGTAAACCTGAGCAAAATTGTATAAAATCGGTAACATTCGGTAAAAGTGCGGGAAAATATTTGCGTTGCCACAAAAATATTTTCAGCACTTTAGCAACGATAATGGTGGCGTTTTCGGAGCGTTTGGCATGTGCCAAACCTGCTGTTTTCCACGTAGTCATGTTGTGGCGGTGAAAAGAACCAAAGGTACTTTAAAAAAATTATAATTTTTCAGTTGCAAAAAGTTAGACAACACGCTGTATTACACCTTGTCATTTGCTTGGGTTGAAATTAAGGTGCAGAGGCCTGATGCATAGGCCACAAACAAATTCTTTTGCTACTAATGTCATACAGTAAGGGACCTGACTTGAAAAATAGTTTGTAGAATCTAGTGTGTTATAGAGGCCTGATACATAGGCCACAAACAAATTCTTCTGTTATTAACGTCACACAGTAAGGGACATGACTTGAAAAATAGTTTGTAGCATCTAGTGTGTTATAGAGGCCTGATCCTTGGTTAAAAAAAATTCTCTTATTAAAGCCATACAGTAGAAGACTTGACTTTAAAATAGTTTGTAGCATCTGGTGTGTTATAGAAGCCTGATCCTTGGTAAAAAAAAAAAAAATTCTGTGACTAACACAATACAGCATGCCATATTTCAACTGTGAATTTACTGTCGGTGCAATTCAGCTGTTTGCTGAGGTGGTGCAGAGTTTAAAATCTTATTTTCGGTTGTTAGTATTGTGCTCCTTCCACACTATCTGAGCAACATGACTGGAGAAAAAGCGAGGTCGTGGTCAAAGGGGAATTAGGCTTGGTGTTCAAAGAGTACGTGGGGTAGGTGGTAATGTTTGTGAAAGCACTAATGAAGCAATGTCATGTCATATGAATAGACAACTGACAACTTATGCTACTGGAAAGGCTACACCACTACCTTTCTTTGGCAGGTGCACAGCGGTATGCATTATCGATGATGCCTAGAAAGAGCATGTACTCGAGTCGATGGCAAGTGCAGCTTCAAGTGGCCTCTCTTCCTTTTCCTCCATCTCAACATCACACCCAATACAGTCCACAGATGTGGCACCCAGGTTACCCTTGCTTCCCCACACGTTCTATCTATCCAAATGTTTAACTAACTGTACGGAACCACAGATGGGTGAATCTGTGCATTCTATTCTTTGTTCATCAGAAATGTGCGCAAAAGCTTCGCAAAGTCAAGAGTAGTGTTGAGCCATCCCCCTAGTGTTCGAGTTCGGTTCGTCGAATTAGGGCTTGTTCGACGAACACCGTCGAACCCCATTGAAACCAATGGCAGGCAAACACAAACACATACAAACACATAGAAAACACGTAGAAAACATCTTACAAGGTGTCCAAAAGCTGACAAACCGCTCAGAAGACACAACAAACACATAGAAAAGTCACAACTACATATAGTCATGCAAAAAGAAAAGAGGTGGAGGAGTAAAAGGAGGAGGAGACACAGATATAGGCATGTCATGCCCTTCTAAAATCTAAGAAAGGCTGGAGTAAAAATATAAAATCACCCTACCAACACCCAGAAGTCATAACAAAAATAAAAAAGAAATATCTTTAGGTAGAATGGCAGAGGGTCCATTCAGAACACTTTCCTTAGAAACATACTGGTATCCCTGTTGGGAGTTGTGCCAAAAAAGGAACCCAATACATTCAGACTAATCCACCATTTGTCATATCCAAGGGGCAGGTCAGTAAACGACAACATCGACGCGGAACAAAGTACAGTGCTATGTACTGTACCTCCTTTGATGAGGCAATCATGCGGTCTAGAAGTTGGTAAGGGGCACCCTAATGGCCAAAACATACATTGATGGTGCGATCCGGTTACTACCTACGCCTCCGAATAGTGTCCTCCCATTTGGCTGCTTCTGTGAAGGAGCATACTACATAGATCGCTGTTTGCCCATGGGGTGCTCCATATCCTGCACACTATTTGAGGCGTTTAGTTGCTTCCTCGAATGGGTCATCATAAACGTTTCTAAGGGGCCACATATTATCCATTACCTCGACGATTTCTTATCCGTGGGCCCAAAAGATTCACCACAGTGTGAATACACGCGGTAGTCCATCTGTGAGAAGGAGAGAGCTGGAGGGAGAGTGGACACCCCAGAGCCGAGGGGCTAGATTGAGAAAGGAAGAAGGCGGTGTGGCTTGCTTCATTTGTGGGGTACTTTGCTGAGTAGCAGAAATTGCTACTAGGCCCAAAGTATTGCCCGGGCTAGATGCAGTTAAAAATTAGTCATTAGATAAACAGGTGGTGTAGCTTGCTTCGTGGGTGAGGTACTCTGCTGAGTAGCACAAAATTCTACTAGGCCCAAAAGGATTTCCTGGGCTAGATGCAGTTAAAAATTAGTAATTTGATCTACTGGCAGTGTAGCTTGCTTCATGGGTGGGGTGCTCTGCTGAGTAGCACAAAATGCTACTAAGTCCAAAAGGATTTCCTGGGCTAGATGCCGTTAAAAAATAGTACTTAGGTAAACAGGCGGGGTAGCTTGCTTCATGGGTGGGCTACTCTGCTGACTAGCAGACACTGAAGCTTTGGAGCAGACCTCTGAATCTCAGGTCATAGTATGAGGAAACAACTCTGCAGACGACCCCACCCACCTGGAATTGACGATGGCAACGTCATGTAAAACTTAAGTGGCATCAATTTCACCAGAGTTTTTTTTTAAACGGTTGGTGAGGTGATTTTCAAAAATCATCAATAATTTAGCCTCCCCAGGATGACACAGGGGTAGAAAAGTCCTTGCGGATCCAGGATCTGTTCATCTTGATGAACGTTAGTCTGTCTACATTGTCACTGGACAGCCACGTGCGCTTATGTGTCAGCACACCACCAGCAGCGCTGAACACACGTTCAGAGAGAACGCTGGCTGCAGGGCACGGCAAGATCTCCAAGGCGAGAGATTCACTACCTGCACCACTGGAGTTTTGTGGAAAAGCAGATGTAAGATTCTGTAACAGTCTCTGCTGATACTCCTGTATGCGTGAATCCCTTTCTATGGCAGGAATTATTTCGGCAAATTTACTTTTGTACCGGCGATCTAAGAGTGTTGCAACCCAGTAGTCGGCATTACTTCAGATTCGGACAATCCGAGGGTCATGTTGCAGGCAGTGCAGCAAGAAGGCACTCATGTGTCTTGCGCATCCAGGAGGACCAAGTCCTTGTTGTCTTAGAGGCGGCGAGGTGAGAATCATGCTTCCTTCCTCTTCCCTCTCCCTCCAACCTCACACAACAGAAATTTGATCAAGGTCTCCCTCATCTGATGAGTCTTCCATGCCCAGTGTCAGTTCATCCTCCACTTCTTCCTCGCCTCCTGCACCTTCCTCAATCCCTCTCCCCCAGCCTCCAATGCCAGCAGCCTTGGTGCTGCTGACTGTCTGGACCTTGGAGATATTATCCCTTCCGCATACGACTCCTCCTGTTGCTCCTCCTCCTCCTCCTCTTGTTCCACCACCTGACTCCGAATACTGTTTAAGGTGTGCTCCAGCATGTAAATCACCAGAATATTCATGTTGATAATGGCATCGTCAGCACTAAACATCTTCGTCGCTATTTCAAAACTGTGCAGAAGGGTGCATAGGTCCCTGATCTGAGACCAACTCTGCAGCGTTATTTGCTCCACCTCTGGATCTTGTTCGTCATAACGTATTCGTCATAACGTATTGCACCAATGCTCGTCGGTGCTGCCACAGTCGCTGCAACATGTGCAGAGTTGATTTCCACCATGTGGGCACATCGCATTTCAGCCGGTGAACTGGCAGGCCCAATGACTTCTGTAGAGATGTAAGTCGTTGAGCTGCGAGATGCGAATGGCGGAAGTGAGCACACAGCAACCGTGCCCTCTGCAGAAGCCCATCTAGTCCGGGATAGTTGGATAAAAATTGCTGGACAGCCAGGTTTAAAACATGAGCCATACAAAGGCACATGTGTGACATTGCCGAGGCGAAGGGCTGCACCCAGGTTTGCAGCATTGTTGCTCACGGCCTTCCCTGGCTGCAGGTTGAGTGGAGACAACAACTCCTCATCTGTGTGACTCACATTTCCCAGACATTTCAATGTAAACACCGCCTGATGCCGTTGAGCCCTGGTGACATCATAGTAAGGAGGTGTGCAGGATTCCTTCTGTGCAGTTAGAACACGGGTGACATTACCAGACAGGCTTTAGGTGCAGGTGGAGGACCGAGAGGAGGTTGAGGAGGCAGAAGAATTGGAGGAACTGCATTGTAGCGCAGTGAGCTTCCCACTGCAATTTATGTCTCATATCCATGTGACGGTTCATGCATGAAGTACTCAAACGAGTCATTTTTTGACCGCTACTGAGATTTTGGTGACAAATCTTACAGACAACATGAGTTGGGTCATCCTTTGAGATCTCAAAAAATGCCCAGGCTATGCAAGGCTTAGAGCCCGTGCGACCTGAATCAGGTATCTCAGTCTCATCATCATCTTCCTCATTGTCTCCACCAACAGGAGTTACAGTTTGGCAACGAGGGTCTACACTATGCTCAGAACCTTCTTCATCTGGGCCTGAATCCAACTCACAAAGATTCTGGGCATCAGTGCAGATCATTTCCTCATCTGGATTCACAGAAGCTCTGGAGCAGACCTCTGATACCCAGGCTATAGTATGAGTAAGCAGCTCTGCAGACTCGACCATCTGTATTACCCCATACTCAGATGGGTGGCTGGAGACTTGGAAGCTGTGAGGAAGCAAGGGCAATTGGGGTGACACCTCTGAGGACTGGAGTAGTTGTGATGTTGAAGTTGACATGGAGGAGAGCCCACTTGAACGAGCACTTGTTATCCGTTCAAGCACCTGCTGTTTTTGTGCCTCATCTGGAACTTTTAGCGATGCTCGTAGCGATTGTCGTAAGAAAGGGATCATATCAGATTGTCCACGAAAAGAAGTAGACATCTTACTTTGGCTGGAAGATGGTCTTTCTTCTGCAGATGTTACTGTTGGTTTACTACCTACCCCACGGACACAACCTTTTTTTCCCTTTCCAACACGTCTAATCCCCTTTTCACCAGCAGCAGGCCATTTTGCCACTCATTTTGGTGCTTAACTAATTGGCAACTTTGAATCTGTAGTTGCTGGCACAAAAAACGATGGATGAAAACTGAGCAGAACTGAGTTGCCAAACTGTAGTACTATGCCCAAAAGGATTTACTTGGTTATATGCAGTAAAATTTTAGATACACAGGTGGTGTAGCTAGCTTCACAGGTGGGCTACTCCGCTGACATGCAGACACTGCTACTAGGCCCAAAATAATTTACTGAGTTAGATGCAGTAAAAATTTAGATACACAGGCGGTGTAGTTAGCTTCACAGGCAGGCTACTCTGCTGACGTGCAAACACTGCTCCTAGGCACAAAACTATCGTATATACTCGAGTATAAGCCGAGATTTTCAGCCAAAATTTTTGGGCTGAAAGTGCCCCTATCGGCTTATACTCGAGTCACGATCGGCGGTGGGGTCGGCAGGTGAGGGGGAGAGAGGACTGTCGCATACTCACCTAGTCCCAGCGCTCCTGGCGCTCCCCCTGCCCGTCCCACGGTCTTCGGTGCCGCAGCTCTTCCCCTGTTCAGCGGTCACGTGGGACCGCTCATTAAAGTTATGAATATGGACTCCACTCCCATAGGGGTGGAGCCGCATATTCATTCCTCTAATGAGCGTTAACGGTGACCGCTGACAGAGGAAGAGGCTGCGGCACCCGAAGGCCAGCTGTCTGGGATAAGGAGCCAGGGACGCCGGGAGCAGGTAAGTATGTCATAGTTACCTGTCCACGTTCCACCCACCGGGCGCCGCTCCGTCTTCCGCGTCCTCTTGCTCTGACTGTTCAGGTCAGAAGGCGCGATGATGTATTAGTGTGCGCACCGCCCTCTGCCTGAACAGTCAGTGCAAGAGAGGTGAGTATGTCGGTTTTTTTTTATTGCAGCAGCAGCATTCTATATTGCACAGATTTATATGGAGCATCTATGGGGCCATAATGAACGGTGCAGAGCATTCTATATGGGGCACAGCTTTATGTGGAGCATCTATGGGGCCATAATGAACGGTGCAGAGCATTCTATATGGGGCACAGCTTTATATGGAGCATCTATGGGGCCATAATGAACGGTGCAGAGCATTCTATATGGGGCACAGCTTTATGTGGAGCATCTATGGGGCCATACTGAATGGTGCAGAGCATTCTATATGACACAGCTTTATATGGAGCATCTATGGGGCCATAATGAACGGTGCAAAGCATTATACAGTGGGGCAAAAAAGTATTTAGTCAGTCAGCAATAGTGCAAGTTCCACCACTTAAAAAGATGAGAGGCATCTGTAATTTACATCATAGGTAGACCTCAACTATGGGAGACAAACTGAGAAAAAAAATCCAGAAAATCACATTGTCTGTTTTTTTAACATTTTATTTGCATATTATGGTGGAAAATAAGTATTTGGTCAGAAACAAACAATCAAGATTTCTGGCTCTCACAGACCTGTAACTTCTTCTTTAAGAGTCTCCTCTTTCCTCCACTCATTACCTGTAGTAATAGCACCTGTTTAAACTTGTTATCAGTATAAAAAGACACCTGTGCACACCCTCAAACAGTCTGACTCCAAACTCCACTATGGTGAAGACCAAAGAGCTGTCAAAGGACACCAGAAACAAAATTGTAGCCCTGCACCAGGCTGGGAAGACTGAATCTGCAATAGCCAACCAGCTAGGAGTGAAGAAATCAACAGTGGGAGCAATAATTAGAAAATGGAAGACATACAAGACCACTGATAATCTCCCTCGATCTGGGGCTCCATGCAAAATCCCACCCCGTGGGGTCAGAATGAGCACAAGAACGGTGAGCAAAATCCCAGAACCACGCGGGGGGACCTAGTGAATGAACTGCAGAGAGCTGGGACCAATGTAACAAGGCCTACCATAAGTAACACACTACGCCACCATGGACTCAGATCCTGCAGTGCCAGACGTGTCCCACTGCTTAAGCCAGTACATGTCCGGGCCCATCTGAAGTTTGCTAGAGAGCATTTGGATGATCCAGAGGAGTTTTGGGAGAATGTCCTATGGTCTGATGAAACCAAACTGGAACTGTTTGGTAGAATCACAACTTGTCGTGTTTAGAGGAAAAAGAATACTGAGTTGCATCCATCAAACACCATACCTACTGTAAAGCATGGTGGTGGAAACATCATGCTTTGGGGCTGTTTCTCTGCAAAGGGGCCAGGACGATTGATCCGGGTGCATGAAAGAATGAATGGGGCCATGTATCGTGAGATTTTGAGTGCAAACCTCCTTCCATCAGCAAGGGCATTGAAGATGAAACGTGGCTGGGTCTTTCAACATGACAATGATCCACAGCACACCGCCATGGCAACGAAGGAGTGGCTTCGTAAGAAGCATTTCAAGGTCCTGGAGTGGCCTAGCCAGTCTCCAGATCTCAACCCTATAGAAAACCTTTGGAGGGAGTTGAAAGTCCGTGTTGCCAAGCGAAAAGCCAAAAACATCACTGCTCTAGAGGAGATCTGCATGGAGGAATGGGCCAACATACCAACAACAGTGTGTGGCAACCTTGTGAAGACTTACAGAAAACGTTTGACCTCTGTCCTTGCCAACAAAGGATATATTACAAAGTATTGAGATGAAATTTTGTTTCTGACCAAATACTTATTTTCCACCATAATATGCAAATAAAATGTTAAAAAAACAGACAATGTGATTTTCTAGATTTTTTTTTCTCAGTTTGTCTCCCATAGTTGAGGTCTACCTATAATGTAAATTACAGACGCCTCTCATCTTTTTAAGTGGTGGAACTTGCACTATTGCTGACTGACTAAATACTTTTTTGCCCCACTGTATATGGCACAGCTTTATGTGGAGCATCTATGGGGCCATACTGAACGGTGCAGAGCATTATATATTGCACATCTTTATATGGAGCATATATGGGGCAATAATCAACGGTGCAGAGCATTATACATGGCACAGCTTTATTTGGAGCATCTATGGGGTCATAATGGGTATGGAGCATCTATTTTTATTTTTGAAATTCACCGGTAGCTGCTGCATTTTTCACCCTAGGCTTATACTCGAGTCAATAAGTTTTCCCAGTTTTTTGTGGCAATATTAGGGGGATCGGCTGATACTCGGGTCGGCTTATACTCGAGTAAATACGGTATTTACTGTGTTAGATGCATTAAACATTTAGATACACAAGCGGTGTAGCTTCACAGGCGGGCTACTCCACTGACGTGCAGACACTGCTCCTAGGCCCAAAACAATTTACTGGGTTAGATGCAGTAAAAATTTAGATACACAGGCAGTGTAGTTAGCTTCACAGGCGGGCTACTCCGCTGACGTGCAGGCATTGCTCCTATGCCCAAAACAATTTACTGGGTTAGCTGCAGTAAAAATTTAGATATACAGGCGGTGTAGCTAGCTTCACGGGCGGGCTACTCCACTGATGTGCAGATACTGCTGCTAAGCCCAAAAAGATTTACTGGGTTATATGCAGTAAAAATTTAGATAATTAGGCGGTGTAGCTCGCTTCACAGGCGGGCTACTCCGTAGACGTGCAGACACTGCTACTGTGCAGATAAGCTGAAGGCTGCTATCAAAGCATCCTGGGCTTGAGTAACACCTCTGCAGTGCCACAGGCTGATCGCCTCCATGCCACGCCGCATTGATGCAGTAATTGATGCAAAAGGAGCCTCGACCAAGTATTGAGTTCATTTACTGAATATACATTTCAGTAGGCCAAAATTTGGGATTTTAAAATCATTTTTTCAAGCTGGTGTTATAAAGTATTCTAGTTTACTGAGATATTGATTTGGGGTTTTCATTGGCTCTAAGCCATTATCATTGGGCAATGGGCAGCACGGTGGCGCAGTGGTTAGCACCTCAGCCTTGCAGCGCTGGCGTCAAGGGTTCAAGCCCCACCAAGGACAACATCTGCAAAGAGTTTGTATGTTCTCTCCGTGTTTGCGTGGGTTTCCTCCAGGTACTCTGGTTTCCTCCCACATTCCAAAGACATATTGATAGGGAATTTAGATTGTGAGCCTCATCAGGGACAGCGATGATAATGTGTGCAAACTGTAAAGCGCTGTGAAATATGTTAGTGCTATATAAAAATAAAGATTATTAACATTAACAGAAATAAACACTTGGAATAGATAACTCTGTTTGTAATGACTCTGGAGGAAGCTAATTGTAATTGTACCTGGAGGAAACCCATACATAATATATGAGTTTCACTTTTTGCAATGAAGAACTGAAATAAATTTACTTTTTGATGATATTCTAAATTTTGTGAGATGCACCTGTATGATCTCAAATCACTGATTTATAAAATGCACTTCAATCTGTAGAATCTGAAGATGGAAAAAGGCTAAATAAACCTGCCAGATGTGTAGATCAAACACATTACTCTTTATATATGCAAAATAGCAGAAAGTAAGTGAGCAAACACCATTGCAAGTGGCCACAGGATCTAGCCAACGATCCCCTATTGAACCCCAGCGTTCTTGCGAGGAAACATGATGGGACTTTGACATGTGTGAGCTGCATTATGGGTCACATTCTTATACTTGATAGTGGTGACAGCAACCCAATGGTAAGACGAAATGTTAACATATTATGCAGATATGACTCTATGGTACCATGGGCTGCCACAAATACACATGATTGCTCCCTCTCTTTCAGGCAGTGACATCACAAGCTGGAAACTTTGGATAATTATTCCTCTTTATATAATGGACCTCACACTCAGCACCGTTCCTTTCTATACCGGACATGATTACTTGCTGTGCAGCACTCTGCAAGCCCTATTAACCCCTTCACCCCGAAGCCTGTTTTCACCTAAGTGACAGGGCCAATTTCTACAATTCTGACCACTGTCACTTTATGAGGTCATAACTCTGAAACGCTTCAACGGATCCTGGTGATTCTGACACTGTTTTCTCGTGACATATTGTACTTCATGATAGTGGTAAAACTTCTTCGATATGACTTGCATTTATTTGTGAAAAAAACAAAAATTTGTCGGAAATTATGAAAATTTAGCAATTTTCAAACTCTTAGTTTTTATGCCCTTAAATTAGAGAGTTATATCACATAATATAGTTAATAAACAACATTTCCCACATGTCTGCTTTACATCAGCACAATTTTGGAAACATAATTTTTTTTTGTTAGGACGTTATAAGGGTTAAAAGTTGACCAGCGATTTCTCATTTTTGCAACAAAATTTGCAAAACCATTTTTTTACGGACCACCTCACACTTGAAGTGACTTTGAGGGGTCTATATGACAGAAAATGCCCAAAAGTGACACCATTCTATAAACTGCACCCCTCAAGGTACTTAAAACCACATTCAAAAAGTTTATTAACCCTTCAGGTGCTTCACAGGAATTTTTTGAATGTTTAAAAAAATTGAACATTTAACTTTTTTTTCACAAAATTTTTAATTCAGGTCCAATTTGTTTCATTTTACCAAGGGTAACAGGAGAAATTGGACCACAAAAGTCGTTGTACAATTTGTCCTGAGTACGCCGATACCTCATATGTGGGGGTAAACCACTGTTTGGGCACATGGCAGAGCTCGGAAGGGAAGGAGCGCCATTTGACTTTTCAATGCAAGATTTGCTGGAATTGAGATCGGAGCCCATGTCACGATTGGAGAGCCCCTGATGTGCCTAAACAGTGGAAACCCCCACAAGTGACACCATTTTGGAAAGTAGACCCCCTAAGGAACTAATCTAGATGTGTGGTGAGCACTTTGAACCTCCAAGTGCTTCACAGAAGTTTATAATGTAGAGCCGTAAAAAAAAATTTTTTATTAATTTTCACAAAAAATGATCTTTTTGCCCCAAATTTTTTATTTTCCCAAGGGTAAAAGGATAAATTGGACCCCAAAAGTTGTTGTGCAATTTGTTCTGAGTACGTCGATACTTCATATATGGGGATAAACCACTGCTTGAGCGCATGGCAGAGCTCGGAAGGGAAGGAGTGCCATTTGACTTTTCAATGCAAAATTGGCTGGAATTGAGATCGGACGCCATGTCGCATTTGGAGAGCCCCTGACGTGCCTTAACAGTGGAAACCCCCCACAAGTGACCCCATTTTGGAAAGAAGACCCCCTAAGGAACTTATCTAGATGTGTGGTGAGCACTTTTAACCCCCAATTGTTTCACTAAAGTTTAGAATGTAGCATTGTGAAAATTAAAAAATCATTTTTTCTTTCCACAAAATGATGTTTTAGCCCGCAATTTTTTTTTCCCAAGGGTAACAGGAGAAATTGGACCACAATTGTTATTGTCCAATTTGTCCTGAGTACGCTGATACCCCACATGTGGGGGGGAACCACCGTTTGAGTGCATGGCAGAGCTCGGAAGGGAAGGAGCACCGTTTGAAATGCAGACTTAGATGGAATGGACTGCAGGTGTCATGTTGCATTTGCAGAGCCCCTGATGTACCTAAACAGTAGAAACCACCACAAGTGACCCCATATTGGAAACTAGACCCCCCAAGGAACTTATCTAGATGTGTTGTGAGAGCTTTGAACCAACAAGTGTTTCACTACAGTTTATAACGCAGAGCCGTGAAAATAAAAAATATTTTTTTTTCCACGAAAATGATATTTTATCCCCTATGTTTTTATTTTCCCAAGGGTAACAGGACAAATTGGACCCCAAAATTTGTTGTCCAACTTGTCCTGAGAACGCTGATACCCCATATGTTGGGGGGAACCACTGTTTGGGCACACAGGAGAACTCGGAAGGGAAGGAGCACTGTTTTACTTTTTCAAAGCAGAATTGGCTGGAATTGAGATCGGACGCCCCCTGATGTGCCTAAACAGTGGAAACCCCCAATTATAACTGAAACCCTAACCCCAACCCTAACCCTAGCCCTAACCCTAGCCCTAACCCTAGCCCTAACCCTAGCCCTAGCCCTAACACTAGCCCTAACCCTAGCCCTAACCCTAGCACTAATGGGAAAATGGAAATAAATACATTTTTTTACATTTTATTATTTTTCCCTAACTAAGGGGGTGATGAAGGGGGGTTTGATTTACTTTTATAGCGTTTTTTTGGCGGATTTTTATGATTGGCAGCTGTCACACACTAAAAGACGCTGATTATTGCAAAAAATAGTTTTTGCATCACCACATTTTGAGAGCTATAATTTATCCATATTTTGGCCCACAGAGTCATATGAGGTCTTGTTTTTTGCGGGACGAGTTGACGTTTTTATTGGTAACATTTTCGAGCAGATGACATTTTTTGATCGCTTTTTATTCTGATTTTTGGGAGGCGGAATGAACAAAAACCAGCAATTCCTGAATTTCTTTTAGGGGGGGCGTTTATACCGTTCCACGTGTGGTAAAATGGATAAAGCAGTTTTATTCTTCGGGTCAGTACGATACAGCGATACCTCATTTATGTAATTTTTTTATGTTTTGGCGCTTTTACACAATAAAAACTATTTTATATAAAAAAATAATTGTTTTTGCATCGCATTATTCTGAGAGCTATAACTTTTTTATTTTTCTGCTGATGATGCTGTATAGCGGCTTTTTTTTTGCGGGACAAGATGTCGTTTTCAGCGGTACCATGGTTATTTATATCCGTCATTTTGATCGCGTGTTATTCCACTTTTTGTTCGCCTGTATGATAATAAAGCGTTGTTTTTTGCCTTGTTTTTTTTTTTTTTTTGCGGTGTTCACTGAAGGGGTTAACTAGTGGGACAGTTTTATAGAGCGGGTCGTTACGGATGCGGCGATACCAAATATGTGTACATTTATTGTTTTTTTTTTTACATAAATAAATGGATTTATTGGGAAATGTTTTTTTTTTTATTTGGGGATTTTTTTTATTTTTTTTTACACATTCTATTTTTTTTTTTTTTTACTTTCTAACATTGTCCCAGGGTGGGACATCTCTGTATTAGATCAGATCGTTGATCTGACACTGTGCATAGCTGGCTCTCCAGCGCCTGCTCTGAGCAGGCGCCGGCTAGCCAGGTCACTTCATGACCCGGAAGGAGTCCGGCGGCCATCTTGGATCCGGGGACTCCTTCCGGGTCACTGGAGCAACGCGATCTCATTGCGTTGCTCCGGTGGGAGAGCGCAGGGAGCCCCCGTCCCTGCGCGATCCCCCTCTATGCCGCTGTCACTACTGGCATCAGAGGGATTAAATGCCCGCGACCGGCGATAGCGCCGATCGTGGGCATTGCTGCGGGGTGTCAGCTGTAGTATACAGCTGACACCCGCACCCGATCACCGCGGCGCTCAGCGCGAGACCGCGGTGATCGGTGCGCCGTACTAGTACTGCTGCTGGCACTAATGCAGTGCCGGCAGCGCAGTACTAGTACGGTGCATGTCGCGAAGGGGTTAAAGGGGTTGTCCACTACTTTCAATTAACCCCCCAATGTATCCCCCTGGGGCCCCTAATGAATTTTGTAAATATCTTCGGTTGCCGTTTTTGCAGGTGCAGGGGGGTCTGCGTGGCTGTGCCGGGATGTGTGGGTGCCGGACGGTGCGGCTGCGCTGGGATGTGCGGGCGCCAGGTGGTGCTGGGGTCTGTGGGTGAGTGCGGTGGGTCCGCTGGCCATGCTGGGGTCTGCTTCGGGTGGGGGGTCATTGGTGTGTGAGTCTCTGTGTGCAGGCATCGTCCGATGGGACTACAAGTCCCATCGGGCTATGCCTGCTACAGTTACAGTGAGTGACATATTAGCCAATGATGGGACAGTAGTAGTCCCATCATCTGGTTAATGTGTTGAATGTAAAAAAACACATACACATATACTGTACAATACATACAGCATACACACAACATACATATAGACATACAACATACATGCAACATACATACAGACATACAACATACACCATGCGACATGCAACATGTGACATGTGATGTGCGATATGTGACGTGCAACATCTGACATGCAACATGTGACATGCAACATGTGACATGCAGCATGCGACATGCAGTATGCAACATGTGGCATGCGACATGCAACATGCGATGTGCAACATGTGACATCCGACATGTGACATGCGCATGCAGCATGTGACATGCAGCATGCGACATGCAGCATGCGACGTGCAACATGCAGCATGCAACATGTTCACACAGGTTATATACAGATGATCAGGTTTTAAAATACATCAGATAGGGATTGCATACATTAGTTAGGACTGCTCTGATAAGGGTATACCGTGAAGATTGGTAGAGCAGCTTAGTATACATTTTTTGCAAAAAACGTATAAACCAAATACCCTGTTTTTTACATCTTTTACTAGCACTTGCGGATTACTGCAACATTTTTTCAAACTGAGTGTTTTTGGTTTTACTATTCTCTTTTGTGTCTTCAGGTTTCTTGGTGGTGTGTGAACATGATCATACAGACTTGTTCACTGTGCAAGTAGCCCATGTGTTCCTGTTTCCATAATTGTTCTCTTGTGTCTACAAGACTGGGGAGTTCCACCACTCCTCTTGGGCTATCTGCACAAAAGCTGTTCTACCCTGTATGCACACATGGATTTTTCCTCTCTGAACCCTGTTCACACAGGTTATATACAGATGATCAGGTTTTTAAATACATCAGATAGGGATTGCATACATTAGTTAGGACTGCTCTGATAAGGGTATACCGTGAAGATTGGTAGAGCAGCTTAGTATACATTTTTTGCAAAAAACGTATCAACCAAATACCCTGTTTTTTACATCTTTTACTAGCACTTGCGGATTACTGCAACATTTTTTTAAACTGAGTGTTTTTGGTTTTACTATTCTCTTTTGTGTCTTCAGGTTTCTTGGTGGTGTGTGAACATGATCATACAGACTTGTTCACTGTGCAAGTAGCCCATGTGTTCCTGTTTCCATAATTGTTCTCTTGTGTCTACAAGACTGGGGAGTTCCACCACTCCTCTTGGGCTATCTGCACAAAAGCTGTTCTACCCTGTATGCACACATGGATTTTTCCTCTCTGAACCCTGTTCACACAGGTTATATACAGATGATCAGGTTTTTAAATACATCAGATAGGGATTGCATACATTAGTTAGGACTGCTCTGATAAGGGTATACCGTGAAGATTGGTAGAGCAGCTTAGTATACATTTTTTGCAAAAAACGTATCAACCAAATACCCTGTTTTTTACATCTTTTACTAGCACTTGCGGATTACTGCAACATTTTTTCAAACTGAGTGTTTTTGGTTTTACTATTCTCTTTTGTGTCTTCATGCAATGTGCAACATGCAGCATGCGACATGCAACATGTGACATGTGATGTGCGACATGCAACATGTGACCTGTGACATGCAACATGCGACATGTAACATGCGATGTGCAGCATGTGACATGCGACATGCAACATGTGACATGCGATATGCAGCATGCGACATGCAACATATGACATGTAACATGTGACATGCAACATGCAACATGTGACATTACATACTGACCATCACTTGTCACTTTGATCCCTGAAGCCAGTGTCACCTGTAAAAAATATTAAAATAACAAACAAACACTATACTCCCTGATCCGCAGATATCCAATTAAAACATGTGTCCCACGACGATCTCACGTGGAGAGCAGCAGCATCAGCTGATGTGACCGCTCTCCAGGGGCTCCAGGAATACAATGATGGAAGGTATCCTTCCACAATGTATTCCTACTCCCCTGTGAGAAAGTAGTCCCTAGTCTCACTTGTGGCACTGCTGTGTGAGAAAGTTCCCACACAGCAATGGCATAAAGTGAGACCAGTGAACTAAGGTAACCTCAGTGATGCACTGCAGGAGCCATTGTCTCCTGTCAGTGTGTCACTGGAGGTCCTATAGAGCAGTGACATCACCCGATGTCACTGTTCTATAGGGGAGATAGTTGTGGGACACTCATTATTAATTGGACTACGGTGGAAAGTGAGTATACGGTTTATTATTTTTAATTTTTTGCAGGCAATCAAGTATGGTAGGTATGGTTAAATTAAGAATATTAAAATACTTTTTTTCTGGCTGTCTATTTTTTTTACCCTTTCACTACTCTAGGATTAATAATGGATAGGCATCTTATTGACGCCACTCCATTGTTAACCGGGCTTAATGTCACCTTACAATAGCAAGGTGACATTAACCCCTTATAACCCCATATTCCACTGCTACTCAGGAGTGGGAAGAGAGGGGCTAAGAGCTGGAATTGGTGCATCTTACCGATGCGCCATTTCTGGGGCTGCTGTGGGCTGGTATTTGTAGCTGAGGGGGGGGGGGCAATATCTGTGGCCCCTCTCTAGGCTATGAATAGCAGCCCACAGCTGTCTGCGTAGCCTTTCTGGCTACAAAATATAGGGGAACCCCACGTCATTTTTTGGGGGGTCCCCCTAGTTTTCTAGTCAGTAAATGCTACACAGACAGCTGCGGGCTGATATTCATATCCTAGAGAGGGGGCATGTGTATTAACCCCTTCCCAGGCTACAAATATTGGCCCCAGCCATCAGCTTTCCCCCTCTGGCGCAGAAAATTGCACTGGAGCCCACAACATTTTTTTTCTTTTTTTTTTTTAACTGAAACATATTGTTAGATACTAGGAGATTCTGAGTTTTTTTTGTATAAAAAATATATCTTTTATTAAATCTAAAAAATTTTTAATAAGACAATAAATACATAAGTTGAACAATCTATCATTAGTATGGAAAAAGGTTGTGATCCTGTTAGGTGACAGCGCAAACGTGATCGCTAGTCAAGACTGAGACATATGACAAGTTTAAGGCATTTACCACTAATTGGATATATGCATAGGTAAGAAACAAAAAGGTACTCGTATTTCAAACATATGCCGTATTACAAGAA
This sequence comes from Ranitomeya imitator, assembly GCF_032444005.1. NCBI lineage: Eukaryota > Metazoa > Chordata > Amphibia > Anura > Dendrobatidae > Ranitomeya > Ranitomeya imitator. Next base: position 382,781,612 of record NC_091284.1, read on the forward strand.
TCGTTACTTCCAATTAACCTTATAACATAGGTAAAGTGTCACATGAAAAATGTATTACAGCATTGCATTTGTGCGCATTATAATAAAAGGTTAATTACCCATAGTGTTGGAGCTCAGTCTGACAGGCGACCACTCTCCCCGACACGCGTTTCGCAAGAATGATTCTCGCTTCCTCAAGGGGGCGTGGTCTTATACATACAGAGGCCGGCATTAAGTACATTTCCGCTGTGGCCACAAGACCCAAAGCCGGCCAATGATGTCTCTTGCCTTTACGCCTGCCCACCTGCTGTCGCCAGGCTCCGTAACTAAGGACTCATGATCCTCACGCACATAACGAAGGCAGCGGCTGGTGCCTTGGCCGCATCCCACCCGACACGCAACAGAGGATCACAGAGAACATGCAGAATCCCCTAGTATCTATATTTATCTTGAGTTTGTATTATTTAAAATAAAGAAAAAGGTATACATTTTTTTCTTTTGTTATATTGTGCTGGTTTCTTTATATATTTGAAACATATTGTTCAGTAACCCCTACTATTCCGTCAGCTGGCAGTATCCCCAGCTTTGAGGTGGGCTCCGGCGGTGAGCCCACTTCAAAGCCACAACATGTCAGCTGTTTTCATTAAAAAAAAAGAATTAACCTGATCGTTAAATGGCGTAGTGAGAAAAACAATCAAAAGCAAAAATTATGTTTTTTTGTTGCCGCGACATTGCATTAAAATGCAATAACGGGCGATCAAAAGAACATATCTGCACAAAAGTGGTATCATTCAAAAAATCAGCTCAGCGTGCAAAAAATTAGCCCTCACCCAACCCAATATAGAAAATATAGACGCTACAGGTATCAAAAAATTGCGCAATTATTTAATTTATTTTTTTAGCAAAGTTTGGAATTTTTTTTCACCACTTAGATAAAAAATAACCTAGACATGTTTGGTGTCTATGAACAAGTAATCACCTGGAGAATCATAATGGCAGGTCAGTTTTAGGCTATGTGCACATGCTGCAGATTTGGGTGCTGAATTTTCTGCACAAAATTTGCATCTCCCGGCAGAAAACGCAGCTGCATTTTTTATGCATTTTTGTGCGTTTTTTGCACGATTTTGATGCGTTTTTTATGCAGTTTTTGTGTGACTTTGATGCGTTTTTTGCTGTGCTTTTGATTCAGTCTTTGGTGCAGTTTTGATGTGTTTTTGATTCAGCTTCTGGTGCAGTTTTGATGCGTTTTTGATGCAGTTTTTTTTGCAGTTTTGATGAGTTCTTTGGTGTGGTGCTGATTCCGTTTTTGGTGCAGTTTTGATGCATTTCTGATTCAGCTTTTGGTGCAGTTTTGATGCTTTTTTTGCGTGCTTTAGATTAGTTTTTTGATGCAGTTTTTGGTGCATTTTTGGGTGCAGTTTTTGCGCGGTTTTAATTCAGTTTTTGGTGCAGTTTTGATGTGTTTTTGATTCAGCTTCTGGTGCAGTTTTGATGCGTTTTTGATGCAGTTTTTTTGGCAGTTTTGATGCGTTCTTTGGTGTGGTGCTGATTCCATTTTTGGTGCAGTTTTGATGCGTTTTTGGTGCGGTTCTTGCGCAGTTTTGATGTAGTTTTTGGTGCTGTTTTGATTCCGTTTTGGGTGACAATATGTCACGAGAAAACATTGTCAGAATCACCAGGATCCGTTGAAGCGTTTCGGAGTTATAACCTCATAAAGGGACAGTGGTCAGAATTGTAAAAATTGGCCTGGTCATTGACGTGCAAACCACCCTTGGGGGTAAAGGGGTTAAGGAAAATCTTCATACCCCCAAGCATTATAAACCTAGTGAAAAAAATATAAATAAGACAAATTATTTTCATCTCACTCTGGCACTTCTCCAGCTGTACAACCCTTCTTTGGTCCCATCATTTTTTTAGACATTCACTCTGGGTCGGAATGCCTCATCCTGAGATCATTGGCTGCTGAGCCAGCAGATCTGCACAAAGCAATTCGCTTTAAATTCGGAATTGTCTGAATCCACAAATTTTGGGCTTTCTAAACTGATGCATTTCAAATTAATTCAATGATGTGCTGCCACCACCATGTTTGACAGTGGGGATGGTGTGTTCAGGATGATGAGATGTGTTGCCTTTATGCCAAACATATCATTTGGCATTGTTGCCAAAAAGTTCGATTTTGGTTTCATCTGACCAGAGCACCTTCTTCCACATGTTTGGTGTGTCTCCCAGGTGCCTTGTTGCAAACTTTAAACAACACTTTTTCTGGATATCTTTGAGAAATGGCTTTCTTCTTGCCACTCTCCCATAAAGGCCAGATTTGTGCAGTGTATGACTGATTGTTGTCCTATGGACAGACTGTCCCACCTCAGCTGTAGATCTCTGCAGTTCATCCAGAGTGATCATGGGTCTCTTGGCTGCATCTCTGATCAGTCTTCTCCTTGTTTGAGATGAAAGTTTAGAGGGATGGTTGGGTCTTGGTAGATTTGCAGTTGAATGATACTCCTTCCATTTCAATATGATCACTTGCACAGTGCTCTTTGGGATGTTTAAAGTTTGGCAAAATCATTTTGTATCCAAATCCGGCTTTAACTTCTCCAGGACAGTATCACAGACCTGCATGTTGTGTTCCTTGGTAAAGGTTGAAAAGTTCCAGGGGGCCAAATACTTTCGCAGGGTACTGTATATGACTAACACAAGTAAGAATTATGTTTGAAAGTGGACGACGCTTTTAAGTATTTTTTAGCCTTACTAACACAATGCAACTAAAAAATGGATCCAAATATTTCAGTATCAAAAATCTAGTTATAGTAAAAATGAATAAAGCTTGTTTTAGGCAGAACGGACAATTAGCAGCTTTACTTTGTCAGCAACATTCCCTTTATTATGTTTGAATTAGACTAAAATACAGATGCATTTATGTTTTAATCAGAAACCAACACATTACATTTGCTTCGTAGCACACCTAAACTTTAGACTATGTCAGGTAATAATCCACCACATCACCAATATACTGTAATAAACAGCCCACATAGTGCCAATGTAATTAGAATTGCTACAGTTGCTACAATACATCACCTGTCAGATTTTATGCCATATCAGTCTGGAAGAAAACACATCTAAATGATAAATTGTTTTATACTTGAGTTGAGAGAAAACTCCTCTGAAACACTAAAGTACTTCTTGAGAAAATATTGTAAGTTTATTTTCAATATAAAACTTCAGACTGGTTTCTGAATGGTTTTATTAATGTCACACTGGAGAAGGAGTGTTACGGATCCAGAAGATATAAGAAATATATAAACCTTACTTTTTAACATGACCCAAGGTTTTCGATACATAATTCTTGGCTAGAGGAATAGGCCATAAATATCAGATTGATGGGAACTCTACTCATGGATGAAAGGGGCTTGGATTTGTGGGATGTGTTCTACTGGAGCCGAACCCAAAAGGAGAACTGCTAGCAATGAGGGCTTCTACCTTACTTCTGGATAAGATGCTATACAGTCGGGGATCAGTGAACGCCCCTTGCTGAAGCTTAAGAGCCCATCTCTATCCTGAGTGCATAACTTTAGTTCTCCTTTCCTACTGAAGGACAATATTGCAGAGAGGTGCAGAACTTGATGTACACAGATACTCTTTCCTAAACCATTCAGGAGGGAGCCCATAAGGGAACCAATTCCAAAGTAATCCTTGTGACAAGACACACTTGAAAAACTGGGTATAGTAATAAATAAGAAGGCAATAAATGTAATACTGACCAGACCTTCAGTCAAAATTTTAAAATTTGTTTTCCAAGCCAATAGGCCAAGAATAGAGGTGTGTGTTTAAAATAATGAAAGTGAATTACTTCGGCAAATGTGCAATCACTCAAGTTGAATCCTTAACCAGTGAGTTTAGACACCCAAGATTCACCACTACTGGGACACTTCAGAACCTCAAACTCAAACTACCCAGCTAAAAATCATCAATCCTGAACATGAGGGTTGCATACAGTCGACTATCCTACCAAGTCTGGGTTCACCTCCGAGGCATTATGCATGTGACAAGAAATGTTGCTATGTGTGTAAAATACCTAGGGGACATGGTCAAGCCTTATCTCCTTGTAATCAGAAGACAAGATTATTGTAATAGTTACAACCACTACTTTAACCCCTTAACGACTGCCGATACGCCTTTTAACTGTAGCAATTAAGGGTACTTTTTCATCAGCGCCTCTTCTTAACAGTGTATAGCAACCCCCAGAGTCAGAATTTCTCTGGAGTCTCAGCTACTGGGGGTAGCTCAGACCCCAGAGACCATAATTTGGGTCAGTTATTACTGACTCCAGTGTTGCTGTTATTAGCGGAAAAACGGAGACCACAAAAAAAGTCCCCAGATCCCCCACTGATAACTCCTGTGTCCCTGAATCCCCATGTGAAGTCCCCATGCCGCCGGCATCTTCTTATGGTAAGAAATTGGGGGGCTCATGCACTGTGCCAAGATCTGCCGGCCGGCACTCAGCAACAATAGGAAGTTTTTCATATTGGTTCATTTTGATCACTGTGATAGACCCTATCACAGTGGGCTAAAGTTAGGGTTGGGCTAAAGTTAAGGATAGGGTTGGGCTAGTGATAGGGTTGGGCTATGGTTAGGGTTGGGGCTAGGGTTAGGGTTGGGGCTAGGGTGAGGGTTGGGGCTAGGGTTACGGTTGGACTAAAGTTAGGGTTGTGCTAAAGTTAGAGTTGGGCTAAAGTTATGGTTGGGCTAGGGTTAGGGTTGTGGTTATGGTTGGGTATACGGTTAGGGTTGGGATTAGGGTTAGGGGTGTGTTAGGGTTAGGTTTGTGGTTAGGGTCATGATTAGGGTTGAGATTAGGGTTAGGGCTGTGTTGGGGTTAGCGTTGTGGTTAGGATTATGGTTAGAGTTGTGGCTAAGGTTAGGGGCGTGTTGGGGTTAGGGTTGGAGTTAGAATTGTGGGGTTCCACTGTTTAGGTACATCAGGGGGTCTCCAAACGCAACATGGCACCACAATTGATTCAAGCCAATTTTGCGTTTAACCCCTTAATCCTATATGACGTACTATCCCGTCGAGGTGGGGTGGGCCTTAATTCCCACCGACGGGATAGTACGTCATAGTGATCGGCCGCGCTCATGGGGGGAACGCGGCCGATCGCGGCCGGGTGTCAGCTGCCTATCGCAGCTGACATCCAGCACTATGTGCCAGGAGTGGTCACGGACCGCTCCCGGCACATTAACCCCCGACACACTGCGATCAAACATGATCGCGGTGTGCCGGCGGTACATGGAAGCATCGCGCAGGGAGGGGGCTCTGTTATGAATAGGTAATTCAGAACCACAATGGACCTTGAAGTTCAGAGCACACAAGTGACCTGACAAAAACCACAAAACATAGGACGAGCTCTGAGACGTGGGAACTCTGCTGACCGCAATCCCTAAACCTATCAAACCACACTAGAGGTAGCCGTGGATTGCGCCTAACGCTCCCTATGCAACTCGGCACAGCCTGAGAAACTAGCCAGTCCTGAAGATAGAAAAATAAGCCTACCTTGCCTCAGAGAAATTCCCCAAAGGAAAAGGCAGCCCCCCACATAGAATGACTGTGAGATAAGATGAAAAATACAAACACAGAGATGAAATAGATTTAGCAAAGTGAGGCCCGACTTACTGAATAGACCGAGAATAGGAAAAATAGCTTTGCGGTCAAGACAAAAACCTACAAACAACCACGCAGAGGGGCAAAAAGACCCTCCGCACCGACTAATGGTACGGAGGTGCTCCCTCTGCGTCTCAGAGCTTCCAGCAAGCAAGCAAAAACAAAAAAGCAAGCTGGACAGAAAATACAGCAACAAAGTAACACAAGCAGAACTTAGCTTATGCTGAGCAGACAGGCCACAGGAACGATCCAGGAGGAAGCAAGACCAATACTAGAACATTGACTGGAGGCCAGGATCAAAGCACCAGGTGGAGTTAAATAGAGCAGCACCTAACGACTTAACCTCATCACCTGAGGAAGGAAACTCAGAAGCCGCAGTACCACGCAGTACCACTCGTGACCACAGGAGGGAGCTTGATCACAGAATTCACAACAGTACCCCCCCCTTGAGGAGGGGTCACCGAACCCTCACCAGAGCCCCCAGGCTGACCAGGATGAGCCATATGAAAGGCACGAACAAGATCGGCAGCATGGACATCAGAGGCAAAGACCCAGGAATTATCTTCCTGACCATAACCCTTCCACTTAACCAGATACTGGAGTTTCTGTCTCGAAACACGAGAATCCAAAATCTTCTCCACTATATACTCCAACTCCCCCTCCACCAAAACCGGGGCAGGAGGATCAACAGATGGAATCACAGGCGCCACGTATCTCCGCAACAATGACCTATGGAATACGTTATGGATGGAAAAAGAATCTGGAAGGGTCAAACGAAAAGACACAGGATTAAGAACCTCAGAAATCCTATACGGACCAATGAAACGAGGCTTAAACTTAGGAGAGGAAACCTTCATAGGAATATAACGAGATGACAACCAAACCAAATCCCCAACACGAAGTTGGGGACCCACACAGCGTCTGCGATTAGCGAAAAGTTGAGCCTTCTCCTGGGACAAGGTCAAATTGTCCACTACATGAGTCCAAATCCGCTGCAACCTGTCCACCACAGTGTCCACACCAGGGCAGTCCGAAGACTCAACCTGCCCTGAAGAGAAACGAGGATGGAACCCAGAATTGCAGAAAAACGGTGAAACCAAGGTAGCCGAGCTGGCTCGATTATTAAGAGCGAACTCAGCCAATGGCAAAAAGGACACCCAATCATCCTGATCAGCAGAAACAAAACATCTCAGATATGTTTCCAAGGTCTGATTGGTTCGTTCAGTCTGGCCATTTGTCTGAGGATGGAAAGCCGAGGAAAAAGACAAATCAATGCCCATCCTAGCACAAAAAGCTCGCCAAAACCTCGAAACAAACTGGGAACCTCTGTCAGAAACGATGTTCTCTGGATTGCCATGTAAACGAACCACATGCTGGAAGAACAATGGCACCAAATTAGAGGAGGAAGGTAATTTAGACAAGAGTACCAAATGGATCATCTTAGAGAAGCGATCACAAACTACCCAAATGACCGACATTTTTTGAGAGACGGGGAGATCCGAAATAAAATCCATAGAGATATGTGTCCAAGGCCTCTTCGGGATTGGCAAGGGCAAAAGCAACCCACTGGCACGAGAACAGCAGGGCTTAGCCCGACCACAAATCCCACAGGACTGCACAAAAGAACGCACATCCCGCGACAGAGATGGCCACCAAAAGGATCTAGCCACCAAATCTCTGGTACCAAAGATTCCAGGATGACCAGCCAACACCGAACAATGAACCTCAGAGATAACTTTATTCGTCCACCTATCAGGGACAAACAGTTTCTCTGCTGGGCAACGATCAGGTTTATTAGCCTGAAATTTTTGCAGCACCCCCGCAAATCAGGGGAGATGGCAGACACAATTACTCTCTCTTTGAGAATACCCGCCGGCTCAGGCAAACCCGGAGAGTCGGGCACAAAACTCCTAGACAGGGCATCCGCCTTCACATTTTTAGAGCCCGGAAGGTACGAAACCACAAAGTCAAAACGGGAGAAAAACAGCGACCAACGAGCCTGTCTTGGATTCAACCGTTTGGCAGACTCGAGATAAGTCAAGTTCTTGTGATCAGTCAAGACCACCACGCGATGCTTAGCTCCTTCAAGCCAATGAAGCCACTCCTCGAATGCCCACTTCATGGCCAGCAACTCTCGATTGCCAACATCATAATTTCGCTCAGCAGGCGAAAACTTCCTGGAAAAGAAGGCGCATGGCTTCATCACCGAGCAATCAGCACCTCTTTGCGACAAAACAGCCCCCGCTCCAATTTCAGAAGCATCAACCTCAACCTGGAACGGAAGCGAAACATCTGGTTGACACAACACAGGGGCAGAAGAAAAACGACGCTTTAACTCTTGAAAAGCTTCCACAGCAGCAGAAGACCAATTGACCACATCAGCACCCTTCTTGGTCAAATCGGTCAATGGTTTAGCAATACTAGAAAAATTACAGATGAAGTGACGATAAAAATTAGCAAAGCCAAGGAACTTTTGCAGACTCTTCAGAGATGTCGGCTGAGTCCAATCATAAATGGCCTGGACCTTAACAGGGTCCATCTCGATGGTAGAAGGGGAAAAAATGAACCCCAAAAATGAAACCTTCTGAACACCAAAGAGACACTTTGATCCCTTCACAAACAAAGAATTAGCACGCAGGACCTGGAACAACATTCTGACCTGCTTCACATGAGACTCCCAATCATCCGAGAAGACCAAAATATCATCCAAGTATACAATCAGGAATTTATCCAGGTACTCTCGGAAGATGTCATGCATAAAGGACTGAAATACTGATGGAGCATTGGCAAGTCCGAATGGCATAACTAGGTACTCAAAATGGCCCTCGGGCGTATTAAATGCAGTTTTCTATTCATCGCCCCGTTTAATACGCACAAGATTATATGCACCACGAAGATCTATCTTGGTGAACCAACTAGCCCCCTTAATCCGAGCAAACAAATCAGATAGCAGCGGCAAGGGGTACTGAAATTTGACCGTGATTTTATTTAGAAGGCGGTAATCAATACAAGGTCTCAGCGAACCATCCTTCTTGGCCACAAAAAAGAACCCTGCTCCCAATGGCGATGACGACGGCCGAATATGACCCTTCTCCAAGGATTCTTTTACGTAACTCCGCATAGCGGCGTGCTCAGGTACAGATAGATTAAACAGTCGACCCTTAGGAAACTTACTACCAGGAATCAACTCGATAGCACAATCACAATCCCTATGCGGAGGTAGGGCATTGGACTTGGGCTCATCGAATACATCCCGGTAATCGGACAAGAACTCTGGGACCTCAGAAGGGGTGGATGATGAGAAAGACAGAAATAGAACATCACCATGTACCCCCTGACAACCCCAGCTGGACACAGACATTGATTTCCAATCTAATACTGGGTTATGGACTTGTAGCCATGGCAACCCCAACACGACCACATCATGCAGATTTTGCAACACCAGAAAGCGAATATCCTCCTGGTGCGCAGGAGCCATGCACATGGTCAGCTGGGTCCAATACTGAGGCTTATTCTTGGCCAAAGGCGTAGCATCAATTCCTCTCAATGGAATAAGACACTGCAGGGGCTCCAAGACAAACCCACAGCGCCTAGCAAACTCCAAGTCCATCAAATTCAGGGCAGCGCCTGAATCCACAAATGCCATGACAGAGTAGGAAGACAAAGAGCAAGTAACGGACAAAAGAAATTTCGACTGTACCGTACCAATGGTGGCAGACTTAGCGAACCGCTTAGTGCGCTTAGGACAATCAGAGATAGCATGAGTGGAATCACCACAGTAGAAACACAGCCCATTCTGACGTCTGTGTTCCTGCCTTTCAGCTCTGGTCAAAGTCCTATCGCACTGCATTGGCTCAGGTTTATGCTCAGATAATACCGCCAAATGGTGCACAGATTTACGCTCACGCAAGCGTCGACCGATCTGAATGGCCAAAGACATAGACTCATTCAGACCAGCAGGCATAGGAAATCCCACCATGACATCCTTAAGGGCTTCAGAGAGACCCCTTCTGAAGATTGCTGCCAGAGCACATTCATTCCATTGAGTGAGCACAGACCACTTTCTAAACTTCTGACAATAAATCTCTATCTCATCCTGACCCTGACACAGAGCCAGCAAATTTTTCTCTGCCTGATCCACTGAATTAGGTTCATTGTACAGTAATCCGAGCGCCAGAAAAAACGCATCAATATTACATAATGCAGGATCTCCTGGCGCAAGGGAAAATGCCCAGTCTTGAGGGTCGCCACGTAATAAAGAAATTATGATCTTAACTTGTTGAACTGGATCACCAGAGGAGCGAGGTTTCAACGCCAGAAACAGTTTGCAATTATTTTTGAAACTCAGAAATTTAGCTCTATCTCCAGAAAACAAATCAGGAATAGGAATTTTAGGTTCTAACATAGGATTCTGAACCACTAAATCTTTAATGTTCTGTACACTTATAGTGAGATTATCCATCAAAGAGGACAGACCCTGAATGTCCATGTCCACACCTGTGTCCTGAACCACCCAAACGTCTAGGGGAAAAAAAAGGCAAAACACAGTGCAAAGAAAAAAAAATGGTCTCAGAACTTCTTTTTTCCCTCTATTGAGAAGCATTAGTACTCTGGCCTCCAGTACTGTTATGAATAGGTAATTCAGAACCACAATGGACCTTGAAGTTCAGAGCACACAAGTGACCTGACAAAAACCACAAAACATAGGACGAGCTCTGAGACGTGGGAACTCTGCTGACCGCAATCCCTAAACCTATCAAACCACACTAGAGGTTGCCGTGGATTGCGCCTAACGCTCCCTATGCAACTCGGCACAGTCTGAGAAACTAGCTAGTCCTGAAGATAGAAAAATAAGCCTACCTTGCCTCAGAGAAATTCCCCAAAGGAAAAGGCAGCCCCCCACATATAATGACTGTGAGATAAGATGAAAAATACAAACACAGAGATGAAATAGATTTAGCAAAGTGAGGCCCGACTTACTGAATAGACCGAGGATAGGAAAGATAGCTTAGCGGTCAACACAAAAACCTACAAACAACCACGCAGAGGGGCAAAAAGACCCTCCGCACCGACTAACGGTACGGAGGTGCTCCCTCTGCGTCTCAGAGCTTCCAGCAAGCAAGCAAAAACAAAAAAGCAAGCTGGACAGAAAATACAGCAACAAGTAACACAAGCAGAACTTAGTTTATGCTGAGCAGACAGGCCACAGGAACGATCCAGGAGGAAGCAAGACCAATACTAGAACATTGACTGGAGGCCAGGATCAAAGCACCAGGTGGAGTTAAATAGAGCAGCACCTAACGACTTAACCTCATCACCTGAGGAAGGAAACTCAGAATCTGCAGTACCACTCATGACCACAGGAGGGAGCTTGATGACAGAATTCACAACAGGGCTCCCTGCATGCTTCCCTCAGACGATCGGTACAAGGTGATGTGCTCACCTTGTACCGAGCGTCTTCTCCCTGCAGTCCCTGGATCCAAAATGGCCACGGGGCTGCATCCGGGTCCTGCAGGGAGTACTTCCTGGTCGACTGCAGGTGCTGGTAAGCCTGCAGCGATGTCAGTGAGATTGCCGATCTTACAGAGTGCTATGCAAACTTTAAGATTGGCGATCTGTGATGTCCCCCCCTGGGACAAAGTAAAAAAGTAAAAAAAAAAATTTCTACATGTGTAAAAAAAAAAAAAAATTACTAAATAAATAAAAAAATAAAAAAAATATATTCCCATAAATACATTTCTTTATCTAAAAAAAAATAAATAAATAAATAAAAGTATACATATTTAGTATCGCCGCGTCCGTAAAGACCCCACCTATAAAACTGTCCCACTAGTTAACCCCTTCAGTGATCACCGTAAGAAAAAAAAAAACGAGCCAAAAAACAACCCTTTATTATCATACCGCCGAACAAAAAGTGGAATAACACGCGATCAAAAAGACAGCTATAAATAACCATGGTATTGCTAAAAATGTAATCTTGTCCCGCAAAAAACGAGCTGCCACAAAGCATCATAAGCAAAAAAATAAAAAAGTTATAGTCCTCGGATTAAAGCGATGCCAAAATAATTATTTTTTCTATAAAATAGTTTTTATCGTATAAAAGCGCCAAAACATAAAAAAATGATATTAATGAGATATCGCTGTAATCGTACTGACCCGAAGAATAAAACTGCTTTATCAATTTTACCAAACGCGGAACGGTATAACTGCCTCCCCCAAAAGAAATTCATGAATAGCTGGTTTTTGGTCATTCTGCCTCACAAAAATCGGAATAAAAAGTGATCAAAAACTGTCACGTGTCCAACAATGTTACCAATAAAAACGACAACTCGTCCCGCAAAATACAAAACCTCAGATGACTCTGTGGACCAAAATATGGAAAAATTATAGCTCTCAAAATGTGGAGAAACAAAAACTTTTTTGCTATTAAAAAGCGTCTTTTAGTGTGTGACGGCTGCCAATCATAAAAATCCGTTATAAAAAACGCTATAAAAGTAAATCAAACCCCCCTTCATCACCTCCTTAGTTAGGGAAAAATAATAAAATTAAAAAAATGTATTTATTTCCATTTTCCCATTAGGGCTAGGGTTAGGGTTAGGGCTAGGGTTAGGGTTAGGGCTAGGGTTAGGGGTAGGGTTAGGGGTAGGGTTGGGGCTAGGGTTGCAGCTAGGGTTGGGTCTAGGGTTAGGGCTAGGGCTAGGGTTAGGGCTAGAGTTAGGGTTAGGGCTAGGGTTGGGGCTAGGGCTAGGGCTAGGGTCAGGGTTGGGGCTAGGGTTAGGGCTAAGGTTGGGGCTAGGGTTGGAGCTAAAGTTAGGGTTAGGGTTGGGGCTAAAGTTAGGGTTAGGGTTGGGGCTAAAGTTAGGGTTAGGGTTTGGATTACATTTACGGTTGGGATTAGGGTTGGGATTAGAATTAGGGGTGTGTCAGGGTTAGGGGTGTGGTTAGGGTTACCGTTGGGATTAGGGTTAGGGGTGTGTTTGGTTTAGGGTTTCAGTTATAATTGGGGGTTTCCACTGTTCAGGCACATCAGGGGCTCTCCAAACGCGACATGGCGTCCGATCTCAATTCCTGCCAATTCTGCGTTGAAAATGTAAAACAGTGATCCTTCCCTTCCGAGCTCTCCGGTGCGCTCAAACAGGGGTTTACCCCAACATATGGGGTATCAGCGTACTCAGGACAAATTGGACAACAAGTTCTCTTGTTATCCTTGGGAAAATAAAAATTTGGGGGGCTAAAAATCATTTTTGTGGGAAAAATAAGATTTTTTTATTTTCACGGCTCTGCGTTATAAACTGCAGTGAAACACTTGGGGGTTCAAAGTTCTCACAACACATCTAGATAAGTTCCTTGGGAGGTCTAGTTTCCAATATGGGGTCACTTGTGGGGGGTTTGTACTGTTTGGGTACATCAGGGGCTCTGCAAATGCAACGTGACACCTGCAGACCAATCCATCTAAGTCTGTATTCCAAATGGCGCTCCTTCCCTTCCGAGCTCTGCCATGCGCCCAAACAGTGGTTCCCCCCCACATATGGGGTATCAGCGTACTCAGGACAAATTGGACAACAACTTTTGGGGTCCAATTTATCCTGTTATCCTTGTGAAGATACAAAACTGGGGACTAAAAAATCATTTTTAGTCAGTCAGTGCTAGAAGCTGAAGGCGACGGACCTGACCAGACACCGGGAATGTAAGTATGTAGTGTTGGTTTTTTTACATTTACAATGGTAACCAGGGTAAACATCGGGTTACTAAGCACGGCCCTGTGCTTAGTAACCCGATGTTTACCCTGGCTACCCGGCAGGGGCTGGCTGGCAAATTTTAGCCTGGGGGGCAAGCACAAGCAGTGGCCCATGAGTAGCGGCCCATCCTTAAAGGGGTTGTCAGATCTTAAGCTACATGTCTACAGTCACTATGTGTGAATCCTCATATCGTGCGCACTGTGCGCTATGAGGATTCTCTGGTGCCGGCAACAGGTGGTCTGGTGACTGCAAGAATGCGATAGATAGAGATATTATTTATATATATATATTGACACACACAGTCCCACTGTATCATGACACACACACACACACACCCACTGTATAATTCATGACACACACAGCCCCACTGTATAGTGACACACACACAGCCCCACTGTATAATGAGGAGTGGTACTGTGCAGTGTATAGATACAGAATAAGGCCACATTCACACGGTCAGTATATGGTCAGTATTTGACCTCAGTATTTGTAGCCAAAACCAGGAGTGGGTGATAAATACAGAATTGGTGCAGATGTCTCTATTATACTTTTCCTCTGGATTGTTCCACTCCCGGTTTTGGCTTACAAATACTGATGAAAACACTGAACAAATACTGACCGTGTGAACGTGGGCTTAATACAGGTGCTCATTAGGGTGGAATAACACTAGAATATGGCATCGGATGTGATATGCCAATGATACTCGGCTCTTGCTCTGCTGTGAGCGTGATCAGAGTGTCCGTGCTCCAATGCTCTCGCAGCACAGGTGTGGAGGAGACGGAGAAATTAATTTCTCCATCTCCTCAATGGTCTGACTCACCGTGTATCAGACTGCAACATCTGCTGAGAAAAAAAAAAACACAACTGCACACGGACAGCAAGTGAGAAGATGATTGTACCACTTTTGTGGAAGAAAATGGAACCGATTTTTTTTAATACTCATTATTAGTCAATGTGGCAACATTTCACTTCCATATCAGAGAAATGTTCAGTTATGGATCCAAAACGTTGCCACATGGGCCAATAAAGAGTCCACTAGTTTTCTAACAATTAATCGGAGTGATAGATAGACAGATTCACATATACATCAGAATAGATACTGAGAATTACACCATTTATGCAGGACATTAGAAGTATACACAGCTCCACAACATACCGTATATACTTGAGTATAAGTCGACCCAAGTATATGCCGAGACACCTAATTTTGCCACAAAAAACTGTGAAAATGTATTGAGTCGAGTATAAGCTGGGTATGCATTGTCCCCACATCCCGTCCTTGTATGCATGGCTCCCCTGTCCCTGTATGAATGGCTCCTCATCCCCATCCTTGTCTGCATGGCTCCTCATCCCCATCCTTGTCTGCTTGGCTCCTCATCCCCATCCTTGTCTGCATGGCTCCTCATCCTTGTCTGCATGGCTCCTCATCCCCATTCTTGTCTGCATGGCTCCTCATCCCCATCCTTGTCTGCATGGCTCCTCATCCCCATCCTTGTCTGCATGGCTCCTCATCCCCATCCTTGTCTGCATGGCTCCTTATCCCCATCCTTGTCTGCATGGCTCCTTATCACCATCCTTGTCTGTATGGCTCCTTATCCCCATCCTTGTCTGTATGGCTCCTTATCCCCATCCTTGTATGCATGGCTCCTTATCCCCATCCTTGTCTGCATGGCTCCTTATCCCCATCCTTGTCTGCATGGCTCCTTATCCCCATCCTTGTATGTATGGCTCCTTATCCCCATCCTTGTCTGCATGGCTCCTTATCCCCATCCTTGTCTGTATGGCTCCTTATCCCCATCCTTGTCTGTATGGCTCCTCATCCCCATCCTTGTCTGCATGGCTCCTTATCCCCATCCTGGTCTGCATGGCTCTTTATCCCCATCCTTGTCTGTATGGCTCCTCATCCCCATCCTTGTATGTATGGCTCCTTATCCCCATCCTTGTCTGTATGGCTCCTTATCCCCATCCTTGTCTGTATGGCTCCTTATCCCCATCCTTGTCTGCATGGCTCCTTATCCCCATCCTTGTCTGTATGGCTCCTTATCCCCATCCTTGTCTGCATGGCTCCTTATCCCCATCCTTGTCTGTATGGCTCCTTATCCCCATCCTTGTCTGCATGGCTCCTTATCCCCATCCTTGTCTGTATGGCTCCTTATCCCCATCCTTGTCTGTATGACTCCTTATCCCCATCCTTGTATGCATGGCTCCTTATCCCCGTCTGTGTGTGCATGGCTCCTTATCCCCATCCTTGTCTGCATGGATCCTTATCCCCATCCTTGTATGCATGGCTCCTTATCCCTGTTCATGTATGCATGGTTCCTAAAAAATAATAAAAAACCACATCCTACTTACCTTCTTTGCATGGCCTCGCAGCATCTCGTTCCGGTGCCAGCAGCTCCGGCCGGGCGATCACATGTCCCCCGCTCATTAAGGTAATGAATATTTATCACACCTATGGGAGTGGAGAGGGGTGAATATTCATTACCTTAATGAGCGGAAGACTCGTGATCGGTCATCCTGAAGAGCTGCTAGCGCCGAAACGAGATGCAGCGAGGGTGCGCAGGGATGGTAAGTAGGATGTGTGCTGGAAGCCGGCGGCTGTGGCTGTCAATGCTACAAGAGAAATGAATATTCACTGCCAGTGCAGTGAATATTCATTTCTCTTTAGCAGCGGCACAGGCTTTAGCCACAGCCGCCGGCTCCTGCCTCTGTCACCTGCTGCTCCTTCTCCGTCTTTCTGGGACAATGATTTGTGTATAAGTCGAGGGGGGTGTTTTCAGCACAAAAAAAAATATGCTGAAAAACTCGGCTTATACACAAGTATAAATGGTATACTACAATATATTATATACACAGCGGCATATTATATACCGTGTTAAGGAATATAGAGCGGTGCATATATTATATAGTGTAGAGATGTGGCAGCAGTGTATATAGTGTGAATTCCACACTATATGCATAGCGCCATACTATATAAACATCTCTACACTATAAACCTCTCTACAATATTCGGTAATTAAGACAGCATTATACTATATTATGATGCATACATCACATAGGAGACACTGCGACTGCTGAACATATATCACATTGAAACTACTGTATATACAATAGTCGATACTGCGACTGATGTGTGTAGTTGTAGTATCACCTATATATTGTATGTGATACTGTGACTGCTGTACACACATTGTATAGATGAAACTGATTATATATATATATATATATATATATATATATATATACATACATACATACATACATACATACATACATACACATACACTAGATGGTGGGCCGATTCAAACGCATCGGGTATTCTAGAATATGCATGTCCACGTAGCATATTGCCCAGCCACTTAGTTTATTGCCCAGCCACGTAGTTTATTGCCCAGCCACGTAGTATATTGCCCAGCCACGTAGTATTCAGCACAGAGCCACGTAGTATATTGTCCAGCCACGTAGTATATTGCCCAGCAACGTAGTATATTGCCCAGTCACGTAGTATATTGCCCAGCCACGTAGTATATTGCCCAACCACATAGTATATTGCCCAGCCACATAGTATATTGCCCAGTCACGTAGTATATTGCCCAGTCACGTAGTATATTGCCCAGTCACGTAGTATATTGCCCAGTCACGTAGTATATTGCCCAGGGACGTAGTATATTGCCCAGCCACGTAGTATATTGCCCAGTCACGTAGTATATTGCCCAGTCACGTAGTATATTGCACAGCCACGTAGTATATTGCCCAGCCACGTAGTATATTGCCCAGCCACGTAGTATATTGCCCAGTCACGTAGTATATTGCCCAGTCACGTAGTATATTGCCCAGTCACGTAGTATATTGCCCAGCCACGTAGTATATTGCCCAGTCACGTAGTATATTGCCCAGCCACGTAGTATATTGCCCAGTCACGTAGTATATTGCCCAGCAACGTAGTATATTGCCCAGTCACGTAGTATATTGCCCAGCCACGTAATATTCAGCACAGAGCCACGTAGTATATTGGCCAGTCACGTAGGTATGTAACACTGCCCACGCAGTATTTAGCAGTGTGGGCACCATATCCTTGTTAAAAAAAAAAAATTAAAATTAAAAATAGTTATATACTCACCCCTGGGATCCAGCGAAGCTGTGTGATGCGGCCGCCATCTTCCATTCCCAGGAAACCGCCAGTGAGACCGCCAAGTCTTCTGGGTAAGTTCGCAATGCATCTCTGGGAACGGAAGATGGCGGCCGGCTGGAGCGCATCGTCCAATGACGGAAGGTGAGTATAGCAGGTTTTTGGTTTTTTTTATTAATATTTTTAACATTACATCTTTTTACTATTGATGCTGCATAGGCAGAATCAATAGTAAAAACTTGGTCACACAGGGTTAATAGCAGCGGTAACGGAATGCGTTACCCGTGCCATAACGCGGTCTGTTACCGCTGGCATTAACCCTGTGTGAGCGCTGACTGGAGGGGATTATGGAGCAGGCACTGACTGCGGGGAGTAAGGAGCGGGGAGTATGGAGCGGGCGCTGGGGACACTGACTGCGGGGAGTATGGAGCGGGGAGTATGGAGCAGGCGCAGGGGACACTGACTGCGGGGAGTATGGAGCGGAGCGCCAGGCACACTGACTGCGGAGAGTATGGAGCGGGCGCCGGGCACACTGACTGCGGAGAGTATGGAGCGGGCGCCGGGCACACTGACTGCGGGGAGTATGGAGCGGGCGCCGGGCACACTGACTGCGGGGAGTATGGAGCGGGCGCCGGGCACACTGACTGCGGGGAGTATGGAGCGGGCGCTGGGCACTGACTGCGGGGAGTATGGAGCGGGAGCCGGGCACACTGACTGCGGGGAGTATGGAGCGGGCGCTGGGCACTGACTGCGGGAAGTATGGAGTGGGCGGCGGGCACTGTGACTGCAGGGGAGTAGGGGAGGGACTAATCGGACTGTGCCCGTCGCTGATTGGTCGCGGCAGCCATGACAGGCAGCTGGCGAGACCAATCAGCAACGCTGGATTTCCGTTACGGAAGTTGAGGACAGAAAGACGGAAGTAACCCGTAGGCAATTATATATATAGATTAGATACAAATAGATAGTGCGACTATACACAGCAGTGTCACCTATATAACGTATATACATTAGTCTGTACATTATATAGGTGATACTGCAAATGTTGCATACACGTTATATAGGCGATACTGCTACTGCTGTATATAATGATAGTATCACCTATATATCATATATACAGCAGTCTATATTCATTATATAGGCAATACTGCTACTGATGTGTATATACGTTATATATAGGTGTTACTGCTGTGTATATATGTACGTGTGTGTGTGTGTATACATACACACACACACACACCAGTATCACCTACATAACGACATATATACACAGAAGTATCACCTATATACACATCAGTAGCAGTATTGCCTATATAATGTGTATAGACTGCTATATATGCATTATATAGGTGATACTGCTGTATATAATCACTATACCACTATAATGCATGTATAGCAGTCTATATCTTATATGGGTGACACTGCTACTTATGCGTATATACCTTATATAGGTGACACTGCGGTGTGTGTGTGTATGTATACGTGTGTGTGTGTATATATATATATATATATATATATATATACACATACACATATACATACACACACATTGCAGTGTCACCTATATAAGGTATATACGCATAAGTAGCAGTGTCACCCATATAAGATATAGACTGCTATACATGCATTATAGTGGTATAGTGATTATATACAGCAGTACCACCTATATAATGTATATATAGCAGTCTATACACATTATATAGGCAATACTGCTGTATATACATTAAAAAAAATCATCTTGGGACTCACCCAGGTCCCTGAGATGGGGGGAGGTCGGGAGGATGAAGAGCTGAGGTGGGTCGGGTGTCGCGTCCTGGCCAGCGTTGGCAGTGAAGAGGAGGAGAGGATCATCCCAGGGCCCAGGCATTGGTGAGCAGTCTTCTCTGACGCTGGTGCAGGCCGGCCAGCGTCAGACACCGTCTATGCGCGCGCGGCTTTTTGAAATATCACCATGTGCGCGCGCGCATGGTCTCCTGCTTGCCCACTCTGACTGATGGGCAGCAGACGAGCACGCGCAGGAATGAGGACCGCGGCCGTGCTCGCACACTAGTGCGGGCCGCGCGCGCGCCTGGTCTCCTGCTTGCCCGCTCTGACATGGGCAGCGCAGCAGCCGGCAGACGAGCACACGCAGGAACAAGGACCGCGGCCGTGCTCGCACACTAGTGCGGGCCGCCGCGGCACTTGTCAGAGCAGGCAACGCGCGCACATAGGGCCGGCTGGAGGGATGCGGTGCGCTATGTATTAAAATAGCTGCTGCTCCTCCAGCGGCCCTGTGTACCTGCTCAGGCACCGGCCCGGGGGGCAGATGCATTCCTGCCACCCGGCCCAGTCCGCTCCTGCTACCCGGGGACTTCAGGATCGTTGGTCGCTGGAGAGCTGTCTGTGTGACAGCTCTCCAGCGACCAAACAGCGACGCTGCAGTGATCGACATCGTTGTCGGTATTGCTGCAGCGTCGCTTAGTGTGACGGTACCCTAAGTGGGTAAAGCTGGAAGAAGATAACACAGGATAACATTGACAATAGGTAACAGATCCCCAACTACTCTTCTCACACTTTGGCCTCTGAATATGTCACGGAGTATGCTCTCAACTCACTTATGTCAGGGAATTATTTACAAATGTAAGTATTATATGCAGATGCCTAGTGTAAAACAAATTGTAGAAATTGTAATGCAGCATGTCAGGCAACATGTTTGCTCACATACTCAGGTAAAGAAAATTATTTAAAAAATTCAATAAATTAATAACAAAGTTAAAAAATAAATAATTATTATATGAAAGAATATATTACTGTATTTCTTTTCTTAAGCAAAAACGCTTTAACATACCCAAAGATAACTACAAATTATTGTGTCTTCATGTATCTTAGGTGTTCACATAATCATATTCAGGACAAGAGAAAAAATAACAGCTCTATTTTATGAGATAAAATAATGAGAGTAAAAATCTCCGGCAGCAATAACTCACATAACTCACAGGGTCTGCACACATTGTAGATATGCAATAAAACCTTAGACATTACAGGATCATGTTTTCAACACTTTGATGGATCTCCTGTGTTTTGTAAAATATCAGCCACACTTCAACAAATCAATAGTTCTCTCATGAAGAATGTCTGGTTCTCAGGACTGCTGCCTCAGCAAAAGCAATGTCTCATAGTCAAAGCAAAGCTAAACAGCAGAATGCACTTTACAAGGGTTTTTGTCTGTGGACTTTTATGGCAGCCACAAGGTGTTTTACCACCTTTAAGGCCAGTTTCACATTTGCGTATCTGTGTCAAGTGTTTGATCCACATAGATCCTCATGCGTCTTGCGTACCTATCTTAAACCCCTTTACCCCCAAGGGTGGTTTGCACGTTAATGACCGGGCCAATTATTACATTTCTGACCACTGACCCTTTATGAGGTTATAACTCTGGAACGCTTCAACGTATCCCAGTGATTCTGACATTGTTTTCTCGCGACATATTTTACTTCATGATAGTGGAAAACTTTTTTGATATTACCTGTGTTTATTTGTGAAAAAAATGGAAATTTGGTGAAAATTTTGAAAATTTTGCAATTTTACAAATTTGAATTTTTATGCCCTTAAATCACAGAGATATGTCACACAAAAAACTTAATATGTAACATTTCCCACATGTCGACTTTACATCAACACAATTTTGGAACCCAAATTCTTTTTTGTTAGGGAGTTATAAGTAGAGTTGAGCGACTTTTACTTTTTTAGGATCGAGTTGGGTTTCGCAAAACCCGACTTTGTCAAAAGTCGGGTCGGGTGAAATCGGCCAATTATTTCGAAAAGTCGGGGGCCGACAAAAACATTAAACCCAATGCAAGTCAATGGGGAATTAAAGTCGACAGTGAGTGTAGGACAGGAAAACACCTACAGTGCCCATTTTAATGCCAAAAACATCAATTCTTACTTTTTAAGCTTGTCAATCTTAATTTACTTTATAATAATAGTTAGGCAATGAAAACAGGGGGTCATTTGGCTAAAGTTGTGGGGGGGTAGGGCTGGCTCAAGATTTTCATGGGCCCAGGAAACGTGGAATACGTCACTGCGGTGGAGCAGGGAGAGGTAAGTATTTCAACTTTGCAAGTGCTGTGATCCTGAGCAAGCAGGGGGGGCCCACTCATTGGCACTTGGCACTGGCACAGGGCCCCTCATAGTATGGCGGTGTGTTTGACGGCGGGGGCACCTCCCACTGCCAGATACACTTTTGCGTACTATGAGGGGCCCTGTGCCAGTGACATCGCCAACGAGTATGCCCCCCCACCTGATGAAGTAACCTTAACTTTCATCTGCACCTTCCTCTTTGTCCCCGTGTAAGGTGTTATAGTGTGCGGGAAGGAGAACCTGACTTTCAGCAGGGTCAGATTCAGGCTGTGTAGAGTGCAAGGGGAATGTAGTGGTCTGGGTCAATGTACCAGCAGACTCATCTAGCAGTGGCTGGGCAATGGGCAGGATGAGGAGGAAACACATATAGGTCCAAATAATAAAGTAGGCTAAATGCAGTTCAAAATTGGTAACGGGACTAAACAGGCAGCCTAGCTTTGTTCAGTGGAGGACAACTGTAATGAGTGGCGCAGACACGGTTAGTAGGCCCAAATACAAAAGTAGGCTAAAAGCAGTTCAAAATTGGTAACAGGACTAAACAGGCGGCATAGCTAGGCACTGGGTGGGCTCCTCTGCTGAGTAGCAGACAGTGGTAGTAGGCGCAAAGTACAGTTATATGAAAAAGTTTGGGCACCCCTATTAATCTTAAGCTTAATGTTTTATAAAAATTGTTTTTTTTTTTGCAACAGCTATTTCAGTTTCATATCTCTAATAACTGTTGGACACAGTAATGTTTCTGCCTTGAAATGAGGTTTATTGTACTAACAGAAAATTTCCAATCTGCATTTAAACAAAATTTGACAGGTGCATAAGTATGGGCACCCCACCAGAAAAGTGACATTAATATTTAGTAGATCCTCCTTTTGCAATAATAACAGCCTCTAGTCGTTTCCTGTAGCTTTTAATGAGTTCCTGGATCCTGGATGAAGGTATTTTTGACCATTCCTCTTTACAAAACAATTCCAGTTCAGTTAAGTTTGATGGTCACCGAGCATGGACAGCCCTCTTCAAATGATCCCACAGATGTTCAATGATATTCAGGTCTGGGGACTGGGATGGCCATTCCAGAACAGTGTAATTGTTCCTCTGCATGAATGCCTGAGTAGATTTGGAGCGGCGTTTTGGATCATTGTCTTGCTGAAAAATCCATCCCCTGCGTAACTTCAACTTTGTCACTGATTCATGAACATTATTGTCAAGAATCTGCTGATACTGAGAGGAATCCATGCATCCCTCACATTAACAAGATTCCCGGTGTCGGCATTGGCCACACAGCCCCAAAGCATGATGGAACCTCCACCAAATTTTACTGTGGGTAGCAAGTGTTTTTCTTGGAATGTTGTGTTTTTTGGCCGCCATGCATAATGCCTTTTTGTATGACCAAACAACACAATCTTGGTTTCATCAGTCCACAGGACCTTCTTCCAAAAAGAAATTGGCTTCTCCAAATGTGCTTTTGCATACCTCAGCCAACTCTGTTTGTGGCGTGCTTGCAGAAATGGCTTCTTTCGCATCACTCTCCCATACAGCTTCTCCTTGTGCAAAGTGCGTTGTATAGTTGACCGATGCACAGTGACACCATCTGCAGCAAGTTGATGCTGCAGCTCTATGGAGGTGGTCTGAGGATTGTCCGTGACTGATCTCACCATTCTTCTTCTCTGCCTTCCTGATGTTTTTCTTGGCCTGCCACTTCTGGTCTTAACAAGAACTGTACCTGTGTTCTTCAATTTCCTTATTATGTTCCTCACAGTGGAAATTGACAGGTTAAATCTCTGAGACAGCTTTTTGTATCCTTCCACTGAACAACTATGTTGAATAATCTTTGTTTTCAGATCATTAGACAGTTGTTTTGAGGAGCCCATGATGCCACTCTTCAGAGGAGATTCAAACTGGAGAACAACTTGCAAGTGGCCACTTTAAGTAGCTTTTCTCATGATTGCATACACCTGGCTATGAAGTTCAAAGCTTAATGAGGTTAGAAAACCAAAAAAAGTGCTTTAGTAAGTCAGTAAAAAGTAGGTAGGAGTATTTAAAGCAAGAAAATGATAAGGGTGCCCATACTTATGCACCTGTCAAATTTTGCTTGAATGCAGATTGCACATTTTCTGTTAGTACAATAAACCTCATTTCAAGGTAGAAACATTACTGTGTCCAACAGTTATTAGATATATGAAACTGAAATAGCTGTTGCAAAAAAAACTATTTTTATAAAACATTAAGCTTAAGATTAATATGAGTGCCCAAACTTTTTCATATAATTGTATTAACTGGTCTAAATGGAGGCCAGGGCCCCTGTATATTTTAGCTATCATCTATCATTTCAACAAATTTGTATTGGCAGTGCCATTGAAGGATTTAACAGCACAGACTACACAGTGGTGGAACAGGGAGAGGTAAGTATTGCAAGTGGTAGAGCACTGTTCGAGTTGGGGGGGGACACTCTCTCGTGGGCAGCGGTACTGGCACAGGGCCCCTCATATTACGACGGTGTGTCTGATGTTGGTTGTGCACCACCACCGTCAGAGACACTTCATTGTACTATGAGGGACCCAGTGCCAGTGCCGTCACCCAAGAGTGGGCGCACCCACCTGTCCAGGCAAACGGCACTCGCACGGGTGCTTGCGCCAGGTGGTGACCACGTCCCTGTGGGGGGAGTCAGCCCATTTAGGGAGGTATAAAAATGGCCTATGGTGGACATTCAGCATCTGCAAATGGAGGAATTGGAGAAGTCAGTAAGAGGAGGCAAAAAGCAATACATTTTTCAGGCAAGCTACGTGTCAGCAGGGGAAGGTGGGGCAAAACAATTTGAAATACATGATTTTAATGAACGTTAGATCATCAACATTCTGGGTAGCCAGGCGTATCCTTTTTTCAGTCAGTATTGAACCAGCAGCACTGAAGACTCTTTCTGATAGCTCACTAGAAGCAGGGCAAGCGAGCTCCTGTAATGCATATTCTGCCAATTCAGGCCAGGTGTCTATTTTAGATGCCCAGTAATCAAAGGGAAATGACCTGTGAGGGAGAACATCGATAAGGGAGGAAAAATAGTTCGTAACCATACTGGACAAATGCTGTCTCCTGTCACTTTGAATCGATGCATTGGCAGAAAGTGGCTGGAAAATATATGAAAAAATACAAGGACTGTAGTACAACTTCAATCTCGCTACAATGATCTCAGGAAAAGTATGGCAGCAATAAAAAGGACTGCTGCACACAAAAATGTGGACAAATAAACAAGATAACTGCAGAAAGGAGCAACAGGATTTTTGCTTTTAAAAAAGCAGTTGGTTTGCACAGCGGCGTGCAAACAGCAATGCAGCCATCAGGGAGCCTTATAAGGCAGCCTAATAAGCTACAGAGCTGATGCACAAAAATATAGCCTCCACTGTCCCTGCAAACAAATGGTGGTGTTGGACAGTGGAAATCGCTACAGCACAAGCAGTTTCGGGGCTTAATCTTCCCTCCCAAACTATATCCCTTCTTCTGATGAAGCTGCGGCAACCTCTCCCTATGCTACGATCGGCTGAAGTAAGATGGCGGTCGGCGTGCACGCCTCTTTATAGCCCCTGTGACGCTGCAGAAAGCAAGCCAATCACTGTCATGCCCTTCTCTAAGATGGTGGAGACCGAGACCTATGTCATCATGCTGCCCACACTCTGCGTCCTCCTTTTTTGGCTGAAAAATGGTGCTGAAGGCGTCATATGAAACGCGACTTTGGCGCGAAGATCGCTGACCTCATGGCCGATCCCGCACTAGGATCGGGTTGGGTTTCATGAAACCCAACTTTGCCGAAAGTCGTCGATTTTTGAATTTGTCCGATCCGTTTAGCTCAACCCTAGTTATAAGGGTTAACAGTTGACCAGCAATTTCTCATTTTTACAACACCATTTTTTTTTAGGGACCAAATCGCATTTGAAGTCATTTTGAGGGGTCTATATGATAGAAAATAACCAAGTGTGACACCATTCTAAAAACTGCACCCCTCAACGTGCTCAAAACCACATTCAAGAAGTTTATTAACCCTTCACGTGTTTCACAGGAATTTTTGGAATGTTTAAAAAAATGAACATTTAACTTTTTTACAAAAAATTTACTTCAGCTCCAATTTTTTTGTTTTACCTAGGGTAAGAGGAGAAATTGGATGTGAAACGTTGTTGTACAATTTGTCCTGAGTACGCCGATACCCCATATGTGGGGTAAACCACTGTTTGGGCGCATGGCAGAGCTCGGAAGGGAAAGAGCACCATTTGACTTTTCAAAGCAAAATTTACTTGAATTGAGATGGGACACCATGTTGCGTTTGGAGAGCCCATGATGTGCCTAAACAGTAGAAACCCCCAATTCTAACTGAAACCCTAACCCAAACAAACCCCTAACCCTAATCCCAACCACACCCCTAACCCCAACCACACCCCTAATCCTAATCCCAACCCTAACCACACCCCTAACCTTAATCCCAACCGTAAATGTTATCCAAACCCTAACAGTAACCTTAGCCCCAACTCTAACCCTAGCCCCAACCCTAACCCTAACCCTAGCCCTAAACCTAATGGGAAAATGGAAAAAAAATTTTTTAATTTTTCCCTAACTAAGGGGGTGATGAAGGGGGATTTGATTTACTATTTATAGCAGGTTTTCTAGTGGATTTTTATGATTGGCAGCCGTCACACACTAAAAGACGCTTTTTATTTCAAAAAATATTTTTTGTATTACCACATTTTGAGAGCTATAATTTTTCCATATTTGGGTCCACAAAGTCATGTGAGGTCTTGTTTTTTGCGGGATGAGTTGACGTTTTTATTAAGATTTTCGGGCACGTGACATTTTTTGATCGCTTTTTTTTCTTATTTTTGTGAGGCAGAATGACCAAAAACCAGCTATTCATGAATTTCTTTTTTGGGGGGGGGCGTTTATACCATTCTGTGTTTGGTAAAATGCAGTTTAATTCTTTGGGTCAGTACGAGTACAGCGATACCTCATTTATATCTTTTTTTATGTTTTACGATAAAAACTATTTTATAGATAAAATAATTATTTTTGCATCGTTTTATTCTAAGGACTATAACTTTTTTATTTTTTTGCTGATGATCCTGTTTTGCAGCTCCTTTTTTGCGGGACAAGATGACGTTTTCAGCGGTACCATGGTTATTTATATTCGTCTTTTTGATCGCGTGTTATTACACGTTTTGTTCAGCGGTATAATAAAGCGTTGTTTTTCGCCTTATTTTTCATTTTTTTTACCGTGTTCACTAAAGGGGTTAACTAGCGGGATCAATACGGACGCAGCGATACTAAATGTGTGTACTTTTATTGTTTTTTTTTATTTAGATAAAGAAATGAATTTATGGGAACAATATATGAATATATATATTTTTTTTATTTAGGAATTTTTTAATTTTCTTTTACACATCTGAATATTTTTTTTTACATTATATCATTGCCACGGGGGGGGGGGGGGGGGGGGAGGGGGGGATGGAGGGGCACATTTCACCGGCCTCACACTCAGCGTTGAAAAATACGGTCCGTATTTTACGGCCGTAATACGCTCCAAAATTAGAAATACGGTGGTCCGTAAGAACTCCGTAGGCAAGGTGTGGTCGCGTATTTTGCGCATGTAATGTTGCGTATGTAATCCGTATGCCCACCTGTTGTGAATTCTGTGGCTGAGTTCACTTCTGTGGTCACAAGTGGTATTGCAGTCTCTGGGCTTCCTCCCTCAGGTGTTTTGGTGAGCTCGTTGGCTGCCTTGCTATTTAGCTCCACCTGAGTCTGTCTTCCTTGCTCCTTGTCAATGTTCCAGTGTTGGATCTGAGCTACTGCATCTTTTCTTGGGCCTGCTGCTCTGCTAGATAAGTGCTTCTAGTTTGTTTTCTGTTTTTTCTGTCCAGCTTGTTATTATCTTTTGCTGGAAGCTCTGAGAAGCAAAGGGGTGCACCGCCGTGCTGTTAGTTCGGCACGGTGGGTCTTTTTGCCCCTTTGCGTGGTTTTCGTTTTAGGGTTTTTTGTAGACTGCATAGTTCTCTTTGCTATCCTCGCTCTGTCTAGAATATCGGGCCTCACTTTGCTGAATCTATTTCATTCCTACGTTTGTCTTTTCATCTTGCTAACAGTCATTATATGTGGGGGGCTGCCTATTCCTTTGGGGTATTTCTCTGAGGTAAGTCAGGCTTGTATTTCTATCTTCAGGCTAGTCAGCTCCTCAGGCAGTGCCGAGTTGCATAGGTAGTTGATAGGCGCAATCCACTGCTGCTTCCAGTTGTGTGAGGATAGATCAGGTACTGCAGTCTACAGAGATTCCACGTCTCAGAGCTCGTCCTATTGTTTTGGGTTATTGCCAGATCTCTGTATGTGCGCTGATTACTGCACGCCGTGTTGCCTGATTGCCAGCCATAACAGTACAAGGAGCCACTCAATGATTTCCAATAGAGGGAAAAAAGAAATCCTGACATCATTTTTTTTTCTTAGCTCTGTCTTCAGTCTTTTTTTTCCCCTAGACATTAGAGTGCTTCAGGACACAGCTGTGGACATGGATATTCAGGCTCTGTGCTCCTCAATGGATAATCTCGTTGTAAATGTACAAAAGATTCAAGATACTATTGATCAGAAATCGATGCTAGAACCAAGAATTCCGATTCCTGATTTGTTTTTTGGTGACAGAACTAAGTTCCTGAGCTTCAAAAATAATTGTAAGCTATTTTTGGCCTTGAAACCTCATTCTTCTGGTAATCCTATTCAACAGGTTTTGATTATTATTTCTTTTTTGCGCGGCGACCCACAGGACTGGGCGTTTTCTCTTGCACCAGGAGATTCTGCATTGAGTAATGTTGATGCATTTTTCCAGGCGCTGGGATTGCTTTACGATGAGCCTAATTCAGTGGATCAAGCTGAGAAAAATCTGCTGGCTTTATGCCAGGGTCAGGATGATGTAGAAGTATATTGTCAGAAATTTAGAAAATGGTCAGTACTCACTCTGTGGAATGAATCTGCACTAGCGGCTTTGTTCAGAAAGGGTCTCTCTGAAGCTCTTAAGGATGTAATGGTGGGATTTCCTATGCCTGCTGGTTTGAATGAGTCTATGTCCTTGGCCATTCAGATCGGTCGTCGCTTGCGCGAGCGTAAATCTGTGCACCATCTGGCGGTATTGTCTGAGAGTAAGCCTGAGCCTATGCAGTGCGACAGGACTATGACTAAAGTAGAACGGCACGAACACAGACGTCTGAACAGACTGTGTTTCTATTGTGGTGATTCTACTCATGCTATTTCTAATTGTCCTAAACGCACTAGGCGGTTCGATAGCTCTGCCGTTATTGGTACTGTACAGTCCAAATTCCTTTTGTCCATTACCTTAATGTGCTCTTTGTCATCATATTCTGTCATGGCGTTTGTGGATTCAGGCGCTGCCCTGAATCTGATGGATTTGGATTATGCTAAACGTTGTGGATTTTTCTTGGAGCCTTTGCGGTGTCCTATTCCGTTGAGAGGAATTGATGCTACACCTCTGGCCAAGAATAAGCCTCAGTACTGGGCCCAGCTGACCATGTGCATGGCTCCTGCACATCAGGAAGTTATTCGCTTTTTGGTACTGCATAATTTGCATGATGTGGTCGTGTTGGGGTTGCCATGGCTACAAACCCATAATCCAGTATTGGATTGGAACTCTATGTCGGTAACCAGCTGGGATTGTCAGGGAGTACATGGTGATGTTCCATTTTTGTCTATTTCGTCATCCATTCCTTCTGACATCCCAGAGTTCTTGTCGGACTTTCAGGATGTATTTGAAGAGTCCAAGTCTGATGCCCTTCCTCCGCATAGGAATTGTGATTGTGCTATCGATTTGATTCCTGGTAGTAAATTCCCTAAGGGTCGTTTATTTAATTTGTCCGTACCTGAACACACCGCTATGCGCAGTTATGTGAAGGAGTCCCTGGAGAAGGGACATATTCGCCCATCGTCGTCACCATTGGGAGCAGGGTTCTTTTTTGTAGCCAAGAAGGATGGTTCGCTAAGACCGTGTATTGATTACCGCCTTCTTAATAAGATCACTGTTAAGTTTCAGTATCCCTTGCCATTGATTTCTGACTTGTTTGCTCGGATTAAGGGGGCTAGTTGGTTTACTAAGATTGATCTTCGTGGTGCGTATAATCTGGTGAGAATCAGGCAGGGAGATGAATGGAAAACGGCATTTAATACGCCCGAGGGTCATTTTGAGTATCTGGTGATGCCGTTCGGACTTGCCAATGCTCCATCTGTTTTTCAGTCTTTTATGCATGACATTTTCCGTGAGTATCTGGATAAATTCTTGATTGTTTACTTGGATGACATTTTGATCTTCTCAGATGATTGGGAGTCTCATGTGAAGCAAGTCAGAATGGTTTTCCAGGTACTGCGTGCTAATTCCTTGTTCGTGAAGGGATCAAAGTGTCTCTTCGGTGTGCAGAAAGTTTCATTTTTGGGGTTCATCTTTTCCCCTTCTACTATCGAGATGGATCCGGTTAAGGTTCAGGCCATCCAGGATTGGACTCAGCCGACATCTCTAAAAAGTTTGCAGAAATTCCTGGGCTTTGCTAATTTTTATCGTCGCTTCATCTGTAATTTTTCTAGCATTGCCAGACCATTGACCGATTTGACCAAGAAGGGTGCTGATTTGGTTAATTGGTCTTCTGCTGCCGTGGAAGCTTTTCAGGAGTTGAAGCGTCGTTTTTGCTGTGCCCCTGTGTTGTGTCAACCTGATGTTTCTCTTCCGTTCCAGGTCGAGGTTGATGCTTCTGAGATTGGTGCAGGGGCGGTTTTGTCACAGAGAGGTTCTGGTTGCTCAGTGTTCAAACCATGTGCTTTCTTTTCCAGGAAATTTTCTGCTGCTGAGCGTAATTATGATGTGGGCAACCGAGAGTTGCTGGCCATGAAGAGGGCATTCGAGGAGTGGCGTCATTGGCTTGAGGGTGCTAAGCATCGCGTGGTGGTTTTGACTGATCATAAGAACCTTACTTATCTTGAGTCTGCCAAGCGCTTGAATCCTAGACAGGCCCGTTGGTCGTTATTTTTTGCTCGTTTTGATTTTGTGATTTCATACCTTCCGGGCTCTAAAAATGTGAAGGCGGATGCTCTGTCTAGGAGTTTTGTGCCCGACTCTCCGGGGTTATCTGAGCCGGCGAGTATCCTCAAGGAAGGAGTCATTGTGTCTGCCATCTCCCCTGATTTGCGGAGAGTGTTGCAGAAATTTCAGGCTAATAAACCTGATCGTTGTCCGGCCGAGAAACTGTTCGTCCCTGATAGGTGGACTAGTAAAGTTATCTCTGAACTTCATTGTTCGGTGCTGGCCGGTCATCCAGGAATCTTTGGTACCAGGGAGTTGGTTGCTAGATCCTTCTGGTGGCCATCTCTGTCACGGGATGTGCGTGCTTTTGTGCAGTCCTGTGGAATTTGTGCTAGGGCTAAGCCCTGCTGTTCACGTGCCAGTGGGTTGCTTTTGCCCTTGCCGGTCCCGAAGAGGCCTTGGACACATATTTCGATGGATTTCATTTCTGACCTTCCCGTTTCTCAAAAGATGTCTGTCATTTGGGTGGTCTGTGATCGCTTTTCTAAAATGGTCCATCTGGTGCCCTTGGTTAAATTGCCTTCCTCCTCTGATTTGGTGCCTTTGTTCTTCCAGCATGTGGTTCGTTTACATGGCATTCCTGAGAATATTGTTTCTGACAGAGGTTCCCAGTTTGTCTCGAGGTTCTGGCGAGCCTTTTGTGGTAGGATGGGCATTGACCTATCTTTTTCCTCGGCCTTCCATCCTCAGACTAATGGCCAGACCGAACGAACCAATCAGACCTTGGAAACATATCTGAGATGTTTTGTTTCCGCTGACCAGGATGATTGGGTGTCATTTTTGCCGTTGGCTGAGTTTGCCCTTAATAATCGGGCCAGCTCGGCTACCTTGGTCTCTCCATTTTTCTGCAATTCTGGGTTCCATCCTCGTTTCTCTTCAGGACAGGTTGAGTCTTCGGACTGTCCTGGTGTGGATTATGTGGTGGACAGGTTGCAGCAGATCTGGACTCAGGTAGTGGACAATTTGACCTTGTCCCAGGAGAAGGCTCAGCTTTTCGCTAATCGCAGACGCCGTGTGGGACCCCGACTTCGTGTTGGGGATCTGGTTTGGTTATCTTCTCGTCATATACCTATGAAGGTTTCCTCTCCTAAATTTAAACCTCGTTTTATTGGTCCGTATAGGATTTCTGAGATTCTCAATCCGGTGTCTTTTCGTCTGACCCTCCCAGACTCCTTTTCCATACATAATGTATTCCATAGGTCGTTGTTGAGGAGATACGTGGCACCTATGGTTCCATCTGTGGAGCCTCTTGCCCCTGTTTTGGTGGAGGGGGAATTGGAGTATATTGTGGAGAAGATTTTGGATTCTCGTGTCTCTAGACGGAAACTCCAGTATCTGGTCAAATGGAAGGGTTATGCTCAGGAAGATAATTCCTGGGTTTTTGCCTCTGATGTCCATGCCCCAGATCTTGTTCGTGCCTTTCATGTGGCTCATCCTGGTCGGCCTGGGGGTTCTGGTGAGGGTTCGGTGACCCCTCCTCAAGGGGGGGGTACTGTTGTGAATTCTGTGGCTGAGTTCACTTCTGTGGTCACAAGTGGTATTGCAGTCTCTGGGCTTCCTCCCTCAGGTGTTTTGGTGAGCTCGTTGGCTGCCTTGCTATTTAGCTCCACCTGAGTCTGTCTTCCTTGCTCCTTGTCAATGTTCCAGTGTTGGATCTGAGCTACTGCATCTTTTCTTGGGCCTGCTGCTCTGCTAGATAAGTGCTTCTAGTTTGTTTTCTGTTTTTTCTGTCCAGCTTGTTATTATCTTTTGCTGGAAGCTCTGAGAAGCAAAGGGGTGCACCGCCGTGCTGTTAGTTCGGCACGGTGGGTCTTTTTGCCCCTTTGCGTGGTTTTCGTTTTAGGGTTTTTTGTAGACTGCATAGTTCTCTTTGCTATCCTCGCTCTGTCTAGAATATCGGGCCTCACTTTGCTGAATCTATTTCATTCCTACGTTTGTCTTTTCATCTTGCTAACAGTCATTATATGTGGGGGGCTGCCTATTCCTTTGGGGTATTTCTCTGAGGTAAGTCAGGCTTGTATTTCTATCTTCAGGCTAGTCAGCTCCTCAGGCAGTGCCGAGTTGCATAGGTAGTTGATAGGCGCAATCCACTGCTGCTTCCAGTTGTGTGAGGATAGATCAGGTACTGCAGTCTACAGAGATTCCACGTCTCAGAGCTCGTCCTATTGTTTTGGGTTATTGCCAGATCTCTGTATGTGCGCTGATTACTGCACGCCGTGTTGCCTGATTGCCAGCCATAACACCCACCATAATGCGTATTTTTCACGCAACCTGACAAAATGGACATATAACGGTTTTGGCGGCTGAAATTGATTTAAATTACCCTCATTCACCCTATTTAAGGCCTCTACAACAGGTGTCTCACTCCCATATGGTCATTTTGTGGTTTTGCAATTGTTGGAGTGTTGTTGTAACATTTGGACCATGTCTGACCACCTGCAGTTCACCCCAACGCAGCGTGTTTTGTTTAACTGGCTATTGTCTCGTCGGTTTGGGCACCCATACCCTGTGATTGTGGATCCGCGAAGGAGGAGCAGAAGAATGTGGGTGCATCCTCTTCTGACTAAACGCCTCACTAAAGGCCATTTTCATCGGCTATATACAGCTCTGCGGGAACATCCAGACAAGTTTTATCTCTACTGTCGCATGTCTATACAAACATTTGACAGATTGTTGGAGATATTACGCCCAGGAATAACATTTCAGGACACAAGGCTGCGCAAAGCCATCTCTGCTGAGGAGCGTCTTCTCCTCACGTTACGGTATGTATTCTCCATCCTCACATACTGTATGTTGATGATGTTTTTTTTTCAAAATTTTGCTTATTTGTTAAATTTTTAGCCATAATATGTGTACATTAAGGCCAAAGCAGATGTGACAACGTGACGTAACTGTTATATTTCAGACCCTTAAGGCCATTTTTCCCTTTTCAGTGTTAATTTAGTAGCCCACAAATGCAAATATGATTGTGCTTATTCATGTTTTGTGTGCACTCTTGAAACATACCTAATTATTTTTGTTTGTTTCACTTACAGATTTCTGTCTACTGGATTGTCCTTTGCGGGTCTCCACCTTGAATTTTTGATTGGCCGCTCCACCATTTCTGGCATTGTGCGGTTAACCTGTCGCCAAATATGGGATAGACTTAAGGACCTTGTGATCCCTGAGCCCAAACAGGCTGATTGGCTCAAAATAGCCCGTGGGTTCAAGGTCAATTGTGACTTCCCAAACTGCATTGGAGCGGTGGATGGGAAACATATTAGGGTACGTAAGCCGCCGAACTCTGGATCCCAATTCAACAACTATAAGCAGTTTTTCTCTGTAGTTCTGTTAGCTGTAGTTGAGAGTAACTACAGGTTTATAATTGTAGACATTGGGGCCTATGGACGAACTGGAGACTCTAGGGTCTTTAATTCGTCTATAATGGGTCGGCGGCTACGTGAAAACCAGTTAGACCTCACACCACCACAACAACTCCCAGGCTCCACTGCAGAAGCACTGCCTTTTTTTTTGGTTGGAGATGAGGCCTTCCAACTCACCAGACACGTCATGAGGCCTTATCCCCGGCGCAACCTGGACCACCGTCGGAGAATATTTAATTTGCACCTTTCTAGGGCGCGCAGACTGGTGGAGTGTGCCTTTGGTATTCTGGTGGCCAAATGGCGTGTCCTACAGACTGCCATGCAGCTCACTGAGGCTACAGTCAATGAAGTAATCAAAGCATCAGTAATTTTGCACAACTATACCCGCATACATGATTGCTTCTCAGATGGTAATGATGAACACATGTTGCGTAGTGTCATTAGTCCAACACCACATGGCCCTCCTCCGCGCCGTCCCCTTTCTGGCATCAAAGTTAGGGATGTATTGACCAATTATTTTGTTTCTCCTCAGGGTTCTACTCCCTGGCAAGATTATACTGTTTCTCAGTTGTGATTGTTTTTTTTTAAGATATGTTTTTGTAATATACTATTATCAACCACTGAAAACGTACTGTGTGTGTTTTTTTACTTAATGACCATATGTTTCTGTTTTCTGAATATGTATGTGATGCAAAAATGATTAGCCTACAAACATCAATTGGCTTTTTTGAAAACTTTTTACTATCTTTGCAACCCTTTTTTTTGGTTTTTAACACCATATTTTAGCCATATGGTTTTTATAAGCCTTTTTTATGGGTTGCTTTAGAACAAGGATCCACAACAAAGTGGAAATGTTTAGAAAACACAACATTAACATGGTAGCCAGCTACCAAAACAAAAACCAAAAAACAGAAATAAATTACAGATCCCTGTAAGTTGGTGGGGGAGATGTTGCCAGCTCTGGGTCCTGGTCTGGGGGCCTTTGTTGGGCCGATGGCAGTTCATCCTGTGAGGATGCAGTGGCTTGTGGCCCAGAATACTGGCCTTGTCCATATTGGCCAGATGTGTGTTGACCATAAGCCATTTGCCTCTGTGCATCATGCTGAGGTACAGATTGCCTTGCATCATACCCCAACCCAAAATGGCCATGTTGTCCAAACCCAGGTTGGGACCAGCCAACATCACTGGGTCTGGAGAAGTGGCCATATTGGGATTGGGGGTTGAAGCCTGCCATTTGGTACTCTAATGGCCTTTGCAGATTTTGGGATGGGAGGGGTTGAAGGGGAGGCATACGTGGAGTAGGTGCAGCAAATCCTGATTGATTTGGCTCCTATTGAGGGAATTGAAGGCGCAAGAGGTTGGTTTGGCCAAGCTGCCTTCACTCCAGGTATTCAAAAACCTCATAGGGGTTATTTGGAGGGGTGCTTAAATCAATCAGGATTTGCATACACCCTCTCACACGTAGCCTCACCTCACGGGGAAGGGGTCTAAGGTATCGGGCAAGGCTGCGGGCAAAGGCCTCCTCGCCATCATCTGTGGCTGCCCTGGCCAAATAGTTGAGGACCCCAGCATCAACATCACTTCTTCTGGCTTCAAGCTCTCTCCTTCGCCGGGATCTCCGTAAAGGCCCAGCTGCCTGTGGGGATGACACCAGTGGGCCTGTAGGGCTGCTGCTGTGGCCATGTTCCACAAGCCTTGCCACATCATGTGCTGCTGAGGGTGGTGGTGCTGCATCTTCATCACTTGCTGCTGCCTGCAGTGATGATGCTGCTGATGGGTCCTCAATGATGGATGCTGATGCAGCCACAGATGGTCCTGCAACCTCTTCCTCCACACATACAGGATCAATGATAGGGTCTGATTCTGATCCGGTTTTCCTCTCTGTGAGGTTTGACTGTGTTCTGTTAAGAAAACAATAAAAGGAAATTATTCTTTTGACATTGTTTAATTAGACATCGGTGTGCAATATTAACACACAAAAAAAAAAAATCAGAGCAGCACAACATCTCCTTCTCTACTCCCCTATTATCTCATATTCACACAAGAATATACAAGATTTGTCTTGGAGAGCCCCACAAATGTAATAAACACTATCACGACACATCATAATGTGGCATACCATTTCAAGCTACACAAAAACCAGGCACAACCACCTCTTCAAACAATAAGATAACATGCAGTAAAAACCCTTTACCACAAAACACTGCCTGAACATCTCTAAACTCGCATACTACATTCTCACCCATCCCTTGTTGAATCTTGGGATGCTTGGTGGCCAGGGTCCTCTCTCCTCCATGACCCTTTTTGAATTTATGCTTGTTTACATTATTGTGTGCACTATATTGACACATCCTTACATGGAACTTGCAATGTCATAACCCTAATCCACAAAAAAAATAAAAATTTAGTTACATTACAAATGTCTAGAGTGGTTTGTACTTACTGCCTAAGATCCATACTGGCATCCAAAAAGGAAAGACGGTCGTAATATATATACTTCCTCTTCTTCAGTGGGGCTGCTGACCCACTCCTAGCCCGCTGCTGTCTTTCCCGCCGGTATTGGTCCCGGATGCTGCGCCATCGTGTCATAACATCATCCACTGCAATTACAAGGGCACAAATAATGTTCTATAACATTCAGAACATAGCTTAGTCCAGTTGTCAGTCATATTTGTAATTTTTAAGCAAAAAGTTGCTATAGCACAATAATTTCCATGGTGAGTCAGATGATAAAGGGGTTACATGCAGAGGTCTATATATCGCCCACAGTTAATAACTTGACAGTATCAGACTGGTAGAGAGGGGAGAGAACCCTGTTCTTGCAAACATACATTAGGTAAGATATGCTAGGATAGGAAAGGAAAATGACTTGTGCTATAATGAGAATAATGATCAACATTATGTAAAAAAAAGACAAGGGACAACAACCCTCTGGACGGGGTATGAGGCCAAGAAAATATTTAGCAGGGCAAGATCAACATGAACTATGTCCAGAAACACTTTGGCATGTTCCTCAGCTTTAGAAAATTACAAATAAGGCCATAAATGACATATAAAGATAAAAAGGATTGCTCAAGTAATCATGTAGGGAAAGCATCTTTTAAAGTTAAATCTTGTGAATACATGAGTGTACTTACATAGACTTGTCTGCTCCGCACGTGGCCGTTGGGCATAATCAAGGAATAGTAGTCCACAGATGGCCCTCCAAGCTGCCTCTTTCCTGGCCCGGTTGGAGTAGTTGGGATCCCGCTGGTCCCATATTTCAGGCCTTTCTTGGACCAGGATGAGGAGCATATCAACATTGATGGTGTTTGCCATGCTGCTTGGAACTCTGTGGAGGCGAGCACCAGACTTCCGGGATGTCTGTGTGGCTTTTTGAGCTAATTAGCATGTCTGAGTTTCATGATTGAGGGCTTGGCTCAATTCCTTGCACCTGGCAATGTCTGGAGATGTCTGGCGTATTTAACGCAAGTCACACTGTTGGTCCATGTGTAATCCGTATATTTCTCGCACCCATAGACTCTCATTGGCGAATTTTTTGCGCAATACGGTGACAAACGCAGCATGCTGCGATTTTCTACGGCCGTAGAAGGCCGTATAATACGGATCCGTAAAATACGGCAGATAGAAGCTTGGCCATAGAGATGCATTGTACCTTGTGCAATCCGTATTTTCTGCACCTCTCTTACGTCCGTAAAACTCGCTAGTGTGAGGCCGGCCTGAGATTGCTGATCTGACACTTTGCAAAGCACTGTGACAGATCAGCAATCTGACGTGCACTGCAGAGAGGCTTCCCGGCTCCTGAACTGAGCAGGCACTGGTAAGCCACCTCCCTCCAGGACCCGGATGCAGCCCCGTGGCCATTTTGGATCCGGGGCCTGCAGAGAGGAGATGCTCGGTACAACGTGAGCACATCACGTTGTACCGAGGGTCTCAGGGAAGCCCACAGTGAGTCCCCTCCCTGCGCAATGCTTCCCTATGCCCCTGGAACACTGCGATCATGTATGATCACACTGTTTCAGGGGTTAATGTGCCAGGAGTGGTCCGTGACTGCTCCTGGCACATAGTGCCGTATTTCAGCTGCGATAGTCAGCTGACACCCGGCTGCGATCGCTATGACGTACTATCCCATCGGTGGGCATACGGTCCCACCCCACTTCGACGGGATAGTACGTCTAATGTCAGAAAGGGGTTAACATGGTGTACACAGGAACATGCGTTTGCATCAGTTCACATGCGGATGCGTACGCATGCGTTGTTTCGTGGTGTGCGGCGGGGTCCAGTGAACGCAACATGTTACATTTTTTGAGGTGTCAATTATGTGCGTCATCTGCATGAAAATTTCTGCCTCTCTCACAGCAGTCTGTACTTTGTACTATTTTTTTTATGTTCGTTTTTGACTGGTTGTCTCTCCTGGTGCTGCCATCTGTCCTGGTGCTTCTGTCTGTCCTGGTGCTGTCATCTGTCCTGGTGCTGCCATCTGTCCTGGTGCTGCCATCTCTCCTGGTGCTGCTGTACTGGTGAGGACAACTCTGTCTATGTAAGCATAGAAGCTTTGAAAATGTCTGTCTCTCTCACTGCTTTTTCTGTTCCTTGTAGACTGGTTGTCTGTCCTGGTGCTGCCGTCTGTCCTGGTGCTGCCATCTGTCCTGGCACTGCCATCTGCCCTGGTGCTGCCATCTGTCCTGGTGCTGCCATCTGTCCTGGTGCTGCCATCTCTCCTGGTGCTGCTGTCCTGGTGAGGACAACACTGTCTATGTAAGTATAGAAGCTTTGAAAATGTCTGTCTCTCACTGCTTTTTCTGTTCCTTGTAGACTGGTTGTCTCTCCTGGTGCTGCCGTCTGTCCTGGTGCTGCTGTCTATCCTGGTGCTGCCATCTGTACTGGTGCTGCTCTCTGTCCCTGTCCCTGTCCTGTGCTGACTGCTGTGCTGTTGGACTATTGCCTGTAATGTAAGTATTGGTTTGCATAGTTTTTTTATTTATTTTTTGGCTACACTGTGTTTGGCTCTTAACAAGTTTAATTCTTATATTTTTTTTTTTCTGTAGTGTTTCACTTGACTGCTGGCTGCTCTTCAACAACCATGTCTGGGTGGTTTCACACTTGCGTTTTTGTCTGCAGCGTTTTTTTTCAAAAAAACGCATGCGTTTTTTTCCCCTATATTTAACATTGAAAACACATGCGTTTTTAGTGGTACGAGTTTGGTCGCGTTTTGAAACGCATGCGTTTTTTTACTGCATGCGTTCATTTTTCAAAATGCAACTTGTAGTATTTTTGAGGGGCTTTTTTTGGACCAAAAAAAACGCATGCGTTTTCATGCGTTTTTTTTGGACCAAAAATGCATTGGAGTCAATGGGGACGCATGCGTTTTTTTGTACATGTGTTTGCATGCGTTTTTTTGACGCATGCGTTTTTTTAACAATGGTTGAATAGACTGTAGATAAGGCTGTCTAGACACTGATAAGCCTCCCCCATAGCAGCAGGGTTATAAAAGGAAGGTTGGGGGAAGTTTCTGGTCACTTCTCATCAGACTCCAAAGAAGACAAGACCCTGCTCGGACGCATTGGTGGACAAGACCCAGAGCAATGTGAGTATATCCTACCCAATGCATTTATTTTTAATTTTTTGGATCTACATGTCCTAATTTCTTCTATTTTTTTTTCAACATGCATCAGAATGTCTTCTGCGGAGTCTTCATCTGATGAGGAGTTTGAGCCACGCCAGTCAGAAGTGGATCACGTCAGTGAGGTTAGTTTTTTGTCTTTCAGCTTGGTAAGTATTGACTGTCGCATCGACACATGAGACAATTTGATTTTTTTTTTTTATAGAGCACTTCAACTGAGGGACAGAGAGGGACGGCGCAGCGGAGTCAAGGTCCGGTGGGAAGACGTCAGCAGGTATGTATACAAGGCAGACTGTCCTTATTGTAATATTCTTGAATCTTCCTTTCTGTACCCTTGATTTTCTTTTAATTTTTCTTTTATGATCCTTTTCTTAAAGTTGACTTTCATATTCCTGCCCTTTCTCATCTTCTTTTTTTTTCTTTTTTCCCAATGTGATTGAGCAAACTTATATGATTTTCTTTTACTTTTAGGTTTCACAACGGGACGATGACCGGATTGATAATGACCTCCTTATCACTCTGGTCCAGGAGCGAGTCCCGTTGTGGGACGGCCGGGATCCAGAGCATGCCATCAATAGTATGCTACGTCGTTTATGGAGTGAGGTGGCCCAAGCGTTGTGGGATGGCTGGGAGAATGCCCCGCCACGGGTCCGTAATGCATTTGGTAAGTATTGCACTGCAGTGTGAAGCAGCAGAGACCTTGGCCGGGCTCTCTTGACTGTGTGTGATGAAAGAAACTTTTAGGAGTTTCTGTCATCACACACAGTCAAGAGAGCACGGCCAAAAGTACTTTTTCTGACCATTATATGTTTTTGTTATTTCACAGTTGAGAAAATAAGAACACGTTGGCGTTCCATGAAGGACCGCTTCAACAAGGACCTGCGTGCAGAGAAGAGTGCAGCTAGTGGTTCCGGAGCAAGGCACCGGCTCTACAAATATCACCGTGTGCTGGCCTTTTTAAGACCGGTCCTTCTCATGAGAACGTAAGTATTTCTCACATGCTTCCGGTTGTATTGCATTGACATAATCTGTAATTTTAAATTCCACAGGATGTACCATCTTGCTATATTTTGGTATTAATTTTCTGTGTTCTTTTTTCACAGCACACATTGCACGACTGTCGCACCAGGTTCTGGAGCGGTCCTTCAGCCGGCAGCCACGGACCCGTCCCAGCCATCCAGCAGCGCAGCACCAGGTGGGTCTTCCACACTCACTGGAGACCAGGGGGCTGGCCCATCAGGTCTTCCCCTTTCGCAGTCCTCTTTCGCTGCACCCATTTTTGCGGGCTCATCCCGGCAGCGACAGAGGGCTTCGGATAGGTCCCTCATGCCCGAGTTTTTGCACTTGAGCTCGGTTTTACACGAAGCTATCAAGGCTTTAGGTGACAGAATGGATGTGTCCCATAACCTCTTAGAGTGCCGCATCCAGGATGTCACCAAAAGCGTTGATCAAGTGAAAGCCGACCTCCAGAAGCCAGCTCATCATTTTTTTAATCAAATCCAACAGGGCATGTCGGAACACCTTAGCCCTGATCTCCAGCTGAGTGTGATGCAGGCCTGCAATGTTGCTTTTGTGCAGGCTATGCAGCAGAGTCAGAGTCGTAATGTGGCGGCATATCCAACTGTGCCGTCACTGTCACAAGTAAACACCATTCCTACCTCTGCTGCATACCACTGCACGGCCACCTCTATTCCCTCAACAGGTGTACTCCACTACAGCGCCAACACGATGACGAGTGCTGTTGGACATCCCACCGCCACCACCGTGACAACCGCTGCTCCGGCTTGGACCTCCTCCGCTGACAGCATGATGACGCAGGACCCTGGCGTGGCTTATGGCTTATCGGCCCGGCCCCCTCCCGATGCAGCAGGACCCATCCATGGCATATCGGACCGGCCCACCCCCGATGCAGCAGGACCGAGGTCTGGCATATCGGACCGGCCCCCCACCGATGCAGCAGGACCGAGGCGTTGCTTTCCGGGCAGGACACCCCCCCATGCAGCAGGACCCAGGCCGGGCGTATAGGACGGCCCACCCCCCCATGCAGCAGGACCCAGGCATGGCGTATCGCACCGGGCCCCCCATGATGCAGCAGGACCAAGCCATACCTTTCCGGGCAGGATCCACCCCGATGCAGCAGGACCCTGCCACGGCTTTATGTTCCCCCCCACCAGCAATGCAGCAGGACACTGGTATGGGCTTTGTTTCCCCCCCCCAACGAGGCACCAGGACCCTGGGAGGGTTTTATGTTCTCCCCCCCAACGAGGCACCAGGATCCTGGGAGGGTTTTAGTTTCCCCACCCCCAACAAGGCACCAGGACCCAGGCGGGACTTTATCTTTCCCCCCCACTACAATGGTGTTGGACTCAGACATTGCCGAGTGCTCCACAATGGAGACGGACTGTGCTATTGTGGAGCCGGGTCCTGACGTGTCTCCCGCCCACACTCTACAACCTAGCCCAAGAAGACATCCCCCAACCAGGAAAACCCAAAGAAAAACCGGCAAAACTCATAAAAAACAAAAAACTCTGATTATTCCTCCCCCATCACCTACCGATGTGTCTCAATTGTCTGTTGTGTCTCACCCTTCCAGTGTGTCTCAAGGCCCTCATGTTTTAAGCCCCATCCCCGAACTTCCAGACCCTTCCAGTTTTCTTGCCCCTTCTCCTGCCACTAGAGTTGAGCGACCTTGACCTTTTTAGAGTCGAGCCGGGTTTCGCGAAACCCGACTATCTCAAAAGTCGGGTCGAGTGAAATCGGCCGATTATGACGTAAAGTCGGGATCGACCGAAACACGAAACCCAATGCAAGTCAATGGGGCAGCATAGTCGGCAGTGAGTGGGGGCCAGGAAAACACCTAGAGTGCCCATTTTAATGTCAAAACCATCCATTCTTCTTAATGAAGCTTGTCAAGCGTAATTTACCTTATAATAATTGGAAGGCATTTGAAATTGGGGTTCATTTGGCTAAAGTTGTGGTGGGTAGGGTTGGTTCAAGTAATTAGTGGGCCCAGGAAATCTGGACCACGTCACGGCAGTGGAGCAGGGAGAGGTAAGTATTTCAACTTTGCAAGTGCTGTGAACCTGAGCAAGCAGGGGGGGCCCACTCGTTGGCATTGGCACTGGCACAGGGCCCCTCAAAGTACAGCGGTGTGTTTGCACGGCGGGGGCGCCTCCCACCGGCAGCAACACTTTTGCGTACTATGAGAGGCCCTGTGCCAGTGACGTCGCCAACTAGTATTCCTCCCCCCACCTGATGAAGGAACCTGCACTTTCATCTGCACCTTCCTCTTTGTCCCCGTATAAGGTGGTATGGTATGCGGGAAGAGCAACCTGACTTTCAGCAGGGTCACAATGTTGTTGTGTAGCGTGCACGGGGAATGTTGCGTTATGGGTCAATGTACCAGCAGACTCATCCATCACTGGCTGGGCAATGGGCAGGATGAGGAGGAAACACAGATATAGGCCCAAAGAATAAAGTTGGCTAAATGCAGTTCAAAATTGGTAACACAGGAATAACCAGGGGGCATTGCAGTGGAGGACAACTGGAATGAGAGGCTGACACAGAGAGTAGGCCCAAATCAGTAAGTAGTCGAAATGCAGTTCAAAATTGGCAACCGTAGTAAACAGGCGGCACAGCTTTGTTCAGTGGAGGAGAACAGCAAGGAGTGGCAGACACCGATAGTAGGCCCCAACCCAACTAGTAGGCCAAATGCAGTCTAACATTAACAACTACTTAACGAGCGCCTGAAAACGGAATTTCAGGACAGGAAACCAGGAGAACAGCAAGTAGCGGCAGACACCGATAGTAGGCCCAAACCAACTAGTACGCCAAATGCAGTTGTTCCGTTTAACCACAATTTAATGAGAGCCTGAAGATAGAAGTTCAGGAAAGGCAACCTGGAGAACACCTTGGAGTGGAACACACCATCTCTCTACACCCCATACCCAATTTGTAGGCCTAATGTAGCGTAGTTTCCAACAACTACTAAACGAGAGCCGGAAGATCGAAGCTCAGGAAAGGCAACCTGGGGAACACCTTGGAGTGGAACACACCATCTCTCTACACCCCATACCCAATTTGTAGGCCTAATGCAGTGTAGTTTCCAAGAACTACTAAACGAGAGCCGGAAGATCGAAGCTCAGGAAAGGCAACCTGGAGAACACCTTGGAGTGGAACACACCATCTCTCTACACCCCATACCCAATTTGTAGGCCTAATGCAGTGTAGTTTCCAAGAACTACTAAACAAGAGCAGGAAGATCGAAGCTCAGGAAAGGCAACCTGGAGAACACCTTGGAGTGGAACACACCATCTCTCTACACCCCATACCCAATTTGTAGGCCTAATGCAGCGTAGTTTCCAACAACTACTAAACGAGAGCATGATGATCGAAGCATTGGCGAGGAAACCTGGGGAACACCTTGGAGTGGAACACACCATCTCTCTAC
This sequence comes from Ranitomeya imitator, assembly GCF_032444005.1. NCBI lineage: Eukaryota > Metazoa > Chordata > Amphibia > Anura > Dendrobatidae > Ranitomeya > Ranitomeya imitator. The sequence goes on from NC_091284.1 coordinate 382,825,757, forward strand.
ACCCCATACACAATTTGTAGGCATAATGCAGCATAGTTTCCAACAACTACTAAACGAGAGCCGGAAGATCGAAGCTCAGGAAAGGCAACCTGGAGAACACCTTGGAGTGGAACACACCATCTCTCTACAGTGGAACACACCATCTCTCTACACCCCATACCCAATTTGTAGGCCTAATGCAGCGTAGTTTCCAACAACTACTAAACGAGAGCCGGAAGATCGAAGCTCAGGAAAGGCAACCTGGAGAACACCTTGGAGTGGAACACACCATCTCTCTACACCCCATACCCAATTTGTAGGCCTAATGCAGCGTAGTTTCCAACAACTACTAAACGAGAGCCGGAAGATCGAAGCTCAGGAAAGGCAACCTGGGGAACACCTTGGAGTGGAACACACCATCTCTCTACACCCCATACCCAATTTGTAGGCCCAATGCAGCGTAGTTTCCAACAACTACTAAACGAGAGCATGATGATCGAAGCATTGGCGAGGAAACCTGGGGAACACCTAGGAGTGGAACACACCATCTCTCTACACCCCATACCCAATTTGTAGGCCTAATGCAGCGTAGTTTCCAACAACTAATAAACGAGAGCCGGAAGATCGAAGCTCAGGAAAGGCAACCTGGGGAACACCTTGGAGTGGAACACACCATCTCTCTACACCCCATACCCAATTTGTAGGCCCAATGCAGCGTAGTTTCCAACAACTACTAAACGAGAGCATGATGATCGAAGCATTGGCGAGGAAACCTGAGGAACACCTTGGAGTGGAACACACCATCTCTCTACACCCCATACCCAATTTGTAGGCCTAATGCAGCGTAGTTTCCAAGAACTACTAAACGAGAGCCGGAAGATCGAAGCTCAGGAAAGGCAACCTGGAGAACACCTTGGAGTGGAACACACCATCTCTCTACACCCCATACCCAATTTGTAGGCCTAATGCAGTGTAGTTTCCAAGAACTACTAAACGAGAGCCGGAAGATCGAAGCTCAGGAAAGGCAACCTGGAGAACACCTTTGAGTGGAACACACCATCTCTCTACACCCCATACCCAATTTGTAGGCCTAATGCAGCGTAGTTTTCAACAACTACTAAACGAGAGCATGATGATTGAAGCATTGGCGAGGAAACCTGGGGAACACCTTGGAGTGGAACACACCATCTCTCTACACAGCATACCCAATTTGTAGGCCTAATGCAGCGTAGTTTCCAACAACTACTAAACGAGAGCCGGAAGATCGAAGCTCAGGAAAGGCAACCTGGAGAACACCTTGGAGTGGAACACACCATCTCTCTACACCCCATGCCCAATTTGTAGGCCTAATGCAGCGTAGTTTCCAACAACTACTAAGCGAGAGCATGATGATCGAAGCATTGGCGAGGAAACCTGGGGAACACCTTGGAGTGGAACACACCATCTCTCTACACCCCATACCCAATTTGTAGGCCTAATGCAGCGTAGTTTCCAACAACTACTAAACGAGAGCATGATGATCGAAGCATTGGCGAGGAAACCTGGGGAACTCCTTGGAGTGGAACACACCATCTCTCTACAGTGGAACACACCATCTCTCTACACCCCATACCCAATTTGTAGGCCTAATGCAGCGTAGTTTCCAAGAACTACTAAACGAGAGCCGGAAGATCGAAGCTCAGGAAAGGCAACCTGGAGAACACCTTGGAGTGGAACACACCATCTCTCTACACCCCATACCCAATTTGTAGGCCTAATGCAGCGTAGTTTCCAACAACTACTAAACGAGAGCCGGAAGATCGAAGCTCAGGAAAGGCAACCTGGGGAACACCTTGGAGTGGAACACACCATCTCTCTACACCCCATACCCAATTTGTAGGCCCAATGCAGCGTAGTTTCCAACAACTACTAAACGAGAGCATGATGATCGAAGCATTGGCGAGGAAACCTGGGGAACACCTAGGAGTGGAACACACCATCTCTCTACACCCCATACCCAATTTGTAGGCCTAATGCAGCGTAGTTTCCAACAACTAATAAACGAGAGCCGGAAGATCGAAGCTCAGGAAAGGCAACCTGGGGAACACCTTGGAGTGGAACACACCATCTCTCTACACCCCATACCCAATTTGTAGGCCCAATGCAGCGTAGTTTCCAACAACTACTAAACGAGAGCATGATGATCGAAGCATTGGCGAGGAAACCTGAGGAACACCTTGGAGTGGAACACACCATCTCTCTACACCCCATACCCAATTTGTAGGCCTAATGCAGCGTAGTTTCCAACAACTACTAAACGAGAGCATGATGATCGAAGCATTGGCGAGGAAACCTGGGGAACACCTTTGAGTGGAACACACCATCTCTCTACACCCCATACACAATTTGTAGGCATAATGCAGCGTAGTTTCCAACAACTACTAAACGAGAGCCGGAAGATCGAAGCTCAGGAAAGGCAACCTGGAGAACACCTTGGAGTGGAACACACGATCTCTCTACACCCCATGCCCAATTTGTAGGCCTAATGCAGCGTAGTTTCCAACAACTACTAAACGAGAGCATGATGATCGAAGCATTGGCGAGGAAACCTGGGGAACACCTTGGAGTGGAACACACCATCTCTCTACACCCCATACCTAATTTGTAGGCCTAATGCAGCGTAGTTTCCAACAACTACTAAACGAGAGCATGATGATCGAAGCATTGGCGAGGAAACCTGGGGAACTCCTTGGAGTGGAACACACCATCTCTCTACAGTGGAGCACACCATCTCTCTACACCCCATACCCAATTTGTAGGCCTAATGCAGCGTAGTTTCCAACAACTACTAAACGAGAGTCGGAAGATCGAAGCTCAGGAAAGGCAACCTGGAGTACACCTTGGAGTGGAACACACCATCTCTCTACACCCCATACCCAATTTGTAGGCCTAATGCAGCGTAGTTTCCAACAACTACTAAACGAGAGCCGGAAGATCGAAGCTCAGGAAAGGCAACCTGGGGAACAACTTGGAGTGGAACACACCATCTCTCTACACCCCATACCCAATTTGTAGGCCCAATGCAGCGTAGTTTCCAACAACTACTAAACGAGAGCATGATGATCGAAGCATTGGCGAGGAAACCTGGGGAACACCTTGGAGTGGAAAACACCATCTCTCTACACCCCATACCCAATTTGTAGGCCTAATGCAGCGTAGTTTCCAAGAACTACTAAACGAGAGCCGGAAGATCGAAGCTCAGGAAAGGCAACCTGGAGAACACCTTGGAGTGGAACACACCATCTCTCTACACCCCATACCCAATTTGTAGGCCTAATGCAGTGTAGTTTCCAAGAACTACTAAACGAGAGCCGGAAGATCGAAGCTCAGGAAAGGCAACCTGGAGAACACCTTGGAGTGGAACACACCATCTCTCTACACCCCATACCCAATTTGTAGGCCTAATGCAGCGTAGTTTTCAACAACTACTAAACGAGAGCATGATGATCGAAGCATTGGCGAGGAAACCTGGGGAACACCTTGGAGTGGAACACACCATGTCTCTACACCCCATACCCAATTTGTAGGCCTAATGCAGCGTAGTTTCCAACAACTACTAAACGAGAGCCGGAAGATCGAAGCTCAGGAAAGGCAACCTGGAGAACACCTTGGAGTGGAACACACCATCTCTCTACACCCCATACCCAATTTGTAGGCCTAATGCAGCGTAGTTTCCAACAACTACTAAACGAGAGCCGGAAGATCGAAGCTCAGGAAAGGCAACCTGGAGAACACCTTGGAGTGGAACACACCATCTCTCTACAGTGGAACACACCATCTCTCTACACCCATACCCAATTTGTAGGCCTAATGCAGCGTAGTTTCCAACAACTACTAAACGAGAACCGGAAGATCGAAGCTCAGGAAAGGCAACCTGGAGAACACCTTGGAGTGGAACACACCATCTCTCTACACCCCATACCGAATTCGTAGGCCTAATGCAGCGTAGTTTCCAACAACTACTAAACGAGAGCCGGAAGATCGAAGCTCAGGAAAGGCAACCTGGAGAACACCTTGGAGTGGAACACACCATCTCTCTACACCCCATACCCAATTTGTAGGCCTAATGCAGCGTAGTTTCCAACAACTACTAAACGAGAGCATGATGATCGAAGCATTGGCGAGGAAACCTGGGGAACACCTTGGAGTGGAACACACCATCTCTCTACAGTGGAACACTCCATCTCTCTACACCCCATACGCAATTTGTAGGCCTAATGCAGCGTAGTTTCCAACAACTACTAAACGAGAGCCGGAAGATCGAAGCTCAGGAAAGGCAACCTGGAGAACACCTTGGAGTGGAACACACCATCTCTCTACACCCCATACCCAATTTGTAGGCCTAATGCAGCGTATTTTCCAACAACTACTAAACGAGAGCCGGAAGATCGAAGCTCAGGAAAGGCAACCTGGGGAACACCTTGGAGTGGAACACACCATCTCTCTACACCCCATACCCAATTTGTAGGCCCAATGCAGCGTAGTTTCCAACAACTACTAAACGAGAGCATGATGATCGAAGCATTGGCGAGGAAACCTGGGGAACACTTTGGAGTGGAACACACCATCTCTCTACACCCCATACCCAATTTGTAAACCTAATGCAGCGTAGTTTCCAACAACTACTAAACGAGAGCCGGAAGATCGAAGCTCAGAAAAGGCAACCTGGTGAACACCTTGGAGTGGAACACACCATCTCTCTACACCCCATACCCAATTTGTAGGCCCAATGCAGCGTAGTTTCCAACAACTACTAAACGAGAGCATGATGATCGAAGCATTGGCGAGGAAACCTGGGGAACACCTTGGAGTGGAACACACCATCTCTCTACACCCCATACCCAATTTGTAGGCCTAATGCAGCGTAGTTTCCAAGAACTACTAAACGAGAGCCGGAAGATCGAAGCTCAGGAAAGGCAACCTGGAGAACACCTTGGAGTGGAACACACCATCTCTCTACACCCCATACCCAATTTGTAGGCCTAATGCAGTGTAGTTTCCAAGAACTACTAAACGAGAGCCGGAAGATCGAAGCTCAGGAAAGGCAACCTGGAGAACACGTTGGAGTGAAACACACCATCTCTCTACACCCCATACCCAATTTGTAGGCCTAATGCAGCGTAGTTTCCAACAACTACTAAACGAGAGCCGGAAGATCGAAGCATTGGCGAGGAAACCTGGGGAACACCTTGGAGTGGAACACACCATCTCTCTACACCCCATACCCAATTTGTAGGCCTAATGCAGCGTAGTTTCCAACAACTACTAAACGAGAGCCGGAAGATCGAAGCTCAGGAAAGGCAACCTGGAGAACACCTTGGAGTGGAACACACCATCTCTCTACACCCCATACCCAATTGGTAGGCCTAATGCAGCGTAGTTTCCAACAACTACTAAACGAGAGCCGGAAGAGCGAAGCTCAGGAAAGGCAACCTGGAGAACACCTTGCAGTGGAACACACCATCTCTCTACACCCCATACCCAATTTGTAGGCCTAATGCAGCGTAGTTTCCAACAACTACTAAACGAGAGCATGATGATCGAAGCATTGGCGAGGAAACCTGGGGAACACCTTGGAGTGGAACACACCATCTCTCTACGAGAGCCGGAAGATCGAAGTTCAGGAAAGGCAACCTGGAGAACACCTTGGAGTGGAACACACCATCTCTCTACACCCCATACTCAATTTGTAGGCCTCATGCAGCGTAGTTTCCAACAACTACTAAACGAGAGCCGGAAGATCGAAGCTCAGGAAAGGCAACCTGGGGAACACCTTGGAGTGGAACACACCATCTCTCTACACCCCATACCCAATTTGTAGGCCCAATGCAGCGTAGTTTCCAACAACTACTAAACGAGAGCATGATGATCGAAGCATTGGCGAGGAAACCTGGGGAACACCTTGGAGTCGAACACACCATCTCTCTACACCCCATACCCAATTTGTAGGCCTATAGCAGCGTAGTTTCCAACAACTACTAAACGAGAGCCGGAAGATCGAAGCTCAGGAAAGGCAACCTGGGGAACACCTTGGAGTGGAACACACTATCTCTCTACACCCCATACCCAATTTGTAGGCCCAATGCAGCGTAGTTTCCAACAACTACTAAACGAGAGCCGGAAGATCGAAGCTCAGGAAAGGCAACCTGGAGAACACCTTGGAGTGGAACACACCATCTCTCTACACCCCATACCCAATTTGTAGGCCTAATGCAGCGTAGTTTCCAACAACTACTAAACGAGAGCCGGAAGATCGAAGCTCAGGAAAGGCAACCTGGAGAACACCTTGGAGTGGAACACACCATCTCTCTACACTCCATACCCAATTTGTAGGCCTAATGCAGCGCAGTTTCCAGCAACTACTAAACGAGAGCATGATGATCGAAGCATTGGCGAGGAAACCTGGGGAACACCTTGGAGTGGAACACACCATCTCTCTACAGTGGAACACACCATCTCTCTACACCCCATACCCAATTTGTAGGCCTAATGCAGCGTAGTTTCCAACAACTACTAAACGAGAGCCGGAAGATCGAAGCTCAGGAAAGGCAACCTGGAGAACACCTTGGAGTGGAACACACCATCTCTCTACAGTGGAACACACCATCTCTCTACACCCCATACCCAATTTGTAGGCCTAATGCAGCGTAGTTTCCAACAACTACTAAACGAGAACCGGAAGATCGAAGCTCAGGAAAGGCAACCTGGAGAACACCTTGGAGTGGAACACACCATCTCTCTACACCCCATACCGAATTTGTAGGCCTAATGCAGCGTAGTTTCCAACAACTACTAAATGAGAGCCGGAAGATCGAAGCTCAGGAAAGGCAACCTGGAGAACACCTTGGAGTGGAACACACCATCTCTCTACACCCCATACCCAATTTGTAGGCCTAATGCAGTGTAGTTTCCAAGAACTACTAAACGAGAGTCGGAAGATCGAAGCTCAGGAAAGGCAACCTGGAGAACACCTTGGAGTGGAACACACCATCTCTCTACACCCCATACCCAATTTGTAGGCCTAATGCAGCGTAGTTTCCAACAACTACTAAACGAGAGCATGATGATCGAAGCATTGGCGAGGAAACCTGGGGAACACCTTGGAGTGGAACACACCATCTCTCTACACCCCATACCCAATTTGTAGGCCTAATGCAGCGTAGTTTCCAACAACTACTAAACGAGAGCCGGAAGATCGAAGCTCAGGAAAGGCAACCTGGAGAACACCTTGGAGTGGAACACACCATCTCTCTACACCCCATACCCAATTTGTAGGCCTAATGCAGCGTAGTTTCCAACAACTACTAAACGAGAGCCGGAAGATCGAAGCTCAGGAAAGGCAACCTGGAGAACACCTTGGAGTGGAACACACCATCTCTCTACACCCCATACCCAATTTGTAGGCCTAATGCAGCGCAGTTTCCAGCAACTACTAAACGAGAGCATGATGATCGAAGCATTGGCGAGGAAACCTGGGGAACACCTTGGAGTGGAACACACCATCTCTCTACAGTGGAACACACCATCTCTCTACACCCCATACCCAATTTGTAGGCCTAATGCAGCGTAGTTTCCAACAACTACTAAACGAGAGCCGGAAGATCGAAGCTCAGGAAAGGCAACCTGGAGAACACCTTGGAGTGGAACACACCATCTCTCTACAGTGGAACACACCATCTCTCTACACCCCATACCCAATTTGTAGGCCTAATGCAGCGTAGTTTCCAACAACTACTAAACGAGAACCGGAAGATCGAAGCTCAGGAAAGGCAACCTGGAGAACACCTTGGAGTGGAACACACCATCTCTCTACACCCCATACCGAATTTGTAGGCCTAATGCAGCGTAGTTTCCAACAACTACTAAACGAGAGCCGGAAGATCGAAGCTCAGGAAAGGCAACCTGGAGAACACCTTGGAGTGGAACACACCATCTCTCTACACCCCATACCCAATTTGTAGGCCTAATGCAGCGTAGTTTCCAACAACTACTAAATGAGAGCATGATGATCGAAGCATTGGCGAGGAAACCTGGGGAACACTTTGGAGTGGAACACACCATCTCTCTACACCCCATACCCAATTTGTAAACCTAATGCAGCGTAGTTTCCAACAACTACTAAAGGAGAGCCGGAAGATCGAAGCTCAGGAAAGGCAACCTGGGGAACACCTTGGAGTGGAACACACCATCTCTCTACACCCCATACCCAATTTGTAGGCCCAATGCAGCGTAGTTTCCAACAACTACTAAACGAGAGCATGATGATCGAAGCATTGGCGAGGAAACCTGGGGAACACCTTGGAGTGGAACACACCATCTCTCTACACCCCATACCCAATTTGTAGGCCTAAAGCAGCGTAGTTTCCAAGAACTACTAAACGAGAGCCGGAAGATCGAAGCTCAGGAAAGGCAACCTGGAGAACACCTTGGAGTGGAACACACCATCCCTCTACACCCCATACCCAATTTGTAGGCCTAATGCAGCGTAGTTTCCAACAACTACTAAACGAGAGCATGATGATCGAAGCATTGGCGAGGAAACCTGGGGAACACCTTGGAGTGGAACACACCATCTCTCTACGAGAGCCGGAAGATCGAAGCTCAGGAAACGCAACCTGGAGAACACCTTGGAGTGGAACACACCATCTCTCTACACCCCATACTCAATTTGTAGTCCTAATGCAGCGTAGTTTCCAACAACTACTAAACAAGAGCCGGAAGATCGAAGCTCAGGAAAGGCAACCTGGGGAACACCTTGGAGTGGAACACACCATCTCTCTACACCCCATACCCAATTTGTAGGCCCAATGCAGCGTAGTTTCCAACAACTACTAAACGAGAGCATGATGATCGAAGCATTGGCGAGGAAACCTGGGGAACACCTAGGAGTGGAACACACCATCTCTCTACACCCCATACCCAATTTGTAGGCCTAATGCAGCGTAGTTTCCAACAACTACTAAACGAGAGCCGGAAGATCGAAGCTCAGGAAAGGCAACCTGGGGAACACCTTGGAGTGGAACACACCATCTCTCTACACCCCATACCCAATTTGTAGGCCCAATGCAGCGTAGTTTCCAACAACTACTAAACGAGAGCATGATGATCGAAGCATTGGCGAGGAAATCTGGGGAACACCTTGGAGTGGAACACACCATCTCTCTACACCCCATACCCAATTTGTAGGCCTAATGCAGCTTAGTTTCCAAGAACTACTAAACGAGAGCCGGAAGATCGAAGCTCAGGAAAGGCAACCTGGAGAACACCTTGGAGTGGAACACACCATCTCTCTACACCCCATACCCAATTTGTAGGCCTAATGCAGTGTAGTTTCCAAGAACTACTAAACGAGAGTCGGAAGATCGAAGCTCAGGAAAGGCAACCTGGAGAACACCTTGGAGTGGAACACACCATCTCTCTACACCCCATACCCAATTTGTAGGCCTAATGCAGCGTAGTTTCCAACAACTACTAAACGAGAGCATGATGATCGAAGCATTGGCGAGGAAACCTGGGGAACACCTTGGAGTGGAACACACCATCTCTCTACACCCCATACCCAATTTGTAGGCCTAATGCAGAGTAGTTTCCAACAACTACTAAACGAGAGCCGGAAGATCGAAGCTCAGGATAGGCAACCTGGAGAACACCTTGGAGTGGAACACACCATCTCTCTACACCCCATACCCAATTTGTAGGCCTAATGCAGCGTAGTTTCCAACAACTACTAAACGAGAGCCGGAAGATCGAAGCTCAGGAAAGGCAACCTGGAGAACACCTTGGAGTGGAACACACCATCTCTCTACACCCCATACAAAATTTGTAGGCCTAATGCAGCGTAGTTTCCAGCAACTACTAAACGAGAGCATGATGATTGAAGCATTGGCGAGGAAACCTGGGGAACACCTTGGAGTGGAACACACCATCTCTCTACAGTGGAACACACCATCTCTCTACACCCCATACCCAATTTGTAGGCCTAATGCAGCGTAGTTTCCAACAACTACTAAACGAGAGCCGGAAGATCGAAGCTCAGGAAAGGCAACCTGGAGAACACCTTGGAGTGGAACACACCATCTCTCTACACCCCATACCCAATTTGTAGGCCTAATGCAGCGTAGTTTCCAACAACTACTAAACGAGAGCCGGAAGATCGAAGCTCAGGAAAGGCAACCTGGAGAACACCTTGGAGTGGAACACACCATCTCTCTACACCCCATACCCAATTTGTAGGCCTAATGCAGCGTAGTTTCCAACAACTACTAAACGAGAGCATGATGATCGAAGCATTGGCAAGGAAACCTGGGGAACACCTTGGAGTGGAACACACCATCTCTCTACAGTGGAACACACCATCTCTCTACACCCCATACCCAATTTGTAGGCCTAATGCAGCGTAGTTTCCAACAACTACTAAACGAGAGCCGGAAGATCGAAGCTCAGGAAAGGCAACCTGGAGAACACCTTGGAGTGGAACACACCATCTCTCTACACCCCATACCCAATTTGTAGGCCTAATGCAGCGTAGTTTCCAACAACTACTAAACGAGAGCCGGAAGATCGAAGCTCAGGAAAGGCAACCTGGGGAACACCTTGGAGTGGAACACACCATCTCTCTACACCCCATACCCAATTTGTAGGCCCAATGCAGCGTAGTTTCCAACAACTACTAAACGAGAGCATGATGATCGAAGCATTGGCGAGGAAACCTGGGGAACACCTTGGAGTGGAACACACCATCTCTCTACACCCCATACCCAATTTGTAGGCCTAATGCAGCGTAGTTTCCAACAACTACTAAATGAGAGCCGGAAGATCGAAGCTCAGGAAAGGCAACCTGGGGAACACCTTGGAGTGGAACACACCATCTCTTTACACCCCATACCCAATTTGTAGGCCCAATGCAGCGTGGTTTCCAACAACTACTAAACGAGAGCATGATGATCGAAGCATTGGCGAGGAAACCTGGGGAACACCTTGGAGTGGAACACACCATCTCTCTACACCCCATACCCAATTTGTGGGCCTAATGCAGCGTAGTTTCCAAGAACTACTAAACGAGAGCCGGAAGATCGAAGCTCAGGAAAGGCAACCTGGAGAACACCTTGGAGTGGAACACACCATCTCTCTACACCCCATACCCAATTTGTAGGCCTAATGCAGTGTAGTTTCCAAGAACTACTAAACGTGAGCCGGAAGATCGAAGCTCAGGAAAGGCAACCTGGAGAACACCTTGGAGTGGAACACACCATCTCTCTACACCCCATACCCAATTTGTAGGCCTAATGCAGCGTAGTTTCCAACAACTACTAAACGAGAGCATGATGATCGAAGCATTGGCGAGGAAAACTGGGGAACACCTTGGAGTGGAACACACCATCTCTCTACACCCCATACCCAATTTGTAGGCCTAATGCAGCGTAGTTTCCAACATCTACTAAACGAGAGCCGGAAGATCGAAGCTCAGGAAAGGCAACCTGGAGAACACCTTGGAGTGGAACACACCATCTCTCTACACCCCATACCCAATTTGTAGGCCTAATGCAGCGTAGTTTCCAACAACTACTAAACGAGAGCTGGAAGATCGAAGCTCAGGAAAGGCAACCTGGAGAACACCTTGGAGTGGAACACACCATCTCTCTACACCCCATACCCAATTTGTAGGCCTAATGCAGCGTAGTTTCCAACAACTACTAAACGAGAGCATGATGATCGAAGCATTGGCGAGGAAACCTGGGGAACACCTTGGAGTGGAACACACCATCTCTCTACAGTGGAACACTCCATCTCTCTACACCCCATACGCAATTTGTAGGCCTAATGCAGCGTAGTTTCCAACAACTACTAAACGAGAGCCGGAAGATCGAAGCTCAGGAAAGGCAACCTGGAGAACACCTTGGAGTGGAACACACCATCTCTCTACACCCCATACCCAATTTGTAGGCCTAATGCAGCGTATTTTCCAACAACTACTAAACGAGAGCCGGAAGATCGAAGCTCAGGAAAGGCAACCTGGGGAACACCTTGGAGTGGAACACACCATCTCTCTACACCCCATACCCAATTTGTAGGCCCAATGCAGCGTAGTTTCCAACAACTACTAAACGAGAGCATGATGATCGAAGCATTGGCGAGGAAACCTGGGGAACACTTTGGAGTGGAACACACCATCTCTCTACACCCCATACCCAATTTGTAAACCTAATGCAGCGTAGTTTCCAACAACTACTAAACGAGAGCCGGAAGATCGAAGCTCAGAAAAGGCAACCTGGTGAACACCTTGGAGTGGAACACACCATCTCTCTACACCCCATACCCAATTTGTAGGCCCAATGCAGCGTAGTTTCCAACAACTACTAAACGAGAGCATGATGATCGAAGCATTGGCGAGGAAACCTGGGGAACACCTTGGAGTGGAACACACCATCTCTCTACACCCCATACCCAATTTGTAGGCCTAATGCAGCGTAGTTTCCAAGAACTACTAAACGAGAGCCGGAAGATCGAAGCTCAGGAAAGGCAACCTGGAGAACACCTTGGAGTGGAACACACCATCTCTCTACACCCCATACCCAATTTGTAGGCCTAATGCAGTGTAGTTTCCAAGAACTACTAAACGAGAGCCGGAAGATCGAAGCTCAGGAAAGGCAACCTGGAGAACACGTTGGAGTGAAACACACCATCTCTCTACACCCCATACCCAATTTGTAGGCCTAATGCAGCGTAGTTTCCAACAACTACTAAACGAGAGCATGATGATCGAAGCATTGGCGAGGAAACCTGGGGAACACCTTGGAGTGGAACACACCATCTCTCTACACCCCATACCCAATTTGTAGGCCTAATGCAGCGTAGTTTCCAACAACTACTAAACGAGAGCCGGAAGATCGAAGCTCAGGAAAGGCAACCTGGAGAACACCTTGGAGTGGAACACACCATCTCTCTACACCCCATACCCAATTGGTAGGCCTAATGCAGCGTAGTTTCCAACAACTACTAAACGAGAGCCGGAAGAGCGAAGCTCAGGAAAGGCAACCTGGAGAACACCTTGCAGTGGAACACACCATCTCTCTACACCCCATACCCAATTTGTAGGCCTAATGCAGCGTAGTTTCCAACAACTACTAAACGAGAGCATGATGATCGAAGCACTGGCGAGGAAACCTGGGGAACACCTTGGAGTGGAACACACCATCTCTCTACGAGAGCCGGAAGATCGAAGTTCAGGAAAGGCAACCTGGAGAACACCTTGGAGTGGAACACACCATCTCTCTACACCCCATACTCAATTTGTAGGCCTCATGCAGCGTAGTTTCCAACAACTACTAAACGAGAGCCGGAAGATCGAAGCTCAGGAAAGGCAACCTGGGGAACACCTTGGAGTGGAACACACCATCTCTCTACACCCCATACCCAATTTGTAGGCCCAATGCAGCGTAGTTTCCAACAACTACTAAACGAGAGCATGATGATCGAAGCATTGGCGAGGAAACCTGGGGAACACCTTGGAGTCGAACACACCATCTCTCTACACCCCATACCCAATTTGTAGGCCTATAGCAGCGTAGTTTCCAACAACTACTAAACGAGAGCCGGAAGATCGAAGCTCAGGAAAGGCAACCTGGGGAACACCTTGGAGTGGAACACACCATCTCTCTACACCCCATACCCAATTTGTAGGCCCAATGCAGCGTAGTTTCCAACAACTACTAAACGAGAGCCGGAAGATCGAAGCTCAGGAAAGGCAACCTGGAGAACACCTTGGAGTGGAACACACCATCTCTCTACACCCCATACCCAATTTGTAGGCCTAATGCAGCGTAGTTTCCAACAACTACTAAACGAGAGCCGGAAGATCGAAGCTCAGGAAAGGCAACCTGGAGAACACCTTGGAGTGGAACACACCATCTCTCTACACTCCATACCCAATTTGTAGGCCTAATGCAGCGCAGTTTCCAGCAACTACTAAACGAGAGCATGATGATCGAAGCATTGGCGAGGAAACCTGGGGAACACCTTGGAGTGGAACACACCATCTCTCTACAGTGGAACACACCATCTCTCTACACCCCATACCCAATTTGTAGGCCTAATGCAGCGTAGTTTCCAACAACTACTAAACGAGAGCCGGAAGATCGAAGCTCAGGAAAGGCAACCTGGAGAACACCTTGGAGTGGAACACACCATCTCTCTACAGTGGAACACACCATCTCTCTACACCCCATACCCAATTTGTAGGCCTAATGCAGCGTAGTTTCCAACAACTACTAAACGAGAACCGGAAGATCGAAGCTCAGGAAAGGCAACCTGGAGAACACCTTGGAGTGGAACACACCATCTCTCTACACCCCATACCGAATTTGTAGGCCTAATGCAGCGTAGTTTCCAACAACTACTAAATGAGAGCCGGAAGATCGAAGCTCAGGAAAGGCAACCTGGAGAACACCTTGGAGTGGAACACACCATCTCTCTACACCCCATACCCAATTTGTAGGCCTAATGCAGTGTAGTTTCCAAGAACTACTAAACGAGAGTCGGAAGATCGAAGCTCAGGAAAGGCAACCTGGAGAACACCTTGGAGTGGAACACACCATCTCTCTACACCCCATACCCAATTTGTAGGCCTAATGCAGCGTAGTTTCCAACAACTACTAAACGAGAGCATGATGATCGAAGCATTGGCGAGGAAACCTGGGGAACACCTTGGAGTGGAACACACCATCTCTCTACACCCCATACCCAATTTGTAGGCCTAATGCAGCGTAGTTTCCAACAACTACTAAACGAGAGCCGGAAGATCGAAGCTCAGGAAAGGCAACCTGGAGAACACCTTGGAGTGGAACACACCATCTCTCTACACCCCATACCCAATTTGTAGGCCTAATGCAGCGTAGTTTCCAACAACTACTAAACGAGAGCCGGAAGATCGAAGCTCAGGAAAGGCAACCTGGAGAACACCTTGGAGTGGAACACACCATCTCTCTACACCCCATACCCAATTTGTAGGCCTAATGCAGCGCAGTTTCCAGCAACTACTAAACGAGAGCATGATGATCGAAGCATTGGCGAGGAAACCTGGGGAACACCTTGGAGTGGAACACACCATCTCTCTACAGTGGAACACACCATCTCTCTACACCCCATACCCAATTTGTAGGCCTAATGCAGCGTAGTTTCCAACAACTACTAAACGAGAGCCGGAAGATCGAAGCTCAGGAAAGGCAACCTGGAGAACACCTTGGAGTGGAACACACCATCTCTCTACAGTGGAACACACCATCTCTCTACACCCCATACCCAATTTGTAGGCCTAATGCAGCGTAGTTTCCAACAACTACTAAACGAGAACCGGAAGATCGAAGCTCAGGAAAGGCAACCTGGAGAACACCTTGGAGTGGAACACACCATCTCTCTACACCCCATACCGAATTTGTAGGCCTAATGCAGCGTAGTTTCCAACAACTACTAAACGAGAGCCGGAAGATCGAAGCTCAGGAAAGGCAACCTGGAGAACACCTTGGAGTGGAACACACCATCTCTCTACACCCCATACCCAATTTGTAGGCCTAATGCAGCGTAGTTTCCAACAACTACTAAATGAGAGCATGATGATCGAAGCATTGGCGAGGAAACCTGGGGAACACTTTGGAGTGGAACACACCAT
The DNA here is from genome assembly GCF_032444005.1 of Ranitomeya imitator. NCBI lineage: Eukaryota > Metazoa > Chordata > Amphibia > Anura > Dendrobatidae > Ranitomeya > Ranitomeya imitator. Next base: position 382,841,439 of record NC_091284.1, read on the forward strand.
CTCTCTACACCCCATACCCAATTTGTAAACCTAATGCAGCGTAGTTTCCAACAACTACTAAAGGAGAGCCGGAAGATCGAAGCTCAGGAAAGGCAACCTGGGGAACACCTTGGAGTGGAACACACCATCTCTCTACACCCCATACCCAATTTGTAGGCCCAATGCAGCGTAGTTTCCAACAACTACTAAACGAGAGCATGATGATCGAAGCATTGGCGAGGAAACCTGGGGAACACCTTGGAGTGGAACACACCATCTCTCTACACCCCATACCCAATTTGTAGGCCTAAAGCAGCGTAGTTTCCAAGAACTACTAAACGAGAGCCGGAAGATCGAAGCTCAGGAAAGGCAACCTGGAGAACACCTTGGAGTGGAACACACCATCCCTCTACACCCCATACCCAATTTGTAGGCCTAATGCAGCGTAGTTTCCAACAACTACTAAACGAGAGCATGATGATCGAAGCATTGGCGAGGAAACCTGGGGAACACCTTGGAGTGGAACACACCATCTCTCTACGAGAGCCGGAAGATCGAAGCTCAGGAAACGCAACCTGGAGAACACCTTGGAGTGGAACACACCATCTCTCTACACCCCATACTCAATTTGTAGTCCTAATGCAGCGTAGTTTCCAACAACTACTAAACAAGAGCCGGAAGATCGAAGCTCAGGAAAGGCAACCTGGGGAACACCTTGGAGTGGAACACACCATCTCTCTACACCCCATACCCAATTTGTAGGCCCAATGCAGCGTAGTTTCCAACAACTACTAAACGAGAGCATGATGATCGAAGCATTGGCGAGGAAACCTGGGGAACACCTAGGAGTGGAACACACCATCTCTCTACACCCCATACCCAATTTGTAGGCCTAATGCAGCGTAGTTTCCAACAACTACTAAACGAGAGCCGGAAGATCGAAGCTCAGGAAAGGCAACCTGGGGAACACCTTGGAGTGGAACACACCATCTCTCTACACCCCATACCCAATTTGTAGGCCCAATGCAGCGTAGTTTCCAACAACTACTAAACGAGAGCATGATGATCGAAGCATTGGCGAGGAAACCTGGGGAACACCTTGGAGTGGAACACACCATCTCTCTACACCCCATACCCAATTTGTAGGCCTAATGCAGCTTAGTTTCCAAGAACTACTAAACGAGAGCCGGAAGATCGAAGCTCAGGAAAGGCAACCTGGAGAACACCTTGGAGTGGAACACACCATCTCTCTACACCCCATACCCAATTTGTAGGCCTAATGCAGTGTAGTTTCCAAGAACTACTAAACGAGAGTCGGAAGATCGAAGCTCAGGAAAGGCAACCTGGAGAACACCTTGGAGTGGAACACACCATCTCTCTACACCCCATACCCAATTTGTAGGCCTAATGCAGCGTAGTTTCCAACAACTACTAAACGAGAGCATGATGATCGAAGCATTGGCGAGGAAACCTGGGGAACACCTTGGAGTGGAACACACCATCTCTCTACACCCCATACCCAATTTGTAGGCCTAATGCAGAGTAGTTTCCAACAACTACTAAACGAGAGCCGGAAGATCGAAGCTCAGGAAAGGCAACCTGGAGAACACCTTGGAGTGGAACACACCATCTCTCTACACCCCATACCCAATTTGTAGGCCTAATGCAGCGTAGTTTCCAACAACTACTAAACGAGAGCCGGAAGATCGAAGCTCAGGAAAGGCAACCTGGAGAACACCTTGGAGTGGAACACACCATCTCTCTACACCCCATACAAAATTTGTAGGCCTAATGCAGCGTAGTTTCCAGCAACTACTAAACGAGAGCATGATGATTGAAGCATTGGCGAGGAAACCTGGGGAACACCTTGGAGTGGAACACACCATCTCTCTACAGTGGAACACACCATCTCTCTACACCCCATACCCAATTTGTAGGCCTAATGCAGCGTAGTTTCCAACAACTACTAAACGAGAGCCGGAAGATCGAAGCTCAGGAAAGGCAACCTGGAGAACACCTTGGAGTGGAACACACCATCTCTCTACACCCCATACCCAATTTGTAGGCCTAATGCAGCGTAGTTTCCAACAACTACTAAACGAGAGCCGGAAGATCGAAGCTCAGGAAAGGCAACCTGGAGAACACCTTGGAGTGGAACACACCATCTCTCTACACCCCATACCCAATTTGTAGGCCTAATGCAGCGTAGTTTCCAACAACTACTAAACGAGAGCATGATGATCGAAGCATTGGCAAGGAAACCTGGGGAACACCTTGGAGTGGAACACACCATCTCTCTACAGTGGAACACACCATCTCTCTACACCCCATACCCAATTTGTAGGCCTAATGCAGCGTAGTTTCCAACAACTACTAAACGAGAGCCGGAAGATCGAAGCTCAGGAAAGGCAACCTGGAGAACACCTTGGAGTGGAACACACCATCTCTCTACACCCCATACCCAATTTGTAGGCCTAATGCAGCGTAGTTTCCAACAACTACTAAACGAGAGCCGGAAGATCGAAGCTCAGGAAAGGCAACCTGGGGAACACCTTGGAGTGGAACACACCATCTCTCTACACCCCATACCCAATTTGTAGGCCCAATGCAGCGTAGTTTCCAACAACTACTAAACGAGAGCATGATGATCGAAGCATTGGCGAGGAAACCTGGGGAACACCTTGGAGTGGAACACACCATCTCTCTACACCCCATACCCAATTTGTAGGCCTAATGCAGCGTAGTTTCCAACAACTACTAAATGAGAGCCGGAAGATCGAAGCTCAGGAAAGGCAACCTGGGGAACACCTTGGAGTGGAACACACCATCTCTTTACACCCCATACCCAATTTGTAGGCCCAATGCAGCGTGGTTTCCAACAACTACTAAACGAGAGCATGATGATCGAAGCATTGGCGAGGAAACCTGGGGAACACCTTGGAGTGGAACACACCATCTCTCTACACCCCATACCCAATTTGTGGGCCTAATGCAGCGTAGTTTCCAAGAACTACTAAACGAGAGCCGGAAGATCGAAGCTCAGGAAAGGCAACCTGGAGAACACCTTGGAGTGGAACACACCATCTCTCTACACCCCATACCCAATTTGTAGGCCTAATGCAGTGTAGTTTCCAAGAACTACTAAACGAGAGCCGGAAGATCGAAGCTCAGGAAAGGCAACCTGGAGAACACCTTGGAGTGGAACACACCATCTCTCTACACCCCATACCCAATTTGTAGGCATAATGCAGCGTAGTTTCCAACAACTACTAAACGAGAGCATGATGATCGAAGCATTGGCGAGGAAAACTGGGGAACACCTTGGAGTGGAACACACCATCTCTCTACACCCCATACCCAATTTGTAGGCCTAATGCAGCGTAGTTTCCAACATCTACTAAACGAGAGCCGGAAGATCGAAGCTCAGGAAAGGCAACCTGGAGAACACCTTGGAGTGGAACACACCATCTCTCTACACCCCATACCCAATTTGTAGGCCTAATGCAGCGTAGTTTCCAACAACTACTAAACGAGAGCTGGAAGATCGAAGCTCAGGAAAGGCAACCTGGAGAACACCTTGGAGTGGAACACACCATCTCTCTACACCCCATACCCAATTTGTAGGCCTAATGCAGCGTAGTTTCCAACAACTACTAAACGAGAGCATGATGATCGAAGCATTGGCGAGGAAACCTGGGGAACACCTTGGAGTGGAACACACCATCTCTCTACAGTGGAACACACCATCTCTCTACAGTGGAACACACCATCTCTCTACACCCCATACCCAATTTGTAGGCCTAATGCAGCGTAGTTTCCAACAACTACTAAACGAGAGCCGGAAGATCGAAGCTCAGGAAAGGCAACCTGGAGAACACCTTGGAGTGGAACACACCATCTCTCTACACCCCATACCCAATTTGTAGGCCTAATGCAGCGTAGTTTCCAACAACTACTAAACGAGAGCCAGAAGATCGAAGCTCAGGAAAGGCAACCTGGGGAACACCTTGGAGTGTAACAAACCCTCTCTCTACACCACGGAAGGGCTGATTCTTAGGAAGGAAGGCTGTCGGAAAGAAGCAGGGCGCGTCCGAGGGTGATTATATTCTTATTAGGTATATACTCACCCTCGGACGCGCCCTGCTTCTTTATTTGTAATGAATGTTTATTTGCAATGTGGTTTTGACTTACTCTATTTTTTTGGTAAATAATGATTTTATTATTTTCATTGTTTTGCATCTTCTTGGCAATAATATAAAGAAGACGCGACAGGACAACACTCGGTGGATGCCATATCTGTGTTTAAAATTGAAAAAACCTTTCAGTTAACTACTTGCAGGAGAAAGTTATTGTAGCTGGTGGCCATTTTTAGTACTGTACCAGATTTTTGTTGTATGTGTTTGTTTTTAATGTTAAAATGTCTGCATTTGATATCTCTCCAGTATTTTCTTTTTTATAAGCAAAATACTTATTTTTATATTTTCTGATGTTGGTTCCAGGGGTACACGGGCAGCAGTGGTGTGGTCAGTGGAGGCCTAGTGGAAGGAGTGACCGCAGACAGGCATCGAAGGCCTAAAATAATAACACATGGCTGTAGGCAATTTTAAATTGGTTCCAGGGGTACACGGGCAGCAGTGGTGTGGTCAGTGGAGGCCTAGTGGAAGGAGTGACCGCAGACAGGCATCGAAGGCCAAAATAATAACACATGGCTGTAGGCAATTTTAAATTGGTTCCAGGGGTACACGGGCAGCAGTGGTGTGGTCAGTGGAGGCCTAGTGGAAGGAGTGACCGCAGACAGGCATCGAAGGCCTAAAATAATAACACATGGCTGTAGGCAATTTTAAATTGGTTCCAGGGGTACACGGGCAGCAGTGGTGTGGTCAGTGGAGGCCTAGTGGAAGGAGTGACCGCAGACAGGCATCGAAGGCCTAAAATAATAACACATGGCTGTAGGCAATTTTAAATTGGTTACAGGGGTACACGGGCAGCAGTGGTGTGGTCAGTGGAGGCCTAGTGGAAGGAGTGACCGCAGACAGGCATCGAAGGCCTAAAATAATAACACATGGCTGTAGGCAATTTTAAATTGGTTCCAGGGGTACACGGGCAGCAGTGGTGTGGTCAGTGGAGGCCTAGTGGAAGGAGTGACCGCAGACAGGCATCGAAGGCCTAAAATAATAACACATGGCAGTAGGCAATTTTAAATTGGTTCCAGGGGTACACGGGCAGCAGTGGTGTGGTCAGTGGAGGCCTAGTGGAAGGAGTGACCGCAGACAGGCATCGAAGGCCTAAAATAATAACACATGGCTGTAGGCAATTTTAAATTGGTTCCAGGGGTACACGGGCAGCAGTGGTGTGGTCAGTGGAGGCCTAGTGGAAGGAGTGACCGCAGACAGGCATCGAAGGCCTAAAATAATAACACATGGCTGTAGGCAATATTAAATTGGTTCCAGGGGTACACGGGCAGCAGTGGTGTGGTCAGTGGAGGCCTAGTGGAAGGAGTGACCGCAGACAGGCATCGAAGGCCTAAAATAATAACACATGGCTGTAGGCAATTTTAAATTGGTTCCAGGGGTACACGGGCAGTAGTGGTGTGGTCAATGGAGGCCTAGTGGAAGGAGTGACCGCAGATAGGCATCGAAGGCCTAAAATAATAACACATGGCTGTAGGCAATTTTAAATTGGTTCCAGGGGTACATGGGCAGCAGTGGTGTGGTCAGTGGAGGCCTAGTGGAAGGAGTGACCGCAGACAGGCATCGAAGGCCTAAAATAATAACACATGGCTGTAGGCAATTTTAAATTGGTTACAGGGGTACACGGGCAGCAGTGGTGTGGTCAGTGGAGGCCTAGTGGAAGGAGTGACCGCAGACAGGCATCGTAGGCCTAAAATAATAACACATGGCTGTAGGCAATTTTAAATTGGTTCCAGGGGTACACGGGCAGCAGTGGTGTGGTCAGTGGAGGCCTAGTGGAAGGAGTGACCGCAGACAGGCATCGAAGGCCTAAAATAATAACACATGGCTGTAGGCAATTTTAAATTGGTTCCAGGGGTACACGGGCAGCAGTGGTGTGGTCAGTGGAGGCCTAGTGGAAGGAGTGACCGCAGACAGGCATCGAAGGCCTAAAATAATAACACATGGCTGTAGGCAATTTTAAATTGGTTCCAGGGGTACACGGGCAGCAGTGGTGTGGTCAGTGGAGGCCTAGTGGAAGGAGTGACCGCAGACAGGCATCGAAGGCCTAAAATAATAACACATGGCTGTAGGCAATTTTAAATTGGTTCCAGGGGTACACGGGCAGCAGTGGTGTGGTCAGTGGAGGCCTAGTGGAAGGAGTGACCGCAGACAGGCATCGAAGGCCTAAAATAATAACACATGGCTGTAGGCAATTTTAAATTGGTTACAGGGGTACACGGGCAGCAGTGGTGTGGTCAGTGGAGGCCTAGTGGAAGGAGTGACCACAGACAGGCATCAAAGGCCTAACATAACAAAAATGTCAATACAATGGTATTGTCAGTGGCAGGCATTGAAGGATGTCAGCGCATAGACTAAACATTGGTGGAGCTGTGAGATAATTTTGCAAGTGGTAGAGCACTGTTTGAGCTGGGGGGGGGAACTGTCTTGTGGCCGGCGGTACAGGCCCAGGGCCCCTCATATTACAACGGTGTGTCTGACGTTGGGTGCGCACCACCACCGCCAGAGACACTTTATTGTACTATGAGGGACCCAGTGGCAGTGCCGTCGACCAAAAGCGGGCACACCCACCTCTTCAAACTGCACTCTCACGGGTGCTGTCGCCAAGTGTCGATACCACGGCCCGTGTGGGGAGTTTGGCCATTTAGTGAGGTGTAAACATGTCGTATGCTGGACAATCAGGTGCAGAAAATTACGAGATTGGAAAAGGCATTCAGAATAGTCCACAGGCAAGACCTTTTCATAGGAAAGCTAGGTGTCAGCCGGGCAAGGTGGGGCAAAAGATTTCGAAATCCAGTTGTGGTTCATTTTAATGAAGGTTAGATCATCTACATTTTGGGTAGCCAGACGAGTCCTTTTTTCTGTTAGTATTGAACCTGCAGCACTGAATATTCTTTCTGATAGGACACTAGCTGCCGGGCAAGCAAGCTCCTGCAATGCATATTCTGCCAATTCTGGCCAGGTGTCTAATTTGGATGCCCAGTAATCAAATGGGAATGATGGTTGAGGGAGAACATCGATAAGGGATGAAAAATAGTTTGTAACCATACTGGACAAATGTTGTCTCCTGTCACTTTGAATTGATGCTGCAGTACCTGTCCTGTCTGCGGTCATAGCAAAATCACTCCACAACCTGGTCAGAAAACCCCTCTGGCCAACGCCACTTCTGATTTCTGCCCCTCTAACTCCTCTGGTCTGCTGGCCCCTGCAGCTCGTGTGAGAACGATCACGGGCGCTGTGTGCAGGGAATGCCAGAAGCAAACGGTCAACAAGAGTTGATTGTTTGGTTGCTAATATTAGTTCCAAGTTCTCATGTGGCATTATATTTTGCAATTTGCCTTTATAGCGAGGATCAAGGAGGCAGGCCAACCAGTAATCGTCATCATTCATCATTTTAGATATGCGTGTGTCCCTTTTGAGGATACGTAAGGCATAATCCGCCATGTGGGCCAAAGTTCCAGTTCTCAAATCTGCGGTTGTGCTTGGTTGAGGGGCAGTTTCAGGCAAATCCACGTCACTTGTGTCCCTCCAAAAACCAGAACCCGGCCTTGCCGCGCCACCAATTTCCAGTGGCCCCGGAAAAGCTTCCTCATTAAAAATATAATCATCCCCATCATCCTCCTCGTCCTCCTCCTCCTCTTCGCCCGCTAACTCGTCCTGTACACTGCCCTGGCCAGACAATGGCTGACTGTCATCAAGGCTTTCCTCTTCCTCAGCTGCAGACGCCTGATCCTTTATGTGCGTCAAACTTTGCATCAGCAGACGCATTAGGGGGATGCTCATGCTTATTATGGCGTTGTCTGCACTAAACCAGCCGTGTGCATTCCTCAAAACACTGAAGGACTTGACACATGTCTTGAATCTTCGACCACTGCACACCTGACAACTCCATGTCTGCCATCCTACTGCCTGCCCATGTATGTGTATCCTCCCACAAAAACATAACAGCCCGCCTCTGTTCGCACAGTCTCTGAAGCATGTGCAGTGTTGAGTTCCACCTTGTTGCAACGTCTATGATTAGGTGATGTTGGGAAGGTTCAAAGAACGCTGATAGGTCTGCATACGGCTGGAGTGTACGGGCGAACGGTGGATATGTGAGCAAAGTCCACGCACTTTGAGGAGCAGGTCGGATAACCCCGGATAACTTTTCAGGAAGCACTGCACCACCAGGTTTAAGGTGTGAGCCAGGCAAGGAATGTGTTTCAGTTGGGAAAGGGAGATGGCAGCCATGAAATTCCTTCCGTTATCACTCACTACCTTGCCTGCCTCAAGATCTACAGTGCCCAGCCACGACTGCGTTTCTTTCTGCAAGAACTCGGACAGAACTTCCGCGGTGTGTCTGTTGTCGCCCAAACACTTCATAGCCAATACAGCCTGCTGACGTTTGCCAGTAGCTGCCCCATAATGGGAGACCTGGTGTGCAACAGTGGCAGCTGCGGATGGAGTGGTTGTGCGACTGCGGTCTGTGGACGAGCTCTCGCTTCTGCAGGAGGACGAAGAGGAGGAGGAGGGGGTGCGAACGGCTACAGCCAATTGTTTCCTAGAACATGGGCTAGGCAGAACTGTCCCAAACTTGCTGTCCCCTGTGGACCCTGCATCCACCACATTTACCCAGTGTGCCGTGATGGACACGTAACGTTCCTGGCCATGCCTACTGGTCCATGCATCTGTTGTCAGGTGCACCTTTGTGCTCACAGATTGCCTGAGTGCATGGACGATGCGCTCTTTAACATGCTGGTGGAGGGCTGGGATGGCTTTTCTGGAAAAAAAGTGTCGACTGGGTAGCTCGTAGCGTGGTACAGCGTAGTCCATCAGGGCTTTGAAAGCTTCGCTTTCAACTAACCGGTAGGGCATCATCTCTAACGAGATTAGTCTAGCTATGTGTGCGTTCAAACCCTGTGTACGCGGATGCGAGGCTAAGTACTTCCTTTTTCTAACCATAGTCTCATGTAGGGTGAGCTGGACTTCAGAGCTGGAGATCGTGGAACTAGCGGGGGTGCCGGTGGACATGGCAGACTGAGAGACGGTGGGAGATGGTATTGTTGCCGCCGGTGCCCTAGATGCAGTGTTTCCTACTACGAAACTGGTGATTCCCTGACCCTGACTGCTTTGGCCTGGCAAAGAAACCTGCACAGATACTGCAGGTGGTGCGGAAAATGGTGGCCCTACACTGCTGGAAGGGATGTTGCGTTGCTGACTAGCTTCATTGGCCGAGGGTGCTACAACCTTAAGGGACGTTTGGTAGTTAGTCCAGGCTTGCAAATGCATGGTGGTTAAATGTCTATGCATGCAACTTGTATTGAGACTTTTCAGATTCTGTCCTCTGCTTAAGGTAGTTGAACATTTTTGACAGATGACTTTGCGCTGATCAATTGGATGTTGTTTAAAAAAATGCCAGACTGCACTCTTTCTAGCATCGTATACCTTTTAAGGCATTGCAGACTGAGCTTTAACCGGATGGCCACGCTGTCCTCCAACAGGTTTTGGCTTTGCCACGCGTTTTGGGCAAGATACGGGCCTGGCAGATGGAACCTGTTGCGATGTTGATGCCTGCTGCGGCCCCTCCTCCTCCGCTTCAGAACTGCTGCCGCCTGCACCCTGTTCCCCCAATGGCTGCCAATCGGGGTCAAGAACTGGGTCATCTATTACCTCTTCTTGTAGCTCGTGTGCAACTTCGTCTGTGTCACCGTGTCGGTCGGTGGTATAGCGTTCGTGATGGGGCAACATAGTCTCATCAGGGTCTGATTCTTGATCATTACCCTGCGAGGGCAATGTTGTGGTCTGAGTCAAAGGACCAGCATAGTAGTCTGGCTGTGGCTGTGCATCAGTGCACTCCATATCAGATTCAACTTGTAATGGGCATGGACTGTTAACTGCTTCACTTTCTAAGCCAGGGACGATATGTGTAAAGAGCTCCATGGAGTAACCCGTTGTGTCGCCTGCTGCATTCTTCTCTGTTGTTGTTTTTGCTGAAGAGGACAAGGAAGCGACTTGTCCCTGACCGTGAACATCCACTAACGACGCGCTGCTTTGACATTTACCAGTTTCACGAGAGGAGGCAAAAGAGCTAGAGGCTGAGTCAGCAAGATAAGCCAAAACTTGCTCTTGCTGCTCCGGCTTTAAAAGCGGTTTTCCTACTCCCAGAAAAGGGAGCGTTCGAGGCCTTGTGTAGCCTGACGACGAACCTGGCTCCACAGCTCCAGACTTAGGTGCAATATTTTTTTTCCCACGACCAGCTGATGCTCCACCACTACCACTACCCTCATTACCAGCTGACAATGAACGCCCCCGGCCACGACCTCTTCCACCATACTTCCTCATTGTTTTAAAAACGTAAACAAACTAACGGTATTTGTTGCTGTCACACAAATTAAACGGTGAGCTATAACTTCAGTATGATTTAGCTACCCCTTTACAGGTGAGTGAGACCACAACGAAAATCAGGCACAATGTTACACACTCTGTTGTTGGTGGCAACAAATGAGAGAGATGCCACACTTGCAGGACTGTCACTGAAGCACAAATGTAAATATTAATCTCCCACTGATTTGATTTTTTTTTTTTTTCAGGGAGACTTTAGGAAAAAAAAATAATAGAATAAAATGATTTTTTCAGGAAGAATTTAGAAACCAAATAAAATAAAATGATTTTTTCAGGGAGAATTTAGAAAACAAATAAAACAAAAAAAGGCTTTCTATGGCCCACTGAGTGAGAGATGACGCACACAGGAGTCAGGAGTGGCACACAAGCCCAGAGGCCAATATTTATCTCCCACTGATTGATGTAGTGATTTTTTCAGGTAGATTTTGGAACCCAAATCAAGCTAAAAAAATAATAGGCTTTCTATGGCCCACAATTGGAGAGAGAGAGAGAGATGGCACACCCAGGAGTCAAGACTGGCACACAAGCAGAAAGGGCAATATTAATCTCCCACTGATTGATGTAGTGATTTTTTCAGGTAGATTTTGGAACCCAAATCAAGCTAAAAAAATAATAGGCTTTCTATGGCCCACAATTGGAGAGAGAGAGAGAGAGATGGCACACCCAGGAGTCAAGACTGGCACACAAGCAGAAAGGGCAATATTAATCTCCCACTGATTTGTTTTTTTTTGTTTTTTTTCAGGGAGACTTTAGGAAAAAAAAAATAGAATAAAATGATTTTTTCAGGAAGAATTTAGAAACCAAATAAAATAAAATGATTTTTTCAGGGAGAATTTAGAAAACAAATAAAACAAAAAAAGGCTTTCTCTGGCCCACTGAGTGAGAGATGACGCACACAGGAGTGGCACACAAGCCCAGAGGCCAATATTTATCTCCCACTGATTGATGTAGTGATTTTTTCAGGTAGATTTTGGAACCCAAATCAAGCTAAAAAAATAATAGGCTTTCTATGGCCCACAATTGGAGAGAGAGAGAGAGATGGCACACCCAGGAGTCAAGACTGGCACACAAGCAGAAAGGGCAATATTAATCTCCCACTGATTTTTTTTTTTTTTTTTTTCAGGTAGACTTTAGGAAAAAAAATAATAGAATAAAATGATTTTTTCAGGAAGAATTTAGAAACCAAATAAAATAAAATGATTTTTTCAGGGAGAATTTAGAAAACAAATAAAACAAAAAAAGGCCTTCTATGGCCCACTGAGTGAGAGATGACGCACACAGGAGTCAGGAGTGGCACACAAGCCCAGAGGCCAATATTTATCTCCCACTTTTTTTTTTTGTTCCAGGGAAAATTTATAAACCCAATAAAAAAAATAATAAATAGGCTTTCTATGGCCCATTATCTGAGAGACAGAGAGAGATGGCACGCTTAGGACTGGCACACAAGCCCAAAGGCCAATATTAATCTCCCTTTTTTTTTTAAGGGAGAATTTATAAAACCAAAAAAAAATAAATAAATAGGCTTTCTATGGCCCACTATTTGTGAGAGAGATGGCACGCTCAGGACTGGCACACAAGCCCAGAGGCCAATATTAATCTCCCACTTTTTTTTTTTTTTTCCAGGGAAAATTTATAAACCCAATAAAAAAAAAAAAAATAAATAGGCTTTCTATGGCCCACTATCTGAGAGAGAGAGATGGCACGATTAGGACTGGCACACAAGCCCAAAGGCCAATATTAATCTCCCACTGATTGATTTATTGATTTTTTTCAGGTAGAATTTAGAACCCAAATAAAGCAAAAAAAAAAAAATGGGCTTTCTATGGCCCACTGAGTGAGTGATGATGCACACAGGAGTCAGGAGTGGAACACAAGCCCTGAGGCCAATATTTTTCTCCCACTGATTGATGTAGTGATTTTTTCAGGTACATTTTAGAACCCAAATCAAGCAAAAAAATAAATAGGCTTTCTATGGCCCACTATTTGTGAGAGAGATGGCACGCTCAGGACTGGCACACAAGCCCAGAGGCCAATATTAATCTCCCACTTTTTTTTTGGTTCCAGGGAAAATTTATAAACCCAATAAAAAAATAAATAAATAGGCTTTCTATGGCCCACTATCTGAGAGAGAGAGATGGCACGCTTAGGACTGGCACACAAGCCCAAAGGCCAATATTAATCTCCCACTGATTGATTTATTGATTTTTTCAGGTAGAATTTAGAACCCAAATAAAGCAAAAAAAAAAAAAAAAAATGGGCTTTCTATGGCCCACTGAGTGAGTGATGATGCACACAGGAGTCAGGAGTGGCACACAAGCCCTGAGGCCAATATTTTTCTCCCACTGATTGATGTAGTGATTTTTTCAGGTAGATTTTAGAACCAAAATCAAGCAAAAAAATAAATAGGCTTTCTATGGCCCACTGAGTGAGAGATGACACAGACAGGGATGGCACTCTAGCAGAAATGTCAATCTTAATCTCCCACAAAAAAAAAAAAAAAAAAACAGGGAGTGTCCTTCAATTACTATCTCCCTGCAGTAATCTCAGCCAGGTATGGCAGGCAGCAATAAGGAGTGGACTGATGCACAAATTAAATAAAAAGTGTGTACAAACAAAAAAGATAGCTGTGCAGAAAGGAAGGAACAAGAGGATTTGTGCTTTGAAAAAAGCAGTTGGTTTGCACAGCGGCGTACACACAGCAATGCAGCTATCAGGGAGCCTTCTAGGGCAGCCCAATGAGCTACAGCGCTGAGGGAAAAAAAAAAAAATGTAGCTTCCACTGTCCCTGCACACCGAAGGTGGTGTTGGGCAGTGGAAATCGCTACAGCACAAGCGGTTTGGTGGTTAATGGACCCTGCCTAACGCTATCCCTGCTTCTGACGAAGCGGCAGCAACCTCTCCCTAAGCTCAGATCAGCAGCAGTAACATGGCGGTCGGCGGGAACTCCCTTTTATAGCCCCTGTGACGCCGCAGACAGCAAGCCAATCACTGCAATGCCCTTCTCTAAGATGGTGGGGATCAGGACCTATGTCATCACGCTGCCCACACTCTGCGTTTACCTTCATTGGCTGAGAAATGGCGCTTTTCGCGTCATTGAAACGCGACTTTGGCGCGAAAGTCGCGTACCGCATGGCCGACCCCACACAGGGGTCGGATCGGGTTTCATGAAACCCGACTTTGCCAAAAGTCGGCGACTTTTGAAAATGATCGACCCGTTTCGCTCAACCCTACCTGCCACCTCTGCCTCCTCCACGGTGAGCCAGGCTTCAGTTCTGAACACCCCCCAGTTACGTCACTCAACCCCAAGCCGGCGCGGTACAACCCGTCGCGGTACAAAAAAATAAATTTGTTTGTGTTAATAAAAAAAAAGTTTATATGCAACAATTATGCTTGGTTTATTGTGTCTTTCACCGCTCTCAATACACACCAATACACTTTGCCACACACTTATTCTTTTGGCCAAAAGATATCTCCAGTAGTATAAAATACAAGACAATATCAATATGTGTTTCTTTAGTATACAGATATGAGTTGGCCAAAAAAATAGTAGTTATTTCCATACTCTTATTTTTGTACCTAGTGTAGTGTCACTGTACAAAGAGAAAATGGTGGAAATCAAGTTCAGTACTCAACTGAACCGGTCAGATGTCAAAATAGACACCTGACCTATTTAGTTGATTACTGACTTGTATATTCACCATATTCTATATAGCACATTATGTGACAATGGTTGTCAAACTGATGGGACAATGGTTGTCACACGCTACATATCTATGCTCACCTGGCCAGGTGTAAGAAATTGTGAATTCATGATCATGTATATGTTTATCATGAATTCATTATTTCTTACACTTGACTTAATGGGTATAGAGAGCGTGACAGTCTTGAGGCAATGACGTCAACAAGATTACCAATAAATAAATAAAAATTTGGTTCCATTATTATAAGTATGCGGACCGTGTTTTATATCATTCTTTGTAAAGCAAAATAGGGAGTGCAACAGAGGTCAATTATGATGAAAAAATAAAAATTATTACCTCATCAACTATTACCCACTCCTGGTTTTGGATTACAAAATATGATATACATATCTACTGCCAATCTTTGGTCAACCTTTGTTTAGAGAGTAAAAAGATAGGAGACATGGTCAACACAACCAACACTAAAGTTTATTAATTAGAAAAATTTGTATCAGTATTTAATAATTGGTAAACATAAACATGCAACAGGACATTTAAACAACATTGTCCTGCCATGACACCCGTCCAATATCGGACACAAAATAGGCCGCAAATTGGTCCCGCATAAGACCAACGGCTGCAGTTGACCGCATCAGGTGATGGTGAAAATCAGGCAATGGGTGTGAAACTGGTTCATCAAGTTCAATGTGGGGTCGCTCCTTAGCCATTATATAATTGTGTAGAACCACACAGGCTTTGACCACCTCATCCACTGTTTCAACTTTTAGATTGATGGCTGTTGCAAGAATGCGCCATTTAGCAACCAGAATGCCAAAGCTGCACTCTACGGTTCTTCTGGCCCTGGTCAGTCTGTAGTTGAATATTCTTCTAGTGTGGTCCAAGTCCCTACTAGAATAGGGCTTCAGGAGATTTTCACACATCTGGAAGGCCTCATCACCAACCATACCAAATGGCAGCGGTGGGCCTTGAGTGTTGGGGAGAGGCTGTGGAGGGGGAAAATTAAAATTGTTGCCATACACCCGACGGCCCATATCCGAGCTCTTGAAGGTCTGGGAATCATTGCCATGGCCAAAACCTCCAATATCAACGGCGATGAAGCGACACTCCGCATCCGCTATTGCCATGAGCACTACCGAAAAATATTTTTTATAATTATAAAACTCAGATCCGGTTCTGGCAGGTTTGACAATGCGGATGTGCTTTCCATCCACCGCCCCTAAACAGTTGGGGAAATCACACACGTTGAAAAATGTATTTGAAATTTCCCGCCACATGTCCACGGTGGGTACGGGTATAAACTCCTCACGGAGTACATTCCATAATGCACGACAGGTGTCCACAACAATTCCGGACAGGGTTGAGATTCCAAGGCGGTATTGGAAGTGCAGGGAAGATAAACTCTCTCCTGTGGCCAGAAATCTAGAAGAAAAAGAAACAAAAAAAAACATTTAAAATCGGCTCTTAATGGTGTGTTTAAATAAGAAAAAGGTAAAAAAAAAAAAAAAAATACATGTCATAACCAAAAAATTGGACTGTCATTGGTTTAGTTTTGGAACGTACCGTAATGTCACTAACAGACGTTCCTCGGGTGGAATTGCTCTACGGAGCCGTGTGTCCTGTCGCCGTATGGAACCTTCTACACGAGACAGTAAATCCCGGAAAGAATCTTGAGACATTCTCGTGTAATCCTGGAATTTCTCCGGGTTGGCATTCAGCTCCGCATAGAGCGTGTGATATGCTCCACGGGTCTCACGCACTTCAATGATGGGGTGCCTCCAAAAACGCCGACGCTGTCTCCTTCTCCATCTTTGGCGGTTTCGGTCTTGCTCCCAAGCAAAAACACAGGCAAGGAAAATCTTGAAGCTGAACTCCAGTTTGAAATAAAAGTTCTCCATTGAAAGATCCATCATGACACCTGAAAAAGTAGCAAGCTCTGAAAATTTCTGTACCCCTAGGGTCTATATATTGAGAGCCAATCATGTACACCCTCTCTATTCCCATTGGTTGTGTCTGGTAAACTTTTTTTTTTTATTTTTTTTTTTGGGGGAAAATGCCCCCCAAAACGCAAACACATGCAAAAACGCATGTAAACGCGTGTAAACGCTGCGTTTTTTTGACGCACGCGTTAAACGCGTGCATCAAAAAAACGCAGCGTTTACATGCGTTTTTGCACCATGCGTTTTTTTTTAAAAACGCATGCGTTCAAAAACGCAAGTGTGAAACCAGCTTCTTCAAGTGAAGAAATGACTGCTTCTCAGGGTGGACATTACACTAATTATGTAATCACATATGCTATACTGATTGGTATGTGTTGACTGGCAATACTATACATGTGTTAAATCATGTAATTTCTTTACAGGTACATTCCAGTGATGAAGAGCAGGAGCAGTCGAGTGGAAATGAATCTCCCCAGGGTCGGCGGGCTCATGTGTCTCAGGATAAAAGACAGGGTGTAAGTAGTGTTTTCATCAGAGTTGCAATTGAATTTTTTTTCAGTTTTACTTAAAATCTTTTGTTTTATTTGATCTATAGGTCCCACAAAGGGAAGAAGCCAAACAGGACATTGACAATGACCAACTAATTAGCTTTGTGCAAGAGCGAGTACCATTGTGAGACATTTGTGAACGTCTGCACTCAGGCATGGTTGTGATTCGATGACCCTGGGAAGAAGTGGCCAGATTGTTCTTGGATTAGGACCATGCCACGTCACATGCCAGAAAGAATTTTGGCAAGTATTGCAATGTGGTCTGATGCACCAGTGAACCTGTAAGGCCTCTCTCACACTTCCGTTTTTACAATCTGCACAGGATCCGTCAAAATGTTGAAAAGACGGATCCTGTGCTGATTGTAAAAAACAAATGCACTGGAGTCTTTTTTTGATGGTTCCAGTGCATTCTAGAAGGTTATGTGCGCACGTTGTGTATGCGTCTTTGCCGCTTTTTTTTTGCTGCAAAAACGCATATACATTTATATATCCTAACCTTCGGGCATCCTGTGCAGCCTCTGCAGCCTTCCCGATGCTCATGATGCTGCAATTTTACGACGGATCCAGCGCACGACAGATGAAATGTGTGGCCATCCGTCACAATCCGTCACTAATACAAGTCTATAAGAAAAAAACGGATCCAGCAGCACCATTTGCTGGATCCGTTTTTTTCACAAAACAACGGATTGTGATGGAAAAAGAAAGATAGAAGTGTGTAAGGGGCCTAAAAGTAGATGCATTGTTTTACAATTATTTTTTTCCTTTCTTTCCCCCTTCACAAGTGATGAGAATAAGAGGCCATTGGTGTTCGATGAAGGATCACTTCAACAAGGACATGAGAGAGGAGATTCAGGTTAACAGTGGTGCTGCTCAAATGCTAAGGAAATTCAAATATCACCGTAACCTTGCTTTTCTGAGTCCTGCGCTTGGTCAGTGAATGGGAGTATCTTTTGTGCTGTATTATTTAAACTTTTTTTTTAACTAATGTTTTTCTTTAATTTTCCACACTGAACCTGGTGCAGCACAACACAACCTGGATCATCCTCTGTTGAAGTGGCCCCTCATCGACCAGCCACCTAACAGACACATTCCCAATCAGCCACCAGCGATGGAGCAACCTGGCAGGCTTCACAGGCTGGGGAACAGGCAGCTGGTCCATTTGGTTTTCCTCTATCCCAGCCCTCTGCCGCTGCTTTTGTTGGGTCTTCTCATCAGCGGTAGAGGGCCTGGGAGAGGCCAGTCATGCCCAAGTATATGCACTTAAGCTCGGTCTTCCAGGATGAGATTAAGATGCTTCGTGATAGACTAAAAAGTGGGTTCACCCACCGGCGTAACCTTTTTGTTGCTGCAATAGAGCAGGATGTGTCAGAAAACCTGATGACTCAACTCCAGCTGATCATCATGCAGGCCTTCCATTCTGCTAACAGCTACGCATTGCAGCAGTAGCAGGCCCAAAGCAATAATCCACAAGCCAGAGAATATTACCAGCAGCCAAACATCTACTTTCCAACTACTACAGCACCAAACTATCCTCCAACACCACCACCTCCAGTTCACAGATCCACCACGCTGCCGAGTTCAGCACTCCTGTAGCCAACAGCATCCACCATGCTCCCAAGTTCACAACCCATGCAGCCAACAGCACCACCATGCTCCCGAGTTCAGCACCCCTGCAGCCAGCAGCATCCACAATGCTGTCCTGTCCAGCACCACGCCAGAATGCTGCTACAGAGGCCACCAATCCCACTCGGTCAAGAAAACAAAGGACAAAAACAAAGCATATTCCCACCAGATGAAGACCTGGAGCAAAAAAACCCTGCCAAAATTGGACCCACCACCTCTACCCTCACCTACCAATGTGTTTCTGTTTTCAAATATGTCATCACTTTCTCTTGTATCTCTGTCTGTCCCTTCCAGTTTGTCTATCCATTCCCATGATTCAACTGTGTCATCTACTTCCAATGTGTCCAGTCCCATCCATGATCCAATCCTTCAATTTGTTGCCCCTTCCCCTGTAACCCCATCCTCATCAACTACCACCTAATCCTCACAACTCCACACCCCCAAGGTCCACCACATCTCATCCTCAGATAGACCCCGATCCTAAACTCAATTTTCTTTGTTAAATAAAATTTCTATTTTGTTTGCATAATATCTGTGTTTTCTTTGTCTCTTTATGCGCCACCACCATAAATACACACCCATGGCTGTATTGTATTGCTGAGGGAACTTGTAAAGGGTGTTTTACTGGAGGTCTTGGGCTGCTCTTTTGCCTGGATGTAACTGTTCATAACAACTAACGCTTTCACAACCTCATCAATTGTCTCAATATTTAGATTGATTGTTGTTCCCAAAATGCAACATTTAGATACAAGCAAATCAAAAGCACACGCCACAGTTTTTCATGCCCTTGTCAGTCAGTAGTTGTAAATCCATTTGGTGTGATTCAAGTCCCGACTTGAATATGGTTTTATGAGTTTGGCACACATTTGAAACGCCTCATCCACAACCACAACAAATGGCATTGGCGGTCCTTCAGTGTTCTGAAGAGGTCGTGGCTATGGAAAATTCTAATTATTACCATACCAACATTGGTCCATATCAGAGTTTTTGAAAGTCTGAGAGTCATTTCCTTGTCCAAATGAACCAACATCCACGGCGACAAATTGACATTCAACATCTGCAATCGCCATGAGAACAATCGAAAAGTACTTTTTGCAATGAATATATTTGGTTCCACTTCCAGCAGGTTCCATAATCCGAATGTGTTTGCCGTCCACAGCCCTCACACAGTTAGGTAAATTACAAATGTCCTTGAATTTTGCAGCATTTTCCAGCCAGAGTTCAGTTGTGGGTTGGGGGAGGAATTCTTGACACAGAATGTCACACAATGCACGGCAGGTGTCTCCAACAATCCCAGAAAGGGTGGAATTGGAAATGTAGAGATGATAAGGTCTCTCTGGTAGCCAGGAATCTGCCAAACATGAAATGTAAAAAAAATTAATACATGGCTTTTCTACCAATAATACTATTAACATGTGTTTGTTTTTCAAAATTACGTACCTCAGGGTCACCAACAGATGTTCCTCAGCAAGAATTGCACTACGGAGTTGTGTGTCCTGCCCGGTGATGGATCCTCAGACACGTTGCAGCAAGTCATCGAAGCTCTGTTCTGACATCCTTGTGTAGTCAAAAAACTTCTCCGGGTTTTCACGCAGCTCATTGTACAAGTGGTAGGCTCCATGGCTCTCTCGGAGTTCAAGGATGGAGTGTTACCAGCAACAACAATGATGTTTTCTCCATCTTTGTCTTCTCCTTTCTTTATCACAAGCCACAGCAAAAGTAAAAGCCAATTTCAATTGTAAATCCAGATTATCATAGAAGCTGTCCATGACAAGATCCATCTTCCAGCAGGATACAGCAGCCAAAGACGAGGATTTTATCAGTGCAGTGTGTCTATATATATAGAAATCCCATGAGACACGCCTGATGTCAAGGAAAAGCTACTGTGTTACAAATGTCAGCTTTGTAGACTACTATTGTTAGAGACATTTAAGAATAGTAGCACAGGTAGTTGACTGACAGAAAATGCAGGCCTGCCAGTCTGGGAGCCCTACTGCTACATGGAACACCCATGAAGGAGACCCAACTTGGAGTCCAAACATTTCCATAAATTAGGGGCAGACACAAGGAAAAGTGGCATTAATTGACAAACAATAGAAATAGTATAATGGAACTCTGACACCCCTACCATTACAGCCAACCAATGAGATGGAGACCCAACTTGGAGCCTCCACATTTCAAAAATTATTGCTCCACCCCACTAAAGTGGCATCAATTTCCACAGAGTAGAAATAGTATATTGGGCTCTGACACCTCTTCCACCACAGGCAACACACGAGAAGGAGACCCAACTTGGAGTCTCCACATTTCAAAAAATTGTTAGTAACATCAGCAGCAGTAGCAACCTCAGCCACAGAAGCCACAATAAGGTGTCACAGACTGTAATAACGCGAGATCAATGCAGCACACTAAAAACTACACCATCGCCTAGTCTGCCCAGTCTGCGACTGGGGTGCAAAAGTGATTGGAGATCTATGGCTACACCATGCTTTCCAGTTTTTCACTATGTGTCAGACTTGTACTTTGTTCGTCTCTTTCACAGACTGGTCTAAAAAATGCTTGTAACGACTCACAGAAATTGCTTATGCCACTTACACTGCTGTTGCTGCTAATGGTTTTGCATTGACCACTCGACGATCCCGGGGTTGGAAGTCTTGGACTGTGATGCGAACTGTGTGCCTCACTGCGGTCTTGGAGAAAATCTACAAGCGCCTTTTTGAGACTACAGCGTGCGCAAGTCCCTTTCCAGGGGAGGAAGCATCTGGCAAAATTTACTCTTGTACTGAGGATCTAACAGAGTGGCAACCTAGTAGTCAGCAGTGCACTATTTCTAATCCCATCAATACGGGCATCATGTTGCAGAAAGTGCAGCAAGAAGGTGCTCATGTGTCGGGCACTTCCATGAGGTCCATGTCTATGGTGTGTTGATGGTGGGGTAAATATTGCTTTCTCCATCCCCTCCCACCAACCACGGACAAAAGAGAGGGGATCATTATCCTCTTCAACTCTTAACTGTTGTGCGCCCCCATCACCTTTTCCTCCTCATCTCCTCCATTTGTTTTTCGGCTCCAGCATCTTCACTTACAGTTTGTATGGTACCATGTGCCCCTCTCGATCGCCGTAATTCACCCTCACATTGCACCCACCTGTGCGACAACAGTCCAGAATTTTGATATATTGTTATCCTTTCTTCATCCTCCTCAACTTCCTCCTCTTTTCCTGAGAGGAGCGCACATCCACAGCAACGGTGGTCACATGCCGCAGACGCGCTGATCTGGCTCACTTCTCCGGCATCCAGCACATACCTATGGCGACGCATGATATTGACGTGCTGTTACCGTATAGATTGAACCACGCCATCCAGGCGCATAATCCATAGCCATTTGGAAACATCATTACATGAGACAAATTAAAATCCATTTATCTACACTACTGAACCAGACTGTTCTAATGAAAGTCCTGTTGTGGACCGAAAATGTTCAATAACAACATATTGCCTGGATGCATAATAAATAGCACTTTCTTTCTTCACCCCGAGTGCCAAGTTTTTCTACATTCTCTTTAAAATGGTCCCAGACTGGGAAACGTTTAACTTTTTGGGAAACTGAGGCGTATTGATGCTCTGAGGAAGAGTTGCCAGCTTTCTCCCTCTGGTCACCCCACTGCGTTTTCCTCCTCTTTAGTGCTGCTGTCTTGGCTCTTTTTCCAAGCTTCCCATGTTGGGTCAGTGATTTTTTCATCCACCACCTGGGGTTCTACCGCTGCACCTTGGTCCTCCGAAATTGGTGACTTAAAAGCAGCATGTCTTAACGGCAGCTGTGTCTCATCATCATCTATCTCCTTAAACAAAATTTGTCATCATCTTCTTGTGACTGTGGCTGCTCTAAATTTACAAATTCAAATTTTTAATAAAAAGAAATTAGTCACCTGTAGCAGGCAATTCCACACAAAGCATGTTAATTTGTATGGCTGACAATACTCAATTTTTGGACCTAGAAAATGTTCACCTGTAGCAGACTCAGTGTTTTTTTTATTTAAAACCACTGTAATTTCACACAAAGCAGGTTAAAATGTATGGATAAGTCAATTTTTTTGAACAATAACAAAAAATGCGTTTTACCTGCGGATCACCTGCTGATTTACCATGGATTTACTGTGGATTTTGTGCAGATTTCACCTGCATTTTTACACCTGCGGATTCCAATTATGGAACAGGTGTAAAACGCTGCAGAATCCGCACAAAGGACTGACATGCTGCAGAAAATAAATGTTGCCGCACTGAATTTTCCGCAGCATGCGCACTGCGGATTTGGTTTTCCATAGGTTTACATAGTACTGTACAACGAATGGAAAACTGCTGTGAATTCGCAGCGTCAAATCCACTGCGGATCACATCCAATACACAACGTGTGCACATACCCTTAATAGTTGAACTTAACAACAGTATGCATCAGAATAATGCTGCTTGCTCTTTCTGCAAACTAATTTCCATACTTGTTCATACCAAGTAACGGTATGTGCATACATTTATAAAAACTTGATTCCAGCTCACCTAGTAGCTCTATACTCAGATACCTGCCTTTTTATCCTGGCCTCACATCAAGGAAAATAGAAAAAAATTGGAGTCCGGCTCAACAGGACTGGATTTTCCTTTTCTATTTATTTTTCAAAAGAAAATATAGTGCATACAAAAGAAAAATTTACATGGTAGACATGACCCAGTCGACGCGTTTCGACTACACTAGGCAGTCTTACTCATGACTAATAGTCAAATAAAATGCACACGAGTAAGTTAAGTATTTGTGGAAGACATTTCTGAATGAAAAACTTTTCTCTTGCCAGGAAAAATTATGCAAAAAATGCATGTTTTTGCATACATTTTTTATGTGTTTTTTTATGCATTTTTTCCCGTTCATTGGAATGGATGACAAACCTTTTAAAAACACTTTCGATTTGTACTGATTTTATTCAGACCGAATCGAATTTTTCCAAAACTATATTTTTGAGATTCGCTCATCTCTACTCATCGTGTATGCACTATTACTTTGGTTTGCATTTATTTGTAGCAATCATTTTGTATGGTACATTTTTCCAACAATCCTCAATGCTACAGAATGTTTTTCTATCCATATTATTGATTGTTCCACTTCACCTTGTGACTAAACTCTACTAGGCAAGAATGCTGTATATTTTGTTTTATTCACCAATAGGACAATCCATATATTTTTATTGCTGTGTGGACTCATGTTAAAGACTTTCATATATTATTGGTTTGTTATAGTTTAATGTGACTTTATAAGTATAATTTCTAATACTTTCTGTGCAGCATTTATGTTTTTGGTAGTTTTATTGATCTGATATGCAGTATGAACATATATTTATGGGGTGTCTATTACATTTTGTGGTTATAATAATAATAATAATTTTTATTTATATAGCCCCAACATATTCCGCAGCGCTTTACAAATTATAGAGGGGACTTGTACAGACAATAGACATTACAGCATAACAGAAATATAGTTCAAAACAGATACCAGGAGGAATAAGGGCCCTGCTCGCAAGCTTACAGACTATGAGGAAAAGGGGAGACACGAGAGGTGGATGGTAACAATTGCTTTAGTTATTCGGACCGGCCATAGTGTAAGGCTCGGGTGTTCATGTAAAGCTGCATGAACCAGTTAACTGCCTAAGTATGTAGCAGTACAGACACAGAGGGCTATTAACTGCATAAAGTGAATGAGAACATGATGCGAGGAACCTGGTTTTTTTTTTATATAAATAAAATGGTTATAAATGGTTATATACAAAATCTAGTACACATTGTGGTACCAAAAATCAGTTTTAGGCCTCTTTCACATGTCAGTGTCTCCGGTACGTGTACTGACAGTTTTCTCACATACCGGAGACACTGACACACATAGATCCATTCAATTGAATGGGTCTATGCACATGTCTCCGTGTTTTCACGGACCGTGTGTCTGTGTTGAAAACACGGAGACATGTCTGTTTTTCTCCGGCAGCATGGTCCGCAAAGCGTCCCGCACATGTGCACACAGAGAACAGTGTGCACTTTCCTCCGTGTGCACGTACCGCCTGCAGGAGAGACAGCGCTACAGTAAGCACTGTCCCCCTGCGTGAGGTGCTGAAGCCGGAATTCATTCCTTCTTCCCAGCAGCGTTTGCTGGAGAGAAGGAATGAAAAATCTTTTTTTTTTCTTTTCCCTTAAAAATAAAGTTTGTGTGTCCCCTCCCGCCTCCCATCCCCTATGCGCACCCCCCCCCCCCGCTTGCCAGGAAATAGTCACTCAGCTCAAGCGATGTCTCCTCTCTGCACCGGCAGCAGGTCCTGTGTGAGCGGTCACATGGTCCCGCTCATTACAGTGAGGAATATGCTCATATTCCTCACTGTAATGAGCGGGACCATGTGACCGCTCACACAGGACCTGCTGCCGGCGCAGAGAGGAGACATCGCTGGAGCTGGGTGAGTATTTCCTAGCAAGCGGGGGGGGGGGTGGGGGGGCGCAGGGGATGGGAGGTGGGAGTACGCACAAACTTCATTTTTAAGAGAAAAAAAAAAGGATTTTTCATTCCTTCTCTCCAGCGAATGCTGCTGGGAAGAAGGAATGAATTCTGGATTCAGCACCCAAAGCAGGGGGGAGCGCTTACTGTAGCGCTGTCTCCTGCACGGTCCGTGTGGTCCTCAGTCGGCACACGGGCGGCACACAGCTGCCGCACATGTGCCACACTGATGTGCTACGTGAGCACACGGACACACGGACACGGATAATTCCGGTACCGATTTCTCCGGTACCGGAATTATCTGGACGTGTGAAAGAGGCCTTATAATGCTTTTTTCATCAGCTAGATTATATTTGCAGAAATGAGGAATGGTGAAAAGTGTGACAAGAAGAACAAATTAACTACAAGTCATGAAGAGGAAGCAGCAATTGAAAAAAAAATATCTAAGTAATCTTTTAGGGTGCAGCATTTTTGTGCCAACAGGAAGAAAAAAATAAGATTAAAAATAAAACAGGAGTTCAAAAGTAATTATCGAGTAGACATGTTATTTTATGCTGCAATTCTCCTTTGAATTCTTCTGCCAGTTATATGGGGTCATACCTTGCCGTAATCTAGGCTTTGGCTTTTGCCCTAGCAAATGCTAATTTTGCTAAAGAGATTTATTTTAGGAATTTTACAGAACAGGGATCATTGTCATGATTTACCAGAAAGCAGATTCCTGACAGATTCATACCTCGAAGACACAGCATTTTGGCTGCTTCTCTCTGACAGGTAAGATGTACGTGAGAAGTATCGGAGCTGATTTTAGACTTGGCAGCCAGATCCTCGGGGACTCCCATGGATTTTACACTCAGCAGAATGAAAACTAATTATGAATATATTTAGACATGTGCATACTTATAGATACATATACCACCATAATGCTATTTCTGTATATTCAGAGTAAATTCCAACAGGCATGGAAAATTCCAGGATAATTTGAGAACTATGTTAAGATATCTACTTCACTGCTATAACTGTAGGTTTTACATCATACAAAAGTTCCAAATACAAAAGTGCATCATATTACACCTAGCAGGGTATGAGTATATATTTGTGAAAAACAATTATATTTTAACATATTTGACATATTATTTTATTGCAGAATTTAATTTTTCTGCCCATTGCATTATTTATTATACCGTTTGTCAAGCTAAAAATCCACATGATGTCAAAAATTTACCTCACCATGTTCCAGCGACGTCTGCTTCCAAAGTTAGACACTGCTGCTTTGACTTGTTGAGCGGTGTTGACAGCAGAGGAACAAGCAATAACATACTGTAATTGCTTGGTGATACTTTTGCAGTCTAGTCAAGCCCGCTACAGCTATAGTTTCTGTTATAAGCACTTTAGTTTCTTACCTATGTAAAAAAAGATAGGCTAAAAACAATGAGCAAATACCATGCAGTAAGTAAGTAAATTGTAATAGTGCACGGAAATAACATAGTGTACTTGTCTGACACCATTTTGATCAAAAAGCATAGAAGTTATCCCACTGTAAGGCTACGTTCACACTAGCGTTGTGCGCCGCTGCGTCGGCGACGCGACGCACAACGCACCGAAAAACGCGTGCAAACGCACGCAAAAACGCTGCGTTTTTCGACGCGTGCGTCGTTTTTTGACGAAAATCGGATGCAAGAAAAATGCAACTTGTTGCGTTTTCTTGGTCCGACGCTAGCGTCAAAAAAGACGCACGTGTCGGAAAACGCAACAAGCAAAAACGCATGCGTCCCCCATGTTAAACATAGGGGCGCATGACGCGTGCGTCGCCGCTGCGTCGCCCGACGCTAGCGCGACGCACACTAGCCGAACGCTAGTGTGAACGTAGCCTAACAAGGTGTACCAAATCAGGATGATACTATCACTAATATTTAATTTCAGCTCACTTCAAGGAGCAGCAGATATTCCAAGCAATTAACCCTCTGGGGTGAAAACTAAATTCTTGTATAAAGTGACAAGGGGGAAACCTAAATAATTCCTTGGAATCTACTATGCAGAGTGTTTAGTGCAAAGTCTGTCCATTACCAGATTCTACAAATAGTCCTTAATACAGAATTATGTTCATAAATATGGACAACATTCAATTGGTGGTTAGCCCAGAAAGCGGCAAGGGTGCCCTACAGACTGTTCCTGCTAATTGCCCCCTTCCTGGTTGAGCCAAGTTTTGACTGTAGGCCCCAAACTGATATTGAGGACATATTTCTTGCATTGTACTAATCAATGTATCTCTATGCATATAATTACCTGTTGCCTGTAAATTATACTGTGAATTATAGTCTTATGCAATTCATCTGTGATAATAATCTTTCCCGCATTTAACCCTGTTAAGTCATGAAAGAAGAAGTAGATTGATGATCCTGCCTGTTGTCCCCGCTATTGCATTCAGATCACCTGCATTACAATAATATACCAAGTGGTATAGTATCTGAACAAGTGTCAGTGCAGCATGTATCATCCATTACATTACATGTGGATTAGGTTAAAAGTGCTAATTAGTATATTGTATTGATCCAAAGTTTTGTCTGTTAATGGCCACAGGGTGAATATGCACCTACACGCTTCACTTATACCAAAAAGTGTGCAGGTCTATTTTCTTGGTTTTACATTAGTTTCTGTTACTCTTTATATCTAGGGGTGTGGCCCACTTTTTTGGACTGTGCATCTTGTCAATATAGTTTTCCACAGGCAAGTGCAAAACAGCCAGACCTGGGTCCTGCTCTGTCTTCTTCTATTGAGAACCAACAAGAAGCAAAATGAGCAAAACCCTGCTGTAACTAAATAAGTAAAAAGCAAAAGTGCATCTAAATAACACAGAGTTCTTAGTAATACTGTTTTTGATCAAAAATAGCATAAAAACCATCCCACCGCGGCAAGGTGACTCTGATCGGGAGGTCCTACACTGTCTAATATTAAAAACCTTACCATATGTTAAAGTTGACCTCAGTGTATAAATACATATAAAACCTACAAGAAGCAAAATGAGCAAAAACTCTGTTGTAACTAAATAAGTAAAACGCAATGAACTCTGTTATTTAGATGCACTTTTGCTTTTTAATATTTTTGCATTCTGTGCACGCAAGGGGTATGGCCTCCTTTTTCTGAGCTGGAAATCACATTTAAAGACTTCCCCAGACTGGTGTTCACTGGTTGGTTTTGTCTGCTCTTATAATTTTTTGAAACGTGAACACTCCTGGTTGGTTGCCCATCTGCTCGATTGGGTCTAGTGGAAGAACTGTCGGTCCCAATTATATTATCTATACTGTGGTGAAATTGATGCCACTTAGCTATTGTCTTCCAATATTTTTTGGAAATGTGAGCACTCTTGGTTGGGTGTCCATCTGTTGGATTGTGTGTAGTGGAAGACCTGTCAGGCCCTGTTATACAATTTCTTTTGTAGTGAAATATATGTTACTTTAGTATTGTCTGCCAATAATTTTTGGAAATGTGAGGACTCCTGGTTGAGTGTCCATCTGCTGGATTCGGTGTAGTGGAAGACCTGTTGGTCCCCATTACAATTTTTCTTCTCTTGTGAAATTGATGCCACTTCTGTGGTATAAAACCCTCATTTGTTTAAATGTGAACTCTCCTGGTTAGGTGTCCATCTGCTGGATTGGCCGTAGTGTACCTGTCGGTCCCTATTACATTATCTATACTGTGGTGAAATTGATGTCACTTTGGTGGTGTCTGCCAATGATTTTTGGAAGTGTAAATACTCCTGGTTGGATCACCTTTGTACGTGTTGCCTGTAGCAGTAGGCCTCTGAGACCGTCAGGCCTCCACCTCCTTGGACTCAACTACCCGTGTTAGTATTTTTAAATTTTTCTGACAGTGCTAGTCTACAAAATTGATATTTGTGCCACCTGAGTGTAGCTCAGCATAAAAGCAGGTAGAGGTGTTTCATGTGGTATCAGGCTCCCAGCAAAGGAGGCATACATTTGATGTATTTTGGCCATTATAAGGTGTTATGCATATGTTTGTTTTGCCTCCCAGTCACATGAATGGCATTTGGTTATGTTCTGCGAATAGTCGACTAATTAATCGGCGAATATTGCAAAATTTGTCAATCATAATCCGAACCGAATATTGAAATATTTGCTCATCTCTATAGAAGGCCCCTGGAAGCATCTCTGACTCCCAGATTGCTACTAAGAACAATGTCAAACTTTTACACCACTTTAAGGAGTTATAATAAAACATTGCAAATTAATGAGAAATTGCATTTTACAGGAAAAACAATGTTAAGACACATTTTTTCCCTGTATAATGACTTGCATATAAGGCAAAATCTAAAAATAATTTTAAAATGATGACACAACCCCCGACTTTTTTTTAACTTAATGTTTTTTCACCACTAAAATAATAAAAAAAAAAACAACTGGATGTTTAATATTGCCATTATTGTACGGTTGATTAGAATCATATTGCAAGGGTATTTTTACTACACAACGTATGCTGTGAAAACAATATTCCCTAAAAAAATCAGAATTGTGCATTTCTTTCACAATTTTGACACACTTGGATTTTTTTTTCCAGAAAAAAAAGATGGCTCTGTAACGAAGGGAAGGAAAAAATGAAAGCCCAAAAATGTTAATAGGGTGCTTCAGGAAAGGGTTAATCAACCCAAGGTATCCGTTTAATGTTATAAAGAGTTTAGGAGACAAATGAAAGGTAAATTGAGCAGTATTTTCAATTTTGGCCTGTACCTTCATTTAACATGGTGCTCCCCAAGCATTTTCTTTGTCTGTCCAGTGAAGCCCATGCATCTCCTGGTCTATTTTGTAAAACTCATGCATCTCCTTGTTCTGTATGTCAAAACCCAGGCAACTCATTGGTTTGTCTGCAGAAGCTCAAGCATCTCCTTGGTCTGTCTAGTGAGGACCCAGAATCTAACATTTCAGAACACCATGTATGTAGGATAACATTGTATTCATATCATGAAACTGTAAGATTTTTAAAACAATATCTAAGACAAAAAAAACATCTACGACCCAATTGATTTCTAATTCCACATTCTCCAGATTTGTACTGGTTGCAAAGACTTGAAGCCCATGTGAATGTATGTAAAGTATTTTAGTGAGTTGTACAATTTTAGGATTTTGAGAAAGCTTAGTGAATACTAAAATTAGTAGGTGAGTGATTTTTTTAGTGCACAAAAAATGAACATAGTTTCATCAATGATTTTATCCGATTATAAGTGTTTTGATAGTGCTTGAGTATTTATCACTTAGTATTTCATCAGTAATTTTCTCGTATGAAAATATCAATAAAATTGCTATGCTTCTCCTATCCATATTACAATGATAATCACAGACAGCATACAAATGTCAAACAGACAGCATCTTTGTACGATCCGTGATTTTCCCAAACCCATTGACTTGGATCGTTAATTTTGAACCGTGACTTGGATAAAATATCTGAGATTACCTTGACGTTTGGTGAATGGGTTCACAATTTTTGGCCAAATCTTGTGCTAAGCATCTCATGTGTTTTTTCATAGATTTCACAAGCCATTATGCTATTGACATTTCATGCATCGCACATTTCCTTGCTTTAGTACAGTTGAGTGCAGCCATTGATCTATTTGCTTGGATAAAATATGAACACGTCTACAGTATGTGTTTTATTTGCAAATATATGGTCCACAAAAAGACATTGGAATGTGAGTAGCTCCCTAGATTATAATGGATATGTGTTCTGCCCAAGAAAAACAAGGAGAGAACACATACGGGAAGAATGGACATCTGAATGAGGACTTACTAGGTTTAACTAATTTTTCTGCATTGTGTAAAAATTTGTTTTTTAATTTAAAAGAAAGACCATAAAGATTATGTCCTAATGTAATGCCAAAATACAACCACTAATATAGCACATAATTTTATCTATTTTATAGTATCATATCATTAACTTTTTATGTCATTTTAATTAATTATAATTAATTATTCAGGGAAGTGCTCATTAATATAGGAGAAATAGCATTACCACATCTGAAATATATTTTTGGCTATGGAAAAGTCTTTTTGATAAGTACCATAGGCTGAACAGGATAATTCACACAACAGTGACATGCTTCTAATCTCACATTGTTAATTAGCATTAAATAGCAAAAAAGGAGAGGATCCTTTGAAATTCAAATTCATCAGCTTTGCTGAATTTTTCCCAAAAATGTAAAGTATTCCAAAGCCCCTAATTGCCCTGAAAAGTGATGTATGTCACTATGAAGTCTACTAGACTGTAGTGAACTCTTTTCAAGCATTTAAGCACAGTGTTAGCAATGGCAACGTACCGTAAGTGTCCTATAAATATATGGATACGTTAACCAGGTGTCCGGTAGTATAAAATATGCACTGCACTGACAGACGTTTTATGCATTTTAAAGTTAAAAAAAATGGACCAATACTTTTTTGTGATTAGGCAGATCATTCTGTCAATGCTTATAAGTGCAGGAAAACAAGTGTAATTTCTGCGCACAGACCTTCTAATGGAATTTACCTCACTAGGCCTGTGGTCTAGACCAAATTGTTAGGCAATGCATTTTATACATGCAGGGAAGGGGCCTCGATGATGAGAACCTAATTGAGTGTCACTTATTGCCCTATCAATTTTGTATGCTAACCGGAAAAACAAAAACCCCTAAAAATTAACTTTTAATGATTTATTTAAAAGTATCAATTAGACCAAAAATACCCAACGGTTCTTTTAACTGGAAAGGAGTAATAGAGGCTCTGGTAATGGTAATATCAGTCAGCTTAAATTGTTACAATACAAAACATAGAGGCATGGATGATTGACCTCGTGGATACCAAAACATCCAACACCGCGGAGACACCATCACGTGTTTCTCAACGCAGTGATCCAGAACACTGCCCCCAAATATGCAAATGCATGTAGAGGAGCTGCGGAGACACCATCACGTGTTTCTCAACGCAGGCAGTGAATAGCCAGGCCTTTCCCCAGGAAGAAACAACCAAGGGAAGGGCAGCATCCAATAAAGGAAAACATCCAATAAAGGAAAACCCCGAAAAACAGCTGTCTGTGTATGGATACCATGCTTGGCATAGGTGGTTTTCCTTTATTGGATGTTTTCCTTTATTGGATGCTGCCCTTCCCTTGGTTGTTCCTTCCCGGGGAAAGGCCTGGCCATTCACTGCCTGCGTTGAGAAACACGTGATGGTGTCTCCGCAGCTCCTCTACATACAATACAAAACATGACATATTGGTTTAACACCAAGTAGACATAAAAAATAACAAACCTATATCACAAAGGAATTATATATGGAAGATAGATAGTGCCTAACCCTATATAGATATCCCTTCCCTACAGCGGAGGTTAGCACCCTGGGTATCGATTTGGGGCCCCTGCTCCACGTCGACTGGCCCTTATGGACTTTAAACAGGTCTCCTTAACAAACGCCACCACCAAACACCTATATTAAAAATAAAGTGCTAATAGTGCAGATGATACAACTTATCTACTGTGCTTAATCTGTATCGAGCCATACAGTAATATGGCTCCACATTCATTACTCGACTATTTTGATCATCAAATGTACCGATCAGTCGAGTGACATCATGGGCGCCATCCTTCACTTTTGGGACAAGAAATTCTGACTGGTTGCCTTCAACGGCATGTCTGTATTCTTCATTGATGATATATCTGGGATACCAACCGTTCCTGAATCTCTTTTTTAAGTTGTTTGATTTTGATTCAAAGTCACTTAGTGACAAGCAATTTCTTCTCAGACTCAGGAATTGTCCCTTAGAGGACAATTATCTGAAGCTGCCGTGGGTTACCATAACCTTTCCCCTGGTGAATCCCTGTGCGGACCTACAATAGGGGGAAACGCATTGGGATGGGGCACCAGCCCCATTGAGATAAGTGTCTAGTTTATTATGGGCATGGCTTTTTGATACACCTGTATCTTTTTCTCCATACTGTTTTGGCCACTTATATGCACATACGGGTTGGGCAAAGCAAATATTAGATATCCCTGGCAAAGTTCGATGCTAATTCATACTCCAAATAAATAGTAATGCAATATAAATAGCATCAAAAATAGGACTACACTAAAGAACTGTTCTATGCTAAGAATGAAAGAACATAATGTTAGGGGTCAAGTTCCTGCCTCTGCATAGGGGGAATCTCGAGCCATCTCTGCTGCGGTCTCCCATTCTTCTCCTGTCACAGCGGAGCCTGCTCAGCGGAAGCGTCGGTCCCAGCGTCATGCTCAGTCTGACACTGTGCAAAGGGCTACTGCTGTCCTTCCAGCTTCTGCCATTGTAGCCAGTACTGGTCAGCAGCGAGCAGACGTCTTTGGGACTAAGTCCTACTTTTCCCCTTCTGAGCATGCCAAGGGTAAGATCTCTCATTGGAGATCAAGGGTCACATGCTCAGGTACTGCAGCTATTCCCATGGGTACTCTAGGAAGGTCCTGAAGGTGCTCAAGTTCTGTGGCAGTTTCCCATTGGTTCTTTTTTGGAAGGTCCTGTAGTTGCTGCAGCTATATAAGGTGCGCATGTCCGCTTGGCCATGCGCTTGTATCTTTCTGAGTTATGTGCTTTGCGCCAGTGTGGTCATGTGAGATTGTATTCAGGGACCCGGCTGAAATAAGCCCCTAGAATTCTGGCACCTCCGGTTAGGAGATTGCGTGCATGCATGACCACTGACTGCTCTCTGTTGGGCAGTTAGCCTGTGCTCCTATGAAGTCTAACAGGGCGCAGTGCTTTCCTTTCACGGCTACTCTGTGAAGTAACAGAGCTAGTCTATACTGCCAAATAGTGCCACCATTTACTAGCAGCAGGTTCTCCTGCACGGTGAACCCCAGGCTGCGAACGCATCAATATAATAAACATCTATATTTACTCGGTGCGTTCCACTAGCCCTAACAGAATACTAGCGCCAGGGTCTGGCTAGTAAATGGTGGATAAACAGCAATCCTTGCGGTACTTCCAGCAGATGGAGGGTAGGTTGGCGGCTCTCGAGCGCTCAACCTGAGCTGTGGATGTTACTGCAGTTGCTGTTCAGGCTGCTAGCGTGGCTGCAGCTACCTTGTCCACTGCCACCCCTGCTCCGACTCTATCTCGCCTTCCGCTGCCAGAGAAATTTTCTGGAGATAGTAAATCTTGTAGGGGTTTCATGAGCCAGTGCTCTATACAGTACAGACCAAAAGTTTGGACACACCTTCTCATTTACAGATTTTTCTGTATTTTCATGACTATGAAAATTGTAAATTCACACTGAAGGCATCAAAACTATGAATTAACACATGTGGAATTATATACTTAACAAAAAAGTGTGAAACAACTGAAATTATGTCTTATATTCTAGGTTCTTCACAGTAGCCACCTTTTGCTTTGATGACTGCTTTGCACACTCTTGGCATTCTCTTGATGAGCTTCAAGAGGTAGTCACCGGGAATGGTTTTCACTTCACAGGTGTGCCCTGTCAGGTTTAATAAGTGGGATTTCTTGCCTTACAAATGGGGTTGGGACCATCAGTTGTGTTGTGCAGAAGTCTGGTGGATACACAGCTGATAATCTTACTGAATAGACTGTTAGAATTTGTATTATGTCAAGAAAAAAGCAGCTAAGTAAAGAAAAACAAATGGCCATCATTACTTTACGAAATGAAGGTCAGTCAGTCCGAAAAATTGGGAAAACTTTGAAAGTGTCCCCAAGTGCAGTGGCAAAAACCATCAAGCGCTCCAAGGAAACTGGCTCGCATGAGGACTGCCCCAGGAAAGGAAGACCAAGAGTCACCTCTGCTTCTGAGGATAAGTTTAACCGAGTCACCAGCCTCAGAAATCGCAGGTTAACAGCAGCTCAGATTAGAGACCAGGTCAATGCTACACAGAGTTCTAGCAGCAGACACATCTCTACAACAACTGTTAAGAGGAGACTTTGTGCCGCAGGCCTTCATGGTAAAATAGCTGCTAGGAAACCACTGCTAAGGACAGGCAACAAGCAGAAGAGACTTGTTTGGGCTAATTGACATTACACCAGTGGAAATCTGTGCTTTGGTCTGATGGCTCCAAATTTGAGATCTTTGGTTCTAACCACCGTGTCTTTGTGTGACGCACAAAAGGTGAACGGATGGACTCTACCTGCCTGGTTCCCACCGTGAAGCATGGAGGAGGAGGTGTGATAGTGTGGGGGGTTCTTTGCTGGTGACACTGTTGGGGATTTATTCAAAATTGAAGGCATACTGAACCAGCATGGCTACCACAGGATCTTGCAGCGGCATGCTATTCCATCTGGTTTGCGTTTAGTTGGACCATCATTTATTTTTCAACAGGACAATGACCTCGAGTCACCCATGATATGGCGCTCCAACTGTTGGCATTGACTCAGGGCTTGTCCTTGGTCAGTCATTTTGCCGTCCAGTTCCGTACCCTAGCATCTGAGCTGGAGTGGTCGGATAAAGCCCTTATCCCTATATTTTGGAGGGGGCTGGCTGACCACGTGAAGGACGCTCTGGCCACAAGGGAAGTTCCTGCCAAAATGGAGGAGTTAATAGCTGTGTCTATCTGAATTGACCTCCGTTTTCACGAGCGGAGGTTAGAGCGGGCCCAGTGTAGACAGAGGTTTCGGCTGGCTCCCACCTTCTCCAAACCTTTGGAATCTCCGGTCCTGGTTCCTGAGTCACATGAGGCCACGGAAGTGTCACGAGCGGGATCTAAGTCCTGGACCGCTCAGGCACTCAAGGTCTGCCATGTTTGCCAGCAGTCAGGACATCTTGCCACCAGATGTTCACAGCGGTCGAGGAAACGTCAGCGTCAAGTGGTAGTGTAGGTGGAGGTACACTAGACACGGCGACGTTTACCTCCAAATTGTCCTTTAAGGGGACAATTACAGTAGGCTCATTCACTCAATCGGTAGAGCTCTGCGTGGATTCTGAGACGGAGGGCAAATTAATGTCTTCTGCCTTCGCCCAACGTCACGCAATTCCTCTGGTAATGCTAGCTCAACCAGTAACTGTACGAGTGGTGAATGGGTCAACACTGCCCTCACAGATTACACATCAGACCATCCCTTTCACTCTGTCCTTGTCGCCATCTCAACAGGAGATTATATCTCTGCTCGTCATTCCTGAAGGAATTAATGAGGTCCTGTTAGGGATGCTTTTTCTACGGTACCACTCTCCTCAAATCGAGTGGTCCACAGGCAGAATTTTGGGATGGGGTGAATCTTGTGGGGGTAGATGTCAGGGGGAGAGCGTTCAGGTTGCTACTACAGAGGTACCCGCAGATCTTTCCTCTCTGCCCAAGCAGTATTAGTTCTATGCTGACGTGTTCTCCAAAAGGGCTGCGGAGACCCTTCTGCCTCACCGTCCCTATGACTGTCCTATTGACCTCTTGCCTGGTGCTGAGCCTCCCCAGGGTCGAGTCTATCTGTTATCTCTCCCGGAGATGGAGGCAATGTCTCAGTACATCCAGGAAAATCTGGCAAGAGGATTCATTAGAAAGTCAGTGTCACCTGCAGGGGCTGGGTCCTTCTTCGTGCAGAAGAAGATTGGAGAACTACGTCCATGCATAGACTACAGGGGTCTTAATGCCATTACCATTAAGAATAAATATCCTCTGCCCCTGATATCTGAGCTTTTTGATACGCTTCGGGGAGCAAGGGTGTTTACTAAACTAGATCTGCGGGGTGCTTACAGCCTGATTCGCATCCATGAGGGGGACGAATGGAAGATGGCTTTTAACACCAGGGATGGGCACTATGAATATCTAGTGATGCCCTTTGGGCTCTGTAATGCCCCAGCCATTTTCCAAGACTTTGTATACGATATCTTCCGTGATTTTCTCTCCACCTCGGTCGTAATCTATCTGGATGATATTCTCATCTACTCTCCAGATATTGACTCCCACCGGTGAGATGTTTGCAGAGTCTTCGACCTCTTACGAACTAACTCCCTCTACGCCAAGTTGAAGAAATGTGTGTTTGAGCAGGAGTCTTTACTAGGGTTGAGTGAAACGGATCGGTCATTTTCATAAGCCACTGACTTTTGGCAAAGAAACCCGATCCGATCCCTGTGTGGGGTCAGTCAGACGGTCGGCGACCTTAACGCCAAAGTCGCGTTTCTATGACACGTTCAGCGCCATTTCTCAGCCAATGAAGGTGGACGCAGAGTGTGGGCAGCGTGATGACATAGGTCTCAGTCCCCACCATCTTAGAGAAGGGCATTACAGTGATTGGCTTGCTTTCTGTGGTGTCACAGGGGCTATAAAGGGGCGTGCACACCGACCGCCATCTTACTGCTGCTGATCTGAGTATTAGGAGAGGTTGCTGCTGCTTCGTCAGAAGCAGGAATAGCGTTAGGCAGGGTACATTAACCCCCAAACCGCTTGTGCTGTAGCGATTTCCACTGTCCAACACCACCTTTTGTTTGCAGAGACAGTGGAGGCTAGATTTTTGTTCCTCAGCTCTGTAGCTCATTGGGCTGCCCTAGAAGGCTCCCTGATAGCTGCATTGCTGTTTGTACGCCGCTGTGCAAACCAACTGCTTTTTTCAAAGCACAAATCCTGTTTATCCTTCCTTTCTGCACAGCTATCTTGTTTGTTTGTCCCCACTTTTGACTTTTGTGTGCAGCA
The DNA here is from genome assembly GCF_032444005.1 of Ranitomeya imitator. NCBI lineage: Eukaryota > Metazoa > Chordata > Amphibia > Anura > Dendrobatidae > Ranitomeya > Ranitomeya imitator. The sequence continues at coordinate 382,878,945 of NC_091284.1, forward strand.
GTCCTTTTAATTGCTGCCTGCCATACTTTTCTGATATTACTGTATAGTAATTGTAGTACAGTCCCTTTTTTGTTGTTATATCTCTTCAAGCCACTTTCTGCCACAGAAAATATACTCTAATACAGTGGCCCAGATTTATTCACTAGTCTCCCTGAAAAAAAAGGGGCAGATTAAATTGGCAAATCTGCATCAGTGCCAGTCCTGTCTGTGGCATCTGTCTTTCATTTTCTGCCACTGAAAACCTACTGTATAACAGTGGGCCTGATTTCTTCACAATATTCCCAGAAAAAATAAAACAAATGGGAGATTAAGATTGGCAAATCTGCATCACTGCCAGTCCTGTCTGTAGCATCTGTCTTTCATTTTCTGCCACAGAAAACCTACTGTATAACAGTGGGCCTGATTCCTTCACAATTCTCCCCCCAAAAATAAAACAAGTGGGAGATTAGGATTGGCAAATCTGCATCAGTGCCAGTCCTGTCTGTGGCATCTCTCTTTCATTTTCTGCCACAGAAAATATACTGTATTACAGTGGGCCTGATTTCTTCAATATTCTCCCAGAAAAAATAAAAAGGGGAAGATTTTTATTGGTAGTGTGTGCATCTGCGTCAGTCCTGTTAGTGGCATATCTGTCTGCCACTTAAGCTGTGTACTGTTATACAGTGGGCCTGTTTTTCCCTGCAGTCTCACCCACCTATAAAGGGAGATATAAATTCACCACAAGTTTGAGTACACCTTGTAACTGGTTTAACAGTAACAAATACCGTTTGTTTGTTTGGTTACGTTTTTCAAACAATTAGGAAGTCTGGTGGAAGAGGTCGTGGCGGTGGGCGGTCATTGCCAGCTGGTAATGATGGTAGTGGTGGTGGAGCATCAGGTAGTCGTGGGAAAAGCAATATAGCACCTAAGTCTCAAGTTGTTGAGCCAGCGTCATCGTCTGGCTACACAAGGCCTCGAATGCTCCCTTTTCTGGGAGTACCGCTTTTAAAGCCGGAGCAGCAGGAACAAGTTTTGGCCTTCCTTGCTGACTCTGCCTCTTGCTCTTTCGCCTCCTCTTCGGAAACTGCTAAATGTAAAAGCAGCCCGTCATCAGTGGATGTTCACGGTCAGGGACAAGTCGCTTCCTTGACTTCTTCACCAAGAACAACAGAGAAGGATGCGTCAGGCGACACAACGGGTTACTCCATGGAGCTCTTTACACATACCATTCCTGGGATAGAACAGGAAATTGTTAACAGGCCATGCACATTACAAGATGAATCGGACATGGAGTGCACAAATGCACAGCCACAGACAGATTACTATGCTATTCCTTTGACTCAGATCAGAACATTGCCCTCGCAGTGTATTGATCCAGAGTCTGACCCTGATGAGACTATGGAGCCCCGTCATGAACGCTATAGCACCGGCTTACACGGTGACAAAGAGGAAGTTGCACACGACATAGGAGAGGAGGTCATAGATGACCCAGTTGTTGACCCCGATTGGCAGCCATTGGGGGAACAGGGTGCAGGCGGCAGTAGCTCTGAAGAGGAGGAGGAGGAGCTGCAGCAGGCATCAACATCGCAACAGGTTCCATCTGGCAGGCCCGTATCTGGCCAAAAACGTGTGGCAAAATCAACACCAGTTGTAGGACAGCGTGGCCATCCGGTTAAAGAAACTCAGTGTGCAATGCCTGAAAAGGTATCCGAGAGTAGAAAGAGTGCAGTCTGGCATTTTTTTTAAACAAGATCCAAATGATCAGCGCAAAGTCATCTGTAAAAAATGTTCAAGGACCTTCAGCAGAGGTCATAATGTTAAAAATCTAAATACAGGTTGCATGCGTAGACATTTAACCACCATGCACTTGCAAGCCTGGACTAACTACCAAACGTCCCTTAAAGTTGGAGCACCCTCTCACAATGAAGCTAGTCAGCAACGCTACATCCCTTCCCTCACTGTAAGCCCACCGTTTACCGCACCACCTGCAGTAAATGTGGAGGTTTCGTCGCAAGGCCAAAGCAGTCAGGGAATCACCAGGTTCATGGTAGGAAACACTGTATGTAGGTCACCATCAAGAATACCATCTCCAACCCTCTCTCAGTCTGCCATGTCCACCGGCACCCCCGCTAGTTCCACCATCTGCAGCTCTCCAGTCCAGCTCACCCTACATGAGACTCTTGTTAGGAAAAGGAAGTACTCATGCTCGCATCCGCGTACACAGGGCTTGAAGGCCCACATTGCTAGACTAATCTCGTTAGAGATGATGCCCTAACAGTTAGTTGAAAGCGAAACTTTCAAAGCCCTGATGGACTACGCTGTACCACGCTACGAGCTACCCAGTCGACACTTCTTTTCGAGAAAAGCCATCCCAGCCCTCCATCAGCATGTAAAAGACCGCATCGTCCATGCACTTAGGCAATCTGTGAGTACAATTGTGCACCTGACAACAGATGCATGGACCAGTAGGCATGGCCAGGGCTGTTACGTCTCCATCACGGCACACTGGGTTAATGTGGTGGATGCAGGGTCCAGAGGGGACAGCAATATTGGGACAGTTCTACCTAGCCCACGATCTAGGAAACAGTTGGCTGTGGGCGTTCGCCCACCCTCCTCCTTGTCCTGCAGAAGAGAGAGCTCATCCACAGACCGCAGTCGCACGACCACTCCATCCGCAGCTGCCACTGTTGCACACGAGGTGTCCCATTTTGGAACAGCTAGTGGCAAGCGTCAGCAGGCTATATTGGCAATGAAGTGTTTTGGGCGACAACAGACACAACGCGGAAGTTTTGTCCGAGTTCTTGCAACAAGAAACTCAGTCATGGCTGGGCAGTGTACATCTTGAGGCAGGCAAGGTAGTGAGTGATAACGGAAGGAATTTTATGGCTGCCATAGCCCTTTCACAACTGAAATACATTCCTTGCCTTGCTCACACCTTAAACCTGGTGGTGCAGTGCTTCCTGAAAAGTTATCCGGGGTCACCCGACCTGCTCCTCAAAGTGCGCAGACTTTGCTTGCATATCCGCCGTTCGCCCGTGCACTCCAGCCGTATGCAGAACCATCAGCGGTCTTTGAACCTTCCCCAGCATCGCCTAATCATCGACGTTGCAACAAGGTGGAACTCCACACTGCACATGCTTCAGAGACTGTGCGAACAGAGGCATGCTGTTATGTATTTGTGGGAGGATACACATACACGGGCAGGCAGTTGGATGGCAGACATGGAGTTGTCAGGTGTGCAGTGGTTGAAGCTACAAGACCTGTGTCAAGTCCTTCAGTGTTTTGAGGAATGCACATGGCTGGTTAGTGCAGAAAACGTCATCATAAGCATGAGCATCCCCCTAATGCGTCTGCTGATGCAAAGTTTGACGCACATAAAGGAGCAGGCGTCTGCAGCCGAGGACGAGGGAAGCTTTGATGACAGTCAGCCATTGTCTGTTCAGGGCAGTCTACAGGACGAGGTGGCGGGCGATGAGGTGGCGGGCGATGAGGTGGCGGGCGATGAGGAGGAGGACGAGGAGGATGATGGGGATGAGTATTTTTTGGATGAGGAAGCTTCTCAGGGGGCAATAGAAACTGGTGGCATTGCAAGGCCGGGTTCAGGGTTTTTGAGGGAGAAAAGTGACGTTGATTTGCCAGAAACTGCACCTCAACCCAGCACAACCGCAGATTTGACAACTGGAACTTTGGCCCACATGGCGGATTATGCCTTACGTATCCTCAAAAGGGACCCACACATTATTAAAATGATGACCGATGACGATTACTGGTTGGCCTGCCTCTGTGATCCTCGCTATAAAGGCAAATTGCAAAATATCATGCCACATGGGAGCCTCGAACAAATATTGGCAACCAAACAAGCAAGTCTTGTAGACCGTTTGATTCAGGCATTCCCAGCACACAGCACCGGTGATGATTCTCACACGAGCTGCAGGGGGCAACAGGGCAGAGGTGTTAGAGGTGCACAAATCAGAAGTGGCGTTGGACAGAGGGGTTTTCTGACCAGATTGTGGAGTGATTTCGCAATGACCGCAGACAGGACAGGTACTGCAGCATCAATTCAAAGTGACAGGAGACAACATTTGTCCAGTATGTTTACTAACTATTTTTCATCTCTTATCGATGTTCTCCCTCAACCGTCATTCCCATTTGATTACTGGGCATCCAAAATAGACACCTGGCCTGAATTGGCAGAACATGCATTGCAGGAGCTTGCTTGCTCAGCAGCTAGTGTGCTATCAGAAAGAGTATTCAGTGCTGCTGGTTCAATATTGACTGAAAAAAGGACTCGTCTGGCTACCCAAAATGTTGATGATCTAACCTTCATTAAAATGATCCACTCATGGATTTCTAATTATTTTGCCCCACCTTTCCCGGCTGACACCTAGCTTTCCTATAAAAAGGTCTTGCTTGTGGACTGGTCTTACTGACTGTTCCAATCTCTTAATTTGCAGCTGCTGTTTGTCCAGCATACGACATGTTTACACCTCCCTAAATGGGCTAACTCCCCCACGGGGCCGTGGTCTCGCCACTTGGTGCAAGCACCCATGAGAGTGCCATTTGTCTGAAGAGGTGGGTGTGCCCACTTTTGGTCGACGGCACTGCCACTTGGTCCCTCATAGTACAATGAAGTGTCTCTGACGGTGGTGGCATGCACCCAACATCAGACACACCGTTGTAACATGAGGGGCCCTGGGCCTGTACCGCTGGCCACAAGAGAGTGTCCCCCCCAGCTCAAACAGTGCTCTACCACTTGCAAAATTATCTCTCACAGCTCCACCAATGTTTAGTCTATGCGCTGAAATCTTTCAATGCCTGGCACTGACAATACCAATTTGCTGACATGTATAATGCTAGTTAAAATAGTCAGGGGCCGTGTGTTGTGAATTCTGTGGCTGAATTCACTCCTGTGGTCACAAGTGGTACTGCAGCTTCTGAGCTTCCTCCCTCAGGTGTTCTGGTGAGCTCGTTAACTGCTTCATTACTTAACTCCGCCTGATGCTGCTATCCTTGCTCCTTGTCAATGTTTCAGTGTTGGATCTGAGCTTCTCCTGATTGTTCCTGTGACCTGCTGCTCTGTATAGCTAAGTGCTTTTTGCTTTTTTGTTGCTTTTTTTCTGTCCAGCTTGTCTTTTGTTTTGCTGGAAGCTCTGAGACGCAAAGGGTGTACCGCCGTGCCGTTAGTTCGGCACGGTGGGTTTTTTTTGCCCCCTTTGCGTGGTTTTGCTTTAGGGTTTTTTGTAGACTGCAAAGTTCGCTTTACTGTCTTCGCTCTGTCCTAGTATATCGGGCCCCACTTTGCTGAATCTATTTCATCCCTACGTTTTGTCTTTTCATCTTACTCACAGTCATTATATGTGGGGGGCTGCCTTTTCCTTTGGGGAATTTCTCTGGGGCAAGTCAGGCCTATTTTTCTATCTTCAGGCTAGCTAGTTTCTTAGGCTGTGCCGAGTTGCCTAGGTAGTTGTTAGGCGCAATCCACAGCCGCTTTTAGTTGTGTTTAGGATAGGATCAGGTGTGCAGTCTACAGAGTTTCCACGTCTCAGAGCTCGTTCTTGTATTTTTGGGTATTTGTCAGATCACTGTGTGCGCTCTGATCGCTAAGCACACTGTGTTTCTGGATTGCCTTCATAACACCTGTCATTAGCAAACATAACAGTACAAGGAGCCAAACTAATGATTCTCAATAGAGGGAAAGAAAAAGTTCTGACATCATTTTTTTTTTTTTTCTGCTCTGTGTTCACTTTTTTTTTTTTTCCCCTAGACATTTGGGTGATTCTGGACACAGGTGTGGACATGGATATTCAGGGTCTGTGCTCTTCAATGGATAATCTCGTTATAAATGTACAAAAAAATTCAAGATACTATTGATCAGAAATCTATGTTAGAACCAAGAATTCCTATTCCTGATTTGTTTTTTGGAGATAGAACTAAGTTTCTAAGTTTCAAAAATAATTGTAAGCTATTTCTGGCCTTGAAACCTCATTCTTCTGGTAATCCTATTCAACAGGTTTTGATAATTATTTCTTTTTTGCGCGGCGACCCTCAAGACTGGGCATTTTCTCTTGCGCCAGGAGACCCTGCATTGAGTAGTGTTGATGCGTTTTTCCTGGTGCTCGGATTGCTGTACGATGAGCCTAATTCAGTGGATCAGGCTGAGAAAAATTTGCTGGCTTTGTGCCAGGGTCAGGATGATATAGAAGTATATTGTCAGAAATTTAGGAAATGGTCAGTACTCACTCAGTGGAATGAATCTGCGCTGGCAGCTTTGTTCAGAAAGGGTCTCTCTGAGGCTCTTAAGGATGTCATGGTGGGATTTCCTATGCCTGCTGGTTTGAATGAGTCTTTGTCTTTGGCCATTCAGATCGGTCGACGCTTGCGCGAGCGTAAATCTGTGCACCATTTGGCGGTACTGCCTGAGGTTAAACCTGAGCCTATGCAGTGCGATAGGACTATGACTAGAGTTGAACGGCAGGAATACAGACGTCTGAATGGTCTGTGTTTCTACTGTGGTGATTCCACTCATGCTATTTCTGATTGTCCTAAGCGCACTAAGCGGTCCGCTAGGTCTGCCGTCATTGGTACTGTACAGTCCAAATTCCTTCTGTCCATTACCTTGATATGCTCTTTGTCGTCGTTTTCTGTCATGGCGTTTGTGGATTCGGGCGCTGCCCTGAATCTGATGGATTTGGATTATGCTAAACGTTGTGGGTTTTTCTTGGAGCCTTTGCGGTGTCCTATTCCATTGAGAGGAATTGATGCTACTCCTTTGGCCAAGAATAAACCTCAATACTGGGCCCAGCTGACCATGTGCATGGCTCCTGCACATCAGGAAGTTATTCGCTTTCTGGTGTTGCATAATCTGCATGATGTGGTCGTGTTGGGGTTGCCATGGCTACAAACCCATAATCCAGTATTGGATTGGAATTCCATGTCGGTATCCAGCTGGGGTTGTCAGGGGGTACATGGTGATGTTCCATTTTTGTCGATTTCGTCATCCACCCCTTCTGAGGTCCCAGAGTTCTTGTCTGATTATCAGGATGTATTTGAAGAGCCCAAGTCCGATGCTCTACCTCCGCATAGGGATTGTGATTGTGCTATCAATTTGATTCCTGGTAGTAAATTCCCTAAAGGTCGATTATTTAATTTATCCGTGCCCGAACACGCCGCTATGCGCAGTTATGTGAAGGAATCCCTGGAGAAGGGACATATTCGCCCATCGTCATCACCACTGGGAGCAGGGTTCTTCTTTGTAGCCAAGAAGGATGGTTCGCTGAGACCGTGTATTGATTACCGCCTTCTTAATAAGATCACTGTTAAATTTCAGTATCCCTTGCCATTGTTATCTGACTTGTTTGCTCGGATTAAGGGGGCTAGTTGGTTCACTAAGATAGATCTTCGTGGTGCGTATAATCTGGTGAGAATCAGGCAAGGAGATGAATGGAAAACTGCATTCAATACGCCCGAGGGTCATTTTGAGTATCTAGTGATGCCGTTCGGACTTGCCAATGCTCCATCTGTGTTTCAGTCTTTTATGCATGACATCTTCCGTGAGTATCTGGATAAATTCCTGATTGTTTACTTGGATGACATTTTGATCTTCTCAGATGATTGGGAGTCTCATGTGAAGCAGGTCAGAATGGTTTTTCAGGTCCTGCGTGCTAACTCTTTGTTTGTGAAGGGATCAAAGTGTCTCTTCGGTGTGCAGAAAGTTTCATTTTTGGGGTTCATCTTTACCCCTTCTACTATCGAGATGGATCCAGTTAAGGTCCAAGCCATCCAGGATTGGATTCAGCCGACATCTCTGAAAAGTCTGCAAAAGTTCCTGGGCTTTGCTAATTTTTATCGTCGCTTCATCTGTAATTTTTCTAGCATTGCCAAACCATTGACCGATTTGACCAAGAAGGGTGCTGATTTGGTTAATTGGTCTTCTGCTGCTGTGGAAGCTTTTCAGGAGTTGAAGCGTCGTTTTTGTTCTGCCCCTGTGTTGTGTCAGCCAGATGTTTCTCTTCCGTTCCAGGTCGAGGTTGATGCTTCTGAGATTGGAGCAGGGGCGGTTTTGTCACAGAGAGGTTCTGATTGCTCAGTGATGAAACCATGTGCTTTCTTTTCCAGGAAGTTTTCGCCCGCTGAGCGTAATTATGATGTGGGCAATCGAGAGTTGCTGGCCATGAAGTGGGCATTCGAGGAGTGGCGTCATTGGCTTGAAGGAGCTAAGCATCGCGTGGTGGTATTGACTGATCATAAGAACTTGACTTATCTCGAGTCTGCCAAGCGCTTGAATCCTAGACAGGCCCGTTGGTCGTTATTTTTTGCCCGCTTCGACTTTGTGATTTCGTACCTTCCGGGCTCTAAAAATGTGAAGGCGGATGCTCTGTCTAGGAGTTTTGTGCCCGACTCTCCGGGTTTATCTGAGCCAGCGGGTATCCTCAAGGAAGGAGTCATTGTGTCTGCCATCTCCCCTGATTTGCGGCGGGTGCTGCAAAAATTTCAGGCGAATAAACCTGATCGTTGTCCAGCAGAGAAACTGTTCGTCCCTGATAGGTGGACTAATAAACTTATCTCTGAACTTCATTGTTCGGTGTTGGCTGGTCATCCTGGAATCTTTGGTACCAGAGAGTTAGTGGCTAGATCCTTCTGGTGGCCATCTCTGTCACGGGATGTACGTACTTTTGTGCAGTCCTGTGGGATTTGTGCTAGGGCTAAGCCCTGCTGTTCTCGTGCCAGTGGGTTGCTTTTGCCCTTGCCGGTCCCAAAGAGGCCTTGGACACATATTTCGATGGATTTCATTTCTGACCTTCCCGTTTCTCAAAAGATGTCAGTCATTTGGGTGGTCTGTGATCGCTTTTCTAAAATGGTCCATCTGGTGCCCTTGGCTAAATTGCCTTCCTCCTCTGATTTGGTACCTTTGTTCTTTCAGCATGTGGTTCGGTTGCATGGCATTCCTGAGAATATTGTTTCTGACAGAGGTTCCCAGTTTGTTTCAAGGTTTTGGCGAGCCTTTTGTGGTAGGATGGGCATTGACCTATCCTTTTCCTCGGCTTTCCATCCTCAGACTAATGGCCAGACCGAACGAACCAATCAGACCTTGGAAACATATCTGAGATGTTTTGTTTCTGCAGACCAGGATGATTGGGTGTCCTTTTTGCCGTTGGCTGAGTTCGCCCTTAATAATCGGGCCAGCTCGGCTACCTTGGTTTCTCCATTTTTTTGCAATTCTGGGTTCCATCCTCGTTTCTCTTCAGGACAGGTTGAGTCTTCGGACTGTCCTGGTGTGGATTCTGTGGTGGATAGGTTGCAGCAGATCTGGACTCAGGTAGTGGACAATTTGATCTTGTCCCAGGAGAAAGCTCAACTTTTCGCTAATCGCAGACGCCGTGTGGGTCCCCGACTTCGTGTTGGGGATCTGGTTTGGTTATCTTCTCGTCATATTCCTATGAAGGTTTCCTCTCCTAAATTTAAACCTCGTTTTATTGGTCCGTATAGGATTTCTGAGGTTCTCAATCCTGTGTCTTTTCGTTTGACCCTCCCAGACTCCTTTTCCATACATAATGTATTCCATAGGTCGTTGTTGCGGAGATACGTGGCACCTATGGTTCCATCTGTTGAGCCTCCTGCCCCGATTTTGGTGGAGGGGGAATTGGAGTATATTGTGGAGAAGATTTTGGATTCTCGTGTTTCTAGACGGAAACTCCAGTATCTGGTTAAATAGAAGGGTTATGCTCAGGAAGATAATTCCTGGGTTTTTGCCTCTGATGTTCATGCTTCCGATCTTGTTCGTGCCTTTCATGCGGCTCATCCTGGTCGGCCTGGGGGCTCTGGTGAGGGTTCGGTGACCCCTCCTCAAGGGGGGTGTACTGTTGAGAATTCTGTGGCTGAATTCACTCCTGTGGTCACAAGTGGTACTGCAGCTTCTGAGCTTCCTCCCTCAGGTGTTCTGGTGAGCTCGTTAACTGCTTCATTACTTAACTCCGCCTGATGCTGCTATCCTTGCTCCTTGTCAATGTTTCAGTGTTGGATCTGAGCTTCTCCTGATTGTTCCTGTGACCTGCTGCTCTGTATAGCTAAGTGCTTTTTGCTTTTTTGTTGCTTTTTTTCTGTCCAGCTTGTCTTTTGTTTTGCTGGAAGCTCTGAGACGCAAAGGGTGTACCGCCGTGCCGTTAGTTCGACACGGTGGTTTTTTTTTGCCCCCTTTGCGTGGTTTTGCTTTAGGGTTTTTTGTAGACTGCAAAGTTCGCTTTACTGTCCTCGCTCTGTCCTAGTATATCGGGCCCCACTTTGCTGAATCTATTTCATCCCTACGTTTTGTCTTTTCATCTTACTCACAGTCATTATATGTGGGGGGCTGCCTTTTCCTTTGGGGAATTTCTCTGGGGCAAGTCAGGCCTATTTTTCTATCTTCAGGCTAGCTAGTTTCTTAGGCTGTGCCGAGTTGCCTAGGTAGTTGTTAGGCGCAATCCACAGCCGCTTTTAGTTGTGTTTAGGATAGGATCAGGTGTGCAGTCTACAGAGTATCCACGTCTCAGAGCTCGTTCTTGTATTTTTGGGTATTTGTCAGATCACTGTGTGCGCTCTGATCGCTAAGCACACTGTGTTTCTGGATTGCCTTCATAACACCTGTCATTAGCAAACATAACACCGTGTCCTATATTTACACCAGTAAATACTTTGTGCCAAATTACTATGTCTGAAAGTCAGCAGAGGAGCCCACCCCTTTACCTAAGTATGCCACCCTTTTTTTTTTTGTTTTGTTGTTTTGCGAGTCATTAACATCTATTTATTTTTTGGGAGTACTAACTGTGTCAGACACTCCTTCCAATTGTCCTCCGCTGACCACGCCAATGCTGCCTGTGTACCCCTACCACATAATTGTAACTGCATTGAGCCAAATGTTTTTTATTTTAGGCCTACTAAGTCTGTCTGCGGCCCCTCCTTCCAATTGTCCTCCGCTGACCACACCAATGCTGCCTGTCTACCCCTACCACATAATCGAAGCTGCATTGAGCCTAATTTATTTATTTTAGGCCTACTAAGTTTTTCTGCGGTCCCTCCTTCCAATTGTCCTCCGCTGACCACACCAATGCTGCCTGTGTAGCCCTACCACATAATTCTAACTGCATTGAGCAAAAAAAAAATTTCTTAGGCCTACTAAGTCTGTCTGCGGTCCCTCCTTCCAATTGTCCTCCGCTGACCACATCAATGCTGCCTGTGTACCCCTACCACATCATCGAAGCTGCATTGAGCCTAATTTATATATTTTAGGCCTACTAAGTCTGTCTGCGGTCCCTCCTTCAAATTGTCCTCCGCTGACCACACCAATGCTGCCTGTGTACCTATGTAACCTTTTTTAAACCTGCAGCGAGCCAACTTTGTGGTGTAAGGCCTACTAGCAGTGTCTGTCTGTGCCACTCAATACAGCTGTCCTCCTCTTAAAAAAAAAATGAGCTGCAATTGTCGGGTTTTCAGCCTGTCGGAATTTTAAAACTGCATTGGGGCCACAAGTTTCGTTGGGGTCTACAAACTGTGTCTGCAGCTTCAAGGTGTTCTCAGGTTGCCTCTCCCTAGCTTCTATCTTCAGGCTCTCGTTAAGTAGTTGTTGATATGACACTGCATTAGGCCTACAAGTTGGTTCTAGGCTGTAGAGACTGTGTCTGCCACTCCAAGGTGTTCTCAAGGTTGCCTCTCCCTAGCTTCTATCTTGAAGTTCTTGTTAAGTAGTTGTTGATACGACACTGCATTAGGCCTACAAGTTGGTTCTGGGATCTAGAGATGGTGTCTGCCGCTCCAAGGTGTTCACCAGGTTACCTCTCCCTAGCTTCTATCTTCAAGCTCTTTGTTAAGTAGTTGTTGATATGACACTGCATTAGGCTTACAAGTTGGTTCTGGGTTGTAGAGACAGTGTCTGCCGCTCCAAGGTGTTCTCCAGGTTGCCTCTCCCTAGCTTCTATCTTCAAGCTCTCGTTAAGTAGTTGTTGAAACAACACTGCATTAGGCCTACAAGTTGGTTCTGGGTTGTAGAGGCGATGTGTGCTGCTCCAAGGTGTTCTCAAGGTTGCCTCTCCCTAGCTTCTATCTTGAAGCTCTTGTTAAGTAGTTGTTGATATGACACTGCATTAGGCCTACAAGTTGGGTCTGGGTTGTAGAGACGGTGTCTGCCGCTCCAAGGTGTTCTCAAGGTTGCCTCTCCCTAGCTTCTATCTTGAAGCTCTTGTTAAGTAGTTGTTGATACGACACTGCATTAGGCCTACAAGTTGGTTCTGGGTTCTAGAGACGGTGTCTGCCGCTCCAAGGTGTTCTCCAGGTTGCATCTCCCTAGCTTCTATCTTCAAGCTCTCATTAAGGAGTTGTTGAAACAACACTGCATTAGGCCTACAAGTTGGTTCTGGGTTGTAGAGATGGTGTCTGCTGCTCCAAGGTGTTCTCAAGGTTGCCTCTCCCTAGCTTCTATCTTAGAGCTCTTGTTAAGTCGTTTTTGATATGACACTGCATTAGGCCTACAAGTTGGGTCTGGGTTGTAGAGACGGTGTCTGCCGCTCCAAGGTGTTCTCAAGGTTGCCTCTCCCTAGCTTCTATCTTGAAGCTCTTGTTAAGTAGTTGTTGATACGACACTGCATTAGGCCTACAAGTTGGTTCTGGGTTCTAGAGACGGTGTCTGCCGCTCCAAGGTGTTCTCCAGGTTGCCTCTCCCTAGCTTCTATCTTCAAGCTCTCATTAAGGAGTTGTTGAAACAACACTGCATTAGGCCTACAAGTTGGTTCTGGGTTGTAGAGACGGTGTCTGCTGCTCCAAGGTGTTCTCAAGGTTGCCTCTCCCTAGCTTCTATCTTAGAGCTCTTGTTAAGTCGTTTTTGATATGACACTGCATTAGGCCTACAAGTTGGGTTTGGGTTGTAGAGACGGTGTCTGCCGCTCCAAGGTGTTCTCAAGGTTGCCTCTCCCTATCTTCTATCTTGAAGCTCTTGTTAAGTAGTTGTTGATACGACACTGCATTAGGCCTACAAGTTGGTTCAGGGTTCTAGAGACGGTGTCTGCCGCTCCAAGGTGTTCTCAAGGTTGCCTCTCCCTAGCTTCTATCTTGAAGCTCTTGTTAAGTAGTTGTTGATACGACACTGCATTAGGCCTACAAGTTGGTTCTGGGTTCTAGAGATGGTGTCTGCCACACCAAGGTGTTCTCCAGGTTGCCTCTCCCTAGCTTCTATCTTCAAGCTCTTTGTTAAGTAGTTGTTGATATGACACTGCATTAGGCCTACAAGTTGGTTCTGGGTTCTATAGACAGTGTCTGCCGCTCCAAGGTGTTCTCCAGGTTGCCTCTCCCTAGCTTCTATCTTCAAGCTCTCGTTAAGTAGTTGTTGAAACAACACTGCATTAGGCCTACAAGTTGGTTCTGGGTTGTAGAGGCGGTGTCTGCTGCTCCAAGGTGTTCTCAAGGTTGCCTCTCCCTAGCTTCTATCTTGAAGCTCTTGTTAAGTAGTTGTTGATATGACACTGCATTAGGCCTACAAGTTGGGTCTGGGTTGTAGAGACGGTGTCTGCTGCTCCAAGGTGTTCTCAAGGTTGCCTCTCCCTAGCTTCTATCTTGAAGCTCTTGTTAAGTAGTTGTTGATACGACACTGCATTAGGCCTACAAGTTGGTTCTGGGTTCTAGAGACGGTGTCTGCCGCTCCAAGGTGTTCTCCAGGTTGCCTCTCCCTAGCTTCTATCTTCAAGCTCTCATTAAGGAGTTGTTGAAACAACACTGCATTAGGCCTACAAGTTGGTTCTGGGTTGTAGAGATGGTGTCTGCTGCTCCAAGGTGTTCTCAAGGTTGCCTCTCCCTAGCTTCTATCTTAGAGCTCTTGTTAAGTCGTTTTTGATATGACACTGCATTAGGCCTACAAGTTGGTTCTGGGTTCTAGAGACGGTGTCTGCCGCTCCAAGGTGTTCTCAAGGTTGCCTCTCCCTAGCTTCTATCTTGAAGCTCTTGTTAAGTAGTTGTTGATACGACACTGCATTAGGCCTACAAGTTGGTTCTGGGTTCTAGAGACGGTGTCTGCCACTCCAAGGTGTTCTCCAGGTTGCCTCTCCCTAGCTTCTATCTTGAAGCTCTTGTTAAGAAGTTGTTGAAACAACACTGCATTAGGCCTACAAGTTGGGTCTGGGTTCTAGAGATGGTGTCTGCCGCTCCAAGGTGTTCTCAAAGTACCCTCTCCCTAGCTTCTATCTTGAAGCTCTCGTTAAGTAGTTGTTGAAACCACACTGCATTAGGCCTACAAGTTGGGTCTGGGTTGTAGAGACGGTGTCTGCCGCTCCAAGGTGTTCTCCAGGTTGCCTCTCCCTAGCTTCTATCTTCAAGCTCTCGTTAAGTAGTTGTTGAAACAACACTGCATTAGGCCTACAAGTTGGGTCTGGGTTGTAGAGACGGTGTCTGCCGCTCCAAGGTGTTCTCCAGGTTGCCTCTCTCTAGCTTCTGTCTTGTAGCTCTCGTTAAGTAGTTGTTGATACAACACTGCATTAGGCCTACAAGTTGGGTCTGGGTTCTACAAACGGTGTCTTCCGCTCCAAGGTGTTCTGCAGGTTGCCGTTCCCTAGCTTCTATCTTCAGACTTTCGTTAAATTGTTTTTAATATAACACTGCCTACTAGTAGGGCCTACTTGTTTTGTTGGCCCTACTAATGGTGTCTGCCGCTCCTTGCTGTTCTCCTCCACTGAACAAACCAGTGCCACCTGTTTACTTCTGTTACCAATTTTGAACTCCATTTAGCCTACTTACTGATTTGGGCCTACTCACTGTGTCAGCCTCTTATTACAGTTGTACTCCACTGAACAAAGCAATGCCCCCTGGTTAGTCCTGTTACCAATTTTGAACTGCATTTAGCCCACTATATTATTTGGGCCTATATCTGTGTTTCCTCCTCATCCTGCCAATTGCCCAGCCAGTGATAGATGAGTCTGCTGGTACATTGACCCAGAACGCTACATTCCTCATGCACGCTACACAGCCAGAATGTGACCCTGCTGAAAGTCAGGTTCCCTTTCCCGCATACTATACCACCTTACATGGGGACAAAGAGTAAGGTGCAGATAAAAGTGCAGGTTCCATCATCAGGTGGGGGGGGATACTCGTTGGCGACGTCACTGGCACAGGGCCTCTCATAGTATGCAAAAGTGTCGTTGCCGGTGGGAGGCACCCCCGCCGTGCAAACACACCGCCGTACTTTGAGGGGGCCTGTGCCAGTGCCAATGCCAACGAGTGGGCCCCCCCTGCTTGCTCAGGATCACAGCACTTGCAAAGTTGAAATACCTCTTCCTGCTCCACTGCCGTGATGTGGTCCACATTTCCTGGGCCCACTAAATACTTGAACCAGCCCTACCCCCCAAACTTTAGCCAAATGACCCCCAATTTCCAATGCCTAACTACTAGGGTTGAGCGAAACGGGTCGAACATTTTCAAAAGTCGCCGACTTTTGGCTAAGTCGGGGTTTCATGAAACCCGATCCGACCCCTGTGCGGGGTCGGCCATGCGGTACGCGACTTTCGCGCCAAAGTCGCGTTTCAATGACGCGAAAAGCGCCATTTCTCAGCCAATGAAGGTAAACGCAGAGTGTGGGCAGCGTGATGACATAGGTCCTGGTCCCCACCATCTTAGAGAAGGGCATTGCAGTGATTGGCTTGCTGTCTGCGACGTCACAGGGGCTATAAAGAGGCGTTCCCGCCGACCGCCATCTTACTGCTGCTGATCTGAGCTTAGGGAGAGGTTGCTGCCGCTTTGTCAGAAGCAGGGATAGCGTTAGGCAGGGTCCATTAACCACAAAACCGCTTGTGCTGCAGCGATTTGCACTGTCCAACACCACCCTCGGTGTGCAGGGACAGTGGAAGTTTTTTTTTTTTTTTTTTCCCCTCAGCGCTGTAGCTCATTGGGCTGCCCTAGAAGGCTCCCTGATAGCTGCATTGCTGTGTGTACGCCGCTGTGCAAACCAACTGCTTTTTTCAAAGCACAAATCCTCTTGTTCCTTCCTTTCTGCACAGCTATCTTTTTTGTTTGTCCACACTTTTTATTTCATTTGTGCATCAGTCCACTCCTTATTGCTGCCTGCCATACCTGGCTGAGATTACTGCAGGCAGGGAGATAGTAGCTGCCTGCCATACCTGGCTGAGATTACTGCAGGCAGGGAGATAGTAATTGTAGGACATTCCCTGTGTTTTTTTTTTTTTTTTTTTTGGTGGGAGATTAAGATTGGCAATTTGGCATTTCTGCTAGAGTGCCATCCCTGTGTGTGCCATCTCTCTCACATAGTGGGCCATAGAAAGCCTTTTCATTTTTCTGTATTTTTTTTTGTGGGGTGTATAAATTCTCCCTGATAAAAATACAGTGGGAGATTAATATTGGCCTTTGGGCTTGTGTGCCAGTCCTGAGTGTGCCATCTCTCTCACAAATAGTGGGCCATAGAAAGCCTATTTTATTTTTTTTGGGGTTTTATAAATTCTCCCTGAAAAAAAGGGAGATTAATATTGGCCTCTGGGCTTGTGTGCCAGTCCTGAGCGTGCCATCTGTGCCAGCCCTGAGCGTGCCATCTCTCTCACAAATAGTGGGCCATAGAAAGCCTATTTAATTTTTTTTTTGGTTTTATAAATTCTCCCTGAAAAAAAGGGAGATTAATATTGGCCTCTGGGCTTGTGTGCCAGTTGTGAGCGTGCCATCTGTGCCAGTCCTGAGCGTGCCATCTCTCTCACAAATAGTGGGCCATAGAAAGCCTATTTAATTTTTTTTTTTTGTTTTATAAATTTTCCCTGAAAAAAGGGAGATTAATATTGGCCTCTGGGCTTGTGTGCCAGTTGTGAGCGTGCCATCTGTGCCAGTCCTGAGCGTGCCATCTCTCTCACAAATAGTGGGCCATAGAAAGCCTATTTAATTTTTTTTTTGGTTTTATAAATTTTCCCTGAAAAAAGGGAGATTAATATTGGCCTCTGGGCTTGTGTGCCAGTTGTGAGCGTGCCATCTGTGCCAGTCCTGAGCGTGCCATCTCTCTCACAAATAGTGGGCCATAGAAAGCCTATTTAAATATTTTTTTGGTTTTATAAATTCTCCCAGAAAAAAAGGGAGATTAATATTGGCCTCTGGGCTTCTGTGCCAGTCCTGAGCGTGCCATCTGTGCCAGTCCTGAGCGTCCCATCTCTCTCACAAATAGTGGGCCATAGAAAGCCTATTTTTTTTTTTTTGGGGGTTTTAGAAATTCTCCCTGGAAAAAAAAAGGGAGATTAATATTGCCCTTTGGGCTTGTGTGCCAGTACTAAGCGTTCCATCTCTCTCTCTCTCTCTTAGTCAGTGGGCCATAGAACGCCTATTTTTGGTTTTATTTGTTTTATAAATTCTCCCTGAAAAAATCATTTTATTTTATTTGGTTTCTAAATTCTTCCTGATAAAATCATATTTTTTTTATTATTTTTTTTTCTAAAGTCTCCCTGAAAAAAAAAAAAAAAAAACAACCAAAAAAAACAGTGGGAGATTAATATTGGCCTTTCTGCTTGTGTGCCAGTCTTGACTCCTGGGTGTGCCATCTCTCTCTCTCTCTCTCTCTCTCTCTCTCTCTCTCCAATTGTGGTCCATAGAAAGCCTATATTTTTTTTCCTTGATTTGGGTTCCAAAATCTACCAGAGAAAATAACTCCATCAATCATTGGTAGAAAAATATTGGCCTCTGGGCTTGTGTGCCACTCCTGATTCCTGTGTGCGTCATCTCTCAGTCAGTGGGCCATAGAACGCCTATTTTTGGTTTTATTTGTTTTATAAATTCTCCCTGAAAAAATCATTTTATTTTATTTGGTTTCTAAATTCTTCCTGATAAAATCATATTTTTTTTATTATTTTTTTTTCTAAAGTCTCCCTGAAAAAAAAAAAAAAAAAAAAAAAACAGTGGGAGATTAATATTGGCCTTTCTGCTTGTGTGCCAGTCTTGACTCCTGGGTGTGCCATCTCTCTCTCTCTCTCTCTCTCCAATTGTGGTCCATAGAAAGCCTATATTTTTTTTCCTTGATTTGGGTTCCAAAATCTACCAGAGAAAATAACTCCATCAATCATTGGTAGAAAAATATTGGCCTCTGGGCTTGTGTGCCACTCCTGATTCCTGTGTGCGTCATCTCTCACTCAGTGGCCCATAGAAAGCATATAGTTTGTTACATTTGTTTTCTAAATTCTCCCTGCAAAAATCAATGTTTTTTTTTTGGGGGGGTTTCTAAAGTGTTCCTGAAAAAAATAAAAATAAAAAAAAAATAATAGTGTGACATTAATATTAACATTTGTGCTTCAGTGACAGTCCTGCGTGTGGGGCATCTCTCTAATTTGCAGCCACCAAAAAAAGAGTGTGTAACATTGGGCCTGATTTTCGCTGTGGTCTCACCAACCTGTAAAGGGGTAGCTAAATCATACTGAAGTTATAGCTCACCGTGTAAGTTGTGTGACTGCAACAAATAACGTTAGTTTGGTTACGTTTTTAAAACAATGAGGAAGTCTAGTGGAAGAGGTCGTGGCCGGGGGCGTTCATTGTCAGCTGGTAATGAGGGTAGTGGTAGTGGTGGAGCATCAGGTGGTCGTGGGGAAAAAAATATTGCACCTAAGTCTGGAGCTGTGGAGCCAGGTTCGTCGTCCGGCTACACAAGGCCTCGAACGCTCCCTTTTCTGGGATTAGGAAAACCGCTTTTAAAGCCGGAGCAGCAAGAGCAAGTTTTGGCTTATCTTGCTGACTCAGCCTCTAGCTCTTTTGCCTCCTCTCGTGAAACTGGTAAAAGTAAAAGCAGCGCGTCGTTAGTGGATGTTCACGGTCAGGGACAAGTCACTTCCTTGTCCTCTTCAGCAAAAACAACAACAGAGAAGAATGCAGCAGGCGACACAACGGGTTACTCCATGGAGCTCTTTACACATACCGTCCCTGGCTTAGAAAGTGAAGCAGTTAACAGTCCATGCCCATTACAAATTGAATCTGACATGGAGTGCACTGACGCACAGCCACAGCCAGACTACTATGCTGGTCCTTTGACTCAGACCACAACATTGCCCTCGCAGGGTGCTGATCAAGAATCAGACCCTGATGAGACTATGTTGCCCCATCACGAACGCTATACCACCGAACGACACGGTGACACAGACGAAGTTGCGCAGGAGGTACAAGAAGAGTTATTAGATGACCCAGTTCTTGACCCCGATTGGCAGCCACTGGGGGAACAGGGTGCAGGCGGCAGCAGTTCTGAAGCAGAGGAGGAGGAGGGGCCGCAGCAGGCATCAACATCGCCACAGGTTCCATCTGCCGGGCCCGTATCTTGCCCAAAACGCGTGGCAAAGCCAAAACCTGGTGGAGGACAGCGTGGCCATCCGGTTAAAGCTCAGTCTGCAATGCCTGAAAAGGTATCCGATGCTAGAAAGAGTGCAGTCTGGCATTTTTTTAAACAACATCCAATTGATCAGCGCAAAGTCATCTGTCAAAAATGTTCTACTTCCTTAAGCAGAGGTCAGAATCTGAAAAGTCTCAATACTAGTTGCATGCATAGACATTTAACCACCATGCATTTGAAAGCTTGGACTAACTACCAAACGTCCCTTAAGGTTGTTGCACCCTCGGCCAATGAAGCTAGTCATCAACGCAACATCCCTTCCGGCAGTGTAGGACCACCATTTAGCGCACCACCTGCTGTATCTGTGCAGGTATCTTTGCCAGGCCAAAGCAGTCAGGGTCAGGGAATCACCAGTTTCGTAGTAGGAAACACTGCATCTAGGGCACCGGCGGCAACAATACCATCTCCCACCGTCTCTCAGTCTGCCATGTCCACCGGCACCCCCGCTAGTTCCACGATCTCCATCTCTCCAGTCCAGCTCACCCTACATGAGACTATGGTTAGAAAAAGGAAGTACTTAGCCTCGCATCCGCGTACACAGGGTTTGAACGCCCACATAGCTAGACTAATCTCGTTAGAGATGATGCCCTACCGGTTAGTTGAAAGCGAAGCTTTCAAAGACCTGATGGACTACGCTGTACCACGCTACGAGCTACCCAGTCGACACTTTTTTTCCAGAAAAGCCATCCCAGCCCTCCACCAGCATGTTAAAGAGCGCATCGTCCATGCACTCAGGCAATCTGTGAGCACAAAGGTGCACCTGACAACAGATGCATGGACCAGTAGGCATGGCCAGGGACGTTACGTGTCCATCACGGCACACTGGGTAAATGTGGTGGATTCAGGGTCCACAGGGGACAGCAAGTTTGGGACAGTTCTGCCTAGCCCACGGTCTAGTAAACAGTTGTCTGTAGCCGTTCGCACCCCCTCCTCCTCCTCCTCCTCCTCGTCCTCCTGCAGAAGCAAGAGCTCGTCCACAGACCGCAGTCGCACAAACACTCCATCCGCACCTGCCACTGTTGCACACCAGGTCTCCCATTATGGGGCAGCTACTGGCATACGTCAGCAGGCTGTATTGGCTATGAAGTGTTTGGGCGACAATAGACACACCGCGGAAGTTCTGTCCGAGTTCTTGCAGCAAGAAACGCAGTCGTGGCTGGGCACTGTAGATCTTGAGGCAGGCAAGGTAGTGAGTGATAACGGAAGGAATTTCATGGCTGCCATCTCCCTTTCCCAACTGAAACACATTCCTTGCCTGGCTCACACCTTAAACCTGGTGGTGCAGTGCTTCCTGAAAAGTTATCCGGGGTTATCCGACCTGCTCCTCAAAGTGCGTGGACTTTGCGCACATATCCGCCGTTCGCCTGTACACTCCAGCCGTATGCAGACCTATCAGCGTTCTTTGAACCTTCCCCAGCATCGCCTAATCATAGACGTTGCAACAAGGTGGAACTCAACACTGCACATGCTTCAGAGACTGTGCGAACAGAGGCGGGCTGTTATGTTTTTGTGGGAGGATACACATACACGGGCAGGCAGTAGGATGGCAGACATGGAGTTGTCAGGTGTGCAGTGGTCGAAGATTCAAGACATGTGTCAAGTCCTTCAGTGTTTTGAGGAATGCACACGGCTGGTTAGTGCAGACAACGCCATAATAAGCATGAGCATCCCCCTAATGCGTCTGCTGATGCAAAGTTTGACGCACATAAAGGATCAGGCGTCTGCACCAGAGGAAGAGGAAAGCCTTGATGACAGTCAGCGATTGTCTGGTCAGGGCAGTGTACATGACGAGGTACCGGGCGAAGAGGAGGTGGAGGATGAGGAGGATGATGGGGATGAGTATATTTTTAATGAGGAAGCTTTCCCGGGGGCACGGGAAATTGGTGGCGTGGCAAGGCCGGGTTCTGGTTTTTTGAGGGACACAAGTGACGTAGATTTGCCTGCAACTGCCCCTCAACCAAGCACAACCGCAGATTTGACAACGGGAACTTTGGCCCACATGGCGGATTATGCCTTGCGTATCCTCAAAAGGGACACACGCATTACAAAAATGATGAACGATGACGATTACTGGTTGGCCTGCCTCCTTGATCCTCGCTATAAAGGCAAATTGCAAAATATTATGCCACATGAGAACTTGGAACTAATATTAGCAACAAAACAATCAACTCTTGTTGACCGTTTGCTTCTGGCATTCCCTGCACACAGCGCCCGTGATCGTTCTCACACGAGCTCCAGGGGCCAGCAGACCAGAGGTGTTAGAGGGGCAGAAATCAGAAGTGGCGTTGGCCAGAGGGGTTTTCTGACCAGGTTGTGGAGTGATTTTTCTATGACCGCAGACAGGACAGGTACTGCAGCATCAATTCAAAGTGACAGGAGACAACATTTGTCCAGTATGGTTACAAACTATTTTTCATCCCTTATCGACGTTCTCCCTCAACCGTCATTCCCATTTGATTACTGGGCATCCAAATTAGACACCTGGCCAGAATTGGCAGAATATGCATTGCAGGAGCTTGCTTGCCCGGCAGCTAGTGTCCTATCAGAAAGAGTATTCAGTGCTGCAGGTTCAATACTAACAGAAAAAAGGACTCGTCTGGCTACCCAAAATGTAGATGATCTAACCTTCATTAAAATGAACCACAACTGGATTTCAAAATCTTTTGCCCCACCCTGCCCGGCTGACACCTAGCTTTCCTATGAAAAGGTCTTGCCTGTGGACTATTCTGAATGACTTTTCCAATCTCGTAATTTTCTTCACCTGATTGTCCAGCATACGACATGTTTCCACCTCACGAAATGGCCAAACTCCCCACACGGGGCCGTGCTATCGCCACTTTGCGCTTGGACCCTTGAGAGTGCTGTTTGTCTGAAGAGGTGGGTGTGGCCGCTTTTGGTCGACGGCACTGCCACTGGGTCCCTCATAGTACAATAAAGTGTCTCTGGCGGTGGTGGTGCGCACCCAACGTCAGACACACCGTTGTAATATGAAGGGCCCTGTGCCTGTACCGCCGGCCACAAGCCAGTTCCCCCCCCAGCTCAAACAGTGCTCTACCACTAGCAAAATTATCTCTCACAGCTTCACCAATGTGTAGTCTAGGCGCTGACATCCTTCAATGCCTGGCACTGACAATACCATTGTTTTGACATTTTTGTTATGTTAGGCCTTCGAAGCCTGTCTGCGGTCCCTTCTTTCTACAACTACTACACTGACCAGGCCACTGCTGGCCGTGTTACCCTGGAACCAATTTAAAAGTGCCTATAGTCAGCCCAATTTTGTTATGTTAGGCCTTCGAAGACTGTCTGCCGTCACTCCTTCCACTAGACTTCCACTGACCATACACTGCTGCCCATGTACCCCTGGAACCAATTTAAAGTGCCTACAGCCAGCCCAATTTTGTTATGTTAGGCCTTGGAAGCCTGTCTGCGGTCACTCCTTCCACTAGACTTCCACTGACCAGACCACTGCTGCCCATGTACCCCTGGAACCAATTTAAAAGTGCCTACAGCCAGCCCAAGTTTGTTATGTTAGGCCTTCGAAGCCTGTCTGCGGTCACTCCTTCCACTAGACTTCCACTGACCAGACCACTGCTGCCCGTGTACCCCTGGAACCAATTTAAAAGTGCCTACAGCCAGCCCAAGTTTGTTATGTTAGGCCTTGGAAGCCTGTCTGCGGTCACTCCTTCCACTAGACTTCCACTGACCATACACTGCTGCCCATGTACCCCTGGAACCAATTTAAAGTGCCTACAGCCAGCCCAATTTTGTTATGTTAGGCCTTGGAAGCCTGTCTGCGGTCACTCCTTCCACTAGACTTCCACTGACCAGACCACTGCTGCCCATGTACCCCTGGAACCAATTTAAAAGTGCCTACAGCCAGCCCAAGTTTGTTATGTTAGGCCTTCGAAGCCTGTCTGCGGTCACTCCTTCCACTAGACTTCCACTGACCAGACCACTGCTGCCCGTGTACCCCTGGAACCAATTTAAAAGTGCCTACAGCCAGCCCAAGTTTGTTATGTTAGGCCTTGGAAGCCTGTCTGCGGTCACTCCTTCCACTAGACTTCCACTGACCAGACCACTGCTGCCCGTGTACCCCTGGAACCAATTTAAAAGTGCCTACAGCCAGCCCAAGTTTGTTATGTTAGGCCTTGGAAGCCTGTCTGCGGTCACTCCTTCCACTAGACTTCCACTGACCATACACTGCTGCCCATGTACCCCTGGAACCAATTTAAAAGTGCCTACAGCCAGCCCAAGTTTGTTATGTTAGGCCTTCGAAGCCTGTCTGCGGTCACTCCTTCCACTAGACTTCCACTGACCAGACCACTGCTGCCCGTGTACCCCTGGAACCAATTTAAAATTGCCTACAGCCATGTTTTATTATTTTAGGCCTTCGATGCCTGTCTGCGGTCACTCCTTCCACTAGGCCTCCACTGACCACACCACTGCTGCCCGTGTACCCCTGGAACCAATTTAAAATTGCCTACAGCCAGCCCAATTTTTTTATTTTAGGCCTTCGATGCCTGTCTGCGGTCCATTCTTTCAACTACTACTACACTGACCAGGGCACTGCTGCCCAAGTACCCCTGGAACCAATTTAAAATTGACTACAGCCATGTGTTAATATTTTAGGCCTTCGATGCCTGTCTGTGGTCACTCCTTCCACTAGGCCTCCACTGACCACACCACTGCTGCCCGTGTACCCCTGGAACCAATTTAAAATTGCCTACAGCCATGTGTGATTATTTTAGGCCTTCGATGCCTGTCTGCGGTCACTCCTTCCACTAGGCCTCCACTGACCACACCACTGCTGCCCGTGTAACCCTGGAACCAATTTAAAATTGCCTACAGCTATGTGTTATTATTTTAGGCCTTCGATGCCTGTCTGCGGTCACTCCTTCCACTAGGCCTCCACTGACCACACCACTGCTGCCCGTGTACCCCTGGAACCAATTTAAAATTGCCTACAGCCAGCCCAATTTTTTTATTTTAGGCCTTCGATGCCTGTCTGCGGTCCATTCTTTCAACTACTACTACACTGACCAGGGCACTGCTGCCCAAGTACCCCTGGAACCAATTTAAAATTGACTACAGCCATGTGTTAATATTTTAGGCCTTCGATGCCTGTCTGTGGTCACTCCTTCCACTAGGCCTCCACTGACCACACCACTGCTGCCCGTGTACCCCTGGAACCAATTTAAAATTGCCTACAGCCATGTGTGATTATTTTAGGCCTTCGATGCCTGTCTGCGGTCACTCCTTCCACTAGGCCTCCACTGACCACACCACTGCTGCCCGTGTAACCCTGGAACCAATTTAAAATTGCCTACAGCCATGTGTTATTATTTTAGGCCTTCGATGCCTGTCTGCGGTCACTCCTTCCACTAGGCCTCCACTGACCACACCACTGCTGCCCGTGTAACCCTGGAACCAATTTAAAATTGCCTACAGCCATGTGTTATTATTTTAGGCCTTCGATGCCTGTCTGCGGTCACTCCTTCCACTAGGCCTCCACTGACCACACCACTGCTGCCCGTGTACCCCTGGAACCAATTTAAAATTGCCTACAGCCAGCCCAATTTTTTTATTTTAGGCCTTCGATGCCTGTCTGCGGTCCATTCTTTCAACTACTACTACACTGACCAGGGCACTGCTGCCCAAGTACCCCTGGAACCAATTTAAAATTGACTACAGCCATGTGTTAATATTTTAGGCCTTCGATGCCTGTCTGTGGTCACTCCTTCCACTAGGCCTCCACTGACCACACCACTGCTGCCCGTGTACCCCTGGAACCAATTTAAAATTGCCTACAGCCATGTGTGATTATTTTAGGCCTTCGATGCCTGTCTGCGGTCACTCCTTCCACTAGGCCTCCACTGACCACACCACTGCTGCCCGTGTACCCCTGGAACCAATTTAAAATTGCCTACAATCAGCCCAATTTTTTTATTTTAGGCCTTCGATGCCTGTCTGCGGTCCATTCTTTCAACTACTACTACACTGACCAGGGCACTGCTGCCCAAGTACCCCTGGAACCAATTTAAAATTGACTACAGCCATGTGTTAATATTTTAGGCCTTCGATGCCTGTCTGTGGTCACTCCTTCCACTAGGCCTCCACTGACCACACCACTGCTGCCCGTGTACCCCTGGAACCAATTTAAAATTGCCTACAGCCATGTGTGATTATTTTAGGCCTTCGATGCCTGTCTGCGGTCACTCCTTCCACTAGACTTCCACTGACCATACACTGCTGCCCATGTACCCCTGGAACCAATTTAAAAGTGCCTACAGCCATGTGTTATTATTTTAGGCCTTCGATGCCTGTCTGCGGTCACTCCTTCCACTAGGCCTCCACTGACCACACCACTGCTGCCCGTGTACCCCTGGAACCAATTTAAAATTGCCTACAGCCAGCCCAATTTTTTTATTTTAGGCCTTCGATGCCTGTCTGCGGTCCATTCTTTCAACTACTACTACACTGACCAGGGCACTGCTGCCCAAGTACCCCTGGAACCAATTTAAAATTGACTACAGCCATGTGTTAATATTTTAGGCCTTCGATGCCTGTCTGTGGTCACTCCTTCCACTAGGCCTCCACTGACCACACCACTGCTGCCCGTGTACCCCTGGAACCAATTTAAAATTGCCTACAGCCATGTGTGATTATTTTAGGCCTTCGATGCCTGTCTGCGGTCACTCCTTCCACTAGACTTCCACTGACCATACACTGCTGCCCATGTACCCCTGGAACCAATTTAAAAGTGCCTACAGCCAGCCCAAGTTTGTTATGTTAGGCCTTCGAAGCCTGTCTGCGGTCACTCCTTCCACTAGACTTCCACTGACCAGACCACTGCTGCCCGTGTACCCCTGGAACCAATTTAAAATTGCCTACAGCCATGTTTTATTATTTTAGGCCTTCGATGCCTGTCTGCGGTCACTCCTTCCACTAGGCCTCCACTGACCACACCACTGCTGCCCGTGTACCCCTGGAACCAATTTAAAATTGCCTACAGCCAGCCCAATTTTTTTATTTTAGGCCTTCGATGCCTGTCTGCGGTCCATTCTTTCAACTACTACTACACTGACCAGGGCACTGCTGCCCAAGTACCCCTGGAACCAATTTAAAATTGACTACAGCCATGTGTTAATATTTTAGGCCTTCGATGCCTGTCTGTGGTCACTCCTTCCACTAGGCCTCCACTGACCACACCACTGCTGCCCGTGTACCCCTGGAACCAATTTAAAATTGCCTACAGCCATGTGTGATTATTTTAGGCCTTCGATGCCTGTCTGCGGTCACTCCTTCCACTAGGCCTCCACTGACCACACCACTGCTGCCCGTGTAACCCTGGAACCAATTTAAAATTGCCTACAGCCATGTGTTATTATTTTAGGCCTTCGATGCCTGTCTGCGGTCACTCCTTCCACTAGGCCTCCACTGACCACACCACTGCTGCCCGTGTACCCCTGGAACCAATTTAAAATTGCCTACAGCCAGCCCAATTTTTTTATTTTAGGCCTTCGATGCCTGTCTGCGGTCCATTCTTTCAACTACTACTACACTGACCAGGGCACTGCTGCCCAAGTACCCCTGGAACCAATTTAAAATTGACTACAGCCATGTGTTAATATTTTAGGCCTTCGATGCCTGTCTGTGGTCACTCCTTCCACTAGGCCTCCACTGACCACACCACTGCTGCCCGTGTACCCCTGGAACCAATTTAAAATTGCCTACAGCCATGTGTGATTATTTTAGGCCTTCGATGCCTGTCTGCGGTCACTCCTTTCACTAGACTTCCACTGACCATACACTGCTGCCCATGTACCCCTGGAACCAATTTAAAAGTGCCTACAGCCAGCCCAAGTTTGTTATGTTAGGCCTTCGAAGCCTGTCTGCGGTCACTCCATCCACTAGACTTCCACTGACCAGACCACTGCTGCCCGTGTACCCCTGGAACCAATTTAAAATTGCCTACAGCCATGTTTTATTATTTTAGGCCTTCGATGCCTGTCTGCGGTCACTCCTTCCACTAGGCCTCCACTGACCACACCACTGCTGCCCGTGTACCCCTGGAACCAATTTAAAATTGCCTACAGCCAGCCCAATTTTTTTATTTTAGGCCTTCGATGCCTGTCTGCGGTCCATTCTTTCAACTACTACTACACTGACCAGGGCACTGCTGCCCGTGTACCCCTGGAACCAATTTAAAATTGCCTACAGCCATGTGTTATTATTTTAGGCCTTCGATGCCTGTCTGTGGTCCCTCCTTCCACTAGGCCTCCACTGACCTGTCTACTGCGGCCCGTGTACCCCTTGAACCAACCTAATAAAATATTTAAAAAATTAATTTGATTATAAAAAATAAGATCGTGTTGAGATCTCAAATGCAGACATTTTAACAATCAAAACAAACACACAACAAATATCTGGAACTGTACTACAAAGGTCCAACAGCTACAATTTCTTTCTCCTGCAAGAAGTTAACTGAAAGTTTTTTGGAGTTGTTAACACAGATATGGCATCCACCGAGTGTTGTCCTGTCGCGTCTCCTTTAAATTATTTCCAATAAGATGTTAAACTATTAATTTAATAAAATCAATAATTAAAAAAATAATTGAGTAAGTCAAAAGCACATTGCAAATAAACATTAATTACAAATCAAGAAGCATGGCGCGTCCGAGGGTGAGTAGATACCGAATAAGAATATAATCACCCTCGGACGCGCAATGCTTATTTACAACAGCCTTCCTTCCTAAGAATCAGCCCTTCCGTGGTGTAGAGAGAGGTTGTGTTACACTCCAAGGTGTTCCCCAGGTTGCCTTTCCTGAGCTTCGATCTTCCGGCTCTCGTTTAGTAGCTGTTGGAAACTACGCTGCATTAGGCCTACTAATTGTGTATGGGGTGTAGAGACAGGTTGTGTTACACTCCAAGGTTTTCACCAGGTTGCCTTTCCTGAGCTTCGATCTTCATGCTCTCGTTTAGTAGGTGTCGGAAAGTAGGCTGCATTAGGCCTACAAATTGGGTATGGGGTGGAGAGAGATGGTGTGTTACACTCCAAGGTGTTCCCCAGGTTTCCTTGCCATTGCTTCGGTCTTCCGACTCTCGTTTAGTAGTTGTAGAAAAGTACACAGCATTAGGCCTACAAAATGGGTATGGGGTGGAGAGAGATGGTGTGTTACACTCCAAGGTGTTCCCCAGGTTGCCTTTCCTGAGCTTCGATCTTCATGCTCTCGTTTAGTAGGTGTCGGAAAGTAGGCTGCATTAGGCCTAAAAAATGGGGAATGGGGTGGAGAGAGATGGTGTGTTACACTCCAAGGTGTTCCCCAGGTTTCCTTGCCATTGCTTCGGTCTTCCGACTCTCGTTTAGTAGTTGTAGAAAAGTACACTGCATTAGGCCTAAAAAATGGGTATGGGGTGGAGAGAGATGGTGTGTTACACTCCAAGGTGTTCCCCAGGTTGCCTTTCCTGAGCTTCGATCTTCATGCTCTCGTTTAGTAGGTGTCGGAAAGTAGGCTGCATTAGGCCTACAAATTGGGTATGGGGTGGAGAGAGATGGTGTGTTACACTCCAAGGTGTTCCCCAGGTTTCCTTGCCATTGCTTCGGTCTTCCGACTCTCGTTTAGTAGTTGTAGAAAAGTACACAGCATTAGGCCTACAAAATGGGTATGGGGTGGAGAGAGATGGTGTGTTACACTCCAAGGTGTTCCCCAGGTTGCCTTTCCTGAGCTTCTATCTTCAGGCTCTCATTAAATTGTGGTTAAATGGAACAACTGCATTTGGCGTACTAGTTGGTTTGGGGCCTACTATCGGTGTCTGCCACTCCTTGCTGTTCTCCTGGTTTCCTGTCCTGAAATTCCATTTTCAGCCTCTCGTTAAGTAGTTGTTAATGTTAGACTGCATTTGGCCTACTAGTTGGGTTGGGGCCTACTATCGGTGTCTGCCACTCCTTGCTGTTCTCCTCCACTGAACAAAGCTGTGCCGCCTGTTTACTACGGTTGCCAATTTTGAACTGCATTTCGACTACTTACTGATTTGGCCCTACTCTCTGTGTCAGCCTCTCATTCCAGTTGTCCTCCACTGCAATGCCCCCTGGTTATTCCTGTGTTACCAATTTTGAACTGCATTTAGCCCACTTTCTTCTTTGGGCCTATATCTGTGTTTCCACTTCATCTTGCCCATTGCCCAGCCAGTGATAGATGAGTCTGCTGGTACATTGACCCATAACGCAACATTCCCCGTGCACGCTACACAACAACATTGTGACCCTGCTGAAAGTCAGGTTGCTCTTCCCGCATACCATACCACCTTACACGGGGACAAAGAGGAAGGTGCAGATGAAAGTGCAGGTTCCTTCATCAGGTGGGGGGAGGAATACTAGTTGGCGACGTCACTGGCACAGGGCCTCTCATAGTACGCAAAAGTGTTGCTGCCGGTGGGAGGCGCCCCCGCCGTGCAAACACACCGCTGTACTTTGAGGGGCCCTGTGCCAGTGCCAATGCCAACGAGTGGGCCCCCCCCTGCTTGCTCAGGATCACAGCACTTGCAAAGTTGAAATACTTACCTCTCCCTGCTCCACTGCCGTGACGTGGTCCAGATTTACTGGGCCCACTAATTACTTGAACCAGCCCTACCCCCCACAACTTTAGCCAAATGACCCCCAATTTCAAATGCCTTCCAATTATTTTAAGGTAAATTACGCTTGACAAGCTTCATTAAGAAGAATGGATGGTTTTGACATTAAAATGGGCACTCTAGGTGTTTTCCTGGCCCCCACTCACTGCCGACTATGCTGCCCCATTGACTTGCATTGGGTTTCGTGTTTCGGTCGATCCCGACTTTACGTCATAATCGGCCGATTTCACTCGACCCGACTTTGGACATAGTCGGGTTTCGCAAAACCCGGCTCGACTCTAAAAAGGTCAAGGTCGCTCAACTCTACTAACTACTATTATAAGGTAAATTAAGATTGGCAAGCTTCAGTAACAAGAATTGATGTTTTTGCCATTAAAATGGGCACTGTAGGTGTTTTCCTGGCCCCCACTCACTGCCGACTATGCTTCCCCATTGACTTGCATTGGGTTTCGTGTTTCGGTCGATCCCCGACTTTTCGAGAAAATCGACCGATTTCACTCGACTCGACTTTTGAGATAGTCGGGTTTCGCAAAACCCAACTCGACCCCAAAAAAGGAAAAGTCGCTCAACACTACTTATGACCTAGTGATATTTCAGTTTTCTTTTTTATTAAATTTGCACACATTTCTACATTTCTGTTTTTTTTTTCAGTCAAGATGGGGTGTTGTTGTGAGTTCTGTGGTCAGGCTCCCTCCTGTGGTCATATGTGGTACTGCGGCTGGTTCTGTCTATGAGCTTTCTTTGGTGGATGTGAGTGGGGCTGCGGCTTCTGAGTTTCCTTCCTCAGGTGACGAGGTTAAGTCGTTAGGTGCTGCTCTATTTAACTCCACCTAGTTCTTTGTTCCTGGCCTCCAGTCAATGTTCCAGTATTGGTCTTGCTCTCTCCTGGATCGTTTTTGTGGCCTGTCTTCACTGCATAAGCTAAGTTCTGCTTGTGTTACTTTTGTTTGCTATTTTTTCTGTCCAGCTTGCTATATTGGTTTTTCTTGCTTGCTGGAAGCTCTGGGACGCAGAGGGAGCACCTCCGTACCGTTTTTGCGCCCTCTGCGTGGTTGTTTGTAGGTTTTTGTGCTGACCGCAAAGCTATCTTTCCTATCCTCGGTCTATTCAGTAAGTCGGGCCTCACTTTGCTAAAACCTATTTCATCTCTGTGTTAGTATTTTCATTTTTACTCACAGTCATTATATGTGGGGGGCTGCCTTTTCCCTTGGGGAATTTCTCTGAGGCAAGGTAGGCTTATTTTTCTATCTTCAGGGCTAGCTAGTTTCTCAGGCTGTGCCCGAGGCGCCTAGGTCTGGTCAGGAGCGCTCCACGGCTACCTCTAGTGTGGTGTAATAGGATTAGGGATTGCGGTCAGCAGAGTTCCCACGTCTCAGAGCTCGTCCTATGTTATTAGTAACTATAAGGTCACTTTGTGTGCTCTTAACCACCAGGTCCATTGTGTTTCTGAATCACCAGTTTCTAACAGTACTGGAGGCCCAAAGTACTAATGCTTCTCAATAGAGGGAAAAGAGAAGTTCTGAGACCATTTTTTTTTCTCTTCACTGTGTTTTGTCTTTCTTTTCCCCTAGACATTTGGGTGGTTCAGGACACAGGTGTAGTGATGGACATTAAAGGTCTGTCTTCTTGTGTGGATAATCTCACTGCAAGAGTACAAACAATTCAAGACATTATGGTTCAGAAATCTATGTTAGAACCTAGAATTCCTATTCCTGAATTATTTTCTGGAGATAGAGCTAAGTTTCTGAATTTCAAAAATAATTGCAAACTGTTTCTGGCTTTGAAACCCCGCTCCTCTGGTGACCCAGTTCAACAAGTTAAGATCATTATTTCTTTATTACGTGGCGACCCTCAAGACTGTGCATTTTCCCTTGCGCCAGGAGATCCTGCATTATGTAATATTGATGCGTTTTTTCTGGCGCTCGGATTGCTTTATGATGAACCTAATTCAGTAGATCAGGCAGAGAAAAATTTGCTGGCTCTGTGTCAGGGTCAGGATGAGGTAGAGATATATTGTCAGAAGTTTAGGAAGTGGTCTGTGCTCACTCAATGGAATGAATGTGCGCTGGCAGCAATTTTCAGAAAGGGTCTCTCTGAAGCCCTTAAGGATGTCATGGTGGGATTTCCTATGCCTGCTGGTCTGAATGAGTCTATGTCTTTGGCCATTCAGATCGATCGACGCTTACGTGAGCGTAAAACTGTGCACCATTTGGCGGTATTATCTGAGTATAAACCTGAACCTATGCAATGTGATAGGACTTTGACCAGAGCTGAACGGCAAGAACACAGACGTCGGAATGGGCTGTGTTTTTACTGTGGTGATTCCACTCATGCTATTTCCGATTGTCCTAAGCGCACTAAGCGGTTCGCTAGGTCTGCCACCATTGGTACGGTACAGTCGAAATTTCTTTTGTCCGTTACTTTGATCTGCTCTTTGTCATCCTATTCTGTCATGGCATTTGTGGATTCAGGCGCTGCCCTGAATTTGATGGACTTGGAGTTTGCTAGGCGCTGTGGGTTTTTCTTGGAGCCCTTGCAGTATCCTATTCCATTGAGAGGAATTGATGCTACGCCTTTGGCCAAGAATAAGCCTCAGTACTGGACCCAACTGACCATGTGCATGGCTCCTGCGCATCAGGAGGATATTCGCTTTCTGGTGTTACAGAATCTGCCTGATGTGGTCGTGTTGGGGTTGCCATGGCTACAAGTCCATAACCCAGTATTGGATTGGAAGTCTATGTCTGTGTCCAGCTGGGGTTGTCAGGGGGTACATTGTGATGTTCCATTTCTGACTATCTCATCATCCACCCCTTCTGAGGTCCCAGAGTTCTTGTCGGATTACCGGGATGTATTTGATGAGCCCAAGTCCAGTGCCCTACCTCCGCATAGGGATTGTGATTGTGCTATCGATTTGATTCCTGGTAGTAAGTTTCCTAAAGGTCGACTGTTTAATTTATCTATGCCTGAGCACACCGCTATGCGGAGTTACGTAAAGGAATCCTTGGAGAAGGGTCATATTCGCCCGTCGTCGTCGCCATTGGGAGCAGGGTTCTTTTTTGTGGCCAAGAAGGATGGTTCGCTGAGACCTTGTATTGATTACCGCCTTCTAAATAAAATCACAGTCAAATTTCAGTACCCCTTGCCGCTGCTGTCTGATTTTTTTGCTCGGATTAAGGGGGCTTGTTGGTTCACCAGGATGGATCTTCGTGGTGCGTATAATCTTGTGCGTATTAAACAGGGCGATGAATGGAAAACGGCATTTAATACGCCCGAGGGCCATTTTGAGTACCTGGTTATGCCATTCGGGCTTTCTAATCCTCCATCAGTATTTCAGTCCTTTATGCATAACATCTTCCGAGAGTACCTGGATAAATTCCTGATTGTATACTTGGATGATATTTTGGTCTTCTCGGGTGATTGGGAGTCTCACGTGAAGCAGGTTAGAATGGTGTTCCAGGTCCTGCGTGCGAATTCTTTGTTTGTGAAGGGGTCAAAGTGTCTCTTTGGTGTTCAGAAGGTTTCATTTTTGGGTTTCATTTTTCCCCTTCTACTACCGAGATGGACCCTGTTAAAGTTCAGGCCATTTATGATTGGACTCAGCCGACATCTCTGAAGAGTCTGCAAAAGTTCCTGGGCTTTGCTAATTTTTATCGTCGCTTCATCAATAATTTTTCTAGTATTGCTAAATTGTTGACTGATTTAACCAAGAAGGGTGCTGATGTGGTCAATTGGTCTTCTGCTGCTGTGGAAGCTTTTCAGGAGTTGAAGCGTCATTTTAGTTCTGCCCCTGTGTTTTGCCAACCAGATGTTTCGCTCCCGTTCCAGGTCGAGGTTAATGCTTCTGAGATTGGAGCAGGGGCTGTTTTATCGCAAAGAAGTTCTGATGGCTCGGTGATGAAACCACGTGCCTTCTTTTCCAGGAAGTTTTCGCCTGCTGAGCGTAATTATGATGTTGGCAATCGAGAGTTGCTGGCCATGAAGTGGGCATTCGAGGAGTGGCGTCATTGGCTTGAAGGAGCTAAGCATCGCGTGGTGGTCTTGACTGATCACAAGAACTTGACGTATCTCGAGTCTGCCAAACGGTTGAATCCTAGACAGGCTCATTGGTCGCTGTTTTTCTCCCGTTTTGACTTTGTGGTTTCGTACCTTCCGGGCTCTAAAAATGTGAAGGCGGATGCCCTGTCTAGGAGTTTTGTGCCCGACTCTCCGGGGTTGCATGAGCCGGCGGGTATTCTAAAAGAGGGGGTAATTTTGTCTGCCATCTCCCCTGATTTGCGGCGGGTGCTGCAAAAATTTCAGGCTAATAGACCTGACCGTTGCCCAGCGGAGAAACTGTTTGTCCCTGATAAATGAACGTGTAGAGTTATCTCTGAGGTTCATTGTTCGGTGTTGGCTGGTCATCCTGGAATCTTTGGTACCAGAGATATGGTGGCTAGATCCTTTTGGTGGCCGTCTCTGTCGCGGGATGTGCGTTCGTTTGTGCAGTCCTGTGGGATTTGTGCTCGGGCTAAGCCCTGCTGGTCTCGTGCCAGTGGGTTGCTTTTGCCCATGCCGG
The DNA here is from genome assembly GCF_032444005.1 of Ranitomeya imitator. Classification (NCBI taxonomy): domain Eukaryota; kingdom Metazoa; phylum Chordata; class Amphibia; order Anura; family Dendrobatidae; genus Ranitomeya; species Ranitomeya imitator. The sequence continues at coordinate 382,913,471 of NC_091284.1, forward strand.
TCCCGAAGAGGCCCTGGACACATATCTCTATGGATTTTATTTCAGATCTCCCCATCTCTCAAAAGATGTCGGTCATTTGGGTGGTTTGTGATCACTTCTCTAAGATGGTCCATTTGGTACCCTTGTCTAAATTGCCTTCCTCCTCTGATTTGGTGCCATTGTTTTTCCAGCATGTGGTTCGTTTACATGGCATTCCGGAGAATATCGTTTCTGACAGAGGTTCCCAGTTTGTTTTGAGGTTTTGGCGAGCCTTTTGTGCTAGGATGGGCATTGATTTGTCTTTTTCCTCGGCTTTCCATCCTCAGACAAATGGCCAAACTGAACGAACCAATCAGACCTTGGAAACATATCTGAGATGTTTTGTTTCTGCTGATCAGGATGATTGGGTGTCCTTTTTGCCTTTGGCTGAGTTCGCCCTTAATAATCAGGCCAGCTCTGCTACTTTGGTTTCGCCGTTTTTCTGCAATTCTGGTTTCCATCCTCGTTTCTCTTCAGTGCAGGTTGAGTCTTCAGACTGTCCTGGTGTGGATACTGTGGTGGATAGGTTGCAGCAGATTTGGACTCATGTAGTGGACAATTTGACATTGTCCCAGGAGAAGGCTCAACGTTTTGCTAACCGCAGGCGCTGTGTGGGTCCCCGACTTCGTGTTGAGGATTTGGTTTGGTTGTCATCTCGTTATATTCCTATGAAAGTTTCCTCTCCTAAGTTTAAGCCTCGTTTCATTGGTCCGTATAGGATTTCTGAGGTTCTTAATCCTGTGTCTTTTCGTTTGACCCTTCCAGCTTCTTTTTCCATCCATAATGTATTCCATAGGTCATTGTTGCGGAGATACGTGGCACCTGTGGTTCCATCCGTTGATCCTCCTGCCCCTGTTTTGGTTGAGGGGGAGTTGGAGTATATAGTGGAGAAGATTTTGGATTCTCATATTTCGAGATGGAAACTCCAGTACCTGGTTAAGTGGAAGGGTTATGGTCAGGAGGATAATTCCTGGGTCTTTGCCTCTGATGTTCATTCTACCGATCTGGTTCGTGCCTTTCATTTGGCTCATCCTGGTCGGCCTGGGGGCTCTGGTGAGGGTTCGGTGACCCCTCCTCAAGGGGGGGTACTGTTGTGAGTTCTGTGGTCAGGCTCCCTCCTGTGGTCATGAGTGGTACTGCGGCTGGTTCTGTCTATGAGCTTCCTTTGGTGGATGTGAGTGGGGCTGCGGCTTCTGAGTTTCCTTCCTCAGGTGATGAGGTTAAGTCGTTAGGTGCTGCTCTATTTAACTCCACCTAGTTCTTTGTTCCTGGCCTCCAGTCAATGTTCCAGTATTGGTCTTGCTCTCTCCTGGATCGTTTTTGTAGCCTGTCTTCACTGCATAAGCTAAGTTCTGCTTGTGTTACTTTTGTTTGCTATTTTTTCTGTCCAGCTTGCTATATTGGTTTTTCTTGCTTGCTGGAAGCTCTGGGACGCAGAGGGAGCACCTCCATACCGTTAGTCGGTGCGGAGGGTCTATTTGCGCCCTCTGCGTGGTTGTTTGTAGGTTTTTGTGCTGACCGCAAAGCTATCTTTCCTATCCTCGGTCTATTCAGTAAGTCGGGCCTCACTTTGCTAAAACCTATTTCATCTCTGTGTTTGTATTTTCATCTTTACTCACAGTCATTATATGTGGGGGGCTGCCATTTCCTTTAGGGAATTTCTCTGAGGCAAGGTAGGCTTATTTTTCTATCTTCAGGGCTAGCTAGTTTCTCAGGCTGTGCCCGAGGCGCCTAGGTCTGGTCAGGAGCGCTCCACGGCTACCTCTAGTGTGGTGTGATAGGATTAGGGATTGCGGTCAGCAGAGTTCCCACGTCTCAGAGCTCGTCCCATGTTATTAGTAACTATCAGGTCACTTTGTGGCTCTTAACCACCAGGTCCATTGTGTTTCTGAATCACCAGTTTATACCAGGTGTAGAGTATATATTCATTTTAAAAAAAATGAACTTTTTGAATTTACCAAATGGCTGCAATGAAACAAAGAGTGAAAAATTTAAAGGGGTCTGAATACTCTCCGTACCCACGGTACATGTATAAATATAAAGATATAAATAAAGATGGCCGCGGCATCCGGGTCCTGCAGGGAGGGAGGTGGCTTACCAAGTGCCTGCTCAGAGCAGGCGCTTGGTAAGCCTGCAGTGCTTTAAGTTAGATCACTGATCTGACAGAGTGCTGTGCAATCTGTCAGATCAACGATCTGTGATGTCCCCCCTGGGACAAAATAAAAAAGTTTTTAAAAAAAATTCCACATGTGTAAAAAAAAAGAAAAACAAAATTCCTAAATAAAGAAAAAAGAATATATATTATTCCCATAAATACATTTCTTTATCTAAATAAATAAAAAAAAAACAATAAAAGTACACATATTTAGTATCGCTGCATCTGTAACGTCCCAACCTATAAAACTGTTCCACAAGTTAACCCCTTCAGTAAACACCTTAAGAAAAAAAAAAAACGAGGCAAAAAACAATGCTTTATTATCATACCGCCGAACAAAAAGTAGAATAACACGCAATAAAAAAGACCGATATAAAAAAACATGGTACCGCTGAAAACGTCATCTTGTCCCGCAAAATACGAGCTGCCATACAGCATCATCAGCAAAGTTATAGTCCTCAGAATAAAGCAATGCAAAAATAATGATTTTTTCTATAAAATAGTTTTTATCGTATAAAAGCGCCAAAACATAAAAAAGAGATATAAATGAGGTATCGCTGTAATCGTACTGATCCGAAGAATAAAACTCCTTTATCAATTTTACCTAACGGGGAACGGTATAAACGCTTCCCCAAAAAAGAAATTCTTGAATAGCTGGTTTTTAGTCATTCTGCCTCACAAAAATCGGAATAAAAAGTGATCAAAAAATGTCACGTGCCCAAAAATGTTACCAATAAAAACGTCAACTTGTCCCGCAAAAAACAAGATCTCACATGACTCTGTGGACTCAAATACAGAAAAATTATAGCTCTCAAAATGTGGTAACGCAAAAAATATTTTTTGCAATAAAATGCGTCTTTCAGTGTGTGACGGCTGCCAATCATAAAAATCCACTAAAAAACCCGCTATAAAAGTAAATCAAACCCCCCTTCATCACCCCCTTAGTTAGGGAAAAATAAAAAGATGTATTTATTTCCATTTTCCAATTAGGGTTAGGGTTAGGGTTAGTGCTAGGGTTAGGGTTATGGCTAGGGTTAGGGATAGGGTTAGGGCTAGGGTTAGGGTTAGGGCTAGGGATAGAGTTGGGGCTAGGGTTAAGGCTACAGATAGGGTTGGGGCTAAAGTTAGGGTTTGGATTACATTTACGGTTAGGAATAGGGTTGGGATTAGGGTTAGGGGTGTGTCTGGGTTAGAGGTGTGGTTAGGGTTACCGTTGGGATTAGGGTTATGGGTGTGTTTAGATTAGGGTTTCAGTTATAATTGGGGGGTTTCCACTGTTTAGGTACATCAGGGACTCTCCAAATGCGACATGGCATCCGATCTCAATTCCAGCCAATTCTGCGTTGAAAAAGTAAAACAGTGATCCTTCTCTTCCGAGCTCTCCTGTGTGCCCAAACAGGGGTTTACCCCAACATATGGGGTATCAGCGTACTCAGGACAAATTGGACAACAACTTTTGGGGTCCAATTTCTCTTGTTACCCTTGGGAAAATACAAAACTGGGGGCTAACAAATATTTTTTGTGGGAAAAAAAAGATTTTTTATTTTCACGGCTCTGCGTTATAAACTGTAGTGATACACTTGGTGGCTCAAAGTTCTCACATCACATCTAGATAAGTTCCTTGGGGGGTCTAGTTTCCAATATGGGGTCACTTGTGGGTGGTTTCTACTGTTTAGGTACATTAGGGGCTCTGCAAACGCAATGTGACTCCTGCAGACCATTCCATCTAAGTCTGCATTCCAAATGACGCTCCTTCCATCCCGAGCCCTCCCATGAGCCCAAACGGTGGTTTCCCCCCACATATGGGGTATCAGTGTACTCAGGACAAATTGTACAACAACTTTTGGGGTCCAATTTCTCCTGTTACCCTCGGGAAAATACAAAACTTGGGGCTGAAATATAATTTTTGGGGGAAATTTTTTATTTTTTATTTTCACGGCTCTGCGTCTGACGCCTGCAGACCAATCCATCTAAGTCTGCATTCCAAATGATGCTCCTTCTCTTCTGAGCTCTGCCATGCGCTCAAACAGTGGTTCCCCCAACATATCAGGTATCGGCGTACTCAGGACAAATTGGACAACAATATTTAGGGTCCAATTTCTCCTGTTACCCTCTGAAAAATACAAAACTGGGGGCTAAAAAATAATATTTGCGTAAAAAAATATTTTTTATTTGCATGGCTCTGCGTTAGAAACTGTAATGAAACACTTGGGGGATCAAAGCTCTCACAACACATCTAGATGAGTTCCTTAGGGGGTCTATTTCCAAAATGGTGTCATTTGTGGGGGGTTTCTACTATTTAGGTACATTAGGGGCTCTGCAAACGCAATGTGACGCCTGCAGACCATTCCATCTAAGTCTGCATTCCAAATGGCGCTCCTTCCCTTCCGAGCCCTCCCATGCGCCCAAATGGTGGTTCCCCCCCCCCACATATGGGGTGTCAGCACACTCAGGCAAATTGGACAACAACTTTTGGGGTCCAATTTCTCCTGTTACCCTTGGGAAAATGCAAAACTGGGGGCTAAAAAATAATTTTTGGGGGAAAAAATGTTTGTTTCATTTTTACGGCTCTGCATTATAAACTTCTGTGAAGCCCTTAGTGGGTAAAAGTGCTCACCACACCTCTAGATAAGTTCCTTATAGGGTCTACTGTCCAAAATGGTGTCACTTGTGGGGGGTTTCAATGTTAAGGCACATCAGTGGCTCTCCAAACGCAACATGGCGTCCCATCTCAATTCCTGTCAATTTTGCATTGAAAAGTCAAACGGCACTCCTTCTCTTCCGAGCTCTCCCATGCGCCCAAACAGTGGTTTACCCCCACATATGGGGTATCAGCATACTCAGAACCAATTGTACAACAACTTTTGGGGTCCAATTTCTTCTCTTACCCTTGGGAAAATAAAAAATTTGGGGCGAAATAAAATTTTTGTGAAAAAAAAATGATTTTTTATTTTTACGGTTCTGCATTATAAACTTCTGTGAAGCACTTGGTGGGTCAAAGTGCTCACCACACCTCTAGATAAGTTCCTTATAGGTCCTACTTTCCAAAATGGTGTCACTTGTGGAGGGTTCAATGTTTAGGCACATCAGTGGCTCTCCAAATGCAACATGGCATCCTATCTCAATTCCTGTCAATTTTGCATTGAAAAGTCAAATGGCGCTCCTTCGCTTCCAAGCTCTGTCATGCGCCCAAACAGTGGTTTACCCCCACATATGGGGTATCGGCGTACTCAGGACAAATTGTACAACAACTCTTGGGCTCCATTTTCTCCTGTAACCCTTGGTAAAATAAAACAAATTGGAGCTGAAGTAAATTTTTTGTGAAAAAAAGTTAAATGTTCATTTTTTTTTAACATTCCCAAAATTCCTGTGAAACACCTGAAGGGTTAATAAACTTCTTGAATGTGGTTTTGAGCACCTTGAGGGGTGGAGTTTTTAGAATGGTGCCACACTTGGGTATTTTCTATCATATGGACCCCTCAAAATGACTTCAAATGAAATGTGGTCCCTAAAAAAAATGGTGTTGTAAAAATGAGAAATTGCTGGTCAATTTTTAACCCTTATAACTCCCTAACAAAAAAATTTTGGTTCCAAAATTATGCTGATGTAAAGTAGACATGTGGGAAATGTTACTTATTAAGTATTTTGTGTGACATATATATCTGTGATTTAATTGCATAAAAATTCAAAGTTGGAAAATTGCAAAATTTTCAAAATTTTCAAAATTTTCGCCAAATTTCCGTTTTTTTCACAAATAAACGCAGGTAATATCAAAGAAAATTTACCATTATCATGAAGTATGATATGTCATGAGAAAGCATTGTCAGAATCACTGGGATCCGTTGAAGCATTCCAGAGTTATAACCTCATAAAGGAACAGTGGTCAGAATTGTAAAAATTGGCTCGGTCATTAACGTGCAAACCACCCTTGGGGTAAAGGAGTTAAGGACTTTTACAGTCGGAAGTTTTGAAGAGAATTTGTAGTGTTTTGGAGGGTTTTTTTGCACATTGCCTAGTTTGGAGCATATTCCATTAGGAGCCATTTCAAAGAAATCATATGCACTTTCTTTTTTTCCACCAAATGTTTTTTCAAATTCAGAAATGGAAAAAAATGCTGAAAACACTGAGCAGCACAGTCTTTTAAGCATTTTTCAAGTGGTTTTTCAAACATTTTTTGAAGTGGACTAGCCAAACCAAATCCTCAATTTTAGACAGAATTCTAATGTATTTTCTTTATGAAATCATCCCTTGGGTGTAGCACTGGATGACAATATTCTATACAGTTTACTCTAAGTCAACTAAAGTTTATTTTTAAATCGTGGTACAGTTAATATTTGCAAATATTAGAAAATAGATGAGAGATTGAGGTGTTGCTGCAGAAACTCTTTAGTATTCTATGACTACATCTTGCTCAGACACACATTTTCAAGTGGTTTTATGTGGCAGTAAAACATTCATAAAGAGAATGAGCTTTTACTTTCTGTATGGTGTTCCTCCAGCTTCATTCTGCGATCACAGGTGTCCCACATCACAGTGCTGTATATCAGCCAGAGGATGTGATCTTAGATCTGCAAAGTAAGGATTGCCAGCTGGGATATTAAAGAGTCTGAGAGAGTCTATTGTGACAAGGCTTTGACAAAGTTTTGTGAAAGATAAAAAGAAAAAAAATACAGAAATAAGTCTCTTACAAAAAAGGAAAACACAAAACTTACCAACTTATCATAGACTGTTAATTATAGTAAAGAGGTTGTGCGAAACACAAATTATTTCTCATTCTAAATGTATCTATTTAATGCAATAATCCAATCTATTTTCTAATATTCATTAATTGAAACATCACTACCATTGCTTCACTACTCTATCTAACTGTTTTGTTTTTTTACTACTTTCTCTTTTCATGAAGTTTCATTTGAGATTCCTATTGCATGCTGGGAAGCTCAAATAACGAGTCATCAGTGGGCAGAGACTGTTCCCTCCCTGAAATAAAACATCATGGCATGGCATGTAGGCCCAGTTTTAGACAAAGTGGGGCCCTGGGCAAAAGGTTAAAGTGGGGCCCCAAATACTCACATATTGCACCATCACACACAAACATTTCGACTGTATTTACATGTGCTTAGTTCAGACCTTTAAACAAGCGTGATAGACAATATAGAAGTCGCTCAACACTTGCTTCCCAAACTCTTTACACCAACTGAGGAGGAATGATGGGCACACAACAATCACTATTAGATCAATCTGTCCCCATATAGTATCATGTTATCAGCAGCACATCTACAGTTTTCACCAGGCGATGTGCTGCTGAAAACAATGATTTCTGTACCGGCATAAGCAATACAATCGCTCGATGAAAAGGCAGTATTTTGCTTGGTTAGTATAACATACCCCATAGTCCTCCATATAGTTTAATACACCCCATAGTACTCCACATAGTATAATGCACACTCCATAGGTCTCCATATAGTATAATGTGCCCCATAGTCCTCCATATAGTTTTGGGCTTATCACGAGGTTTCTCTACCAAACTGCTGATTTCCTTCAACTGCTTATCCCTATCCCTATGTGGTGGCGCTTTTTTATAAACGCGCCGATATTCACATAGCACGTTGGTCATGGATTCAAATTTAGCGAGCCACAGAACACACTGAACTTTCCACTGTAATAATAATAATCTTTATTTTTATATAGCGCTAACATATTCCGCAGCGCATAACAGTTTCCACACATCACTATACCGTCCACATCTCAACTGGCATGGAAAACCACACAGCTGGCATAAGCTTGTGGTTGCATGATGTCACAGACCTGGCAGTGTATTAATCAAAGTTCTGTTTATCAGGGGTTAATCTGACTGGAGACTCAGCAACAGCTTAAATGAGTTTGTGTTGTTTGATTGGTTCTTGTTATCTCTCCTCATGAATATGTCTGATATGATTGGGCCAGAGAAAGGGCGCCAAAATGTAAACTGTAAATAGATCCTATCACTGGTCAAAAGTGCACCATAACTTTATGGACACACTGTATATATACAGCTCTGGCAAAAATTTAGAGACCACCACATCAGAACCCTGTCATGGGCAGCCCAATCTCCAGACCTGAACTACATTGAAAACCTCTGGAATGTAATCACGAGGATGATGGATAGTCACAAGCCATCAAACAAAGAAGAGCTGCTTACATTTTTGCATTAGAAGCAGTGTGAAAGACTGGTTGGAAGCATGCTAAGATGTATGAACGCTGTGATTACAAATCATGGTTATTCCACAAAATATTGATTTCTGAACTCCTCCTGAGTTAAAACATTAGTATAGTTGTTTCTAAATGATTATGAACTTGTTTTCTTTGCATTATTTGAGGTCTGAAAGCACTGGTCATTTTTTTTTTTTAATTTTGACAATTTCTCCTTTTCAGAAAAAAAATACAAAATGTATTGCTTGGAAATTCAGAGACATGTTGTCAGAAGTTTATAGAATAAAAAAAGCAATTTACATTTTACTCAAAAATATACCTATAAAGAGAAAAAAACAGACAAACTAAAAATTTTGCAGTGGTCTCTTAATTTTTGTCATATATACAGTTGTGCTCAAAAGTTTACATACCCTGGCAGAATTTTTGCTTTCTTGGCCCTTTTTCAGAGAATTAAACTTTTTCTCCACTCATGGTTAGTGGAGAAAACTGTGTTTTCTCTTTTTAAATCATAATGACAACCCAAATATAATTGACAACCCAATATATATTATTTATATATTGTAATGGTTTATACAGTATTTACATATACACACACAGCATTTATATTCAGAAATGTGTACAGTATATCTGAATTTCCTGAAAGAACCAGAAGTTTGAGCCTAGGGTAGCCCCACAAGTGGGCAATAAAAAAATGTAGAGTTCTATTTTCTATTATAGATATTGATATGATAAATATTATACAAAATTAAAAACTACACTTTGCATTTTAAAGGGAACCTGTCACCCCGTTTTTTCAGATTGAGATAAAAATACTGTTAAATAGGGCCTGTGCTGTGCGTTACAATAGTGTATGTAGTGTACCCTGATTCCCCACCTATGCTGCGAAATACATTACCAAAGTCGCAGTTTTCGCCTGTCAATCAGGCTGGTCAGGTCGGGTGGGCGTGGTGACATTGCTGTTCCTTCCCCAGTTTTCCTTTGGTGGCGTAGTGGTGTGCGCATGTCCAAGTGCCGAATCCACTGCGCGCAGGTGAAGAAAAAGCGCGCGATCTGCGCTATTACCCTTGTCATCGGTGGGGGCGGCCATCTTCCTGAGGCCGCGCGTGCGCAGATGGAGTGCTCTGCTGCACGGGGCTTCAGGAAAATGGCCGCGGGATGCCGCGCGTGCGCAGATGGAGATCGCGGCGGCCATTTTCCCGAAGCCGAGATGCAAACTGTTGCTGTTCAACATTTTTAAGAGGAGAAATTGACTCAAAGGAAGTGATTTTTTTAGTGTAACCGGTATAGGTATTAGTATAATTCAACATTGAATTTGTGGCCACTGGTTTTCCAAAAGCCTTTATGCACAAATTCCCCTCAGTTACACAGATCTTGACATCTATAATTTCTAATTCAAGGCCCGTGAACACTAGAGAAATGCATATTCATCCCATTGATCATATTTAGATAATAGAAGAAAGAAACAAATTGGTCTTTTGAACCCGTCCAAATAATAAAAATATCGTCCACATAGCAGAGAAATAATTTGATGTACTTGATGAAAGGACTCTTAGACAAAAACACCCATTTTTCCTCCAAGACGGACAAAAACAAATTGGTGAAAACACACGATGTTGGAGTACTCATTGCAGTACCTGCTCGCTGAAGGTACCACATATTAAGAAATTTGAACACGTTGTGTTTCAAAATATACTCGAGGGCCCCACACACAAAATTAACCCCTTTACCCCCAAGGGTGGTTTGCACGTCAATGACCAGGCCAATTTTTACAATTCTGACCACTGTCCCTTTATGAGGTTATAACTCCGAAATGCTTCAACGGATCCTGGTGATTCTGACATTGTTTTCTCATGACATATTGTACTTCATGATAGTGGTAAAATTTCTTTGATAGTACCTGCGTTTATTTGTGAAAAAAACGGAAATTTGGCGAAAATTTTGAAAATTTCGCAATTTTCAACCTTTGAATTTTTATGCAATTAAATCACAGAGATATGTCACACAAAATACTTAATAAGTAACATTTCCCACATGTCTCCTTTACATCAGCATAATTTTGGAACCAATTTTTTTTTTGTTAGGGAGTTATAAGGGTTAAAAGTTGACCAGGAATTTCTCATTTTTACAACACCATTTTTTTTTAGGGACCACGTCTCATTTGAAGTCATTTTGAGGGGTCTATATGATAGAAAATGCCCAAGTGTGACACCATTCTAAAAACTGCACCCCTCAAGGTGCTCAAAACCACATTCAAGAAGTTTATTAACCCTTCAGGTGTTTAATAGGAATTTTTGGAATGTTTAAATAAAAATGAACATTTAACTTTTTTACACAAAAAATTTACTTCAGCTCCAATTTGTTTTATTTTACCAAGGGTAACAGGAGAAATTGGACCCAAAAAGTTGTTGTCCAATTTGTCCTGAGTACGCTGATACCCCATATGTGGCAGTAAACCACTGTTTGGGCGCATGGGAGAGCTCGGAAGGGAAGGAGCACAGTTTGACTTTTCAATGCAAAATTGACAGAAATTGAGATGGGACGCCATGTTGCGTTTGGAGAGCCACTGATGTGCCTAAACATTGAAACCCCCCACAAGTGACACCATTTTGGAAAGTAGACCCCCTAAGGCACTTATCTAGAGGTGTGGTGAGCACTTTGACCCACCAAGTGCTTCACAGAAGTTTATAATGCAGAACCGTAAAAATAAAAAATCATATTTTTTCACAAAAATTATATTTTTGCCCCCAATTTTTTATTTTTCCAAGGGTAAGAGAAGAAATTGGACCTCAAAAGTTGTTGTCCAATTTGTCCCGAGTACGCTGATACCCCATATGTGGCAGTAAACCACTGTTTGGGCGCATGGGAGAGCTCGGAAGGGAAGGAGCGCCGTTTGACTTTTCAATGCAAAATTGACAGGAATTGAGATGGGACGCCATGTTGCGTTTGGAGAGCCACTGATGTGCCTAAACATTGAAACCCCCCACAAGTGACACCATTTTGGAAAGTAGACCCCCTAAGGAACTTATCTGGATGTGTGGTGAGCACTTTGACCCACCAAGGGCTTCACAGAAGTTTATAATGCAGAGCCATAAAAATAAAACAAAATTTTTTTCCCACAAAAATTATTTTTTAGCCCCCAGTTTTGTATTTTCCCTAGGGTAACAGGAGAAATTGGACCACAAAATTTGTTGTCCAATTTGTCCTGAGTACGCTGATACCCCATATGTGGGGGGGAACCACCGTTTGGGCGCATGGGAGGGCTCGGAAGGGAAGGAGCGCCATTTGGAATGCAGACTTAGATGGAATGGTCTGCAGGCGTCACATTGCGTTTGCAGAGCCCCTAATGTACCTAAACAGTAGAAACCCCCCACAAGTGACACCATTTTGGAAAGTAGACCCCCTAATGAACTCATCTTGATGTGTTGTGAGAGCTTTGAACCCCCAAGTATTTCACTACAGTTTATAACGCAGAGCCATGCAAATAAAAAATATTTTTTTTCCACAAAAATTATATTTTAGCCCCCAGTTTTGTATTTTTCCATGGTTAGCAGGAGAAATTGGACCCTAAATGTTGTTGTCCAATTTGTCCTGAGTACGCTGATACCTGATATGTGGGGGGGAACCACCGTTTGGGCGCATGGGAGGGCTCGGAAGGGAAGGAGCATCATTTGGAATGCAGACTTAGATGGATTGGTCTGCAGGCGTCACATTGCGTTTGCAGAGCCCCTAATGTACCTAAACAGTAGAAACCCCCCACAAGTGACCCCATATTGGAAACTAGACCCCTCAATGAACTTATCTAGATGTGTTGTGAGAACTTTGAACCCCCAAGTGTTTCACTACAGTTTATAACGCAGAGCCGTGAAAATAAAAAATCTTTTTGTTTTCCCACAAAAATTATTTTTTAGCCCCCAGTTTTGTATTTTCCCAAGGGTAACAGGAGAAATTGGTCCACAAAAGTTGTTGTCCAATTTGTGAAACAGTGGAAACCCCCCAATTATAACTGAAACCCTAATCTAAACACACCCCTAACCCTAATTCCAACGGTAACCCTAACCACACCTCTAACCCTGACACACCCCTAACCCTAATCCCAACCCTATTCCCAACTGTAAATGTAATCTAAACCCTAACCCTAACTTTAGCCCCAACCCTAACTGTAGCCCCAACCCTAACCCTAACCCTAGCCCTAACCCTAGCCCTAACCCTAGCCCTAACCCTAACCCTAGCCCTAACCCTAGCCCTAACCCTAGCCCTAACCCTAGCCCTAACCCTAGCCCTAGCCCTAACCCTAGCCCTAACCCTAACCCTAGCCCTAGCCCTAACCCTAGCCCTAACCCTAACCCTAGCCCTAACCCTAGCCCTAGCCCTAGCCCTAACCCTAGCCCTAATGGGAAAATGGAAATAAATACATTTTTTTTTATTTTTCCCTAACTAAGGGGGTGATGAAGGGGGGTTTGATTTACTTTTATAGCGAGTTTTTTAGCAGATTTTTATGATTGGCAGCCGTCACACACTGAAAGACCCTTTTTATTGCAAAAAATATTTTTTGCAATACCACATTTTGAGAGCTATAATTTTTCCATATTTTGGTCCACAGAGTCATGTGAGGTCTTGTTTTTTGCGGGACGAGTTGATGTTTTTATTGAAAACATTTTTGGGCACGTGACATTTTTTGATCGCTTTTTATTCCGATTTTTGTGAGGAAGAATGACCAAAAGCTAGCTATTCATGAATTTCTATTGGGGGAGGCGTTTATACCGTTCCGCGTTTGGTAAAATTGATAAATCAGTTTTATTCTTCGGGTCAGTACGATTACAGCGATACCTCATTTATATCATTTTTTTATGGTTTGGCGCTTTTATACGATAAAAACTATTTTAGAAAAAATAATTATTTTTGCATCGCTTTATTCTCAGGACTATAACTTTTTTATTTTTTTGCTGATGATGCTGTATGGCGGCTCTTTTTTTGCGGGACAATATGACGCTTTCAGCGGTACCATGGGTATTTATATCTGTCCTTTTGATCGCGTGTTATTCCACTTTTTGTTCGGCGGTATGATAATAAAGCGTTGTTTTTTGCCTCGTTTTTTTTTTTTTTTCTTACGGTGTTTACTGAAGGGGTTAACTAGTGGGACAGTTTTATAGGTCGGGTCGTTACGGACGCGGCGATACTAAATATGTGTACTTTTATTGGTTTTTTTTTTTATTTAAATGAAGAAATGTATTTATGGGAATAATATTTTTTTTTTTTTTTCATTATTTCGGAATATTTTTTTTTATTTTTTTTACACATTTGGAAAATTTTTTTTCTACTTTTTTACTTTGTCCCAGGGGGGGACATCACAGATCAGTGATCTGACAGTTTGCACAGCACTCTGTCAGATCACTGATCTGACATGCAGCGCTGCAGGCTTCACAGTGCCTGCTCTGAGCAGGCTCTGTGAAGCCACCTCCCTCCCTGCAGGACCCGGATCCGCGGCCATCTTGGATCCGGGGCTGGAGGGAGCAGGGAGGGAGGTGAGACCCTCGCAGCAACGCGATCACATCGCGTTGCTCCGGGGGTCTCAGGGAAGCCCGCAGGGAGCCCCCTCCCTGCGCGGTGCTTCCCTGCACCGCCGGCACATCGCGATCATCTTTGATCGCGGTGTGCCAGGGGTTAATGTGCCGGGGGCGGTCCGTGACCGCTCCTGGCACATAGTGACGGATTTCAGCTGCGATAAGCAGCTGACACCCGGCCGCGATCGGCCGCGCTCCCCCCGTGAGCGCGGCCGATCGGCTATGACGTACTATCCCGTCCAGGGTCAGATAAGGCAGGGCACCTTGACGGGATAGTATGTCTAAGGTCACAGAGGGGTTAATATGCTCTCGACTTTTGTCATTGTGCATTAGAATTCTTTGGACACCGTCAAACCCCTGTTCATGGGGTATTCTAGTATAGCACCAACGTCTCTGCATGCTGCACAGAGATGCTGGCTTAATCGCCGCCATGACCCCATCCCACACTTCTTCCTTCCTGCATCTCTGCTGATGCGTGGGGCGTTCACACTGTGCCCAGATCCCCGGGCACTGTGCTCAGGGTGCACCCATGCACTTCATATTTCTTAAAGGGGCAACGCATGTCATCCTCAAGAGTTCTTAGTGAATAGCTGGGTGACACCTATTTAAGGCACCACTTCCAGCGTGAAGGTGCCTGGGCTACGTTGTTAGCTAGCCCTTTGGACAGTTGCTAGTTGTCAGGTGCCCAGTATCTGTCAGTCAGTCTACCTGCCCAGAAACTACAATCGAAATATAGAAAGGAGAGCGCCACACCAGGAAGTGACAGACAGTAACTTTCTTTATTCTGCCTCCTGCGGCGATGTTTCGGTCCGTGGACCTTTTTCAAGCACAGTACTGTTAGGACTGGCGGAACGCACCAAGACAGATGATATAGATGCGTTTGCAGTCCGGGGTCCACCGTGCAGGTGAAAACCTGCTGCTAGCAATTTGCAGACTATATGGCGGTACACTAAAGTATACACGCGTGGGTTAACCTCACCCAGCGTGAAAGAAGCAATCCTGTTGAGTCACAGGACCGTGGTACCGCACCTAAAGCGCGAGCAAGTAGTCAGCGAACTCATCCCCAACTAGGATTGAAGTCCGATTAGACCCTTGCTGGCACAACACCGCAAATGGGTGTGTAAGGAAACTGAACAACAATATTAAGGCACAAGAGTGCATGCGGTGCCGCACTGACGAACGCCACTAAACACCCAGGCTTGGGTAAGGAAAGCACAGAGAAAGTCCACGGCACCGTACTGGCGGTCACAGCAACTGGACGCTGTAATGTGTGATTAGTGCTGTAGGATAAGTCGGGCGCTAGATAGCAACCATACACCTTCCGCGAACTGACATTCAATAGGGTAGGGGTATCCAAGGGCGACTTGCACTCACAACATACACACATTAGCAATTGTAAGACAATACTAGCGCATGGCCGTGCGGTCATGCGCAGTTTATATAGCTGCAGCACAGGAAGTGGCCACAGCACCTTTGCCCTTCCAAGACCTGCCAAGAGGACCAATGTAATGTGCTGCAGAGCCTGAGCACATGACCCTCGATCTCCAACGGGAGAGCATGCTCAGTACGAGCAGACAAGGACTTAGTCTCAGAGAAGTCCGCTCGCTGCTGACCAGCACTGACTTTAATGGCAGAGACTGGAGAAGCAGCAGTAACTCTCAGAACAGAGTGAGAATGAGCAAGACGCTGGGACCGACGTCTTTGCTGAGCAGACTCCACTGCGGCTGAACAAGAATGGGAGACCGCAGCGGAGGTGGCTCGAGATTCCCCCTGTGCAGAAGCTCGACCCCTAACACAGTACAATCACAATTCAACCACCATTTTATACCATTAGACACACCCACATGGTTAAACCACAACCAATGGGAGTGCCTTGACATCATAGAAAAACAAAAATATTACAAACATTATACAAAACAATAAAAACAGTATACAATGCGAAACAACCCTTAACCAACCTCCCCATACACAGGAAAATCCCCCTTGATCGCTCCCTATAACATTAACCCCTTTGCGCCATGCGCCGTACTAGTACTGCGCTGCCAGCACTGCATTTGTGCCAGCAGCAGTACTAGTACGGCGCACCGATCACCGCGGTCTCGCGCTGAGCGCCGCGGTGATCGGGTGCGGGTGTCAGCTGTATATGACAGCTAACACCCCGCAGCAATGCCCACGATCGGCACTATCGCCGATCGCGGGCATTTAACCCCTCTGATGCCGCTGTCAGTAGTGACAGCGGCATAGAGGAAGATCGCGCAGGGACGGGGGCTCCCTGCGCTCTCCCACCGGAGCAAACGCAATGAGATCGCGTTGCTCCGGTGACCCGGAAGGAGTCCCCGGATCCAAGATGGCCGCCAGACTCCTTCCGGTCATGAAGTGACCTGCCTAGCTGGCGCCTGCTGAGAGCAGGCGCTGGAAAGCCAGCTAAACTGCCTGTCAGATCGTTGATCTGACAGAGTGCTATGCACAGTGTCAGATCAACGATCTGATCTAATACAGAGATGTCCTACCCTGGGACAATGTTAGTTCCAAAAAAAAAAATAGAATGTGTAAAAAAAAAAAAAAAAAAAAAAATCCCCAAATAAAAAACAAAAACATTTCCCAATAAATCCATTTATTTATGTAAAAAAAAAAAAAACAATAAATGTACACATATTTGGTATCGCCGCGTCCGTAACGACCCGCTCTATAAAACTATCTCACTAGTTAACCCCTTCAGTGAACATCGCAAAAAAAAAAAAAAAAAAACCAGGCAAAAAACATTGCTTTATTATCATACAGGCAAACAAAAAGTAGAATAACACGCGATCAAAACGACGGATATAAATAACCATGGTACCGCTGAAAACGTCATCTTGTCCCGCAAAAAAAAAGCCACCATACAGCATCATCAGCAGAAAAATAAAAAAGTTATAGCTCTCAGAATAATGCGATGCAAAAACAATTATTTTTTTATATAAAATAGTTTTTATTGTGTAAAAGCGCCAAAACATAAAAAAATTACATAAATGAGGTATCGCTGTAATCGTACTGACCTGAAGAATAAAACTGCTTAATCCATTTTACCACACGTGGAACGGTATAAACGCCCCCCCTAAAGGAAATTCAGGAATTGCTGGTTTTTGTTCATTCCGCCTCCCAAAAATTGGAATAAAAAGCGATCAAAAAATGGCATCTGCCCGAAAATGTTACAAATAAAAACGTCAACTCGTCCCGCAAAAAACAAGACCTCATATGACTCTGTGGGCCAAAATATGGATAAATTATAGCTCTCAAAATGTGGTGATGCAAAAACTATTTTTTGCAATAAAAAGCGTCTTTTAGCGTGTGACAGCTGCCAATCATAAAAATCTGCCAAAAAAACGCTATAAAAGTAAATCAAACCCCCCTTCATCACCCCCTTTGTTTAGGGAAAAATAATAAAATGTAAAAAAATGTATTTATTTCCATTTTCCCATTAGGGCTAGGGTTAGGGCTAGGGTTAGGGCTAGGGTTAGGGTTAGGGCTAGGGTTAGGGCTAGGGTTAGGGCTAGGGTTAGGGCTAGGGTTAGGGCTAGGGTTGGGGTTAGGGTTTCAGTTATAATTGGGGGTTTCTACTGTTTAGGCACATCAGGGGCTCTCCAAACGCGACATGGCGTCCGATCTCAATTCCAGCCAATTCTGCTTTGAAAAAGTAAAACAGGGCTCCTTCCCTTCCGAGTTCTCCTGTGTGCCCAAACAGTGGTACCCCCCAACATATGGGGTATCAGCGTTCTCAGGACAAGTTGGACAACAACTTTTGGGGTCCAATTTGTCCTGTTACCCTTGGGAAAATAAAAACATAGGGGATAAAATATCATTTTCGTGGAAAAAAAAATATTTTTTATTTTCACGGCTCTGCGTTATAAACTGTAGTGAAACACTTGTTGGTTCAAAGCTCTCACAACACATCTAGATAAGTTCCTTGGGGGGTCTAGTTTCCAATATGGGGTCACTTTTGGGGGGGTTCTACTGTTTAGGTACATCAGGGGCTCTGCAAATGCAACATGACGCCTGCAGACCAATCCATCTAAGTCTGCATTTCAAATGGCGCTCCTTCCCTTCCGAGCTCTGCCGTGCACCCAAACAGTGGTTCCCCCTTAACATATGGGGTATCAGCGTTCTCAGGACATTTTTGTCAACAACTTTTGGGGTCTAATTTGTCCTGTTACCCTTGGGAAAATAAAAACGTGGGGGCTAAAATATCATTTTCGTGGAAAAAAATATTGTTTATTTTCACGGCTCTGCGTTATAAACTGTAGTGAAACACTTGTTGGTTCAAAGCTCTCACAACACATCTAGATAAGTTCCTTGGGGGGTCTAGTTTCCAATATGGGGTCACTTGTGGTGGGTTTCTACTGTTTAGGTACATCAGGGGCTCTGCAAATGCAACATGACACCTGCAGTCCATTCCATCTAAGTCTGCATTTCAAACGGTGCTCCTTCCCTTCCGAGCTCTGCCATGCACTCAAACGGTGGTTCCCCCCCACATGTGGGGTATCAGCGTACTCTGGACAAATTGGACAATAACATTTGTGGTCCAATTTCTCCTGTTACCCTTGGGAACAAAAATTGTGGGCTAAAACATCATTTTGTGGAAAGAAAAAATGATTTTTTAATTTTCACAATGCTACATTCTAAACTTTAGTGAAACAATTGAGGGTTAAAAGTGCTCACCACACATCTAGATAAGTTCTTTAGGGGGTCTTCTTTCCAAAATGGGGTCACTTGTGGGGGGTTTCCACTGTTAAGGCACGTCAGGGGCTCTCCAAATGCGACATGGCGTCCAATCTCAATTCCAGCCAATTTTGCATTGAAAAGTCAAATGGCACTCCTTCCCTTCCGAGCTCTGCCATGCGCTCAAACAGTGGTTTATCCCCATATATGAAGTATCGACGTACTCAGGACAAATTGCACAACAACTTTTGGGGTCCAATTTATCCTGTTACCCTTGGGAAAATAAAAAATTTGGGGCAAAAAGATCATTTTTTGTGAAAATTAATATAAATTTTTTTTACGGCTCTACATTATAAACTTCTGTGAAGCACTTGGAGGTTCAAAGTGCTCACCACACATCTAGATTAGTTTCTTAGGGGGTCTACTTTCCAAAATGGTGTCACTTGTGGGGGTTTACACTGTTTAGGCACATCAGGGGCTCTCCAATCGTGACATGGGCTCCGATCTCAATTCCAGCAAATCTTGCATTGAAAAGTCAAATGGCGCTCCTTCCCTTCCGAGCTCTGCCATGTGCCCAAACAGTGGTTTACCCCCACATATGGGGTATTGGCGTACTCAGGACAAATTGTACAACGACTTTTGTGGTCCAATTTCTCCTGTTACCCTTGGTAAAATGAAACAAATCGGACCTGAAATAAAAATTTTGTGAAAAAAAAGTTAAATGTTCAATTTTTTTAAACATTCAAAAAATTCCTGTGAAGCACCTGAAGGGTTAATAAACTTTTTGAATGTGGTTTTGAGTACCTTGAGGGGTGCAGTTTTTAGAATGGTGTCACTTTTGGGCATTTTCTGTCATATAGACCCCTCAAAATCACTTCAAGTGTGAGGTGGTCCGTAAAAAAATGGTTTTGCAAATTTTGTTGCAAAAATGAGAAATCGCTGGTCAACTTTTAACCCTTATAACGTCCTAACAAAAAAAAATTATGTTTCCAAAATTGTGCTGATGTAAAGCAGACATGTGGGAAATGTTGTTTATTAACTATATTATGTGATATAACTCTCTAATTTAAGGGCATAAAAACTAAGAGTTTGAAAATTGCTAAATTTTCATAATTTCCGACAAATTTTTGTTTTTTTCACAAATAAATGCAAGTCATATCGAAGAAGTTTTACCACTATCATGAAGTACAATATGTCACGAGAAAAGAGTGTCAGAATCACCAGGATCCGTTGAAGCGTTTCAGAGTTATGACCTCATAAATTGACAGTGGTCAGAATTGTAAAAATTGGCCCTGTCACTTAGGTGAAAACAGGCTTTGGGGTGAAGGGGTTAAACACTCCATAGATTAAATCTAAACACTCCCGGCTACATAGATGTAAACATACCACCCCATCCAATAGAAGACATACATTGGTGGTTGCCATGGCTCCATAGGTGTGCCCAGGGTATGCTCTGCTCAATCAGAAAACAGCGCCGACCACGTGTGACCGCACCGTACCTGACATGCAGCGCCCATCCCCGCACAGACTCACGGGCCCCACCACCATTGCGCATGTCCTAAACGCAAATCCGCCCACCAGCATCCCACTCCAGGGCTTCTGTGTGCATCAACGGAGTCCACTTATGAGCGCTATATTCCCAACGCCCAGTACTGCGCAGGTCCGGGCAGCCTCCCCCACTGCGCATGACCCTACATGGCAGCCGCACAGTATAGTCTCCAATAGGCACTTCAGTGTGCATGTCCGCATGTCCGCGGCGTAACCGCTATAGTCCAGCTGTATATATAAATCCTCTTATGTCTCTTCAGGATATGGTAATGCACATATCATAGCACGTCCATGTAAGGTCCATAATCCATGTGCAAATTGCAGAGGAGTAACGCCACCAGGATCATATGTAAATGCCAACCATAAATGTCAAATGGATGGAGTAGGTATGTTGCCGGATATACTAATAACCAAGGTACTCAAAGGCATCCTCTCAATCCTTGGACCCTGTAATGATAGATTAGAAAAGAGAGACCTGTTCCGATCGCATAATGTGCATAGTTCTCACATATACAGCGCTATGGGTCACCATATGGATAGCGAAGCCTATTACAATTGACCATAGGTATAGTGCATACAAAATATTTAATTAAACTCCTATTCTAACAAAGAACACTAACTCACCCCAAAGGGTCATAGAGAGATTACATTTGAACAGGGGACAATTAGTACCAGGTATTCCCAGCCAGTCTCCCATACTGGTACTTGCCCAGCCTCAAGCTGCTTAACATTTGCAATCTTCCGAGGGCAGGTACATTCAGCCTAGAATGGCCATTTGCACATATTCACAATAGCACACTTCTTAACATAGAGAAGTGTGGGCATACCTGCTATCACATATAGTATGGGGAAATGGAGAGATACAGTTATGGGAAATATTGAATCACATATCGTATACAATAATAAAAACAGTGGTTAAAAACAATACACCAATGAGAAACCACAATTGACCCAACGGATGCTAAAGAAAAATACTCTGCTGGTACTCGATATTCATGCCCCTCGGAGATAACGTATCGAGTTCAAATATCCATTTTAACTCTTTCTTTTTCAAGAGAGAAACCCGATCCCCACCACGTCTGAGCACAGGAACATCATCTATAATTCTGTATCTAAGCTGATTGACCGAGTGTCCCATATCATGGAAGTGCCTAGGTACCGGAAGTTCAACACGTCGAGTTCTTATAGTCCTTTTATGTTTGCTGATCCTAGCCCTGACCTCCATTGTAGTCTCCCCTACATAGTAGAGGCCACATGGACAGCTCAGAACATAGACCGCAAAACTACTTTTACAGGTATAGCGTTTCCGTATCTCATACTTCCTACCCGTATGGGGGTGATAAAAAGAAGCCCCCTTCACCATGTTATTACAACACGCACAATTCAGACATGGAAAATTACCCAGGCTCGGACAACCAAACGTGGTCTGTAACTCCCTTTTCGAGCTGCCAATATCTGACAATACCAACTCATCCTTTAAATTTCTATTTCTCCTATAGGAGAGCAACGGAGGCAATTGAAACTCCTGAATGTTGGCACGACCACGACTCAATAGTGGCCAGTGTCTTCTTATGACACCTGAAATTTGGTTACTAAGACCATTGTATGCCGTAACGAACGGAATCCTCTTATCCGTTAAAGCTCTCACCCTGGGACCAAGGAGTTCAACATGTTCTTTAGATTGAGCTCTAGCCTTAAACCCAGCCAAATCAGTCCCAGGATACCCTCTTGCAAGGAATTTGAGGCACATCTCATCCAGTCTTTTATCCACTAGAGTATAATTTGAAACAATTCTTCTCACCCGAAGTAACTGGCTCCACGGCAGGGACTCCACCATACAGCGTGGATGTTCACTAGAGAAGTGCAATAAATTATTCCTGTCCGTATGTTTAACAAATAAATCGGTATGTAGGAGATCATCAGACTTATAGACACAAGTGTCCAGAAATTGCATCTTGGACTGTGAACAGTCCATAGTGAAACCCAACCCAGGGTATATACCATTCAAATAGCAATGTGTTGTGAATTCCGCTCTTGGGCTCCCTCCGGTGGTTGTAAGTGGCACTTTTGTGAGTTCTGCTCTTGGGCTCCCTCTTGTGGTTTCTAGTGGTATGGCTGCTCCTTGGAGTTAGCTGTCATCAGCTGCCTCCACTTATCGTCTCTTCTGCTCGGCTATTTAAGTCTGGCTTTTTCTTCAGCCTGTGCCACTTGTCAATGTTTCCTGGCTGGATTCACATCTCTGCTTGGATTCTCCTGGTTTCCTGACCAGTTCTGCAAAGATAAGTTCTGGCTTTGCTCATTTCAGTCCACATGTTGTGGACTTATTGTTCTGTGCATTCTATATTTGTCCAGCTTGTCAGTATGGATTATTTCTGTTAGCTGGAAGCTCTGGGAAGCAGATTTACCCTCCACACCTTTAGTCAGGTGTGGAGATTTTTGTAAACTCTGTGTGGATTGTTTTGTAGTTTTTATACTGACTGCACAGTATCCTTTCCTGTCCTATCCATCAAGCTAGACTGGCCTCCTATGCTAAAATCTGATTTCATTTCTGCGTATGGTATTTTCCCCTCCTCTCACCGTCAATATTTGTGGGGGGCTATCTTTCCTTTGGGGATTTTCTCTGAGGCAAGATAGGTTTCCTGTTTCCATGTTTAGGGGAAGTTAGATCTTAGGCTATGCCGAGGGGTCTAGGGAGCGTCAGGTACCCCCCACGGCTATTTTTAGTTGCGCTGCTAGGTTCAGGGTTTGTGGTCAGTACAGATACCACCTCCTTCAGAGCGTATCTCATGTTGTTCCTAAACCACCAGATCATAACAGCAATGGAACTGTTCAAGTTCATTTCGATCACCATCCCATATCAGGAAAATGTCGTCAATGTAGCGCCACCAGCCCCTAACACGGCCCCAGAGCGGCAAGCTGTACACATGTTCGCCCTCCAGGACAGCCATATAGATATCAGCATACGTAGGGGCCACATTGGACCCCATGGCTGTCCCGCGGCGCTGCAAATAGAACTCATCCCCAAAGAGGAAAAAGTTCCTCCCAAGGATGAACTCCAGCAGCGCCAGGGCGAACCGCGCACACTCCAGAGCCATATCGGAGCCGGCAAGCGCCACATCGACAGCAGATAAAACCCTGGTGTGTTCTATAGACGTATATAGGGATGTAACATCAAAGGAGACCAACCAGATGGAATCACTGACCTGCACACCCTCCAAGGATCTGATAAAGTCACTGGTATCCCTCACATAGGAGGGTGCCGAAGTGGCAAATTTCCTCAACAATCGATCCAAAAAGATCGCCACTTTGTTGCATAGAGACCCCCTGCCCGACACAATCGGGCGACCAGGGGGCCTCTGCAGATCCTTATGAATTTTAGGGAGGGTGTACAGGACAGCAACCACCGGGTGGTCTACCCTGAGATATTTAGACAATTTGGTATCTATGAGGCCATCATGTAGCGCCTCATCAATCATATTGTCCAACTCCAATTTATACACCTGGCTAGGGTTCACCTGTAGTCTCTCGTAAACATCACCATCAGATAGCTGTGACCGTATCTCACCGACATATTGTGCTGTATCCATCACCACCAATGCCCTGCCTTTGTCGGCCGGCTTGATGGTCATGGATCTGTCACTTTTCAGTATCCCAATTTCTCTGCGTTCAGCATAAGATAGTTTAGAACAACCAGACCCCCTTCTCTTTTGTTTCAATCTGGCTATATCAGCCTTCACAAATTTGCAGAAGGTATATATAATAGGGTCCTGTACAGGAGGTACAAAATCACTTCTGTTGTAGAGACTAAACATCTCAAGGGAAATACATGCTGGTGAGACAGAGGCCACAGCCCTCTCTTTATCTGAAAAAAGCAATGCCAGTTTCAAACGACGAAAAAAGGAAAACAAATCATTGTCAACATTAAACCAGTTTACGCCACCTGTGGGGCAGAATGATAGACCTTTAGAAAGCACTTTAACCTGTACGTCTGAAAGGGTAAGTGAAGATATATTTACCACTAAAGAGGGTGCTTCATTCACTTCCTCTTCACCTTGGACCTGGTTACCAGACCTTGGTTCACCTTTCAGATGTTTCCTGCCACCCCTGTGGCCCTTCCGTCTCCTTGGGGTGCGTCGTCTGTACCTTTGGCTAAAAAACAAGATGTCTCCATACTCAACTCTCCACCATCGTCGGTGGAGTCAGACTCGCCTCCTGTAAACCCAAACGAAGTGGATACAGCCATACGTTTCTGGGGTTTTCTCGTTTTCTTAGGGGCACCCCTCGATCGTCCAGAGTTTGATGTGGCACGATTTGGCATTGAATTTCTAATTTGCCATCCATAAACTCTCCCATTGTTATAGTCATCCAGATCTCTGAACCACTTTGATCTCTTAGTGTCCTCCAAATTGATCTTAAATTTTTGCAGATTATCCTCTATCCTGGTATTTATAGTACCAAGGTCATCAGCTGAGGTGGCAGATAGGAGCGCATTTCTGGTTTCATCACATTTCTGCTTTAAAGATTCCATTTCCTTCTTCAGGAATTCTATATTGAGTAACATAATATCAAAGGCATACTTGTTGCCAATGGCCTCAAATTTTGCACAGAATTGTGTATTATTTGGCATTAGGGTGGGACGTAAATTAGGCCTCAAACCCCTCGGGATCCTCTTGGCCTTAAAAACTCCACCAATGTCCCAGCATGCAACTCCATAGAAATTAGTTTTCTCCTCTCTGCCTCCCATCTTGATTTTAACATATCAATAGATGGCTGACTAAGATAAGAATTATCAACCCCAGCATCCGATATGATCCTTGCAGCATCCTCATCGGTGTAATAAAAACAGGCAGACGCTGGTTCACTTCCACTAAAACCAGCACGTGTATCCATGATAAAAATTCAAAAAAGTCAAATAGGATGCAGGCCAAACAAGACCCATACAATGCAAGTATCCAACAAATGTGTTAGACCGCACCCAATGCTGACACCGTCTCCATGGACATCAGGGCGCTCGTCCACACCAGGGGGTCCGTCCCAGCAAAAGAGTCCACAATCGAAATATAGAAAGGACAGCGCCTGCCCAGAAGCTGTCTGCCTATACTTGCTTGTCTATATCAGTTTCAGCGTCCACCTGCCAGTTCTCATCTGTTCATCAGTCGGTCCAGTCTGCACATGCCAATGCTCACCTGTACATTAGCCAGTCCAGTCCACACCTGCCAGTGCTCATCTGTACTTCAGCTGGTCCAGTATGCACATGCCAGGGCTCATCTGTATGTCAACCGGTCCCCGCCTGTATCCGTGGTTCCTGTGTTCCTACAGTGCCTGCCTGCATCTACGGTTCCTTCCTTAGGGTCGGCCCTGCTTCAAGTCCCTAGAGGGTCAGCTGCCATCTACTCAAGGTCAATACAGGTATAGCACCTAGTCCCACCTCCTAAGACTCTCCTCGAAGCACGGTATCTTCATTCGCTATGAGTCCGAGGTTGTATTTGGTAAGACACCTAGTTATGCTCCTGCAGGCATTCCTTGGGCTTCGGCACAGTGGTTCTAAAACACAGCTTGTTACAGTTTGCTCATGACATAGAACCCACTGGCTCCCAAGGCTCTCCTCTCTCAGACCTGTTTATACAAGAAAAAATACCAAATAGTCAAACCCGTTGTGTATCCTATTGCTATATAAACCTAAAACATGATCCACAATGCATATTCGAGAAAAAGTAGCAATTTTATTTAATCAGAATAATAAAAATGACATGAAAAAAAATGAAAAAACTCAATAAGATAAAAAATAATTAAAGTTGCACAGGAGGTGACTTTGGCAAGAGTATATAGTAATTTCTATGTAACTAAATAATGGAAAAATAATGGACAGCCAGATCAGTTAGGTAAAAAATAGAAATTTTGATATTCAAATGTTATAAACCTGAGATGGTACCATATAAACAGAGATCATTCCAAAAAATGATAGCAAAGTCAAACGTGACCTGGGGTGGCAGTCATGGGCAAGTTCACTGAGTTACAATCAGTAAGCTCCCCAGCACCTTGTACATGGGGAGATAAGTTTCAAATTCACTTCAATTGCTGGGGAACAAATCTCAGGAAACACCACAAAGCCGCAGTTCTGTTCCAAAAGTTAAACTTTACTGAACAGTCGCACCCATGACACGGTACAAACCAGGCAATGTTTTCTGAACTTTCCCTGCTGTCTCCGTATGTTACCCGTCACCAGCTCCCATCCTGGTCTGGGACCCCAAGTATCTCCTGGGGGCGATCCCGATGAACCAGTGCCGTCCTCACTGCCCATCAGTCCAGGGCAGTTTTTTTATCCCCATCTCTCTCCGTTGTGCATGTTTTGCCCTGGGCATGCCTGCCCAGGTTCTGCTTTCTATACAGGAAGTCCTTTCTCTATATCCCTGGGGCTTTGCACTGCCCTCCTCTAACTCCTCCCAACTATTTAACCCTTTATATCCCACTCTTTCGCTAAGCTAAAACGCCTCACATCATATTATAATACAGCACATTGCAATAACATTAATAAATGACAAGGCACCGCACACAAGACAGATGTACAGAATTCAAAGGGGGGACAGACACTTGACGGACTCCATCACCTCCTTACAAATGCATAAAACATGTGGAGAGTATTGACCATGATATAGAAAAATTCCGTAATATGCAACATGATTAACGTGAACAGTTAAATTAAATTCAGCAGAATTTCAAATAAAGTGCCAAGTGCATACAGAATGGGACATGTAAACTGACAGTTTTCTAAAGAGAGATGGTGATTAAATAAAATGACAAGTGTCTGAAGATTGACAATGAATAAATAAAGAGACAACTGAATATTGCCACCAAAGTACTAACCCAGCTCTCTCTGGGTGTACCTTTTTCCATTATTTTCCCTTTATTTAATTACGTTAAAATCTCTATACGCTCTTGCCAAACCTACCTCCTGTGCAATTTTTATTATTTTTTATCTTGATAATTTCTTTCATTTTTTTCATGTCATTGTTATTTCTGATTAAATAAAAGTGTTGCTTTTCTCGAATATGCATTGTGGATCAAGTTTTAGTCTTATCTCTCTCAGACCGGTGCCAGGAGGTTTCCTGCCAGAAGGAGCAGCAGAATAAAATTACCTGTGGAGAGTGACCACCCATCTTGATTCTCTGACAACTCCGGCGGCATCCAAACTTACTCAAGCTGCGACCACCTCAGCCTGCTATGGGCCCGGCTCCAGAACTCATCTGTCTGTGCTTCCACACTATGCTGGGGACCCTTGTCTATGTCGATTGTTCATTAATCAGTGCACGCTGCACCTCGAACTCCTAGCTTATCAGTTCCTTTCCTACTGGGCCAATGTGGCTTTTGTTACGTCCCACCTCAATGGAGAAGATTTAGCATTGCTCAATCCTCTATGGGAACCCTCAGTCTTGTGTTGAAGGCATTAGGAAGGTCTTCAATGAGCACGGTCATGCTTCCTCTGCAGCACCTTTGCTATTCAGGTTGCACCAGGTTAATCTGACTTTGGGCCAGTACACTGTTCGCTTTCGCACCTTGTTTTTCAAACTCGCCTCGAATACTTGGCTTTGGCTACCTTCTGGAAGGGCCTTTCTGGGTGAATTAACGACCAGCTGGCCGGTCATGATATACACCTCGCTGGATGAACCGGTGTCCTTGGAAACCAAGATGCACATCAGGCTTCAAGAACAATTCAAAGACGTGATCCGTGAAAGAAGATCTGTGTGCCTAGCTCCAACCTTCCAGAGGACGGTCACACAGCAAACCTCAGCTTCTGCATCTCCACCAGTGTCCATGCTGACTGACCAGGTGATAATGGCAAAGCACCATCAAGAGTCTCGCCATGCTGAGGGACTTTGCTTTTTATGGGACATCCCTGAATATCTTATTCGATTCTGCCTGGAGAGACTGGGAAAATCCAAGGCCTAAGATCAATTTAAGAAGCTACCATGGGTGGGATACACTCCTCTCCCTCACTGACAATGTCCATCTCCTGTGACAACATCTGGTTCCTTGAGTTGGCCTACCAGGACTCCGTTCTGCGGGTGATCTCATGACCCAATGTCTACAGGGTTCATGGTGTTTTCCTTCATGGATGGGAGACCTCTTTCCAAGACCATCCTGTTCGTTACTGAGTCCGTGGTACTTCAAGTAGGAATGCTACACTGGGAGAAGACTAGATTAATCTCTACATACTGCCTGGTCTGCCTCATCCTCTGCTACTAGGTCTGCCATGGCTGCAGAGACGCAAACCAATTGTGAACTGGAGATCTGGGGAAATACTCCAATGGGGACAGGATTGCTACAATACTTGTCTTCTTCCCATCTGACCTTCTTGACCTATGGCTTTTCAATCCAACTTACCTGCATTGGCTCCTCCATATTGGGTGCACATCAATGTCTTTGACAAGAAGGAGACTGAGACATTACCACTTCATAGACCATATTTCTCCTCTTTGAGGTCGAATGTACCCCCTGTTGCAGGCTGAATCCCGAGCCATGTCCAAATATGTTAAGTCCTGCTAGGGGATTTATTCAGAAATCTTCCTTCTCATCTGGAGAAGGATTATTGTTTGCAAAGAGGAAGGATGGTTCACTGCAACCCTGTATCGACTAAAAGGGAACTCTTCTATTTATTCCTTTGGGCACCTTCTTATGTTATAGAGTGCGCAATTTCTGACCCTATTATTATAAGCTCCCATATATGCCATGACCTGCAAGGAGGCCAATCGTCAGATATGGACTCCAGAGGCCTAAAGTGCCTTTATAGCTTTAAAACAGGCCTTCTCTTCTATGCCTGTGCTACATCATCTGGACTATAATAATCAGTAGTTCTGGAGGTGGATGCTTCTTCCTCAGTGTCCGAAGCTGATCTTACCCAGAAATCCTCATCAGGTAGTATGGTGACCAGTGATTTTTTTCCAAAATGTTCTCCACTCCAGAACGTAATTACTCGTTTGGTGATCAGGAACAGCTAGCTATAGAAACTGGACTGGAGGAGTCGTGATACTTGCTGGAAGGGGCTTTGCATCCAGTGGTTATCTACATAGACCATAAGAACCTAGCCTATCTACAGTCTGCACTATGGCTTAGTCCTCGGCAGGTCAGATGGTCTCTGTTCTTTGCTCGCTTCAACTTTACTCATCATTTTCAGCCAGCGGAATAGAATGTCATGGCAGATCTACACTCCAGATCGTTTCTGACCTCCGATCAGGAGGAGAAGCCTCAACACATTCTTGAACCTTTCAAAATAATTATGGTTGCTCCATTTGATTTGTCTGGTCTCCCCTCCGATAAAGCTTACGTTGCTGAACCAGATAGGAAGCAGGTTCTTCTCTGGGGTCACTCATCTACATTGTTTCTCCTGATTGGTGGCCAACCCTGAGCAAGGAAATTACCAATTTCGTCTCTGCCAGTACTTCTTGTGCTCAAAACAAAGCTCCTACACAGCTTCTGCCAGTCCTTTTTTTCCTTTGCCTCTACCATCTGCTTCCTGCCAACCTATTGCAGTGGACTTAATCACTGAGCTTCAAGTAACGGCCGTGTCTACTGTCTTGGTTGGTTGCGGATTGCTTCTTCAAGATGGCTCAATTCACTCCACTACCTGGCCTTTCATTTGGGCAAGTTCTTGCAGAAAAATGTAATCTACATGTCTCCTGCCTTCACTGCCATGGGGCGAATACTCATACAATAATCATGTCAGCAAAACCCCTTCTCCGTTCTTTGTGTTCTACAGTCAGCATTCCAATATTCTGTTCCCTATTTCTTCCACCTCTGAAATTCCTGCTGTTGAATCTCTGATCAAGAGTTTCTCTAAACTCTGAGAGGACACCAAGTGCACCTTATTGAAGTCCTCTGAGCAGATGAAATGGCATGCAGACAAGAGACATATGGATGTGCCTCTGATTCATCCTGGCGACAAGGTCTGTCATCCAAGTATGTCGTCTCTGTACCATTGTATAAACTGGGTCTTCGCTTCATCAGTTCCTTCGAGGTTTTCAAACAGATTAATCCGGTAGCCTACAACCTCAAGCTCTCAGCCTCTTTATGGATCCTAAATTCCTTTCATGTGTCTCATCCTCAGTTCTTTTTTTTTAAATTCCTGGTACCACTTCTGCTGCAGTCAGCACTGAGAATGTTTTCGAGGTAGAGAACATTCTGGCCACCAAGAGGATAACAGGAAAAACTTTTTCTGGTCGATTGGAAGGGGTTTAGTCCTGATGAAAGGTCTTGGGAGCCCAGGTAGAACATTTATGCTCCTCTCCTCCTGGTGAGATTTCCTGCGGGCTTGATGAAGAGGGGGTGTTAAGGGAAAGTACTGTAGCGCCAGCATCTCTGCATGCTGCCCTTCTTCCCAGGCAGAGATGCTGGCTTACTTACTACTGTGGTCCCCAACCCACACTTCCTCCTTCATACGTCACTGCTGAATCCCGGGGAGTGCAAACTGCATCGAGGTCACGCGCTCTTCCTCTTTCTGAAAGGGGCCGCATGCTTTCCTAAAGTGTTCCCAGCGAATAGCTGGGTGATTTGCCTTCTATTTAAGGCACCTCCTCTTGCTTGGAGGTGCCTAAGCTATGTTGTTAGTTAGCTCTTGTGGTGGAACGTTACCCGAGTGGGTTGGGGAACACTCACTTGGCACGGGACTTACACGGGACTCCTGCCAGTGCTGGTTCACAGGCAAAAGCTGCCTCACTGGGATCACCGTCCTTCTGACCAGGGCACCTCGATTGCCCAGACCCACAGTAGGAACTGTAGCTTCCCCAACACAGACGCCGTCACAGGCTCTGTAGATGCAACCTCTCCATATGCTTCCTGGTTATCTAATGACAGGCACTTCTAACACACAAGCCATCAGTCCATGGTCTCACTAGGTGCTTGCAGGACTCCAATCCATCCCAGGACAATCCAACACCCTGAGAATTCAGGTTCACAGTCTTTCTAAGTGCTTCCGGGATGTCTCTACTCACTGGAGCTTCCAACACAGACCACCAGGTCCATGGTCTCTCAGGTGCTTCCAGGAAGACTCCACTCACAGGAGCTTCCAACACCGACCATCCAGGACCGTGCACATGGACCAAACAGATTCATACACTCTGACCATGTGACCAGACCTCAGTCACATTATATGGTTGTAACCACTCCCCTAGATGGGAGTATGTGTGGTTAGCCAGTCCTGCCCAGCTCACCAGCTATCCCTATAAGCCTGCCCTTATAAGTAAACACAACAGACTCTTGTGAAACTATAAGTCCCAGCATAACCATATTATTTTCGGCTTACAGTGCAGAGCGCCTCTGCGATACATACCGGCCATTTACAATCCTGCCGGACTTTGTCTCATCACCATAATTATGCCTCCACGTGCATCCTGAAGCACACACAGCGCCCCCTGGCTGTAACATGGGTCACCGCACCACACTCTATACATGCTTGCTAGTTGTCAGGTCCTTATTACCTGTCTACCTACTCAGTACCTATCTGCCCATACTTGTTTATCTCAGTTTCAGCGTTCATCTGCCAGTGTTCATCTGTTCATCAGCTAGTCCAGTTCACACCTACCATGGCTCATATATTCTTCAGCTGGTCCAGTTCGCAACTGCCAGTGCACATCTGTACATCAGCTGGTCCAGTCGGTGCCTGCCAGTGCTCATCTGCACTTTGGCTGGTCCAGTCCACACCTGTAAGTGCTCATCTATATGTCAATCGGTCCCCATCTGTATCTGTGTGTTCCTGTATTCCTACAGTGCCTGCTTGCACCTCAATCAACATAATACATTAAAGGCTTCATTAAAGAGTCTTCCTCTGACATTATCGGTGGGGCAGAAAGCAACTTGGCTATTTTTGGTATAAAATACCAGTTATGTTTATTTGGAAAATCCGGAAGCAATTAATCAGCCTTCTCTTTGGATAACATTCCCAAATGTATTTGTTTTCTTAAAAAGGTCCACAATAATTTTGTATTATTGTTTTTTGGGGGTCATGTATTAGGGGGGCATAGGTGGTTTTATCAGTCAGTTGTCTCTGGGCCTCTTTCATTTTTGTTGAGCATTCCGATACTGAAAATACCGGGTATCGGAAGATATTCGCTGTATCGGAGTTCCGATACGGAGTTCTGATACTTTTTCAATATCGAATACCGGAATCGGAAGTTCCCATAATGCAATGAGCCAGTTGAGGATCCTAAGAAGTGTGGGCACATCCTGTTAGGCATGTTAGCCATGTTAACTAATGGCATGGCTGTGATTGGCTGCTGAAATGATGTCATTATGCGCTATAATGGAGTGTGGGCGGTGCGTGGGTGGAGACTGCGTGTTTGTGTGTGTGGGCTGGGTCTGTGCATGACCATGGGGTCAGTACGGGCCTGACGGGGGTCTGTGCGGGCTGCCGGGGGTCTATGCGGGCCTGCTGGGAGTCTGTGCGGGCCTGCTGGGGGTCTGTGCGGGCCTGCCGGGGGTCTGTGCGGGCCTGCCGGGGGTCTGTGCGAGCCTGCCGAAGGTCTGTGTGGGCTGCTTGGGGTCTGTACGGGCCTCTCGGGGGCCTGTGCGGGCTGCCGGGGGTATGTGTGGGCCCCCTGGGGGTTGTGCGTGTGTGCAGGCATCATCCGATGGGACTACAAGTCCCATCAGGCTATGTCTGCTACAATGACAGTGATTGACATATTAGCCAATGATGGGACAGTAGTAGTCCCATCATCCGGCTAAGGTGTTGAATGTAAAAAAAGAAAAACACAAACATACCTACTACATACATACAACATACTACATACATACAACATACATACTACATACATACAACATACATACTACATACAACATACATACAACATACACACATACTTACATACCACATATATACCACATACATACAACATACATACATATAACATACTACATACATACAACATGCATACTACATACATACTGCATACAACATAAATGCATACAACATACTTACATACCACATACATACCACATACATACAACATATAACATACTACATACATACAACATACATATAACACTACATACACACTACATACATACAACATACATACTACATACATACTGCATACATACATACTACATACATACTACATACAGTGGGGCAAAAAAGTATTTAGTCAGTCAGCAATAGTGCAAGTTCCACCACTTAAAAAGATGAGAGGCG
This sequence comes from Ranitomeya imitator, assembly GCF_032444005.1. Classification (NCBI taxonomy): domain Eukaryota; kingdom Metazoa; phylum Chordata; class Amphibia; order Anura; family Dendrobatidae; genus Ranitomeya; species Ranitomeya imitator. Next base: position 382,946,820 of record NC_091284.1, read on the forward strand.
TCTGTAATTTACATCATAGGTAGACCTCAACTATGGGAGACAAACTGAGAAAAAAAATCCAGAAAATCACATTGTCTGTTTTTTTAACATTTTATTTGCATATTATGGTGGAAAATAAGTATTTGGTCAGAAACAAAATTTCATCTCAATACTTTGTAATATATCCTTTGTTGGCAATGACAGAGGTCAAACGTTTTCTGTAAGTCTTCACAAGGTTGCCACACACTGTTGTTAGTATGTTGGCCCATTCCTCCATGCAGATCTCCTCTAGAGCAGTGATGTTTTTGGTTTTTCGCTTGGCAACACGGACTTTCAACTCCCTCCAAAGGTTTTCTATAGGGTTGAGATCTGGAGACTGGCTAGGCCACTCCAGGACCTTGAAATGCTTCTTACGAAGCCACTCCTTCATTGCCCTGGCGGTGTGCTTTGGATCACTGTCATGTTGAAAGACCCAGCCACGTTTCATCTTCAATGCCCTTGCTGATGGAAGGAGGTTTGCACTCAAAATCTCACGATACATGGCCCCATTCATTCTTTCATGTACCCGGATCAGTCGTCCTGGCCCCTTTGCAGAGAAACAGCCCCAAAGCATGATGTTTCCACCACCATGCTTTACAGTAGGTATGGTGTTTGATGGATGCAACTCAGTATTCTTTTTCCTCCAAACACAACAAGCTGTGTTTCTACCAAACAGTTCCAGTTTGGTTTCATCAGACCATAGGACATTCTCCCAAAACTCCTCTGGATCATCCAAATGCTCTCTAGCAAACTTCAGACGGGCCCGGACATGTACTGGCTTAAGCAGTGGGACACGTCTGGCACTGCAGGATCTGAGTCCATGGTGGCGTAGTGTGTTACTTATGGTAGGCCTTGTTACATTGGTCCCAGCTCTCTGCAGTTCATTCACTAGGTCCCCCCGCGTGGTTCTGGGATTTTTGCTTACCGTTCTTGTGATCATTCTGACCCCACGGGGTGGGATTTTGCGTGGAGCCCCAGATCAAGGGAGATTATCAGTGGTCTTGTATGTCTTCCATTTTCTAATTATTGCTCCCACTGTTGATTTCTTCACTCCAAGCTGGTTGGCTATTGCAGATTCAGTCTTCCCAGCCTGGTGCAGGGCTACAATTTTGTTTCTGGTGTCCTTTGACAGGTCTTTGGTCTTCACCATAGTGGAGTTTGGAGTCAGACTGTTTGAGGGTGTGCACAGGTGTCTTTTTATACTGATAACAAGTTTAAACAGGTGCCATTACTACAGGTAATGAGTGGAGGAAAGAGGAGACTCTTAAAGAAGAAGTTACAGGTCTGTGAGAGCCAGAAATCTTGATTGTTTGTTTCTGACCAAATACTTATTTTCCACCATAATATGCAAATAAAATGTTAAAAAAACAGACAATGTGATTTTCTGGATTTTTTTTTTCTCAGTTTGTCTCCCATAGTTGAGGTCTACCTATGATGTAAATTACAGACGCCTCTCATCTTTTTAAGTGGTGGAACTTGCACTATTGCTGACTGACTAAATACTTTTTTGCCTCACTGTATGTACATACATGTTACATACATGCAACATACATGCATACAACATACTACATACATACTACACATATACAACATACATACATATAACATACTACATACATACAACATACATACTACATACATGCATGCATACTACATACATACTACATACAATACATTCATACATTACATACAATACATACGTATAGACATACAGTACATATAACATAGAGTACATACTCACCATCACTTGTCACTTTGATCCCCGAAGCCAGTGTCATCTGTAAAAAATATTAAAATAACAAACACATAATATACTCCCTGATCCGCAGAAATCCACGAGTGTCCCACAACGATCTCCCATGGAGAACAGCAGCATCTCTCTAGGGGCTTCAGGAACACAATGACGGGAGGAAGGTATCCTTCCGCACTGTATTCCTCCGCCACTGTAAAAAAATAGTCCCTAGTCTCACTTTTGGCATTGCTGTGTGAGAAAGTTCCCACACAACTTTTGCCATAAAGTGAGACCAGTGAACTAGAGTAACCTCTCAGTGATGCACTGCAGGAGCCACTGTCTCCTGTCAGTGTGTCACTGAAGGTCCTATAGAGCAGTGACATCACCTGATGTCACTGTTCTATAGGGGAGATTGTCGTGGGACACTCGTTATTAATTGGACTACGGCGGACAGGTAGTATACGGTTTATTATTTTACATTTTTTGCAGGCGCTGAAGTATGGTAAGTATGGTGAAATTAAGAATAATAAAATACTTTTTTCTGGCTGTGTCTTTATTTTGTTTTTAACTCTTTCACTACTGTAGGATTAATAATGGATAGGAGTCATATTGATGCCTCTCCATTATTAACCCGGCTTAATTTCACCTTACAATAGCAAGGTGATATTAACCCCTTATTATCCCATATTCCACTGCTACACAGGAGTGGGAAGAGAGGGGCTAAGTGCCGAAATTGGAGCATCTTACATATGTGTCATTTCTGGGGCATCTGCGGACTGGTATTTGTAGCCGAGGGAGGGGGGGGCAATATCCATGGCCCCTGTGTAGGCTATGAATATCAGCCCGCAGCTGTCTGCGTAGCCTTTCTGGCTATAAAATATAGGGTGACCCCACGTCATTTTTTGTGGGGACCCCCTATTTTAATAGCCAGTAAAGGCTACGCAGACAGCTGCGGGCTTATATTCATAGCTTGGGAGGGGTCAAGGGTATTACCCCCTTCCCAGGCTACAAATATTGAAAGCCGTCGGCTTTCCCCCCCCTAGTGCAGAAAATTGAGCGGGAGCACACATTGTTTTTTTTCCCATTTTTTTCTTTATGTTCATGTATTAACATCGGCCTATCTATGGATATATCAATCTATAGATATATCTATAGATAAATAGATGTTTCTGACCATATATCTATCTGGCTAATTTCACACATCAGGTTCTTGCCGTCAGGCACAATCTGGGGAGTTTTGAAAAAAAAACGATCCTTTTTTTTTCTGCTGGATCCGTTTTTTCTCATAGAGTTGTATTAGCGCCGGATTGCGCCTGATGGCCACACGTTTCATCCGCTTTTTGCCAGATCCGTCAAAAAAGCTGTTTCCACCAGTCAGAAAACACATACAGAGGAACAGTTTTTCTGTCCGGCGAAAAAACGCACAGCAATGGATCCGGTGAAAAGCGTATGAAACTGAGATGTGAAATGATGAATCCATTTTCTCATGCATGTTTCCATTCAAATCATGCACATTTTCCGTTAATTTATTTCCAAAAACTGCATCAAAACCGCGAAAAAAACCGCACCAAAAACAGCATCAAAACTGCTTCAAAAACTGCATCATAACTGCACCAAAAACTGCACCAAAAACTGCACCAAAACTGCATAATAACTACTTCAGAACTGCTTCAAAAACTGCACCAAAAACTGCATCAAAACTGCACAAAAACTGCATCAAAAATGTATCAAAATGGCACCAAAAACTGCATCAAACCTGCATCACAAACTGGTGCAGTTTTGATGCAGTTTTTGATGCAGTTGTGGTGCAGTTATGATGCAGTTTTTGATGCAGTTTTGGTTCAGTTTTGATGCAGTTTTGGTGCAGTTATGATGCAGTTTTTGATGCAGTTTTGGTTCAGTTTTGATGCAGTTTAGAGGGAGTCATTGAAGGGGGTAATTTTGACTCCCTACTATATTTTGAGGTCCTTTTGTCACTAAATGTTGCTATAAAGTTTTGTGCATAATTTTTTCACTCTGTCTTATTTACCCTGATATACATATAGATGTAGTTCAATTTACATGTCAACTTTTCACATTTTCCTTGTGTTTTACCTGCTTTCTGAAAGGGGCCGCATGCTTTCCTAAAGTGTTCCCAGCGAATAGCTGGGTGATTTGCCTTCTATTTAAGGCACCTCCTCTTGCTTGGAGGTGCCTGAGCTATGTTGTTAGTTAGCTCTTGTGGTGGAACGTTACCCGAGTGGGTTGGGGAACACTCACTTGGCACGGGACTTACACGGGACTCCTGCCAGTGCTGGTTCACAGGCAAAAGCTGCCTCACTGGGATCACCGTCCTTCTGACCAGGGCACCTCGATTGCCCAGACCCACAGTAGGAACTGTAGCTTCCCCAACACAGAAGCCGTCACAGGCTCTGTAGATGCAACCTCTCCATATGCTTCCTGGTTATCTAATGACAGGCACTTCCAACACACAAGCCATCAGTCCATGGTCTCACTAGGTGCTTGCAGGACTCCAATCCATCCCAGGACAATCCAACACCCTGAGAATTCAGGTTCACAGTCTTTCTAAGTGCTTCCGGGATGTCTCTACTCACTGGAGCTTCCAACACAGACCACCAGGTCCATGGTCTCTCAGGTGCTTCCAGGAAGACTCCACTCACAGGAGCTTCCAACACCGACCATCCAGGACCGTGCACATGGACCAAACAGATTCATACACTCTGACCATGTGACCAGACCTCAGTCACATTATATGGTTGTAACCACTCCCCTAGATGGGAGTATGTGTGGTTAGCCAGTCCTGCCCAGCTCACCAGCTATCCCTATAAGCCTGCCCTTATAAGTAAACACAACAGACTCTTGTGAAACTATAAGTCCCAGCATAACCATATTATTTTCGGCTTACAGTGCAGAGCGCCTCTGCGATACATACCGGCCATTTACAATCCTGCCGGACTTTGTCTCATCACCATAATTATGCCTCCACGTGCATCCTGAAGCACACACAGCGCCCCCTGGCTGTAACATGGGTCACCGCACCACACTCTATACATGCTTGCTAGTTGTCAGGTCCTTATTACCTGTCTACCTACTCAGTACCTATCTGCCCATACTTGTTTATCTCAGTTTCAGCGTTCATCTGCCAGTGTTCATCTGTTCATCAGCTAGTCCAGTTCACACCTACCATGGCTCATATATTCTTCAGCTGGTCCAGTTCGCAACTGCCAGTGCACATCTGTACATCAGCTGGTCCAGTCGGTGCCTGCCAGTGCTCATCTGCACTTTGGCTGGTCCAGTCCACACCTGTAAGTGCTCATCTATATGTCAATCGGTCCCCATCTGTATCTGTGTGTTCCTGTATTCCTACAGTGCCTGCTTGCACCTCAATCAACATAATACATTAAAGGCTTCATTAAAGATTCTTCCAGCAGGGAACTATATAGAATTATGGAATTTGTGAGGAATATGGAGAGAAGACGTTTGATAAAGCCTCAGGATATTCTGGCTACTTTGCAATCCATACCGGAGGATGAATCGGAATCCGAATTGCAGGAACATGTATTTGATTCTGACAGTGATGAAGATTTCATTCCTCAGAACATATCAAGTGAATCTGAAGACTCAGAAGGAACAAATCCAGAAGGTAAGTAGTTATGTGTATTTATTTGTTCTTCCACACACTGAGTTAGGGCCTGTGCACACTAGCAGAATTCTGGCTGAATAGCCATCTGGATATTCTTGCCGCAATACAGGCCGTACCTGCCCGCTCATGCCTGAAGCTCCGCTCCGAACCCCGGGCTGGAGCCGCTGTCAGGGACAGAGCAGCGCTTGCTTACGCGCGAGCACGGCTCCGTCCCAGGCAGCGGCTCCAGCCCGGGGTTCGGAGCGGAGCTTCAGGAATGAAACTCCGCTCTGTACCTGAGCGGGCAGGTACGGGCCGGATTGTGGTGAGAATATCCGGTCGGATATTCCGCCGCTAATCCAGCCAGTGTGCACGGACCCTTACAAAACAAAAATTCTAAATATTCATCAACTTTTTTCCAGATATTCCAAGCACATCAACTGGGGATCGGGCTCATGCAGTTATGTTGCCTCGTGACCATCCTCCTGGTCGTGGACAGAAAAAATCAGCAAAACGTCCCAGAAATGAAGGAGCAACAGATAACGATGGCGGCGAAGGTAATGCAACAACAAACACCAGAGAAGGCGAATCTGAAGGAATACTAGTTTCAGCGGATGGTATTCAATGGAAACCTGTTGAAATTGGACAACACTTGCCTGGTAGGCGTGACAGCCAAAATATTCTTCGAGAAGAACCTGGCCCTACAGGATACGCCAGAAGAAATATCATTATCGATAGTCCTTTGAGCGCATGGCGTTTATTTTTTGATTCATATATATTGACACATATAAAGAACTGTACGCTTGCAGAAGCATGCAGGAACAATAATTTACAGTTTACTCTATCTGATGAGGAGCTAGATGCATTCATTGCGATATTCTATGCTCGTGGAATATCTGGCACGAACCGTCACTCGATTAGCAGTATTTGGTGTAATGACTGGGGAATACTGTTTTGCAAAGCGACAATGTCTAGGGACCGCTTTGTTGAAATTATGAGGTTTCTCAGATTTGATGAGAAATCTACTCGATCGGAGAGACTGCAAATGGACAAGTTTGCTCTATTTTCTACTGTGTGGGACAGGTTTATTGAAAATTGTATTGCGTGTTACAAACCTGGCCCATACATAACGGTGGATGAGCAACTTTTCCCAAGCAAAACTAGGTGTCCATTCACGCAGTACATGCCTTCCAAACCAGATAAATATGGCCACAAATATTGGCTAGCTGTTGATAAGGAGAGCAAATATCTGGCAAATGGCTTCCCTTATCTAGGCAAAGATGACACACGCCGTGCTGAGGACCGTTTAGCTGACCATGTGGTAATGAAGTTATTGGACCCATTTTTGAAAAAAGGTCGCAATGTTACAACCGATAATTATTTTACTTCAGTAAAATTAGCTAAACAGCTAAAAAGCAAAGGAACAACCATCGTGGGAACACTGAATAAGATAAGGCGAGAAGTGCCTAAAGAAATAAAATCCATGAAAGAGGAATTGTACAACACTAAAGTGTTTAGAAATGAAGACAATTTTACACTTACAGTATATCAAGGAAAGCCCAACAAAAATGTTGTCATTTTGAGTTCCGTCCATCCAGATGTTGTTGTTGCGTCTGATTCCGGTAAAAAAACTCCAGAAACGGTAAAGTTTTACAATGAAACAAAATATGGAGTAGATGTAGTGGATCAGATGGCACGAAAATATACCACACGAACATCCACAAGGAGATGGCCTGTTCATGCATTTGAAAATGCCTTAGACTTTGCGGGTATAAATGAATGGATAATATTCAAGGAGATTACCCACCAAAAAATGTCACGCAAGGCATTTTTGCAAACGCTTGTGAGAGAGTTGAGTGGTCCTTATGTCACAGATAGGGAAAAGGGTTCCACGTCCCAAGTTTCTACATGTTCAGAAGTGATGGTTCAAACAAAATTTTGCCAGATCAAAGAAAAGTGCAAGAAAAATAGATCTGTCGGCAATTGTAAGACTTGTGGTAAGTCTTTGTGTGGGCAATGTACTGCTATAAATCAAAGGCAATGCCTAAAATGCGAAACACCAAATGTTTAGAAGGTGAATTCTGCGCCATATTTTCATTTTTATGCTCCTCCACCTACATTTTCTCTACTTTTTGTTCTTCTGTTGTTGTTTATATGTGTGCACTTGAATAAAAAAAAATGTTTGAAAAACGTCTATTATAATTATTCTTATTTTCTGTAGAAAAATAAGAAAAGCAGAAAAAAAACAATCAAAAGCATTACTGTTGGATCTCACAATAATAATACATTACAAAAAATATAATTATTAATAAATAACCACAAATGAAACTCTAAAAATAAACGAAAACAAGCAAGGAGTCAAAATGACTCCTTTCAGTAGTTCTAGGCGGGGTCACGAGTCCAGTAGTCCTAGTGTTAAATAAACAGAAAATGTGTATGATTTGAATGGAAACATGCATGAAAAAATGGATTCGGAGGCTGGACTCATCATTTCACATCTCAGTTTCATACGTTTTTCGCCGAATCCGTCGCTGTGCGTTTTTTCAGAAAAACCATTCCTCTATAGGTGTTTTCTGTCTGGCAGAAACAGCTTTTTTGACGAATCCGGCAAAAAACAGATGAAACATGTGGCCCAAAAAGAAATGACGTTGGCCCCCCCTATATTTTGTAGCCAGAAAGGCTACGCAGACAGCGGCGGGCTGATATTCATAGCATTGAGAGGGGCCATGGATATTGGCCCCCCCCCGGCTACAAATACCAGTCCGCAGCCGCCCCAGAAATGGTGCATCTGTAAGATGCACCAATTCCGGCACTTAGCCCTTCTCTTCCCACTCCCGTGTAGCGGTGGGATATAATAATAATAATAATAATAATTTTTATTTATATAGCGCCAACATATTCCGCAGCGCTTTACAAATTATAGAGGGGACTTGTACAGACAATAGACATTACAGCATAACAGAAATACAGTTCAAAACAGATACCAGGAGGAATAAGGGATATGGGGTAATAAGGGAATAATGTCACCTTGCTATTGTAAGGTGACATTAAGCTGGGTTAATTATGGAGAGGCATCAATAAGACGCCTATTCATTATTAGTCCTACAGTAGTGAAAGAGTTAAAAAAAAATAAAGACACAGCCAGAAAAAAGTATTTTAATATTCTTAATTTCACCATACTTACCATACTTCAGCGCCTGCAAAAAACGTAAAATAATAAACAGCATGCTACCTGTCTGCTGTAGTCCAATTAATAATGCATGTCCCACGACGATCTCCCCTATAGAACAGTGACATCGGGTGATGTCACTGCTCTATAGGACCTCCAGTGACACACTGACAGGAGACAATGGCTCCTGCAGTGTATCACTGAGAGGTTACTCTTGTTCACTGGTCCCACTTTATGGCAAAAGCTTCGTGGGAACTTTCTAACACAGCAATGCCAAAAGTGAGACTAGGGACTATTTTTTACAGTGGTGGAGGACTACAGTGTGGAAGGATACTTTCCTACCGTCATTGTATTCCTGGGGCCCCTAGAGAGCGGTCGCATCAGCAGATGCTGCTGTTCTCCATGGGAGATCGTTGTGGGACACTCGTGGATTTCTGCAGATCAGGGAGTATATTATGTGTTTGTTATTTTAATATTTTTTACAGATGACACTGGCTTCGGGGAACAAAGTGAGAAGTGATGGTGAGTATGTACTCTATGTTATATGTACTGTATGTCTATATGTATGTAATGTATGAATGTATTGTATGTAGTATGTATGTAGTATGTATGTATGCATATATTATGTATGTAGTATGTATGTTGTATGCATGTAGCATGTTGTATGTATGTATGTTGTATGTATGTAGTATGTTTGTAGTATGTTGTTTGTATGTAGTATGTATGTTGTGTGTATGTAGTATGTTGTATGTATGTTGTATGTATGTTGTATGTATGTTGCATGTATGTTGTATGTATGCAGTATGTATGTAGTATGTATAAATGTAGTATGTATGTAGTATGTTGCATGTACGCAGTATGTTGTACTGTATGTATGTAGTATGTTGTATGTTTGTATGTGTGTTGTATGTATGTTGTATGTGTGTAGTATGTATGTAGTATGCTGTATGTAGTATGTATGTGTTTCCCTTTTTTTCCATTCAGCACATTAGTTTGATGATGGGACTACTACTGTCCCTTCATTGGCTAATGTGTCAATCACTGTCATTGTAGCAGGCATAGACCGATGGGACTTGTAGTCCCATCGGACGATGCCTGCACACACACAAAGACCCCCGAAAGGCCCGCACAGACCCCGAGAGGCCCGTACAGACCCCCGGCAGGCCCGCACAGACCCCCGAGAGGCCCGTACAGGCCCCGGCAGGCCCGCACAGACAACCGAGAGGCCCGTACAGACCCCCGGCAGGCCTCCACAGACCCCTGAAAGGCCCATACAGGCCCCCACAGGCCCTCACAGACCCCCAAGAGGCCCGTACAGGCCCTGGCAGGCCCACACAGACCCCTGAGATGCCCATACAGGTCCTAACAGGCCCGCACAGACCTTTGATAGGCCTGTACAGGCCCTGGCAGGCCCGTACAGAACCCAAAGAGGCCCGTACAGGCCCCAGCAGGCCCACACAGACCCCTGAGAGGCCAATACTGGCCCCGGCAGGCCCGCACAGACCCCCGAGAGGCCCGTACAGTCCCCCGGCAGGCACGCACAGATCCCCGAGAGGCCTATACAGACCCCGCCCGCACAAACAAACCACAGTCTCCACTCACGCACCACCCACACACTTCCCCCCTCCCAAACTGGATGTGCAAGGAAAGAAAGGGTTTATTTTCATTCCGATATTTGTGTCCCATTGATTTGCATTGGTCGCTGGTATCGGAATTGGCAATACCCGATATTTTTGGGGTATCAGAACGATCCAATCCGATCCGATATTTCCCGATATCGGAAGGTATCACTCAACACTAATAATAACACTTTGTTAATAGAACTGTATTCCCACTTTTGCAAAGTACCGGCACCTGCGCATTGCAGTACTTGGCTCTGCCCTCAACAGGGCTATCAAACTACACCTGCGCTGGAGCCGCAGCGTGAATACAAGAGGATGTCATCATATGAAGATGGGAGACTCTGGACCACGACGCCATTCGTACCGGGACTGCCCTTGGGTGAGTATAATGTAACCTCTTTTTCTCATCTTTCAGGTTACAGCGGGGGCTTATCTACAGCATTACAGAATGCTGTAGATAAGCCCCTGATGCCGGTGGGCTTAGCTCACCTTCGATTTTGGGGGTGACAGGTTCCCTTTAAACAAATCAATCTTGAATTCAGGGAAATCAAAGTTTTGAGGTAAACAAAAGTTCAAACCTCTAGAGAGCAACATCCATGATTCCTCTATGATGTTGGCAGTTAGATACACCACATTGTTGTTGCGGGGGCTGACTTTGCTAATCAGCGTCTCCATGACACCTGCTCCCGTTTCATTTTTTGTGTGCCTCCTACCATCCCTCTGATGCGTTGTCTAAAGGGAGTTTGATCAGTGTGGATCAGTGTTCGCTGAAACAGAAACGGAATTCTATAGCCATGAGCGCATTATATCTTTGGAGGCACTTGAGTCAGTGTCTGTCATCCAGTCATCATAATGGAATTTTTTCTGCCTTATTCCTTTTTTTAAACTTCGTTCTTCTATGATGCGTCTTACTTTTATTCTATGTGAATATCTATCCCAATTCAAAGTCCTTCTTGTCTCTAATAAATTTCTTTTTCTTTCTCTGTATTATCTCTGCCTGTACATGAATCAGTCTTGTATTCAGTTTTGCCATTGATTCTCAGTCAAACGTGTCCGTAACGTAGTCTTTGCTTTTTCAAGATCCGAGTTGGTTGCCACATAATCAGCTTCATTACATCTCAGAGTAAGCTTTACAAAATGCCTAGAACATTCCAAATGAAGGTGTTCCCATTCGGACACAAATTCTTTGTTGTCCTTATAGTGGGAAATGTCCTTATAGACATGTAAACCCCTATGTACTCACATTCATTATATAATTTACAGGAATTGACATTCCAATTCAACCGCACTTCTTTTTCAGCTAATTGATTACCTTGAATTCCAAGGGCTTCTTACTAAGGCAATGTTCACACGTTCCTGATTTCCCTCCTTTTTTTTCAGGACTAAAAACCGCAGCTCTTGGCAGAAAACGCAGGTTCTTTTTTTGGTGCTTTTTTGGTGCGTTTTTTGATGCGTTTTTTGATGCGTTTTTTGATGCGTTTTTTTAAGCAGAGTCTGTGTGTTTTCTAGGAAGTTTTTTAGGGTTAAAATGGCTGAAAATACCCTAACCCTACCCCTAACCCTAACCCTACCCCTACCCCTACCCCTAACCCTACCCCTAACCCTAACCCTACCCCTAACCCTATTCTAACCTTAGTGAAAAAAAAAAATTCTTAATTTTTTTATTGTCCCTACCTATGGTGGTGACAAAGGGGGGGGGGTCATTTACTATTTTTTTTATTTTGATCACTGAGATATGTTATATCTCAGTGATCAAAATGCACTTTGGAACGAATCTGCCGGCCGGCAGATTCGGCGGGCGCACTGCGCATGCGCCCGCCATTTTGCAAGATGGCGGCGCCCAGGTAGAAGACGGCCGGACGGACACCGGGAGGCCGGGTAAGTATAAGGGGGGAGATGAGGGCACGGGGGGGGGGGCGTCGGAGCACGGGGGGTTGGCATTGGAGCATGGGGGGTGGGATTGGGGCACGGGGGGGCAGCCACACTGCAGCGGTTCTGCACCACAAACCGCAGAAAACCCGCAGATATTTTTTTCATCTGCGGGTTTTACTGCGGGTTTGACCTCACAATGGAGGTCAATGGGGGCAGAACCGCTGCAGTTCCGCAAAAAGAAGTGACATGGTACTTCTTTTTTACCGCGACTATTCAGCGCGGCTTTTTTCGCGATTTTCCGCAATGTGGGCACAGCAGTTCCTGTTTTCCATAGGGTACATTGTAATGTACCCTGCATGGAAAACAGCTGCGGACCCGCAGCGGGAAAATCGCGGCGATTCCGCATGAAAAAAAGGATGGTGTGAACATGGCCTAATAATAATTTATAGAGTAACTAATCCTGTGTTACATTATGTTAATATTTTGTTGGTGGTCCAGGCCCTGTGATACCCACAACTCATTCAAAAATACTCCAAGAAGTGCACAGCTCAGGAGACAGAAGCACACTTGTTCCTTCCTGAGCTCAAAAACAAAGTGAAGTATAGACCCAATAGAAAGTGGGAGACAGAGTATGGATACAATATCATTTGGCCCCTTTACTTTCAGTGCAGCAAACTCACTCCAGAAGTTCATTGTGGATGTCTGAATGATCCAATGTTGTCCAAAATACCTAATGATGATAAATATAATCCACCTGTGTGTAATCAAGTCTCCGTATAAATGCACCTGCTCTGTAATAGTCTTAGGGTTCTGTTTGAAGCACAGAGAGCATCATAAAGACCAAGTAACACAACAGGCAGGTTTGTGATACTGTTGTGGAGAAGTTTAAAGCCGGGATTGAATACAAAATGATTTCCAAAACTTTAAACGTCCCAAGGAGGGCTGCATACCACTGCAAATCTACCAAGACCCGGCCGTCTGTCTACACTTTCATATCAAACAAGGAGAAGACTGATCAGAAATGCAGCCAAGAGGCCCATGATCACTCTGGATGAACTGCAGAGATCTACAGCTGAAGTGGAACATTCTGTCCATAGGACAACAATCAGTCATACACTGCACAAATCTGGCCTTTATGAAGAGTGGCAAGCAGAAAGCCATTTCCCAAAGATATCCATAAAAAGTGTAATTTAAAGTTTGCAACAAGCCACCTGGGAGACAGACCAAATATGTGGAAGAAGGTTCTCTGGTCAGATGAAACCAAAATCGAACTTTTTGGCAACAATGCCAAATGATATATTTGGCATAAAGGCAACATAGCTCATCACCCTGAACACACCATCCCCACTGCAAACATGGTGGTGGCAGCATCATGGTTTGGGCCTGCTTTTCTTCAGCAGGGACAGGGAGGATGGTTAAAATTGATGGGAAGATGGATGGACCAAATACCGTATATACTCGAGTATAAGTCGACCCAAGTATAAGCCGACGCCCTTAATGTTGCCACAAAAAAACTGGGAAAACTTAATGACTCGAGTATAAGCCTAGGGTGGGAAATGCAGCAGCTACCGGTAAATGTCAAAAATAAAAATAGATACCAATAAAAGTAAAATTAATTGAGACATCAGTAGGTTAAGTGTTTTTGAATATCCATATTGAATCAGGAGCCCCATATAATGCTCCATAAAGTTTGATGGACCTATAAGATGCTCCATATTAAAATATGCCCCATATAATCCTGCATAAAGGTTAATAATGGCCCCATAAGATGCTCCATAACCACATTTGCCCAATATAATGCTGCACTAATGTTGATTATGGCCCCATAAGATGCTCCATAAAAATATTTGCCCCATATAGTGCTGCACAAATGTTGATTATGGCCCCATAAGATGCTCCGTACAGACACTTGCCCCATATAGTGCTGCACAAACGTTATGGCCGCATACAGACACGTGCCCCATACAGTGCTGCACAAATGTTATGGCACCATACAGACATTTGCCCCATATAGTGCTGTACAAATGTTATGGCCCCATACAGACACTTGCCCCATATAGTGCTGTACAAATGTTATGGCCCCATACAGACACTTGCCCCATATAGTGCTGCACACACGCTATGGCCCCATACAGACACTTGCCCCATATAGTGCTGCACAAACATTATGGCCCCATAGATGCTTCATACAGACACTTGCCCCATTTGCTGTTGCTGCGATAAAAAATAAAAATCACATACTCACCTCTCCGTCGCTCAGGCCCCTGGCACTTTCAATATTCATCTGACATCGTTCCGGCACCGCTCCATCTTCAGCGTCTTCTGCACTGAAGTTCCGGCAGAGGGCGTGCACTAACCACGTCACTGCACCCTCTGACCTCAACATCACTGCAGAAGGCGCTGAAGATAGAGTGGCGCCCAGAACGAGGAGCAGGTGAATATCATGCAGCGCAGCGCTCCCCTCCCCATTATACTCACATGCTCCTGGCGCAATGCAGTCCCTGCTTCCCCAGTGCTGCAGCTTCTTCTTGTACTGAGCGGTCACATGGTACCTCTCATTACAGTAATGAATATGCGGCTACACCCCTATGGGAGGTGGAGCCACATATTCATTACTGTAATGAGCGGTACCATTTGACCGCTCAGTACAGGAAGGAGCTGCTAGCGCCAGGGAGCCAGAGACGCCCAGGATCCGTGCCAGGAGCTGTTGAGTATAATTAGACAGGCCCCGCTCCCCCTCCCCTGCTAACCCCTGGGTATGACTTGAGTATAAGCAAAGATGGGGACTTTCAGCCCCCAAAATGGGCTGAAAATCTCAGCTTATACTCGAGTATATATAGTACAGGACCATTCTTGAAGAAAACCTGTTTGAGTCTGCAAAAGACCTGAGACTGGGATGGAAATTTGTCTTCTAACAAGACAAAGATCCCAAACATAAAGCAAAATCTACAATGGAATGCTTCACAAATAAATGTATGCAGGTGTTAGAATGGCCATGTCAAAGTCCAGACCTTAATCCAATTGAGAATCTGTGGAAAGAGCTGAAAACTGCTGTTCACAAATGATCTCCATCAAACCTCACTGAGCTCTAGCTGTTTGCCAAGGAAGTGGAACACCCGCCAGGAGTGTAGGGAACCCGGTACCAGATCCGATACTTAAGTTTGTGCTCGTGATGCCACCTGTGGTGTTCGGTCAGTGGGGACCAATGCTGTTTAACCCCTCTGTGACCTTAGACGTACTATCCCGTCGAGGTGCCCTGGGCCTATCTGACCCTGGACGGGATAGTACGTCATAGCCGATCGGCCGCGCTCACGGGGGGAGCGCGGCCGATCGCGGCCGGGTGTCAGCTGCTTATCGCAGCTGACATCCGGCACTATGTGCCAGGAGCGGTCACGGACCGCCCCCGGCACATTAACCCCTGGCACACCGCGATCAAAGATGATCGCGATGTGCCGGCGGTGCAGGGAAGCACCGCGCAGGGAGGGGGCTCCCTGCGGGCTTCCCTGAGCCCCCCGCAGCAACGCGATGTGATCGCGTTGCTGCGAGGATCTCCTCACCTCCCTCCCTGCTCGAGCCCCGGATCCAAGATGGCCGCGGATCTGGGTCCTGCAGGGAGGGAGGTGGCTTCACAGAGCCTGCTTAGAGCAGGCACTGTGAAGGCTGCAGCGCTGCATGTCAGATCAGTGATCTGACAGAGTGCTGTGCAAACTGTCAGATCACTGATCTGTGATGTCCCCCCCTGGGACAAAGTAAAAAAGTAAAAAAAAAATTTTCCAAATGTGTAAAAAAAATAAAAAAAAATATTCCAAAATAATGAAGAAAAAAAAAAATATTATTCCCATAAATACATTTCTTCATCTAAATAAAAAAAAAAAAACAATAAAAGTACACATATTTAGTATCGCCGCGTCCGTAACGACCCGACCTATAAAACTGTCCCACTAGTTAACCCCTTCAGTAAACACCGTAAGAAAAAAAAAAAAAAAACGAGGCAAAAAACAACGCTTTATTATCATACCGCCGAACAAAAAGTGGAATAACATGCGATCAAAAGGACAGATATAAATAACCATGGTACCGCTGAAAGCGTCATATTGTCCCGCAAAAAAAGAGCCGCCATACAGCATCATCAGCAAAAAAATAAAAAAGTTATAGTCCTGAGAATAAAGCGATGCAAAAATAATTATTTTTTCTGTAAAATAGTTTTTATCGTATAAAAGCACCAAACCATAAAAAAATGATATAAATGAGGTATCGCTGTAATCGTACTGACCCGAAGAATAAAACTGATTTATCAATTTTACCAAACGCGGAACGGTATAAACGCCTCCCCCAATAGCAATTCATGAATAGCTGGCTTTTGGTCATTCTTCCTCACAAAAATCGGAATAAAAAGCGATAAAAAAAGTCACGTGCCCAAAAATGTTTTCAATAAAAACGTCAACTCGTCCCGCAAAAAACAAGACCTCACATGACTCTGTGGACCAAAATATGGAAAAATTATAGCTCTCAAAATGTGGTATTGCAAAAAATATTTTTTGCAATAAAAAGGGTCTTTCAGTGTGTGACGGCTGCCAATCATAAAAATCCGCTAAAAAACTCGCTATAAAAGTAAATCAAACCCCCCTTCATCACCCCCTTAGTTAGGGAAAAATAAAAAAAAATGTATTTATTTCCATTTTCCCATTAGGGCTAGGGTTAGGGCTAGGGTTAGGGCTAGGGTTAGGGCTAGGGTTAGGGCTAGGGTTAGGGCTAGGGCTAGGGCTAGGGTTAGGGTTAGGGCTAGGGTTAGGGCTAGGGTTAGGGCTAGGGTTAGGGCTAGGGCTAGGGTTAGGGTTAGGGCTAGGGTTAGGGTTAGGGTTAGGGCTAGGGTTAGGGCTAGGGTTAGGGCTAGGGTTAGGGTTAGGTCTAGGGTTAGGGCTAGGGTTAGGGTTAGGGTTGGGGCTACAGTTAGGGTTGGGGCTAAAGTTAGGGTTAGGGTTTAGATTACATTTACAGTTGGGAATAGGGTTGGGATTAGGGTTAGGGGTGTGTCAGGGTTAGAGGTGTGGTTAGGGTTACCGTTGGAATTAGGGTTAGGGGTGTGTTTAGATTAGGGTTTCAGTTATAATTGGGGGGTTTCCACTGTTTCGGCACATCAGGGGCTCTCCAAACACGACATGGCGTCCGATCTCAATTCCAGCCAATTCTGCGTTGAAAAAGTAAAACAGTGCTCCTTCCCTTCCGAGCTCTCCTGTGTGCCCAAACAGGGGTTTACCCCAACATATGGGGTATCAGCGTACTCAGGACAAATTGGACAACAACTTTTGTGGACCAATTTCTCCTGTTACCCTTGGGAAAATACAAAACTGGGGGCTAAAAAATAATTTTTGTGGGAAAACAAAAAGATTTTTTATTTTCACGGCTCTGCGTTATAAACTGTAGTGAAACACTTGGGGGTTCAAAGTTCTCACAACACATCTAGATGAGTTCATTGAGGGGTCTAGTTTCCAATATGGGGTCACTTGTGGGGGGTTTCTACTGTTTAGGTACATTAGGGGCTCTGCAAATGCAATGTGACGCCTGCAGACCAATCCATCTAAGTCTGCATTCCAAATGATGCTCCTTCCCTTCCGAGCCCTCCCATGCGCCCAAACGGTGGTTCCCCCCCACATATCGGGTATCAGCGTACTCAGGACAAATTGGACAACAACATTTAGGGTCCAATTTCTCCTGCTAACCTTGGAAAAATACAAAACTGGGGGCTAAAATATAATTTTTGTGGAAAAAAAAATATTTTTTATTTGCATGGCTCTGCGTTATAAACTGTAGTGAAATACTTGGGGGTTCAAAGCTCTCACAACACATCAAGATGAGTTCCTTAGGGGGTCTACTTTCCAAAATGGTGTCACTTGTGGGGGGTTTCTACTGTTTAGGTACATTAGGGGCTCTGCAAACGCAATGTGACGCCTGCAGACCATTCCATCTAAGTCTGCATTCCAAATGGCGCTCCTTCCCTTCCGAACCCTCCCATGCGCCCAAACGGTGGTTCCCCCCCACATATGGGGTATCAGCGTACTCAGGACAAATTGGACAACAACTTTTGGGGTCCAATTTCTCCTGTTACCCTAGGGAAAATACAAAACTGGGGGCTAAAAAATAATTTTTGTGGGAAAAAAATTTTGTTTTATTTTTATGGCTCTGCATTATAAACTTCTGTGAAGCCCTTGGTGGGTCAAAGTGCTCACCACACATCCAGATAAGTTCCTTAGGGGGTCTACTTTCCAAAATGGTGTCACTTGTGGGGGGTTTCAATGTTTAGGCACATCAGTGGCTCTCCAAACGCAACATGGCGTCCCATCTCAATTCCTGTCAATTTTGCATTGAAAAGTCAAACTGCGCTCCTTCCCTTCCGAGCTCTCCCATGCGCCCAAACAGTGGTTTACTGCCACATATGAGGTATCAGCGTACTCAGGACAAATTGGACAACAACTTTTGAGGTCCAATTTCTTCTCTTACCCTTGGAAAAATAAAAAATTGGGGGCAAAAATATAATTTTTGTGAAAAAATATGATTTTTTATTTTTACGGTTCTGCATTATAAACTTCTGTGAAGCACTTGGTGGGTCAAAGTGCTCACCACACCTCTAGATAAGTTCCTTAGGGGGTCTACTTTCCAAAATGGTGTCACTTGTGGGGGGTTTCAATGTTTAGGCACATCAGTGGCTCTCCAAACGCAACATGGCGTCCCATCTCAATTTCTGTCAATTTTGCATTGAAAAGTCAAACTGCGCTCCTTCCCTTCCGAGCTCTCCCATGCGCCCAAACAGTGGTTTACTGCCACATATGAGGTATCAGCGTACTCAGGACAAATTGGACAACAACTTTTGAGGTCCAATTTCTTCTCTTACCCTTGGAAAAATAAAAAATTGGGGGCAAAAATATAATTTTTGTGAAAAAATATGATTTTTTATTTTTACGGTTCTGCATTATAAACTTCTGTGAAGCACTTGGTGGGTCAAAGTGCTCACCACACCTCTAGATAAGTTCCTTAGGGGGTCTACTTTCCAAAATGGTGTCACTTGTGGGGGGTTTCAATGTTTAGGCACATCAGTGGCTCTCCAAACGCAACATGGCGTCCCATCTCAATTCCTGTCAATTTTGCATTGAAAAGTCAAATAGCGCTCCTTCCCTTCCGAGCTCTCCCATGCGCCCAAACAGTGGTTTACTGCCACATATGGGGTATCAGCGTACTCAGGACAAATTGGACAACAACTTTTTGGGTCCAATTTCTCCTGTTACCCTTGGTAAAATAAAACAAATTGGAGCTGAAGTAAATTTTTTGTGTAAAAAAGTTAAATGTTCATTTTTATTTAAACATTCCAAAAATTCCTATTAAACACCTGAAGGGTTAATAAACTTCTTGAATGTGGTTTTGAGCACCTTGAGGGGTGCAGTTTTTAGAATGGTGTCACACTTGGGCATTTTCTATCATATAGACCCCTCAAAATGACTTCAAATGAGACGTGGTCCCTAAAAAAAAATGGTGTTGTAAAAATGAGAAATTGCTGGTCAACTTTTAACCCTTATAACTCCCTAACAAAAAAAAAAATTGGTTCCAAAATTATGCTGATGTAAAGGAGACATGTGGGAAATGTTACTTATTAAGTATTTTGTGTGACATATCTCTGTGATTTAATTGCATAAAAATTCAAAGTTTGAAAATTGCGAAATTTTCAAAATTTTCGCCAAATTTCCGTTTTTTTCACAAATAAACGCAGGTACTATCAAAGAAATTTTACCACTATCATGAAGTACAATATGTCACGAGAAAACAATGTCAGAATCACCAGGATCCGTTGAAGCGTTTCGGAGTTATAACCTCATAAAGGGACAGTGGTCAGAATTGTAAAAATTGGCCTGGTCATTAACGTGCAAACCACCCTTGGGGGTAAAGGGGTTAAATAGGTCCTCAGGGATGATGTTATGGCAGCTAGATGGTATACCTTCCCATAGGTGAAGTTGGGTCCCCAGGGCTCCAGTGTGTAGCTGGAGATGGTGAGTGGTGCAGTAAGAACGGAGGACACAGGTTTGCAGTCTCTTTACCTGGTTTACTGAAGCTTGAGGCAATCGCATTCCAGAGCACCAGATTACAGGTACAGGCAGGGTCCAGCCGGCTAGGAAGTGAATCCAGAGTCCATTTTACCAGGTGGAGATGAAAACCTTCCTCAAAGTGGTGTGGTGTTGTAGTCCCTTACTGCCTATGGCTTCTGATAAGGTCCTCACAGTTCCTCTCTGTCCCCCATATAGGTTAAGACACAAACCCGTATGACAGGTGACTTGAACCTTTTTATAGGGTCTCTATCACGACCCAGGCTCTATGTGTCACTGTGCCTCCTGGATGTAAAGGCGGACAAGTGATTTATAATCCAGCTGTCCTGCTGGTTTCTGCTGTGCCTCCTAGAGTCTGACACGGCCTTAGTCTTCCGGCTACCGGAATCTGCGCTCAGCCAGGGAGGTGGCCAAATCGCTGCTAAGCTCCCCTGGGATCTCTCTCCATTGCGCTGCTCTCCTGCACCCTCTCCACAAACCATCCTTTTCTTCTGTATCTCTTTCTCCAGGAGCTGCAGCGACTCTGGCTGCACAGCCCCTTCAGTCTTTCTAACACTCTCTGTCCCACTGCTCTCGTCTCTGTCCTCTGACAGACTGCTCCCAAAACTTCCCCTCCAGCCTGATTAAATAAGGGAAGTTCCCCTTAATCCGAGTTCAGAGCTTCCCCTTCTTGCCTGGCGTATGAACATGTTGTGCATATGTGATTACCTGATAAAAGAGATCTTTCATCGCTTACAAGCGTGACATCACTCTCCCTGTGAGGAAAGCAATGCCACTGTGACAACCAGGACCCTGGGACATCACAGAAGAATGGGCAAGAATTTCAGTCACTCAATGTACAAAACTGATAGAGACATACCCCCAAAGTGACTTTCAGCTGTAATCGCAGCAAAAGGTGGCACAACAAAGTATTCAGTTAAAGGAGCCAAATAATATTGCATGCTCCACATTTCAGTTTTTGAATTTCCACAAAATTTTAAATAACTAATAAATTTTGTTCCTCCAGAATCCTCTCACTCACCGGTGGTATCGCCACATGACGGACCTGGGCAATAAGCAACATCCCCTTTACAAGTTTCCTGCCAAGTACTGGAGTGCTGTTTATCTTTTACCACGTCACAGCACCACAGGGTCACATTAGCTTTCCCCCTCCTGGGCGTCCCTACTGAAGGGCAGGCTTGCCATATGACTTACTGAGGCACTCAGAGCCATTCCTGTCGCAAATCCTTTGCATATTCAAGTAACGGTGTTTCTCTCCTGTTATGTGAATAGCCCCACCAGGTCCAGTTGGCATTACCATAACCAGACCGCATACAGCCGCCTTTATTCCCATAATTTCATATGACATCCAGTTTTCTCCAATAAGGATATTCTAAAGAAGGTCCTATGACGGTCTGGATGTACAATAAAGAAGGAATCAATTTTTTTCAAATATTGAGTGCCAAGTAATTTTTTTGCCCAATAAATTTCGTTCAATATCACAATTGTGTTCCACTTGTTGTTGATTCTTCACCCCAAAAATTTACATTTGATATCTTTACGTTTGAAGCATGATATGTGGGAAATGGTTGAAAAGTTCCAGGGAGCCGAATACATTCGGAAGGCACTGTATTATTCTGCTACTGATAATTTATTACTATTTTAATTTATCAAGCAATGGTCCTCCATAGGTTAAAAAGACCACTTTGATTCCATTGGCATGTTGTTCAATGTACTTACACCTTTCTAGTTTTGAAAAGATTACAAACTTGCACACTAACTTGTGTCCACATCAAACATGACTCCATGGCCAGAGAGGGAGAAGCAAGATTAAAAGCAATATTTTTTCTTTATTAAAGCATCCGAACAGCTAACTCAATCTTCTGACACTTTGAACAGCTATCAAACATTCATACATCAGAACAGAATATTTGCTGTGACTATCAGCTTTTATTGAGAAACTCTACCTATAAACTAAGTAGAAAATAAATAAGAGTAAAAGGAAGCTTCTCGAGCTCTTCTTGCTTTAATTAATTCAATTCATTTGATCTTATTTTTGTCTTATAACTTAAATTAAACCAAGACATCTATAAAGATGTCTTCTCTATGTTTTTCAAGAGAGCAGCGATGTATCCCCTCTATATTACAATGTTGTGTATGGCAATAAGGAAAAAATTGCTGCATTGGTACACAAACATCACTAAACTTGACACTTTGGCCAAGCCCTCCCTATAAACATTTACTTTTTGTTTTCAGTATGATTTAAGCAGAAATCTTTAATACACAAAAATATCTGCAGATTTAAACAGTGGGGACTAGATTGCCTTCTGTTTGCTTGTAGCATTCATTTCTAGGTGTGGTGTCCCCTTAAAGTGAATACCTCAGTAGGCTCAACCCTTATAAGCCAGCTACATGGGCATGGAGGTCATAGGAACCTGAATAAAATTATACCTTGATGTCTACAACCTGATGTCTTATCCCAGAGAAGTCCATGTTTTTCTTACATGTAAATGACCTATCTACTATATAATTGACTAAGGGTCACTTCCTTCTTTCTGTCCTTCTGTCTGTCTGTCACGGATATTTATTGGTCGCGGCCTCTGTCTGTCAAGGAAATCCAAGTCGCTGATTGGTCGCGGAAAAAAGCCACGACCAATCAGTGATGGGCACAGTCCGGAAGAAAATGGCCGCTCCTTACTACCCGCAGTCACTGCCCGGCACACGCATACTCCCCTCCAGCCACCGCTAATACAGGGTTAATGCAGGCGGTAACGCCCCTATTAACCCTGTGTGTCCCCAACTTTTTACTATTGGTGCTGCCTATGCGGCATCAATAGTAAAAAATCTAATGTTAAAAATAATAAAAAAACAAAAAAACTGCTATACTCACCCTCCGTTGTCCGCAGAGCCGGCCGCCATCTTCCGTTCCCGGCAATGCATTGCAAAATTACCCAGGAGACTTAGCGACCTCGCGAGACCGCTAAGTCATCTGGGTAATTTCACAATGCATCCTGAAAACGGAAGTTGGCGGCAGCCGCGCACTCATCGCCTGCGCCAGATCCGAAGGTGAGTATGTTAGAACTACAATGGGCCCTCGGATCCGAAGGTGAGTATGTTTATTTTTTATTTTTTAACCTGTGACATACGTGACTGGGCAATATACTACGTAGCAGGGCAATATACTACGTCACTGGGCAATATACTACGTGGCTGGGCAATATACTACGTGGCTGGGCAATATACTACATCACTGGGCAATATACTATGTGACTGGGCAATATAGTACGTGGCTGGCCAATATACTACGTCACTGGGCAATATACTACGTGGCTGGGCAATATACTACGTGGACATGCACATTCTAGAATACCCGATGCATTAGAATCGGGCCACCATCTAGTTATAGGATAAGGGGAGGATGTTGCCTAGAAGATAAAACAGCCTCTAGAGTTTAATATAAATAAAGGGGAAGTTACCAGTCTGAGACAAGTAACTAGCAGAGAATAGGAGAACTGAAATTTGTCATCTTGCAAACTGCTGAATTGCAACAATACTGCAACCATGTCTGTCTTTGAGATGGAAACTGACGCTGATAGAAACTTGTAGATTTGTCAGTTATAATCACACACGGCTCTGCATTGAGATCAGGAGAGCAGAGAGTGTCCATTACACATCACACTGTTAAAGCCCCCTTTCATGTAAAATAAGCTCTGGAGGCAGAGTTATCTTCCAGGCAACATCCTCCCCCTAGCCTGGAAGAGCTCATTTACATAAAGTGATAAAAGAGAATTTAGGAACAACAAGGCATCTGATACGAGACAAACAGGTAGGACTTCTTTCAGCAGTCTATATCCTGTATGCAAATATCATTAGCTTAGATACGTCAAATGTAATGACAGATTCCCTTAACCCTGTCATGACCTTGCAGTTTTCCCTTTTTGCACTGTCACTTTTTCCTCCCTTTTTCCTCCCTTTCGTCCCAGAAGCATAACTTCTTATTTTTCTGTCAATGTGGCATATGAGGGCCACTTTTTTCAAGAAAAAGTTGTTCTTTTGAATGACAGCATTGATTTTACCTCATAGTGTACTGGAAAATGGGGAAAAAAATTGATTTTTTTATTTCTTATGTTCACTAGATGCTAAAACTGACCTAGAAATATGATTCTCCAGGTCAGTACGAGTATGTAGTTGGTGAAAAAATATCAGAAATTTGTAAGTAAAAACAAATGTGCTTATATTTGCATTTTCTGAGACCTATAGCATCTCCATTTTTCAGGATTTGGGAATGGGTGACGGCTTATTTTTTGCACCATGAGTTTTTTATTGATACCATTTTGGGTTAGATATGATGTCTTAGTTGCCCATTATTGCATTTTATTGCAATATTGTGGCAGCCAAAAAGATGTAATTCTGGTGTTTCGATTTTTTTATCATTACGTGGTTTACCAATCAGATTAATTTACTTTATATTTTGATAAATTGGACATTTCTGAAAGCTGTGATACAAAACATGTATTTTTTTTAATAGTTAAATTTTAAAAATGGCAAAAGGTGGGGATTTGAACTTGCGTTTTTTAGTTTAAAAAAAAATGTATTTAAATTTTCAATAACAGTACGAAATTTAAATGTAGATGTACTCCCTCGCAGGGGAGTCTATAACTGAAAAATATATGAACATAAACTTATGTAGGGGAAGACAATACCAAGACAACATAGGGAGGAAACATTAAGGGAAAGGGGGACTGCATTTACATCTTAAAATGTATCAATCATTGTCCCCGCAGGTTCCAACCCCTATGGGGACAGGCGTAGAGTCTGACTCAAGAGTAGATTAGGCTGCAGGTCCATCCATGGACTCCATATCTTGAAGAACTGATCCCACATGTCATTTCTGGTAGCCTCAATGCGTTCATAAAGCATGATTTTATTCATCCTAACCTTAACCAATTGTAGCGACAGCGTGGGGGACCTCCACTTCGAAGCGATGTGAATTTTAGTAGCCATAAAGAGGAAAGTAGCCAACTTAAATAGACTTTTAGGAAGAGTCGGGTGTCCCGCCCAAAGGAGGAAAACAGAGGCGTCCAAACTGGTTTTTCTCCCAGCCAATTGATCCACTAGAAGATTAATCTTTTGCCATAAATTGGATACACTGGGCATGTCCACCATATATGTGTCATGTCCCCAGGTAAGTTACATCCCCGAAAGCATAAGTTTGAGACATTCGGGAATATGCTATGGAGTTTAGTTGGCACTAAATAGGTCCTGTGAAGGACTTTGAACGAGGTCTCTACTAATGAGGATTGATGACTGCCCTTGGACAACGTGTCGCAGCACCTCCTCCAAGTCTCCACCGACAGCTCGACACCCAACTCCTCCTCCCACTGTCCCATGAATCTCAGCTTCTCCCAATTATGGGGTGGGTTTGTAATTGAATAGAGCAATGATATCGTCCCTCTGCCCATAGGATCAGAAAGGCACTTTTGTTCAAAACTGGAGACAGGGACGGTGCGTCTACCATGTGTCAAACTCCCAGCAAAGTGTAAAGCTTGATTAATGTGCATTGCTTCTCTAATCGAGGGTTCAAATTTCCTTATGAATTCTGCTCTATCCATCAGAACATTGAATGGGTTACAAAGGTGTTTTATTGTAGTAATCCCCCTTAATATCCACCACGCGAACAAATGTGAATTAAGACCTGGGGTAAACATCGGGTTACCTAGTATAGAGGTCAAAGGTGAGGGATCAGATTGCAATGAGTGTTTGAATCTAACTCTTCTCCATAAATTGAAGGAGTGAGCTGTAAAGGTACCGTCACACAGTGCAATTTTGATCGCTACGACGGCACGATTTGTGACGTTCGAGCGATATAGGTACGATATCGCAGCGTGTGACACGCTCCTGCGATCAGGGACCCCGCTGTGAATCGTACGTCGTAGCACATCGTTTGAAACTTTCTTTCGTCGTCTAGTGTCCCGCTGTGGCGGCATGATCGCATGGTGTGACAAAGGTGTGCACGATATTGTATACGATGTAAAGGGCGGAGGAGCTGGCTACGTAGGAGCGCTGAATTCTCCACCTCCCGTGTGCTGATTGGGCGGTACAATACTGTGCGCTCATTCGACAAAGGACTATTGTTCCCAGCGGATAAAACCGGAGCTCTCGAGCGCGCTATTCATTTCTCTCTAGCACGTGCTGTAAACAGAACTAAATTCGCTGGATTCCCTGGACTTTTAACTACTAGACTTTTACCGCTAAAGGTATGTATAACGCTACAGCGTAGCATATGTTGCGCTTCAACGGGGATAAACGTTGGAGTGTGGTTGATTGTTCCTTTGAGTAGGCCTGAGAACCTCAGGTACACAGCTGTAGCGTGGCCCAATTAATTAATCCTTTTACAGATCGAGATGGTTGACTGCCCCATTTAATACCAGTAGTAACATATATAGTTATTAGATCAATGGTCAGAAAATTGTTTTGTAAGCACGTGTATTTATTGTACGTTTGTTTTCTTTTTAGGAACTATGCTCACTTCCGATGAGAGTTCTGTTGTTGCTGCTGCCCTGGTGTTTGAGGCAGCACGTCTCCAAGAGGAGAGACGTCCTAAACGAAAACGTCGCATGTGGACCCGGAGCTGGCTGCAGAAAAGATCCACATTGTCACACATGGGTCTCATAAGAGAGTTACGTGACAATAACCCTCAAGATTTCCGAAACTACCTTCGGATGTCCGAGGAATCCTTCAAAATAATACTGTCTGCTGTTACGCCACTCATACAAAGGTGTGATACGCCGATGCGTGCAGCCGTGCCCGTGGAGGAAAGGTTGGCGGTGACACTGCGCTTCCTGGCAACAGGAAGGTCTCTTCAGGATTTGCAGTTTTCCGCAGCTGTTTCCAGACCTTTCCTGAGCGTTGTGATTCCGGAGACATGCGAGGCCATTGTGCAGAGCTTAAGGCATTATATGGAGGTACTACTATATTTTTTTGGCTGCTGTGTTATGTCGATATATTATACTAGCTATTGAACCAGTTCTACGCCCTGATGGCGAGCATTTCTATAGGTATATGTTCTACATCCTATCATGTGCTGCTCCCATCCTGCGCCCCCATTCAGACATGTGCTGCTGTGATCCTGCGCCTCCATTCTGACATGTGCTGCTACCATTTTGCGGCTCCATTCTGATATGTGCTGCTCCAACCCTGCGCCACCCTTTTTTATTTGCTGCTCCCAACGTAATTTTATTGATTCTATTATTTAGATATATTGTTTAGCACCCCCTCTGAGTCACCGAAGCCATCTGTAAAAAAATGGCTGCCTGCATACTCTGTGTTGTTGACTTTGTTATACTAATCCATACTGCGCCTCAATCACTGTAGGATGTCCACATGAGAGTGTATGTGCATAATATATTTGACCTAATTTGTACATGTTTCCTTCTCATCTTGCAGTTTCCCAAGACGGCGGATGACTGGAAGAGGATTGGTTCCGATTTTGATGAGCTGTGGCAGTTTCCAAACTGCGGTGGTGCATTAGATGGAAAGCATGTGCGCATCACGCAACCAGCCAACTCTGGATCATTTTTTTTCAACTACAAAGGATATTTCAGTGTGATCCTCATGGCCCTTGTCAATGCAAACTATGAGTTTGTCGATGTGGATGTTGGCATGAATGGTCGAGTCTCCGACGGTGGTGTTTTTGAACACACTTCATTTGGGGAAAGCTTGAGGAACAATGAACTGCTGTTGCCACTAAATGAAGACACAAAAGCAAACCTAAATTTTGTCTTCATCGCTGATGAAGCTTTCCCTCTTCATCCACATTTGCTGAAGCCATTTGCACAGAGAACACTCACACCGGAGCGCAGAATCTTTAATTACCGGTTGTCGAGGGCCCGTCGTGTGGTTGAAAATGCCTTTGGGATAATGGCAAATCGGTTTAGAGTGTTCCACACAGCTATCAACTTGAAGCTGCCGTCTATAGACATTGTGGTTTTGGCATGCTGTGTGCTCCATAATTTCCTGAGACGTCATGATACGAACTCCTATTCTCCTCCTTCGTTTATTGATGCAGTGGACGCAAGAACCAGAGATATTGTGCCCGGGGAATGGCGTACACAACCTGAAAATTTTACAGCTCTTCAAGCTCTTGGATCTGGCAGACAGGCAGACGATGCAAGGGACTGTCGCGAAAAATACTGTCAGTACTTTAATGGTTCTGGAGCTGTACCGTGGCAGGATCGCGCCGTATAACATAAAAATTTGTTTTTTTGCTTTGCTGTCATATAAACCTCTCTAAATAACTTTAAATGTGATGCCTATACAATGGTGCTGTTAACCCTTATAGCTTGGTAAACATTAAAGAAAGAATGCGAAGATTTTTGTTTTTTTTTGTAACACTTTCTTGGTTTTAAATTATTTTACAACAAAATATAACATAACCCCCCCACCAAAAAAAATATTATCTCCTGCCCAAGAGGTGTCGCAGCGTCACGCCCTGCTGCTCCACTTGACTCTGGAGGAGCGCTGCTGTCTGCTGCAGGAGCGCTGCTGTCCGCTCCAGTCGCAATTGTCTCGCCAGGAGCTCTCTTACGGTGGCCGTTTCTGTGGATAGAAGAGGTTGGAGAACCAACGTTGATTCCTCTGAAAATACATCTCGACCTCTGGGGCAGGACCTAATTTTCTGTGTTGTAAATTTCTATTTGGTCTGGCACCACAGGGCGATGTAAATTTTATTAAATTTTACAGTTTTGGTTGTCTATGGTGACATCCAGCAGAAAACCACTCGCATTATCTTGATACTTACGGAGAAGGGACGCCGGTTCCTCATTGCCAGAACCAGAGCTGCTAATGTCCCATCCCAGCGATCTGGCCACTGCTGCAGCACCTAAAAGCAAATAATAACAGATCTGGTTAACTATGGAACACGCCGTTGGGAAGCGCTCGCAGTTTTGGTCACTTACGTATGTTAGCTTCTGGGGAGAATGCCGCGGACCCGGGGGAGGAAGAGGAGTGTCGAAAGGGAGGTGTTGAGGGTGGTGTAGGGGTGCGAGGCCGTCTGCTCTCTGGTGGTGGCGTGGTAGGCTGCTGTGTCATTACTGCGTCTGTAATGTATTCAAATATTTCCGCTACCCTCTTATGTCCCGTATGCAGTTGAAAAACTGTAATCTATGATTGTTAACTTACGTGACGTCACGGACTGTGGGCTCCCGCTGGTGCTGGATGCTGTGGTGCTGCTGGCAATGGCAGGTACCTGTTGCCGCCGCTGTCTCTCTACACAGAAAGTTTACAAACGCAATCTTTAAAAACACATGTAGAGTGCTGCAGATCAAAGCTAACAATATACTGAAACATAAAATTTATATCACACTTCACAGGGGTGCGAGGGTGCATGGTCGCAACAGATGGTGGAGGTGTGGTAGGCCGCTGGGTCATTACTGCGTCTGTAATGTCTTCAAATATTTCAGGTACCCTGTTATGTCCCGTGTGATGTTAAAAAAAATGCAATAAATGATTGTGAACTTACGTGATGTCCCGGACTGTGGGCTCCCACTGGTGCCTGAAGATGGGGTACTGGTGGCAATGGTGTGTCTGACTTGCCGCCGCTGTCTCTCTACACCTAAAGTAAAGAATCACAATGTTTACACACAAATGTTGAGTGCTGCAGAGCAAAGCTTACAATATACTCAAACATAAAATAGAGATCACACTTTACAGGGGTGCGATACTCAGACATGTATGTGGGCTCTGGGCTTCAATGGTCTTCCTGTCTTTGGAAAACGTATTATTTCATCTGTAGGCCAACCTCCTCCGTTAATATTAATGGGAAATTGAGAAAGTAAAAATTATGGACATCTTAATAATTTCAAGATGGAGGTTGAGATTAGGGAACCCGACAAGTTTTCTCACGGACAACGCATATTCTGCTTGGAGAATAACTAAATTGTACAAAAACGGGGCATGTGTTTTAATGCATTTGAGGTCACGTTGGCAACCATGAGCGCAAGACTCCCTCCCAAACCCCCCCCCTCCTGACAGCATGCATCTCCCAATCCCCCCATACTAGTACTTGCCTCGCCTTGCCTCCGCACGCAACTCCGCAAACATTTGTGGCGTTTTATAGCGGAGGTCAGCCCATTTTTTACGCAGCTGAAGCTGACTGCGGCAGACACCAAACCTCCTCTCCACCATTCTTGTTATTTGTCCAAGCACTTCTCGCTTGTGGATGTGTGGGTGGGCAGGGCGGCTCTCCAGACCCTCGTAATCCATGGCATCCATCTGGGAAATAAAAAAAAGGAGTTCTGGCTGCCCCAGAGGAGCAGAACGCATTCTCGCCGCCATTTTAGATGGAATGACCCTGAAGAGCAACGCCCAGAGGAGGAGCTGCGCTCCGCCGTCCTGCCGCGCCATTGGCATCGCAATAGCGTTGCCGTTTATGAACAGCGTCACATTTGTGACGACTGAGCGTTAAGAAAGGAACGCACATAGTAAATGCCGTTCGAAGTATCGTTATATAACGCCGGAGCGGCACGTAATGTACGCTCGTGGTCTATGACGGCGTGATGACGTTACAGCGTTCCTGCGTGCCTGCCCTAGCTTGTTTTTGTCCCCTGACATCGTGATAATGGCTGCCAGTCGCCGTGGTCCACCTATGGGCATCCCAGAGCTCAAGTTCCTTATTGGAACAATGGATAGGATGCAGTATGAAACCACAGGGATGGTGCTGCACCGCAACCAGCACAAGGAGGAAGTTGTCCGTGTGGTGTCTGAGGGCCTCAGGAATCGGTTTGGGATAACTCGGACCAAGGCCCAGATTGTTAAAAAATGGGGCGATCTCAAGTCGAAAAGGCCAGAGCGCCTGCAGGAGCTTCGCCAGGAGATTAGCAGAGGTCAGTACTCAGGTACCCAAAAGTATGTTGGACAGCTATGGGACAGTTTGAATGTTGCAGAGCCACTATGTGCCACAGCTATGGGACAGTTTGAACGTTGCAGAGCCACTATGTGCCACAGCTATGGGACAGTTTGAATGTTGCAGAGCCACTATGTGCCACAGCTATGGGACAGTTTCAACGTTGCAGAGCCACTATGTGCCACAGCTATGGGACAGTTTCTACGTTGCAGAGCCACTATGTGCCACAGCTATGGGACAGTTTGAACGTTGCAGAGCCACTATGTGCCACAGCTATGGGACAGTTTCTACGTTGCAGAGCCACTATGTGCCACTGCTATGGGACAGTTTCTACGTTGCAGAGCCACTATGTGCCACTGCTATGGGACAGTTTGAATGTTGCAGAGCCACTATGTGCCACAGCTATGGGACAGTTTGAACGTTGCAGAGCCACTATGTGCCACAGCTATGGGACAGTTTCAACGTTGCAGAGCCACTATGTGCCACAGCTATGGGACAGTTTGAACGTTGCAGAGCCACTATGTGCCACAGCTATGGGACAGTTTCTACGTTGCAGAGCCACTATGTGCCACTGCTATGGGACAGTTTGAACGTTGCAGAGCCACTATGTGCCACAGCTATGGGACAGTTTCTACGTTGCAGAGCCACTATGTGCCACTGCTATGGGACAGTTTGAATGTTGCAGAGCCACTATGTGCCACAGCTATGGGACAGTTTCAACGTTGCAGTGCCACAGCTATGGGACAGTTTGAACGTTGCAGAGCCACTATGTGCCACTGCTATGGGACAGTTTGAATGTTGCAGAGCCACTATGTGCCACAGCTATGGGACAGTTTGAACGTTGCAGAGCCACTATGTGCCACAGCTATGGGACAGTTTCAACATTGCAGTGCCACAGCTATGGGACAGTTTGAACGTTGCAGAGCCACTATGTGCCACAGCTATGGGACAGTTTGAACGTTGCAGAGCCACTATGTGCCACAGCTATGGGACAGTTTCTACGTTGCAGAGCCACTATGTGCCACTGCTATGGGACAGTTTGAACGTTGCAGAGCCACTATGTGCCACAGCTATGGGACAGTTTCAACGTTGCAGTGCCACAGCTATGGGACAGTATGAACGGTGAAAAGTACTATGTGGCACAGCGAACTGCTGACCTAACTTTTTTTTTTCCTTCACAGAGGCAAAGAGACAGCGCCGCCGCCACGAGGCATCCCGCCCAGCCTCTTCTGGCTCTGTGCCCTCAGGGTCCAATGTCCCGGAGCCCTCCGGGTCAACTCCTCCAGATCCTAGTAGGTTCCCACAATAATGTGATTTGGATTTTGTTTCAGGTCCCCTTCCCCCCCCCGGCAGCCAGTGTTGCCATATATGCTAACAGACCTTTTTTAAAAATTTTTTTTTTTTTTTTTTTCTTCACAGAGGCAAAGACACAGCACCGCCGCCGCCACGAGGCATCCCGCCCAGCCTCTTCTGGCTCTGTGCCCTCAGGGTCCAATGTCCCGGAGCCCTCCGGGTCAACTCCTCCAGATCCTAGTAGGTTCCCACAATAATGTGATTTGGATTTTGTTTCAGGTCCCCTTCCCCCCCCGGCAGCCAGTGTTGCCATATATGCTAACAGACCTTTTTTAAAATTTTTTTTTTTTTTTTTTTTCTTCACAGAGGCAAAGACACAGCACCGCCGCCGCCACGAGGCATCCCGCCCAGCCTCTTCTGGCTCTGTGCCCTCAGGGTCCAATGTCCCGGAGCCCTCCGGGTCAACTCCTCCAGATCCTAGTAGGTTCCCACAATAATGTGATTTGGATTTTGTTTCAGGTCCCCTTCCCCCCCCCGGCAGCCAGTGTTGCCATATATGCTAACAGACCTTTTTTAAAAAAATTTTATTTTTTTTTTCTTCACAGAGTCAAAGACACAGCACCACCGCCGCCACGGGGCATCCCGCCCAGCCTCTCCTGGATCTGTGCCCTCCGGGTCAACTCCTCCAGATCCTAGTAGGTTCCCACAATTATGTGATTTGGATTAAGTTGCAGGTCCCCTCTTAACACCCCCCCCCTCCCCCGGCAGCCACTGTTGCCATATATGCTGACAGACCTTGTTTTTTTTTTTTCCTTCACAGAGGCAAAGAGACAGCGCCGCCGCCGACAGCACGAGGCATTCAACAGCGACTCAGATCCCGAAGTGCCCTCCGTGCCTCAACATCCTAGTAGGTTCCCACAATTAAGTTATTTTGATTTTGTTGCAGGCCCACTCTTTCACCCCCAACCCAAACCCCCACCCCCCCTTCCCCCCCAAGTCAGTTTTGCTTACTTTTTTTTTTTTTTTCATTCACAGAAGCAAAGACACATCGGGAGACTACTGTGTTATTAATGTTATGTTTTTTGACCCACAGCTGTCGTCACTGTCAACAAGGAGGATATTGAAGCCGGCATAGACAAGTTACTCCACACTATGGCACATATTCAGGAGCAGCACAATGTGGCAATGGAGGAGCTGCAGAAGCTGCGGGACATGTGCCAGCAGTTGTAGGCGGGCCAATAATCCATTTTTTGTTGTTCCAATTAAAAGATTTTGTTAAACTTTCATTCGATTTTTTTTTTTAGTTAACTGTACATGAATTTGTTACGTTAATTTGTTCCCTCATACAGTGCTGTGATTGAGACACACCAATCAAAAAGTAGTGATAGAATTTATAATAAAAGCTTTTATTTGAAACATTATTTTAACAAGACAATAAAAAAAAAGGAATGTAAAAGTAGTTAGGAAATCACAAATTATGATACGACGATTGTTCCGGCTGAAAATTTTGGTGCCTGATGGGCGAAGCCATATGTAAAGGTATTGGCGTGTAGGAGTTATTAGGGGGTGGCTGGCCGAAGTGGGAAACGTGAGGATTGTGTCGCATCGATGTCTGACCCTGTGACCAACCATTGAAATTTGATGGCTCTGTCCGCTGTATTGGCCGGGAAGAGACCAAACAAGTGTTCTTGTCCAAATCGCCATCAGTACCCTTGTTTACTGCTTCCAGAATCAGACGCTCTGCTAGTATTCTTTGGTTGTCGTCCATTTTGGCCAGTTTGTCAACCACATAGTGTCCAAACCCCTCTAACGCAGGGCTAACATTTCTTGTCAACACCTTCTTTGCCAGGCTCAATAGTTCATTTGAGGCGTCTGAGGTGGCTTTCCGTTTTCTTGGACCTTGCCTCGATTGAGTCCTGGCAGGTGCAGCCTCCACTAAATCTGTTGTTGTGCAGTCCTGTGAACAGTCTAGTGTACTCTCCTGCGCACTGTCATCCTGGGGGGGGGGGGAAAAAAACAAGTTATGAACCCGGCAACAAAAAGTAGTACCACCATAACCGCATCCAAACTATATATTCGTAGTAGGTAACAAAAAGATTATAATATATTTGATGCTTAGTAATATTCTTTAACCCTCCCTTTTATTGAATACTTTGAACTACACTGTTCTGACTGCTATGGGAACCTGACCAATATTTTATAGTCTAAATAGTCTCAACAAGAGTACATCGGCAGCTTGAAGCGATACTATTTTCTATATTGCTTAGATGGTATGGTTTACATATATCTCCATTTCATACATATTAAGTTCCCCATATAATACTTGACTGCGACAGGGTTACTTATGTGTACATGTTTTTGTAACAACTTCAAACTGATGTGATAATCAGAAGTATAAAACCTAAAATGCAGAGAAAAATTATGTAATTATAGGACACATTGGTGAACTTTCGTCCAAAGAGCTACTTACTTGTTGCCCTTGTGACTCCTGCTCGGCGTGGTTCTCCGAAACTATTGGTTCCACAGGTGCCAACAATCGAAGACACGTTGAAGTCCGTGGCACCTCTTGGTCCCTCAGAAAATTAAGATGCTCAAAATACCACAGTTTTGGCACATAAACTTCTTCAGTGGAAGCTCCGGACCTTGTAGTCTGAAGAACCTTGTTCAGCTCCTTCCTCCAGACCGTGCGGAGCGCCTGGATTTTCTTTTTAATAACTGCTTCGTTAGCTGCCTCATCTGGTGCCTGACGATTGTAAAGCTCAATGAGCTGTAAGTAACCCTCCCTCCTCTTTTCCCTGTTACAATACTCAGGAGATTTTATTTTCCAGAGGCAGGGAAAAGACTGATAAATCTCGATGAAATCCCTGATGAACTCCACACGATTTGACATCTAAAAAGTAATTATAAAAAAAAATTACATGGTTGACAAAGAGTCCTATTAACAATACTTTTGCCAGTGTGCCAAACGCTTAACAACAGCAGCCACACAAAGCGCTCATGCCTACCATCGCTTCTTCCATCTGCCACGCCATAGGCCACCATAACCCAAAACAGTGTACCGCCCGCTTCCCTACAGCAGCCACACAAAGCGCTCATGGTGACCATACATTGTACCATCTGCCACGCTCTAGCTCAACAGACACAACCGGTCATAAGCAGTCACAACAGCGTACCATCCGCATCGCTTCTTCCATCTGCCGCGCCATAGGCCACCATAACCCAAAACAGTGTACCGCCCGCTTCCCTACAGCAGCCACACAAAGCGCTCATGGTGACCATACATTGTACCATCTGCCACGCTGTAGCGCAACAGACACAACCGGTCATAAGCAGTCACAACAGCGTACCATCCGCATCGATTCAGCGGCGGAACGAAGCGGTCATGCCGAACAAACTGAGTTCCATCTACCACGCTGTAGCCCACCAGTCACGACCAGTCACGACCAGTCACAACAACGTACCATCCGCATCGCTTCTTCCATCTGCCGCGCCATAGGCCACCATAACCCAAAACAGTGTACCGCCCGCTTCCCTACAGCAGCCACACAAAGCGCTCATGGTGACCATACATTGTACCATCTGCCACGCTGTAGCGCAACAGACACAACTGGTCATAAGCAGTCACAACAGCGTACCATCCGCATCGTTTCAGCGGTGGAACGAAGCGGTCATGCCGAACAAACTGAGTTCCATCTACCACGCTGTAGCCCACCAGTCACGACCAGTCACGACCAGTCACAACAGCGTACCATCCGCATCGCTTCTTCCATCTGCCGCGCCATAGGCCACCATAACCCAAAACAGTGTACCGCCCGCTTCCCTACAGCAGCCACACAAAGCGCTCATGGTGACCATACATTGTACCATCTGCCACGCTGTAGCGCAACAGACACAACCGGTCATAAGCAGTCACAACAGCGTACCATCCGCATCGTTTCAGCGGCGGAACGAAGCGGTCATGCCGAACAAACTGAGTTCCATCTACCACGCTGTAGCCCACCAGTCACGACCAGTCACGACCAGTCACAACAGCGTACCATCCGCATCGCTTCTTCCATCTGCCGCGCCATAGGCCACCATAACCCAAAACAGTGTACCGCCCGCTTCCCTACAGCAGCCACACAAAGCGCTCATGGTGACCATACATTGTACCATCTGCCACGCTGTAGCGCAACAGACACAACCAGTCATAAGCAGTCACAACAGCGTACCATCCGCATCGTTTCAGCGGCGGAACGAAGCGGTCATGCCGAACAAACTGAGTTCCATCTACCACGCTGTAGCCCACCAGTCACGACCAGTCACGACCAGTCACAACAGCGTACCATCCGCATCGCTTCTTCCATCTGCCGCGCCATAGGCCACCATAACCCAAAACAGTGTACCGCCCGCTTCCCTACAGCAGCCACACAAAGCGCTCATGGTGACCATACATTGTACCATCTGCCACGCTGTAGCGCAACAGACACAACCGGTCATAAGCAGTCACAACAGCGTACCATCCGCATCGTTTCAGCGGCGGAACGAAGCGGTCATGCCGAACAAACTGAGTTCCATCTACCACGCTGTAGCCCACCAGTCACGACCAGTCACGACCAGTCACAACAGCGTACCATCCGCATCGCTTCTTCCATCTGCCGCGCCATAGGCCACCATAACCCAAAACAGTGTACCGCCCGCTTCCCTACAGCAGCCACACAAAGCGCTCATGGTGACCATACATTGTGCCATCTGCCACGCTCTAGCTCAACACACACAACCGGTCATAAGCAGTCACACCAGCGTACCATCCGCATCGCTTCAGCGGTGGAACGAAGCGGTCATGCCGAACAAACTGAGTTCCATCTACCACGCTGTAGCCCACCAGTCACAACCAAGCACAACAGCGTACCATCTGCCACATTGTAGCCCTCCAGTCACAACAGTGTACCATCCACTTCGCTTCAGCGGTGGAACGAAGCACTCATGCCGTCCATACAGCGTTCCATCCACCACGCCCAAGCGGTTTACATACCTCGAAGCAGCGGTGCAAAGCGTGGTATATTCAGCGAGGTACAAAATTCCGATGTCCAGGTCCACCAAGTGTCCAAGTACGAAGTGAAGAAAGGAAATTTTGAAAGCAGTGAAGTGGCATTGGGAACAATAGCGCTCAGGTGACAAATTTTCCAACCAATTGTGTGCACAGAACCTTTGGCCTATCACCACACTAACTAGTGGCACAACACGCCCCTTGTGAACAACGTCACGCACAGATTATGCAAAATTTGCTCTGAATCGTCGTGTGTGACACGACCGTACGACTGTCCCATACGACTTCTACATCGCAAATACGTCATGAATTTATCGCTTCAGCGTCGTGCATCGTGTAGTGTGACCGCAGTCTACGATGTTTGAAACGATAATTAAGCGACGATGCAACGTCACAAATCGTGCCGTCGTAGCGATCTAAATTGCACTGTGTGACGGTACCATAAAAGGTGCTGTTAGAGAGAGTTCTTTAGGGAATTTTCCAGTAGACCACATCAGGCCTGGAAGTGAAAGTGGCTTGATAAGATGCGACTCCAAGTGAACCCACCTTGGTTTGTTAATTTGGGCGCAAATATTTGTTAGTTGTGCTATTTGTGCAGCTTTGTAGTATAGAGATAGGTTTGGAAGCGAAACTCCTCCATGTCTCCTATGAAAGAACATTAATTTTTGAGGGATTCTAGCTCTTTTGTTCTGCCATATAAATTTAGAGATTGTAGCGTGAAGGCTAGAGAACGTTTTGGCTGAAATTGGTATCGGGAGAGATCTAAACAGGTACAAGAACCGCGGAAGAGTCACCATTTTTATTGTATGAATCTGAACTTGTGTTTTTTTTATATTTTTTTAAAACTTTCTTTTTTCACTTATTGCTGACTTTAACAGTACCCTTAGGAGACTTGAAGTTGCGATCATCCGATCGCCTGTTGTGCAAATGGAAGTGCTTCAGCACTACTATGTGCAGCAAAAATTAAAATCTTGCATCAATGCCAGCCTCGAACAGGCATTCATAGATTCCCAATGACTGACATGGAAGTCTTCTGCAAGCCCCCAGCTGTTATGATCAGGTGACAAGGGCGCCGATGAGCGGGACTTGTGATGCGCATCCAGCTGGCGCATGTTAAATGCCACTGTCAGAGATTGACAGTGGCATTTAACTAGTTAACAGCCGAGAGTGGATCTCTGATTCACCCAAGGTTGTTATGCCACGTTTAAACGTTCAGCATTTGGTCAGTATTTTACATTAATACTTGTAAGCCAAAACAAGGGTAGAACAGTCAGAGGAAAAGTATAATAGAAACACGTCACCACATCTGGTCGCTCAGTCCTGGTTTTGGCTTACAAATACTGATGTAGAATACTGACCAAATACTGAGTGTGTGGATGTAACCATAGAGGCACTTGATCGCTAATTGAATCAGCCATCAAATGTGGGAAAAGATGTGGGCTCAGCAAAGGCATAGAAGCCCACATCAAAGGCAGGGACACAACCTTTCATGTACCTATCTGTCAAAGGTCATGAAAGGATTAAAGTTAGAAGTTACTTAGGAAAAAAAAATTAGTTTACTTAAATAGCATGCACATATTATAATGTATACAGTTGTGCTAAAAAGCTTACATACCCTGGCAGAATTTTTGTTTTTTGGCCTTTTTTTCAGTGAATATGAATGATAACACCACAAATTTTTCTCCACTCATAGTTAGTGGTTGAAGGGAAGCCTTTTATTCTCAAACTACTGTGTTTTATCTTTTTAGATCATAATGACAACCCAAAACATCCAAATAACCCTGTTCAAAAGTTTAGACACCCTGGTGATTTTGGCCTGATAACATGCACAGAAGATGACACAAATGGGTTTGACTGGCTACTAAAGGTAACATCCTCAACTGTGACCTGTTTGCTTGTAATCTGTCTGTGTGCATAAAAGCTGAGTGAGTTTCTGGGATCCTGACAGACTCTTGCATCTTTCATCCAGCCACTGACCTTTCTGGATTGTGAGTAATGGGGAAAGCAAAAGAATTGTCAATTGATCTACGGAAAAAAGGTAGTTGAACTGTATAAAACAGGAAAGGGATACAACAAGATATCCAAGGAATTTATAATGCCAATTATCAGCAGTAAAACTGTGATTAACAAATGGAAAATCAGGAGCTCTGTAAAAACAAAACCACAGTCAGGTAAACCAATAAAAATTTAATCCACAACTGCCAGGAAAATTGTTTGGGATGCAAAGAAAAAACCACAAATAACATCAGCTAAAATACGGAACTCTCTGAAAACTAGCAGTGTGGCTGTTTCAAGATGCACAATAAAGAGGCACTTGAAGAAAAATGGGCAGCATGGTCGAGTTGCCAGAAGAAAGCCATTACTGCGAAAATGCCACCAAGTATCTAAAACTTATAAACTAAGAACCTCATGTTCAGTTATGCATATTTTTGCCTAGCGGCTTCAGATCAACGCATGATTTTTGGATGTGCGGTTCACCCTCTTTTTTTTGTGCCATCAAGTATCTTACCTACAATACGCAAAACAACTCACAGACATGCCTCAAAACTTCTAGAACATGGTAATTTGGAGTGATGAGACCAAAATTGAAGTTTTGGCCACAACCAAAAACGATACATTTGGAGAGAGGTCAACAAGGCCTGTGATGAAAGGAACACCATTCCTACTGTAAAGCATGGAGGTAGATCACTGTTTTGGTAATGTGTGAGCTACAAAGGCACAGGAAGCTTGGTCAAAGTTGAAGGAGAAAGAAAGATGAATGTAGCATGTTATCAGCAAATACTGGAGGCAAATTTACAATCATCAACCCAGAAGCTATGCATGAGATGAACATGGACATTCTAACATGACAACGATCCAAAACACAAGGCCAAGTCGATCTGTCATTGACCACAGCAGATCAACGTGAAGGTTCTGGAGTGACCATCTCAGTCTCCTGACCTCTTTGTTGCATAGTACAAGTCTGCAATGACTTTAGCCTGCAGTGTGATTCCTATAAGTGTGTCCTAGAAGTGTGAAGATTAATTTAGAATTAAAACCAGAAGGATGTATACAGACTGTGCCCTGCTATCTGCCACCATCGCACTCTAACCAGCATGTTTATTCTTCCTACAGGTATGTTCATGCACCCAGCTCTACAGCCTGCTCTCCTGCCTTGTCTGTCTATGAAGTGCACATAGTACATCACCCACCTTTCCACACAGACTTTCCTCTGCTCCTAGCATTCTCATGGTATGTTCATGCACCCAGCTCTCCAGCCTACTCTCCTGCCTTGTATGGCTATGAAGTGCACATGGTACATCACCCAACTTTCCACACAGACTTTCCTCTGCTCCTAGCATTCTCATTGTGTGTTCAGGAGAGTCCTCAGTGGTTGATATCTTTTAATGGCAAACTGGCTAACTGAAAAGATGGTAACAAATGCAGGCTTTCGAGACTACACAGGTCTCTTCATCAGGCAAAGACTAAAAGAAGTTCTGAAGAATCACATATTTATGCACAACATAGCTCAGAAAAAAAAGGAAAAACCATGCATAAGACAGGTGACATGAAGCAGAATTACCATGAGTGATAAACAGTTATGTCCATAAATATTGGACCAATTCTTAGATAAGGATTGTTTTATTGTCTTCTGATTAGGGTCTCTGTTATGATGACCCCTCATAGTCTGAGGGGCAAGTTCCTTAGTTGATGTAAAAAGACATAAATCCATGCGACACATTCATTCCTCCACTAAGACTGTCAAAGGTCATCATCAGTATATATTCCCAGACTCTTCTGTCTCTCTGAGATTTGAAGCAACCTTTTAACACAAGTAATTTCATGTCCATAATGTTATGATTTGGGAGACAAAAATGTATTGCCACAGGTACATCCATTCTTTTTTCTCTTATTGTGTGGTGTTGAGAATTCATTCTTGTTC
This sequence comes from Ranitomeya imitator, assembly GCF_032444005.1. NCBI lineage: Eukaryota > Metazoa > Chordata > Amphibia > Anura > Dendrobatidae > Ranitomeya > Ranitomeya imitator. The sequence continues at coordinate 382,988,071 of NC_091284.1, forward strand.
TAAGCTTTGCCCTGTCTCCCCCACATACAGACCCCCAGTTGGACATTTAGTACAAATAATTAGGTACACCACATTAGAAACTATTAACACCTATAATATCGCCTTTAATCAAAATTAAGCCAAGAGATAATTATTACTAACACCAAGAATGAACACCAGGCCATAACATATGAAAAAATACAAACTTTATTTTGAACATATCTAAAACCATATACCACACATAAAATTATGGAGCAACCAAAATACAGAGGCAACCGACAGGTATGACTGGAACAGTGGCAAAGAACTATATATATATATATACAAGGAGTAACCTTCCAATCAATCATATAGTGCATATACTGTATACACACCTGCAAGAAAGAAAAAAAAAATCTGCAGGTGTAGCCAGTAGTATCCCCAATGCAGCGGTCATAGATGACAATGCACAAAGATTATTTAAATAGAATATAAGAAAAATGTATGTATTAATGTTAAATATATTAAAAAACTAATAGGGAATAAATATATCTTAGTAACAAGTGCAATGTCACCGACAGCCGCAGCATCATGGACAACCACCATGCAGTCACCAAAATGTTCACAGTACATATAGAGGAAGGACCATAGTTACCAAATGTAAGCCACCAGTCAGGGACCCACGACACCCGATGCGCATTTCGCTAAGGAAAGCTTCATGGGTAGCTGAAAAAGAGGCTTATTTATACTTGTCATTGGCCAATGACAGAGAGGCACACTGACTCTCCGTAAAAAATACCCCAAAAGAACCATTACTAAGTATCTTGCTGATCGCGCATTCCAGACATGTTGTACAAATATTTTAAACATACATAATGATCGCATTATCCCTCATATCATGATGAAATTCTCACTGATACTAGGAGATCACTTCCGGAGCCTCCCGCTTCACTTCCGGGTTACGGGCTTCTGGTTGTTGATGTAACCATGGCGATGAAACACCGATCACATAAAGGCAACAGGTTTCTGCTAATAACCAAGAAAAATTATCTTTCACAATTGGTGCAGAATCCAACCAGAGGAGCAGCACTTTTAGACCTAATACTATCTAATAGACCTGACAGAATAACAAATCTGCAGGTGGTTGGGCATCTAGGAAATAGCGACCACAATATTGTACAGTTTCACCTGTCTTTCACTAGGGGGACTTGTCAGGGAGTCACAAAAACATTGAACTTTAGGAAGGCAAAGTTTGAACAGCTTAGAGATGCCCTTAATCTGGTAGACTGGGACAATATCCTCAGAAATGAGAATACAGATAATAAATGGGAAATGTTTAAGAACATCCTAAATAGGCAGTGTAAGCGGTTTATACCTTGTGGGAATAAAAGGACTAGAAATAGGAAAAACCCAATGTGGCTAAACAAAGAAGTAAGACAGGCAATTAACAGTAAAAAGAAAGCATTTGCACTACTAAAGCAGGATGGCACCATTGAAGCTCTAAAAAACTATAGGGAGAAAAATACTTTATCTAAAAAACTAATTAAAGCTGCCAAAAAGGAAACAGAGAAGCACATTGCTAAGGAGAGTAAAACTAATCCCAAACTGTTCTTCAACTATATCAATAGTAAAAGAATAAAAACTGAAAATGTAGGCCCCTTAAAAAATAGTGAGGAAAGAATGGTTGTAGATGACGAGGAAAAAGCTAACATATTAAACACCTTCTTCTCCACGGTATTCACGGTGGAAAATGAAATGCTAGGTGAAATTCCAAGAAACAATGAAAACCCTATATTAAGTGTCACCAATCTAACCCAAGAAGAGGTGCGAAACCGGCTAAATAAGATTAAAATAGATAAATCTCCGGGTCCGGATGGCATACACCCACGAGTACTAAGAGAACTAAGTAATGTAATAGATAAACCATTATTTCTTATTTTTAGTGACTCTATAGCGACAGGGTCTGTTCCGCAGGACTGGCGCATAGCAAATGTGGTGCCAATATTCAAAAAGGGCTCTAAAAGTGAACCTGGAAATTATAGGCCAGTAAGTCTAACCTCTATTGTTGGTAAAATATTTGAAGGGTTTCTGAGGGATGTTATTCTGGATTATCTCAATGAGAATAACTGTTTAACTCCATATCAGCATGGGTTTATGAGAAATCGCTCCTGTCAAACCAATCTAATCAGTTTTTATGAAGAGGTAAGCTATAGGCTGAACCACGGTGAGTCATTGGACGTGGTATATCTCGATTTTTCCAAAGCGTTTGATACCGTGCCGCACAAGAGGTTGGTACACAAAATGAGAATGCTTGGTCTGGGGGAAAATGTGTGTAAATGGGTTAGTAACTGGCTTAGTGATAGAAAGCAGAGGGTGGTTATAAATGGTATAGTCTCTAACTGGGTCGCTGTGACCAGTGGGGTACCGCAGGGGTCAGTATTGGGACCTGTTCTCTTCAACATATTCATTAATGATCTGGTAGAAGGTTTACACAGTAAAATATCGATATTTGCAGATGATACAAAACTATGTAAAGCAGTTAATACAAGAGAAGATAGTATTCTGCTACAGATGGATCTGGATAAGTTGGAAACTTGGGCTGAAAGGTGGCAGATGAGGTTTAACAATGATAAATGTAAGGTTATACACATGGGAAGAGGGAATCAATATCACCATTACACACTGAACGGGAAACCACTGGGTAAATCTGACAGGGAGAAGGACTTGGGGATCCTAGTTAATGATAAACTTACCTGGAGCAGCCAGTGCCAGGCAGCAGCTGCCAAGGCAAACAAGATCATGGGGTGCATTAAAAGAGGTCTGGATACACATGATGAGAGCATTATACTGCCTCTGTACAAATCCCTAGTTAGACCGCACATGGAGTACTGTGTCCAGTTTTGGGCACCGGTGCTCAGGAAGGATATAATGGAACTAGAGAGAGTACAAAGGAGGGCAACAAAATTAATAAAGGGGATGGGAGAACTACAATACCCAGATAGATTAGCGAAATTAGGATTATTTAGTCTAGAAAAAAGACGACTGAGGGGCGATCTAATAACCATGTATAAGTATATAAGGGGACAATACAAATATCTCGCTGAGGATCTGTTTATACCAAGGAAGGTGACGGGCACAAGGGGGCATTCTTTGCGTCTGGAGGAGAGAAGGTTTTTCCACCAACATAGAAGAGGATTCTTTACTGTTAGGGCAGTGAGAATCTGGAATTGCTTCCCTGAGGAGGTGGTGATGGCGAACTCAGTCGAGGGGTTCAAGAGAGGCCTGGATGTCTTCCTGGAGCAGAACAATATTGTATCATACAATTATTAGGTTCTGTAGAAGGACGTAGATCTGGGGATTTATTATGATGGAATATAGGCTGAACTGGATGGACAAATGTCTTTTTTCGGCCTTACTAACTATGTTACTATGTTACAGGATTAGAATGTTTACCATTCATACACCATCTCCAGATGACCAGCTAACAATGGAGCATGGAACAAAGCATATCAATCTAAGACATCCGCCGTTCTCAGTAGGCAAAAATAAGATGATTCAAAGGTCTTCATAACAGCCCAGCTCCAATCATATATGCCGTATACAGGTCCTTCTCAAAAAATTAGCATATAGTGTTAAATTTCATTATTTACCATAATGTAATGATTACAATTAAACTTTCATATATTATAGATTCATTATCCACCAACTGAAATTTGTCAGGTCTTTTATTGTTTTAATACTGATGATTTTGGCATACAACTCATGATAACCCAAAAAACCTGTCTCAATAAATTAGCATATCAAGAAAAGGTTCTCTAAACGACCTATTACCCTAATCTTCTGAATCAACTAATTAACTCTAAACACATGCAAAAGATACCTGAGGCTTTTATAAACTCCCTGCCTGGTTCATTACTCAAAACCCCCATCATGGGTAAGACTAGCGACCTGACAGATGTCAAGAAGGCCATCATTGACACCCTCAAGCAAGAGGGTAAGACCCAGAAAGAAATTTCTCAACAAATAGGCTGTTCCCAGAGTGCTGTATCAAGGCACCTCAATGGTAAGTCTGTTGGAAGGAAACAATGTGGCAGAAAACGCTGTACAACGAGAAGAGGAGACCGGACCCTGAGGAAGATTGTGGAGAAGTGGAAACATCCAGAGCCACCGTGCACAGGCGTGTGCAGGAAATGGGCTACAGGTGCCGCATTCCCCAGGTAAAGCCACTTTTGAACCATAAACAGCGGCAGAGGCGCCTGACCTGGGCTACAGAGAAGCAGCACTGGACTGTTGCTAAGTGGTCCCAAGTACTTTTTTTCTGATGAAAGCAAATTTTGCATGTCATTCGGAAATCAAGGTGCCAGAGTCTGGAGGAAGACTGGGGAGAAGGAAATGCCAAAATGCCTGAAGTCCAGTGTCAAGTACCCACAGTCAGTGATGGTGTGGGGTGCCATGTCAGCTGCTGGTGTTGGTCCACTGTGTTTCATCAAGTGTAGGGTCAATGCAGCTAGCTATCAGGAGATTTTGGAGCACTTCATGCTTCCATCGGCTGAAATGCTTTATGGAGATGAAGATTTCATTTTTCAGCACGACCTGGCACCTGCTCACAGTGCCAAAACCACTGGTAAATGGTTTACTGACCATGGTATTACTGTGCTCAATTGGCCTGCCAACTCTCCTGACCTGAACCCCATAGAGAATCTGTGGGATATTGTGAAGAGAAAGTTGAGAGACGCAAGACCCAACACTCTGGATGAGCTTAAGGCCGCTATTGAAGCATCCTGGGCCTCCGTAACATCTCAGCAGTGTCACAGGCTGATTGCCTCCATGCCACGCCGCATTGAAGCAGTCATTTCTGCCAAAGGATTCCCGACCAAGTATTGAGTGCATAACTGAACATTATTATTTGTTGGTTTTTTTGTTTGTTATTAAAAAACACTTTTATTTGATTGGATGGGTGAAATATGCTAATTTATTGAGACAGGTTTTTTGGGTTATCAGGAGTTGTATGCTAAAATCATCAGTATTAAAACAATAAAAGACCTGACAAATTTCAGTTGGTGGAAAATGAATCTATAATATATGAAAGTTTAATTGTAATCATTACATTATGGTAAATAATGAAATTTAACACTATATGCTAATTTTTTGAGAAGGACCTGTAGGTATAAAAATCAACGTATCTTCTGACAAGGAGAAATACATGATGACGCCAGTTGTCATAGGAACAGGGCACGCTTGTATTTAGGAATAAGAAGCCAAAATACAGGGTCCCATTCATCTTATAGTGTGGCGCAACACCAAAGGCGGCTTATATCCACTGTGTTACCAAACGACAGTTGGTTCGAGTGCAACCTGAGAATCAACCATATACGGTAAAAAAGATAGATAATGCGATCAACTTGTACTTAATTCCTAAAAGAATTAAATTAGTATATATAACAATTTTGTCACAAAAATATACCATTGTGTGACACCTCGGACGGCCCCTGGCTCACAGCGCTGCTAGCGTCTGCCTCCGTTCCTAAGAATGCAGAGAGTGAAGGACCTTCGATGACGTCGCGGTCAGGTGACCGGTCATTTTTATTCTTTATTTTTTTACATGAATATGGATCCCATATGACTGGGCGTATAAGATGACCCCCGTCTTATACGGCGGGCATATCCCAAATTCCATATTTTATATGGAAAAGTTGGGGGTCGTCTTATATGCCCAGTCATCTTATACACCAGAAAATACAATATGTAAACTAATGATCAGGGTCATTTGGATGTTTTGAGTTGTTATTATGATTTAAAAAGAGAAAATACAGTAGTTTGACAATAAATGGCTTCACCCAACTACTAACCATGAGTGGAGAAAAAGTTTTGAAGTTATCATTCATATTCTCTGAAAAAAAGCCAAGAAATCAAAAATTCTGCCGGGGTATGTAAACTTTTGAGCCCAACTGTATATTAAAATATATAGATAGAATTTCAGAAACAATTCAGAAAATCTACCCATGTACATTTGATTTAATAAGATATTATATTAGAGCTGGTAAATATAACATAGCAACAGATGATAAGTTGCATGTCTGTGCTTAACAGAAGATATGTCTTCCATACTTCTACATTTAGCTCAGTCTTTGTCCTTAAGTCTGCAGTTGCTCTCAGTTTCCGCATCATGTCACAGTCACTTAGAATAAAGAGTAAGCATTGCCAGGAGGTTAAAGCAACCTATTTAAATCAGATCAATGTTCAGCTAATCAGATAGTGGATTGGAATGCATTTAAGGCTCTTAATTTTTTTTTTAGAAAGTCTATAAAATGTTGAATTTCTACTATAATATATAAATGCTTAAATATTACAGATAATAGGGTCTGTCGGGTACATTTGAGACCCTGTATTGACAGATCACTGGCCTGTACAAATTCCTACAATTAAACTTTTTTTTAAATATAATTATGATGCTTCTTATAATCCATGCATCTTATTGATTATTGCTCAAGGTCACTGCTGGTGGAGGCAGGAGTGGGGTGATGCTGCAGACCCCAGGATGGCAAGAAGGGGTGTTTGGAGGTGCGATGCCAGCATCAGACTGGAGCACCTTGGGCACACCAGAGAAAATCATTCTTGGGGCCCACTATGTAGCTACATCGAAATAAATGCGACCACCAATTGTGTGGTGTAACACGCTAATATCAGGGAATAATATAAGGTTGTACATGTCTTAATTATGTAGCAAGGGTTGGGGTAGTCCCCTCATAGAATATAATGTAACCCACTCATAGAATATAATGTACCCTTCCTCGTAGAATATAATGTAGCCTCCCTCATGAAATATAATGCAGCCCCACTCCTAGAATAGAGTGCAGCCACCTTCATAGGGTATAATGCAGCACCTCACCAAATATAATGCAATCCCCTCGTAAGCTATAATGCAGCCCCCCTTAGAATATACTGTAGCCCCCTCATAGGGCATAATGCAGCCCCCCCATATAGTATGATGTAGCCCCCCAGAATATAATGTAGCCCCCTGAGAGAATAATGCAGCCCCCACATAGAATATATTGCAGCCCCCCACAGAAAATAATGTAGCCCCCTCAAAGTATAACACAGCCCCCCTCTTAGGGTATAATGCAGCCCTCCTCATAGGATATAATGCAGCCCCCCTCCACCTCCATCATTGTTCTCCCTTCCACCTCCATTATTGTCCTCATCACCACCTCCATCATTGCCTTCTCATCCATCACGCTATCATTGCCCTTTCCACTACTTCTAAATTGCTTTCTCCCCATCACCCCATCATTACCCATTCCACCACCTCCATCATTGCCTTCTACCCCACCACCATATCGTCCTTTCTGTCACCACCAACATTGCGTCCTCCCCACCCCCACCATTGTCCTTTCTACCACTTCCATCATTGTCCTTTCCATCACAACCATCATTGTTTTCTCCCCCACCACCCCCATCATTGCCCATTCCAACACCTCCATCATTGCTTCCCATCATCCCTACCATCATTGTCCTTTCCACCACCTCCATCATTGCCTTCTTCCCCACCACCCCATCATTCCCCACAGGGTCGGTATCAGCACCCGGCGCACCTGGGCAAGTGCCGGGGCCCTGGCGAGATGGGGGGCCCACTCTCGCTGTCTGGGATATAGTACACACACACACTACTCAGTCACCCATGGGTACCGCTACCATGAGGCAAGTTGAGCACTATAATAATAATAATAATAATAATCTTTATTTATATAGCGCCAACATATTCTGCAGCGCTTTACAGTTTAACAGTTTCAAGCACAACAGTCATAGGTAACAACGTTAACAATACAATAAAGCAAAATAAGATGACCCTGCTCGTGAGAGCTTACAATCTACAATCTAGGTGGGGGAGATACAAAGTATAGGTGTGTATTTACAATGATGTATTTATAATGATGGTCCAGCCATCTTCAGGGAGTGGGGGGTAGATGGAGATAGTGAATGGGCTACACACGCAAACATGAAATGACTTTGATTAGTTAACATGGTAGGCCGCTCTGAACAAATGTGTTTTGAGCGAGCGCCTAAAACTATGCAAGTTGTGGATGGTCCTAATATCTTTGGCTAGAGCATTCCAGAGCATTGGCGCAGCGCGGGATAAGTCTTGGAGTCGGGAGTGGGAGGTACAAATTAGTGCAGAGGTTAGTCAAAAGTCATTTGCAGAGTGCAGCGGTCGGCTAGGCTGATAGATCGAAATGAGGGAGGAGATGTATGGAGTGCCGCATTGTGGAGAGCTTTGTGTGTGAGAACAAGTACTTTGAATTTTATCCTGTAATGAAAGGGCAGTCAGTGTAATGACTGGCGAAGAACGGATGCATCTGAGTAACGATTAGCCAGATGGACATCCCTGGCTGCCGCATTTAGGATGGACTGGAGAGGGGAAAGTCGAGTGAGGGGGGGGGGGGGGCGATTAATAGAGCGCTGCAGTAGTCCAGACGGGAGTGGATCAGGGTGACAGTGAGGGTTTTTGTTGTCTCCATGGTGAGAAAAGGACGGATTCTAGAGATGTTCTTTAGGTGTAAGTGGCACGAGCGGGCAAGAGATTATATGTGGGAGGTGAAGGAGAGGTTGAAGTCAAACATAACACCTATACAGCGCGCCTGCTGCCGGGGTGTTATTATGGTGCCACCCACGGAGAGGGAAATGTCAGATTTAGGGAGGTTAATAGAAGGCAGGAGCAGAAGAAGTTCAGTTTTGGAGAGGTAGAGTTTCAGATAGAGAGCGGACATGATGTTGGACACTGAAGACAGACAGTTAGTGGCGTTCTGTAGTGCAGCGGGGGTAAGGTCAGGGGATGATGTGTATAGTTGTGTATCATCAGCATAAAGATATTACTGAAAGCCAAATCATTACCTCAGGCGGCACTGCCGTTCTTAAGAGAAGGGGCGGCAGAATCTGCCGCTGTAGTAACTGAATTTGCGTCAGAGACGCAGGTTCAGTTACTATTCTTTTCAGGGCTCCCAACTGTCCCGGATCCCCTCATCCTGCCCTCCTCAGCTCACGTGACCGGTCACGTGATCGCGACATCATCACAGGTCCTGCAGCTGAAGTCGCTCCTCTCCTGCATCTGCTTGGTTTGCTCATATATGGCTGTTCTGTGAATACAGGACCTGTGATGAGGTCATAGAAAGGGAGGAGTCAGGTGTCAAACGATCAGCTGCCCCAGTGTATGCTGTTCTGGTTGTCATGGTTCTGAATGAGGGGAAGTTTATGTGTGGGGTCAGCAGGGGTTTGCAAGGTGGATGTAGCAGAGCTGTGTGTATGAGGTGTACGGAGCGGAGCCAGGTGTGTACGAGGTGTACGGAGCGGAGCCGCGTGTGTTCAAGGTGTACAGAGCGGAGCTGCTTGTGGACGAGATGTATGGAGCGGAGCTGCGTGTGTACAAGGTGTATGAAGCGGAGCCGCTTGTGGACGAGGTGTACAGAGCGGAGCCGCATGTGTATGAGGTGTGCGGAGCGGAGCTGCGTGTGTACGAGGTATAAGGGGCGGAGCCATGTGTGCACTTTGTGTACAGAGCGGAGCCATGTGTGTACTTAGAGTACGAAGCAGTGCCATGTGTGTACGAGGTGTACGGAGCAGAGGCGTGTGTGTACGAGGTGTACAGAGCAGAGCCTGTGTGTACGAGGTGTGCGGAGAGGAGCCGCGTGTGTGCAAGGTGTATGGAGCGGAGCCGTGTGTGTACTTGGTGTACGGAGCAGAGACATTTGTGTACAGGGTGTACGAAACAGAGCTCTGCTTGTGCAAAGTGTACGGAGCTGAGCCGTGTGTGTACGGTGCGGAGCAGCATGAGTACGAGGTGTATGAAGCAGAGCCGCATGTGTACAAGGATTACGGAGTGGAGCCATGTGTATAGGAGGTGTACGTAGTGTGGCCGCATGTGTACAAGGTGTATGGAGCAGAGCCACATGTTTACGAGGTTTATGGAGTGGAGCCATGTGTGCACTGAGTGGAGCCGTGTGTGCGCAAGTTGTATGGAGCAAAGTCGTGTGTGTACGAGGCATACAAAGCAGAACCGTGTTTGTATGAGGTGTGCGGAGCCATACGTGTACGAGGTCGGTGTATGGTGAGGATCAAATTTCATACCTCCCAACTGTCACGGATCCAGCGGGACTGCCTCGATTTTTAGAGTCTGCCCCGCTGTCCTGGCCAGGAGCGTACGTTTACCGTGGACACAGGAGTACACGGTGGAGCCCCAAGGAGTACTTTAAAACTCACATGTGACGTTCCACCTGAAGTGATGTGCTGGAAGCTGACCGGAAATTGGGTAATTTCGGGAAGAGATTGTGACGGAACCAAGGAGGTACTTCAGGGAATGCTTCAGAGCTATCACCGTAGCCTCCTCTGACAGCGGGATCGCCTTGGAATCGGGGATGCCAGCCATGTGAGCGGATAATGCTACGTCCTGCACTGGGAGGCTCAGGTGGGCATTACAATGGGAGCCGGGCTGCTATAGTATCTTTATTAGTGTTGAGCATTCCGATACCGCAAGTATCGGGTATCGGCCGATATTTGCGGTATCGGAATTCCGATACCGAGTTCCGATATTTTTGCGATATCTGGAATCGGTATCGGGATGAAGATTGATGTGTAAAATAAAGAATAAAAAAAAAAAATATTGATATACTTACCCTCAGACGCGCCCTGGTTATTTTACACATGAATATGGATCCCAGGGCCTGAAGGAGAGTTTCCTCTCCTTTAGACCCTGGGAACCATAGAGGATACCTTCCGATATTTGTGTGCCATTGACTTGTATTGGTATCGGATATCGGTATCGGCGATATGCTATATTTTTCGGATATCGGCCGATACCATCCGATACCGATACTTTCAAATATCGGACGGTATCGCTCAACACTAATCTTTATAGAATCTTTCTTTCTCTCTCTCTGTTTATTTTTCTCTTTCAGTTCTTTCTTTCCCTCTCTAATCTTTTTTTCTTTCTCTCTCCTTTCTTTCTTTCTTTCTTTCTTTCTTTCTTTCTTTCTCTCTCCTTTCTTTCTCTGTGTCTCTGTTCTTTCTTTCTCTTTCTTTCTTTCTTTCTTTCTTTCTTTCTTTCTTTCTTTCTTTCTTTCTTTCTTTCTTTCTTTCTTTCTCTCCTTTCTTTTCTCTCTCTCTGCTCTTTCCTTCCCCTCTTTCTTTCTGTTTCTTTCTCTCTCTGTTCTTTCTTTTCCCTCTTTCTTTCTTTCTTTTTCCCGTCTTTCTTTCTTTCCTTCTCTCTCTGTTCATTTTTCCTCTCTTTCTTTCTTTCTTTCTTTCTTTCTTTCTTTCTTTCTTTCTTTCTCTCTCTGTTCTTTCTTTCTCTCTCTATTCTTTCTTTCACTTCTTTCTTTCTTTATTTCTCTTTTCTTTCTTTCCCCTCTTTCTTTCCTTTCTTTCTTTCTTTCTTTCTTTCTTTCTTTCTTTCTTTCTTTCTTTCTTTCTTTCTTTCTTTCTTTCTTTCTTTCTTTCTTTCTTTCTTTCTCTGTTCTGCCTTTCTCTCTCTCTCTGTTCTTTCTTTCCCCTCTTTCTATAGAAAAAGGGGGTGGGGTGTTAAAAAGTTACTACTGGCCTCTCAGATCGTCAATATTAATCTGATCTGATAGCAAAATGACTACAGTTGCCCATTGGATGAACAGTATATACATGATCTCATTTATTTTGTACAAATAAGTGGTGCTTATAAGAAAAGGATGTTATACCCATACATGTTATTGTGACTTACTTGGGCAAGTGGAGGAAATATCCTATGGGCAACTACAGTCATTTTGTTATCAGGTCAGATTAATATTGAGGATCTGTGAGGCCAGTAGTACCTTTTTAACAGCCCCGCTTTCTCTGTTCGTTGGTTTTGGGGCACTTTCTTCACTGTGGTACCCCTTTGATGACTTATATAAAGCCCCTCTGCTGTATTGTATTGTAGAATTTACAATAGCTATCACTCATGTAAGAAGTGAAATCTAGCATTGTACTATACAGTACCTATATTTATCTGCTGTATCTGTGCATCATGAATCGTGGTATGTGTTAAAGGGGGGTGGGGGGGGGGGCGGGGGGCCCACTGAGACTTTCGCCTGGAGCCGGCCCTGATTGCCATTCCACCACCTCCATCATTGCCTCCTCCCCACCAACCCCATCATCCTTTCCACCACCACCAACATTGCCTTCTCTCCCACCACCCGAATCACTGCTCTCTCCATCACCTACATCATTGCCAATCTCCAATACACATCACATCTCCAATACACACAGCACCGCACCACTCTCTCTGACACACACACAAACACACACACAGCACCACACCACATACACACACGCACGCCCCCAGGCAGACAGACATACAGCACCACTCAACTCTCCGCACATTACCTGTAGCCGCAGCACGTCCCAGCAACATCTTCATCGCAGGCAACTTTCTCTCTGAAACAGTTGCATGCTGAATGATGATATCATCCAGCTGTGCTGTGTCAGACAGGAAGCGCCAGGCATGAAGCACTGCTGAATGGCATCGGATTCCTGTAGCTCTGCTCTGCTGCTAAACTGCTGGGATCGCTCCCTGCACACCGATTGCCCTCACGGTTAACTGCCCTGTAGATGCCCACCTCTGGGGACCCAGTGCAGCCACACCGGCTTTACATGGGGGCAGTGTTAGCCTCAGCCTGCATGCCTCTGGGTTCATACCAAGTGGGATCAACAACCTCAGTGTCATCCTCTGTTCCTAGCCCTGAAAGTCACCCTCCTACTTTTCCTTCCCTGTCAGAGTACAGTCTGCATTTGCCTCAGGTAACTGAGTCTCATCAGGATCATCTCAACCCCCGGGGGTTAATGTCTGGTGATGAGGGTCTGGATTCTGCTAGGAGCCTACTTTGTCCTGCTCCAGATCCATTTGAAAACATTTTGGTGCATGAATGCAAATGCTTTCCTCCTCTTGAGTCTGTGTATCTTTGGAACAGACCACTGATACCCATAGAATACAATGTGTGAACAGCTCTGTAGACTCAACCATCTGTGCTTCCCCACAGTTAGCTGGGTCAGTGGCTGGAAAGTTGTGATGGGGGGGGAAACAAGGGTGCCACCTCTGAGGATTGTACTGTGTGTGATGTTAAGGTGATGGAAGAGGAGACGAGGCATTGATGCAGCGCTCAGCAGAGAAGGTTGGGGAGGAGGAATACAAGGAGGTTACTTTGCAGCTTGCCTCACAGACAAGGAGTGATGCAACAAAGACAAGCACTGCATCCTCAGATGCAACTCTGGATGTGGCCAACAGTGGTCACAGTTCTGCAGTTCACAGGGGTGGCAAGGGTTGCCTAGTCTGGGCCTTTTTTGAGATCTTAAAAGATGACCCAACTCACATTATTTCTTAATTTTCCTAAAAGACTCAGTAGAAGCAAAAACTGCAACAATTTGCCAACTACATGCAGGAACCAGCACATGCGTGATCAACATGTGTTAGTCTAGGATTCTCACTGAACTAAAATGTGGCCTAGCAGACCTCGCTAACCACCGGCTGTCCCATCGCCTGCATCTGCTGCTTCTTCCTCCACCATCACTATGGCAAATCTTCTCACACAGGTCTTCAACAGCAAAACCTCCACTTGTTTACCCCCTACAGCTGGGGTGAGTGAGAGCCCGTCAGCTGTTATGGAAGTGGAGATGCTGGCTGTTTTTGTTTCACCGAGCACACAACATCTTTCTAAATCCACCATAACATCTCCATCTATACCTCATTCACAGTCCAGCAGTTTTGTCGTGTTCACCCTACTTCACCAACATAAGCCAGCCCTCGGTTGTGGTCACATAAAAGAATGTTTCCTCTTACATATGCCAAAGCTAAGAGCTTGAACTCCACCATCTCCAATCTGTTGGCCATGGAAATGTTGCCTTTCTGCCTGATGGATACAGACTGTTAAAGAAAGAAAAAGGCAGTTGCAATTCCCCAGTACCAGTTGAAGAGTTGCCATTACTTCTCTAAGAAAGCTGTATCTAACACTTCCTCCACTTCTTCTGCCTCCTTCACCTCCTATAGGGCTTCCAGAATTCCCCCTCCATCTCAGAACTCACCACAATCAGGCAGTGTTTAAATTAATAAGCCTTGCAGATCGCAGTCCAACAGCTCAAGTGTTGTGGACAGCTATCCAGACCGAGTTAGAGCAAAGGCTGTTGTCACTGAACCTGGAGCCATGGAATGCCGTGTGCGATAACAATGCAAACCTGGTGGTGGCCCTACGCTGGGGCAACCTCACACTCGAGCCTTGCATTGCTCATATCTTCAATCTGGTGGTACAGCATTTTCTCCACAACTATACTGGCCTGGATGAACTGCTGCAAAAAGCACAGTTGCTGTGTGCTCACTTCCGACGTTCGTATCCTGCAGGTCATCGACTTGTATCGCTACAGAGGTCTTTCAGCCTACTGGGTAACCATTTGATATGGGATGTGCCGACACAGTGGAATTCCACTATGCACATGTTGCAGCAACTGTGGCAGCAGCAATGAGCGCTGCTACAGTATTTCCTATTGCATAGCCTGGGCCAATGCTGTACAGACGTGGTGAAAACCATGCTTGCAGAGCGGGCACAAATAAAGGATTTCTGCACCCTTCTGCACATTTTTGAAATGGCTACGAAGATGGTTAGCACTCACGATAGTAAAGAGAAAGCCAGGTCACCTAGTACTTAAAGTCCAGCTTGAACAGAACAAGGTGGATCCACATCAGTTATTAAACTCAAGGAAAAAAAAAGTTGTTCCAGCATCTGGTAAAATAGTTCTTTCTTAAGTCCAGCTGTGATAAAAAACGCAAGTGAGCGTTCGAAACAAACGCATTTTGCTCCCTTACCCTGTCTATGCAACCTTTGTAATTTTTGCAAATTTTTAATGGTCTTAGAATAAAGAAAAAACTATTTTACCAGACACTGTACACTCACGATGCTGTTTTCAGCACCACTATTACAATCATTTACATACTAGAACACATTTTGAATAGGATTTGTGGTCCCAGACGAATAGGTGGAAGCAGAGAAGGATGCCGAAGGGATAACAATATCTCTAAGTTCCTGACTGTCGTTGCACATGCGGGTGCCAAGGGAGGGTGAATAACAGGGGTTTCATGATACCAGATAAACTGCTAGTCAATGTGCAGGAGCAGAGGAACAGATGGAGAAGGACTAGTAGGACGAGGTGATTAGCATGCAGCAGTCAGGAGATGAAGAAGATAATGATCGCCTCTCTGTTGTCTGTGGTTGGCTAGAGAGGATGGAGGAAGCCAGCTTGAGTGTTACCCCGCTACCAACACACCATGGACTTGGACTTCATAGAAGCGCCTAACACATGAGTGCCTTCTTGCTGCACTATCTTCAACATGATGCCCAAATTCTTAGGATTAGAAATAGTGCTGATTATTGAGATGCCATTCTGTTAGATCCATGGTACAAGAGTAAATTTTGCCAGATGCTTCCCCCCCCCCTGGAAAGAGATGTGCGCATGCTGGAGTATCGAAACACACTTGTAGACAATCTTAAGAGTGGTATTCCCCAAGACAGCAGTGAGACACACAGTGTGCATCGCAGTAATAGTCTTTCAAATTCAGGAACATCGTCAGAAAAAATTTCTTATGTCTAAAGTTATGAACGACTGGAGAGGACAGTGCAGGAGTTTCAAGAGCTCAGTATCAATGTCATCAGGGGGAATTTGGATCCATTTGCATTTTGGTCTTCAAAAATGGAATAGTGGCCTGAGCTTGCCTGCCACGCCTTGGTGGTATTGTCATGTATGGCAGCCAGCATTCTTTTAGCACGTCTCTTCAGCGCTGCTGCAGATCTCCTGACAGATAAGCACATCGGGCTGTCCCCTGAAAATATAGACTGCCTAACTTTCATCAAGATGAACAAATCATGGATCTCCAAAGACATTTGTACCCCAGTCCCAGACTGGGCAGACTACGCGAAGGTGTAATTTTTAGTGTTCTGCATTGAACTGGCATTATACCAGCCTGCGACACCTTTGTTGTGGCTTTTGTACCTGCTGTTGCTACTGCTGCTGATGTTAAAAAAATTTTTAAATGTGGAGATTAAAGTTGAGCGACTTTTACTTTTTTAGGATGGAGTCGGGTTTCGCGAAACCCAACTTTCTCAAAAGTCGGGTCGGTGAAATCGGCCGATTATTGCGAAAAGTCGGTGGCCGACTGAAACACGAAACCCAATGCAAGTCATTGGGGAATCAAAGTCGGCAGTGAGTGGAGGACAGCAAAACACCTACAGTGCCCATTTTAATGCCAAAAACATCAATTCGTATTACTGAAGCTTGTCAATCTTAATTTACTGTATAATAATAGTTAGGCATTGAAAACAGGGGGTCATTTGGCTAAAGTTGTGCGGGGTAGGGCTGGCTCAAGATTTTCGTTGGCCCTGGAAACGTGGAATACGTCAAGGCGGTGGAGCAGGGAGAGGTAAGTATTTCAACTTTGCAAGTGCTGTGATCATGAGCAAGCAGGGGGGCCCACTCGTTGGCACTTGGCACTGGCACAGGGCCCCTCATAGTACGGCAGTGGGTTGGAAGGCGGGTGGCGCCTCCCACTGCCAGAGACACTTTTGCGTACTATGAGGGGCCCTGTGCCAGTGCCAACGAGTATGCCCCCACCTGATGAAGGAACCTGCACTTTCATCTGCACATTCCTCTTTGTCCCCGTGTAAGGTCGTATAGTATGCGGGAAGGGGAACCTGACTTTCAGCAGGGTCAGATTCTGGCTGTGTAGAGTGCAAGGGGAATGTAGTGGTCTGGGTCAATGTACCAGTAGACTCATCAAGCAGTGGCTGGACAATGGGCAGGATGAGGAGGAAACACAGATATAGGCCCAAATAATAAAGTAGGCTAAATGCAGTTCAAAATTGATAACAGGAGTACACAGGCGGCATAGCTTTGTTCAGTGGAGGACAACTGTATTGAGTGGCGCACACAGACTTAGTAGGCCCAAAATAAAAAAGTAGGCTAAATGCAGTTCAAAATTGGTAACAGGAGTACACAGGCGGCATTGCTTTGTTCAGTGGAGGACAACTGTATTGATTGGCGCAGACAGCTTTAGTGGGCCCAAAATAAAAAAGTAGGCTAAATGCAGTTCAAAATTGGTAACAGGAGTACACAGGCGGCATTGCTTTGTTCAGTGGACGACAACTTTATTGAGTGGCACAGAGAGACTTAGTAGGCCCAAAACTAAAAAGTAGGCTAAATGCAGTTCAAAATTGGTAAAAGGACTAAACAGGCAGCATTGCTTTATTCAGTGGAGGACAACTGTAATGAGTGGCTGACACAATTAGTAGGCCAAAATAATAAAGTGGGCTAAATGTCTGCCAAAAAATTGTTCATAAATAAACAGGTGGCATAGCAAGGTACAGGGGTGGGCTCCTCTGCTGAGTAGCAGACAGTGGTAGTTGGCGCAAAGTATTAACTGGTCTAAATCTAGGCCAGGGCCGCTGTATATTTTTACTATCATCTATCATTTCAACAAATTTGTATTGGCAGTGCCATTGAAGGATTTAACAGCACAGACTACACAGTGGTGGAGCAGGGAGAGGTAAGTTTTGCAAGTGGTAGAGCACTGTTCGAGCTTGGAGGCAACACTCTCTTGTGGGCGGCGGTACTGCCACAGGGCCCCTCATATTACGACGGTGTGTCTGACGTTGGTTGTGCACAACCACCGTCAGAGACACTTAATTGTACTATGAGGGACCCTGTGCCAGTGCCGTCGCCCAAGAGTGGGCACACCCACCTGTCCAGGCAAACGGCACTGGCACGGGTGCTTGCGCCAAGTGGTGACCACCGCCCTTTGGGGGGAGTCAGCCCATTTAGGGAGGTATAAAAATGGCCTATGGTGGACATTCAGCAGCTGCAAATGGAGGAATTGGAGCAGTCAGTAAGAGGAGGCCAAAAGCAAGACATTTTTTAGGAAAGCTACGTGTCAGCAGGGGAAGTTGGGGCAAAATAATTTGAAATCCATGATTGGTTCATTTTAATGAAGGTTAGATCATCAACATTTCGGGTAGCCAGACGTGTCCTTTTTTCGGTCAGTATTGAACCAGCAGCACAGAAGACTCTTTCTTATAGCACACTAGCAGCTGGGCAAACGAGCTCCTGTAATGCATATTCTGCCAACTCAGACCAGGTGTCTATTTTAGATGCCCAGTAATCAAAGGGGAATGACCTGTGAGGGAGAACATTGATAAGGGAGGAAAAATAGTTTGTAACCATACTGGACAAATGCTGTCTCTTGTCTCTTTGAATCGATGCAGCAGTACCTGTTGTGTCTGCGGTCATTGAGAAATCACTCCACAACCTGGTCATAAAACCCCTCTGTCCAACGCCACTTCGGATTTGTGCACCTCTAACACCTCTGCCATGTTGCCTCCTACAGCTCATGTGAGAACCATCACCGCCGCTGTGTGCTGGGAATGCCTGAACCAAACGGTCTACGAGAGTTGCTTGTTTGGTAGCCAATATTTGCTCAAGGTTCTCATGTGGCATGATATTTTGTAATTTTCCTTTATATCGTGGATCCAGGAGGCAGGCAAACCAGTAATTGTCATCGGTCATCATTTTGATAATGCGGGGGGCCCTTTTTAGGATACACAAGGCATACTCAGCCATGTGGGCCAATGTTCCAGGTGTCAATTCACTGCTTTTGCTGGGTTGAGGAGCACGTTCTTGCAAATCAACATCACTTGTGTCCCGCAAAAATCCTGTACCTGACCTTGCAACGCCACCAGTTTCTATTGCCCCCTGAGAAGCATCCTCCTCCCATAAATATTCATCCCCATCATCCTCCTACTCCTACTCTTCGTCTGCCACCTCGTCAAGGAGAGTTCCCTGAGCAGACAATGGCTAACTGTCATCAAGGATTCCCTCCTACTCGGCTGCAGATGCCTGCTCGTTAATGTGCGTCAAACTTTGCATCAGCAGATGCATTAGTGGGATGCTCATGCTTATGATGGCGTAATCTGCACTTACCAGCCGTGTGCATTCCTCAAAACACTGAAGATCTTGACAGAGGTCTTGGAGCTTCGACCACTGCACACCAGACAACTCCATGTCTGCCATCCAACTGCCTGCCTGTGTATGTGTATCCTCCCACAAATAAATTACAGCACACCTCTGTTCGCACAGCCTCTGAAGCATGTGCAGTGTGGAGTTCCACCTTGTTGCAACATCTATTATTAGGCGGTGCTGGGAAAGATTCAGCGATCGCTGATGGTTCAGCATACGGCTGGAGTGTACGGGTGACCAGCGGATGTGCGAGCAAAGTCTTCGCACCTTCAGGAGCAGGGCTGGTAACCCCGGATAATTTTTCAGGAAGCACTGCACCACCAGGTTTAAGGTGTAAGCCAGGCAATGTATGTGTTTCAGTTCTGAAAGGACTATGGCAGCCATAATATTCCTTCCGTTATCACTGACTACCTTGCCTGCCTCAAGATGTACACTGCCCAGCCATGACTGAGTTTCTTGCTGCAAGTACTTGGCCAGTACTTCCGCGGTGTGTCTGTTGTTGCCCAAACACTTCATTTCTAACACAGCCTGCTGACGCTTACCACTAGCTGTTCGATAATGGGACACCTCATTTGCAACACTGGCAGCTGCAGATAGAGTGGTTTTGCGACTACGTTCTGTGGACGAGCTTTCGCTTCTGGAGGAGGAGGAGGAAGGGTGTCGAACGCCTACAGCCATCTGTTTCCTAGACCGTGGGCTAGGCAGAACTGTCCCACTATGGCTGTCCCCTGTGGACCCTGCATCCACCACATTAACCCAGTGCACCGTGATGGGCACGTAACGTCCCTGGCCATGCCTACTGGTCCAAGCATCTGTTGTGAGGTGCACCTTTCTACTGACTGATTGCCTCAGTGCATGGACAATGTGGTCTTTGACATGCTGGTGGAGGGCTGGGATGGCTTTTCTCACAAAGAAGTGTTGACTGGGTAGGTCATAGCGTGGTACTGTGTAGGCCATCAGGGCTTTGAAAGCTTAGTTTTCAACCGACCGGTAGGGCATGATCTCTAATGAGATTAGTCTAGCAATGTGGGAGTTCAAACCCTGTGTACGCGGATGCGAGGATGAGTACTTCCTTTTCCTTACAAGAGTCTTTTGTAGGGTGAGCTGGACTGGAGAGCTGCATATGTTGGAACTAGCGGGGGTGGTGGTGGACATGGCAGATTGAGAGCGGGTTGGTGATGGTATTCTTGATGTTGGCCTACATACAGTGTTTCCTACCAAGAACCTTGTGATTCCCTGATTGTTTTGGCCTTGCAAAGAAGATACCTCCACATTTGCTGCTGGTGGTGTCCTAACTGTTGGGCTTACAGTGAGGGAAGCAATGTAGCCTTGCTTACTATCTTCATTCTGAGCAGGTGCATCAACAGTGCGGGACATTTGGTAGTTAGTCCAGGCTTGCAAGTGCATGCTGGTTAAATGTCTAAGCATGCATGTTGTATTTAAATTTTGGAGATTCTTCCCTCTGCTAAAGGCCTTTGAGCATTTCTTACAGATAACTTTGCACTAATCATTCGGATCTTGGTTAAAAAATTCCCACACTGCACTCTTCCTACTATTGAATACCTTTTCAGGTATTGCACACTGTGCTACTTTCACCGGATGGCCAGCTGTCCTAAAACTGTTTTTGTTTTTGACAAACATTTTTGGCCTGATACGGGCCTGCCAGATGAAAGCTGTTGCGATGTAGATGGCTGCTGCGGATCATCCTCCTCCGCTTCTGAGCTACTGGCAGCGGCACCCTCTTCCCCCAATGGCTGCCAATCTGGGTAAACAACTGGGTCATCAATCACCTCCTCTTCAATGTCATGTGTACCTTCCTCTGTGTTATCGTGTAAGGTGCTATAGCGTTCGTGATGGGGCACCATAGTCTCATCAGGGTCAGATTCTGGCTCAGTACACTGCGAGGGCAATGTAGTGATCTGAGTCAATGGAACAGCATAATAATCTAGCTATGGCTGTGCATCAGTGCACTCCATGTCCGATTCTTCTTGTAATGGGCTGTTAACAATTTCCCTTTCTAACCCAGGCACGGTATGTGTAAAGAGCTCCATGGAGTAAACTGTAGTGTCACCTGCTGCATCCTTCACTTTTGGTTTGGGTGAAGGACACAAGGAAGTGACTTGTTCCTGACTGGGAGCATCCACTGACGACTCGCTGCTTTTATATTTCGAACTTTCAGAAGAGGAGGCGAAAGAGCTAGAGGCTGAGTCAGCAAGGAAATCCAAAACTTTTTCCTGCTGCTCCGGCTTTAAAAGCTGTTTTTCTACTCCCAGATAAGGGAGTCTTCGAGGCCTTGTGTAGCCAGACGATGACGCTGGCTCAACACCTCGAGCCTTTGGTGCTATTTTGCTTTTCCCACTACCACCAGATGCTCCACCACCATCATTACCAGCTGGCAACGACTGCCCACGGCCTCTTCCACCAGACTTCCTCATTTTTGGGAAAATCTAACCAAAATAACAACCGTTATATGGTACTGTAAAACAAGGTAGAAAGTGTATATAAACTTGTTGAGAATTTAAATCTCCCTTTTTTGGGGGGGAGACTGAACCAAATCGCAGGCCCCGGTGTATAACACTACACATTGTAAGTGGCAGAACGTGGCTGGCTAATATACTACAAACTAACAGAACTGACGTAGATCCACTTAGTGACAATTTAAATCTCCCTTTTTTTTGGGGGGGAGACTGCAACAAAACTCAGGCCCAGTGTATTACACTACACAATGTAAGTGGCAGAACGTGGCTGGCTGATATACGACAAACTAACAGAACTGACGTAGATCCACTTTGTGACAATTTGAATCTCCCTTTTTTGGGGGGGAGACTGCACCAAAACTCAGGCACAGTGTATAACACTACACAATGTAAGTGGCAGAACGTGGCTGGAAAATATATAAAAAATATACATGGACTGTAGTACTATTTCAATCTCCCTACAATGATCTCAGGACAAGTATGGCTGCAATAAAAAGGACTGCAAGCTAACTGTGCAGAAAGGTGCAACAGGATTTTTGCTTTTAAAAAAGCAGTTGGTTTGCACAGCGGCATACAAACAGCAATGCAGGTATCAGGGAGTCTTATAAGGCAGCCTAATAAGCTACAGAGCTGATGCACAAAAATATATAAACTCCACTGTCCCTGCAAACAAATGGTGGTGTTGGACAGTGGAAATCGCTACAGCACAAGCAGTTTCGGGGTTACTCTTCCCTCCCTAACTATATCCCTTCTTCTGATGAAGCTGCGGCAACCTCTCCCTATGCTACGATCGGCAGAAGTAAGATGGCGGTCGGCGTGCACGCCCCTTTATAGCCCCTGAGACGCCGCAGAAAGCAAGCCAATCACTGTCATGCCCTTCTCTAAGATGGTTGGGACCGAGACCTATGTCATCACATTGCCCACACTCTGCGTCCTCCTTCATTGGATGAGAAATGGAGCTGAAAACATCATACAAAACACGACTTTGGCGCGAAGATCACCGACCTCATGGCCGATCCCACACTAGGATCGGGTCAGGTTTCACGAAACCCGACTTTGCCGAAAGTGTCCGATCCGTGTCACTCAACCCTAGTGGAGACTCCAAGTTGGGTCTCCATTTGATGGGTTACCTGTTTTGGAAGGGGTGTCAGAGCCCCATTATACTATTTCTACTCTGGGGAAGTTTATGCTACTTTAGTTGTGTGTGACAATAATTTTTTGAAATGTGGAGACTCCAAGTTGGGTCTCCTTCATGTGTGTTGTCTGTAGCTGTAGGGTTCCCAGACAAGCAGGCCTTAACTTACTTTCAGTCAGCTACCTGTGTTAATATAAATTTTTCTAACATTAGTGGACGACCAAGCTGATAAAGCTCAAAACAGTTTTGAGCTGTTGCATATATATATAGGTATCAGAGCTTCCAGCACAGCAGGCTTACACTGGTCCCTCACTCACCTCATCCTAATTTAACCCCTTCATGATATGCACCGTACATGTACAGCACTTGTCAGGTCTTCCCCTTTGATGTGTACTCTGGGGCTGATCCCACAACTTTCTGGCAGATGTCAGCTAAATTCGTCAGACAATTATACCTCATGCATGGACCGTGGCTGACTGCTGCTGTGCCATTATCAAATTTCTACTGTGGGTCAGTTGATTCCACTTTCCTGGTGTCTTCCATTAATTATTGTAAATGTTTGGACTCCAAATTGAGTCTCTTTCATGTGTGTTGCATGAATTTGTCAGGGCTCTCAGAGAAACAATATACCTGTTGTTACTGATCAATGTTAAACCCCTTAGTGACAGAGCCAATTTGGTACTTAATAACCAGGCCAATTTTTACAATTCTGACCACTGTCACTTTATGAGGTTATAACTCTGGAACGCTTCAACGGATCCCGCTGATTCTGAGATTGTTTTTTCGTGACATATTGCACTTCATGTTAGTGGTAACATTTCTTCGATATTACTTGCGTTTATTTATTAAAAAAACGGAAATATGGCGAAAATTTTGAAAATTTTGCAATTTTCAAACTTTGAATTTTTATGCCCTTACATCAGAGAGATATGTCACACAAAATGGTAAATAAATAACATTTCCCATATGTCTACTTTACATCAGCACAATTTTTGAAAAAAAAAAAAAATTATTAGGGAGTTATAAGGGTTAAAATTTGACCAGCAATTTCTTATTTTTACAGCAAAATTTACAAAACCATTTTTTTTAGGGACCACCTCACATTTGAAGTCAGTTTGAGGGGTCTATGTAGCAGAAAATGCCAAAAATTGACACCACTCTAAAAACTGCAACCCTCAAGGTGCGCAAAACCACATTCAAGAAGTTTATTAACCCTTCAGTTGCTGCACAGGAACTGAAGCAATGTGGAAGGAAAAAATGAACATTTTACTTTTTTTCACAAATATTTTACTTCAGAATCAATTTTTTTTATTTTCACATGTGTAAAAAAAGAAAATGAACCACATCATTTGTTGTGCAATTTGTCCGGAGAATGCCGATACCCCATATGTGGGGAGGGACCACTATTTGGGTGCACAGTAGAGCTCAGGAGGGAAGGAGCGCCATTTGGCTTTTTCAACATAGAATTCCCTGGAATTGAGATCGGACACCATGTCACGTTTGGAGAGCCCCTGATGTGCCTAAACAGTGGAAACCCCCCACAAGTGACACCATTTTGGAAACTAGACCCCCTAAGGAACTTATCTAGGTGTGTGGTCAACACTTTGAACCCCCAAGTGCTTCACACAAGTTTATAACGTAGAGCCGAAAAAATTAAAAATCATTTTTTTTCACAAAAATGATCTTTTCACCCCCAATTTTTTATTTTCCCAAGGGTAGCAAGACAAAATAGACCCCAAAAGTTGTTGTGCAATTTGTCCTGAGTATGTCGATACCCCGTATGTGGGGGTAAACCTCTGTTTGGGTGCTCAGTAGAGCTCAGAAGGGAAGGAGCGCCATTTGACTTTTTCAACATAGAATTCTCTGGAATTGAGATCGGACACCATGTCGCGTTTGGAGAGCCCCTGATGTGCCTAAACAGTGGAAACCCCCCACAAGTGACACCATTTTGGAAACTAGACCCCCTAAGGAACTTATCTAGGTGTGTGGTCAACACTTTGAACCCCCAAGTGCTTCACACAAGTTTATAACGTAGAGCCGAAAAAATAAAAAATCATTTTTTTTTCACAAAAATGATCTTTTCACCCCCAATTTTTTATTTTCCCAAGGGTAGCAAGACAAAATAGACCCCAAAAGTTGTTGTGCAATTTGTCCTGAGTATGTCGATACCCCGTATGTGGGGGTAAACCTCTGTTTGGGTGCACAGTAGAGCTCAGAAGGGAAGGAGCGCCATTTGACTTTTTCAACATAGAATTCTCTGGAATTGAGATCGGACACCATGTCGCGTTTGGAGAGCCCCTGATGTGCCTAAACAGTGGAAACCCCCCACAAGTGACACCATTTTGGAAACTAGACCCCCTAAGGAACTTATCTAGGTGTGTGGTCAACACTTTGAACCCCCAAGTGCTTCACACAAGTTTATAACGTAGAGCCGAAAAAATTAAAAATCATTTTTTTTCACAAAAATGATCTTTTCACCCCCAATTTTTTATTTTCCCAAGGGTAGCAAGACAAAATAGACCCCAAAAGTTGTTGTGCAATTTGTCCTGAGTATGTCGATACCCCGTATGTGGGGGTAAACCTCTGTTTGGGTGCTCAGTAGAGCTCAGAAGGGAAGGAGCGCCATTTGACTTTTTCAACATAGAATTCTCTGGAATTGAGATCGGACACCATGTCGCGTTTGGAGAGCCCCTGATGTGCCTAAACAGTGGAAACCCCCGACAAGTGACACCATTTTGGAAACTAGACCCCCTAAGGAACTTATCTAGGTGTGTGGTCAACACTTTGAACCCCCAAGTGCTTCACACAAGTTTATAACGTAGAGCCGAAAAAATTAAAAATCATTTTTTTTTCACAAAAATGATCTTTTCACCCCCAATTTTTTATTTTCCCAAGGGTAGCAAGACAAAATAGACCCCAAAAGTTGTTGTGCAATTTGTCCTGAGTATGTCGATACCCCGTATGTGGGGGTAAACCTCTGTTTGGGTGCACAGTAGAGCTCAGAAGGGAAGGAGCGCCATTTGACTTTTTCAACATAGAATTCTCTGGAATTGAGATCGGACACCATGTCGCGTTTGGAGAGCCCCTGATGTGCCTAAACAGTGGAAACCCCCCACAAGTGACACCATTTTGGAAACTAGACCCCCTAAGGAACTTATCTAGGTGTGTGGTCAACACTTTGAACCCCCAAGTGCTTCACACTAGTTTATAACGTAGAGCCGAAAAAATTAAAAATCATTTTTTTTTCACAAAAATGATCTTTTCACCCCCAATTTTTTATTTTCCCAAGGGTAGCAAGACAAAATAGACCCCAAAAGTTGTTGTGCAATTTGTCCTGAGTATGTCGATACCCCGTATGTGGGGGTAAACCTCTGTTTGGGTGCACAGTAGAGCTCAGAAGGGAAGGAGCGCCATTTGACTTTTTCAACATAGAATTCTCTGGAATTGAGATCGGACACCATGTCGCGTTTGGAGAGCCCCTGATGTGCCTAAACAGTGGAAACCCCCCACAAGTGACACCATTTTGGAAACTAGACCCCCTAAGGAACTTATCTAGGTGTGTGGTCAACACTTTGAACCCCCAAGTGCTTCACACAAGTTTATAACGTAGAGCCGAAAAAATTAAAAATCATTTTTTTTTCACAAAAATGATCTTTTCACCCCCAATTTTTTATTTTCCCAAGGGTAGCAAGACAAAATAGACCCCAAAAGTTGTTGTGCAATTTGTCCTGAGTATGTCGATACCCTGTATGTGGGGGTAAACCTCTGTTTGGGCGCACTGCGGAGCTTGGAAGGGAAGGCGCGCCGTTTGACTTTTTAATCTCTTAATTGTAAGAGCGGACGTCATTTTGGGTTTGTAGATGTGCCTAACAGCAGAAACCCCCCACAACTGACCCCGTTTTGGAAACTACACCCCTCAAAGATTTTAATCAGGGGAATATTGAGCAATTTGAACCCACATGTATGACACAGAGTTTGATAACATTAGGTTGTCATATTGAAAAAATTCATTTTTTTCCACGAGAATCTTGTTTTAGACCTGAATGTCTCGATTTTTCAGAAATAACATCAAAAAGTGGACCCCACAATTCGTTACCCACTTTATTATGAGTGCAGCAATATCCCATATGTAGTAAAAAAGTTCTGTTTGGACAAATGTCAGGGCTTGGACAGAAAGGGGCACAATGTGACAAATTTGGCTTTATTTGAAATTGAAGATCCAGGACCCATTTAAAGCTTCTAGAGACATTGAGCAAAAAAGAAAATCCTTCCAGGAATTATTACTCACAGAGGGAGGCATGCTCCTAAAACACAATGGCTGACTATAAAATTGGTCTTGCTAACAAAACAGTTGTCCCGCATTTGCGTATATTGTAGCAGGAAGAATAAACTGTACTGGAATGAAGGGCAAAATGTGTAGGAAAATGCAGCCAACTATATGGCAAAGCGGAGTTTGTTCCAAAGATGAAAGAACACCATCAGGGCTAGAATGGCAGACACTTTCAGAGACTGGTCGTACAACGTCCTTTTAGCTCCATCAATCCCTATATGAGAGACGAATGTGCCAATAGACGTGGTACACCATAGCAAGCTCCCACCCGCCAAGGTCAGAACCGCTATATGCACAAAACAACCAGTTCTCTATAGAAAGTATTGTCTGGTACCAGAGGTTCGGCAAGAACCATAAAGTAAAGCCCATAGTGTATAAGTACGGAACTTCCTCATTTTTTAGAAATCCTACAATAAAATGATCATGCCCGTATCATCAACATAAATATAAGTAATATAAATGGAAGCCAAAGTTTTGTGTAGCAAGACAGTTATAAAAACAGTCAAAGTTAGATAAATGGTCAAAAATGTTTGAGTAATAAAGTCCTAGAATTCATTTTCAGATAATCTCACTTTTCAAGATCATTTCTGGGGTCCACATTCTAACGCTTATTGACATAGGTACGTGGACGAGAATTTGTTGGAATAGTAGTTTGGTATGGGATTGATCGAGTCGTAGAATTTTCAGATGACCTGACTTTGCAAGAACATTTGTGGGGTCCACACTCTAGAGCGTACAGACGTGGGTACGTGGATGAGAATTTGTTGGGATAGTAGTTTGGTATGGGATTGATCAAATTCTGGAATTAATTGTGAAATGGGGTAAAATGGGATCTACTAATTAAAATATTTATCAATTGTTCCAAATTGTACTACTGGGGCCACTAAGCAGAAAATAAAAATGATTGAAAAAAAAACAAACTAATAATTGTAGGTGGTGTGGTAGGTCTCAAAACAGGGGGAGATACAAAGGCCTGGTTGGGATGGGCATGTGGGGCAATAAAATCGGGAATCACTCCGCCTGCCATGCTTTCTGCAAACTCGGCACCTTTTTTGAGGATACCTTTGGGTGGGAGTGACAGGGACAGGGTGAGGAAAATGGCGTTCTGACAGTCTCCGGGAATCCTCAGAGTCGAAGGCTTCCCCCGGTGCCATGGACTCAAATATGAGGCTCTCTACTACTTTTTCCTGAAAGTGCAGGAAAGTTAGTGGTCCTTGAGATTTTTTGTATAGGACAAAACTGTTGTAGGTGGCAGTCTGAATTAGATAGATTCCCACCTTTTTATACCACGCCCTGGTCTTCCTCTTGACTAGGTATGGTTGCAGAACCTGGTCTGACAGGTCTACGCCACCCATATGTCTATTATATTCTGTGACGCAGACAGGTTTTTCTTTGTCCCTGGTGGCACCCCTCTCTCTGACCGTCACAGTGGTGTCCGTATGCAGTGTGGAAAGCATATAGACGTCCTTCCTGTCTTTCCACTTCACTGCAAGTAGTTGGTCGCTTGCAAGTGAAAATGACGCCCCCCTCTCCAAACGTCTGGACACCAACTGTGACGGAAACCCCACTCTGTTTTTCCTCACTGTCCCACAGGCCCCTGTACTTGCAGCATGGAGGGATTTGTATAGGGGGATACTCGTGTAATAATTATCTGTGTACACGTGGTACCCTTGATTGAGAAAGGGCGTCATTAGCTCCCAGACAATTTTGCCTGGGATACCAATTGTCTGGGGGCAGTTTGGGGGGTTTATTTGGCGGTCCCTACCTTCGTAAATTAGGAAGGTGGACGTGTACCCTGATGAGCTCTCGCAAGCTTTATATAATTTTACGCCGTATTTGGCTCTCTTGGAGGGAATAAATTGGCGGAATGAAAGACGGCCCTTGTAGCTCATCAAGGACTCGTCGACTGCCATATTTTGCTCTGGGGTATAGGAATTTAGAAAGGAAGTTTTTAGGAGGGAAATTAGGGGTCTTAATTTATTTAGCCGATCGTAGTTGGGGTCAGTTCTTGGGAGAGCTTGGGCATTGTCACTGAAGTGGAGGAATCTCATCAGGGCTTCGTAACGGGCTCGGGACATGATGGCTGCAAATACAGGGGTGCAGTGGACAGCTTTTGTTGCCCAGTAAGAGCGGAGAGTGGTTTTTTTTACTATACCCATATTCAGGGTGAGGCCTAAGAATTTTTTAATTTCGGGGACATTTGTGGGGATCCAGGAACGGGAATGAAAGGCAGTGGGTTTTTGGGAAATATATTGCCGGGCATATAGGTTAGTTTGGTGGACAATTAATTGCAGGACTTCGGGGCTAATGAAAATTTCAAAAAAATCAATGGGGGTAAAATTGGCGACATCTACTTTTATTCCAGGGACTGCAGAAAAAGGGGGAATTTGAGGGGAAAATGAGGTGTCATTATACCACAGCGATGGGGGGACTGCGGTACTTGGTCCTGCCTCTGAAGCTTCAGCAGTGACGACCGACTCCGCTACCACCGGGCTGGGGGATCCCGTGGAGGAAGAGTCGTCATCACTGTCTGAAAACTGCTCAACTTCAGGGGCAGAATCTGTTTCGCTGCCGGAGCTGCCGGAGCAAAGCAGGCTGTAAGCTTGCTCCGCGCTAAAAGTTCTGCGAGCCATTTTATCTAATTCCTCCCCTAACCCTAACCCTACCCCTAACCCTAACCCTAACCCTAACCCTAAAAAAAAATGTAAAAAAAAATTATAATTTTTTTTTTTTTTTTTTTTATAATCCTCTGCTGGTGATGCAGGGATTACGGAGAACGGGGGTGGGTAAATGGGATGCTGGCGGAGGCAGATATTATGTTTTTTGTCACTGACAGGGCAGCACTTGAACTGTAGTCTCTCTCTCTTCTCTCCTAGAACAACTACAAGGAGAGAAGAGAAAGGTACAGCCCAAGTGCTGCCATGTTTATCAAATATTAGGGGTTTTGATCACTGTAATTGGACATATTACAGTAATCAAAACCCAGCAGCCAATGAGAAAATTCTCATAGGTTGCTGGGTCTCTGCTGGCAGATCATGGCAGGCGCACTGCGCATGCGTCCGCCATTTTCTTCCAGCAGAGAAGAAGAAGGGGGGCCAGGAGCAGTGGGCTGGGGACCGGGGACCACTACTGAGGACCGGGGACCACTACTGAGGACCGGGGACAGGAGCAGGCGGTATGGTGGGGGGCTCGGGGGCTCTATTTCTCTCCCCTCTGATGTGCGATCACATCAGAGGGGAGAGAAATGCAAAGCATTTTTTTTTTTTTTACAAACTATTTGCAGCGATCGCAATCCCGGGGGTCTGTAAAGACCCCCGGGATTGCGATCGCTCCAGGGGGAGCGATCCAATACACCGGGGGAAGCGATCCAATGCACCGGGGGAAGCTAGGCTTTGGCGGGCGCATCTGCACATGCGCCCGCCATTTTGGAGCCCGGGCAGGAAGGAGGAGGGTCGGGGACCGGGGGGGCACCTTCTCCGGTACATAAGGTACCGTGGGGGGCTCGGGGGACCCTATTTCTCTCCCCTCTAATGTCCGATCACATTAGAGGGGAGAGAAACACAATACTAATCGCGTTTTTTTTTTTTTTGCGATCGCCGGTAAACGGTTAATTACCGGCGATCGCAAAAGCGGGGTCGGTGAAAACCGACCCGAATCATGTTCTCTGGGGTCTCGGCTACCCCCGGGAGCCGAGACCCCGGAGAAAATCGGCCTCTGGGGGGCGCTATGTACTTTTTCCACAGCGCCGTTAATTAACGGCGCTGTGGCTTAAGTACCCTTAGCGGCCGCCGTTAAAAGGCGTATCGGCAGTCGCTAAGGGGTTAAGGTAGAAATGCTGGTCCAAGCACTGACCCATGTCATATACTATATGTACTCTGGGTCAATTAATGTCACTTTTCCTGGTGTCTAGCCCTAATTGTTGTAAATGTTTGGACTCCAAGTTGGATCTTCTTTATGTGTTTTTCCTGAAATTGGCAAGGCTCTCCGAGCACCAGGCCTACACCTGTCACTCATCCACCTGTTACTGATTAATGCTTAAGCTAGAAATGCAGGTCCAAGTCCTATCCCATGTATTTATGCTGTGCTATTATTTGTTCTCAGGGTCAACTGATGCCGCTTTACCTGGTGTCTGCCCCTAATTTCAGCTGTTTTGGAAGCTTTTTGATCCCCCTGAAGGTGTTGTCTATGCGTTTTGTTTTGCCTCCCATTGAGTTCAATGTAGTTCAGGCATGCCATTATTCTGGTGTTTGGCAAATAATAATTAATATTAATAATTATGGTAATACTAATTGACCTAAAATGGGAAAGGTTTATTCGGATTTCATGTGAGATATTTAGAAAAACATGGAAATATGTCTTTTTATATAGTGTATGTAAACATCTGGTTTCAACTGCATATATAAATACAGTGGAAAGGGAAAGTATTCATACTCCTTTAAATTTTTCACTCTTTGTTTCATTGCAGCTATTTAGTAAATAAAAAAAATGTAGCAATTTTTGCAAGTTTATTAAAAAAGAAAAACTGAAATATCACATGGTCATAAGTATTCAGACCCTTTGCAAGGCTTTGGAGTTTTTCCGGCTTCTCAGGACAAGAAAGGATGTGATCTCCTGCGCTACTGCAGTAGTAGCACAGTCCCTTGGCATGACAAATTTCCTGCTGCTGCTCGGCTAGCTTCACATGGTTGACTTGCATAGATTCTGAGTAGGCCACTGTCTCAGAAGGCTTGGAAATGAGCAGTCTCTGGAAGGACACAGCCAGGCATGATGTTTTCTTCATACGCATCACATCTATGGACCGTTCCTGAGGTCTATGCGGCTAACCAGGGAAATCAGATCATCTAGGGTAGCAGGGATGTCTTGACCAGCCAGCTTGTCCTTTATCCAATCTCTTCCAGAAGGTGGCTAGCAAGGCCTCATCATTCCAGCCTAGTTTGCATGACAGGGTACGGAACGGGACGGCATACTGGTTTACAGACAGACCACCTGGACGCAGTCTGAGAAGGGAAGATGCAACAGAAGACATAAGGCCTGGCTACTCAAAGACTTTGTGGAAGGGCACCAGAAAGGCCTGCATATCCAAGGTCATATTTCATAGTGCAGCAAGCACTGATTCAGGAACCCACAGCACTGCTACGGCCCCCATAATAATGTGGTTGAGTACACAGACGGAGATTAGTTCCAATAAAGATCAAACAGAGAAACATGCAATTAGGTTTGAGAGAATTTATTTGAGTGGAATTGAATTCTACTCAAATTTTACAAAAATTAGCAATTTTCAGAATATGGATGTTTTACTATTTTCTCTACAGCAAATACAGAAGAACAGCAAACAACTGGGAGCTATTTTGCTGAATCAGAGAGGGCATTAAAAAGATTAATATGTATTTATATATCTATCTACTATACAATTGTCTAAGGGTCACTTCCGTCTGTCTGTCTGTCACGGATATTCATTGGTCGCGGTCTCTGTCTGTCATGGAAATCCAAGTCGCTGATTGGTCATGGCAAAACGCCCACAACCATTGCCATGACCAATCAGCGATGGGCACAGTTTGGTGGCAACATGGCCGCTCCTTCCTCCCCGCAAGTCAGTGCCCGCTCCATACTCCCCTCCAGTCAGCGCTCACACAGGGTTAATGGCAGCGCTAACGGACCACGTTATGCAGCGGTGTAACGCACTCTATTAACGCTGCTATTAACCCTGTGTGACCAACTTTTTACTATTGATGCTGCCTATGCAGCATCAATAGTAAAAAGATCTAATGTTAAAAATTATAAAAAAAATTAAAAAATCATTATATACTCACTGTCCGTCGGCCCCTCGGATCCAGAACAGGCTTTTCCCGCTCCTCACGACGCTCCGGTAACCGCTCCATGCATTGCGATCTCGCGAGATGATGACGTATCGGTCTCACGAGACCGCTACATAATAATCTCTCGAGACCGCAATGCACTCTTGTGACCGGAGCACGCGAGGAGCGTCAGTAAATCCTTCCTGGATCCGGGGGCCAACGGAAGGTGAGTATATAGCTATTTTTTATTTTAATTCTTTTTTTTAACAGGGATATGATGCCCACATTGATATATACTACGTGGGCTGTGTAATATACTACGTGGGCTGTGCAATATACTACGTGCGCTGGGCAATATACTATATGGGCTGTGAAATGTACTACGCGGGCTGTGCAATGTACTACGTGGGCTGTGCAATATACTACGTGGGCTGTGCAATATACTACGCGGGCTGGGCAATATACTGCGCGGGCTGTGCAATATACCTTGCGCGCTGGGCAATATACTTCGTGGGCTGTGCAATATACTACGTGCGCTGGGCAATATACTATGTGGGCTGTGCAATGTACTACGCGGGCTGTGCAATGTACTATGCGGGCTGTGCAATATACTACATGGGCTGTGCAATATACTATGCGGGCTGGGCAATATACTATGCGCGCTGGGCAATATACTACGTGGGTTGGGCAATATAGTACGCGGGCTGGGCAATATAACTATGCGGGCTGTGCAATATACCACGTGGGCTGGGCAATATACTACGCGGGCTGTGCAATATACTACTCAGGCTGTGCAATATACTGCATGGGCTGTGCAATATACTGCGTGGGCTGTGCAATATACTGCGTGGGCTGTGCAATATACTGCGTGAGCTGTGCAATATACTGCATGGGTTGTGCTATATACTGCGTGGGCTGTGCAATGTAGTACGTGGGTTGTGCAATGTACTACGTGGGCTGTGCAATGTACTACTTGGGCTGTGCAATATACTATGTGGGCTGTGCTATACACTACATGGGCTGTGCTATACACTACATGGCCTGTGTTATACACTACGTGGCCTGTGTTATACACTATGTGGTCTGTGTTATACACTACGTGGACTGTGTTATATACTGCGTGCGTGGGCTGTTATATACTATGTGAGCTGTGTTATATGCTATGTTGGCTGTTATGCACTCCGTGGGCTGTGCTCTATAGTATGTGGCGGTGCTATATACTCTGTGGGCTGTGTTATATACTATGTGGCTGTGCTATATACCATGTGGCTGTGCTATATACTCCATGGGCTGTGCTATATACTCCTTGGGCTGTGCTATATACTACGTGGCTGTGCTATATGCTACATGGCTCTGCTATGTAATACGTGGCTGTGCAATATACTACGTGGCTATGCTATTTACTACGTGGGCTGTTATATACTACGTGGCTGTGCTATAAACTACGTGGTCAGCCATGAACAATCAGCGACAGGCACAGTCCAGAATTGGCGCAGGAGTTGAACCACACTTTGCTAATTGGTTGCGGCTGGCCAAATCCTGTGTATTCAATGTATTATTCTAAAATCTTCATAAATAAACTACATACATATTCTAGAATACCCGATGCGTTAGAATCTGGCTACCATCTAGTATATATATATATATCTCTTGTCTTATTAACCCCACAGTCCATAATCTTGTCCTCTCCACCTCCTTGCTTGCCTTTCCTTGCTGTATGCATCTTCGTTAGCCTACTTCACTTTAGACAACTGCCCTGCATATCATGCTGCTGCAATAATGTCATGATGTGAGTCCCTTGAGGAACTGACTAGTCCCTGGATGCCAGACATCAAAATATAAACAATTTCGGAATATACCGAAAGCCACTTCACAGAGTTAATCAGGCTGATGAACAGGTAAAAATGTAAAGAAAAGGTGTGAAAGAACAGACAGATAAGCGATGAAATGAGTATTATTATTTTTTTTTTTTGCATCCTATATTTATTATGCAAATAAGCCATAAAGGAGATTGAGACATGCACGTCTCGAACACTAAATATCTCACAAATACCTCACTATTAGAAAACAGAAATTTGCACATTGTGAGTAAATTATAAAATATAACCTTTAATCAAAAAATATTAAAATGGAAATTCACACACGAAAAAATTACCCATTTCAAGCAGGTAAAGAAAACTAAAATTACATTTGGGTGAGATGGGTCTATATTTTTCTATTTTACATTTATGACACTAGTGGTGACACAAATGATTAAAGTTAGCTAACCACTGTCAGCCTCTTCCTAGATGGTCTTTCATTTGACATTGGTGACAACATTTCTCATATATTTGTCCATCACTGTGGGTTGGACTTTTGTTTTTTTCACCTGTTTGGTGCAAGTATTTTATCTTGTGTGAATTCCCATTTTAATATTTTTTGATTAAAGGTTGTATTTCATAATTTACTCACAATTTGCTGATCTACTATATTTATTGTGCTCTAGGGTCTGGCCAGAGCATGATAAGGAACTTTGAATTTGCAACTAATTATAATCACTCAAACAGCAAATGAGAGTTTGTTTGCCCTTCATCTTAAAGCAGTGTAAAAAATTAAAATTTACCAGCTCCTAGTTAAAATCAAATCCAAAACTTTATTTTATCAAAATTAATACCCCTTTCCGACATCGGGCATACAGTAATAGTACACCAATGTTGGACTCTCTCCCTTTAATGTGGGGTCCAGCGATGAGCCCAGATCTTTCCCAACACCTGTCAGCTGTTTTGAACAGCTGACAAGCTACTGGAACAGCTGTGGGTGGAATTGCGAACCACCCACGGCTATTAACCCATTAAATGCCACTGTCAAATGCTGACAGCGTCATTTAACATGCACTTCCGGAAATCGTACCCGAAATCCGCCCACTAGTGAACCTTGTCACATGATCACGGGTCACCGAGGGGTTGGCATGACAACCAGAGATCTCCTGGAGATGTCTATGGTTGTCGTCACTGATGGCTTGCTGTGAGCACTGCCCAGTGGTCGGCGCTCATAGCAAGTAATTCAGCTACATACTGGCGAACTGATCATCGCCTTTATGTACCTGAGCTGATCGAGTTATGGCAGCTTCTAGTCTACCATGGAGACTATTGAGCCATGCCAAAAGTAAAAAAAAATGCTTTTAAAAATATAAAAAAATATGAAAGTTCCAATCACCCTCCTTTCGCCCCATTTAAAACAAAATATACATACATATATTTGGTATCACCGCGTTCAGAATTGCCTGATCTATCAATTAAAAAGGATTAACCTGATCGCTAAATGGCATAGAGAGAAAAAAAAAGGCAAAATGCCAGAATTACTTTTTTTTTATTGTCGCGACATTGCTTTAAAATGCAATAACCGGCAATAAAAATGTCGCATCTGCACCAAAATGGTATTATTAAAAATGTCAGCTCGAAGGCAAAAAATAAGCC
The DNA here is from genome assembly GCF_032444005.1 of Ranitomeya imitator. Lineage (NCBI taxonomy): Eukaryota > Metazoa > Chordata > Amphibia > Anura > Dendrobatidae > Ranitomeya > Ranitomeya imitator. The sequence continues at coordinate 383,024,268 of NC_091284.1, forward strand.
CTCACCCAACCTGAGATGATGAAAAATGGAGACGCTATGGCTATGGGTATCAGAAAACTGTTTCAAAGTTTCAATTTTTTTTTCACCACTTAAAAAAGAACGTAGACATGTTTGGTGTCTATGAACTTGTAATTACCTGGAGAATAATAGTGGCAGGTCAGTTTTTAGCTTTTAGTGAACCTATTAAAAAGCAAAACAATAAATACCGTATATACTCGAGTATAAGCCAACCCGAGAATAAGCCGACCCCCTTAATTTTGCAACAAAAAACTGGGAAAACTTATTGACTTGAGTATAAGCCTAGGATGGAAAATGCTACAGCTACCGGTAAATGCCCAAAATAAAAATAGATACCAATAAGAGTAAAATTAATTGAGACATCAGTAGGTTAAGTGTTTTTGAATATTCATATTGAATCAGGAGCCCCATATAATGCTACATACAGTTCATTATGGCCCCAAAAAGATGCTCCATATTAAAATATGCCCCATATAATGCCCCATGCAGTTCTTTGTGGCCCCATAGATGCCCCATATAATGATCCGTGCAGTTCTTTATGGCCCCATAGATGCCCCATATAATGTTCCATGCAGTTCTTTATGGCCCCATAGATGCCCCATATAATGCTCCATGCAGTTCTTTATAGCCCCATAGATGCCCCATATAATGTTCCATGCAGTTTTTTATGGCCCCATAGAAGCTCCATATAATGCTCCATACTGTTCTTTATGGCCCCATAGATGCCCCATATAATGCTCCATGCAGTTCTTTATGGCCCCATAGATGCCCCATATAATGTTCCATGCAGTTTTTTATGGCCCCATAGAAGCTCCATATAATGCTCCATACTGTTCTTTATGGCCCTATAGATGCCCCATATAATGCTCCATGCAGTTCTTTATGGCCCCATAGATGCCCCATATAATGTTCCATGCAGTTCTTTATGGCCCCATAGATGCCCCATATAATGCTCCATGCAGTTCTTTATAGCCCCATAGATGCCCCATATAATGCTCCATACTGTTCTTTATGGCCCCATAGATGCCCCATATAATGCTCCATGCAGTTTTTTATGGCCCCATAGATGCCCCATATAAAGCTCCATGCAGTTCTTTATGGCCCCATAGATGCCCCATATAATGCTCCATGCAGTTCTTTATGGCCCTATAGATGCCCCATATAATGCTCCATGCAGTTCTTTATGGCCCAATAGATGCCCCATATAATGCTCCATGCAGTTCTTTATGGCCCCATAGATGCCCCATATAATGCTCCATGCAGTTCTTTATGGCCCCATAGATGCCCCATATAATGCTCCATGCAGTTCTTTATAGCCCCATAGATGCCCCATATAATGTTCCATGTAGTTCTTTATGGCCCCATAGATGCTCCATATAATGCTCCATACAGTTCTTTATGGCCCCAAAGATGGCCCATATAATGCTCCATGCAGTTCTTTATGGCCCCATAGATGCTCCATATAATGCTCAATACAGTTCTTTATGGCCCCATAGATGCCCCATATAATGCTCCATGCAGTTCTTTATGGCCCCATAGATGCCCCATATAATGCTCCATGCAGTTCTTTATGGCCCCATAGATGCCCCATATAATGCTCCATGCAGTTCTTTATGGCCCCATAGATGCCCCATATAATGCTCCATGCAGTTCTTTATGGCCCCATAGATGCCCCATATAATGCTCCATGCAGTTCTTTACAGCCCCATAGATGCCCCATATAATGTTCCATGCAGTTCATTATGGCCCCATAGATGCCCCATATAATGCTCCATGCAGTAGTAGTAGTAAGAGCACCCACCTCTCGTCAAAACGCCCTCTTCCGGTTTTTGATAGGTGCCCCACTCCTTTTTGACACCTTCTAGCACTAACCCCGCCCCACTTCCGGTCTTAACCCCTCCCCTCTCCTCCCCATTCGCCTCCCACTCTCCGCCTCTCTGTGTGTCACTATCTGTGACATCAGTTCCGTGCCCGCCCCGGAAGCCGCCCTGAGTGTGTCAAAACCTGTTACATCAGTTCCGTCCCTGCCCCGGAAGCCGCCCTGTTCAGCCTCTGTTACGTCCCCATGACCGCCCATTCGCCACTCATCTTGTGGGCTTATGTGGCATTCCTTGATAGGTGGAGAGGCCAAGCCCGCCCCACTTCCTGTCTAAACCTCTCCAGCCTGTAAGATTGGGTTTATGTGGTAGTTCCTGATAGGTTGGGGAGACCAAGTCCTCCCCACATCCTGTCTAGACCTGTCCAGTGTGTAAGATACGAATTATGTGTTGTTCCTTGATAGTTGGTGAGACCAAGTCCTCCCCACCTCCTGTCTACACCTTTCCAGCGTAAGTAAAAACATGTCTTGACATGTTTTGTGTGAGAAGACAGTCCCAGGGTTAATGACAGCTGTCTGTAGAGTTCAAAGCCCTCCAGGATGTGTAGGAAAACTTGTCAAGACGTGTTTTGTGAGAAAGGTCTCTTAATCCTGTTGTAGCTTTCATAATAATGACGTAATAAAAACAGTGTTTAAAAAAATAAAATACATTTATTGTTGCATCACGTAGAGGTATACACAAATCAAGAAATGAAAAAGGTGCAAATAGATCTAAAAATACAGCGCTATGCACACAAGCCTATAGGTTCCAATACAGGCATTTCAAAGCTAACATTTAAAGAAATAAAAAAGGGGTTTCGTGTTATAGTTCCAGAGTCAGTATAGTAATGAAAAACCTTTGGCACTCAACAAGTCCACAAGTCTTTGCTCTCAATTTTCCAAATTTTATTTAGGCAGCCTAAATAAAATTTGGAAAATTGAGAGCAAAGACTTGTGGACTTGTTGAGTGCCAAAGGTTTTTCATGACTATATTTGGCTTTTTCCTTTGAGCACCACACTATTTGTTGAGTGCACCACTCTTGACCTGACTATTCATAGTTCCAGAGTCGTTCAACCAGTTTTTAGTTAGAGGACAATAAACAAGATTTTCAACACAGCTTATTGTAGCTTCACGTAGAGGTATGCACAAATCAAGAAATGAAAAAGGTGTAAATAGATTTAAAAAATACATGCCTATAGGTTACAATACAGTTATTTCAAATTTAACATTTACAAAGTTAACCACGCGCCTGGCGACAGTGGCGAGATTCTCTGTTTTGGCAGCAAACAACCTCTAGTGTCCGGAGTTGAGGTAGCGAGTACTTGTGATTTTTTTAAGGGGTTTGACGGGGTGCTCAACTGCGTTTTTAATTCGTTCAAAGCGACTCTGGTCGTATGGTGACCGATCACGGACGAAGATACGTTTAATTCGGCCATAGCCTCATAAAAATGTCCCATCCATGTGGGGCGTTCTTTTTGGTTAGTCCGTGAGTTTGCAGAGTGGTCCGTACAAGGTCCAACAAATGGGTGCCGGGAATGACGGAACCTTTGTTGACAAATTCACCTTTCTCAGTCCATGTAACAATATCTTTGTGATGCAAGAAGCTGCTGAGTAGTATATCGGCATTTTTTCGGAAAAGGGGGGTTGATGTGTTCTATAAGCTCGGGGGCAGAGGGTCGTATCTCTATTTCGGCCGCTGGTGATGGTGATTGTTCATCGTCAGGAGGGATCACAAGATTTAAACGCGTAAGTTCAGAAACGTCGCATTTAGCATGCAGCAAACTTCGCTGTAGTATTTTGGTGTACCTTTTAATCTTTACATCGTCAGGCAAATCAGTATGTCATAGAATGGCGCCGATTTCGTTGTCTAACCTTTGGAGGGTCGTCTGACGTACGGTAGGCCCAGACACGCCGATGTTTTTTAGTCTGTTAATCTCGCACACAGGAACCAAGTACATTTTCTCCGCACGTTCCATCATCTACCGGTTATTAAACTCGTTATTAGTGGTATAGCGATAGCTAGAAGCGGCCCTATGAAACCTCCAGACTGATTCAGCAGATGTTGTTTTCCCCCTAATGGACACTTTTTTGTCACTCAGATTTCTTATAGCTCTACGCCATTTAATATTTTTTTTTGGCGCTCTTTGAGAGGAAGCGGTCCTTTCAGAATATTGACAGCTATTTCCGCGATGGCAGCTATTAAATCTCTGCCGGCGGTCTTCAGAATAAACTTTCTCTCCGATGAGGATGCGTTCATCAGCTTTTTCAAGAGTCCCCAGTTACACCTCACTCTCTCAGACATGTTAATAGAATGAAGGTTACGGGGCTGAATAATCACCGCAGAGAAAAAATTCACTTTTTAGAATGAATTTTTTTCTTTTTGAACGTACGCTGCGGGTAAAGCTGGTGGAAACAGCCCCGTTCTTAAATGATATTCCTCGGGCGTATCACCTCTCAAATCTTCGAGCAAGAATCCATAAGGCTCTCGCGTAGCATCTTCGAAAGCTTCTAAGAAGAAATGCGAGTTCCTCGGGTACATCTGCCGGGCCAGCATGACAATTTATATTTTATCACGGGGGTTCTTAAATAGAATCATGTACTTGGTATTCAAGGTGATGGTTCTACTCTTTTTTCCCTGACAAAAAACATTTTGAACCAAATAGAATAGGCTCAAGCTTCTATGATGAACGTACTTAGTAAACGCTTTTTCCAGTTCTGAATTACAGCTAGCGGCCTCCATGAGATCGTCCACCTCTGCCAAGTTGATCTTGTCAGGAGGGAAGAGTTCATCATCTACAAACGTCTGTGGCAAACCTTCGATAAAACGAATACTGGGGAAGGAATGACTCAGTTCATCGTACATTTTTTGACAGCAAGAATAAAACCAAACAATATTATCGGGTTTGTGAGATAAATGTGTCGTCGCGTGAGCTAAAATCTGTTTGACAAAATAGGATTTTCCAGAGTTAGAAGGGCCTGCTAGAATGCATGAGAAGGAATGCCGTAACCGGGTGTCCATGATGTTGAATGTTTAAGAACCATGGCGCGGCTGTGTAAATTCCAGAGCACGTTTCTTTTTATACGTCACGGCTCTGTCTTTTGCTATGCTTCGGGCGCTTGATGGTGCTGTAGTCTGTATCGTATTCTGCACCTGTAGCGGAGATAAAGGGACATCAGTTGTTTGAAGAAAAGGGGAATTCAGTTCTAATAACCGTAGGGTAAAGAAGTAAAGTCATCAAACAACTTCCTCTTGGTATAGACGCAGCGTTGAGTTTTGCATAAGGGGCGAGTTACAATGTCCCAGTACTTTTTGACCCGCACAATACCATTCTGCTCTACGACGAGCGTCTTTTCATTTTCAGGAGCTGTAGAGGAAGCGTAAGCTAACACTAGATATTTTAGACTTTCAAAATTGATAACGCCGGCGTTAGCGATATTAAGGGTTATGCCTTTCACTTTCAAGACCGTGTTTAATTTGTAGCCGTAGGTTTTCGGCCCGGCGGATACAAATTCTGTGATGTGACTCCCCGGAGGTATTTCGCTGGTGAGTTCACCCAGGTAGTTTCCTAAGGGTGGCTACCACTCGCCGTCACGACTTACAAAAATGACGGAGTCCGTGTCGTGATAAAGACACCACTCTTGCAATTTGTCTAGAAGTGTGTACAATTCTAAGTGCGCATAAGCTGTTGTGAAGCATGCAATGAAAATGTTGGTGTTTTTGTTGGCGGTGCGGTGTTCTTTTGTGTATTTCCAATTGACAGTTGCCGTACTGTCATTGATAAAGTTTAACTCTAAAACCTCATAGTACAGGAGAAAGGCGTACTCAAAGAGTTCATTGGCGCTGTTCACGACGCTGGTGCTAGGTAGGTTAGAGCGCTGCACAAACTTACCCCACAAAGAGTTTAAGAATAGTTTAGCGATTTGTCTTTTAGATGAATTTGGCTCTATATGATCGCGGTCTAACTTTATACCTTCTTTTTCAAGATAGTCGCCTACATGGTCTTTTTTCATGGTATCGTCCGTGCACCACGCGGGGTAACCCGTGGCTTCCTGTTTGTGTCTAAGAAGTAAATCGATGTATTGTGCAAATAGATCGGTCGTTGTCTCCTCAAAATGCCACACCTCGTAAATGTGTGCTAGCCTGTAACCCTTCTCCACCTCCATTTCTAACTCTATCGTGCACCACGTATCCATCAGTGCCCTCTCTTCCTCCGTATGAGCGCAGGGAGCCGCTTCTGAATGCAAAGTGCATGTGTGACAGAGGGGAAAGATCAATTTTTTGTTCATTTTAACAGGGAGCACTGGGAAAAACAAATCCCTGGGAGGGTAGACTTTCACTTTGACTATGCCAAAGTACTGCTTGATATAGCCAAAGTGTTCATAGATTATTTTAGGATGTCCTACGGGGTACACTTTTGTTTTATTGACGTATGGGTATAAATTGGTGAAATCGTACTACTCTATAGTTTCACCGGGTTCCTGTTTGTGATAGAGCTTAATGGCGTTAGTATGACCCCCGTACAGAACGTCACGAGGCTCTAACAGTTCTGGGAAGTGCATGTGGCGCAGAAACGCTTGTAGGGCAGAGTTTTTTTCAACCATCTCACGCCATTCGTGCTCCCACAATACGTGGACGGCAAACCCCTGTTGAAGTAAGAAACGTTTCTTCACCTCAAACATGCGATACAATTGCCCGTAAGTGGTCTTTGTGAGTTTGTTTGTGTCATTCTCGTTATAGCAATTGGGACAACCGTGGTAAAAACAACCCTGAAACTCAAAAGCCGTGGGGCATCCGCTGACGAGCGCATGGCCATCTAGAAAAAAGTTTCCTACTCTTTTCTCACCACCGTTCAAAGCGTGTTGCAGATCTAGGTTCTCTGTACGTGTTACGTACATTAACCATTGAATAGCAGGGGACGAGTAACGTTTGTGCTTTTTGTGATAATTATCCCCCGGCAAAATGGCTATTTTGTCTTCGGGGAGAAATTTAAAGCGTTACATGGTCAAACAAACAGCTGCTAGCGTCGTGAGCTGAAATGGATCTATACTGATGAGTTTTTCAGTACATTTATTTTCATGCTTACAGAATTGTATTTGGTTTTTGGCCGACATTTCCATGATGCGCTCGCGATACTCAATGCATGCGCGTCTCAAGACCTCTACGTCCTGTTGACAATAAGCTTTGAGCTCAGCTTGCAAATCAAACGTATTGTTTTTGACCGATTCGTACCATGCTGTGAATTCCTTTTTCTCACTATGCGTCATGTACTCTACGCCATAATAGCTAGCAGCCGGTATAGGCCCTACATAGGTCTGATTTTCATCGGTGTTAAAAAAATGTGGAAAGTGCCCCTTAGCAAAGAGTCGATGAATCTCATGTCTAAATCTGGTAATGATACGCACAAAAGATGACCGCCTTGTGCTATGATGTTAACGCGTAGCTTCTCACGGATCAGATCTTTAATGACAAAGTAGGAATCGTATAGAGCCGCATTGTGAGCTATAAAAGTGTAGCCTACATATCCTCCCTTTGTAAAAAAATGTACAAAATCGGTAGTACACGTTTTACCCTCAAACTCCCAGCTAGATACACTGTGCAAATCTGTGGCAAAAACGTAATTGGGCTGGGGAATTCCCGTCTCTCGCTTACATTCAAAATCGTAAAAAATGTATCATTCCGTAGATTTCTTCGGCATATAGCGCTGCATGTAACATAGATGACTATCGAATCTGTTCACCGGAACGCCGCAAACGGTGCATCGTACACCGACGCATCGGTGTTCGTCATCCGCGGTTTGGGGGATGTAACAATAGCACCGCTCGCAGAAAAATTTAAGTTTACAAAATGACCAGTCAGTCTCAGTGAGGCTTCTGTGGAGTTCTAAGCAACTCGCCAAACGACAAAATACTCGACAGCGGGGGCATCTCAGCTGCTCCGCAACTGTATCAGCGCAATCCGCCCTCTGACATGCGGCTCAAAAGTATTGACAAGAGTGGTTATTTTTGTGATGAAATGCGGAACTGCACTTTTCACAAAAGAATTTCGCTCCTATGAATCTTTTTATATTTTTTATTCCATAATAATGATTTTCATGATGCAGAATATACAATATTTTGTCTGTGGGTTCTCTATCCATGTGAAAATAGCGCCAGTCTCCCTGACTAAAGTATAGAACTTTAATGGTAATGTTCAAATACGCCTCAAACGTGCTAATGTCACTAAAGCTCACTAGTTGATCGTCGGGTAGTTTCAAATTTCTGTGCAACTCCGCAGCACTTTTCATTAAATCAGCATCAGGCGCATCTTCTTCAGCCAGTAAGGCGTAGAGAGACGCTGCCAAACACTGATTAGAACCATAATTGTTAAAATCAAACAACATTTGGCGTTTCTGATGAATAATTTGCGTGTAAACTATAGATCTCAATTGTCTGCGTTTTGTACCTCCCCGTCTATTCCTCACGACGCTTACTATTAATTTCAAGCTGGACCATGATTGTAAATACATCATTGTAAATACACACCTGTACTTTGCATCTCCCCCACCTCATTGTAGATTGTAAGCTCTCACGAGCAGGGTCATCTTATTTCGTCTTATTTTGCTTTAATTATTGTATTGTTAACGTTGTTACTTATGACTTTTGTGTTTGAAACTGTTAAACTGTAAAGCGCTGCGGAATATGTTGGCGCTATATAAATAAAGATTATTATTATTATTATTATCAAGCAGTCACCGGCGATGCACTCGGCGTTGCTTTGCAATACGTTGCTCACGGCATTTAGGAAAGCAGTTGCGTCAAAATTATCTCTACATTGTTTAAAACCGTAGACTGGGTTTAGTCTACTGTCCCCTTCTAATCTTAATTGTATAAAGTCGCCCGGGTCGATATCCCTCATGATTCTATCCAGTAACGTTTGAATAGAACCGTGTATGATCTCCAAACTTTCTTCAAAGGATCGTATATGGTCTAAGTTCACAAATCTAAAATAGTCGATATACTGATAGGCGTTGAGGTTACTCATTTCCCTATGAACGTGAATAAGTGTTCCAAAAACGGCGAATGCTCGCCTATGGCCCGTGTATGAGGCGGTGAAAACTGTGACGCCGCTCCTTAACGGTCTTCGCTTGAGATTTCAACATCGGAGACTGTAGGTGTCTCCGCCACTGAATTCTGCGGAGCGTCTGGGAATTGCGAATCTATTGAGGATTCGCGATCTGACGCCTCAGTGTTGGCGATCGGTAAAACCTGAAGAGCTGTAGTATTCTGTGGGGTTAGCGCTTGCGTAACGTGTGCTGAGTGAATAGCAGTGCATTTTACCCTATTCTTGCGATTTTTTTCGCCTCTTTAACGTACGTTTAGCGTATGTTGTATTTTTAATACATCGTTTTATGACTCGTGTTTTATTGAAAAAACCTTTAAATGGGAGGGTGCGTTTCATACCGTGACCCGTCATGCCTAGTCATAATGTACGAGCCCTCTGCAGGTTTTTAAAGGCTTCAACAGCCTCAGTGTACAGAGGCTCTAAAGCCATTATTTCTGAAATGGACGCTATATCCGGGCGCTGGGCGGACAGTTCTGTACAGCGATCCAGCAGGTAAGCGAAATGATTGCGCGCGTTGATAAGTGTCATGGTATTACTCTTTAGGTTGTCAAACACTCTTTTTATGTCTAGGGGCCATTGTTTGTACGCTGATATACTATCGTGAGTTTTCAGCTTTTTATGTTTTAGGCTGGTTTCACATTTGCGTTTTTTGCCGCAGCGTTTGTACTGCATATAAACAAAAAAAAGGGAGGAAGCCAGCACTGCTTATGGTCAGAACGCAATAACTGAAGTGCAATTGCACATAAATTCTAACTGTATTTCAAATATGAGACATTTAGCAAACAATTGATCAATTCTTTGAGCTACCCCGCCACTTCACGGCATTCTCATAATGGGGCAGTCCTAATCTACGTATTTTATTTACGTTGTGCCATTATGGCCTCCTGAATGTATAAAAAAAAAAAAAGGACCACATAACATGCGAACTGTACCTGGAGCATTTTCAGAATCACTCCCTTGGTGCCAGGAAAGACAAACGCAGGTAAAGGCCGATCAGGTCCAGTGCAGACATTTCAAATCTGGCATCCACACTGCCAAACCCGCACCAAAGATGAAGGGTGAGACAGGCTGAGACACAGGTGCACAATTAACTGGAGCCTGAGGCGGGGCAGGGCTGCTATGTGTGTGCACAGCAGCCTATCAATCACAGTGAACACAGAAAGAATGGCGCACATAACCCAGCGTGCGCGGCAACAGTGGTGGTCAGCCACATACCAATGCAAAGCAAAAAAAAGGGAAGAAGCCAGCACTGCTTATGGTCAGGAGGCCATAATGGCACAACGTAAATAAAATACGTAGATTAGGACTGCCCCATTATGAGAATGCCGTGAAGTGGCGGGGTAGCTCAAAGAATTGATCAATTGTTTGCTAAATGTCTCATATTTGAAATACAGTTAGAATTTATGTGCAATTGCACTTCAGTTATTGCGTTCTGACCATAAGCAGTGCTGGCTTCTTCCCTTTTTTTTGCTTTGCATTGGTATGTGGCTGACCACCACTGTTGCCGCGCACGCTGGGTTATGTGCGCCATTCTTTCTGTGTTCACTGTGATTGATAGGCTGCTGTGCACACACATAGCAGCCCTGCCCCGCCTCAGGCTCCAGTTAATTGTGCACCTGTGTCTCAGCCTGTCTCACCCTTCATCTTTGGTGCGGGTTTGGCAGTGTGGATGCCAGATCTGAAATGTCCGCACTGGACCTGATCGGCCTTTACCTGCGTTTGCCTTTCCTGGCACCAAGGGAGTGATTCTGAAAATGCTCCAGGTACAGTTCGCATGTTATGTTGTCCTTTTTTTTTTTTTTTTTTTATACATTCAGGAGGCCATAATGGCACAACGTAAATAAAATACGTAGATTAGGACTGCCCCATTATGAGAATGCCGTGAAGTGGCGGGGTAGCTCAAAGAATTGATCAATTGTTTGCTAAATGTCTCATATTTGAAATACAGTTAGAATTTATGTGCAATTGCACTTCAGTTATTGCGTTCTGACCATAAGCAGTGCTGGCTTCTTCCCTTTTTTTTGCACTGCATATAAACGCATGCGTCATGATTTCCTATATTTAACATTAAAAATGCATGCGTTTTTTTTGTTCGCCTTTTGCGGCGTTTGACGATGCATGCGTCGTTTCGTCACTTGTGGCTTGGCGTGGAAATGCAACATGTAGTAATTTCTAGAGGCATCTATTTGCCGCCAGGAAACGCATGCGTTCGATTGTGCAAGGTTTGCGTAAAAAAAACACATTGCTGTCTATGCAAACGCATGCAATTTTAAGCACATGCGTTGGTTGCGTTTTTGAACGCATGCGTTTCAATTGAGAAAACAATGTCTAGACACTGATAAGCCACCCCCCACCATCAAGGTGATAAAAGGGATGGTGTGGACAGTTTCAGGTCACTTCTCACCGTACCGCCACCACCACGATGCAGCAGGACCCTGGCATGGCCTTCCGTACCGCCACCTCCATGATGCAGCAGGACCCTGGCATGGCCTTCCGTACCGCCACCACCACGATGCAGCAGGACCCTGGCATGGCCTTCCATACCGCCACCTCCACGATGCAGCAGGACCCTGGCATGGCCTTCTGTACCGCTACCACCACGATGCAGCAGGACCCTGGCATGGCCTTCCGTACCGCCACCACCACGATGCAGCAGGACCCTGGCATGGCCTTCCGCTCTACAAGCGCTATGGACTCTGGCATGGCTGCACGCTCTACGAGCACTATGGACTCTGGCATGGCTGCATGCTCTACGAGCACTATGGACTCTGACACAGTGCAGCCGGACCCTGACAGGTCACCTGCCACCACGCCACGCCATATGAGCCCACCAAGACCTCCCCCAACCAGGCAAACCAAAAAAGAAAAACACAGAAAAAAAACAGAGGACTCTTAGCATTCCTCCCCCTTCACCTACCAATGTGTCTGTAATGTAAGATTAGTCTCACCCTTCCAGTGCTTTTCAAGCCTCTCATGTGTCAAGCCCCATCCCCGAACTTCCAGACCCTTCTAGTTTCATTGCCCCTTCTCCTGCCACCCCTGCGTCATCCACGGTTAGCCAGGCATCAGTTCTTCACACCCCCTGTTTACATCACTCTACCCCAAGCCGGCGCAGTGAAAAATAATTTTTTGAGTTGCTAACAAAATAAAAAAAGTTTGATTTGCCACAATTATGTTTGGTTTATTGTGTCTTCTGCCGCCGGCAGCACACACCGTGTGCCAAGAAACGTCGCCACACACTTACTTTTTGGGCCACATCAACACAACCAAAACTAAAGTTTATTAATGAGAAATATTATTATCATTGTAGAAAATTACTGGTACAGATGTAATTACAACAGGACATTTACACAACATTGTCCTGCCATGACACACGTCCAATATCTGAATCAAAAAAGGCAGCAAATTGGTCTCGCATGTGACCAACAGCTGCAGTTGACCGCTGGAAATCGGGCAGTGGCTGTGCAACTGGTTCATCCAGTTCAATGTTTGGTTGCTCCATGACCGTATGTCGCCGCGCTTATCAAGACGTCTCCGCGGTGAAAAGATTGAAAGCTCTATTAAAACTGGGGATCACGTCCAGATTATACGGTATAAACATGTCTTTTTAAAGGGGTACGAGCATACCTATACACGTGAAATTTTCGTTGTCTCGTCCGTAAATACACGCTTCAGAAAACCTCTCTATGCATTAAGCGATTTGAGCGGCGAAAGCATAGAAGGATCTTTTTATGAAGACGAACTACAAAAGGTACTGCAAGATGCTAATAGGATTTACAAAGTTGAAAAAGTGTTGAAAAAATGCAGGCGTTGCGGTACAACTTTTTATTTTGTGAAGTGGCTAGGCTATCCTGATAAATTCAACAGTTGGATAGAAGAAAATCAATTAATGGCCGTATAAAGCATGGAAAGCGATTCTTATTTCGTCACATTACCCAGCAATTCCTCAATCAAAATCTACCCTGAAAATACCATATCGAATTACAATACCAAGTTAGCGAAGGCCGTTCATCTTTCAGGCGCTTATGAAATGGCGTTAACGGAAATACAGCATCCCCATACGTGGAACACGTTTGAGGCTTTTGAAGGGAACTTCTACGCGGCTAAACACAGCGATCCGTTAGAACATTATCACGTAAAATCAGGATTTTACTCGAACATTCATAAGCTGGTTGGCGCGGTCAATGCCCGAATAGAAGCGCTGAATTTATCCACGCCTGCCTACAGAATACGGTATGATGAGCTACGTCGAGAGGTGATCCTACCCGACCCAACCCCTATACAATTTGCTCTGGGTACTAAGCTAAAATTATATTTTTGGCCGACAGACCGTGGATGACTCCCCCGTTGCTTTAATGCCGTGGAATCGCCGCTTTTACCCCGATTCAAAGGCTGGTTTTTATTCGCTTTTTGTATACACTGATATAATTCAACATCAGCTTGTGGGGGACAGCTACGTTCAACTGTTACGAACCGTAGAAGCTAGCTGCGATGATAATGATATTGTCACGGTGCGCTACTCGCGTCCTGATTACATACCGCTGTGCAAACAACACTTTGACTCCATAAACGTTACAGTCAAGTCGGACCAGGGTACGCCGGTTAAGTTCAGATACGGAAAGTGTATAGTGCGATTACATTTTAGGCCTCGCAAGACAACGCCACGGTAAAATGATGTCTCAAAGAGTTTACGGCGATCGGGAAGCAGGGAATATTATTATATACGATTTGAATAATACACACTTGAACGTCCAGTGCCGTATCCTGAAACAGGATGGCGCTGCTCTCACGCCCAGCACAAGTGTGGGCCTTATCAATTACTCCATAGCCACACTTTGCAATCAATTGGACATTACGCTGGGGGACCGTTTGATTTCACAATCCGATAACCTTTATAGTTACCGTGCCTACATTGAAACGCTTTTAAACTACAGCCTGCAAGTGCTGAGATCGCAATTTACAGCGGGGTTATTCTATAAAGATACGACTGGACATCATCAGAGCACCGTACTCGACGCGATAATCAAAATCAAGGGTTCGCACGCAGAGCCCACGCGACCCATCTCTCAAGGCCTGTGGAACTCGTGGGACTGATCTTCGGTGACATTTTTAATCAACCGAAACTCATTTTGAACGGACTAGATCTTAAAATCAAGTTATCAAGAAATAAGGATGCGTTTTGCCTTATGACAGCCGAACAGGAACAGTTTAAGGTTCCAATCGTGAACACGGCCCTCTATGTAAAAAGAGTACAAGTCTCTCCCGCCATCAGGATCGGTCACAGCCAAGCGCTTCTATCAAGCCCCGCTAAATACGCTCTAGACAGAGCCTGTTTGAAAGTCTATAGCATCCCCGAAGGAACGCAAAATAGTAATCACGAAAATCTTTTTCTGGGACAGATACCAAAAACGGTAATTCTATGCTTTGTGGACAACGATGCCTTCAGCGGCAGTTATCAGAAAAATCCTCTTTGTTTTCACCACTATCGGATCAATCAAGTGGCTCTGTATTTGGATGGGCAGCAGATCCCCGCCAAGCCATTTCACCCTAATTTTGACGCTGAACATGCTGTGAGGGAATATATGGCGCTTGTTCACATCTCAGGAAAACAAAAAGCAGATTTCGGATTAAGCGTAGACTGTGACGATTTTTTAAGAGGCTACACTTTCTTCGCGTTTGATTTGTCGCCGGATCAGGAGCCGAGCGCTCACTTTTCACTCATTAAAACAGGCAACCTACGGGCCGAAATTCATTTTGCGGATGCCACACCCCACACGGTGAATATGATCGTTTATGCGGTCAACACTGCCGTACTGGAGATTAACCATCGTCGAGAAGTCCTATACGACTTTAATTAAACTTTCGTGTCTCCGCCGCGGCCTTGTCTATAATGAATACCGTGCAACTGACGTGCCTTTTGCGACGAAATTCCGTTACTCGAAGTATGTTTGCCGGCGTATTTCCCTGCAACCTCTTACCGCGCCGCATTATCCGGCGCAGACCTAGCGCCTATATCGTCAACACAGACTCTTCGGAAGAACCCGGTACGCATTGGCTACTTATTATTTTATGCAGGAACAATTCCTTATTTTTTGACAGTTACAGGTTACAACCTGACGCCGCCGTATTTCCGAAGATGATTATACAGTTTTTAAGAAGAAACACATCGTCGTATTGTTATCAGAACCGCCAGCTGCAAGACTCTATGTCAAGGTTTTGCGGACAGTTTTGTATTTACGTGTTGTATCACGTCCCTGCGGGCATGACGTTGAAGAGAGTACTTAAAAAGTTTACAAATGATTTAAAACGTAATGATCGTCTAGTTGCCTCTTTTGTACAAAATCTTTCTAACTTTTTCACAATTTTACATATGCCATTATGCGGCTATAATCAGGCTTGCAAACCGCCCTGCGCAACATGATCTTGCTCTGTTTCTGTTATATTACTAAAGTGTTTTTATACCGTTATTTCATTTTTGTAATGCGTACTATACATTGCTTAGATCTAATTATTTCTCGTTCAATAAGTCATTCAGGTTATTTTGGTGTGTCTGTTAATACGACACACCCGTGTCAATAGCTTGTTGAAAATCTTGTTTAGCTGTGTCTTCTATCTAAAGCGCCTGAAGCTATAGAAAAACTTGTTTAGATTATATTTCTAGATAAAAGCTGACTCGAAGGTATAAGGCGGTGAGTAGGGTTGAGCGACCTTGACCTTTTTAGAGTCAAGCCGTGTTTCGCGAAACCCGACTATCTTAGAAGTCGAGTCGAGTGGAATCGGCCGATTATCGCGAAAAGTCGGGTATAGCCCGAAACACGAAACCCAATGCAAGTCAATGGGGGAGCATAGTCGGCAGTGAGTGGAGGCCAGGAAAACACCTACACTGCCCATTTTAATGGCAAAAACATCCATTCTTGTTACAGAAGCTTGTCAATCGAAATTTACCTTATAATAATTGGAAGGCATTTGAAATTGGGGGTCATTTGGCTAAAGTTGTGGGGGGTAGGGCTGGTTCAAGTAATTAGTGGGCCCAGGAAATCTGGAACACGTCATGGCAGTGGAGCAGGGAGAGGTAAGTATTTAAACTTTGCAAGTGCTGTGATCCTGAGCAAGCAGGGGGGGCCCACTAGTTGGCATTGGCACTGGCACAGGGCCCCTCAAAGTACAGCGGTGTGTTTGCACGGTGGGGGCGCCTCCCACCGGCAGCAACACTTTTGCGTACTATGAGAGGCCCTGTGCCAGTGACATCGCCTCCCCTCACCTGATGAAGGAACCTGCACTTTCATCTGCACCTTCCTCTTTGTCCCCGTGTAAGGTGGTATGGTATGCGGGAAGAGGAACCTGACTTTCAGCAGGGTCACAATCTTGCTGTGTAGCATGCACGGGGAATTTTGCGTTATGGGTCAATGTACCAGCAGACTCATCTATCACTGGCTGGGCAATGGGCAGGATGAGGAGGAAACACAGATATAGGCCCAAAGAATAAAGTTGGCTAAATGCAGTTCAAAATTGGTAACACAGGACTAACCAGGGGGCATTGCAGTGGAGGACAACTGGAATGAGAGGCTGACACAGAGAGTAGGCCCAAATCAGTAAGTAGTCGAAATGCAGTTCAAAATTGGCAACCGTAGTAAACAGGCGGCACAGCTTTGTTCAGTGGAGGAGAACAGCAAGGAGTGGCAGACACCGATAGTAGGCCCCAACCCAACTAGTAGGCCAAATGCAGTCTAACATTAACAACTACTTAACGAGAGCCTGAAAATGGAATTTCAGGACAGGAAACCAGGAGAACAGCAAGGAGTGGCAGACACTGTTAGTAGGCCCCAAACCAACTAGTACGCCAAATGCAGTTGTTCCATTTAACCACTATTTAACAAGAGCCTGAAGATAGCAGCTCAGGAAAGGCAACCTGGAGAACACCTTGGAGTGGAGCACACCGTCTCTACACCCCATACCCAATTTGTAGGCCTAATGCAGTGTAGTTTCCAACAACTACTAAACGAGAGCCTGAAGATAGAAGCTCGGGAAAGGCAACCTGGAGAACACCTTGGAGTGGAACACACCGTCTCTACACCCCATACCCAATTTGTAGGCCTAATGCAGTGTAGTTTCCAACAACTACTAAACGAGAGCATTAAGATCGAAGCAATGGCGAGGAAACCTGGGGAACACCTTGGAGTGTAACACACCATCTCTCTACACCCCATACCCAATTTGTAGGCCTAATGCAGTGTAGTTTCCAACAACTTCTAAACGAGAGCCAGAAGATCGAAGCAATGGAGAGGAAACCTGGGGAACACCTTGGAGTGGAAGACACCGACTCTACACCTCATACCCAATTTGTAGGCCTAATGCAGTGTAGTTTCCAACAACTACTAAATGAGAGCCTGAAGACAGAAGCTCAGGAAAGGCAACCTGGAGAACACCTTGGAGTGGAACACACCGTCTCTACACCCCATACCCAATTTGTAGGCCTAATGCAGTGTAGTTATCACCAACTACTAAACGAGAGTAGGAAGATCGAAGCAATGTGGACGAAACCTGGGGCACACCTTGGGGTGGCAGACACCGTTAGTAGGCCCTACCAAAGTTGTACCCCCAATGCAGTTTTAAAATTCCTAGAGGCTGAAAACAAGACTATTGACGCTCAGCTTTTTTAAAAGGAACACAGCTGAATTGAGTGACGCAGACAGACACAGGTAGTAGGCCTTAAACCAAAAATGTGGCTCACTGCAGCTTAAAAAAGGTTACAGGGGTACACAGGCAGCATTGCTTTGGGCAGTGGAGGACAATTTCAATAGTGGACCACAGACAGACTTTGTATGCCTACTAGGGTTGAGCGAAACGGGTCGTTCATTTTCAAAAGTCGCCGACTTTTGGCACAGTCGGGTTTCATGAAACCCGATCCGACCCCTGTGCGGGGTCGGCCATGCGGTACGCGACTTTCGCGCCAAAGTCGCGTTTCAATGACGCGAAAAGCGCCATTTCTCAGCCAATGAAGGTAAACGCAGAGTGTGGGCAGCGTGATGACATAGGTCCTGGTCCCCACCATCTTAGAGAAGGGCATTGCAGTGATTGGCTTGCTGTCTGCGGCGTCACAGGGGCTATAAAGGGGAGTTCCCGCCGACCGCCATGTTACTGCTGCTGATCTGAGCTTAGGGAGAGGTTGCTGCCGCTTCGTCAGAAGCAGGGATAGCGTTAGGCAGGGTCCATTAACCACCAAACCGCTTGTGCTGTAGCGATTTCCACTGCCCAACACCACCTTCGGTGTGCAGGGACAGTGGAAGCTACATTTTTTTTTTTTCCCCCTCAGCGCTGTAGCTCATTGGGCTGCCCTAGAAGGCTCCCTGATAGCTGCATTGCTGTGTGTACGCCGCTGTGCAAACCAACTGCTTTTTTCAAAGCACAAATCCTCTTGTTCCTTCCTTTCTGCACAGCTATCTTTTTTGTTTGTCCACACTTTTTATTTAATTTGTGCATCAGTCCACTCCTTATTGCTGCCTGCCATACCTGGCTGAGATTACTGCAGGGAGATAGTAATTGAAGGACACTCCCTGTTTTTTTTTTTTTTTTTTGTGGGAGATTAAGATTGACATTTCTGCTAGAGTGCCATCCCTGTCTGTGTCATCTCTCACTCAGTGGGCCATAGAAAGCCTATTTATTTTTTTGCTTGATTTGGGTTATAAAATCTACCTGAAAAAATCACTACATCAATCAGTGGGAGAAAAATATTGGCCTCAGGGCTTGTGTGCCACTCTTGACTCCTGTGTGCATCATCACTCACTCAGTGGGCCATAGAAAGCCTATTTATTTTTTTGCTTGATTTTGGTTCTAAAATCTACCTGAAAAAATCACTACATCAATCAGTGGGAGAAAAATATTGGCCTCAGGGCTTGTGTGCCACTCCTGACTCCTGTGTGCATCATCACTCACTAAGTGGGCCATAGAAAGGCCATTTTTTTTTTTTTTTTTTTTGCTTTATTTGGGTTCTAAATTCTACCTGAAAAAATCAATAAATCAATCAGTGGGAGATTAATATTGGCCTTTGGGCTTGTGTGCCAGTCCTAAGCGTGCCATCTCTCTCTCTCAGATAGTGGGCCATAGAAAGCCTATTTATTATTTTTTTTTTTTTATTGGGTTTATAAATTTTCCCTGGAAAAAAAAAAAAAGTGGGAGATTAATATTGGCCTCTGGGCTTGTGTGCCAGTCCTGAGCGTGCCATCTCTCTCACAAATAGTGGGCCATAGAAAGCCTATTTATTTTTTTTTTTTTGGTTTTATAAATTCTCCCTTAAAAAAAAAAGGGAGATTAATATTGGCCTTTGGGCTTGTGTGCCAGTCCTAAGCGTGCCATCTCTCTCTGTCTCTCAGATAGTGGGCCATAGAAAGCCTATTTATTATTTTTTTTATTGGGTTTATAAATTTTCCCTGGAACAAAAAAAAAAAAAGTGGGAGATAAATATTGGCCTCTGGGCTTGTGTGCCACTCCTGACTCCTGTGTGCGTCATCTCTCACTCAGTGGGCCATAGAAAGCCTTTTTTTGTTTTATTTGTTTTCTAAATTCTCCCTGAAAAAATCATTTTATTTTATTTGGTTTCTAAATTCTTCCTGAAAAAATCATTTTATTCTATTTTTTTTTCCTAAAGTCTCCCTGAAAAAAACAAAAAAAAACAAATCAGTGGGAGATTAATATTGCCCTTTCTGCTTGTGTGCCAGTCTTGACTCCTGGGTGTGCCATCTCTCTCTCTCTCTCCAATTGTGGGCCATAGAAAGCCTATTAATTTTTTTAGCTTGATTTGGGTTCCAAAATCTACCTGAAAAAATCACTACATCAATCAGTGGGAGATAAATATTGGCCTCTGGGCTTGTGTGCCACTCCTGACTCCTGTGTGCGTCATCTCTCACTCAGTGGGCCATAGAAAGCCTTTTTTTGTTTTATTTGTTTTCTAAATTCTCCCTGAAAAAATCATTTTATTTTATTTGGTTTCTAAATTCTTCCTGAAAAAATCATTTTATTCTATTTTTTTTTTCCTAAAGTCTCCCTGAAAAAAAAAAAAATTCAAATCAGTGGGAGATTAATATTTACATTTGTGCTTCAGTGACAGTCCTGCGTGTGTGTGGCATCTCTCTCATTTGTTGCCACCAACAACAGAGTGTGTAACATTGTGCCTGATTTTCGTTGTGGTCTCACTCACCTGTAAAGGGGTAGCTAAATCATACTGAAGTTATAGCTCACCGTGTAATTTGTGTGACAGCAACAAATACCGTTAGTTTGTTTACGTTTTTAAAACAATGAGGAAGTATGGTGGAAGAGGTCGTGGCCGGGGGCGTTCATTGTCAGCTGGTAATGAGGGTAGTGGTAGTGGTGGAGCATCAGCTGGTCGTGGGAAAAAAAATATTGCACCTAAGTCTGGAGCTGTGGAGCCAGGTTCGTCGTCTGGCTACACAAGGCCTCGAACGCTCCCTTTTCTGGGAGTAGGAAAACCGCTTTTAAAGCCGGAGCAGCAAGAGCAAGTTTTGGCTTATCTTGCTGACTCAGCCTCTAGCTCTTTTGCCTCCTCTCGTGAAACTGGTAAATGTCAAAGCAGCGCGTCGTTAGTGGATGTTCACGGTCAGGGACAAGTCGCTTCCTTGTCCTCTTCAGCAAAAACAACAACAGAGAAGAATGCAGCAGGCGACACAACGGGTTACTCCATGGAGCTCTTTACACATACCGTCCCTGGCTTAGAAAGTGAAGCAGTTAACAGTCCATGCCCATTACAAGTTGAATCTGACATGGAGTGCACTGATGCACAGCCACAGCCAGACTACTATGCTGGTCCTTTGACACAGACCACAACATTGCCCTCGCAGGGTGCTGATCAAGAATCAGACCCTGATGAGACTATGTTGCCCCATCACGATTGCTATACCACCGACCGACACGGTGACACAGACGAAGTTGCACACGAGCTACAAGAAGAGGTAATAGATGACCCAGTTCTTGACCCCGATTGGCAGCCATTGGGGGAACAGGGTGCAGGCGGCAGCAGTTCTGAAGCGGAGGAGGAGGGGCCGCAGCAGGCATCAACATCGCAACAGGTTCCATCTGCCGGGCCCGTATCTTGCCCAAAACGCGTGGCAAATCTAAAACCTGTTGGAGGACAGCGTGGCCATCCGGTTAAAGCTCAGTCTGCAATGCCTGAAAAGGTATCCGATGCTAGAAAGAGTGCAGTCTGGCATTTTTTTAAACAACATCCAATTGATCAGCGCAAAGTCATCTGTCAAAAATGTTCAACTACCTTAAGCAGAGGACAGAATCTGAAAAGTCTCAATACAAGTTGCATGCATAGACATTTAACCACCATGCATTTGCAAGCCTGGACTAACTACCAAACGTCCCTTAAGGTTGTAGCACCCTCGGCCAATGAAGCTAGTCAGCAACGCAACATCCCTTCCGGCAGTGTAGGGCCACCATTTTCCGCACCACCTGCAGTATCTGTGCAGGTTTCTTTGCCAGGCCAAAGCCGTCAGGGTCAGGGAATCACCAGTTTCGTAGTAGGAAACACTGCATCTAGGGCACCGGTGGCAACAATACCATCTCCCACCGTCTCTCAGTCTGCCATGTCCACCGGCACCCCCGCTAGTTCCACGATCTCCAGCTCTCCAGTCCAGCTCACCCTACATGAGACTATGGTTAGAAAAAGGAAGTACTTAGCCTCGCATCCGCGTACACAGGGTTTGAACGCACACATAGCTAGACTAATCTCGTTAGAGATGATGCCCTACCGGTTAGTTGAAAGCGAAGCTTTCAAAGCCCTGATGGACTACGCTGTACCACGCTACGAGCTACCCAGTCGACACTTTTTTCCAGAAAAGCCATCCCAGCCCTCCACCAGCATGTTAAAGAGCGCATCGTCCATGCACTCAGGCAATCTGTGAGCACAAAGGTGCACCTGACAACAGATGCATGGACCAGTAGGCATGGCCAGGGACGTTACGTGTCCATCACGGCACACTGGGTAAATGTGGTGGATGCAGGGTCCACAGGGGACAGCAAGTTTGGGACAGTTCTGCCTAGCCCACGGTCTAGGAAACAATTGGCTGTAGCCGTTCGCACTCCCTCCTCCTCCTCTTCGTCCTCCTGCAGAAGCGAGAGCTCGTCCACAGACCGCAGTCGCACAACCACTCCATCCGCAGCTGCCACTGTTGCACACCAGGTCTCCCATAATGGGGCAGCTACTGGCAAACGTCAGCAGGCTGTATTGGCTATGAAGTGTTTGGGCGACAACAGACACACCGCGGAAGTTCTGTCCGAGTTCTTGCAGAAAGAAACGCAGTCGTGGCTGGGCACTGTAGATCTTGAGGCAGGCAAGGTAGTGAGTGATAACGGAAGGAATTTCATGGCTGCCATCTCCCTTTCCCAACTGAAACACATTCCTTGCCTGGCTCACACCTTAAACCTGGTGGTGCAGTGCTTCCTGAAAAGTTATCCGGGGTTATCCGACCTGCTCCTCAAAGTGCGTGGACTTTGCTCACATATCCGCCGTTCGCCCGTACACTCCAGCCGTATGCAGACCTATCAGCGTTCTTTGAACCTTCCCCAGCATCGCCTAATCATAGACGTTGCAACAAGGTGGAACTCAACACTGCACATGCTTCAGAGACTGTGTGAACAGAGGCGGGTTGTTATGTTTTTGTGGGAGGATACACATACACGGGCAGGCAGTAGGATGGCAGACATGGAGTTGTCAGGTGTGCAGTGGTCGAAGATTCAAGACATGTGTCAAGTCCTTCAGTGTTTTGAGGAATGCACACGGCTGGTTAGTGCAGACAACGCCATAATAAGCATGAGCATCCCCCTAATGCGTCTGCTGATGCAAAGTTTGACGCACATAAAGGATCAGGCGTCTGCAGCTGAGGAAGAGGAAAGCCTTGATGACAGTCAGCCATTGTCTGGCCAGGGCAGTGTACAGGACGAGGTAGCGGGCGAAGAGGAGGAGGAGGACGAGGAGGATGATGGGGATGATTATATTTTTAATGAGGAAGCTTTTCCGGGGCCACTGGAAATTGGTGGCGCGGCAAGGCCGGGTTCTGGTTTTTTGAGGGACACAAGTGACGTGGATTTGCCTGAAACTGCCCCTCAACCAAGCACAACCGCAGATTTGAGAATTGGAACTTTGGCCCACATGGCGGATTATGCCTTACGTATCCTCAAAAGGGACACACGCATAACTAAAATGATGAATGATGACGATTACTGGTTGGCCTGCCTCCTTGATCCTCGCTATAAAGGCAAATTGCAAAATATAATGCCACATGAGAACTTGGAACTAATATTAGCAACCAAACAATCAACTCTTGTTGACCGTTTGCTTCTGGCATTCCCTGCACACAGCGCCCGTGATCGCTCTCACACGAGCTGCAGGGGCCAGCAGACCAGAGGAGTTAGAGGGGCAGAAATCAGAAGTGGCGTTGGCCAGAGGGGTTTTCTGACCAGGTTGTGGAGTGATTTTGCTATGACCGCAGACAGGACAGGTACTGCAGCATCAATTCAAAGTGACAGGAGACAACATTTGTCCAGTATGGTTACAAACTATTTTTCATCCCTTATCGATGTTCTCCCTCAACCGTCATTCCCATTTGATTACTGGGCATCAAAATTAGACACCTGGCCAGAATTGGCAGAATATGCATTGCAGGAGCTTGCTTGCCCGGCAGCTAGTGTCCTATCAGAAAGAGTATTCAGTGCTGCAGGTTCAATACTAACAGAAAAAAGGACTCGTCTGGCTACCCAAAATGTAGATGATCTAACCTTCATTAAAATGAACCACAACTGGATTTCGAAATCTTTTGCCCCACCTTGCCCGGCTCGTAATTTTCTGCACCTGATTGTCCAGCATACGACATGTTTACACCTCACTAAATGGCCAAACTCCCCACACGGGGCCGTGGTATCGACACTTGGCGACAGCACCCGTGAGAGTGCAGTTTGTCTGAAGAGGTGGGTGAGCCCGCTTTTGGTCGACGGCACTGCCACTGGGTCCCTCCTAGTACAATAAAGTGTCTCTGGCGGTGGTGGTGCGCACCCAACGTCAGACACACCGTTGTAATATGAGGGGCCCTGGGCCTGTACCGCCGGCCACAAGACAGTTTCCCCCCACCCCAGCTCAAACAGTGCTCTACCACTTGCAAAATTATCTCACAGCTCCACCAATGTTTAGTCTATGCGCTGACATCCTTCAATGCCTGCCACTGACAATACCATTGTATTGACATTTTTGTTATGTTAGGCCTTCGATGCCTGTCTGCGGTCACTCCTTCCACTAGGCCTCCACTGACCACACCACTGCTGCCCGTGTACCCCTGTAACCAATTTAAAATTGCCTACAGCCATGTGTTATTATTTTAGGCCTTCGATGCCTGTCTGTGGTCACTCCTTCCACTAGGCCTCCACTGACCACACCACTGCTGCCCGTGTACCCCTGGAACCAATTTAAAATTGCCTACAGCCATGTGTTATTATTTTAGGCCTTCGATGCCTGTCTGCGGTGACTCCTTCCACTAGGCCTCCACTGACCACACCACTGCTGCCCGTGTACCCCTGGAACCAATTTAAAATTGCCTACAGCCATGTGTTATTATTTTAGGCCTTCGATGCCTGTCTGCGGTGACTCCTTCCACTAGGCCTCCACTGACCACACCACTGCTGCCCGTGTACCCCTGTAACCAATTTAAAATTGCCTGCAGCCATGTGTTATTATTTTAGGCCTTCGATGCCTGTCTGCGGTGACTCCTTCCACTAGGCCTCCACTGACCACACCACTGCTGCCCGTGTACCCCTGGAACCAATTTAAAATTGCCTACAGCCATGTGTTATTATTTTAGGCCTTCGATGCCTGTCTGCGGTCACTCCTTCCACTAGGCCTCCACTGACCACACCACTGCTGCCCGTGTACCCCTGTAACCAATTTAAAATTGCCTACAGCCATGTGTTATTATTTTAGGCCTTCGATGCCTGTCTGCGGTGACTCCTTCCACTAGGCCTCCACTGACCACACCACTGCTGCCCGTGTACCCCTGGAACCAATTTAAAATTGCCTACAGCCATGTGTTATTATTTTAGGCCTTCGATGCCTGTCTGCGGTCACTCCTTCCACTAGGCATCCACTGACCACACCACTGCTGCCCGTGTACCCCTGTAACCAATTTAAAATTGCCTACAGCCATGTGTTATTATTTTAGGCCTTCGATGCCTGTCTGCGGTGACTCCTTCCACTAGGCCTCCACTGACCACACCACTGCTGCCCGTGTACCCCTGGAACCAATTTAAAATTGCCTACAGCCATGTGTTATTATTTTAGGCCTTCGATGCCTGTCTGCGGTCACTCCTTCCACTAGGCCTCCACTGACCACACCACTGCTGCCCGTGTACCCCTGGAACCAACATCAGAAAATATAAAAATAAGTATTTTGCTTATAAAAAAGAAAATACTGGAGAGATATCAAATGCAGACATTTTAACATTAAAAACAAACACATACAACAAAAATCTGGTACAGTACTAAAAATAGCCACCAGCTACAATAACTTTCTCCTGCAAGTAGTTAACTGAAAGGTTTTTTCAATTTTAAACACAGATATGGCATCCACCGAGTGTTGTCCTGTCGCGTCTTCTTTATATTATTGCCAAGAAGATGCAAAACAATGAAAATAATAAAATCATTATTTACCAAAAAAATAGAGTACGTCAAAACCACATTGCAAATAAACATTAATTACAAATAAAGAAGCAGGGCGCGTCCGAGGGTGAGTATATACCTAATAAGAATATAATCACCCTCGGACGCGCCCTGCTTCTTTCCGACAGCCTTCCTTCCTAAGAATCAGCCCTTCCGTGGTGTAGAGAGAGGGTTTGTTACACTCCAAGGTGTTCCCCAGGTTGCCTTTCCTGAGCTTCGATCTTCCGGCTCTCGTTTAGTAGTTGTTGGAAACTACGCTGCATTGGGCCTACAAATTGGGTATGGGGTGTAGAGAGATGGTGTGTTCCACTCCAAGGTGTTCCCCAGGTTGCCTTTCCTGAGCTTCGATCTTCCGGCTCTCGTTTAGTAGTTGTTGGAAACTACGCTGCATTAGGCCTACAAATTGGGTATGGGGTGTAGAGAGATGGTGTGTTCCACTGTAGAGAGATGGTGTGTTCCACTCCAAGGTGTTCCCCAGGTTTCCTCTCCATTGCTTCGATCTTCCGGCTCTCGTTTAGTAGTTGTTGGAAACTACGCTGCATTAGGCCTACAAATTGGGTATGGGGTGTAGAGAGATGGTGTGTTACACTCCAAGGTGTTCCCCAGGTTTCCTCTCCATTGCTTCGATCTTCCGGCTCTCGTTTAGTAGTTGTTGGAAACTACGCTGCATTAGGCCTACAAATTGGGTATGGGGTGTAGAGAGATGGTGTGTTACACTCCAAGGTGTTCCCCAGGTTTCCTCTCCATTGCTTCGATCTTCCGGCTCTCGTTTAGTAGTTGTTGGAAACTACGCTGCATTAGGCCTACAAATTGGGTATGGGGTGTAGAGAGATGGTGTGTTCCACTGTAGAGAGATGGTGTGTTACACTCCAAGGTGTTCCCCAGGTTTCCTCTCCATTGCTTCGATCATCATGCTCTCGTTTAGTAGTTGTTGGAAACTACGCTGCATTAGGCCTACAAATTGGGTATGGGGTGTAGAGAGATGGTGTGTTCCACTCCAAGGTGTTCTCCAGGTTGCCTTTCCTGAACTTCTATCTTCAGGCTCTCATTAAATTGTGGTTAAACGGAACAACTGCATTTGGCGTACTAGTTGGTTTGGGGCCTACTATCGGTGTCTGCCGCTACTTGCTGTTCTCCTGGTTTCCTGTCCTGAAATTCCGTTTTCAGGCGCTCGTTAAGTAGTTGTTAATGTTAGACTGCATTTGGCCTACTAGTTGGGTTGGGGCCTACTATCGGTGTCTGCCACTCCTTGCTGTTCTCCTCCACTGAACAAAGCTGTGCCGCCTGTTTACTACTGTTGCCAATTTTGAACTGCATTTCGACTACTTACTGATTTGGGCCTACTCTCTGTGTCAGCCTCTCATTCCAGTTGTCCTCCACTGCAATGCCCCCTGATTAGTCCTGTGTTACCAATTTTGAACTGCATTTAGCCCACTTTATTCTTTGGGCCTATATATGTGTTTCCTCCTCATCCTGCCCATTGCCCAGCCAGTGATAGATGAGTCTGCTGGTACATTGACCCATAACGCAACATTTCCCGTGCACGCTACACTGCAAGATTGTGACCCTGCTGAAAGTCAGGTCCCCCTTCCCGCATACCATACCACCTTACACGGGGACAAACAGGAAGGTGCAGATGAAAGTGCAGGTTCCTTCATCAGGTGGGGGGAGGAATACTAGTTGGCGATGTCACTGGCACAGGGCCTCTCATGGTACGCAAAAGTGTTGCTGCCGGTGGGAGGCGCCCCCGCCGTGCAAACACACCGCTGTACTTTGAGGGGCCCTGTGCCAGTGCCAATGCCAACGAGTGGGCCCCCCCTGCTTGCTCAGGTTCACAGCACTTGCAAAGTTGAAATACTTACCTCTCCCTGCTCCACTGCCGTGACGTGGTCCAGATTTCCTGGGCCCACTAATTACTTGAACCAGCCCTACCCACCACAACTTTAGCCAAATGACCCCCAATTTCAAATGCCTTCCAATTATTATAAGGTAAATTACGCTTGACAAGCTTCATTAAGAAGAATGGATGGTTTTGACATTAAAATGGGCACTCTAGGTGTTTTCCTGGCCCCCACTCACTGCCGACTATGCTGCCCCATTGACTTGCATTGGGTTTCGTGTTTCGGTCGATCCCGACTTTACGTCATAATCGGGCGATTTCACTCGACCCGACTTTTGAGATAGTCGGGTTTCGCGAAACCCGGCTCGACTCTAAAAAGGTCAAGGTCGCTCAACTCTACTCCTTACGATTATGGAACCACTTGCTGTTTCCCATTGTTAAGATTATGAGTCTACTGTTACTCATTAACGCAAATGCAGGAATGGAAATATAAAATCTTTTTGGTTTTTATACTGTTATAACTTTGTACTCCATGTTTTTCTCTGAAGTTTTTTGTTCACGTCGTAATCATCAAAATCACTTTGAACATTTTTACCTAAACATACCCGCTTATTCTTCTGCAGATTTAAAACATCTAATAGATAAACTAACCTTCAAAGTAGTTTTGATTCTATATGGTCTCTATTTAAACACAGAGCTATAAAATTATGCCTTGAGGTGATGAATTAACTTGTAAAAGAAGACTTGGGAATGCTGAAAGATAAAAGGCTGCTCCCATGTCTTCAATATATTGTCAAGGTCAGGTGAGCAGAGAAATAGAGGTCCTGATCTTAGCCACCTCTGACCTGCATCATGCCTTATCATATCCAATAAAAAAAGCATATCAATCCAGTAATGGGTCAAGGCAACATTCAGTGAAATTAGCAATAAATCATTTTTGATTGACAGCTGTCCAATAAATTACAACATGCGCACAGACAGAACAGATATTTATTTTATTCACATTTTTTTCATGTTTTAAAATAAAGCATTTACCATAATTAAAATAGTAAGTTTTTATTGTGTCCTAGGTGACTTTATTAACCCCTTAAGCCCCAAGGGTGGTTTGCACGTTAATGACCAGGCCATTTTTTACAATTCTGACCACTGTCCCTTTATGAGGTTATAACTCTGGAACGCTTCAATGGATCCTGATGATTCTGACATTGTTTTCTCATGACATATTGTACTTCATGATATTGGTAAAATTTCTTTGATATTACCTGCGTTTATTTGTGAAAAAAACTGAAATTTGGCAAAAATTTTGAACATTTTGCAATTTTCCAACTTTGAATTTTTATGCCCTTAAATCACAGAGATATGTCACACAAAATACTTAATAAGTAACATTTCTCACATGTCTACTTTACAGCAGCACAATTTTGGAACCAAATTTTTTTTCTGTTAGGGGGTTAAAAGTTGACCAGCAATTTCTCATTTTTTCAACACCATTTTTTTTAGGGACCACATCACATTTGAAGTCATTTTGAGGTGTCTATGTGAAAGAAAATTTCCAAGTGTGACACCATTCTAAAAACTGCACCCCTCAAGGTGCTCAAAACCACATTCAAGAAGTTTATTAACCTTTCAGGTGTTTCACAGGAATTTTTGGAAACTTAAAAAAATGAACATTTAACTTTTTTTTTACAAAAAATTTACTTCAGCTCCAATTTGTTTTATTTTACCAAGGATAACAGGAGAAAATGGACCACAAAAGTTGTTGTACAATTTGTCCTGAGTATGCCAATACCCCATATGTGGGTGTAAACCACTGTTTGGGCGCATGGCAGAGCTCGGAAGGGAAAGAGCGCCGTTTGCCTTTTTCAACGCAGAATTGGCTTGAATTGAGATCGGACGCCATGTCGCATTTGGATAGCCCTTGATGTGCCTAAACAGTGGAAACCCCCAATTCTAGCTAAAACTCTAACCCAAACACACCCCTAACCCTAATCCCAACTCTAACCATAACCCTAACCACACCCCTAACCCGAACATGCCCCTAATCCTAATCCCAACCACACCACTAACCCAACCACACCCCTAACCCCAACACACCACTAATCCTAATCCCAACCCTAACCACACCCCTAAATCCAACACACCCCTAACACTAATCCCAACCATAACCCTAACCACACCCCTAACCCTGACACACCCCTAACCCTAATCCCAACAGTAAATGTAATCCAAACCCTAACCCTAACTTTAGCCTCAACCCTAACCCTAACTTTAGCCCCAACCCTAACTTTAGCCCCAATGCTAACCCTAACTTTAGCCCCAACCCTAACTGTAGCACTAACCCCAACCCTAACCCTAGCCCCATCCCACACCCTAGCCCTAACCCTGACCCTAATGGGAAAATGGAAATAAATACATTTTTTTATTTTATTATTTTTTCCTAACTAAGGGGGTGATGAATGGGGGTTGAATTACGTTTATAGCGGATTTTTTAGCAGATTTTTAGGATTGGCAGCTGTCACACACAAAAAAAAAGCTTTTTATTGCAAAAACAAGTTTTTGCGTCTCCACATTTTGAGAGCTATAATTTTTCCATATTTTGTTCCACAGAGTCATATGAGGTTTTGTTTTTTTGTGGGACAAGTTGACGTTTTTATTGGTACCCTTTTCGGGCATGTGACATTTTTTGATCGCTTTTTATTCCGGTTTTTGTGAGGCAGAATGACCAAAAACCAGCTATTCATGAAATTTCTTTGGGGGGTGTTTATACCATTCTACGTTTGGTAAAATTGATAAAGCAGTTTTATTCTTCGGGTCAGTACGATTACAGCGATACCTCATTTATATCTTTTTTTTACATTTTGGCGCTTTTATACGATAAAAACTACTTTGTAGAAAAAATAATTATTTTTGCATTGTTTTATTCTGAGGACTATAACTTTTTTATTTTTTCGCTGATGATGCTGTATGGTGGGTTGTTTTTTGCGGGACAAGATGACGTTTTCAGCGGTACCATGGTTATTTATATCCGTATTTTTGAGCGCGTGTTATTCCACTTTTTGTTCGGCGGTATGATAATAAAGCATTGTTTTTTTGTCTCGCTTTTTTTTAAAGCATATTTTTTTTTACACATGTGAATATTTTTTTTTTACTTTATAACATTGCCCCCGGGAGGGGGGGGGGGCATCATGTTATAGGGTCAGATCACTGATCTGACACTTTGCAGAGCACTGTGTCAGATCAGCGATCTGACAGGCAGGGCTGCAGGCACTTGCTCTGAGCAGGCGCTGGTAAGCCACCTCCTTGCAGAACCCGGAAGCAGCCCCATTGCCATTTTGGATCCGGGCCTGCAAAGAGAAGGAGGTTCGAAGACCCTCGGAGCAATGCGATCACATCACATTGCTCCGAGGGTCTCAGGGAAGCACGCAGGGAGGCCCCTCCCTGCGCGATGCTTCCCTATGCCGCCAGAATCCTGCGATCATGTTTGATCGCAGTGTTCCGTGGGTTAATGTGCCAGGAGCGGTCCGTGACCGCTCCTGGCACATAGTGCCGGATATCAACTGCGATAGTCAGCTGACACCCGGTGACGATTGGCTGCGCTCCCCCCATGAGCGCGGCCGATCGCATATGACGTACTATCCCATCACTGGGAAATAAGTCCCTGGTCACCTCGACCGGATAGTACATCATATGGGATTAAGGGGTTAAAAAGCAAAATCTATTTTTAGCAAAAATCAATAACTGTATAACACATTTCATGCAAATCATATTTGACATCACTGCTACACCTGAAGTGCATACTGTATATAGATCCTGATTCAACATACATATTTTGAATACTGGAACAGCCAATAGCAATCACAGACCTTGACATTCTCTGCAGAGATATATTGCTATAATATGTAAGAGTGGGATACCAGTATTGAAGAGCGAGTATGCTGATTACTCGAGTTTCTCCGATCATGCTCAGGTGTTCTCCGAGTATTTCAGTGTGCTCAGAGATTTAGTTTATGTAGACGCAGCTGCAGGATTTACGGCTGCTGGACAGCTTGAATACATGTGGGGATTGCCTAACAAACAGTAAAGAAGTAAAAATTCAGGCTAGGTGGCTGTGTGGACCCTCGGATGCTTGGATCTGTCAGGCAATTTACTTATGATAATGTGTGCAAACTGTAAAGCGCTGCGGAATATGTTAGCGCTATATAAAAATAAAGATTATTATTATTTAAAAATCATACAATGTGATTTTCTATGTTGCATTTTTAGATTCTCTCACAGTTGAAGTATGCCTCCGATTCTTTGTAGGTGGGCAAACTTGCAAAATCGACAGTGTATCAAATACTTATTTTCTCCACTGTAGTCCTACACGATGTCCTGTCACAACCCCCCATGCAGTATGATGTTCCCTTATAGTCCACAACACATTATGATGTCTCCACACAGCCACCATGCAGTATGATGTCCCCACAGTTTCCCATAACACGGCCCTGACAATTTAATTAAAATTAAAAACAGAACTACTCACTAGTGTTGAGCATTCCGATACCGCAAGTATCGGGTATCGGCCGATACTTGCGGTATCGGAATTCCGATACCGAGATCCGATATTTTTGTGATATCGGGTATCGGTATCGGAAGTGTAAAATAAAGAATTAAAATAAAAAATATTGTTATATTCACCTCTCCGGCGGCCCCTGGACATCAGCGGGAGGATCCGGCGTCCGGCACGGCTTCTTTCTTCAAAATGCGCGCCTTCAGGACCTGTGGAATGACGTCCCGGCTTCTGATTGGTCGCGTGCCGCCCATGTGACCGCCACGCGACCAATCAGAAGCCGCGACGTCATTCCTCAGCTAAAGTCCTAGAATGAGCGCCTTCTAGGACCTGAGGAATGACGTCGCGGCTTCTGATTGGTCGCGTGGCGGTCACATGGGCGGCACGCGACCAATCAGAAGCCGGGACGTCATTCCACAGGTCCTGAAGGCGCGCATTTTGAAGAAAGAAGCCGTGCCGGACGCCGGATCCTCCCGCTGATGTCCAGGGGCCGCCGGAGAGGTGAATATAACAATATTTTTTATTTTAATTCTTTATTTTACACTTTAATATGGATCCCAGGGCCTGAAGGAGAGTTTCCTCTCCTTCAGACCCTGGGATCCATGAGGATACATTCCGATACTTGATGTCCCATTGACTTGTATTGGTATCGGATATCGGTATCGGCGATATCCGATATTTTTCGGGTATCGGCCGATACTATCCGATACCGATACTTTCAAGTATCGGACGGTATCGCTCAACACTACTACTCACCTAACCCCGTACATCTGATATTCCTGTCTGTTCAGTGTACTGAGGCTCTAGATAGCTAGCACAATGTAGTCAGGAGTAGGTTAGTTACAAGGAGAGACAGGAAGGACCACATGTGGCCACTTTGCCCAGGTCTGTTTGTATAGAAAGGCGTGCCATATGAAAACAAAGAGCATGCTCCATTCAAAAAAAGGCACAACAACAAATTTCAAAATTTTGGCTAAAAAGCATTGAAATAATCAACAACAATATATACAAAAAATACTAGAAAACACTGCGTGTTACTTCAGAATAAAGAAAGTGGCAGAGTTCGACTAGAAAATTATATATATTTATATATATATATATATATATATATATATTCTACATTATATTGACCTTTTTGTTTTTCTCATAACAAAAATAAACAATCATAGATATGTGTGTAAAAATGTTGCATCTGTTGAGTTCAGAATAATAAACGGAAATAACTTGATTGCAATCCAAAATACATTCTTTTAAAATATTAGTAAAAAGGGAGCGTTCGGTCCTCTTTTTGGTTAAAAAATGAATATAGTCAGAAGGGGTGAATGAACATGAATATTACAAGCTATTTCTCTTAGCTCAGGGTGACACAGGCAAAAATATTCTAGCTGCTCATCGTGAAATCACTGCTCCAAATTCTGGAGTCAGCAGAAGTATCTTTGTGTTTTTCTTAACCTTGGGACAGATTAAATCATTCCTCTCCAAGCTGAACAGTGTAGAGGAAACATCCTCTATGCATAGCTATTTTCTGCCAAGTCTCCTGGCTGCTGGCATTAATTAAGAAGCAGAGCAAATCAGGATAACAGGATGATATGGGATCTTATCACAAGGGTGTACAGACCTTAGGAAAGTCATCTTACTGGCTGCTGAACTTATTAACCTATTAGAGGTTTAGATTAACTGATCCCCATATATTATAACTAAGAAAATTACAAAATAAATCTATCTGAAATTGCATATTTTCTGTTTTTCTAACAAAACAGCATCATACAAAATTAAAATGTATTACCAAACCACAAGATTGCTGGCAGCTTGTGGGTGCAGATTGTACCTAATTTTGATCCTGAAGAAGATCATTACTACAGTGCAAGTGGATTTTCATAGTCACTATTGAAAAATTCTGTGAAGCGGATTATCAAAAACATTTGCAACCAATTGTGTTGAATATCTCAATTTCTCCCCTTCCTATAACGGAATCAACACGTGCGACTCTCCCTGAAGGCTTCCGGAAGAAGCTATGACTTCCCACACTTTGGGAAGAGTAGGCAAATCTGTAAAATTCTACACCAATCTTTCAGGAAGCAGCACTCCCTAAATGTTTTCTGAGAATTGTGATGTCATTTCCTTGTCCAACCTCTTCTTTTTCATTCTCCATTGAAGACCATAATATCACTACATACCATGTTCAAATATAATGTTTACACACACAAAACAAATACAATAGATTAAATATATATGTGTCAGCCAGATACCCTCAGTAATAAAATGGCACATAAAGAGTTAAATAAAAGACACACACGCAATAAATTTGCGTGAAATGCAATATCTGTTTATTTTAAAAAAAATAACAAAAAATTGCCTGGGCTCCAGCGTAATTTTCTTAACCAGCAGAGGGAAAGCTGACAGCTGAGGGCTGATGTTAATATTCTGGGAAGGAGTCAATAGCCATGAAGGTTCCCAGGCTATTAATATTAGCTCACAGATGTTTGCATAGCCTTCACTGGCTAGTTTACAGGGGAACTCGAGAAAAATAAAAGACATGGGGTCCCCCTATAAAATCAAACCAGCAAAAGTTAGGAAGACAGCTGCATGCTGATATCAATAGCCTGGGAAGGGGCCATGTATATTGACACCCCCAGGCTAATAACATCAGCTCTCAGCTGCCCCAGAAATGGCACATCTTATAGATGAGCCAATTCTGGCACTTAGCCTCGCTCTTACCACTTGCCCTGTAGTTGTGGCAAGTGGGGTAATATTTGTGGGGTTGATGTCACTTTTGTATTGTTCGGTGACATCAGACCCACAGCTTAGTTATGGAGAAGCATCTATAAGACACCATTACTAATCATATAGTTACATGGTAAATAAAGACACGGCCAGTGATACACTGCAGGAGGTAATTGCTCCTGCAGTTTATCACTGAGAGTTCACCGGAGATAGTGCTCTCACGGCACCACTGCTTGAGAATTTTATAATGCAGTGGTGCAACAAGTGAGAACCAGAGCTGATCAGCTGATGTACTCCAGTGACCTCTCTTCCTGTCAGTGTATCACCGGAGGCCGGGTAGAGCAGTCACATCTCCCATTATGACTGTTTTAAACGTGAGATCGTCATGAGACACTCATTATTAAATGTACTACGGTGGAAAGGCACACACACACGGACACCCACAGACACACACACAGATACCTGCAGACAGTCACACATAGACACCAGCACATACACAGACACCCACAGACAGACACACACATACAGACACCGGCAGACAGACACCCACAGACAGACCCGCACATATTCTCCGCTGACACATAGTCTCTGCCCACACACATATTCTCCACCCACACACTCTTGATCCTTTCTACAGCTTTTTTGGCAAGCAAATCCGCAACAAATCTGCAAATCTTTTTACACCTGTGGCTTGGCTGCAGATTAGACTGACTCAAAGTCAAACGCTGCAGATCTGCAAAAACAATTGGCATGCTGCAGAATATAAAACGCTGCAAATCAGTGGGGAATTTTCAGCAGCACATGCACACCAATTCTGCATTCCCATTTATTAACATTGCTTGAGCATGCCTGTGTGGATTTGGTGCAATTCTACTCAGAAAAAATGCTGCAGATCTGCAACAAATCCGCAATGTGTGCACAGAGCCTAATACTGTTTACTTTCTTCATAGTTCTTCCCCCTAAGCAACCTGCATTTGATTAAATGTATTTTTCTGTTAGTACGGTAGGAAACAGGCTGAATAGTGAATACACAAAAAATTCACAAGGACTCTATGTTGTACAATGCATGTGTCAGATAAACAACTTATTTAATACACACATCAAGCAATTTCTATAATGACCTTTATTTGTTCAAAACCACACATTTAGCTATGCTTTCTAAATTAAGGTTCTAGGTTGTATTGGTAAAACTTTAAAATGTCACTACTAATTTCCACTCTACATTCCACATTTTGACTAATCCCGTGTCAATGTAGACTTTGGAAATGAGTAAAATGGGAAGATAAACA
The DNA here is from genome assembly GCF_032444005.1 of Ranitomeya imitator. NCBI lineage: Eukaryota > Metazoa > Chordata > Amphibia > Anura > Dendrobatidae > Ranitomeya > Ranitomeya imitator. Next base: position 383,060,366 of record NC_091284.1, read on the forward strand.
ATTTTCAGTGGCATCATATACAGTATATTGCATTTAACTATATTTACCAGAGATGAGTGGTTCAGGTAACATTCAAATTCACCTATTCGCAAGGGTATTTAATTGGAAATTTAATTCAGGCGTGAACAACGGGCAAGAGAGCAGGGGCAGATGGCAAAACGTTGAACAGGAAAAAGCATACCGTATATAGAGTATAAGCCAACCCGAGTATTAGCGGAGATCCCTAATTTTGCCACAAAAAACTGGGAAAACTTAATGACTCGAGTATAAGGCTAGGTTCACATTACGTTATGTGAATCCATTAAACGGACTACGTTACACCGCGGCATAACGCGGTGTAACTTAGTCCGTTAACGCCTCCATTGCTTGTAATGGCCAACGCATCGCTAACGCATGCCCACATTGGGCATGTGCTAGCGATGTACCGTTATTTGAGCGATGGACCTCGAATGCTGCTTGCAGCGTTAGCGGTCCGTTCCTCGCTAGCGCAGATCGGGCATCTGCGCTAGCGGGATTGGCTAACATGATCCCTTTTGGGACATTGCGTTAGCGCAATCCGTAGCGCTATGCGCTAGACGGACTGCCCTAACGTAATGTGAACCTAGCCTAAGCCTGGGGTGGGAAATGCAGCAGCTACTGGTAAATTTCAAAAATAAAAATAGATACCAATAAAATAAAATTAATTGTGGCAATTGAGGTTAAGTGTTTTTGAACATCCATATTGAATCAAGAGCCCCATGTAATGCTCCATAAAGTTCATGATGGGCCCCATAAGATGCTCCATACAAAATATGCCCCATATAATGCTCCATAAAGTTCATGATGGGCCCCATAAGATGCTTCATACAAAAATATGCCCCTTATAATGCTGCACAAAGGTTTATTATGACCCCATAAGATGCTCTATAGAAACATTTGCCCCATATAATGCTGCATTAAGGTTGATTATGGCCCCTTAAGATGCTCCATAGAAAATGTGCCCCATATGATGCTGCATAAAGGTTGATTATGGCCCCATAAGATGCTCCATATATCCATATAAACATTTGCCCCATATAATGCTGCATAAAGGTTGATTATGGCCCCATAATATGCTCCATAGAAACATTTGCCCCATATAATGCTGCATTAAAGTTGACTATGGCCACATAAGATGCTCCATAGAAACATTTGCCCCATATAATGCTGTATAAAAGTTGATTATGGCCCCATAAGATCCTCCATAGAAACATTTGCCCCATATAATGCTACTGTGATTAAAAAAAAAAGACATATTCACCTCTTGTTCTGAGCCGGCGGTTACCCCGACGCTTGTGATATTCACCTGTTCCCATTCCTCCACTGCGCGCTGCTTCATCTTCAGTCTCTCAGCACTGACTGTTCACACAGAGGGCGATGCGCACTAAACATGTCAGCATGCCCTCTGACCTGAATGTCACAGCAAGAGAACGTGAAAGATGGAGCGGCGCACAGTGGTGTAACGGGGACAGGTGAATTTTGCATGGCTCACCTCCCCCGTTATACTCACCCTCCCGGTGCGGTCCCTGATGCGATGGCGCCGGCAGCTTGTTCCTGTGTTCAGCAGTCACTGGTATCACTCATTAAAATAATGAAGAGGCAGCTCCACCCCTATGGGAGTGGAGTCACATCCATATTCATTACTTTAATGAGTGGTAGCACATGACCGCTGAACACAGGAAGAGCTGCGGGCACCGGAGAAGGAGGGATATGCAGAGATGACCCGGGACCAGGTGAGTATGATGGACAGCTGCTGCTCCCCCTCCCCCGCCGACCCCCTGGGACAATGACTGGAGTATAAGCTGAGAGGGGCACTTTCAGCCTAAATGGGCTGAAATCTCGGCTTAGGGTACCGTCACACTATACGATTTACCTACGATCACGACCAGCGATATGACCTGGCCGTGATCGTAGGTAAATCGTGTGGTCGCTGGGGAGCTGTCACACAGACCGCTCTCCAGCGACCAAGATGCCGAGGTCCCTGGGTAACCAGGGTAAACATCGGGTAACTAAGCGCAGGACCGCGCTTAGTTACCCGATGTTTACCCTGGTTACAAGCGTTAAACTAAAAAAAAACAAACAGCACATACTTACATTCTGGTGTCCATCAGGTCCCTTGCAGTCTCTGCTTCCCGCACTCAGTGACTGCCGGCCGTAAAGTGAAAGTGAAAGCACAGCTGCTGTGCTCTGCTTTCACTTTACGGCCGGCAGTCACAGTGCTGGAAGCAGACTGCAAGGGACCTGACGGACACCAGAATGTAAGTATGTGCTGTTTGTTTTTTTTTAGTTTAACGCTTGTAACCAGGGTAAACATCGGGTAACTAAGCGCGGTCCTGCGCTTAGTTACCCGATGTTTACCCTGGTTACAAGCGAACGCATCGCTGGATCGCATCGCTAGATCGCTAGATCGGTGTCACACACACCGATCTAGCGATGACAGCGGGAGATCCAGCGATGAAAGAAAGTTCTAAACGATCTGCTACGACGTACGATTCTCAGCAGGATCCCTGATCGCTGCTGCGTGTCAGACACAGCGATATCGTAACGATATCGCTGGAACGTCACGAATCGTACCGTCGTAGCAATCGAAATGTTATAGTGTGACGGTACCCTTATACTCGAGAATATATGGTACCTCACTGATCTCCTTTTTGACCATCCATGCTGGGACTATTCATGGGGTCTATTCAAGGCCGGAAGTCCTGAGCTAGAGTAAACACTGTGCTGAAAAAGTAATGTGACAGAAGCACTGAGGACTAGACAGCAGGCAGAGAGAAGATTGGGTGGCAGGAGACTTCAACAGTGAGTTTAGTATGCTTTTTTATCTGTTTATCCTTTTGCCAGCCCTTCACTGTTCCACAAGATTTTGCTGAATTTGCAAGGAGCAAATTACCAAAAATGTATATTTTCCAGAATGCAAATTTTGTTAAATTCTTGTATAATTCAATTCTACTTGAATAAATTCCCTTATTTCCAATATTTAAAGATATAACAAAGGAAAGTTTGTGCATTTCATTGATTAAAGGGAACCTATCACCAGTTTTGTCCTGTATCAACTAAAATGATGATCTTAATCAGCGCGCGTGCTGCACTCATCAATGGTTATATAACCCCCTGATTCCCCCTGCATACCCCCAAAAAATCTTTTTAAGTTCTCTCACACTGCATGTTTATCCTGTTGATCCGGTTCGATAGGCGTAGTTCCTGCAGTGTCCATCTCTCCTCCCAGCTGCTGATAGCCGTACTCCAACTGTAATTGACGTGAATTACGCCTTCTGCGTCATCCACATAAGCAGGCGAAATCTCGCACCTGAGCAAAGAAATAGCCGGCTCACATTTGCGCACTTTGCTCTGCCCACATAAATGAGCACTTATGTTTTCGTCTCTGCCCGCAATAAGTGCGAGTTGGCAGTTTTACTGTGAGATTTTGCCCAGCTACAAAGGAGAACTTCAAAAGGTTTTTTGGGGAGTAGACAGGGGGGAGTCAGGGGGTTATATAATCATTGATGGACTACAGCTAGTGTTGAGCATTCCGATACCGCAAGTATCGGGTATCGGCCGATATTTGCGGTATCGGAATTCCGATACCGAGTTCTGATATTTTTGTGATATCGGGAATCGGTATCGGGATTAAGATTCATGTGTAAAATAAAGAATAAAAATAAAAAATATTAATATACTTACCCTCGGACACGCCCTGGTTGTCACCGCTGCAATCGCCATGCTTCCGTTCCTAAGAATGAGCGCGTTAAGGACCTTCGATGACGTCGCGGCTTGTGATTGGTCGCTGAGCGGTCATGTGACGGCTCACGCGACCAATCACAAGCCGCGACGTCATTGAAGGTCCTTAACGTGCTCATTCTTAGAAAGGGAACCATGGCGGTTGCAGCGGTGACAACCAGGGCGCGTCCGAAGGTAAGTATATCAATATTTTTTTATTTTTATTCTTTATTTTACACATGAATATGGATCCCAGGGCCTGAAGGAGAGTTTCCTCTCTTTCAGACCCTGGGAATCATAGAGGATACCTTCCGATATTTGTGTCCCATTGACTTGTATTGGTATCGGATATCAGTATCGGCGATATCTGATATTTTTCGGATATCGGCCGATACCATCCGATACCGATACTTTCAAATATCGGACGGTATCGCTCAACACTAACTACAGCACAAGCTCTGATTAAGGTCATAGTTTAAGCTGACTCAGGACAAAACTGGCAACAGGTTCTCTTTAACCTTCATTCCTATGATATTACAAAAGAAATCTAATAACATAAGAAATTTCAATTTTGATTAATAATTTTGGAAAAGATACAGAAAAATCAAGAGTCTCATATAAACCTGGCCTAAAAAAAGTCTATGAATCTAGCAAAAAATGTACATGCAAGTAAAGCTTCAAGGATGGTTGTCACTGCCATCAACTGTAGACCACTCTAAGACTCAAAGTGATACGCTTCAGTCTACAGTTGCATTTTTAACATAAAGTCACATTAACATATCATCAAAAAATTGTACCCACATGTGAAAAATAAAACCACTGGTAATCTAAAATTGTTTTTCACTTTCCCAGGTGATGAATAAATATATTTTATGAATCCTTAAAATAGTTTTACATTTTGCTGTGACATACACAAATAAACTAAGCATGATAACATAACAAAACAAGAAAAGGCATGATTGATTAGCTATCACATTATACACACTTTAGAAAGGACTATATGGTAACTTATCATTAGAAGCAGAATTAATAATTCTCTCAGTTTCCTACTGAGCTCTATTAACCCTATTCACGCCACAGCCCTTTTTCGTTTTTTGCAATTCTGTTTTTCGCTCCACTTCTTCCACCAGTCCATAACTTTTTTACTTTTCCTTCAATATGGCCATGTGAGAGCTTGTTTTTTGCAGAACGAGTTGTGCTTTTGAACTACATCATTGGTTTTACCGTGTCATGTATTCGAAAACAGGAAGAAAATTCCTAGTGCTGTGAAATTGCAAAAAATGTGCAATTCCACAACTGTCTTTGAAAATTTTTTTTTACCATGCTCACTAAATACTAAAACTGACTTGCCATTATGATTCTCCAAGTCATTACGAGTTTGTTGTTACCAAACATGTATAGATTGTTTTTTATTTAAAATGGTGAAAAACAAATACAAAATTTGTTCTGAGACCTGTAGCATCTCCATTTTTTGGCTTATGTTTTGCGTACCGAGCTGACGTTTTTAATGATACCGTTTTGGTGTGGATACAATCTTTTGATCACCTGTTATTGCATTTTAATGCAATGTTGTGGCCACCAAAACAACGCAATTCTGGTGTTTTTACTTTTTTTCACTACGCCGTTCACCGATCGGATTAATTCTTGTTATAGCTTGATAGATCGGGCGATTCTGAAAGCGACGATACCAAATATGTGTATTTATATTTTTTTAATTGTTTTATTTTGAATGGGGCGAAAGGGGGATGATTTGAACTTTTATATATTTTTTTAGTATTTTTAAAAACTTTTCTTTTTACTTTTTGCATGCTTTAATAGTCTGCAATGGGATACTAGAAGTTGCAGTCGTCCGATCGCCTCTGCAACACTCAGTCGATGATCTGCAGATTTCACTTGTACTAATGAGTGAGGAATAATCTGCACCAAATAAACAAGTATTATACGCTGCATTTTTCCTGTCAAGAGATGTAGAAATGGTGATGAAATTTCTACATCAAAAACTTAACATGTGTACATAGCCATAAGAGATTTTAAGTCTGCCTAGTAAAAAAGCGACAGCTCTTTACAAGTCATCCAAAAATTATCCATTTATTCTGGGAGCGAAAACAAGTGTGTTACAAAGAAGTAATGGCTTCTCAATTAGGAGTGAAAAATGTTTCCCTTTTTGGAATCCACAACAGGTTTCCTATTGTCAAAATGATTAAACAATCACAAAGGTTTTTTATCGAACTATGCATTTTTTAAGGAGCAGGAACAGGCTAGCTGTTTTCAAAGTGAAGAAGCAATGGCCTGTCAGCAAAAAAGAAATTATGGCTGTCATGACTGTGTGCAGATTTAGTAGCAGCAGCAGAAGCTACAGAATTTTGAAAGTTGTTTCATGTTCATGTACCCTCAATAGTAAATTTTCTGGCATCGGTAAACTCTAGCACTATAAAACATAGTGTGCATTCGGCAAGTATTAAGAGGAAAACAGCACATCCACTGAAATAAACCTTTTACTAAACCATACAACATATTAGTGGAGCGCCCACAGACACAGGGCCACGAGTACTCGGTACCGGGCCTCTCTGGTTCGGTTCTGAGGCTGTCACGGTGGCTAGACCCGGTCCATGACCCTGCTAAGGGGCATCCAGTAAAGGGATTTGTACAGTCTATCAATGGTTCGTGACGCCACCTGTGGTGTTCGGTCAGGGGGACCGACGCTGCTGTGGGGTCCGCTGGGGTGATGGAATGGCAGCCGGATGGTATACCTTCCCACAGGTGAAGTATGTCCCCAGGGCTTCCCAGTAAGGTGGATGGTGATGGTGTAAGGTGCCGGCAATAACGAGGACACAAGGTTGTAGTCTCTTTACCTCTTTACTGAAGGCTTCAGGATCCTCAATCTAGAGTACGTTTAACAGGGCTCTCAGAGACCGGCCGGTCCGATGGACACATCCAGAGTTTCCCTCGCAGATGGAAATCATTGGAATAGTCCTCACAACTGCTGTTCTCCTTCGTTTCGTTCTCTACAGCTTTCTCTCTCTCTCTCGTTCTTTGGTTCCAGATGTTGCTAGTTTCTAACGTCCCCCAGGTATGTTATGGATAGGACACCACCCATTTGACGGGAAGGCTTGGAGGTCTACCGGGACCCTAGAGACGCCCCTCTCCCAATGTTGCCCTCTATGTCTTCGTAGGTGTAAAAGGTAAACAGCCAACCTATAATCAACTGTCCAGCGGAATTTGAAGTAAGGCCTGACGTCAGTTACTCCTACGGTGATCCGGCCACCGACTACGCGCCTCAGTAAGATGTTGCCTTCCTCTCTCGGCACGACTCTTACTGGCTCTCCTTTGTGCTGATCTCGTTTACACTGTTCCACAGTATTCTTCCCCTCTTGTCTCTCTCTTAGAATACTGCCGCAAGGTGTGCAGGCGCGGTTCCGTTACGTTCTGTTCTGTCGCTAGGCACCTGCCAGGTTCCCACGCCTGACAGGGACCCCCCTGTGCCTTCTCCCTGCAACACCCCCTGCCACGGGATGTTGCCTGGTTCCAACCCAGTCAGCTCCTGACTAACTTCCTCCCCAGCCCCTAGTTTTACCAGTGTGAGGAGTGGCCCAATAAATAAAGCATTTTGCTCCCCCTAGTGGCCGGAGTGTGAAGTGTAATGTGTTCTGGTGATAACTGGTCAGGATAACTCTTTAGTGCCATCAGACGTACCGCTGCTCCCTTTAGTGGCAGAGCGCTATACTGCAACGACCAGGTCTCTGGGGTGCTGCATTAGCTCCAGACCTGATTTTTGACCCAAGACCATGGATTCAGGGCTCAGAGTATATGAAAAGATGCATTCTAGGTACGGCTGAAACTGGCTGTACAGATGATACATCCCTGATTGCTGAAGATCATCAGATTGGTGTAAAAGCTGATAGAATATCTGGTCCATCATGTCATAGCTTTTAAAAACAATCACCCAGTGAGCCGTGAAAACTCATGTATTGTCCATGCCCTTAATCCCTGTTCCAAGTGTTTATGATGAGGTGCACTTTGGAGCTCAAAGACAAATTGAGAGAGCAACCGATGTGCTTCTTCATATGAGAGCATCGTGCATCCACCTCTTTCTGCAAGAAATATTGATGGCTGGTTATCATCTAACAAGGTTGAGCACAGGCCATAATTTATTGAAAGGCAGCTAACTCCTCAAGGTGGAGCAGCAGGGACTGCACCATCAGCAACTTGAAAAGGATAGAGCACAGTTGTCAAACAGGCAGATGACTAGAAGCCTAAGCCTGTTTCCACGTCACACAATCAGGGATGGATATCTGCCTGTACGGAGAAAGGAGAAGAGACATATTCTGAGCATCACAAGCAGTAATGGTGGATGACAATGCTGGTGATGATGACACTGTCGTGGTATTACTTGAGGGTGCAGCCTTGCTGGCAGAAAGGTAAACAGAGATGAGCGAGAAGAGGACAACTTGAAGTTTGCTACACTCAGAACATCACCTCCTTAGCTCTCCAACCTGGTTCACAGCACTTGTCCATAGTAAAATCATTGTCATAATTATAATTAGCATAACCTGATTTGTCAGACAGGTGGCTCTGTGTAGGACATTGCCTGAACGTATTGCACAGCAGCTTGATTCACACCTGAAGATTTGTGCAGGCTATAACCACTACCAGTGCCTCTACACCATGGTTTGCAGAGTCAGCAACACAAATTAGCAATTTGTGGAGGACTATCATGTCCTCCATCTCCTCCAGCCTCATGGCATCCGAATACAAAGGCTGACTGTTCTTCTCTCCCAAAAAATAAACAAAATCAAAGAATTTGCTCTGATGTAGTATATTTTTTAGCCCACAGGTTGCTGTCGGTTAGGGGACTATTTGCCAAAAGAGAAACAGGCATTATTATTATAATTTAAATTTCATTCTGTACAACATTAAGTGCTTAGTCAGTAGAGGAGGATGACTGAGTAGAGCATTGACTCCAGCTGAGGGAGCTTTGTCAGAGACTATAACCTGCATGCCCCTCTCCCCTTTGATAAAATTGCCAGAGGCAAAAAAGGCCAAGCGGATCTGTTTTTGGTACCACTAGTGCCGAGACGGCAATGATAGTGCTGCTGTTAGCGTCTGACACATCATTTTTTTGGGATTGTATGTTATTTTTTTCCATTAATACTGTTGTGTCTGTTGACACTATCATGTTTTGGTTTAACATACATTTTAGACACAAGTATAATATTAAATTTGATTGCAAATTATTTTTACTACACTTTGCCAACTCTGAACAAATATGCAATCAACCGCAAATACTAGGCAGTTTTCATGTGACAGACAAAAATGCTAATGCAACACTAGCCTACCCGCAAAACCGGTGTGGTGTAAACAGGTGTGGTAAAACATATGCACAAATATCTGTCTCTAGTGTAATAATCTGTTTGCACATTTCTCGTTAAAGTACTGTAGATTACCGTATTTTTCGGACTACAAGATGCACTTTTTCCCCCCCAAAAAAGGGGGGAAAATGGGGGGTGCGCAATTCAGGCTTACCATGGCAGCAGAGGTGCGGTGGCAGAGGTGCGGTGGCAGAGGTGCGGCGGCAGAGGTGCGGCGGCAGAGGTGTGGCGGCAGAGGAGGCGCAGTAAGCGGGGTCCCTTTCTCCAGTGAGGTGATGCAGCAGCCCGGTAAGCAGCAGAGCCGGGTGAATCCTGTTGTTATCGGTGGTGGCGGCCATTTTCCTGAGGCCGCGCATGCGCAGATGGAGCGCTCTGCTTCCCGGGGCTTCAGGAAAATGGCCGCCACGATCTCCATCTGCGCACGCGTGGCCTCCCGCGGCCATTTTCCTGAAGCCCCGGGAAGCAGAGCGCTTTATCTGCACACGCGTATCCTGTTACTTTAAATCTCTCACTTTGTACATGTTACTTGTGCCACTTCTAGGAACATTCTGTTTTGATATATGTATGTCTTTAAGTATATTTAATAAACAGTTTTTATGAGACCTTTGTGTGCACTTGTTTTCAGATGTTGGTTGGTAGATTAATTTTGGAGTGTGTCTCTTTAATGTTTTCCTCTTGTTTGCTCAGTTTTTTGTGTTGTTATTCATATTTTTGTATTGCTATTCAGAATTTATCTTTTGCATGGTTTTGAGCAACAATAGAGTAATTATAGGGTATGTTGAAGAGAGTGTCAAGGTCAGGTCTGTGGAGAGTATTACTCAGTTGACAGGCAGTGCTCCAGAGCTCAGGTAAGGGCCATTGCGTGGCTATGTTCCAGTATGTGCAAGACTGCGGCCTGAATAGGTCGATGGATTGTATTACCCAAGTCTCTTAGAAGTGCTTAAAATCTACAGAAACTGGCCAATGCGGAATCACCTTTTTTTAACCAAAATATATCAAACTTAAGGGAAACGACAGTTTATCAAAGAGACACAAGTATCATTTATGAGCTTGGAAAAGCCAGCAATGGTCTTTATCCAGCACCGGACAATGTAAAGTGCTAACGAATATGTATGACCTATATAACTAACAGTTTGGGAAGAGACATATATGCTGACAAGAGACAACTGAACGCTGCGCTGGGACAATGAACTGGACAAGTTTGCTGACTGTTGTGTATGTGCAACTGCAGGTTATTGGCAAAAGCAATCAGAGCTTTCTTCCTGGACAGCAGATTGGATAGGATGTAAAACAGGGGAAGGGCCAGTGGTTTCACCCTCAGACACAAATTTTGTATCCAGGCATTCTGCCCACCTACTGCGGTGCTGCGTATGTCAGCATTATATAGCATATGCTAACAGAGGTGTCATGTTGAATTTCCCCTTATAAAGGGATGTTTGGGTAAGATTTTCAAACTAGCAGCATATATAGAGAGCATGTTTCATTACTCATATTATTATTTTGTGTAAGGCTGAAACCTGAAGAAGTGTGTGTGAGTCGCCCCGCCTGGGTCGTGGGGTACTAGGTACCGGGTCCTGAGTTCACAGGGGGATGTAACGGTGGTGACCTGGTTCATGACCCTGGGCTTCCATGTAAAAGGGGAAAGGTGTTTAAAAGGAAGAAAGTTTATGTTCGTGACACCACCTTTGGTATTCGGTTAGTGGGGACCGACGAGGCTTTAAAGGGGTCCTCTGGGGTGATGTTATGGCAGCTAGATGGTATGACTTCCCACAGGTGAAGTATATACCCAGGGCTCCCGGTGTGTAGATGGAAGATGGTGAATGGCGGAGTAAAGAATGCGGACACAGGTTTGCAGTCACTTTACCTTGTTTACTGAAGTCTTCAGGCAGCCACAGTCCAGAGACCAGATCACAGGGCAGGGTCCGGCTAGCTTGGAGGCAAGTTAGGAGTCCACTTATCCAGGTGGAAATCAAAGCCTTCCTTTAGCACCATGGTGTTATAGTCCCTTACTGCCTAAGGCTTCAGATAAGGTCCTCGCAGATGTTCTCTCTCTCTGTCCCCCGTATAGAATAGGACATAACCCATATGACTGGTGACTTGAGTCTGTGTATAGGGACTCTAGCATGCCCCGGGCTCTAAAGGTGTCACTGTGTCTCCTGCGTATTAAGGCGGACAGGTAACTTAAAGTTCAGCTGTCCTACCGGTCTCTGAGGTAAGTCATAGAGTTACTTACACCCTCGGTGTTCCGGCTACCGGTCTCTGCACCTCAGAAGGAGGCAGCCTGCTCGAGGCTAGTCCCTCCCTGGTATCCTCTCCTGTGCTTTGCTCTCCTTCACGCTCACTGCAAGATATTTGGCTTTCTGCATGTCTCTTTCCGGGAGCTGCTGCACTGCGGCTACACAGCTCCATAAACCCTCTTCTGCCTCAGACTGCTCCAGTCTGTTTCCTGGCAAGAATTGTTCTGACCCTTCCCTCCAAAACTAATATATATATATATATATATATGAATATATATATATATATATATATATATATAGAGAGAGAGAGAGAGAGAGAGAGAGAGAGAGAGAGAGAATCACCTAGTAAATAGGATCAAAAGCTTCCCCTGGTGGCCTGGATTATGAATGTGTTTCATGATTGTGTTTACCTGGTGACAGTTATCCCTTCTTGCCTCCAAACCTAACATCACTCTTCCTGTGAGGAAAACAATGCTACTGTGATGACCAGGACCCTGGGGTGCCAAATGTGGAGCATATTAATGCCTTGATGTTCCACAGTATCCAAGTGCACACCCAAAAATCAACATCAGGCTCCCAGATACATGCTTAAAGAGACCGTGAGAGGGGCAACACAACAAAAAAATTATAATAATAGAATATATAGAGATTGAGACTAGAAATTTGACCATTGCACAATGTACAAAGGTTTCCAAAAAATATCCAAGGGGTCTGTATCAAACATGCTGAAAGAGACCGTGATGTGGACATCACAATAAATTATACAGTTATTATAATTTTTAGACATAGGGGGTTAAAGGTTTACCATTGCCCAGTATACAAGGGTTTACTAATTTAAAAACATTACCAATGTGGGGTATACATATTATTATTATTATTATTACAATTATTATTTATTATTATTATAATGCCATTTATTCCATGGCACTTTACATGTGAAAAAGGGTATACATAATAAAAAACAAGTACAATAATCTTAAACAATGCAAGTCACGACTGGTACAGAAGGAGAGAGAACCCTGCCCGTGAGGGCTCACAATCTACAAGGGATGACCATATGTGACCACTAAGTACTTGCAGCTGAAGCAGGAGGAGTGGGACATGACTTCCAGAACAAAATAAGTTTGGATGGTAAGGGATAGACAATAAGACAATTTCAAAAAACGAACATTTAAGCTGCATTTACGTTGGGTTGCTGACATCTATAGGGCTTACAAAGTCAAAGGAAATCCAATTCTTGATCAATTTTAGAAGAGTCGTCTTGTCTTCATTTTTCTTTGACAGGCGTGTGCACATAGCCGTTATGATTTCACTGGCTGAACTAAAAACCCGCACAGACAACACTGTTGAGGTAGGGCATGGCAGCACCACCAAGACTTACAATGAGAGGTTGGGCCAAGTGTACACTAGTTAAAGGGCACTGAAGGATCAGGAAGGATGCTGGTATGGTCACTTAAATACCCCTTTCACCATTTTGGTCAACTTCTCCCTCCTGGTCATAGTTACACCCACAGATAACCATTGCTGATGTGACGGTTTCATGAATATGGCCCAGTTGGTGGACATCCTCCCCCTGAATTGCACCTGGTATGTGTTCCCTCCCTTGAAATCCTTGTGGGTGAAAAAGTCAGTACCTCTGCCAGCAGCATTGTTTGAGGGTAATATTTTCCGGAAGTCTTCAGCAACGGCCCTCTGGCATGCATGCACTGAAAATAGCACGTCTGCCTCTGACATGAGAGAAGGAAATTTCTCCTTGTACCGTGGGTCAAGAAAGGTGCTCAGCCAGTATTTCATGGAGGACAAAATGCCTTTCATGCAATTGTCTTGGGAAAGGCTTCTGGTCATGTACTGTGCTATGTGTGGCAGACTAGAAAAAGTCAAATATTCAAAATTTTTTATATCGCCTTTACAACTAATGCCAACAGCAGACGCAGGGAAATTATTAGTAAATAGAGATGTTTGTTTATCTCTGCATGCTTTGTGCCAGTCGCACAACTGCTAGATAAATATACGCTATTTATTTAACCAATGGAAAATTATTGTTTTTTTATATTGCCTTTATGACACACGCCAACAACTGACTCAGGGAAATTATTGGTAAATAGTGAGTTTTGCATATCTCTTCAGGTTTAGCACTAGTCGCCCAATTGCTAGATAAATATTAGCTATTTCAGCAATAGGTGAGGGATATTATTCAGCAATTAGCTTTTAAAAAAGATGTTTAGTATATGCTGGCACTGAGGAATATTATTTAGGTTTTAAAAAAAGTGGTTTAGTATTTGCTGGTACACAGAAATATTATGCAGCTCCAAAATAATTTGTTTTGTATATCCTGTGTGATGTAGCGATCACTGGAGGCCCCGTCACACATAGCGACGCTGCAGCGATACCGACAACGATCCGGATCGCTGCAGCGTCGCTGTTTGGTCGCTGGAGAGCTGTCACACAGACAGCTCTCCAGCGACCAACGATCCCGAGGTCCCCGGTAACCAGGGTAAACATCGGGTAACTAAGCGCAGGGCCGCGCTTAGTAACCCGATGTTTACCCTGGTTACCATCGTTAAAGTAAAAAAAAAACAAACGCTACATACTTACCTATCGCTCTGTCCTCGGTGCTCTGCTTCTCTGGTCTGGCTGTGAGCACAGCGGCCGGAAAGCAGAGCGGTGACGTCACCGCTCTGCTTTCCGGCTGACCGGCGCTCACAGCCAGACCAGAGAAGCAGAGCGCCGAGGACAGACAGCGATAGGTAAGTATGTAGCGTTTGTTTTTTTACTTTTAGGATGGTAACCAGGGTAAACATCGGGTTACTAAGCGCGGCCCTGCGCTTAGTTACCCGATGTTTACCCTGGTTACCAGCGAAGACATCGCTGAATCGGCGTCACACACGCCGATTCAGCGATGTCAGCGGGACCTCAACGATCAAAAAATGGCCCAGGCCATTCCGACACGACCAGCGATCTCACAGCAGGGGCCTGATCGCTGGTACGTGTCACACATAGCGAGATCGCTACTGAGATCGCTGTTGCGTCACAAAACTTGTGACTCAGCAGCGATCTCGCTAGCGATCTCGCTATGTGTGACGGGGCCTTAAGCCGGTTGGGGTATGCACACTTGGCAGCAATATTTAAACAAACAGCAACCGTTTCTCACTTACATAAGTCAATTCCTGGTTTATTATACCACCATAAACCACAGTAGGCCATGTGAACATCACAGAACTGACATATAGCCAATTCAGTTGAGGTTATATTCACACAGTTCAATACCTTACACACGTCAATTCACAATTCCCCAGGCTCTGTGCTGCCTGCTTAACAGATTCTGAGGTTTCCCAGCCTGGCTTCCTATAGGTCCTGTCAGTAGTCCAGACTCTCATTAGCTCCCTGGACTTTTAGGAGCTCCATTTCAAAAACCTGACCTGCACATCCAAACATAGACTGAGTGTGAACAGGTGCTGAACCCAGAGTCGCCAACTCGTATATAGTTAAATAAATAGGGCAGCACACTGCAGCGCCAAAACATGCAAACTTGAAAAAACGAAATTTGAACTGCATTACTGCACTAGAAATATGAAAAATGAGAGCTTTTAGCGCACAAAAATGGCCAATTTTATGTGTACCTCGTAGCCACGTTAAGGCATCTCTCTTATACGAGGTCCTACGCTTGACCTACCTCACTGAGAATAAACGTCTCCATCTGAATGGGTACATGTAGAAACCTCTTCTTGGACTCAAATTCTCTCTCTATGTGGAGGGGTATTGGACCTACTATAATTAAAACACCTGAAGCTAGGAGGCGGGGAGTGCACGATCAGAAGGCTAGAGAATACATTTCAAAAACCTGACCTGCACATCCAAACATAGACTGAGTGTGAACAGGTGCTGAACCCAGAGTCGCCAACTCGTATATAGTTAAATAAATAGGGCAGCACACATGCAGTTCAAATTTCGTTTTTTCAAGTTTGCATGTTTTGGCGCTGCAGTGTGCTGCCCTATTTATTTAACTATATACGAGTTGGCGACTCTGGGTTCAGCACCTGTTCACACTCAGTCTATGTTTGGATGTGCAGGTCAGGTTTTTGAAATGTATTCTCTAGCCTTCTGATCGTGCACTCCCCGCCTCCTAGCTTCAGGTGTTTTAATTATAGTAGGTCCAATACCCCTCCACATAGAGAGAGAATTTGAGTCCAAGAAGAGGTTTCTACATGTACCCATTCAGATGGAGACGTTTATTCTCAGTGAGGTAGGTCAAGCGTAGGACCTCGTATAAGAGAGATGCCTTAACGTGGCTACGAGGTACACATAAAATTGGCCATTTTTGTGCGCTAAAAGCTCTCATTTTTCATATTTCTAGTGCAGTAATGCAGTTCAAATTTCGTTTTTTCAAGTTTGCATGTTTTGGCGCTGCAGTGTGCTGCCCTATTTATTTAACTATATACGAGTTGGCGACTCTGGGTTCAGCACCTGTTCACACTCATTCTATGTTTGGATGTGCAGGTCAGGTTTTTGAAATGTATTCTCTAGCCTTCTGATCGTGCACTCCCCGCCTCCTAGCTTCAGGTGTTTTAATTATAGTAGGTCCAATACCCCTCCACATAGAGAGAATTTGAGTCCAAGAAGAGGTTTCTACATGTACCCATTCAGATGGAGACGTTTATTCTCAGTGAGGTAGGTCAAGCGTAGGACCTCGTATAAGAGAGATGCCTTAACGTGGCTACGAGGTACACATAAAATTGGCCATTTTTGTGCGCTAAAAGCTCTCCTTTTTCATATTTCTAGTGCAGTAATGCAGTTCAAATTTCGTTTTTTCAAGTTTGCATGTTTTGGCGCTGCAGTGTGCTGCCCTATTTATTTAACTATATACGAGTTGGCGACTCTGGGTTCAGCACCTGTTCACACTCAGTCTATGTTTGGATGTGCAGGTCAGGTTTTTGAAATGTATTCTCTAGCCTTCTGATCGTGCACTCCCCGCCTCCTAGCTTCAGGTGTTTTAATTATAGTAGGTCCAATACCCCTCCACATAGAGAGAGAATTTGAGTCCAAGAAGAGGTTTCTACATGTACCCATTCAGATGGAGACGTTTATTCTCAGTGAGGTAGGTCAAGCGTAGGACCTCGTATAAGAGAGATGCCTTAACGTGGCTACGAGGTACACATAAAATTGGCCATTTTTGTGCGCTAAAAGCTCTCATTTTTCATATTTCTAGTGCAGTAATGCAGTTCAAATTTCGTTTTTTCAAGTTTGCATGTTTTGGCGCTGCAGTGTGCTGCCCTATTTATTTAACTATATACGAGTTGGCGACTCTGGGTTCAGCACCCGTTCACACTCAGTCTATGTTTGGATGTGCAGGTCAGGTTTTTGAAATGTATTCTCTAGCCTTCTGATCGTGCACTCCCCGCCTCCTAGCTTCAGGTGTTTTAATTATAGTAGGTCCAATACCCCTCCACATAGAGAGAGAATTTGAGTCCAAGAAGAGGTTTCTACATGTACCCATTCAGATGGAGACGTTTATTCTCAGTGAGGTAGGTCAAGCGTAGGACCTCGTATAAGAGAGATGCCTTAACGTGGCTACGAGGTACACATAAAATTGGCCATTTTTGTGCGCTAAAAGCTCTCATTTTTCATATTTCTAGTGCAGTAATGCAGTTCAAATTTCGTTTTTTCAAGTTTGCATGTTTTGGCGCTGCAGTGTGCTGCCCTATTTATTTAACTATATACGAGTTGGCGACTCTGGGTTCAGCACCTGTTCACACTCAGTCTATGTTTGGATGTGCAGGTCAGGTTTTTGAAATGTATTCCCTAGCCTTCTGATCGTGCACTCCCCGCCTCCTAGCTTCAGGTGTTTTAATTATAGTAGGTCCAATACCCCTCCACATAGAGAGAGAATTTGAGTCCAAGAAGAGGTTTCTACATGTACCCATTCAGATGGAGACGTTTATTCTCAGTGAAGTAGGTCAAGCGTAGGACCTCGTATAAGAGAGATGCCTTAACGTGGCTACGAGGTACACATAAAATTGGCCATTTTTGTGCGCTAAAAGCTCTCATTTTTCATATTTCTAGTGCAGTAATGCAGTTCAAATTTCGTTTTTTCAAGTTTGCATGTTTTGGCGCTGCAGTGTGCTGCCCTATTTATTTAACTATATACGAGTTGGCGACTCTGGGTTCAGCACCTGTTCACACTCAGTCTATGTTTGGATGTGCAGGTCAGGTTTTTGAAATGTATTCTCTAGCCTTCTGATCGTGCACTCCCTGCCTCCTAACTTCAGGTGTTTTAATTATAGTAGGTCCAATACCCCTCCACATAGAGAGAGAATTTGAGTCCAAGAAGAGGTTTCTACATGTACCCATTCAGATGGAGACGTTTATTCTCAGTGAGGTAGGTCAAGCGTAGGACCTCGTATAAGAGAGATGCCTTAACGTGGCTACGAGGTACACATAAAATTGGCCATTTTTGTGCGCTAAAAGCTCTCATTTTTCATATTTCTAGTGCAGTAATGCAGTTCAAATTTCGTTTTTTCAAGTTTGCATGTTTTGGCGCTGCAGTGTGCTGCCCTATTTATTTAACTATATACGAGTTGGCGACTCTGGGTTCAGCACCTGTTCACACTCAGTCTATGTTTGGATGTGCAGGTCAGGTTTTTGAAATGTATTCTCTAGCCTTCTGATCGTGCACTCCCCGCCTCCTAGCTTCAGGTGTTTTAATTATAGTAGGTCCAATACCCCTCCACATAGAGAGAGAATTTGAGTCCAAGAAGAGGTTTCTACATGTACCCATTCAGATGGAGACGTTTATTCTCAGTGAGGTAGGTCAAGCGTAGGACCTCGTATAAGAGAGATGCCTTAACGTGGCTACGAGGTACACATAAAATTGGCCATTTTTGTGCGCTAAAAGCTCTCATTTTTCATATTTCTAGTGCAGTAATGCAGTTCAAATTTCGTTTTAGGAGCTCCAGGCAGCTCCAGTCTCACACATGGCAATTCTTCCCATGTGGTGCAACCAGAAAACATATAGGAACTTTCTGACATCACAGGAGCACACCCCATGGGAGGTATGTGGTTAACCAGACCCACTCATCCCTTTCTGGTTAACCCTTAAATCCAGCCTTTTACTAATATACAGGTTTGTGGGACTACAAAATCCAGCAACCTATCCTGGATTCAGACCTCAGCAGACCTCTGCCTGTGCAATACATACCTGTCTCCCAGTATACAAGTAGTTGGTACATCACAGCTGTACTGAGTAATATTATTTGCCTCTAAAAAGAGCTGCTTTGTATATTATGGTACTGGATGAAATTCTGCCTATCTCTCCCTAATCTCACACTCTGTTACTACACTATTCAATGAAATGCAAACTAGCAGAGATCTGCAGCATGTACTTGCAATGCTAACACCCAGGTCTGCCTGACTTTCCCTCTCCCTCATATTAAATCTCTCCCTATGGTATGTCTACCTAACAGAGAACAAATCTTCACTTTTTGGCACATTCAAAAGATCTTTTTGTTATCGCAAACTCTCCCTATAAACTGCTTTCACTCACCCTACTCTCACACTATTCTATCACTATGCTGTTTCCGGCTGTAACATGTGCAAGATGGAGCCAGCAGGGATTAAATTTCCCCTATCTTGCTGAAAAGGCCAACCAACAACAGTAATGTCACCCCAAAGAACTCACCAGAATTACTGTGAATGGCAAGCAAGCCCAGCATGTTCATTGGCTGCAAATAATTTGCCAAACATGCTGGGCGGGTCACTCACATATACCAAGGCAAATACCAAATTACTAACCAATAGTTTTGAGCATTCCGATACCGCAAGTATCGGGTATCGGCCGATATTTGCGGTATCAGAATTCCGATACCGAGATCCGATACTTTTGTGGTATCGGGTATCGGTATCGGATCCATAGGGATGTGTAAAATAAAGAATTAAAATAAAAAATATTGATATATTCACCTCTCCAGTGGCCCCTGGACATCACGCTGGTAACCGGCAGGCTTCTTTGTTTAAAATGAGAGCCTTTAGGACCTGAGAATGACGTCGCAGCTTCTGATTGGTCGCGTGCCGCTCATGTGACCGCCACGCGACCAATCAGAAGCCGCAACGTCATTCTCATTCACTAAACTCCTAATTCTAGGAATTAAGGACCTGCGAATTACGTCGCGGCTTCTGATTGGTCACGTGGCGGTCACATGAGCGGCACGCGACCAATCAGAAGCCGCAACGTCATTCGCAGGTCCTAAAGGCGCTCATTTTAAACAAAGAAGCCTGCCGGTTACCAGCGTGATGTCCAGGGGCCGCCGGAGAGGTGAATATATCAATATTTTTTATTTTAATTCTTTATTTTACACATCCCTATGGATCCCAGGGCCTGAAGGAGAGTTTCCTCTCCTTCAGACCCTGGAAACCATCAGGATACCTTTCGATACTTGGTGTCCCATTGACTTGTATTGGTATCGGATATCGGTATCGGCGATATCCGATATTTTTCGGGTATCGGCCGATACTATCCGATACCGATACTTTCAAGTATCGGACAGTATCGCTCAACACTACTAACCAAGTAACGAATAGCCCGAATGGGGAACTATTCATGTGAGTAACAAATAGTGCCAAATGTATTTGCTCATCACTAATCGTAACTTTTTTTTATATATAATTTGCTTAAAGTGTCCTCTCTTTTAACAAAAATTCAGTAACAATATAAATGTATGTTGATAGGTAGGTACATGCACAGAAAGTAAGTTGTGGCAGCAGTCATCAGTATTTTTGTGGCCCTCACAGTTGTCATAATCAACTAGTAAAACAGGTGCAAAATATTAAATTTTTTTTCATATTAACATAGTTAGCAAGGCCGAAAAAAGACATTTGTCCATCCAGTTCAGCCTATATTTTATCAGAATAAATCCCCAGATCTACGTCCTTCTACAGAACCTGATAACTGTAAGATACAACACTGTTGCGCTCCAGGAAGACATCCAGGCCTTTCTTGAACCGCTCGACCTAGTTCGCAATCACCACCTCCTCAGGCAATGAATTCCAGATTCTCACTGCCCTAACAGTAAAGAATCCTCTTCTGTGTTAGTGGAAAAACCTTCTCTCCTCCAGACGCCCCCTTGTGACAGTCACCTTGCTTGGTATAAACAGTTTCTCGGAGAGATATTTGTATTGTCCCCTTATATACCGTATATAATCGAGTGTAAGCTGACCCGAGTATAAGCCGACCCCCCTAATTTTGCAACAAAAAACTGGGAAAACTAATTGACTTGAGTATAAGCCTAGGGTGGAAAATGCAGCAGCTACGGGTTAATGTTAAAAATAAAAATAGATACCAATAAAAGTAAAACTAATTGAGGCATCAGTAGGTTATGTGTTTTTGAATATCCATATTGAATCAAGAGCCCCATATAATGCTCCATACAGTTCATTATGGCCCCAAAAGATGCTCCATATACAAATATGTCCCATATAATGCTCCATGCACTTCTTTATGGCCCCATAAGATGCTCCATACAAAAAATGCCCCATATAATGCTCCATGCAGTTCTTTATGGCCCCATAGATGCCCAATATAACGCTCCATGGAGTTATGGCCCCATAGATGCCCCATATAATGCTCCATGCAGTTATAGCCCCATAGATGCCCCATATAATGCTCCATGCAGTTATGGCCCCATATAATGCTCCATGCAGTTATGGCCCCATATAATGCTCCATGCAGTTATGGCCCCATAGATGCCCCATAGACGCTCCATGCAGTTCTTGCCATGCATTGTGCCACATGTAATACTGCTGCTGCACTAAAAAAAGACATACTCACCTCTCGTCGCTGCTCCTCAGCGTCCCGTCTCTCCGCACTGACTGTTCAGGCAGAGGGCGGCGCGCACACTAATACGTCATCGCGCCCTCTAACCTGAACAGTCACAGCAAGAGAATGGGAAGACGAGGTGGCGGTGGAACGTGGAAAGGTGAATAATACTTACCTGCTCCTGGCGCTCCTGACGCAGTCCCTGCATGTCCCACGGTCTTCGGGCACCTGCAGCTTCTTCCTGTAGTGAGCGGTCACATGGTACCGCTCATTACAGTAATGAATTTGTGTCTCCACCCCTACGGGAGTGAAGTCCATATTCATAACCTTAATGAGCGGTACCAGTGACTGATGAACAGGGGAAGAAGCTGCAGGCGCCCGAAGACCGTGTGACATGCAGGGACCGCGTCAGGAGCGCTGGGAGCAGGTGAGTATTTGACTGGCGTCGCTCCCCCCCGCCTTCCATGACTTGAGTATAAGCCAAGAAGGGCACTTTCAGACCATTTTTTGGGGCTGAAAATCTTGGCTTATACTCGAGTATATACGGTACTTATACACGGTTATTAGATCGCCACTCAGTCGCCTTTTTCTAGACAAAATAATCCTAATTTTGCTTATCTCTCTGGGTATTCTAATTCCCCCATCCCATTTATTAATTTTGTTGCCCTCCTTTGTACTCGCTCTAGTTCCATTATATTCTTCCTGAGCATCGGTGCCCAAAACTGTACACAGTACTCCATGTGCGGTCTAACCAGGGATTTGTACAGAGGTAGTATAAAGCTCTCATCACGTGTATCCAGACCTCTTTTAATGCACCCCATGATCCTGTTTGCCTTGGCAGCAGCTGCCAGGCACTGGCTGCTCCAGGTAAGTTTATCATTAACTAGGATCCCCAAGTCCTTCTCCCTGTCAGATTTACCCAGTTCAGTGTATAATGGTGATATTGATTCCTTCTTCCCATGTGTATAACCTTACATTTATCATTGTTAAACCGCATCTTCCACCTTTTGGCCCAAGTTTCCAACTTATCCAGATACATCTGTAGCAGAATATTATCTTCTCTTGTATTGACTGCTTTACATAGTTTTGTATTATCTGCAAATATCAATATTTTACTGTTTAAATCTTCTACCAGAAATAACGTAATATTTGTTGACTTTTTTATTTTCATTATTTTTATTTTGATTATCAGCTCTTTCAACAAAACTTCAACTTAACCCTAAATTGTTGCATTGTAAAGTGGCTAGTCTTAGGTTCATTTAGGTGGATTTGGTCCTCGCTGCTCTC
Source organism: Ranitomeya imitator (assembly GCF_032444005.1). Lineage (NCBI taxonomy): Eukaryota > Metazoa > Chordata > Amphibia > Anura > Dendrobatidae > Ranitomeya > Ranitomeya imitator. Next base: position 383,082,805 of record NC_091284.1, read on the forward strand.
CTTAGCCTAGTCACGTGTTTACTCACGTGATCGTGACGTCACGGAAGGTCCTGCTTCGGCAGAGGACCCAGCGGCTACTCCAGTCCCAAGTGGGGAGCGTGCTTTGAGCGTTCTGCCGCCGGCCGGGGCAGCGCACAGAGCGGCTCCACCTGAAGATCCACACCGGAACTACAGACGCAGCGGATAAAACCCAGAGCGGCTTCATCTGAAGACAAAAACCGCAGTGGACATAGCCTAATAGGACAATTATAGGAAGCTTGCCAGTTTCCTGTATACTACGGACGCAATGGATATGGTTCAGTAAGACCATCACAAGGAGCCGGTTAACTCCACTGACTACTCAAAGGTAACAATTTGTTATATTTACCCACTTGATAACCAAAAACGTTGCTGGTACCTCATGAAATAGGATATTTATCCACACCGCGGTTATGCTCTTGTTATTCTGGTATAGTTACCTATAAAAATTCTTTTTTGGATAACATAGATTGTGTGGTTCAGAGGATTTTTTGTTACTCAGCGCAGGTATTACTTGATTTTTATTTTTATAGATTACGATACAAAAAGGTGGAATTGTATCATTACTTGCTGCCGAGTTTCTTAAGGGTTGAAGCGCTACTGGTCTTTTTATAGAAACACAGTCTTAGGTTCATGCCAGGAAACAAATGTGTGCAGAATGCAGTATGGTCATGGGATGTACGTTTGCTATATTGGACTATTAAAATTGGTAATCAAAAACTAAAAGTCCTTTTAAAAAGATTGACAAAAAAACAAGCAACATCCCTGTGACTTTTTCAAAAAAGAATAGCACAAGAAAAGCTAACTACGGTAAGTTCCTTCACCCAGAGCAAGCACCTGCAACAGGCCACTATATTTAGGTGGCATATACCGGTTTAATATTGCAATATACAAAATATGCAAATAAAAAATAATTTTTTTTCCAACATTTTGTTTAAATTTCATTGTAAGTTTGGTATCACGGTCATTGTTAAGATCTGAAAAATCGTACTGCCAGGTCATTTATTACTACACGAGGGACGCTGTTAAAAAAAATTCATTAAAGAATGCTGGAATTGCATCTTTTCACCTTATAACTTTGAATTTCTTTTCTAGTTTCTCAGTACAATTTATTGTAAAGTGAATGGTGTCTTTCTAAACTATTAACTCACCCTGCAAAAATCTTGTCGCTGTGCACTGGAAAATAAAAAAAGTTGTAGCTCTGGGAAGAAGGGGAGAAAAAAGCAAAGTAAAATGACATATATTCCTTCCAATAAAGAGGTTACCCAACACTTAAAGGGGTTTCCCCATGAACAAACATTCATTTTATTCACAAGATCTTGGAAAGGAAATAAGTGCCACAATAGGAATTGATTAAAAATATTTCCATGTGCTGAGATAATCTTATAAATCTGTCCCTGCTGTGTACTGTGTAATGGCCGTGTCTGACTGTGCAGGAACATGGTCTGATCATACCACCGCTCCTGGGCAGGGGAGGAAGCAAAAGAGCATGGGATCACAGCTGATTCTTTTTGTGCGCTAAAACATTTCATTGTCTTGTTTTTTAACAATGTTTTACCTCACAGAATCAGCTGTAATCCCATGCTGTGCTATCTGTAAACTCTTTTTTGCTTTTTTTTCCCTGCCCAGGAGATGTGGTGCCCATGTTCCTGCACAGTCAGACACAGCTATTACACAGTACATAGCAGATGCACATTTATAAGATTATCTCAGCACAGGAACATTTTTTTAATCACATCCAATTGTGGAACTTACTGTTAATCCAAGATCTAAAAATTAAAATTAACGTTATTCATAGAAAAACCCATTTGAGTACTATAGTGAGGATTGCCTGGCTCACTATATACATTAGAGCCTTTCTGGCAGTTTCTAAAAAGCCCGGCTCGCACATAATGCAGTTTTGTAAAAAAAATAACATAAAAGTTAATGTCAATAATTAAATTGTCACTGACTGTTTATGGCACAAGGATAAATCTTTTTATAAGAAGGTATGACAGTAGTTATTTCAAAAGTTAGTTTATGATTAAGTTATATTTGTCTCTCCTGATTAGTGTTGAGCGATACCGTCCGATACTTGAAAGTTTCGGTATCGGAGAGTATCGGCCGATACCCGAAAAATATCGGATATCGCCGATACCGATATCCGATACCAATACAAGTCAATGGGACATCAAGTATCGGAAGGTATTCTCATGGTTCCCAGGGTCTGAAGGAGAGGAAACTCTCCTTCAGGCCCTGGGATCCATAGGGATGTGTAAAATAAAGAATTAAAATAAAAAATATTGATATATTTACCTCTCCGGCGGCCCCTGAACTCAGCGCGGGTAACCGGCAGGCTTCTTTGTTCAAAATCAGCGCTTTTAGGACCTGAGAATCACGTCCCGGCTTCTGATTGGTCGCGGGCCGCCCATGTGACCGCCACGCGACCAATCACAAGCCGCGACGTCACCGCAAGCTATTAGCGCGCTCATTTTTGAAAAATGAGCGCGTTAATGACTTTCAAAGACGTAGCGGCTTGTGATTGGTCGCGGCCACGCGACCAATCACAAGCCGCGACGTCACCGCAAGCTATTAACGCGCTCATTTTTAAAAATGAGCGCGTTAATGACTTTCAAAGACGTAGCGGCTTGTGATTGGTCGCGTGGCCGCGACCAATCACAAGCCGCTACGTCTTTGAAAGTCATTAACGCGCTCATTTTTCAAAAATGAGCGCGCTAATAGCTTGCGGTGACGTCGCGGCTTGTGATTGGTCGCGTGGCGGTCACATGGGCGGCCCGCGACCAATCAGAAGCCGGGACGTGATTCTCAGGTCCTAAAAGCACTGATTTTGAACAACGAAGCCTGCCGGTTACCCGCGGACTCACCAGGGGCCGCCGGAGAGGTAAATATATCAATATTTTTTATTTTAATTCTTTATTTTACACATCTCTATGTATCCGATACCGATACCCGATACCACAAAAGTATCGGATCTCGGTATCGGAATTCCGATACCGCAAGTATCGGCCGATACCCGATACTTGCGGTATCGGAATGCTCAACACTACTCCTGATACGTCTTATGCTTCAGACATTTTACCATTTATGTAGCGCATCATTGTATGCAATGAAATGTTCATGATCAATGTTTTTTGTAGTGGAAGTTCTCCTGAGCTAAACACAGTATTCCTGATGTGGTCCCGCAATAATTAGTGGGTTCACAATATGGGAATAGTAGAAGCTTAATCTCAAACTTTGCATCCAAGCATCTGACTTGCTTGCTTTGCTGCCTGGGCATTTTTTTAGGTCATTTTGGGGCAAGAAATCATCACCCCTAAATCTTTTTCTTCTGACGTCTTTTCTCAAAGAACGGTTTATATGATACTCAGACAGATGTTTCTTTCACCCTAAAAGCAGTAGTTTACCTTTATAAACATTATATAAATCTATATCTATCCGCGCTGGAAGTACCATGACGCGCAAGCTTAATTGTAAAGAAAACTAGCTAAAGGAAATATCTGTTCTATCCAAAATAAGCAGTGACCTGGTTGGGCAATATTGCAACGTTCAAATCAGCATATGGAATAAAGAAAATGGTTACCGGGTAATAGCAAGTGGTCATCTGTTGATCCGGACTCCCCCAATGTTAATCCGGTGATGGAGAAGAACTTGTGCTTTCTTTAAGGTAAGTGAGTGAGGAGAGGGAGTAAAAAAAGCCTGTCCCGGCCGGTGACAGACCCCGCTACCTCACACACGCGATTACCTGGTCTTCAGCGCCGCACGGCGCCTCCACACCTTTATAAACATTAAACTGCGGTTTGAAGTGTTTTCACGTTCCGATAAATACTTTTCAATATTTTTGAATCCTTCGGGAATATCAAGACGATTCTATTGTGTTATTGGCAAACACAAATCATATCTACCAAGCGTTCTTCTATGTCTCTTACAATCAAGTGAGAAAGATCTATTACCTTAGTTTCTCTATAGAATGCAATCCATTAACACCAACACTATGACATGTACCCTCTACATCTACGAATTCACTGAACGATATAGATATTAAGCCTAAGGCTGGCGTCACACTTGCGAGTGTGATGCGAGAAACCCGTGCGAGTCTCTAATCAATGCCCGGCACTGCCGCCGGCACTCGGGACCAGAGCGTGTGGCTACATGTATTTCTATGCAGCCACACAAACCGGTCTCGAGTGTCAGCGGCAGTGCCGGGTATTGATGCGAGTTTCTCGCAAGTGTGACCCCGGCCTAATGTTCACAAACACATCTATGAATTCTTTTCGTTGCATTGTGTGAAAGTGTACCTACAGTTTCACAAGAAAATTATTATAATGCAGGAAACTGAAGTATACACATTTTTCTAAACCACACAAGCGTTCACGTTAACCCACAGCATGGACCGCCCATCTGTGTTGCATGAGGCACTAAACTTAATAGTTATCACTCTTATGTACAATTTAGAGTGCTGAAGCGAGCACCATAAACTCCTGCAAATAGCCTCTTCAGAACACTGGGTGGCGATTGTGTGCCCCAATACGTCCAAGGTCTTGATGGGGTTAAATATACAGTGGGGCAAAAAAGTATTTAGTCAGTCAGCAATAGTGCAAGTTCCACCACTTAAAAAGATGAGAGGCGTCTGTAATTTACATCATAGGTAGACCTCAACTATGGGAGACAAACTGAGAAAAAATCCAGAAAATCACATTGTCTGTTTTTTTAACATTTTTTTTTGCATATTATGGTGGAAAATAAGTATTTGGTCAGAATCAAACAATCAAGATTTCTGGCTCTCACAGACCTGTAACTTCTTCTTTAAGAGTCTCCTCTTTCCTCCACTCATTACCTGTAGTAATGGCACCTGTTTAAACTTGTTATCAGTATAAAAAGACACCTGTGCACACCCTCAAACAGTCTGACTCCAAACTCCACTATGGTGAAGACCAAAGAGCTGTCAAAGGACACCAGAAACAAAATTGTAGCCCTGCACCAGGCTGGGAAGACTGAATCTGCAATAGCCAACCAGCTTGGAGTGAAGAAATCAACAGTGGGAGCTATAATTAGAAAATGGAAGACATACAAGACCACTGATAATCTCCCTCGATCTGGGGCTCCACGCAAAATCCCACCCCGTGGGGTCAGAATGATCACAAGAACGGTGAGCAAAAATCCTAGAACCACGCGGGGGGACCTAGTGAATGAACTGCAGAGAGCTGGGACCAATGTACCAAGGCCTACCATAAGTAACACACTACGCCACCATGGACTCAGATCCTGCAGTGCCAGACGTGTCCCACTGCTTAAGCCAGTACATGTCCGGGCCCGTCTGAAGTTTGCTAGAAAGCATTTGGATGATCCAGAGGAGTTTTGGGAGAATGTCCTATGGTCTGATGAAACCAAACTGGAACTGTTTGGTAGAAACACAACTTGTCGTGTTTGGAGGAAAAAGAATACTGAGTTGCATCAATCAAACACCATACCTACTGTAAAGCATGGTGGTGGAAACATCATGCTTTGGGGCTGTTTCTCTGCAAAGGGGCCAGGACGACTGATCCGGGTACATGAAAGAATGAATGGGGCCATGTATCGTGAGATTTTGAGTGCAAACCTCCTTCCATCAGCAAGGGCATTGAAGATGAAACGTGGCTGGGTCTTTCAACATGACAATGATCCAAAGCACACCGCCAGGGCAACGAAGGAGTGGCTTCGTAAGAAGCATTTCAAGGTCCTGGAGTGGCCTAGCCAGTCTCCAGATCTCAACCCTATAGAAAACCTTTGGAGGGAGTTGAAAGTCCGTGTTGCCAAGCGAAAAGCCAAAAACATCACTGCTCTAGAGGAGATCTGCATGGAGGAATGGGCCAACATACCAACAACAGTGTGTGGCAACCTTGTGAAGACTTACAGAAAACGTTTGACCTCTGTCATTGCCAACAAAGGATATATTACAAAGTATTGAAATGAAATTTTGTTTCTGACCAAATACTTATTTTCCACCATAATATGCAAATAAAATGTTAAAAAAACATACAATGTGATTTTCTGGATTTTTTTTTTCTCAGTTTGTCTCCCATAGTTGAGGTCTACCTATGATGTAAATTACAGACGCCTCTCATCTTTTTAAGTGGTGGAACTTGCACTATTGCTGACTGACTAAATACTTTTTTGCCCCACTGTAAAATAGCACTGAAGCTAATTTCTAGATCCTTTCATGTTCCTTGTCTACAATTATAATACATTAGATTTGAAATATACTGTATGCTTTTTCCTCCTCAACAGTGATAACATTAGATTGTCAGGCAGAAATAGATTCTTGTCTCTAACAGGGTGAGTTGCAGGGGATGTTTTATGAATCCTGTTGGAGGGGAAAAACATATTTACTATACTATTAAGACATTTTGACTGTACGGAATTTTATTTTTCCTATTCTAAAGAATTATGTCCGCTATGTGATGCATTCTAAAACTTTCTTCCCACTAGAGACCAGCCACGGACTAGTGTCAAGCATTGCCCTCTGTTCTTTGAGCATTTCAGCTTAAACATGTAGGCACAAGCAGTGCCCCCTGGAGGCTTTTATTTAGAGATCTATATAGATGATTATCCATTACACAGACCTAGAGAGAGATCATACCCTGGTGTTAAAATGCATAAAATGCTTTTTATGATTTCATAAATCAAGTTTTATATTTCTTTTGCATAAATATGTTTGCTGTTTTGGCAAAATACACTGTGCCCAGATCATAAATTTGCAGACTAAGTTTATGTATAACTCTTTTATTGACAAACAAATATAAATGAAAGTTTTAACTTGCTATTTGATGAAGTGAAGATGTTCTCAAAGGGTTTTTCATCATATGCTTCATACAAGGCATAAATTCTGCTCTCCACCTGTGTATAACCTTAATATTTCTGTCACTTGTGAGAAAGTGTGGGCAATCTGTTTTACCTAAGTAAAGTGCGGAGTTGATCTGGGTTTCAAGTGTAAATTTGAAGACATGTTGCAAACTTGTATTATTATTTGTAACCTTGTAACATAAATCTGTATTTTTTAAAATCGACATGTTAGAGGTCCATTACTTTGTATTGGAATTTGAAATAAACGATGCGTACACAGCCAGTCACAGTTTAGTGGATTTAATTTAGTTAGCGATTTATAATTATTCTTAGAAAAAAAAATAATTATTTTCTAACATGAAGTTAACTGGTCAATAAGTGTTGTCTTAGGTGATAATTATTGCTAGTCTGCGTGTTATTATTAGCATTTTATTGGCATATTGCTGAAGAAACATATAAAACCATAGCGTATATATTGCAGCATATGATAATTATGCTGACATTTTACTTGTATAAGACATCAAAAAAGCTAAACTGTTGATGACTATGTCAAGATTAGTGATGAGCAAATAGTGAAATATTTAGATTCAGGAAAATCGGCACAAATAATTTCTAGAGCATGTTTCATTACTCATATTATTATTCTGTGTAAGGCGAAAACCTGAAAAAGTGTGTGGAGCATATTAATGCATTGATGTTCCACAATGTCCAAGTGAAGACACAAAAATATACATCAGGCTCCCAGATACATGCTGAGGCCGGAGTCACACTAGGGAGGAATATGGACAAGTGCTGTACGAGAAAAAAATTGCATAGCACTCGGACCAATGTTAATCTATAGGGCAGCTCCCATCCGTTTTTTCTCGCCCGTATTATACGTGCGAGTGAAATCGCAGCATGCCAAGACTTTCCAATACAAGTCTATAGGTGCGAGAGAAAAAATGGACAACACGCAAACCATCCGCATGACTTTTGAGAAATATGCACCAGTGTCCTTTAAAAAGCCGGCAATTCAGTGCGGTGTACAGTAAAATCACACTGACAGTTTACAATAGAATAGATAAAATAGAAATATACACATAGTATAAGTGTGTGTGTGTATATATATATGTATACATACAGTACAGACCAAAAGTTTGGACACACCTTCTCATTTAAAATTTTTTCTGTATTTTCATGACTATGAAAATTGTAAATTCACACTGAAGGCATCAAAACTATGATTTAACACATGTGGAATTATATACTTAACAAAAAAGTGTGAAACAACTGAAATTATGTCTTATATTCTAGGTTCTTGAAAGTAGCCACCTTTTGCGTTGATGACTGCTTTGCACACTCTTGGCATTCTCTTGATGAGCTTCAAGAGGTAAGTCAAAAGATGTGAGCACAGCTACTAGGGTGCACGGGTAGGTTCCCAAACCATATGCATGTAGATATAAAGAACCCGGCACTCAACTTGAATTAAACTTGAGTTTTTTTATTCCGTAGTACGAAAAAACGTTTCGGCCTAGTGTGGCCTTCGTCAGTTACTACAATATTGCAAAAACAATAGATACATCTGTAAGTACATATAATGTGAAACGAAAAATAATAACAGAAACAGAAAATCAGAAAAACAAAGGTATATACAAAGAATGATAAGTACCACCTTCTTTAAAACAGAAGTCTCAAAAGTTTCCCCCTTTGTCGGTGTGTCCAAACATTGAAATTTTTGTTCAACTTGTTACTAATGACTTTGAAAAAATATCTACAATTATTCGGAATGACAATTTGACTACTCCTGAACGGATTGGTCTTAAACGTCTTAAAAAACTTAGTGATGTTGTATTTAAACCCGCCGACAAGGGGGGAAACGTGGTGGTGTGGCCCTGCAAAATGTATGAAAGTGAGGCATACCGGCAACTGAGAGACTCCACGTGCTATAAAAAACTTACGTACAATCCGATGTCTTCATATAGGGATATCCTGGGCAAGATCCTCCAGACAGCGTTGAATAAAGAAATTATCACTCAAGATACACGCAACCTTCTGTGGACCAAAGATCCATCTGTTCCAACCCTATATCTCCTACCAAAAGTCCACAAGGACATCAGAAACCCTCCAGGTAGGCCCATAATTTCTGGGATAGGGGGCCTGACTGAAAATATTGGCAAATATATCGATTCTTTTCTAAAACCACTTGTTGAGACCATTCCCTCTTTTTTGCGGGACACTTCGTATTTCTTGCGTGGAGTGGACTCCATACACATGGACGAGGACATGTTGCTCGTTACGTGTGATGTGGAGTCCCTCTACACAAGTATCCGTCATCAGGATGGCATTAGAGCAACTAACTTTTTTCTCTCTATGACCAAATTTTCTCAAGACGAGAAAGGCTTCCTTTTACAATTGTTGGATTTTTTGCTTACTCATAATTTTTTTGTTTTTAACGGGTCCCTCTACCTGCAGCTCCAGGGGACAGCCATGGGGGCGGTCTGTGCACCCTCCTATGCTAATCTGTTCCCGGGGCTGTGGAAGAGGGACCTGTTCTCGTCGGATCAGGGGTCGTCGATGGACCGGGTTATTCTCTGGGCCCGGTACATCGACGACATTTTCCTGATCTGGCGAGGCTCACCAGTTGATTTGGAGGAGTTTTTTGTTAATTTGAACAGGAATCCTCTTAACATTAGACTCACCTACAAGTACCATGCTTGTCAAATTGAATTTCTTGATGTATTAATTAAGAAGGACAATACTGGTTTACTGCAGACAGACCTGTTTCGGAAGGAGACTGCGGTCAATTCTATTCTACATGCCACATCATCCCATCCAACCCATGTAGTTAGATCAGTCCCGGTTGGTCAATTCCTGAGACTTAGGCGGTTATGCTCATCTGATTGTGATTTTGAAGACCGCGCCAGGGAAATGAGGGAGAGATTCCTTGAACGCGGTTATAGTAAGCGTTCTATCAAACACGCCTATAATCGAGCTAAAAATGCTAATCGCCATGAATTGATGTATGCCAAAACGACTAAGCCAAAAATGGAGTCCCCAAGGATGATAACCAGTTACCACTCCCAGTGGCATAAGATGTATGCAATTATGCAGAAACATTGGTCAGTATTATTGGCTGATAAGATTTTGCGACAATACTTACCCGAAAGACCAGTTGTTACTGCTCGGCGTTGTGATAATTTACAAGATCACTTAGTGAGAAGTTATTACTCTCCTACAAATCAACCCCGACCTTTTGGGATTATAAGTAAAAGAACAACTAGTGGATGCGTACCTTGCGGAAAATGCGTCGCATGCCCAAATATTGAAAAAACAAAAGAATTTCTCTCATCTGACGGACGAATTTTTGCTATTACACATTCGATTAATTGCTTAACACAAAATGTGATTTACCATGCCACTTGTCCGTGTTCTCTTATTTATGTAGGCCTTACCACACGAGCCTTAAAAATTAGAGTCCGAGAACATGTACGTGACATTGTGGCAGCTGCCAATATAGATGACTTGGAACAACTGAAGACAATTCCAAGGCATTTCAAGCAACATCATGCCTGTGATCCATCTAGCTTCAAGGTAAAAGGTATTGATCATATTAAATCCAATCTCAGAGGAGGCAACCTTAGTCGTTTTTTGGCCCAAAGAGAGGCTAAATGGATTTGGAACTTACGTACTCTCCATCCAGATGGACTTAATGAGTCGCTTAGTTTTGCTCCTTTCATTTAGAATCCAACCCCCGTGCAACAAGTTTATTGTTTGTTTTTAATCTTCGGCATCGTTTTTCTCTTTTAATATTGTATTTTTTATTGTTGTTTCTTTTATACTAATGTGTGCTATTTTTACATGTCCTCTAGTATATTCGTGGCAAAATTCTATATATGTGTCTGAGTGACTGCGGTGGACTTTCATTGGAGGGACCGTCGTCCAATTATCTGTGTCTTACAAGACTACATCTCCGTGACAACATGGAAAATTCAAATAGCTTTTATACGTCACATTTGGATAATAATTTCTATTTCTGGTTTTTACGTTTTAGGGTCCGACATATTTTCACGCTTTTTTGGACTTAATCATATTATTGCACTTTAGTAATGTTTATTCGCGTAATGTTATGGACGATCAATGTATGGTTTTTTCATGGATTGTTCTTATCCTATTTTACTCTATGTGTATATATATATAAGTATTTTTACTATTCATGCTGCTTCTTCGATCACTTTGTATATACCATTACACATGCATATATTTGATAGTATGGATTTTTTATCCTCTTTTTTCTCTCTATATATATATTATATTTAGTTCTTTTTACTATTCTTGTTCATTGCTTTTCTTATCACCTTATTACACTAGTACACAATCTTTTGTTTTCTGTTTTTCATTTTTATGTTCACTCGTACTTATTAATATATCATTTTCATGATATTTTTCCTCTGCACTAATATACTCCTTGTCCACTTTTCTGTTTCACATGAATAGGCAGCATGCATCCCTGTTTTACAATATATTTCTTTATATTCAGTACACATATACTATTAATGCGATTTATGTCATTAGCCTACCTGACTCTTATTTATATTTAATATTAGAGATGGCCGGCTTTGTAACTCGGTGGGCTGTGCGCACGCGCATTGGTGTCCCGGGAGGTGTTGCCGGCGACGGCGTCTTTCTCTGGCTGTGGGCAGATGTCATGGGGCGGCTCCCTGCTCGCACTTGTTTGCGCGTTGCTGGGCGCCGCTCTCTGGCATCCCGCCCCCGGTCATGACGCTCTCTCTCCAACGTCACTCTCCTTTGAGATGCCGGGCGCTGTGCGCCGCTAGTTACCACGTGAGTCCGGCGTCTCACTACAAGGTCCATGATCCTCCTTGATCCAACTTCCGGTCGCACAATTCTGACACCGTGTATTTTGATTGGCCACTGTCTGTATAAAAAGGTCATGTTTTTGTTGTGATGCCACTCCCCCTGACGAAGGCACAGCGCCGAAATGCGCATTGGGGTCCTGACATCACCATTTGGATGCTGATTAACTTTATATTTGGTAATTATCTCCTCATGTATACTATCTTTTATTGACCTTTAGGATTCCGGGGATTGTATTATTATGTACTCTTTGTAGCCTTGGCCCTGGTATTTTTTCTTGAGTTCAGTTTATTACTGACCCTAACCCCACAGTTACATATACATCGTTTTAGTCTTTGCATTAGGGGATCGTTGGCCCTGCTTTGTGGGGTTTTTGTACCATTAATCTATTAGCCTTGGCTAGTATTTTTCTATACCCTGGTATACTTAGGTCATGCATTGAGGGATGTATTATTTAATCTGTCACACTTAGTGATTTATCCGCCTATCCATTGGTGATGTCTGTCTGTTTTTCTTGGCTCACTAGTAGCACTGTTGGCTATTTTTAAACTTGTCTGTTTTTATACCATTTAATAAAGGTTGTTTTTTGTTCATTAAATTCGTGTCTTTTTCTATAAGTTTCATCTGACATTCCACGTAGAACGATAATTTATCCATTTATTCGGACACACTTAGATATATATTATATATAACTTATATATATATTTTTATATAATTCTGTTACTATCACATGATATATTTTTTTCGGTGTGTCTTATAGCAAGGATTATCATCTGTTACTGTATTATTTGCTGTGTATTTTCACAAAATTGGATATTCCGTGCAATTATGGATTTCAAGGCCACAAATAATCTCTGGTTATCACAAGTAGCCCAGGTGTTCAGTGAGTCTGGTTGCACGGGGTCAGGGATGTCTAACGATTTGAGCACTCTACAATTTAAAATCCAGCGACTTATGCACAAAAGGACTAAGATTTGGTGGAACAGGGCATTCCTTGAGAATTATGTAAAAAAGAAGTATATCCCACGGGGCCTTCGTATCCAGATTTTTCCATCATTTCCGGTCAATAACGAAGGGTTCATATCCAAATGGAAGGATGTCTGTAGCAAGGGATCCAATCAGCTTATGGAACTGTTAATTGAACTTAATAAGAATTCTATAATAGAAATTGAATCTGAAATTGATGAACTTTTTATTGTATTCAAACGTGATGCTACCCCTGAAATGATTTCTGCCTTTAATACATCTTTAACCAAGAAATCGGAAGAATGGGAGACGCAGATTAAAACATTACAGGCGAAAAAACTCGCTCGGGATACTATGGACTATCAACAAAATAAGGTATACAGGTGGCGACATCGTAATATTAATAGAAGATCAGCATCTATATCATCGGCCTCTTCTATTGGGGAATCCTCTGACAACTCACAATATTCATTTAAACCAATGAACATGAGATTTGGAGGTAACAAACGGAAAGGAAACCATAGGCTACCGGCGAATAAACGTGGGACACCTGAGCCTCATCAGGAACCCAGCAATGGACCAAAGGTAATCAACTTATCCGAACATGTTTTTTCTGATGTTGAAACACAATTGTTGTCTAAAGGGTTGACATTCTCACCCACTAGTAGGTTTGATCCATTTACGGCCATTAAGGACCTTTATATTTTTGCAAGATCACTTATCTTCAAGAAATGGTTCCATAATGAAGACACAAGGCGCACTTTTCCATTACCGGTTGAGCAAGAAGCACTCCAGATTTTGGAAGAACTAAGCAGGGAACACGATCTGCCACCGTTAGGTATAGTACCACCTTCTTTAAAACAGAAGTCTCAAAAGTTTCCCCCTTTGTCGGTGTGTCCAAACATTGAAATTTTTGTTCAACTTGTTACTAATGACTTTGAAAAAATATCTACAATTATTCGGAATGACAATTTGACTACTCCTGAACGGATTGGTCTTAAACGTCTTAAAAAACTTAGTGATGTTGTATTTAAACCCGCCGACAAGGGGGGAATCGTGGTGGTGTGGCCCTGCAAAATGTATGAAAGTGAGGCATACCGGCAACTGAGAGACTCCACGTGCTACAAAAAACTTACGTACAATCCGATGTCTTCATATAGGGATATCCTGGGCAAGATCCTCCAGACAGCGTTGAATAAAGAAATTGTCACTCAAGATACACGCAACCTTCTGTGGACCAAAGATCCATCTGTTCCAACCCTATATCTCCTACCAAAAGTCCACAAGGACATCAGAAACCCTCCAGGTAGGCCCATAAATTCTGGGATAGGGGGCCTGACTGAAAATATTGGCAAATATATCGATTCTTTTCTAAAACCACTTGTTGAGACCATTCCCTCTTTTTTGCGGGACACTTCGGATTTCTTGCGTAGAGTGGACTCCATACACATGGACGAGGACATGTTGCTCGTTACGTGTGATGTGGAGTCCCTCTACACAAGTATCCGTCATCAGGATGGCATTAGAGCAACTAACTTTTTTCTCTCTATGACCAAATTTTCTCAAGACGAGATAGGCTTCCTTTTACAATTGTTGGATTTTTTGCTTACTCATAATTTTTTTGTTTTTAACGGGTCCCTCTACCTGCAGCTCCAGGGGACAGCCATGGGGGCGGCCTGTGCACCCTCCTATGCTAATCTGTTCCCGGGGCTGTGGGAGAGGGACCTGTTCTCGTCGGATCAGGGGTCGTCGATGGACCGGGTTATTCTCTGGGCCCGGTACATCGACGACATTTTCCTGATCTGGCGAGGCTCACCAGTTGATTTGGAGGAGTTTTTTGTTAATTTGAACAGGAATCCTCTTAACATTAGACTCACCTACAAGTACCATGCTTGTCAAATTGAATTTCTTGATGTATTAATTAAGAAGGACAATACTGGTTTACTGCAGACAGACCTGTTTCGGAAGGAGACTGCGGTCAATTCTATTCTACATGCCACATCATCCCATCCAACCCATGTAGTTAGATCAGTCCCGGTTGGTCAATTCCTGAGACTTAGGCGGTTATGCTCGTCTGATTGTGATTTTGAAGACCGCGCCAGGGAAATGAGGGAGAGATTCCTTGAACGCGGTTATAGTAAGCGTTCTATCAAACACGCCTATAATCGAGCTAAAAATGCTAATCGCCATGAATTGATGTATGCCAAAACGACTAAGCCAAAAATGGAGTCCCCAAGGATGATAACCAGTTACCACTCCCAGTGGCATAAGATGTATGCAATTATGCAGAAACATTGGTCAGTATTATTGGCTGATAAGATTTTGCGACAATACTTACCCGAAAGACCAGTTGTTACTGCTCGGCGTTGTGATAATTTACAAGATCACTTAGTGAGAAGTTATTACTCTCCTACAAATCAACCCCGACCTTTTGGGATTATAAGTAAAAGAACAACTAGTGGATGCGTACCTTGCGGAAAATGCGTCGCATGCCCAAATATTGAAAAAACAAAAGAATTTCTCTCATCTGACGGACGAATTTTTGCTATTACACATTTGATTAATTGCTTAACACAAAATGTGATTTACCATGCCACTTGTCCGTGTTCTCTTATTTATGTAGGCCTTACCACACGAGCCTTAAAAATTAGAGTCCGAGAACATGTACGTGACATTGTGGCAGCTGCCAATATAGATGACTTGGAACAACTGAAGACAATTCCAAGGCATTTCAAGCAACATCATGCCTGTGATCCATCTAGCTTCAAGGTAAAAGGTATTGATCATGTTAAATCCAATCTCAGAGGAGGCAACCTTAGTCGTTTTTTGGCCCAAAGAGAGGCTAAATGGATTTGGAACTTACGTACTCTCCATCCAGATGGACTTAATGAGTCGCTTAGTTTTGCTCCTTTCATTTAGAATCCAACCCCCGTGCAACAAGTTTATTGTTTGTTTTTAATCTTCGGCATCGTTTTTCTCTTTTAATATTGTATTTTTTATTGTTGTTTCTTTTATACTAATGTGTGCTATTTTTACATGTCCTCTAGTATATTCGTGGCAAAATTCTATATATGTGTCTGAGTGACTGCGGTGGACTTTCATTGGAGGGACCGTCGTCCAATTATCTGTGTCTTACAAGACTACATCTCCGTGACAACATGGAAAATTCAAATAGCTTTTATACGTCACATTTGGATAATAATTTCTATTTCTGGTTTTTACGTTTTAGGGTCCGACATATTTTCACGCTTTTTTGGACTTAATCATATTATTGCACTTTAGTAATGTTTATTCGCGTAATGTTATGGACGATCAATGTATGGTTTTTTCATGGATTGTTCTTATCCTATTTTACTCTATGTGTATATATATATAAGTATTTTTACTATTCATGCTGCTTCTTCGATCACTTTGTATATACCATTACACATGCATATATTTGATAGTATGGATTTTTTATCCTCTTTTTTCTCTCTATATATATATTATATTTAGTTCTTTTTACTATTCTTGTTCATTGCTTTTCTTATCACCTTATTACACTAGTACACAATCTTTTGTTTTCTGTTTTTCATTTTTATGTTCACTCGTACTTATTAATATATCATTTTCATGATATTTTTCCTCTGCACTAATATACTCCTTGTCCACTTTTCTGTTTCACATGAATAGGCAGCATGCATCCCTGTTTTACAATATATTTCTTTATATTCAGTACACATATACTATTAATGCGATTTATGTCATTAGCCTACCTGACTCTTATTTATATTTAATATTAGAGATGGCCGGCTTTGTAACTCGGTGGGCTGTGCGCACGCGCATTGGTGTCCCGGGAGGTGTTGCCGGCGACGGCGTCTTTCTCTGGCTGTGGGCAGATGTCATGGGGCGGCTCCCTGCTCGCACTTGTTTGCGCGTTGCTGGGCGCCGCTCTCTGGCATCCCGCCCCCGGTCATGACGCTCTCTCTCCAACGTCACTCTCCTTTGAGATGCCGGGCGCTGTGCGCCGCTAGTTACCACGTGAGTCCGGCGTCTCACTACAAGGTCCATGATCCTCCTTGATCCAACTTCCGGTCGCACAATTCTGACACCGTGTATTTTGATTGGCCACTGTCTGTATAAAAAGGTCATGTTTTTGTTGTGATGCCACTCCCCCTGACGAAGGTACAGCGCCGAAATGCGCATTGGGGTCCTGACATCACCATTTGGATGCTGATTAACTTTATATTTGGTAATTATCTCCTCATGTATACTATCTTTTATTGACCTTTAGGATTCCGGGGATTGTATTATTATGTACTCTTTGTAGCCTTGGCCCTGGTATTTTTTCTTGAGTTCAGTTTATTACTGACCCTAACCCCACAGTTACATATACATCGTTTTAGTCTTTGCATTAGGGGATCGTTGGCCCTGCTTTGTGGGGTTTTTGTACCATTAATCTATTAGCCTTGGCTAGTATTTTTCTATACCCTGGTATACTTAGGTCATGCATTGAGGGATGTATTATTTAATCTGTCACACTTAGTGATTTATCCGCCTATCCATTGGTGATGTCTGTCTGTTTTTCTTGGCTCACTAGTAGCACTGTTGGCTATTTTTAAACTTGTCTGTTTTTATACCATTTAATAAAGGTTGTTTTTTGTTCATTAAATTCGTGTCTTTTTCTATAAGTTTCATCTGACATTCCACGTAGAACGATAATTTATCCATTTATTCGGACACACTTAGATATATATTATATATAACTTATATATATATTTTTATATAATTCTGTTACTATCACATGATATATTTTTTTCGGTGTGTCTTATAGCAAGGATTATCATCTGTTACTGTATTATTTGCTGTGTATTTTCACAAAATTGGATATTCCGTGCAATTATGGATTTCAAGGCCACAAATAATCTCTGGTTATCACAAGTAGCCCAGGTGTTCGGTGAGTCTGGTTGCACGGGGTCAGGGATGTCTAACGATTTGAGCACTCTACAATTTAAAATCCAGCGACTTATGCACAAAAGGACTAAGATTTGGTGGAACAGGGCATTCCTTGAGAATTATGTCAAAAAGAAGTATATCCCACGGGGCCTTCGTATCCAGATTTTTCCATCATTTCCGGTCAATAACGAAGGGTTCATATCCAAATGGAAGGATGTCTGTAGCAAGGGATCCAATCAGCTTATGGAACTGTTAATTGAACTTAATAAGAATTCTATAATAGAAATTGAATCTGAAATTGATGAACTTTTTATTGTATTCAAACGTGATGCTACCCCTGAAATGATTTCTGCCTTTAATACATCTTTAACCAAGAAATCGGAAGAATGGGAGACGCAGATTAAAACATTACAGGCGAAAAAACTCGCTCGGGATACTATGGACTATCAACAAAATAAGGTATACAGGTGGCGACATCGTAATATTAATAGAAGATCAGCATCTATATCATCGGCCTCTTCTATTGGGGAATCCTCTGACAACTCACAATATTCATTTAAACCAATGAACATGAGATTTGGAGGTAACAAACGGAAAGGAAACCATAGGCTACCGGCGAATAAACGTGGGACACCTGAGCCTCATCAGGAACCCAGCAATGGACCAAAGGTAATCAACTTATCCGAACATGTTTTTTCTGATGTTGAAACACAATTGTTGTCTAAAGGGTTGACATTCTCACCCACTAGTAGGTTTGATCCATTTACGGCCATTAAGGACCTTTATATTTTTGCAAGATCACTTATCTTCAAGAAATGGTTCCATAATGAAGACACAAGGCGCACTTTTCCATTACCGGTTGAGCAAGAAGCACTCCAGATTTTGGAAGAACTAAGCAGGGAACACGATCTGCCACCGTTAGGTATAGTACCACCTTCTTTAAAACAGAAGTCTCAAAAGTTTCCCCCTTTGTCGGTGTGTCCAAACATTGAAATTTTTGTTCAACTTGTTACTAATGACTTTGAAAAAATATCTACAATTATTCGGAATGACAATTTGACTACTCCTGAACGGATTGGTCTTAAACGTCTTAAAAAACTTAGTGATGTTGTATTTAAACCCGCCGACAAGGGGGGAAACGTGGTGGTGTGGCCCTGCAA
The DNA here is from genome assembly GCF_032444005.1 of Ranitomeya imitator. Classification (NCBI taxonomy): domain Eukaryota; kingdom Metazoa; phylum Chordata; class Amphibia; order Anura; family Dendrobatidae; genus Ranitomeya; species Ranitomeya imitator. Next base: position 383,101,557 of record NC_091284.1, read on the forward strand.
AATGTATGAAAGTGAGGCATACCGGCAACTGAGAGACTCCACGTGCTACAAAAAACTTACGTACAATCCGATGTCTTCATATAGGGATATCCTGGGCAAGATCCTCCAGACAGCGTTGAATAAAGAAATTGTCACTCAAGATACACGCAACCTTCTGTGGACCAAAGATCCATCTGTTCCAACCCTATATCTCCTACCAAAAGTCCACAAGGACATCAGAAACCCTCCAGGTAGGCCCATAAATTCTGGGATAGGGGGCCTGACTGAAAATATTGGCAAATATATCGATTCTTTTCTAAAACCACTTGTTGAGACCATTCCCTCTTTTTTGCGGGACACTTCGGATTTCTTGCGTAGAGTGGACTCCATACACATGGACGAGGACATGTTGCTCGTTACGTGTGATGTGGAGTCCCTCTACACAAGTATCCGTCATCAGGATGGCATTAGAGCAACTAACTTTTTTCTCTCTATGACCAAATTTTCTCAAGACGAGATAGGCTTCCTTTTACAATTGTTGGATTTTTTGCTTACTCATAATTTTTTTGTTTTTAACGGGTCCCTCTACCTGCAGCTCCAGGGGACAGCCATGGGGGCGGCCTGTGCACCCTCCTATGCTAATCTGTTCCCGGGGCTGTGGGAGAGGGACCTGTTCTCGTCGGATCAGGGGTCGTCGATGGACCGGGTTATTCTCTGGGCCCGGTACATCGACGACATTTTCCTGATCTGGCGAGGCTCACCAGTTGATTTGGAGGAGTTTTTTGTTAATTTGAACAGGAATCCTCTTAACATTAGACTCACCTACAAGTACCATGCTTGTCAAATTGAATTTCTTGATGTATTAATTAAGAAGGACAATACTGGTTTACTGCAGACAGACCTGTTTCGGAAGGAGACTGCGGTCAATTCTATTCTACATGCCACATCATCCCATCCAACCCATGTAGTTAGATCAGTCCCGGTTGGTCAATTCCTGAGACTTAGGCGGTTATGCTCGTCTGATTGTGATTTTGAAGACCGCGCCAGGGAAATGAGGGAGAGATTCCTTGAACGCGGTTATAGTAAGCGTTCTATCAAACACGCCTATAATCGAGCTAAAAATGCTAATCGCCATGAATTGATGTATGCCAAAACGACTAAGCCAAAAATGGAGTCCCCAAGGATGATAACCAGTTACCACTCCCAGTGGCATAAGATGTATGCAATTATGCAGAAACATTGGTCAGTATTATTGGCTGATAAGATTTTGCGACAATACTTACCCGAAAGACCAGTTGTTACTGCTCGGCGTTGTGATAATTTACAAGATCACTTAGTGAGAAGTTATTACTCTCCTACAAATCAACCCCGACCTTTTGGGATTATAAGTAAAAGAACAACTAGTGGATGCGTACCTTGCGGAAAATGCGTCGCATGCCCAAATATTGAAAAAACAAAAGAATTTCTCTCATCTGACGGACGAATTTTTGCTATTACACATTCGATTAATTGCTTAACACAAAATGTGATTTACCATGCCACTTGTCCGTGTTCTCTTATTTATGTAGGCCTTACCACACGAGCCTTAAAAATTAGAGTCCGAGAACATGTACGTGACATTGTGGCAGCTGCCAATATAGATGACTTGGAACAACTGAAGACAATTCCAAGGCATTTCAAGCAACATCATGCCTGTGATCCATCTAGCTTCAAGGTAAAAGGTATTGATCATATTAAATCCAATCTCAGAGAAGGCAACCTTAGTCGTTTTTTGGCCCAAAGAGAGGCTAAATGGATTTGGAACTTACGTACTCTCCATCCAGATGGACTTAATGAGTCGCTTAGTTTTGCTCCTTTCATTTAGAATCCAACCCCCGTGCAACAAGTTTATTGTTTGTTTTTAATCTTCGGCATCGTTTTTCTCTTTTAATATTGTATTTTTTATTGTTGTTTCTTTTATACTAATGTGTGCTATTTTTACATGTCCTCTAGTATATTCGTGGCAAAATTCTATATATGTGTCTGAGTGACTGCGGTGGACTTTCATTGGAGGGACCGTCGTCCAATTATCTGTGTCTTACAAGACTACATCTCCGTGACAACATGGAAAATTCAAATAGCTTTTATACGTCACATTTGGATAATAATTTCTATTTCTGGTTTTTACGTTTTAGGGTCCGACATATTTTCACGCTTTTTTGGACTTAATCATATTATTGCACTTTAGTAATGTTTATTCGCGTAATGTTATGGATAGTGTTGAGCATTCCGATACCGCAAGTATCGGGTATCGGCCGATATTTGCAGTATCGGAATTCCGATACTGAATTCCGATACTTCCCGCGTATCGGATACCGGAATCGGAAGTTCCCAGAATTCAAATTGAACGCAGCAGCCAATGAGGAATGAATGAAAGTGTGGGCACATCCTGTTTAGCATGGTGGGCATGTAAGTACTGGCAAGGCTGGGATTGGCTGCTGAAATGATGTCACTCTGCACTATAAAAAAGCGCTGCCGCCATTTTGCGCTCACTCTGCTGTGATTTCAGTTAGGGACAGGACGCTGTGTTCTAACTGAGGGCCAGTCGAGCTAGCTAATTGCTTTATTTTCCTTTCCAAAGGCTAATTTAGCAAAACGCTGTGTGTTCTTCACTGTTCACCTTGCTCTTGCCTTGCAGCGCTGTTTTAACAGCGTTCTGCAAGGTCTCTGTGTGTGTGTGTGTGTGTGCAGCTCACTCTGTAGTCTGTGTGCAGCCATATACCCGGTTGTATTCAGCTCAGGGGGGGTTCACACTGCCTCACACAGTTGTTCTTTTTTGCTCTTAGTGCAGCCTGCTGCACATTTTTTCTCAAATTTCCTATTAGTGTTTTTCCACCAGTCTCCAGCTCTATTGTGGAAAAACACTACATAGGATAACCTAGAGGGGGGTTTTTGGGCCTTGCAGCGCCGTTTACGGCTGTCTGCACGGTCTCCGTGTGAGCCCAGCTCGCCCTGTAGTCTGTGTGCAGCCATAGCCGGTTGGATTCAGCTCAGGGTTCGTTACTGGCTCATACCTTGAGAAAAATTTTCCTTTTTTTCAAATAGTGCAGCCTGTTTAAAATTTGAAAAAAAAAATTCCTATTAGTGTCTTTCCACTCGTATCCAGCTAAATAGTGGAAAAACACTATATAGGATAACCTAGAGGAGGGTTTTTTGGCCTTGCAGCGCCGTTTACGGCTGTCTGCACGGTCTCCGTGTGAGCCCAGCTCGCCCTGTAGTCTGTGTGCAGCCATAGCCGGTTGGATTCAGCTCAGGGTTCGTTACTGGCTCATACCTTGAGAAAAATTTTCCTTTTTTTCAAATAGTGCAGCCTGTTTAAAATTTGAAGAAAAAAAAAATTCCTATTAGTGTCTTTCCACCAGTCTCCAGCTCAATTGTGGAAAAACACTACATAGGATAACCTAGAGGTTTTTTTGGGGGCCTTGCAGCGCCGTTTACGGCTGTCTGCACGGTCTCTGTGTGAGCGCAGCTCGCCCTGTAGTCTGTGTGCAGCCATAGCCGGTTGGATTCAGCTCAGGGTGCGTTACTGCCTCATACCTTGAAAAACAATTTCCTTTTTTTCAAATAGTGCAGCCAGTTTAAAATTTGAAAAAAAAAATTCCTATTAGTGTCTTTCCACTTGTATCCAGCTAAATAGTGGAAAAACACTATATAGGATAACCTAGAGGAGGGTTTCTTGGCCTTGCAGCGCCGTTTACGGCTGTCTGCACGGTCTCCGTGTGATTTAAACTAGCTCTGTAGCCCGATCTGCACCAAAAAAAAGGTTAAGTTCACCAAACACAACTTACACTTGTGTAGGCCACATTTGAAAAATAATAAAGTTTAGTCCACAATTTACAACATTAGTGTTTCTTACACCTGTTAGGAGGAGCATTACAGGAATAAGCACACTAAGGCCTTAGTACTTTTCTGCTTATCTTTATCTGTCAACCAAGATGAAGAGGGCAGGGAGTAAGGCACGTGGGCGTGGGCGCGGAGCAGGGAGAGGAGCAGGGAGAGGACGTGGTGATTCTGTGCCTGCTGCGGGCGCCGGTGACTCGTCGTCACTCAGTTTCAGCAGGGAACAGTCCTTCATGCGCAGCTTTGTCGGAGAGCGCCGTGCACCGCTGCTGCGTGAAGACCAAATTGAAGCCGTTGTCGGGTGGATGGCAGCTAACGCCTCGGCATCGACTTCAGTTAGTGCCACATCCTCTCAGGCACAGAGCACTGGAGAGCAGCCATCTGTCTCTTCACCACCTGCCAAATTGGCCAGGCAGTCAGAGAGCCCAGGACAGGAGCCGTCTCTACTTCTGTTCTCTGAATCTCTTGGCTTGGAAACAGGGGGCCAGCCAAGCAGCATTGGAGAAATGGAAGAAGAGGCAGTGTGCAGTGATGCCCAACACCTTTTTCTCTCTGACTCTGAAGAGGCAGGTGGGCCAGTGCCTCCGGTGACCACAGCGCAGTACGCATCTGATGATGAAACTCAGGTGCCGCTTTCTCGTGCGTACTGTGCTGCTGAGACTACCCAGGAGGAGCAGTTGGTGGCAGAGGGTAGTGGAGATGATGAGGTCCTTGACCCATCGTGGCGTGAGGAACAGGAAGGTGGTGGGAGCAGCTCAGAGGAAGAGCTTCCTCTTACGGGCCAAAGAGGGAGAGGGAGGGGGAAGACTGCGGAGCCTGTAGCCTCCACTTTGGCACCCGTTAGGAGCCTGTCTCTTTCCAAAGCCAAAAAGGGCGCTCCCAAGACTTGCAGTGCCTGGTCCTTTTTTGACACAGTTGCAGATGACATTTGTTTTGTCAAATGCAAGCTGTGTCATCATAAAGTAAAAAGAGGGAAAAATGTCAGCAACCTCAATACCACAAATATGTGGAAACATGTGCGGACCAGGCACGCGGTGGAGTTACAGAAACACACTGAAGATGTAGGCCAACCAACAGCGGCAGCTACCACCTCTTCAGCTCGTGTTGCCTCTTCCTCCAGCTCACGCACAGCTGGTTTGGCTTCCTCCCAGAGACCTTGTGTAATTCCACCCACAGCACCACCTTCCCAGTCATCCTCACACTCCCAGTCTACTCTACAGCCATCGGTAGTACAGGCATGGGAGAAAAGGCGGGCATTCTCGGCCAACCACCCCCGAGCACAGGCTCTGAATGCAGGCATTGCCAAACTGTTGTCCCTGGAAATGCTCTCGTTCAGGCTGGTGGAGACTGACAGCTTCCGTGACTTGATGGCATTGGCAGTCCCACAGTACAAGGTGCCCAGCCGCTTTTACTTCAGCAGGCAGGCTGTCCCTGCCCTGCACAGGCATGTTGAGGCAAACATAAAACATGCGCTACTGAACGCCGTCAGTAGCAAGGTCCACCTCACCACCGATGCGTGGACCAGTCAGCATGGACAGGGGCGATATGTTTCCCTCACTGCCCATTGGGTTAATGTTGTTGAGCCAGGTACAGATCGTGCGAGTGGCGCAGGACGTGTCCTGCCCACTCCAAGGATTGCAGGAATCCAGTCTGTACGCATCGACTCCTCCTCTTACACCAGTTCCTCTGATTCCTCTCTGCAGGATCCGTCACAGTCCACCCCCACATGGACCCGTGAACGTTTACCTATGACCGACATGAGCACAGCCGTGGCCAAACGTCAGCAGGCCGTCTTGAAACTAGTTTCATTGGGGCATCGAAGCCACACAGCGCAGGAGCTCTGGAATGCCATAAAGCAGGAGAGCGATGTGTGGTTACTGCCAGCGAATCTCCAGCCAGGCATGGTAGTGTGTGACAATGGCCGAAATCTGGTGGCAGCTTTGGCCCTTGGCAACCTCACTCACATCCCATGTCTGGCACATGTGCTCAATTTGGTTGTGCAGAGTTTTCTGAGGGACTATCCGGATCTTGATGCCCTGCTGCACAAGGTCCGCCTAGAGTGTGCTCACTTGCGGCGTTCCAGCTTGGCCAGATCCCGCATTGCTGCTCTGCAGCGCCGATTCCGCCTTCCGGAACACCGCATCATATGTGACCTACCTACCCGGTGGAATTCCACGTTACATATGTTGGAGCGGTTGTGTGAGCAGCAGCAAGCAGTTATGGAGTACCAGCTGCATCAGGCGCAAAGAAGTCGCAGTCAGCGCCGATCAGACTTCACAACCACAGAGTGGGCCACTATGAAGGACGTCTGCCAGGTTTTGCGTCCTTTTGATTATTCCACGCGGATGGCAAGTGCAGATGATGCACTAGTCAGCATGACTGTCCCCCTTATCTGCCTGCTTCAGCAAACTTTGCAAGGGTTAAGGGATGATGTGGTGGAAGAGGTGGAGGATGAGGAGTCACCTTTTCCATCAGCTTCTGGAGAGTCAGCGCCACGTGGTTCCTCACAAAGGGGTACGCAGGGGCCAATTTGTGAGGAGGATGAGGAGGAGTCAATGGAGGAGGAAGAGCTCCGTCCAGAGGAGGGAGCGACACAATTGTCCAGTGGTCAGTGTGTACAGCGAGGGTGGGGTGATGACGAGCGGGCAGAGATCATGTCTCAAGCAGGGGACAGCGTTTCTGGGCCGGTTGGCACTCTGCAGCACATGGTGGATTTCATGCTGCAGTGCCTGAGAAACGACCGCCGCATCGACCACATTCTCAACATGCCTGATTATTGGGTGTTCACCCTCCTCGATCCTCGCTACCGGGACAACGTCCAAAACCTCATCCCTGCGTTGACCCGGGAGCGTAAATTGCGGGAGTACCACGACACACTGGTGAATTCCATCATCTTCTCCTGTCCAACTGAGAGGAGTGCTGCTAGTGCTTTACAAAGCAGCTCAGTGCGTCGAGGCAGTGGGGGAGGCTCTGCCCAAAGAGGGAGCAGAAGCAGTGCCTCTGCCCAAGGCAAGCCCAGTATGGCACAACTCTGGCACACTTTTGTGTGCCCGCCCCAAATGTCTACACCATCACCGGCGGCTCCAGTCAGCAGGAGGCAACGGTTCCGTCAGATGGTGACAGACTACATGGCTTGCCCTCTTACTGTACTCCCAGACGGCTCTTCCCCGTTCAAGTTTTGGGTCTCTAAGCTGGATACATGGCCAGAGCTAAGCCAGTATGCATTGGAGGTGCTGGCTTGCCCTGCGGCTAGTGTCTTATCGGAACGTGTCTTTAGTGCCGCAGGTGGTGTACTAACAGACCGTCGCATGCGACTATCCTCCGATAACGTTGACCGGCTTACTTTCCTGAAAATGAACCAGGCCTGGATCTCGCAGGAATTTGCCACTCCTCTGCCTGATTAAGTAATTGGGTGTCATCCAGGTCTCCTGCTGTGTTCATCTTTCTACCACCTGAACTGCTATTCCTGGGCTCCAACACCGCCAGTTGCGGCTCAGAAGTGCAGGCTGCACAGTAAAAACATACGACCCAGTGTTATTGGGTTTCAGTAACGTCAGCTGATCCCCAGCTGTGTAGCCGGCAATGTGTCCTGCGACCGCCACGCTGGCACAACAACCTAAATGTAAGGGAACCTGTCCCCCCCCCCCCCCCGTCGTTTGTTACTGAAAGAGCCATCTTGTGCAGCAGTAATGCTGCACAAGGAAAAGGTAGCTCTTTTTTTTTAGCTCTTTGCACACGCAGAACTTAACACTTATAAAATGTGTTCACTGATACCGTTATACCGTCCCGGAGCTGGGACTTTCCTTCGTAATGTGACGCAGCACAGCCGTCATTCCTACCCCCTTGGTGCCATGCGCTGCCTCCTCAGCGTTGTTTTAAGCTGTCACGGAGCCTGCGCTGTTCTGTTATCCCTTGGGCATGCCCTATTTGCGCTGCCTGTCTTCTGACATAATTTGGTGTCAGGCTGGCTGCGCCTGTGCGGCCGCGGTGCCCGAGATCCCGCCTCGCAGTGTCTTCTGATTGAGTCACACTGCGGGCCTGGGATCCATGGGCATGCGCAGTGCATATCTTCCCCTCGGGCTCTCGCTCATTTCCCTCCGCCTTCTTTAGACTGTGCGCCGTCAGCTGATCCCTAGCATGCCACGGCCGTGACACCGCACAGTCTGAAGAAGAGGGAAGGAGGGGAGTGAGAGTCGAGGTTATGCACTGTGCATGCCCATGGTTCCAAGGCCCGCAGTGGGATTACGTTAGATGAGACTGCGAGGTGGGATCTGGAGCAGCGTGGACGCACAGGCACTGACAGCCTGACACCAAATTATGTCAGAAGACAGGCAGCGCTAATTGGGCATGGCCAAGGGCTAACAGAACAGCGCAGGCTCCGTGGCAGCTTAAAACAACGCTGAGGAGGCAGCGCACGGCATCAAGGGGATAGGAATGACAGCTGTGCTGTGTCCCATTACGAAGGAAATTCGCACCTCCGGAACGGTTTAACGGTATAAAGGGACACATTTTTAGTGTTTACTTCGGTGTTTGCAAGGAGCATAATTAAAAGAGCAACCTTTTCCTTTTGCATCCTTAGTGCTGCACAACATGGCTCTTTCAGCTACAAACGTCTTGGGGGGGGGGGTTAAAGGTTTCCTTTCAACTTGCTCCAATCAGGCTTCGGCCTACACTCTGTTCCTCTGCTCCTCCTGCTGTCCCTGGGCTCTAACACCGCCAGTTGGTGCCTGGAAGTGCTGTGTGCACAGTCAACAGTCGCTCCTCTGTTATTGGGGTTCAGTAACGTCAGCTGATCCCCAGCTGTGTGTGCGGCAATACCTCCAATCTGCTCCTCCTGCTGTCCCTGGGCTCTAACACCGCCAGTTGGTGCCTGGAAGTGCTGTGTGCACAGTCAACAGTCGCTCCTCTGTTATTGGGGTTCAGTAACGTCAGCTGATCCCCAGCTGTGTGTGCGGCAATACCTCCAATCTGCTCCTCCTGCTGTCCCTGGGCTCTAACACCGCCAGTTGGTGCCTGGAAGTGCTGTGTGCACAGTCAACAGTCGCTCCTCTGTTATTGGGGTTCAGTAACGTCAGCTGATCCCCAGCTGTGTGTGCGGCAATACCTCCAATCTGCTCCTCCTGCTGTCCCTGGGCTCTAACACCGCCAGTTGGTGCCTGGAAGTGCTGTGTGCACAGTCAACAGTCGCTCCTCTGTTATTGGGGTTCAGTAACGTCAGCTGATCCCCAGCTGTGTATCCGGCAACGTGTCATGCGACCGCCACGCTGGCACAACTAAAATGTAAGGGGACCTGTCCCCCCCCCCCCCCCTAGGCGTTTGTTACTGAAAGAGCCACCATGTGCAGCACTAATACTGCACAAGGGAAAGGTCGCTCTTGAAATTATGCTCCTTGCAAACGCTGAACTACACACTCATGTAATGTGTCCCCTCACACCGTCCAACCGTCCCGGAGGTGGGACTTTCCTTTGTAATGTGACGCAGCACAGCCGTCATTGCTACCCCCTTGGCACCGTGCGCTGCCTCCTTAGCGTTGTTTGATTCCGTCATGGACCCTGCGCTGTTATGTTATCCCTTGGCCATGCACAGTTTGCGCTGCCCGTCCTCTGACATCATTTGTTGTCGTCCTGGCTGCGCCTGTGCGTCCACGCTGCCCGAAATCACACCTCGCAGTGTCGTCTAATGTGATCCCACAGTGGGCCTGGTATCCATGGCCATGCGCAGTGCATATACTAGCCTCTCACTCCCCTTCTTCACGCTTCTTCAGACTAGGCGGCGTCAGCTGATCCCTAATAGCATGCCACGGCCGTGACGCCGCACAGTCTGAAGAAGCAGGAAGGAGGTGAGTGAGAGGCGATGATATGCACTGCGCATGCCCATGGATCCCTGGCCCGCAGTGGGACTACATTAGATGACACTGCAAGGTTGGATCTCGGGCAGCTTGGACGCACAGGCACTGCCAGCCTGACACCTACATGATGTCAGAAGACGGGCACCGCTAACTGTGCATGGCCAAGGGATAACATTACAGTGCGGGCTCCGTGACAGAACCAAACAACGTTGAGGAGGTGGTGCCCGGCACCAAGGGGGTTGGAATGACGGCTGTGCTGTGTCACATTACAAAGGAAAGTCCCACTTCCGGGATGGTTTGACGGTGTGAGGGGACACATTATATGAGTGTGTACTTCAGCGTTTGCAAGGAGCATAATTTTCGGAGCCACCATTTTCCATGTGCAGTATTACTGCTGTACAAGATGGCTCTTTCAGCAACAAATGCCTGGGGGGGGGGGGGTTAAAGGTTCCCTTTCAACTTGCTCCACTGCAGGCTTCGGCCTACACTCTGCTCCTCTTTGATTCCCTGGGTTTCAACACTGTCAGTTGCCACCTGGAAGTGTTGTCTACACAGAAAAAAACACTAGGTGATGTGTCAGTGGGGTTCAGCACCGCCAGCTGTTCCCCTGCTGTGTAGTCGGCAACGTGTCCAGCACAAGCCACGCTGGCACAACAGAACAAAAGCTGCCACCAGTGCAGGCTTCGGCCTACACTCTGCTCCTCTCCTCCTCCTGCTGACCCTGGGCTCAAACACCGCTAGTTTTTGCCCGGAAGTGCTAGCTGCACAGAGAAAAACACCAGCCAATGTGTTAGTGGGGTTCAGCAACGCCAGCTGTTCCCCTGCTGTGTAGCCGGCAACGTGACCTGCAAACGCCATGCAGGCACAGGAACTGAAATTAAAAGGGAACCTGGCCCCACCCCCCCAGGTGTTTCTATGTATAACAGCCACCTAGTACAGCAGTACTGCTGCATTTGTACAAGGTGGCTGACTTTTTCTCCTTGCCCACGTGGAACTCAACACGTACAAAATGTGTCTCATTGAGACCATTCCACTGTCCCTGAGGTGTGACTTTCCTTTGTAATGATACGCAGCACCCCCCTTGGTAGCGTTTCCCGTCTTTTGTCATCATGGTTAGCTGGCTGCGCCTGTGCATCCGCCCTGCTAGAAACAACGCCCCTCGTTGTCATATTTATTTTGTCAGCGAGGGTGTGGTTTATGGGCACGAGCAGTGCATATGTTCGCCTGTCTTAACTCATCTCCTTCCGCCTTCTTCAGACTGTGCGGCCTCCTGGCCGTGGTAGGCGATAAGGGATCAGCTGAGGCCGCCCAGTCTGGAGCAGGTGTAAGGACATGTGTAAGCGGCAAACCTATTTACTGCACAAGGCCACGAATCCCAGCCACGCAGTGTGATTTTTTGAAAACACACTGTGGGTCTGGGATTCATGTCCATCGCTAACCGCAACGGCCGACATGAAATGAGGTCAGAAGACAGGAAGCGCTCACAGCGCATGGCCAAGGGATCACAATAGCGCAGACTCCTGTACAGCAAATAACAACGCTCAGGAATCTGCGCCCAGTACCTAGGTGCAAATTTTGACACCTGTGCTGCGTCTCGTTAAAAAGACAAGTCACGCCTCCACAACTGTTTGACAGTATAATGGGCTAAATAGTGTACGTGTTTTAGTCAGCGTGTGCAAGGAGCAAAACAAATAGAGCAACCTTTTACTTGTGCAGCATTAATGCTGCACAAGGTGTGGCTCTTGTACCTTGCAACACCTGAGGGGGGGGTTAAAGGTAACCTTTGAAATTGGTTCAACTAGGCTTCGGCCTACACTCTGCTCCTCTACTCCTCCTGCTGACCCTGGGCTCAAACACCGCTAGTTTTTGCCCGGAAATGCTAGCTGCACAGAGAAAAACACCAGCCAATGTGTTAGTGGGGTTCAGCACCGCCAGCTGTTCCCCTGCTGTGTAGTCGGCAACGTGTCCAGCACAAGCCACGCTGGCACAACAGAACAAAAGCTGCCACCAGTGCAGGCTTCGGCCTACACTTTGCTCCTCTCCTCCTCCTGCTGACCCTGGGCTCAAACAACGCCAGTTTCTGCCCGGACATGCTAGCTGCACAGAGAAAAACACCAGCCAATGTGTTAGTGGGGTTCAGCACCGCCTGCTGTTCCCCCGCTGTGTAGCCGGCATCGTGTCCAGCACAAGCCACGCTGGCACAACCGACCAAAAGCTGCCACCAGTGCAGGCTTCGGCCTACACTTTGCTCCTCTCCTCCTCCTCCTGCTGACCCTGGGCTCTAACACCGCTAGTTTTTGCCCGGACATGCAATCTGCACAGAGAAAAACACCAGTCAATGTGTCAGTGGGGTTCAGCAACGCCAGCTGTTCCCCTGCTGTGTAGCTTGCAACGTGACCTGCAAACGCCACGCAGGCACATGAACTGAAATTGAAGGGAGCCTGCCCCCCACCCACAGGTGTTTCTATGTATATCAGCCACCTTGTACAGCAGTACTGCTGCATTTGTACGAGGTGGCTGACTTTTTCTCCTTGCCCACGTGGAACTCAACACGTACAAAATGTGTCTCATTAGAGACCATTACAATGTCTGTCCCTGAGGTGTGACTTTCCTTTGTAATGACACGCAGCACCACCCTTGTTAGCGCTGCCCGTCTTTTGACATCATTGGTTAGCTGGCTGCGCCTGTGCATCTCCCCTGCTCGAAACAACGGCCCTCGGTGTCTTATTTTTTTGGACAGCGAGGGTGTGATTGATGGGCATGTGCAGTGCATATGTTTGCCTGTGTTCACTCATCTCCTTCCGCCTTCTTCAGACTGGGTGTCCTCATGGCCGCGGCAGGCGATAAGGGATCAGATGAGGCCGCCCAGTCTGAAGCAGGTGTAAGGACATGTGTGAGCGGCAAACATATTTAGTGCACCAGGGCACGAATCCCAGCACCGCAGTGTGATTTTTTAAAAACACACTGTGGGTCTGGGATTCATGTCCATCGCTAACCGCAACGGCCGACATGAAATGAGGTCAGAAGACAGGAAGCGCTCACAGCGCATGGCCAAGGGATCACAATAGCGCAGACTCCTGTACAGCAAATAACAACGCTCAGGAATCTGCGCCCAGTACCTAGGTGCAAATTTTGACACCTGTGCTGCGTCTCGTTAAAAAGACAAGTCACGCCTCCACAACTGTTTGACAGTATAATGGGCTAAATAGTGTACGTGTTTTAGTCAGCGTGTGCAAGGAGCAAAACAAATAGAGCAACCTTTTACTTGTGCAGCATTAATGCTGCACAAGGTGTGGCTCTTGTACCTTGCAACACCTGAGGGGGGGGTTAAAGGTAACCTTTGAAATTGGTTCAACTAGGCTTCGGCCTACACTCTGCTCCTCTACTCCTCCTGCTGACCCTGGGCTCAAACACCGCTAGTTTTTGCCCGGAAATGCTAGCTGCACAGAGAAAAACACCAGCCAATGTGTTAGTGGGGTTCAGCACCGCCTGCTGTTCCCCCGCTGTGTAGCCGGCATCGTGTCCAGCACAAGCCACGCTGGCACAACCGACCAAAAGCTGCCACCAGTGCAGGCTTCGGCCTACACTTTGCTCCTCTCCTCCTCCTCCTGCTGACCCTGGGCTCTAACACCGCTAGTTTTTGCCCGGACATGCAATCTGCACAGAGAAAAACACCAGTCAATGTGTCAGTGGGGTTCAGCAACGCCAGCTGTTCCCCTGCTGTGTAGCTTGCAACGTGACCTGCAAACGCCACGCAGGCACATGAACTGAAATTGAAGGGAGCCTGCCCCCCACCCACAGGTGTTTCTATGTATATCAGCCACCTTGTACAGCAGTACTGCTGCATTTGTACGAGGTGGCTGACTTTTTCTCCTTGCCCACGTGGAACTCAACACGTACAAAATGTGTCTCATTAGAGACCATTACAATGTCCCTGAGGTGTGACTTTCCTTTGTAATGACACGCAGCACCACCCTTGTTAGCGCTGCCCGTCTTTTGACATCATTGGTTAGCTGGCTGCGCCTGTGCATCTCCCCTGCTCGAAACAACGGCCCTCGGTGTCTTATTTTTTTGGACAGCGAGGGTGTGATTGATGGGCATGTGCAGTGCATATGTTTGCCTGTGTTCACTCATCTCCTTCCGCCTTCTTCAGACTGGGTGTCCTCATGGCCGCGGCAGGCGATAAGGGATCAGATGAGGCCGCCCAGTCTGAAGCAGGTGTAAGGACATGTGTGAGCGGCAAACATATTTAGTGCACCAGGGCACAAATCCCAGCACCGCAGTGTGATTTTTTAAAAACACACTGTGGGTCTGGGATTCATGTCCATCGCTAACCGCAACGGCCGACATGAAATGAGGTCAGAAGACAGGAAGCGCTCACAGCGCATGGCCAAGGGATCACAATAGCGCAGACTCCTGTACAGCAAATAACAACGCTCAGGAATCTGCGCCCAGTACCTAGGTGCAAATTTTGACACCTGTGCTGCGTCTCGTTAAAAAGACAAGTCACGCCTCCACAACTGTTTGACAGTATAATGGGCTAAATAGTGTACGTGTTTTAGTCAGCGTGTGCAAGGAGCAAAACAAATAGAGCAACCTTTTACTTGTGCAGCATTAATGCTGCACAAGGTGTGGCTCTTGTACCTTGCAACACCTGAGGGGGGGGTTAAAGGTAACCTTTGAAATTGGTTCAACTAGGCTTCGGCCTACACTCTGCTCCTCTACTCCTCCTGCTGACCCTGGGCTCAAACACCGCTAGTTTTTGCCCGGAAATGCTAGCTGCACAGAGAAAAACACCAGCCAATGTGTTAGTGGGGTTCAGCACCGCCAGCTGTTCCCCTGCTGTGTAGTCGGCAACGTGTCCAGCACAAGCCACGCTGGCACAACAGTACAAAAGCTGCCACCAGTGCAGGCTTCGGCCTACACTTTGCTCCTCTCCTCCTCCTGCTGACCCTGGGCTCAAACAACGCCAGTTTCTGCCCGGACATGCTAGCTGCACAGAGAAAAACACCAGCCAATGTGTTAGTGGGGTTCAGCACCGCCAGCTGTTCCCCCGCTGTGTAGCCGGCATCGTGTCCAGCACAAGCCACGCTGGCACAACCGACCAAAAGCTGCCACCAGTGCAGGCTTCGGCCTACACTTTGCTCCTCTCCTCCTCCTCCTGCTGACCCTGGGCTCTAACACCGCTAGTTTTTGCCCGGACATGCAATCTGCACAGAGAAAAACACCAGTCAATGTGTCAGTGGGGTTCAGCAACGCCAGCTGTTCCCCTGCTGTGTAGCTTGCAACGTGACCTGCAAACGCCACGCAGGCACATGAACTGAAATTGAAGGGAGCCTGCCCCCCACCCCCCCAGGTGTTTCTATGTATAACAGCCACCTTGTACAGCAGTACTGCTGCATTTGTACAAGGTGGCTGACTTTTTCTCCTTGCACACGTGGAACTCAACAAGTACAAAATGTGTCTCATTACAGACCATTACAATGTCCCTGAGGTGTGACTTTCCTTTTTAATGACACGCAGCACCCCCATTGTTAGCGCTGCCCGTCTCCTGACATCATTGGTTGGCTGGCTGTGCCTGTGCGTCCCCCCTGCCCGACACAACGCCCCCCGTTGTCTCATATATTTTGACTGCGAGGGTGTGATTGATGGGCACGAGCAGTGCATATGTTCCCCTGTTTTCACTCCCCTCCTTCCGCCTTCTTCTGACTGTGCGGCCTCATGGCCGCGGCATGCGATAAGGGATCAGCTGAGGCCGCCCAGTCTGAAGCAGGTGTAAGGACATGTGTGAGCGGCGAACATATTTACTGCACAAGGCCACGAATCCCAGCACCGCAGTGTGACTTTAGGAAAAGCCACTGTGGGTCTGGGATTTATGGCCATCGTTAACCGCACCGGCCAACATGAAATGAGGTCATGAGACGGCCTGCACTAACAGGGTATTGCCAAGGGATAACACAAGAGCGCAGTTTCCTGTACTGCAAATAACAACGGTAAGGAATCTGCGCACAGCACCTAGGTGTAAATTTGTACACCTGTGCTGCGTCTCCTTAAAAAGAATAGTAGTCACGCCTCCACTACTGTTTGACAGTATAATGGGCTAAATAGTGTACGTGTTTAATTCAGCGTGTGCAAGGAGCAAAATTAAATAGAGCAACCTTTGACTTGTGCATCAATAATGCTGTTCAAGGTGTGGCTCTTGTACCTTGCAACACCTGAGGGGGGGGTTAAAGGTAACCTTTGAAATTGGTTCAACTAGGCTTTGGCCAACACTCTGCTCCTCTACTCCTCCTGCTGACCCTGGGCTCAAACACCGCTAGTTTTTGCCCGGAAATGCTAGCTGCACAGAGAAAAACACCAGCCAATGTGTTAGTGGGGTTCAGCACCGCCAGCTGTTCCCCTGCTGTGTAGTCGGCAACGTGTCCAGCACAAGCCACGCTGGCACAACAGAACAAAAGCTGCCACCAGTGCAGGCTTCGGCCTACACTTTGCTCCTCTCCTCTTCCTGCTGACCCTGGGCTCAAACAACGCCAGTTTCTGCCCGGACATGCTAGCTGCACAGAGAAAAACACCAGCCAATGTGTTAGTGGGGTTCAGCACCGCCAGCTGTTCCCCTGCTGTGCAGCTTGCAACGTGACCTGCAAACGCCACGCAGGCACATGAACTGAAATTGAAGGGAGCCTGCCCCCCACCCCCAGGTGTTTCTATGTATAACAGCCACCTTGTACAGCAGTACTGCTGCATTTGTACAAGGTGGCTGACGTTTTCTCCTTGCCCACGTGGAACTCAACACGTACAAAATGTGTCTCTTTGAGACCATTCCACTGTCCCTGAGGTGTGACTTTCCTTTCTAATGATACGCAGCACCCCCCTTGGTAGCGCTTCCCGTCTTCTGACATCATTGGTTGGCTACTTGCGCCTGTTCGTCCGCCCTGCCTGAATAAAATGCTCCTCGTTGTCTTAATTATTTTGACTGCGAGGGTGTGATTGATGGGCACGAGCAGTGCATATCTTCGCCTGTCTTAACTCATCTCCTTCCGCCTTCTTCAGACTGTGCAGCCTCATGGCCGCGGCATGCGAGAAGGGATCAGCAGAGGCCGCCCAGTCTGAAGCAGGTGTAAGGACGTGTGTGAGCGGCCAAAATATTTACTGCTCAAGGCCACGAATCCCAGCACCGCAGTGTGGCTTTATGAAAAGACACTGTGGGTCTGGGATTTATGGCCATCGTTAACCGCACCGGCCAACATGAAATGAGGTCATAAGATGGGCAGCGCTAACAGGGCATTGCCAAGGGATAACACAAGAGCGCAGACTCCTGTACAGCAAATAACAACGCTCAGGAAGCTGCGCCAAGCACCAAGGCGTTATTTTGGACACCTGTGCTGCGTCTCATCAAAAAACCAAGTCACGCATCCACTACAGTTTGACTGTAGAATGGGGTAAATTGTGTATGTCTTTCATTCAGCGTGTGCAAGTAGACAAATTAATAGAGCAACCTTTCACTTGTGCAGCATTAATACTGCACAAGGTGTGTCTCTTGTACTTTGTAACACCTGAGGGGGGGGTTAAAGGTTTCCTTTGAAATTGGTTCAACTAGGCTTCGGCCTACACTCTGCTCCTCTCCTCCTCCTCCTGCTTCAACACGGGCTCTAACATCGCAAGTTTTTGCCCGCAAGTGCTAGCTGCACAGATAAAAACACACGCCATTGTGTTAGTGGGGTTCAGCAACGCCAGCTGTTCCCCCAGTGTGTAGCCGGCAAAGTGTCCTGCAAACGCAACGCAGACACAAAGCTGCCTCCAGTGCAGGCTTCGGCCTACACTCATCTCCCCCTGCTTACCCTTTGCTCCAACACCGCTAGTTGGGGCTCTAGGAAGACAATCTTTAATAGGCAAGGCAACGCATCCGGGTTCCAGCACCGCCAGCTGGTTCTCGGCAGTGTTCTTGTCACAGGTACTCCCTCGTGCCAAGCCTGGTTTCAGCACCGTCAGCTGTTTCCGGGTTGTGTCAACTTCACTGAGACGCCTATGCTTGCCCCGTCGTGGGGCGGTCGAGTTAGCCAACTCCAGGGTGCCTCCAGTTTAGGAGCTTCCTATGTGGGCTGCGTGAACTGGTAGTCAAGGCTGGTTCTGTAGTGCCAGTAGGCCCAGCTCCCCCTGTAGGACTGTTGGGGTTCGGTAACTGCGGCTGCCTCGCGGCCTAGCTGTTCTCTCCTCTCCTGTGGGCCTTGGGGTCCACCACCTGGTTCCAGCACCGTCAGCTGGTTCCGGGCCGAGCCTTTGGCTAAGGTGCCTCCTCCTGGGTATCCGAGTTCCGCCAACGCCAGGCGGTCCTTGGTAGTGCTTTTAAGCGCGGGCACCTACAGCTTAGTAACCGGGTTCCAGCACCGTCAGCTGGTCCTCGGTCGTGCCATTGGCTCTTGCACACTGGGGCAACGCATCCGGGTTCCAGCACCGCCAGCTGGTTCTCGGCAGTGTTCTTGTCACAGGTACTCCCTCGTGCCAAGCCTGGTTTCAGCACCGTCAGCTGTTTCCGGGTTGTGTCAACTTCACTGAGACGCCTATGCTTGCCCCGTCGTGGGGCGGTCGAGTTAGCCAACTCCAGGGTGCCTCCAGTTTAGGAGCTTCCTATGTGGGCTGCGTGAACTGGTAGTCAAGGCTGGTTCTGTAGTGCCAGTAGGCCCAGCTCCCCCTGTAGGACTGTTGGGGTTCGGTAACTGCGGCTGCCTCGCGGCCTAGCTGTTCTCTCCTCTCCTGTGGGCCTTGGGGTCCACCACCTGGTTCCAGCACCGTCAGCTGGTTCCGGGCCGAGCCTTTGGCTAAGGTGCCTCCTCCTGGGTATCCGAGTTCCGCCAACGCCAGGCGGTCCTTGGTAGTGCTTTTAAGCGCGGGCACCTACAGCTTAGTAACCGGGTTCCAGCACCGTCAGCTGGTCCTCGGTCGTGCCATTGGCTCTTGCACACTGGGGCAACGCATCCGGGTTCCAGCACCGCCAGCTGGTTCTCGGCAGTGTTCTTGTCACAGGTACTCCCTCGTGCCAAGCCTGGTTTCAGCACCGTCAGCTGTTTCCGGGTTGTGTCAACTTCACTGAGACGCCTATGCTTGCCCCGTCGTGGGGCGGTCGAGTTAGCCAACTCCAGGGTGCCTCCAGTTTAGGAGCTTCCTATGTGGGCTGCGTGAACTGGTAGTCAAGGCTGGTTCTGTAGTGCCAGTAGGCCCAGCTCCCCCTGTAGGACTGTTGGGGTTCGGTAACTGCGGCTGCCTCGCGGCCTAGCTGTTCTCTCCTCTCCTGTGGGCCTTGGGGTCCACCACCTGGTTCCAGCACCGTCAGCTGGTTCCGGGCCGAGCCTTTGGCTTAGGTGCCTCCTCCTGGGTTTCCGAGTTCCGCCAACGCCAGGCGGTCCTTGGTAGTGCTTTTAAGCGCGGGCACCTACAGCTTAGTAACCGGGTTCCAGCACCGTCAGCTGGTCCTCGGTCGTGCCATTGGCTCTTGCACACTGGGGCAACGCATCCGGGTTCCAGCACCGCCAGCTGGTTCTCGGCAGTGTTCTTGTCACAGGTACTCCCTCGTGCCAAGCCTGGTTTCAGCACCGTCAGCTGTTTCCGGGTTGTGTCAACTTCACTGAGACGCCTATGCTTGCCCCGTCGTGGGGCGGTCGAGTTAGCCAACTCCAGGGTGCCTCCAGTTTAGGAGCTTCCTATGTGGGCTGCGTGAACTGGTAGTCAAGGCTGGTTCTGTAGTGCCAGTAGGCCCAGCTCCCCCTGTAGGACTGTTGGGGTTCGGTAACTGCGGCTGCCTCGCGGCCTAGCTGTTCTCTCCTCTCCTGTGGGCCTTGGGGTCCACCACCTGGTTCCAGCACCGTCAGCTGGTTCCGGGCCGAGCCTTTGGCTAAGGTGCCTCCTCCTGGGTATCCGAGTTCCGCCAACGCCAGGCGGTCCTTGGTAGTGCTTTTAAGCGCGGGCACCTACAGCTTAGTAACCGGGTTCCAGCACCGTCAGCTGGTCCTCGGTCGTGCCATTGGCTCTTGCACACTGGGGCAACGCATCCGGGTTCCAGCACCGCCAGCTGGTTCTCGGCAGTGTTCTTGTCACAGGTACTCCCTCGTGCCAAGCCTGGTTTCAGCACCGTCAGCTGTTTCCGGGTTGTGTCAACTTCACTGAGACGCCTATGCTTGCCCCGTCGTGGGGCGGTCGAGTTAGCCAACTCCAGGGTGCCTCCAGTTTAGGAGCTTCCTATGTGGGCTGCGTGAACTGGTAGTCAAGGCTGGTTCTGTAGTGCCAGTAGGCCCAGCTCCCCCTGTAGGACTGTTGGGGTTCGGTAACTGCGGCTGCCTCGCGGCCTAGCTGTTCTCTCCTCTCCTGTGGGCCTTGGGGTCCACCACCTGGTTCCAGCACCGTCAGCTGGTTCCGGGCCGAGCCTTTGGCTTAGGTGCCTCCTCCTGGGTTTCCGAGTTCCGCCAACGCCAGGCGGTCCTTGGTAGTGCTTTTAAGCGCGGGCACCTACAGCTTAGTAACCGGGTTCCAGCACCGTCAGCTGGTCCTCGGTCGTGCCATTGGCTCTTGCACACTGGGGCAACGCATCCGGGTTCCAGCACCGCCAGCTGGTTCTCGGCAGTGTTCTTGTCACAGGTACTCCCTCGTGCCAAGCCTGGTTTCAGCACCGTCAGCTGTTTCCGGGTTGTGTCAACTTCACTGAGACGCCTATGCTTGCCCCGTCGTGGGGCGGTCGAGTTAGCCAACTCCAGGGTGCCTCCAGTTTAGGAGCTTCCTATGTGGGCTGCGTGAACTGGTAGTCAAGGCTGGTTCTGTAGTGCCAGTAGGCCCAGCTCCCCCTGTAGGACTGTTGGGGTTCGGTAACTGCGGCTGCCTCGCGGCCTAGCTGTTCTCTCCTCTCCTGTGGGCCTTGGGGTCCACCACCTGGTTCCAGCACCGTCAGCTGGTTCCGGGCCGAGCCTTTGGCTTAGGTGCCTCCTCCTGGGTTTCCGAGTTCCGCCAACGCCAGGCGGTCCTTGGTAGTGCTTTTAAGCGCGGGCACCTACAGCTTAGTAACCGGGTTCCAGCACCGTCAGCTGGTCCTCGGTCGTGCCATTGGCTCTTGCACACTGGGGCAACGCATCCGGGTTCCAGCACCGCCAGCTGGTTCTCGGCAGTGTTCTTGTCACAGGTACTCCCTCGTGCCAAGCCTGGTTTCAGCACCGTCAGCTGTTTCCGGGTTGTGTCAACTTCACTGAGACGCCTATGCTTGCCCCGTCGTGGGGCGGTCGAGTTAGCCAACTCCAGGGTGCCTCCAGTTTAGGAGCTTCCTATGTGGGCTGCGTGAACTGGTAGTCAAGGCTGGTTCTGTAGTGCCAGTAGGCCCAGCTCCCCCTGTAGGACTGTTGGGGTTCGGTAACTGCGGCTGCCTCGCGGCCTAGCTGTTCTCTCCTCTCCTGTGGGCCTTGGGGTCCACCACCTGGTTCCAGCACCGTCAGCTGGTTCCGGGCCGAGCCTTTGGCTAAGGTGCCTCCTCCTGGGTATCCGAGTTCCGCCAACGCCAGGCGGTCCTTGGTAGTGCTTTTAAGCGCGGGCACCTACAGCTTAGTAACCGGGTTCCAGCACCGTCAGCTGGTCCTCGGTCGTGCCATTGGCTCTTGCACACTGGGGCAACGCATCCGGGTTCCAGCACCGCCAGCTGGTTCTCGGCAGTGTTCTTGTCACAGGTACTCCCTCGTGCCAAGCCTGGTTTCAGCACCGTCAGCTGTTTCCGGGTTGTGTCAACTTCACTGAGACGCCTATGCTTGCCCCGTCGTGGGGCGGTCGAGTTAGCCAACTCCAGGGTACCTCCAGTTTAGGAGCTTCCTATGTGGGCTGCGTGAACTGGTAGTCAAGGCTGGTTCTGTAGTGCCAGTAGGCCCAGCTCCCCCTGTAGGACTGTTGGGGTTCGGTAACTGCGGCTGCCTCGCGGCCTAGCTGTTCTCTCCTCTCCTGTGGGCCTTGGGGTCCACCACCTGGTTCCAGCACCGTCAGCTGGTTCCGGGCCGAGAATTTGGCTAAGGTGCCTCCTCCTGGGTATCCGAGTTCCGCCAACGCCAGGCGGTCCTTGGTAGTGCTTTTAAGCGCGGGCACCTACAGCTTAGTAACCGGGTTCCAGCACCGTCAGCTGGTCCTCGGTCGTGCCATTGGCTCTTGCACACTGGGGCAACGCATCCGGGTTCCAGCACCGCCAGCTGGTTCTCGGCAGTGTTCTTGTCACAGGTACTCCCTCGTGCCAAGCCTGGTTTCAGCACCGTCAGCTGTTTCCGGGTTGTGTCAACTTCACTGAGACGCCTATGCTTGCCCCGTCGTGGGGCGGTCGAGTTAGCCAACTCCAGGGTGCCTCCAGTTTAGGAGCTTCCTATGTGGGCTGCGTGAACTGGTAGTCAAGGCTGGTTCTGTAGTGCCAGTAGGCCCAGCTCCCCCTGTAGGACTGTTGGGGTTCGGTAACTGCGGCTGCCTCGCGGCCTAGCTGTTCTCTCCTCTCCTGTGGGCCTTGGGGTCCACCACCTGGTTCCAGCACCGTCAGCTGGTTCCGGGCCGAGCCTTTGGCTAAGGTGCCTCCTCCTGGGTATCCGAGTTCCGCCAACGCCAGGCGGTCCTTGGTAGTGCTTTTAAGCGCGGGCACCTACAGCTTAGTAACCGGGTTCCAGCACCGTCAGCTGGTCCTCGGTCGTGCCATTGGCTCTTGCACACTGGGGCAACGCATCCGGGTTCCAGCACCGCCAGCTGGTTCTCGGCAGTGTTCTTGTCACAGGTACTCCCTCGTGCCAAGCCTGGTTTCAGCACCGTCAGCTGTTTCCGGGTTGTGTCAACTTCACTGAGACGCCTATGCTTGCCCCGTCGTGGGGCGGTCGAGTTAGCCAACTCCAGGGTGCCTCCAGTTTAGGAGCTTCCTATGTGGGCTGCGTGAACTGGTAGTCAAGGCTGGTTCTGTAGTGCCAGTAGGCCCAGCTCCCCCTGTAGGACTGTTGGGGTTCGGTAACTGCGGCTGCCTCGCGGCCTAGCTGTTCTCTCCTCTCCTGTGGGCCTTGGGGTCCACCACCTGGTTCCAGCACCGTCAGCTGGTTCCGGGCCGAGCCTTTGGCTAAGGTGCCTCCTCCTGGGTATCCGAGTTCCACCAACGCCAGGCGGTCCTTGGTAGTGCTTTTAAGCGCGGGCACCTACAGCTTAGTAACCGGGTTCCAGCACCGTCAGCTGGTCCTCGGTCGTGCCATTGGCTCTTGCACACTGGGGCAACGCATCCGGGTTCCAGCACCGCCAGCTGGTTCTCGGCAGTGTTCTTGTCACAGGTACTCCCTCGTGCCAAGCCTGGTTTCAGCACCGTCAGCTGTTTCCGGGTTGTGTCAACTTCACTGAGACGCCTATGCTTGCCCCGTCGTGGGGCGGTCGAGTTAGCCAACTCCAGGGTGCCTCCAGTTTAGGAGCTTCCTATGTGGGCTGCGTGAACTGGTAGTCAAGGCTGGTTCTGTAGTGCCAGTAGGCCCAGCTCCCCCTGTAGGACTGTTGGGGTTCGGTAACTGCGGCTGCCTCGCGGCCTAGCTGTTCTCTCCTCTCCTGTGGGCCTTGGGGTCCACCACCTGGTTCCAGCACCGTCAGCTGGTTCCGGGCCGAGCCTTTGGCTTAGGTGCCTCCTCCTGGGTTTCCGAGTTCCGCCAACGCCAGGCGGTCCTTGGTAGTGCTTTTAAGCGCGGGCACCTACAGCTTAGTAACCGGGTTCCAGCACCGTCAGCTGGTCCTCGGTCGTGCCATTGGCTCTTGCACACTGGGGCAACGCATCCGGGTTCCAGCACCGCCAGCTGGTTCTCGGCAGTGTTCTTGTCACAGGTACTCCCTCGTGCCAAGCCTGGTTTCAGCACCGTCAGCTGTTTCCGGGTTGTGTCAACTTCACTGAGACGCCTATGCTTGCCCCGTCGTGGGGCGGTCGAGTTAGCCAACTCCAGGGTGCCTCCAGTTTAGGAGCTTCCTATGTGGGCTGCGTGAACTGGTAGTCAAGGCTGGTTCTGTAGTGCCAGTAGGCCCAGCTCCCCCTGTAGGACTGTTGGGGTTCGGTAACTGCGGCTGCCTCGCGGCCTAGCTGTTCTCTCCTCTCCTGTGGGCCTTGGGGTCCACCACCTGGTTCCAGCACCGTCAGCTGGTTCCGGGCCGAGCCTTTGGCTAAGGTGCCTCCTCCTGGGTATCCGAGTTCCGCCAACGCCAGGCGGTCCTTGGTAGTGCTTTTAAGCGCGGGCACCTACAGCTTAGTAACCGGGTTCCAGCACCGTCAGCTGGTCCTCGGTCGTGCCATTGGCTCTTGCACACTGGGGCAACGCATCCGGGTTCCAGCACCGCCAGCTGGTTCTCGGCAGTGTTCTTGTCACAGGTACTCCCTCGTGCCAAGCCTGGTTTCAGCACCGTCAGCTGTTTCCGGGTTGTGTCAACTTCACTGAGACGCCTATGCTTGCCCCGTCGTGGGGCGGTCGAGTTAGCCAACTCCAGGGTGCCTCCAGTTTAGGAGCTTCCTATGTGGGCTGCGTGAACTGGTAGTCAAGGCTGGTTCTGTAGTGCCAGTAGGCCCAGCTCCCCCTGTAGGACTGTTGGGGTTCGGTAACTGCGGCTGCCTCGCGGCCTAGCTGTTCTCTCCTCTCCTGTGGGCCTTGGGGTCCACCACCTGGTTCCAGCACCGTCAGCTGGTTCCGGGCCGAGCCTTTGGCTTAGGTGCCTCCTCCTGGGTTTCCGAGTTCCGCCAACGCCAGGCGGTCCTTGGTAGTGCTTTTAAGCGCGGGCACCTACAGCTTAGTAACCGGGTTCCAGCACCGTCAGCTGGTCCTCGGTCGTGCCATTGGCTCTTGCACACTGGGGCAACGCATCCGGGTTCCAGCACCGCCAGCTGGTTCTCGGCAGTGTTCTTGTCACAGGTACTCCCTCGTGCCAAGCCTGGTTTCAGCACCGTCAGCTGTTTCCGGGTTGTGTCAACTTCACTGAGACGCCTATGCTTGCCCCGTCGTGGGGCGGTCGAGTTAGCCAACTCCAGGGTGCCTCCAGTTTAGGAGCTTCCTATGTGGGCTGCGTGAACTGGTAGTCAAGGCTGGTTCTGTAGTGCCAGTAGGCCCAGCTCCCCCTGTAGGACTGTTGGGGTTCGGTAACTGCGGCTGCCTCGCGGCCTAGCTGTTCTCTCCTCTCCTGTGGGCCTTGGGGTCCACCACCTGGTTCCAGCACCGTCAGCTGGTTCCGGGCCGAGCCTTTGGCTTAGGTGCCTCCTCCTGGGTTTCCGAGTTCCGCCAACGCCAGGCGGTCCTTGGTAGTGCTTTTAAGCGCGGGCACCTACAGCTTAGTAACCGGGTTCCAGCACCGTCAGCTGGTCCTCGGTCGTGCCATTGGCTCTTGCACACTGGGGCAACGCATCCGGGTTCCAGCACCGCCAGCTGGTTCTCGGCAGTGTTCTTGTCACAGGTACTCCCTCGTGCCAAGCCTGGTTTCAGCACCGTCAGCTGTTTCCGGGTTGTGTCAACTTCACTGAGACGCCTATGCTTGCCCCGTCGTGGGGCGGTCGAGTTAGCCAACTCCAGGGTGCCTCCAGTTTAGGAGCTTCCTATGTGGGCTGCGTGAACTGGTAGTCAAGGCTGGTTCTGTAGTGCCAGTAGGCCCAGCTCCCCCTGTAGGACTGTTGGGGTTCGGTAACTGCGGCTGCCTCGCGGCCTAGCTGTTCTCTCCTCTCCTGTGGGCCTTGGGGTCCACCACCTGGTTCCAGCACCGTCAGCTGGTTCCGGGCCGAGCCTTTGGCTAAGGTGCCTCCTCCTGGGTATCCGAGTTCCGCCAACGCCAGGCGGTCCTTGGTAGTGCTTTTAAGCGCGGGCACCTACAGCTTAGTAACCGGGTTCCAGCACCGTCAGCTGGTCCTCGGTCGTGCCATTGGCTCTTGCACACTGGGGCAACGCATCCGGGTTCCAGCACCGCCAGCTGGTTCTCGGCAGTGTTCTTGTCACAGGTACTCCCTCGTGCCAAGCCTGGTTTCAGCACCGTCAGCTGTTTCCGGGTTGTGTCAACTTCACTGAGACGCCTATGCTTGCCCCGTCGTGGGGCGGTCGAGTTAGCCAACTCCAGGGTACCTCCAGTTTAGGAGCTTCCTATGTGGGCTGCGTGAACTGGTAGTCAAGGCTGGTTCTGTAGTGCCAGTAGGCCCAGCTCCCCCTGTAGGACTGTTGGGGTTCGGTAACTGCGGCTGCCTCGCGGCCTAGCTGTTCTCTCCTCTCCTGTGGGCCTTGGGGTCCACCACCTGGTTCCAGCACCGTCAGCTGGTTCCGGGCCGAGAATTTGGCTAAGGTGCCTCCTCCTGGGTATCCGAGTTCCGCCAACGCCAGGCGGTCCTTGGTAGTGCTTTTAAGCGCGGGCACCTACAGCTTAGTAACCGGGTTCCAGCACCGTCAGCTGGTCCTCGGTCGTGCCATTGGCTCTTGCACACTGGGGCAACGCATCCGGGTTCCAGCACCGCCAGCTGGTTCTCGGCAGTGTTCTTGTCACAGGTACTCCCTCGTGCCAAGCCTGGTTTCAGCACCGTCAGCTGTTTCCGGGTTGTGTCAACTTCACTGAGACGCCTATGCTTGCCCCGTCGTGGGGCGGTCGAGTTAGCCAACTCCAGGGTGCCTCCAGTTTAGGAGCTTCCTATGTGGGCTGCGTGAACTGGTAGTCAAGGCTGGTTCTGTAGTGCCAGTAGGCCCAGCTCCCCCTGTAGGACTGTTGGGGTTCGGTAACTGCGGCTGCCTCGCGGCCTAGCTGTTCTCTCCTCTCCTGTGGGCCTTGGGGTCCACCACCTGGTTCCAGCACCGTCAGCTGGTTCCGGGCCGAGCCTTTGGCTAAGGTGCCTCCTCCTGGGTATCCGAGTTCCGCCAACGCCAGGCGGTCCTTGGTAGTGCTTTTAAGCGCGGGCACCTACAGCTTAGTAACCGGGTTCCAGCACCGTCAGCTGGTCCTCGGTCGTGCCATTGGCTCTTGCACACTGGGGCAACGCATCCGGGTTCCAGCACCGCCAGCTGGTTCTCGGCAGTGTTCTTGTCACAGGTACTCCCTCGTGCCAAGCCTGGTTTCAGCACCGTCAGCTGTTTCCGGGTTGTGTCAACTTCACTGAGACGCCTATGCTTGCCCCGTCGTGGGGCGGTCGAGTTAGCCAACTCCAGGGTGCCTCCAGTTTAGGAGCTTCCTATGTGGGCTGCGTGAACTGGTAGTCAAGGCTGGTTCTGTAGTGCCAGTAGGCCCAGCTCCCCCTGTAGGACTGTTGGGGTTCGGTAACTGCGGCTGCCTCGCGGCCTAGCTGTTCTCTCCTCTCCTGTGGGCCTTGGGGTCCACCACCTGGTTCCAGCACCGTCAGCTGGTTCTCGGCAGTGTCTTTTGCTCTTGTACCTTCTGCTCCCCATCCTGGTTCCAGTACCGTCAGCTGGTTCCGGGCAGAGCCTTTGGCTTAGGTGCCTCCTTCTGGGTATCCAAGTTCCACCAATGTCAGGTGGTCCTTGGTAGTGCTTTCAGGCACGGGTACCTCCTGCTTAGTAACCGGGTTCCAGTAACGTCAGCTGGTCCTTGGTAGTTCCATTGGCTCTTGGACATTCGGCTACCCATCCGGGTTCCAGTACCGTCAGCTGGTTCTCGGCAGTGTCTTTTGCTCTTGTACCTTCTGCTCCCCATCCTGGTTCCAGTAACGTCATCTGGTTCCGGGCAGAGCCTTTGGCTTAGGTGCCTCCTTCTGGGTATCCGAGTTCCGCCAACGTCAGGCGGTCCTTGGTAGTGCTTTTTAGCACGGGTACCTCCTGCTTAGTAACCGGGTTCCAGTAACGTCAGCTGGTCCTCGGTAGTTCCATAGGCTCTTGAACCTTCGGGTAGCCATCCGAGTTCCAGTTCCATCAGCTGGTTCTTGGCATTTTCTCAGCCTTCTTGTACCTTCTGCTACATTTCCAAGTTGAAGACCCTAACGTCGACAACCCGGAAGACCACCCCGATGACGACGACCCGGAAGACCACCCCGATGACGACGACGACGACGACGGCGGAGACGACGACGGCTGAGACGACGACGGCGGAGATGACGACACTGGAGACGAAGACCCTGGAGACGACAACATGGAAGACCGAGAAGCAGAAGAACAAGAGGCTGCAGAACAAAGAGCAGAAGAACATTAAGCATAAGACTTAATATCAGAGCAAAAGATATTATCTAAATTATATGCAGAAGAAGACTAAGCAGTGTATGGGGGTGAGTCCGTTCCTCCTCGTGGTGCCCCTGGATAAAGCCTGATGCTGCAGGCCAAACTGAACGCGGACAAATGTAACTTTTGTGACTGGCAGAACGGAAGGTGTAATCTTCCAACTTTTATAGATAACAACTACGGGAATGCCTGTCACAAATGAGAATATGATGAAGAAGTAGAATAGGAAGAATAATAACAGTGGAATAAAAAGAATATGTAGAATAGGAAGAATAATAATAGTTGAAGAAAATGAATATGAAGAATGTAATAAAAAAAAAAATAGGTAGAAGATGAAGAAGAAGATGAATAAGGTGAAGAAGTTGATGTCAAGGATGCTGATGATGATGGAGATGAAAGTGTGGGAAAAGAAAAAAAAAAAAAAGAAAAAAAAGAAGGGGAAGGGCGTGGAATAGTGAAACATCAATATCTGACAAAATAAAAAAAATTTACATACTCAATATCTTTTTCAATCCGAACTTCTTTAAAAAAAAAAAAAAACATGCTATTCTATTTGATTGGACTAATCCTCATTGCCTTTAATGTCTCCGCCACCTCCCCCATACATCCTACATTATTCTTAGTTGTTTTCCTTCAGGTAGAATGAACCTACAAGGAAAGAAAGGGTTTATTTTAATTCCGATATTTTGGTCCCATTGACTTGCATTGGGATCGGGTATCGGTATCGGCGATATCCGATATTTTTTGAATATCGGCCGATCCAAACCGATACCGATACTTTCCGATATCGGAAGGTATCGCTCAACACTAGTTATGGACGATCAATGTATGGTTTTTTCATGGATTGTTCTTATCCTATTTTACTCTATGTGTATATATATATAAGTATTTTTACTATTCATGCTGCTTCTTCGATCACTTTGTATATACCATTACACATGCATATATTTGATAGTATGGATTTTTTATCCTCTTTTTTCTCTCTATATATATATTATATTTAGTTCTTTTTACTATTCTTGTTCATTGCTTTTCTTATCACCTTATTACACTAGTACACAATCTTTTGTTTTCTGTTTTTCTTTTTTATGTTCACTCGTACTAATTAATATATCATTTTCATGATATTTTTCCTCTGCACTAATATACTCCTTGTCCACTTTTCTGTTTCACATGAATAGGCAGCATGCATCCCTGTTTTACAATATATTTCTTTATATTCAGTACACATATACTATTAATGCGATTTATGTCATTAGCCTACCTGACTCTTATTTATATTTAATATTAGAGATGGCCGGCTTTGTAACTCGGTAAGCTGTGCGCACGCGCATTGGTGTCCCGGGAGGTGTTGCCGGCGACGGCGTCTTTCTCTGGCTGTGGGCGGATGTCATGGGGCGGTTCCCTGCTCGCGCTTGTTTGCGCGTTGCTGGGCGCCGCTCTCTGGCATCCCGCCCCCGGTCATGACGCTCTCTCCGACGTCACTCTCCTTTGAGATGCCGGGCGCTGTGCGCCGCTAGTTACCACGTGAGTCCGGCGTCTCACTACAAGGTCCATGATCCTCCTTGATCCAACTTCCGGTCGCACAATTCTGACACCGTGTATTTTGATTGGCCACTGTCTGTATAAAAAGGTCATGTTTTTGTTGTGATGCCACTCCCCCTGACGAAGGCACAGCGCCGAAATGCGCATTGGGGTCCTGACATCACCAATTGGATGCTGATTAACTTTATATTTGGTAATTATCTCCTCATGTATACTATCTTTTATTGACCTTTAGGATTCCGGGGATTGTATTATTATGTACTCTTTGTAGCCTTGGCCCTGGTATTTTTTCTTGAGTTCAGTTTATTACTGACCCTAACCCCACAGTTATATATACATCGTTTTAGTCTTTGCATTAGGGGATCGTTGGCCCTGCTTTGTGGGGTTTTTGTACCATTAATCTATTAGCCTTGGCTAGTATTTTTCTATACCCTGGTATACTTAGGTCATGCATTGAGGGATGTATTATTTAATCTGTCACACTTAGTGATTTATCCGCCTATCCATTGGTGATGTCTGTCTGTTTTTCTTGGCTCACTAGTAGCACTGTTGGCTATTTTTAAACTTGTCTGTTTTTATACCATTTAATAAAGGTTGTTTTTTGTTCATTAAATACGTGTCTTTTTCTATAAGTTTCAAAGAATCATAAGGTCATGATATATCAGTAATAGAAACACCAATAAGGAGCCACTTAGTATACCTAGACCCCCCTGATAGTGACTGGAGTACAGAGAGAGAAGTAGCGCTGTTCATACCGTACTGAAGGATGACTGAGAATAACCTCAGTATGTGTGATAGATCTGTGGGTTATCACTAAAAGAGAGAGAGACCCGCTATGTAAACTATATTAACTATATAGTGTAAGGATATAATGGTGCACATAGTGCAAGTGTCCCCAGATGCTAGCCAATACCTTAAGGGTGGTCCGCACACATAAGGAGTGCAGATCTGGCGTCCTCTCACTCGGGCTTTCACACCGACAGCGGTGGACACCACGTCAGGACCCGGCCACTCTCAGGTAACACTGCCACCACTGCCCTTAGTCCCCACAGCGCGGGATCGGTATGTCACATACCTTGCATCAGCTCTGACAAAAGCCCTCTTTTCTCTACAGCTCACAGCTGCGCTATATCTATTTAAGCGGACCACCATTAAGGTATTGGCTAGCATCTGGGGACACTTGCACTATGTGCACCATTATATCCTTACACTATATAGTTAATATAGTTTACATAGCGGGTCTCTCTCTCTTTTAGTGATAACCCACGGATCTATCACACATACTGAGGTTATTCTCAGTCATCCTTCAGTACGGTATGAACAGCGCTACTTCTCTCTCTGTACTCTATTCACTATCAGGGGGGTCTAGGTATACTAAGTGGCTCCTTATTGGTGTTTCTATTACTGATTGATTGATAGCACTTGTTGGCCCTTTTGCATTCACTCTGCGGTCCAGCTCACCTCAAACCATCTCGATTAGGTTCAGGTCTGGTGACTGTGGAGGCCAGGTCAACTGGAGTAGCACCCCATCACTTTCCTTCTTGGTCAAATACCCCTTACACAGCCTGGACGTGTGTTTGGGGTCATTGTCTTGTTGAAAAATAAAGGATGGTCCAACTAAACGCAAATCGGATGGAATAGCATGCCGCTGAATGATGCTGTGGTAGCCATGCTGGTTCAGTATGCCTTTAATTTTGAATAAATCCCCAACAAATCACCAGCAAAGAACCCCCACACAATCACACTTTTTTTGTTAAGTATATAATTCCACATGTGTTATTTCATAATTTTGATGCCTTCAGTGTGAATTTACAATTTTCATAGTCATGAAAATACAGAAAAGCTTTGAATGAGAAGGTGTGTCCAAACTTTTGGGCTAATCCATTCAAAGCTCTCGATCTTTTGTAAAAAATGACAAAATAACAAACCAACAATATACCCATACCTGTCCGGTGTATAGTCAGTCCCACATCGCAATCCATATTTGGGGTATATACAGTTTACAACCGGGAGCGTTGCTAATGCAACCATCCTGGTTGTAAACTACTGGGGAATGAATGAAATGCTGGGAGCTGCGCTCCCTGCCGGCATGAACTCAAATGAACTATTGAGTGTGGGAAAATGCCAGCTGATGCCACCTTGAAAAAGGTCTGCCTCCAGGACCGAAACCTCGCCACATGGGCCAATAAAGAGCACCTTATTACTGCCATATGGAGTGCTGTTTCAGAATTTTTTGACTCTTTCTATTTCTCTCTCTCTCTCTCTCTCTCTCTCTCTCTCTCTCTCTCTCTCTCTCTCTCTCTCTCTCTCTCTCTCTCTCTCTCTCTCTCTCTCTCTCTCTCTCTCTCTCTCTCTCTCTCTCTCTATATATATATATATATATACAGTTAGGGCCAGAAATATTTGGACAGTGACACAATTTTCGCGAGTTGGGCTCTGCATGCCACCACATTGGATTTGAAATGAAACCTCTACAACAAAATTCAAGTGCAGATTGTAACGTTTAATTTGAAGGGTTGAACAAAAATATCTGATAGAAAATGTAGGAATTGTACACATTTCTTTACAAACACTCCACATTTTAGGAGGTCAAAAGTAATTGGACAAATAAACATAACCCAAACAAAATATTTTTATTTTCAATATTTTGTTGCAAATCCTTTGGAGGCAATCACTGCCTTAAGTCTGGAACCCATGGACATCACCAAACGCTGGGTTTCCTCCTTCTTAATGCTTTGCCAGGCCTTTACAGCCGTAGCCTTCAGGTCTTGCTTGTTTGTGGGTCTTTCCGTCTTAAGTCTGGATTTGAGCAAGTGAAATGCATGCTCAATTGGGTTTAGATCTGGAGATTGACTTGGCCATTGCAGAATGTTCCACTTTTTGGCACTCATGAACTCCTGGGTAGCTTTGGCTGTATGCTTGGGGTCATTGTCCATCTGTACTATGAAGCGCCGTCCAATCAACTTTGCAGCATTTGGCTGAATCTGGGCTGAAAGTATATCCCGGTACACTTCAGAATTCATCCGGCTACTCTTGTCTGCTCTTATGTCATCAATAAACACAAGTGACCCAGTGCCATTGAAAGCCATGCATGCCCATGCCATCACGTTGCCTCCACCATGTTTTACAAAGGATGTGGTGTGCCTTGGATCATGTGCCGTTCCCTTTCTTCTCCAAACTTTTTTCTTCCCATCATTCTGGTACAGGTTGATCTTTGTCTCATCTGTCCATAGAATACTTTTCCAGAACTGAGCTGGCTTCTTGAGGTGTTTTTCTGCAAATTTAACTCTGGCCTGTCTATTTTTGGTATTGATGAATGGTTTGCATCTAGATGTGAACCCTTTGTATTTACTGTCATGGAGTCTTCTCTTTACTGTTGACTTAGAGACAGATACACCTACTTCACTGAGAGTGTTCTGGACTTCAGTTGATGTTGTTAACGGGTTCTTCTTCTCCAAATTAAGTATGCGGCGATCATCCACCACTGTTGTCATCCGTGGACGCCCAGGCCTTTTTGAGTTCCCAAGCTCACCAGTCAATTCCTTTTTTCTCAGAATGTACCCAACTGTTGATTTTGATACTCCAAGCATGTCTGCTATCTCTCTGATGGATTTTTTCTTTCTTTTCAGCCTCAGGATGTTCTGCTTCACCT
Organism: Ranitomeya imitator; assembly: GCF_032444005.1. Classification (NCBI taxonomy): domain Eukaryota; kingdom Metazoa; phylum Chordata; class Amphibia; order Anura; family Dendrobatidae; genus Ranitomeya; species Ranitomeya imitator. The sequence goes on from NC_091284.1 coordinate 383,134,642, forward strand.
CAATTGAGAGTTCCTTTGACCGCATGTTGTCTGCTCACAGCAACAGCTTCCAAATGCAAAACCACACACCTGGAATCCACCCCTGACCTTTTAACTACTTCATTGATTACAGGTTAACGAGGGAGACGCCTTCAGAGTTAATTGCAGCCCTTAGAGTCCATTGTCCAATTACTTTTGGTCCCTTGAAAAAGAGGACGCTATGCATTACAGAGCTATGATTCCTAAACCCTTTCTCCGATTTGGATGTGGAAACTATCATATTGCAGCTGGGAGTGTGCACTTTTAGCCCATATTATATATATAATTGTATTTCTGAACATGTTTTTGTAAACAGCTAAAATAACAAAACTTGTGTCACTGTCCAAATATTTCTGGCCCTAACTGTATATATATACATATATATGTTTTGAAGATTATTTGGTATTAAAATGATTTATACAGTTGTATTTTACAATGCGATTTTAACATGAGCTTTTACATACAGAGAACTGCTGTATGTAAAACCTCATGTTAAAATCGCATTGCATACGGATGCCACACTGTTACTAGATGCGAGGAAATCACATCCTCGTATTGCAAATGGATTACATATGGATCACTATTCGGGAACATTTGTGCGAACTCAGCCTTCAAAATTGGACCTTTTTTTTTTATACGGTAACTGTGACTCCAGCCTTAAAGAGACTATTGTGGAGAAGGGCTCCACAATAGAAAAAATAATAATAGTAGAATGTATAGAGATTGAGAACAGAAATTTAACCATTGCACAATATACAAAGGTTTCCAAAAATTACCCAAGAAGACTGTATCATACATGCTAAAAGAGACCATGATGGGTGTAACACTTGGGCCCTGACTGGATGGCGCAAGCGAGGATTGTAGCTCCACAGTGCCACAAACCAGACTAACCCTGGAGGGGCATGACTAAGCAGCTACCTTGGTGTTCACTGGAGCCTCTAGTGGTGAGGTCAGGCTTGTGCGGAAGGTAGCTGTCAGGTACCACTACAGAACAGCATCTGGCAGTAACAGATGATCACACAGGAATACAGGACACAGGACAGGTGCAGGGGAGTACTGTGGACAGCTGATGTTCAGACTGGCAAATACTGGTGGGCATGGATGATGTACAGGCAGGCACGGCTGGCACACTGACAGACAGGCGGACACGGCTGGCACTATGAGAAGCAGGCGCAGTTCAAATTGGAAGGACCGGAACTGTTTTGGGAAGGACAGGAACATGGGCTAGTACAAGAGGGATAAAGGAACAGGTAGGAACCAGTTCAGACTAGAGGGACAGAGCTGCAGGCTGCAGAATGGGAGCGGAGGAGAGCCACAGAGGCAAAGAGTAAGTGGAGTAGAGCCACAGAGGCAAAGAGGGAGTGGAGCAGAGTCGCAGAGGCAAAGAAGGTGCAGAGAAGGAACAGATAAACACAAGTACTTGCAGTGAAGTACCAAGTGAACACTAGGGACGCTAACTTTGTGCAGCATCAAATAGATAGGGACAGGTGCTGGTACAGGTTCTGTGAGCAAAAGGAGTAGACACAAGGATAGACACAGCATGGTAGGGAAGGCTACAGAGAAGGATACACACAGGTTCAGGTAAAGGACTTAGTTCAGACAAGGTCAGACACGGGAACAAGTTCAGAATGAAGGATTCAGGCCTGGTATACATCCCCCAAGGTGGCAGAAACAAGACACATAGGATACAGGTACGGACCAGGGAATACAGTCCCCAGGGTGACGGAATCAATAGGAGAAACAGGACAGGACCTGGCAACTCAGTAGCAGAATAAAGACAGAGAGTATGTGTCTCAGGCATCTTCCTATTGGTGGAGATGCCTTAAGTACATGGTACTTCTTGGTAATAGGCTGGGGACACATTAGAAATGTGCACACTGTCTCTTAAAGACTGAGGAAGTGCAGGCACTGCCACCATAAGCACACAGCCAGGAAGTATGCACACAGCAAGCAGAGGACATGAGGTTCACAGCATGGAGAAGACAGAGGACAGAACACACAGCATGGCCCGGAGTGGTGAGCAAATCGGTGTATCAGCCTGATGGGAGATGGAAAGCCATGCAGTGATGCTGGCAGGGATGTTGCAATGGGGATTTTACAATACATTTTGCAGTTATTAGAATAGGTATATATTGGAAGTACAAGTCCAAGAACAGGAACATTGTCCATGCTTCCCAAAATCCACAAATCTGGAAATACAGGAAGACCAATTATTTCATGTGTGGGCACCCTTACTGAGCAGGTATCTGGATGGGTAGAGGGTATTCTTAAACCGCTGGCAAATGATACACCCAGCTTCATTCAGGACACAACTGACCTATTGAATAAACTATCAGCAATAGGTTCTCTACCAGAAGGAACAACCCTGGCCAACATGGAGGTGGAATCTTTGTACTCTAATATCCCACACCAGGATGGATTAAATGCCTGCAAATTCTTCCTGGAGAACACAGGGACTGATGCAAATTCTGTGGAGAAACTTATAAAATTCATCCTCATCAGCAATTACCGTATATACTCATGTATAAGCCGAGATTTTCAGCCACTTTTTTGGGCTGAAAGTCCCCCTCTCGGCTTATACTGGAGTCATATGCAGGGGTCGGCAGGGGAGGGGGAGCGGGGGCTGAAATTATACTCACCTACTCCTGGCACGGTCCCTGCAGGTCCCTGGCTTCCCCGGCGCCGGCAGCAGCAGATTCTTCCTGTACTGAGCAGTCACATGGTACCGCTCATTACAGTAATGAATATGCGGCTCCACCTCTTATAGAGGTGGAGCCGCATATTCATTACTGTAATGAGCGGTAGCGGTGACCGCTCAGTACAGGATAAAGCTGCGGCGTCAGGGAATCAGGGACCTGCACAGCGCCAGGACCAGGTGAGTATACGGGGAGCGCTGCGCTGCGCAATAGTCACTTTTCCTCGTTCCGGGCGTCGCTCTGTCTTCAGCAGTGACGCTCATGTCATAGGGCGCTGTGACGTAGAACGTCAGTGCGGAAGACGGAGCTGCACCGGAACAAGGAGCAGGTGACTATTGAAAGTGCCGGGGGCACTATATGGGGCCATAACGTTTGTGCAGCACTATATGGGGCCATAACATTTGTGCAGCACTATATGGGGCCATAACATTTGTGCAGCACTATATGGGACCATAACATTTGTGCAGCACTATATGGGGCCATAACATTTGTGTAGCACTATATGGGGCTATAACATTTGTGTAGCACTATATGGGGCCATAACATTTGTGTAGCACTATATGGGGCCATAACACATTTGTGCAGCACTATATGGGGCCATAACATTTGTGCAGAACTATATGGGACCATAACATTTGTGCAGCACTATATGGGGCCATAACATTTGTGTAGCACTACATGGGGCCATAGCATTTGTGTAGCACTATATGAGGCCATAACATTTGTGCAGCACTATATGGGGCTATAACATTTGTGCAGCACTATATGGGACCATAACATTTGTGCAGCACTATATGGGGCCATAATGTTTGTGCAGCACTATATGGGGCCATAACATTTGTGCAGCACTATATGGGGCCATAACATTTGTGTAGCACTATATGGGGCCATAACGTTTGTGCAGCACTATAAGGGGCCATAACGTTTGTGCAGCACTATAAGGGGCCATAACGTTTGTGCAGCACTATATGGGGCCATAACATTTGTACAGCACTATATGGGACCATAACGTTTGTGCAGCACTATATGGGGCCATAACACATTTGTGCAGCACTATATGGGGCCATAACATTTGTGCAGCACTATATGGGGCCATAACATTTGTGTAGCACTACATGGGGCCATAACATTTGTGTAGCACTATATGAGGCCATAACATTTGTGCAGCACTATATGGGGCTATAACATTTGTGCAGCACTATATGGGACCATAACATTTGTGCAGCACTATATGGGGCCATAATGTTTGTGCAGCACTATATGGGGCCATAACATTTGTGCAGCACTATATGGGGCCATAACATTTGTGTAGCACTATATGGGGCCATAAAGTTTGTGCAGCACTATAAGGGGCCATAATGTTTGTGCAGCACTATAAGGGGCCATAACGTTTGTGCAGCACTATATGGGGCCATAACATTTGTACAGCACTATATGGGACCATAACGTTTGTGCACCACTATATGGGGCCATAACATTTGTGCAGCACTATATGGGGCCATAACATTTGTGCAGCACTATATGGGGCCATAACATTTGTGCAGCACTATATGGGGCCATAACATTTGTGCAGCACTATATGGGGCCATAACATTTGTGCAGCACTATAAGGGGCCATAACATTTGTGCAGCATTATATGGGGCCATAACATTTGTGCAGCACTATATGGGGCCATAACGTTTGTGCAGCACTATATGGGGCCATAACATTTGTGCAGCACTATATGGGGCCATAAAATTTGTGCAGCACTATATGGGGCCATAACGTTTGTGCAGCACTATATGGAGCCATAACATTTGTGCAGCTCTTTATGGGGCCATAACATTTGTGCAGCACTATATGGGGCCATAACATTTGTGCAGCACTATATGGACTATATTGGGCCATAACATTTGTGCAGCACTATATGAGGCCATAACATTTGTGCAGCAGTATATGGGGCCATAACGTTTGTGCAGCACTACATGGGGCCATAAAATTTGTGCAGCACTATATGGGGCCATAACGTTTGTGCAGCACTATATGGTGCCATAACATTTGTGCAGCACTATATGGGGCCATAACATTTGTGCAGCACTATATGGGGCCATAACGTTTGTGCAGCACTATATAATGCCATAACGTTTGTGCAGCACTATATGGTGCCATAACATTTGTGCAGCACTATATGATGCCATAACACATTTGTGCAGCACTATATGGGGCCATAACGTTTGTGCAGCACTATATGGTGCCATATCATTTGTGCAGCACTATATGGGGCCATAACATTTGTGCAGCACTATATGGGGCCATAACGTTTGTGCAGCACTATATGGTGCCATAACGTTTGTGCAGCACTATATGGTGCCATAACATTTGTGCAGCACTATATGGTGCCATAACACATTTGTGCAGCACTATATGGGGCCATAACGTTTGTGCAGCACTATATGGTGCCATAACATTTGTGCAGCACTATATGGTGCCATAACATTTGTGAAGCACTATATGGGACCATAACATTTGTGCAGCACTATATGGGGCCATAACATTTGTGTAGCACTACATGGGGCCATAACATTTGTGTAGCACTATATGAGGCCATAACATTTGTGCAGCACTATATGGGGCTATAACATTTGTGCAGCACTATATGGGACCATAACATTTGTGCAGCACTATATGGGGCCATAATGTTTGTGCAGCACTATATGGGGCCATAACATTTGTGCAGCACTATATGGGGCCATAACATTTGTGTAGCACTATATGGGGCCATAACGTTTGTGCAGCACTATAAGGGGCCATAACGTTTGTGCAGCACTATAAGGGGCCATAACGTTTGTGCAGCACTATATGGGGCCATAACATTTGTACAGCACTATATGGGACCATAACGTTTGTGCAGCACTATATGGGGCCATAATACATTTGTGCAGCACTATATGGGGCCATAACATTTGTGCAGAACTATATGGGACCATAACATTTGTGCAGCACTATATGGGGCCATAACATTTGTGTAGCACTACATGGGGCCATAACATTTGTGTAGCACTATATGAGGCCATAACATTTGTGCAGCACTATATGGGGCTATAACATTTGTGCAGCACTATATGGGACCATAACATTTGTGCAGCACTATATGGGGCCATAATGTTTGTGCAGCACTATATGGGGCCATAACATTTGTGCAGCACTATATGGGGCCATAACATTTGTGTAGCACTATATGGGGCCATAAAGTTTGTGCAGCACTATAAGGGGCCATAACGTTTGTGCAGCACTATAAGGGGCCATAACGTTTGTGCAGCACTATAAGGGGCCATAACGTTTGTGCAGCACTATATGGGGCCATAAAATTTGTGCAGCACTATATGGGGCCATAACGTTTGTGCAGCACTATATGGAGCCATAACATTAGTGCAGCACTTTATGGGGCCATAACATTTGTGCAGCACTATATGGGGCCATAACATTTGTGCAGCACTATATGGACTATATTGGGCCATAACATTTGTGCAGCACTATATGAGGCCATAACATTTGTGCAGCAGTATATGGGGCCATAACGTTTGTGCAGCACTACATGGGGCCATAAAATTTGTGCAGCACTATATGGGGCCATAACATTTGTGCAGCACTATATGGGGCCATAACGTTTGTGCAGCACTATATGGTGCCATAACATTTGTGCAGCACTATATGGGGCCGTAACATTTGTGCAGCACTATATGGGGCCATAACGTTTGTGCAGCACTATATGGTGCCATAACGTTTGTGCAGCACTATATGGTGCCATAACATTTGTGCAGCACTATATGGTGCCATAACACATTTGTGCAGCACTATATGGGGCCATAACGTTTGTGCAGCACTATATGGTGCCATAACATTTGTGCAGCACTATATGGGGCCATAACATTTGTGCAGCACTATATGGGGCCATAACGTTTGTGCAGCACTATATGGTGCCATAACGTTTGTGCAGCACTATATGGTGCCATAACATTTGTGCAGCACTATATGGTGCCATAACACATTTGTGCAGCACTATATGGGGCCATAACGTTTGTGCAGCACTATATGGTGCCATAAAACATTTGTGCAGCACTATATGGGGCCATAACATTTGTGCAGCACTATATGGGGCCATAACGTTTGTGCAGCACTATATGGTGCCATAACGTTTGTGCAGCACTATATGGTGCCATAACATTTGTGCAGCACTATATGCTGCCATAACACATTTATGCAGCACTATATGGTGCCATAACGTTTGTGCAGCACTATATGGTGCCATAACATTTGTGCAGCACTATATGGTGCCATAACACTTTTGTGCAGCACTCTATGGGGCCATAAAATTTGTGCAGCACTATATGGGGCCATAACATTTGTGCAGCACTATATGGGGCCATAACATTTGTGCAGCACTATATGGGGCCATAACATTTGTGCAGCACTATAAGGGGCCATAACATTTGTGCAGCATTATATGGGGCCATAACATTTGTGCAGCACTATATGGGGCCATAACATTTGTGCAGCACTATATGGGGCCATAACGTTTGTGCAGCACTATATGGAGCCATAACATTTGTGCAGCACTTTATGGGGCCAAAACATTTGTGCAGCACTATATGGGGCCATAACATTTGTGCAGCACTATATGGGGCCATAACATTTGTGCAGCACTATATGGACTATATTGGGCCATAACATTTGTGCAGCACTATATGAGGCCATAACATTTGTGCAGCAGTATATGGGCCCATAACGTTTGTGCAGCACTATATGGGGCCATAAAATTTGTGCAGCACTATATGGGGCCATAACATTTGTGCAGCACTATATGGGGCCATAACGTTTGTGCAGCACTATATGGTGCCATAACATTTGTGCAGCACTATATGGGGCCATAACATTTGTGCAGCACTATATGGGGCCATAACGTTTGTGCAGCACTATATGGTGCCATAACATTTATGCAGCACTATATGGTGCCATAACATTTGTGCAGCACTATATGGGGCCATAACGTTTGTGCAGCACTGTATGGGGCAAGTGTCTGTATGGGGCCATCATTAACGTTTGTGGAGCATTATGGTATATGGGGCAAGTGTCTGTGTGGAGCATCTTATAGGGCCATAATCAAGGTTTGTGCAGCACTATATGGGGTAAATATCTTTATGGGGTATCTTATGGGGCCATAATCAGCATTTGTGCAGCATTATATTGGGCAAATGTGTCTATGAAGCATCTTATGGGGCCATTATTAACCTTTATGCAGGATTATGTGGGGCATATTTTAATATGGAGCATCTTATGGGGCCCATCATAAACTGTATGGAGCATTATATGGGGCTCCTGATTCAATATGGATATTCAAAAACACTTAACCTACTGATGTCTCAATCAATTTTACTTTTATTGGTATCTATTTTTAGTTTTGACATTTACTGATAGCTGCTGCATTTCCCACCCTAGGCTTATACTCGAGTCATTAAGTTTCCCAGTTTTTTGTGGCAAAATTAGGGGGGTCGGCTTATACTCGGATCAGCTTATACTCAAGTATATACGGTACTTTGAATTTGACAACAAGATAAATCTACGGAAGACTGGCACAACAATGGGAAGTAACATGGCCCCACATTATGCAAATCTTTTCATGGCTAAGCTTGAAAGTCACTTTTTGTCCTCATGTCCCATCTGGCCTCTGGCCTACTACCGCTAGACTGATGATATTATAATCATCTGGACGGAGTCTGAGCCACAGCTAAAGACGTTCCATGAACAGTTAAATCAATTTCATCCTACCATCAACTTATCACTCAACTGCTGCTGCCCCAAAATTAACTTTTTGGACACCATCATTAAGCTGCAGAACAATAAAATAGAAACATCCCTGTATCTGAAGCCAATCGACTGTCCAACATACCTTAAATGGGACAGTTTCCATCCAAAACACATAAAAATTTTATTGTCTACAGCCAAGCCATCAGATACAATCGTATAGGTCCCAAACCCATGGATAGAGCTGAACACCTTGGTCGCCTCAGAAAGACATTTTTGAATCAGGGCTACCATCCAAGAACAATTGAAAACAGATCACAAGAGACACCAGAATGTCAAGGAATCGCCTGCTACATTACAAAGCTAAAGAAGAGACCAAGCAGGTGCCTCTAGTTGTTACCTACAATCCAAATCTGGAGGTGCTAAGGGGAGCTGCACTGAAAATTATAACCTTTACTACAAAAAGATGCCCGACTACAATCCATTTTTCCAGACCCCCCACTACTGTGTTTTAGGCAGCCCCCAAATCTAAGAAGCATCATTGACAGAAGCTCGCTGTCCTCTCCAACAGCTGCAAGATCCTTTCCTTGCAACAAAAAAAAAAGTAAAACCTGTCCATTTATAATGACCACGGACAAGATAAAGATCCCCAATTCACATCAGGACTACAAGATACCATGTACTTTCAGCTGCGTCACTTCTAATGTGGTGTACCTAATCATTTGCAATAAATGTCCAACTGGGGGTCTGTATGTAGGGGAGACAGGGCAGAAACTGAGAACAAGGATCAACTCTCATCGCCACACAATAAGAAAAAAAAAGAATGGATCTACCTGTGGCAATACATTTTTGTCTCCCCAATCATAGCTGTTTCACACTTTTTTGTAAAATATATAATTCCACATGTGTTACTTCATAGTTTTGATGCCTTCAGTGTGAATGTACAATTTTCATTATATATATATATATATATATATATGTATATATATATATATATATATATATATATATATATATATATATATATATATATATACACACAGTAGCTGAAGAGCCCGGCGTTGCCTGGGCATAGTAAATATCTGTGGTTAGTTATAGCACCTCACGGCTCTCATTTTCTCCCTCGCTCCTCTCATTCTAACGCTTGCGGGGATTGAGAAAGTTAGTTTACTCGCACGAGGAGGTAATTTGAATAAGTTGTTGCTTAGATGTGAAGCTAAGTGGATTATGTGCACTAACGCAATGGGTCCGATAGGACTCAACGAGAGAGTGGACATGTCGGTAATTTTGCAATAAGGGATCAAGTCAGTTATCATATAGAAACATGTTATATTCTTGCATCATAACAGAGAACAAAAATATACTTTTTGATATAGCAGAGATTTTCTCAGCACAATTTATACTGATGGACAATATTATGTATAATAACATGAACAAGCTTTTTCCACTTTAATACTAATATTAATGCTCAAGTATGATGCAAAAATGATGTTTTTAATGGTGTGATTCACTTGGCTTTTATGTGTTGTATTTTTGTGAAGTGGGAGGAGAGTGGGGAGGGAGGAGAGCACCGTTGCTGGTGTATTTCTTCCTTCGTCACATCCTTGCACATACTGACCCGTTGAAGAGCAAGCACAGTGCGCATCGTCTGTTTCTGCTCACAACAGTTCCGTTCCTCACTCTCCCGGCCATGAATTTTTAATGAAGATGTAATAAAAAGTTGGGAATCTTAGATCGGCGAGTGCCTTCCTTTCTTCTTCATGAATACAAGTGGATTTACTATGGTTTTTTTTCTTGAAGAGCACCCGTGATCATAAAGTACGGCTGGCATTAATAAGACTATTGAATAACACTGGTGATAATAACCCTGGAAATCACAGCATTTCAGGCAGTGCCGTCTATTTTTTGTTTCTTCGGATATTGAAAAACATATACAGTATATATATATATATATATATATATATATATATATATATATATATATATTACCGCTAAATAATATTTGTCAGTGCCAGCAAATAGTTACATCCTTTTTAAAAACTAATTGCTAATTAATATTTCTGAAATACCTAATATTTATCTAGCAGTTGTGCGACTGGCACAAAATCTGCTGAGCTACGGAAACATCACTTTTTAACAGTAATTTCCCTGAGACTGATATTGGCGTGTCTCATAAAGGTGATTTAAAATATATATATTGTTTAAATAAATAGCGTATCTTTATCTAACAGTTGTACAACTATCGCAAACCTTGCAGCGATACGCAAACATCACAATTTACCTGTGGCAATAATTTTCTTTAGTCTGTTGTTGCCATGTGTCAGAAAGGCGGTATAAAAAAATACTAATTTTATATTGGATAAATAGTGTATCTTTATCTAGCAGTTGTGCGAGTAGTGCAAACCATCGCGTGTCCGCTTTTCTTTGACCACATCCCCTTTGAGAAAGCGGGCATGCGAAATGCGCATCAGGGGTTGCGGGGAGTCGGCTTTCAGGTCTGGACTTACGATGGGTAAGCACTTTATATAATGTAGCGCTCTATTCTTGGGGCAACACATGGGTGCAGTTACCATTTAGCAACACACACGTGTCACTGGGTATTATCTTGTGTGTGAATGTTAGCTTGCACCTTAGTGTGATTGCCTCTGCTTTCCCATGTCATACTATTGACCTGTTGCTTCTCCTCAGTGTACTGGCTTTGTTTCCTCCACTGTATTCTTGATTGACTCTTTATTTAAGGTCATATATGTTTGTATGATTTGTATGATTATTTAATAAAAAGAACTTTCTTTTATTTTTGGTGGTGTTTTTCGTTTACTCCTTCCTTTTGTGTCTATAATTGTATTGGAGTACTACACTTTGATTATTATTTATTGTTTGGGGAGAGTTACAAACCATAATATGCTCTCGACCCATAAAAATATAACGTGCTGTATGATTTTCATATCTGCTTGTATACGCTTTTTGCAGAAACTAAGCTAGTAAATAATAACTTTATATATAACTTTTATTTTGATGTAACAACTAATGTTGAGCATTCCAATACTGCAAGTATCGGGTATCGCCGATATTCGCTGTATCGGAATTCCGATACCGTGATCCGATACTTTTGCGATATCGGATACCGGAATCGGAAGTTCCTATAGTGCAATGATGCACTATAATGAAGTGTGGGCGGTGCGTGGGCGGAGACTGCGTGTGTGTGTGCGGGCGGTGTCTGTGCGTGACCGTGGGCCTCTGTGCGTGTGTGCCGGGGCTCTGTGCTTATGTGCCGGGCTCTGTGCGTGTGTGCCAGGGCTCTGTGCATGTATGCCGGGGCTCTGTGCGTGTGTGCCAGGGCTCTGTGCTGGCTGCGGGGCTGTGTATGGGCTGCCGTGGCTCTGTGCAGGCTGCCATGACTCTGTGCGTGTGTGCCGGAACTCTTTGCGTGTGTGCAGGCATCGTCCGATGGGACTACAAGTCCCATCGGACGATGCCTGCTACACTGACAGTGATTGACAAATTAGGCAATGATGGGACAGTAGTAGTCCCATCATCTGGCTAATGTGTTGAATGAAAAAAAAATATTCCATATAAACTCCATAATACTCCATACATACTACATACATACATACTACATACATACATACATACTACATACATACATACCACATACATACATACTACATACTCCATACATACATACTACATACTGTAGCATGGCTAAAGGGTGTGTAGTCGACGGGAGGTATGTGGCTTGTTGCTGTGATGTAGCCTGGAGGGTTTTCTTTATTGCACTAACCATGTATGTATATATATATATATATATATATATATATATATATATATATATATACAGTTTGGGCCAGAAATATTTGGACAGTGACACAAGTTTTGTTATTTTAGCTGTTTACAAAAACATGTTCAGAAATACAATTATATATATAATATGGGCTGAAAGTGCACACTCCCAGCTGCAATATGATAGTTTCCACATCCAAATCGGAGAAAGGGTTTAGGAATCATAGCTCTGTAATGCATAGCGTCCTCTTTTTCAAGGGACCAAAAGTAATTGGACAATGGACTCTAAGGGCTGCAATTAACTCTGAAGGCGTCTCCCTCGTTAACCTGTAATCAATGAAGTAGTTAAAAGGTCAGGGGTGGATTCCAGGTGTGTGGTTTTGCATTTGGAAGCTGTTGCTGTGAGCAGACAACATGCGGTCAAAGGAACTCTCAATTGAGGTGAAGCAGAACATCCTGAGGCTGAAAAAAAAAGAAAAAATCCATCAGAGAGATAGCAGACATGCTTGGAGTAGCAAAATCAACAGTTGGGTACATTCTGAGAAAAAAGGAATTGACTGGTGAGCTTGGGAACTCAAAAAGGCCTGGGCGTCCACGGATGACAACAGTGGTGGATGATCGCCGCATACTTAATTTGGTGAAGAAGAACCCGTTCACAACATCAACTGAAGTCCAGAACACTCTCAGTGAAGTAGGTGTATCTGTCTCTAAGTCAACAGTGAAGAGAAGACTCCTTGACAGTAAATACAAAGGGTTCACATCTAGATGCAAACCATTCATCAATACCAAAAATAGACAGGCCAGAGTTAAATTTGCAGAAAAACACCTCAAGAAGCCAGCTCAGTTCTGGAAAAGTATTCTATGGACAGATGAGACAAAGATCAACCTGTACCAGAATGATGGGAAGAAAAAAGTTTGGAGAAGAAAGGGAACGGCACATGATCCAAGGCACACCACATCCTCTGTAAAACATGGTGGAGGCAACGTGATGACATGGGCATGCATGGCTTTCAATGGCACTGGGTCACTTGTGTTTATTGATGACATAAGAGCAGACAAGAGTAGCCGGATGAATTCTGAAGTGTACCGGGATATACTTTCAGCCCAGATTCAGCCAAATGCTGCAAAGTTGATTGGACGGCGCTTCATAGTACAGATGGACAATGACCCCAAGCATACATCCAAAGCTACCCAGGAGTTCATAAGTGCCAAAAAGTGGAACATTCTGCAATGGCCAAGTCAATCTCCAGATCTAAACCCAATTGAGCATGCATTTCACTTGCTCAAATCCAGACTTAAGACGGAAAGACCCACAAACAAGCAAGACCTGAAGGCTGCGGCTGTAAAGGCCTGGCAAAGCATTAAGAAGGAGGAAACCCAGCGTTTGGTGATGTCCATGGGTTCCAGACTTAAGGCAGTGATTGCCTCCAAAGGATTTGCAACAAAATATTGAAAATAAAAATATTTTGTTTGGGTTATGTTTGTTTGTCCAATTACTTTTGACCTCCTAAAATGTGGAGTGTTTGTAAAGAAATGTGTACAATTCCTACATTTTCTATCAGATATTTTTGTTCAACCCTTCAAATTAAACGTTACAATCTGCACTTGAATTCTGTTGTAGAGGTTTCATTTCAAATCCAATGTGGTGGCATGCAGAGCCCAACTCGCGAAAATTGTGTCACTGTCCAAATATTTCTGGCCCTAACTGTATATATATATATATATATATATATATATATATATATATGTGTGTGTGTTTCAGGACCTGTGGTGATGTCAGACCACATGTCTAATCATGTGATCGGTTCCTGGGTGTGGTTAGCTCTATATAGGACAGGCTAATGCTTTACACAGCAGTTATGTGTGGAGGTGAAACCCTCCTGAGTGTGTTAAGGCTCCAGGACTGAGCCTGAAGGACTGGACACTTGCTTTTCTTTTCCTGAGCCAAAAGGCTATTTGCTTTCTGTCATTTTGCCATGTGGTTTATGAAGCAATAAACCCTGTGAACTTTTAAAGGAACGTGCCTCCTGAGTGTCAGCCGTCGCACCTGAGTGAGTGAAATCCCTACAATTGGTGGTAGACATGCGGGTAGCGTTCCCAGGGGAGACGTAAGTCTATTATTGAATGTCCTGGGTCAAGTCTGTTGCAAGCCAGCAAGCATTGCCGGGGAAAATGGAGGACTTGCTGAAACACTTGGTCCAGATGCAGTCACAGCAGGAGCAACGGCAGGAGCAACGGCAGCAGATGCAGCAAGAGACCAACAGGCTGTTGATGCAGCAGATGCAGCAGAGCCAGCAGGAGCAACGGCAGCAGATACAACAGAGCCAGCAGGAGCAACGGCAGCTGATACAACAGAGCCAGCAGGAGCAACGGCAGCAGATGCAGCTTCTGGCAACCGCTATCCAGGGCAAGACGAGTGCCCCAACCCCAGGTCTGGCTGATGACACCCACGTCCGGAAGACGGTAAGATGCGCATTGCAGAAAATGACCCCGGGGATGATGTTGAGGCCTTCCTGACTGTGTTTGAGAGGGTCGCTGAGAGGGAAAAACTTCCGCCAGAGCAGTGGGCAGAGGTACTGGCACCATACCTGACGGGAGAACCTCAGAAGGTGTACTATGACTTGACCTTGCAGGATGCCAAGGAGTATCACAAATTGAAAGCCGAGATTCTGGCAAGTTTGGGGGTGACACTGACTGTCAGGGCACAGCGAATTCACTGCTGGGCCTATCACCGGGACAAACCACCTCGCTCCCAAATGTTTGATCTGTTGCACCTGGTTCAGAAATGGCTGCAGCCAGAGTCATCTACACCTGCACAGATGGTAGAACGGGTGATGATGGATCGGTTTGTCCATTCCCTCCCGAGGCCTATACAGACTTGGGTTGCCCAGGGTGATCCCCAGAATGCTGATGAGCTGATTAGACTGGTTGAGAGATACCAAGGGTTGGAAGGCTCCTTCGGGAGGCAGCCCATGCTGTACTGGGGGTTCCAGAAGGAAGTTGAGTCCCAAAAAGGGGTGGGGCGTCCAAGGTCACAAAGGGCGGGGGAGGTGGTGCCTAAGGTCCCTACGGGTGATATTATTTGCTGGAGGTGCCACAAGCCAGGACATATAGCTGCCCGTTGTTCCCAGACCACTGAGCAGATGGACTGCAGCATGGGACGCCGTAGTTCATACTATGCGTATCCAGCCTGCAGTGTTAACTCTCCGCCCAATGAGGCACCTCAAGCGTGTCCCGTAAAGGTGAACGGTCAAGCGATAATGGCACTGTTAGACTCGGGGAGCTTAGTGACCCTGGTGAGGGCCACTTTTCCTCTCCACCTGCTCCCGGGAAAGAAGGTCGGTGTGCGATGCATACATGGTGATGCAAAGGACTACCCTATGGCCAGGGTGGACATTGAAATGGCATGTGGCACTGAGTCTCATATAGTCGGCGTCGTTCGGGACTTGTTGCACCCTATAAATATTGGCCGGGATTTCTTTGTTTGTTTGTTTTGGTATCTGTGGGGAAAAGGTTCTGAGCTCCCTAGCAAGAGTAGGGAACCAATGAACCCTGGAAGGGTGTCGCCACACCCAGAGACAGACGGGTTTCCTTTTTGTGTTCTGGTTGGTGATGAGGAGGAAGTGTCCCCTGCATCTGACATTATGGAGGTAGAGGTAACCGGTGAAAATTTTGGGACTGCCCAACATAGGGACCCCACTCCGAGGGAAGCCTTTAATAATGTCACAGTTAATAACGGGGTGGTACAGGAGCCGGGGGCAGACACAAGATTTCCCCATTTTCTGATGAGTGGGGAGTTGTTGTACCGGGTCACGAAAATAAGGAAGGACTTGGTAGAACAGTTGGTAGTGCCGGGTCCATATAGACGGAAGGTGTTGGATATGGCCCATTCACACATCTTGGGTGGACACCTAGGGGTGGAAAAAACGCAGGAACAGGTTGTGCAGAGGTTCCATTGGCCTGGGTGTCACCGGGAAATAGTGAACTATTGCAGGTCCTGCCCTATATGTCAGCTAACTGCTCCCAGTCCTCATTTCCGGAACCCCCTTGTGCCATTGCCCATTATTGAGGTGCCGTTCGAGAGAATTGCCATGGACTTGGTCGGTCCCTTAGTTAAATCAGCCCGGGACCATCAGTATATATTAGTCATCCTGGACTATGCCACACGCTATTCTGAGGCAATTCCCTTGAGAAATTCTTCCTCGAAGAGTATAGCCTGCGAGTTGGTCCATGTGTTGTCCCGGACAGGTCTGCCGAAGGAGATCCTGACTGACCAGGGAACACCTTTCATGAGCAAGGTGATGAGGGAGTTATGCAAAGTCCTGAAAATCTCCCAATTGAGGACCTCGGTGTACCATCCCCAATCAGATGGCCTTGTTGAGAGATTTAACAAGACACTGAAGAGCATGCTAAGAAAAGCTATAGAGAAATACGGTAGAAACGGGGATTGTCTCTTACCAGATCTGATGTTTTCCATTCGTGAAGTTCCTCAGGCCTCCACAGGGTTCTCAACATTTGAGCTTCTATATGGCCGACTGTTGTGAATTCTGTTGTCGAACTCCCTCCTGTGGTCGTGAATGGTACTTCGGCGAGTTCTGTCTATGGGCTCCCTCTGGTGGCTGTGAGTGAAGCTGCTGCTTCTGAGGTTCCTTACACAGGTGACGAGGTTTATCCTTTGGTTGACTGCTCTATTTAACTCCTCTCAGATCGTTACTCCATGCCAGCTGTCAATGTTTTTGCATTGGTTCAGTTCGCTCCTGGATCTCTCTGGTGACCTGCCTTCTCCTGCAGAAGCTAAGTTCCTGATAGTCATTATTTGTTCATTGTTTTCTTGTCCAGCTGGTTTTCATGATATTGTCTTGCTAGCTGGAAGCTCTGGGATGCAGAGTGGCCCCTCCGCACTGTGAATCGGTGCGGAGGTCTTTTTTGCACACTCTGCGTGGTCTTTTGTAGGTTTTTGTGCTGATCGCAAAGTTACCTTTCCTATCCTCTGTCTATTTATTAAGTCTGGCCTCCCTTTGCTGAAACCTGTTTCATTTCTGCGTTTGTGACTTTCATCTTTACTCACAGTCAATAAATGTGGGGGGCTTCCTTTACCTTTGGGGAATTTCTCTGAGGCAAGGTAGGCTTTATTTTCTATCTCTAGGGCTAGATAGTTCTTAGGCTGTGACGAGGCGCCTAGGTCTGGTCAGGAGCGCTCCACGGCTATTTTTAGTGTGTGTGATAGGATTAGGGCTTGCGGCCAGCAGAGCTCCCACATCCCAGAGCTTGTCCTGTATGAGGTTTAACTATCAGGTCATTCCGGGTGCTCCTAACCACCAGGTCATAACAGCCGACATCCGTGAGGACTCCTGGATATAGCCAAGGAAATGTGGGAAGCCGAAGTCACGCCCCACAGTGACTATTTTTTTACAGCAGCGGAGGAATACCTTCCTCCCGTCATTGTGTTTCTGGGGCCCCTGGAGAGCGGTCGCAACTGCTATTGCTGCTGTTCTCCACGGGAGATCATCATGGGACACTCGTGGATTTCTGCGGACAGGGAGTATATTGGTTGTTTGTTATTTTAATCTTTTTAACAGGTTGACACTGGCTTCGGGGAACAAAGTGACAAGTAATGGTGAGTATGAACTTTATGTTTATTGTACTGTCTGTCTATATATATGTACTGTATGGAGTATGTATGGAGTATGTATGGAGTATTTTTTTTTCTTTCATTCAACACATTAGCCGGAAGATGGGACTGCTACTGTCCCATCATTGGCTAATGTGTCAATCACTGTCAGTGTAGCAGGCATTTACAAGTCCCATCGGACGATGCCTGCACACATGCACAGAGCCCCAGCATGCCGCATAGACTCCGCACACCGCAGAGAGCCCAGAAAGCCCACATACAGCCCCGGCACACTGCATAGAGCCCGGGCAGCCCGCATAGATCCCCGGCACACCGCATAGAGCCCCGGCAAGCCCGCATAGAGCCCTGGCAGCCCGCCTAGATCCCCGGCACACCGCATAGAGCCCCGCTAAGCCCGCACAGGGCACCGGTAAGCACGTTCAGATCCCTGGCAGGCCCATACAGACACTGCCCACGCACCGCCCACACTCTTCCCCCCTCCGGAACAGCATATAGAAGGACAGAATGAGCTTATTTACGTTCCGATATTTGTGTCCTATTTACTTGCATTGGTATCGGTATCGGCGATATCCATATTTTTGGGATATCGGCCGATACAATCCGATACCGATACTTCTGTGTATCGGAAGGTATCGCTCAACACTAGTAACAACACTAATGCAGTTAATGTGCAAATAGCACTACAATTTTCTTTACTATTTTCTATGCAGCTAGAAACTAACATGCAACATTTTCCAAAGTCCTTCAGCATAATTAGAAAATAACACAATAGGATCTGTTCTGAGGGCATGGTAAGAATGATGTGTGCAATGAAATATTGTATGGTTGACAGCAACAGGACATTTTATGTTGCATAATGTCCCCATAACATCTTTGTCACAGTATGTGTAAGCACAATCTGCTAAAGGAATGTCCTGAAGGAGTTAAACGTCAGCCTGGCACATGGCCAGTCTTCATTATGCCATATCTCCTTCCCTGGTCTACTTGTCCTTCATGTCAAAGAAGTGATGGACACTGCTGGCCTTTGGCGTCAGATTAATTACAGACATCAGGAAGAGTACTTAAGTAGAACAAGTTCTGTGATTAACCCCTACTCCTGCTTATTTTTTGAGTAAAAAATAAATCAGGTGCAGTACTATATAATAGAAAAACCTGTTGAAATGGTTACTTGATTGAAAGAAACAATCTAAACATTAATCAATGAGCTAAGCAGTTAACCTCAATTAAAAAAAAAAAAAACAATAAAAAAATAGAAACAAACTCAGCTGGAATATTACTTAGACCCCCTTCACAAGTCATGGTTTCTAGTTTGTGTGGTATCCGTTACTTTCACAGATACCACATGTACCCATTATAACCTATGGTGCTCTGCACATGTCCTTGTTTTTACATGGACCGTGTGTCACTAAAAAACACATGGAGACATGTCCGCTTTTTTCCATCAGCACGGATGACATGGGCTAATACATGTCTATGGGTCTGTGAAAAATACGGCATCCGTGTGCCAACATTGCAAAGATAAGGAAAGCTTTGTAATTTCTTTTTTTCTTTATCCATCCGTGAAAATCACTGAAAATCACCTAGCCAAATTAGTTCTCTTGCTTCGCACTAACGAAGGCCAACAGCCCGAAACACCGTGTCTGCGAATTAAGATATTGATTTGCGTTTATCTTAAGTCATATTGCACGACTCGTTAAAGGGTTGATTGTGACTGGTAGGATCGCTACTTCCAACAGGTGGCGCTATAGAGTTTAAGTCCTCTTTTTCTCAGAAGAGGCAATTTGCATATTATATTTCCCAGAGGAGCATTGCACGGCGAATAAGCCTCCTTACCTTGACAAGCCAGAGATGGTATGTCAGTCTCCATAAGGAGAAACGATACCCCTTAGACCCCAGTCCAGAGCCTCTCACCTAGCCAAATCAGTTCTCATTAGGGTTGAGCGAAACGAATCGGTCATTTTCAAAAGTCGCCGACTTTTGTCACAGTCCGGTTTCATGAAACCCGACCCGATCCCTGTGTGAGGTCGGCCATGCGGTACGCGACTTTCGCGCCAAAGTCGCGTTTCAATGACGCGAAAAGCGCGATTTCTCAGCCAATGAAGGTGGATGCAGAGTGTGGGCAGCGTGATGACATAGATCCTGGTCCCCACCATCTTACAGAAGGGCATTGCAGTGATTGGCTTGCTGTCTGCGGCGTCACAGTGGCTATAAAGAGGCGTTCCCGCCGACCGCCATCTTACTGCTGCTGATCTGAGCATAGGGAGAGGTTGCTGCCGCTTCGTCAGAAGCAGGGATAGCGTTAGACAGGGTACATTAACCCCCAAACTGCCTGTGCTCTAGCGATTTCCACTGTCCAACACCACCTTTTGTTTGCAGGGACAGCGGAAGCTACATTTTTTTTCCTCAGCGCTGTAGCTCATTGGGCTGCCCTAGAAGGCTCCCTGATAGCTGCATTGCTGTGTGTACGCCGCTGTGCAAACCAACTGCTTTTTTCAAAGCACAAATCCTGTTGTTCCTTAATTTCTGCACAGCTATCTTTTTTGTTTGTCCACACTTTTGATTTAATTTGTGCAGCAGTCCACTCCTTGTTATTGCTGCCTGCCATACCTGGCTGAGATTACTGCAGGGAGATAGTAATTGTAGGACAGTCCCTGTTTTTTTTTTTTAATTCTCCCTGAAAAAAAATCAATAGTGGGAGATTAATCTTGGCATTTGTGCTTGAGTGCCAGTCGTGTGTGCCATCTCTCTCCAATTGTGGGGCGCAGAAAGCCTAGTGTCTATAATCCTTTTTTTTTTTTTTTTTTAATTCTCCCTAAAAAAAAAGTAGTGGGAGATTAAGATTGGCATTTCTGCTAGAGTGCCAGTCCTGTGTGTGCCATCTCTCTCTAATTTTGGGGCACAGAAAGCCTAGTGTGTATTACTGGCTCTGATTTCTTGGCAATTCTCCCTAACCAAAAAAAGTAGTGGGAGATTAAGATTGGCATTTCTGCTAGAGTGCCAGTCCTGTGTGTGCCATCTCTCTCCAATTTTGGGGCACAGAAAGCCTAGTGTGTATTACTGGCTCTGATTTCTTGGCAATTCTCCCTAACCAAAAAAAGCAGTGGGAGATTAAGATTGGCATTTCTGCTAGAGTGCCAGTCCTGTGTGTGCCATCTCTCTCCAATTTTGGGGCACAGAAAGCCTAGTGTGTAATACTGGCCCTGATTTCTTGGCAATTCTCCCTAACAAAAAAAAGGAGTGGGAGATTAAGATTGGCATTTCTGCTTGTGTGCCAGTCCTGTGTGCCATCTCTCTCAAATAGTAGGCCACAGAAAGCCTAGTGTCTGCTTTTGGTTTTTAAATTCTCCCTGCAAAAAATAAATAAACAGTGGGAGATTAATATTGGCCTTTGTGCTTGTGTGCCAGTCCTGTGTGCCATCTCTCTCAAATAGTGGGCCACAGAAAGCCTAGTGTCTGATTTTTTTTTGTTTGTTTTGGTTTTTAAATTCTCCCTGAAAAAAAATAAATAAACAGTGGGAGATTAATATTGGCATTTGTGCTTCAGTGACAGTCCTGCGTGTGTGGCATCTCTCTCATTTGGTGCCACAGAAAACCGAGTGTGTAACATTGTGCCTGATTTTCCTTGCAGTTTCACCCACCTATAAAGGGATATCTAAATCCTACAGAAGTTTGAGTTCACCTTGTAAGATTTTTACAGTAACAAATACCGTTACTTTGGTTACGTTTTTAAAACAATGAGGAAGTCTGGTGGAAGAGGTCGTGGCCGTGGGCGTTCATTGCCAGCTGGTAATGATGGTAGTGGTGGTGGAGCATCAGGTGGTCGTGGGAAAAACAATATAGCACCTAAGTCTCGAGCTGTGGAGCCAGGTTCGTCGTCTGGCTACACAAGGCCTCGAACGCTCCCTTTTCTGGGAGTAGGAAAACCGCTTTTAAAGCCGGAGCAGCAAGAGCAAGTTTTGGCTTATCTTGCTGACTCAGCCTCTAGCTCTTTTGCCTCCTCTTCTGAAACTGGTAAATGTAAAAGAAGCGCGTCGTTAGTGGATGTTCACGGTCAGGGACAGGGACAAGTCGCTTCCTTGTCCTCTTCAGCAAAAACAACAACAGAGAAGGATGCGTCAGGCGACACAACGGGTTACTCCATGGAGCTCTTTACACATACCGTCCCTGGGTTAGAAAGTGAAACAGTTAACAGGCCATGCCCATTACAAGTTGAATCGGACATGGAGTGCACTGATGCACAGCCACAGCCAGATTACTATGCTGTTCCTTTGACTCAGACCACAACATTGCCCTCGCAGTGTACTGATCCAGAATCAGACCCTGATGAGAATATGGTGCCCCGTCACGAACGCTATACCACCGACTTACACGGTGACACAGACGAAGTTGCACACGAGATAGAAGAGGAGGTCATAGATGACCCAGTTGTTGACCCCGATTGGCACCCATTGGGGGAACAGGGTGCAGGCGGCAGTAGTTCTGAAGCGGAGGAGGAGGGGCCACAGCAGGCATCAACATCGCAACAGGTTCCATCTGCCGGGCCCGTATCTGGCTCAAAACGCGTGGCAAAGCCAAAACCTGTTGGAGGACAGCGTGGCCATCCGGTTAAAGCTCAGTCTGCAATGCTTGAAAAGGTATCCGATGCTAGAAAGAGTGCAGTCTGGCATTTTTTTAAACAACATCCAATTGATCAGCGCAAAGTCATCTGTCAAAAATGTTCAACTACCCTAAGCAGAGGTCAGAATCTGAAAAGTCTAAATACAAGTTGCATGCATAGACATTTAACCACCATGCATTTGCAAGCCTGGACTAACTACCAAACATCCCTTAAGGTTGTAGCACCCTCGGCCAATGAAGCTAGTCAGCAACGCAACATCCCTTCCGTCACTGTAAGGCCACCATTTTCCGCACCACCTGCAGTATCTGTGCAGGTTTCGTTGCCAGGCCAAAGCAGTCAGGGTCAGGGAATCACCAGTTTCGTAGTAGGAAACACTGCATCTAGGGCACCGGCGGCAACAATACCGTCTCCAACCGTCTCTCAGTCTGCCATGTCCACCGGCACCCCCGCTAGTTCCACGATCTCCAGCTCTCCAGTCCAGCTCACCCTACATGAGACTCTCGTTAGAAAAAGGAAGTACTTAGCCTTGCATCCGCGTACACAGGGTTTGAACGCCCACAAAGCTAGACTAATCTCGTTAGAGATGATGCCCTACCGGTTAGTTGAAAGTGAAGCTTTCAAAGCCCTGATGGACTACGCTGTACCACGCTACGAGCTACCCAGTCGACACTTCTTTTTGAGAAAAGCTATCCAAGCCCTCCACCAGCATGTTAAAGAGCGCATCGTCCATGCACTCAGGCAGTCTGTGAGTACAAAGGTGCACCTGACAACAGATGCATGGACCAGTAGGCATGGCCAGGGACGTTACGTGTCCATCTCGGCACACTGGGTGAATGTGGTGGATGCAGGGTCCACAGGGGACAGCAATTTTGGGACAGTTCTGCCTAGCCCACGGTCTAGGAAACAGTTGGCTGTAGCCGTTCGCACCCCCTCCTCCTCGTCCTCTTGCAGAAGCGAGAGCTCGTCCACAGACCGCAGTCGCACAACCACTCCATCCGCAGCTGCCACTGTTGCACACCAGGTGTCCCATTATGGGGCAGCTACTGCCAAGTGTCAGCAGGCTGTATTGGCTATGAAGTGTTTGGGTGACAACAGACACACCGCGGAAGTTCTGTCCAAGTTCTTGCAGAAAGAAATGAAGTCGTGGCTGGGCACTGTAGATCTTGAGGCAGGCAAGGTAGTGAGTGATAACGGAAGGAATTTCATGGCTGCCATCTCCCTTTCCCAACTGAAACACATTCCTTGCTTGGCTCACACCTTAAACCTGGTGGTGCAGTGCTTCCTGAAAAGTTATCCGGGGTTATCTGACCGCTCCTCAAAGTGCGCGGACTTTGCTCGCATATCCGCCGTTCGCCCGTACACTCCAGCCGTATGCAGACCTATCAGCGGTCTTTGAACCTTCCCCAGCATCACCTAATCATCGACGTTGCAACAAGGTGGAACTCAACACTGCACATGCTTCAGAGACTGTGCGAACAGAGGCGTGCTGTTATGTATTTGTTTGAGGATACACATACACGGGCAGGCAGTTGGATGGCAGACATGGAGTTGTCAGGTGTGCAGTGGTCGAAGATACAAGACATGTGTCAAGTCCTTCAGTGTTTTGAGGAATGCACACGGCTGGTTAGTGCAGACAACGCCATAATAAGCATGAGCATCCCCCTAATGCGTCTGCTGATGCAAAGTTTGACGCACATAAAGGAGCAGGCGTCTGCAGCAGAGGAAGAGGAAAGCCTTGATGACAGTCAACCATTGTCTGGTCAGGCCAGTGTACAGGACGAGGTAGCGGGCGAACAGGAGGACGAGGAGGACAAGGAGGATGATGGGGATGATTATTTTTGTAATGAGGAAGCTTCTCCGGGGCCAATAGCAACTGGTGGCGTTGCAAGGCCGGGGTCAGGGTTTTTTTAGGGAGACAAGTGACTTAGATGTGCCTGAAACTGCCCCTCAACCCAGCACAACCGCAGATTTGACAACTGGATCTTTGGCCCACATGGCGGATTATGCCTTACGTATCCTCAAAAGGGACACACGTATTTGTAAAATGATGGCCGATGACGATTACTGGTTGGCCTGCCTCCTTGATCCTCGCTATAAAGGCAAATTGCAAAATATTATGCCACATGAAAACCTGGAACAAATATTAGCAACCAAACAATCAACTCTTGTTGACCGTTTGATTCAGGCATTCCCAGCACACAGCACCTGTGATCGTTATCACACGAGCTGCAGGGGGCAGCAGGCCAGAGGTGTTAGAGGTGCACAAATCAGAAGTGGCGTTGGACAGACGGGTTTTCTGAATAGGTTGTGGAGTGATTTTGCTATGACCGCAGACAGGACAGGTACTGCAACATCAATTCAAAGTGACAGGAGACAGCATTTGTCCAGTATGGTTACTAACTATTTTTCATCCCTTATCGACGTTCTCCCTCAACCGTCATTCCCATTTGATTACTGGGCATCCAAATTAGACACCTGGCCAGAATTGGCAGAATATGCATTGCAGGAGCTTGCTTGCCCAGCAGCTAGTGTGCTATCAGAAAGAGTATTCAGTGCTGCAGGTTCAATATTAACTGAAAAAAGGACTCGTCTGGCTACCCAAAATGTTGATGATCTAACCTTCATTAAAATGAACCACAACTGGATTTCGAATTCTTTTGCCCCACCTTTCCCGGCTGACACCTAGCTTTCCTATGAAAAGGTCTTGCTTGTGGACTGCTCTGACTGACTTTTCCAATCTCGTAATTTGCAGCAGCTGTTTGTCCAGCATATGGCATGTTTACACCTCCCTAAATGGCCAAACTCCCCCCACGGGGCCATGGTCTCTCCACTTGGCGCAAGCACCCGTGAGAGTGCCGTTTGTCTGGAGAGGTGGGTGTGCACGCTTTTGGTCGACGGCACTGCCACTGGGTCCCTCATAGTACAATAAAGTGTCTCTGGCGTTGGTGGTGCGCACCCAACGTCAGACACACCGTTGTAACATGAGGGGCCCTGGGCTTGTACCGCCGGCCACAAGAGAGTTCCCCCCCAGCTCAAACAGTGCTCTACCACTGGCAAAATTATCTCTCACAGCTCCACCAATGTTTAGTCTATGTGCTGACATCCTTCAATGCCTGGCACTGACAATACCAATGTGTTGACATGTATGATGCTACTTAAAATAGTCAGGGCCAGTGTCCTATATTTACACCAGTAAATAATTTGCGCCAAATTACTAGGTCTGAAACTCAGCAGAGGAGCCCACCCCTGTACCTAAGTATGTCACCCTTTTGTGTTTTGGTTTTGTTGTATTGCGAGACATTAACATCTATTTATTTTTTGTGAGTACTAACTGTCAGACACTCATTACAATCGGCCTCCGCTGACAACACCAATGCTGCCTGTGTACCCCTGCAAGATAATTCCAAATGTCTACAGTCTACTTTTGTTATGTTATGCCTACTAAGCCTGTCTGCGGTCCATTATAGAAATTGTCCTTCACTGACCAGACCACTGCTGCCCGTGTACCCCTGGAACCTATTTTAAAGTGCCTACAGCCTAATTTTGATATGTTAGGCCTACTAAGCCTGTCTGCGGTCCCTCCTTCCAATAGTCCTTCACTGACCAGACCACTGCTGCCCGTGTACCCCTGGAACCTATTTTAAAGTGCCTACAGCCTAATTTTGTTATGTTAGGCCTACTAAGCCTGTCTGCGGTCCCTCCTTCCAATAGTCCTCCACTGACCAGACCACTGCTGCCCGTGTACCCCTGGAACCTATTTTAAAGTGCCTACAGCCTAATTTTGTTATGTTAGGCCTACTATGCCTGTCTGCGGTCCCTCCTTCCAATAGTCCTCCACTGACCAGACCACTGCTGCCCGTGTACCCCTGTAACTTATTTTAAAGTGCCTACAGCCTAATTTTGATATGTTAGGCCTACTATGCCTGTCTGCGGTCCCTAATTCCACTAGTCCTCCACTGACCAGACCACTGCTGCCCGTGTACCCCTGGAACCTATTTTAAAGTGCCTACAGCCTAATTTTGTTATGTTAGGCCTTCTATGCCTGTCTGCGGTCCCTCCTTCCACTAGTCCTCCACTGACCAGACCACTGCTGCCCGTGTACCCCTGGAACCTATTTTAAATTGCATAGAGCATCCTTTTTTTAATAGTAGGCGTACAAACTGTCTGCGGTCCATAATTGAAATTGTCCTCCACTGAAGAGACCAATGCTGCCCGCTGCTACCCCTGTAACCTTTTTTAAACTGCATTGAGCCAAATTTTGTGTTTAAGGCCTACTACCTGTGTCTGTCTGCGCCACTCAATACAGCTGTCCTCCTTTTAAAAAAGCTGAGCGTCAATAGTCTGGTTTTCAGCCTATAGGAATTTGAAAACTGCATTGGGGCTACTATTACTACTTCGGTAGGGCCTACTAACGGTGTCTGCCGCTCCAAGGTGTTCCCCAGGTTGCCTCTCCATAGCTTCGAGCTTCTAGCTCTCGTTTAGTAGTTGTTGAAAACAACACTGCATTAGGCCTACAAGTTGGGTCTGGGTTGTAAAGACGGTGTCTTCCGCTCCAAGGTGTTCTCCAGGTTTCCTCTCCATTGCTTCAATCTTCAAGCTCTCGTTTAGCAGTTGTTGAAAACAACACTGCATTAGGCCTACAAGTTGGGTCTGGGTTGTAGAGACGGTGTCTTCCACTCCAAGGTGTTCCCCAGGTTTCCTCTCCATAGCTTCGAGCTTCTAGCTCTCGTTTAGTAGTTGTTGAAAACAACACTGCATTAGGCCTACAAGTTGGGTCTGGGTTGTAGAGACGGTGTCTTCCACTCCAAGGTGTTCCCCAGGTTTCCTCTCCAAAGCTTCGAGCTTCTAGCTCTCGTTTAGTAGTTGTTGAAAACAACACTGCATTAGGTTTACAAGTTGGGTCTGGGTTGTAAAGACGGTGTCTTCCGCTCCAAAGTGTTCCCCTGGTTTCCTCTCCATAGCTTCGAGCTTCTAGCTCTTGTTTAGTAGTTGTTGAAACAAAACTACATTAGGCATACAAGTTGGGTCTGGGTCGTAGAGACGGTGTCTCCCGCTCCAAGGTGTTCACCAGGTTGCCACATAATCGAAGCTGCATAGAGCCTATTTTGTAATTTTACGCCTACAAAGTCTTTCTGCGGTCCCTCCTTCCAATTGTCTTCCACTGAGCACACCAATGCAGACCGTGTACCCATGTAACCTTTTTTAAACCTGCGTCGAGCCAACTTTGTGGTTTAAGGCCTACTTTTAGTGTCTGGCTGCGCCACTCAATACAGCTGTCCTCTTTACAAAAAATGACCTACAATTATCTGGTTTTCAGCCTATCGGAATTTTAAAAATGCAGTGGGCCTACTAGTTGGGTTGGGGCCTTCTATCGGTGTCTGCCGCTCCTTGCTGTTCTCCTCCAGTGAACAAAGCTGTGCCGCCTGTTTACTACTGTTGCCAATTTTGAACTGCATTTAGACTACTTACTGATTTGGGCCTACTCTCTGTGTCAGCCTCTCATTCCAGTTGTCCTCCACTGAACAAAGCAATGCCCCCTGGTTAGTCCTGTTACCAATTTTGAACTGCATTTAGCCCACTTTATTCTTTGGGCCCATATCTGTTTCCCCCTCTTCCTGCCCATTGCCCAGCCAGTGATAGATGAGTTTGCTGGTACATTGACCCATAACGCAACATTCCATGCACGCTACACTGCAAGATTGTGACCCTGCTGAAAGTCAGGTTTCCCTTCCCGCATACCATACCACCTTACACGGGGACAAAGAGGAAGGTGCAGATGAAGGTGCAGGTTCCTTCATCAGGTGGGGGGAGGAATATTCGTTGGTGACGTCACTGGCACAGGGCTCCTCATAGTACGCAAAAGTGTTGCTACCGGTGGGAGGCGCCCCTGCCGTGCAAACACACCGCTGTACTTTGAGGGGCCCTGTGCCAGTGCCAATGCCAACGAGTGGGCCCCCCCTGCTTGCTCAGGATCACAGCACTTGCAAAGTTGAAATACTTACCTCTCCCTGCTCCACTGCCTTGACGTGGTCCAGATTTCCTGGGCCCACTAAGTACTTGAACCAGCCCTACCACAACTTTAGCCAAATGACCCCCAATTTCCAATGCCTTACTATTATTATAAGGTAAAATTAGATTGACAAGCTTCAGTAACAAGAATGTATGTTTTTTGCCATTAAAATGGGCATTGTAGGTGTTTTCCTGGCCTCCACTCACTGCCGACTATGCTCCCCCATTGACTTGCATTGGGTTTCGTGTTTCGGTCGATCCCCGACTTTTCGCGATAATCGTCTGATTCCACTCGACTCGACTTTTGAGATAGTTGGGTTTCGCGAAACCCGACTCCACTCTAAAAAAGTCAAGGTCGCTCAACCCTAGTTCTCATGCTTCGCACTGACGAGGGCCAATAGCCCGAAACACCGTGTCTGCGAATTGAGATATTGATTTGGCTTTTCTACTAAGTCATATTGCATGACTCGTTAAAGGGCTGATTGTGACTTGTAGGATCGCTACTTCCAACAGGTGGCGCTATAGAGTTTAAGTCCTCTTTTTCTCAGAAGAGGCAATTTGCATATGACACTGAAAGAAAACACAGACACATAGATGGCGATATACGGGTGACAAACTGATGACACACTGATGACACCGGTACCAGTTTTACACGTATTTGTTTTATACTGATGTGTGAGGGAGGTCTAATTCTATTCTGGGCACATATAAACTTAGAAAATCTTCACAGGAGGATTGTTTTCAGCAGATAGAGAAATAATTCCTTTTCTAGTTGAAGAAAAACATTTGATTTTTATTTAAATTCATATAGAGTTTCAATTCTTTCTTATAAACAACACTTGTTTAAAGAGAACTTAACAGCTGATCCACTGGAAGCATATACAGGTGTATCTCACAAAATTAGAATATCATCAAAAAGTTATTTTATTTCAGTTCTTCAATACAAAAAGTGAAACTCATATATTAGATAGAGTCATTACAAACAGAGTGATGAATTGCAAGTGTTTATTTCTGTTAATGTTGATGATTATGGATTACAGCCAATAAAAACTCACAAGTCATTATCTCAGTAAATTAGAATGCTTTATAACGTCAGCTTGAAAAATGCTTTTAAAATCCAAAATATTGGCCTACTGAAATGTATGTTCAGTAAATGCACTCAATACTTACTGCACCAATGCGGAGTGGCATGGAGGCGATCAGCCTGCGACACTGCTGATGTGTTATGGAAGCACAGGTTGCTTTGATAGCAGCTTTCAGCTTATCTGCATTGTTGTGTATGGTGTATCTCATTTTCTTTTTGACAATATCCCATAGATTATCTATGGGGTTAAGGTCATACAAGTTTGCTCCTCAGTCAAGCACAGTAATACAGTTGTTTTTAACCGCTTTCTGCCATCCGACGTACTATTCCGTCCATGTGGGGTGGGCTTTAATTCCCATATACGGAATAGTACGTCCAGGGCGATTGGCCGCGCTCTCAGGGGGAGCGCGGCCGATCGTGGCCGGGTGTCAGCTTCCTATCGCAGCTGACAAGCGGCGCTATGTGCCAGGAGCGGTCACGGACCGCCCCCGGTACATTAACCCCTGGCACATCGCGATCAAACATGATCGTGGTGTGCCGGCGGTATAGGGAAGTGTCGCACAGGGAGGGGGCTCCCTGCAGACTTCCCTGAGACCCCCGCAGCAACGCGATGTGATCGTGTTGCTGCGAGGGTCTCCTTACCTCCCTCCCAGTAGCAGGCCCGGATCCAAGATGGCCGCAGCATCCGGGGAGGGAGGGAGGTGGCTTACCAAGTGCCTGCTCAGAGCAGACGCTTGGTAAGCCTGCAGTGCTCTCAGACAGATCGTTGATCTGACAGAGTGCTGTGCAAACTGTCAGTTCAGCGATCTGTGATGTCCCCCCCCTGGGGCAAAGTAAAAAAGTTAAAAAAAAAAATTCCACATGTGTAAAAAAAAAATAATAATAATAAAAAAATTCCTAAATAATGGAAAAAAAAATATTATTCCCATAAATACATTTCTTTATCTAAATAAAAAAACAAACAATAAAAGTACACATATTTAGTATCACCGCGTCCGTAACGACCCAACCTATAAAACTGTCCCACTAGTTAACCCCTTCAGTAAACACCGTAAAAAAAAAAACGAGGCAAAAAACAACGCTTTATTATCATACCGCCGAACAAAAAGTGGAATAACACACGATCAAAAAGACAGATATAAATAACCATGGTACCCCTGAACGCGTCATCTTGTCGCGCAAAAAACGAGCCGCCATCCAGCATCATCAGCAAAAAAATTAAAAAGTTATAGTCCTCAGAATAAAGCAATGCAAAAATAATTATTTATTCTATAAAATAGTTTTTATCGTATAAAAGCGCCAAAACATAAAAAAATGATATAAATGAGGTATCGCTGTAATCGTACTGACCCCAAGAATAAAATTATCAATTTTACCAAATGCGGAACGGTATAAACACCCCCCACTCCCAAAGAAATTCATGAATAGCTGGTTTTTGGTCATTCTGCCTACCAAAAATCAGCATAAAAAGCGATCACAAAATGTCACGCGACCGAAAATGTTACCAATAAAAACGTCAACTCGTCCCGCAAAAAACAAGACCTCACATGACTCTGTGGACTCAAATATAGAAAAATTATAGCTCTCAAAATGTGGTAATGCAAAAAATATTTTTTGCCATAAAAAGCGTCTTTCAGTGTGTGACGGCTGCCAATCATAAAAATCCGGTAAAAAACCCGCTATAAAAGTAAATCAAACCCCCCTTCATCACCCCCTTAGTTAGGGAAAAATTAAAAATTAAAAAAAAATGTATTTATTTCCATTTTCTAATTAGGGTTAGGGCTAGGGTTAGGGCTAGGGCTAGGATTAGGGTTAGGGTTAGGGTTAGGGCTAGGGCTAGGGTTAGGGTTGGGGCTAGGGTTAGGGTTGGGGCTAGGGTTAAGGCTACAGTTAGGGTTGGGGCTAAAGTTAGGGTTGGGGCTAAAGTTAGGGTTAGAGTTTGGATTACATTTACGGTTGGTGGTAATAGGGTTGGGATTAGGGTTAGGGGTGTTTCTGGGTTAGAGGTGTGGTTAGGGTTACCGTTGGGATTAGGGTTAGGGGTGTGTTTGGATTAGGGTTTCAGTTATAATTGGGGGTTTCCACTGTTTAGGCACATCAGGGGCTCTCCAAACGCGACATGGCATCCGATCTCAATTCCAGCCAATTCTGCGTTGAAAAAGTAAAACAGTGCTCCTTCCCTTCCGAGCTCTCCCTTGCACCCAAACAGGGGTTTACCCCAACATGTGGGGTATCAGCGTACTCAGGACAAATTGGACAACAACTTTTGGGGTACAATTTAACCTGTTACCCTCGGGAAAAAACAAAACTGGGGGCTAAAAAATAATTTTGGAGGGAATTTTTTATTTTTTATTTTCACGGCTCTGCGTTATAAACTGTAGTGAAACTCTTGGGGGCTCAAAGTTCTCACAACACATCTGGATAAGTTCCTTGGGGGGTCTTTCCACTTTCCAAAATGGTGTCACTTTTGGGAGGTTTCAATGTTTAGGCACATCAGTGGCTCTCCAAATGCGACATGGCGTCCCATCTCAATTCCAGTAAATTTTGCATTGAAAAGTCAAACGGCGCTCCTTCCCTTCCGAGCTCTCCCATGCGCCCAAACAGTGGTTTACTCCCACATTTGGGGTATCAGCGTACTTAGGACAAATTGTACAACAACTTTTGTGGTCCAATTTCTTCTCTTACCATTGGTAAAATAAAAAATTGGGGGCGAAAAAATAATTTTTGTGAAAAAAAAATTGATTTTTTATTTTTACGGTCCTGCATTATAAAATTATGTGAAGCACTTTGGTGGGTCAAAGTGCTCACCACACCTCTAGATAAGTTCCTTAGGGGGTCTACTTGCCAAAATGGTGTCAATTGTGAGGGGTTTCAATGTTTAGACACATCAGTGGCTCTCCAAACGCAACATGGCGTCCCATCTCAATTCCAGTCAATTTTGCATTGAAAAGTCAAATGGTGCTCCTTCGCTTCCGAGCTCTGTCATGCGCCCAAACAGTGGTTTACCTCCACATTTGGGGTATCGGCGTACTCAGGACAAATTTTACAACAAGGTTTGGGGTCCATTTTCTCCTGTTACCCCTGGTAAAATAAAACAAATTGGAGCTGAAGTAAATTTTTTGTGAAAAAAGTTAAATGTTAATTTTTATTTAAACATTCCAAAAATTCCTGTGAAACACCTGAAGGGTTAGTAAACTTCTTGAATGTGGTTTTGAGCACCTTGAGGGGTGCAGTTTTTATAATGGTGTCACACTTGGGTATTTTCTATCATATAGATCCCTCAAAATGACTTCAAATTAGATGTGTGTTATGGCTGGCAATCAGGCAACACAGCGTGCAGTAATCAGCGCACATACAGAGATCTGGCAAAAACCCAAAACAATAGGACGAGCTCTGAGACGTGGAATCTCTGTAGACTGCAGTACCTGAACTGTCCTCACACAACTGGAAGCAGCAGTGGATTGCGCCTATCACTACCTATGCAACTCGGCACTGCCTGAGGAGCTGACTAGCCTGAAGATAGAAATACAAGCCTGACTTACCTCAGAGAAATACCCCAAAGGAATAGGCAGCCCCCACATATAATGACTGTTAGCAAGATGAAAAGACAAACGTAGGAATGAAATAGATTCAGCAAAGTGAGGCCCGATATTCTAGACAGAGCGAGGATAGCAAAGAGAACTATGCAGTCTACAAAAAACCCTAAAACAAAAACCACGCAAAGGGGCAAAAAAGACCCACCGTGCCGAACTAACAGCACGGCGGTGCACCCCTTTGCTTCTCAGAGCTTCCAGCAAAAGATAATAACAAGCTGGACAGAAAAAACAGAAAACAAACTAGAAGCACTTATCTAGCAGAGCAGCAGGCCCAAGGAAAGATGCAGTAGCTCAGATCCAACACTGGAACATTGACAAGGAGCAAGGAAGACAGACTCAGGTGGAGCTAAATAGCAAGGCAGCCAACGAGCTCACCAAAACACCTGAGGGAGGACGCCCAGAGACTGCAATACCACTTGTGACCACAGAATTCACAACAGTACCCCCCCCTTGAGGAGGGGTCACCGAACCCTCACCAGAACCCCCAGGCCGACCAGGATGAGCCACATGAAAGGCACGAACAAGATCTGGGGCATGGACATCAGAGGCAAAAACCCAGGAATTATCTTCCTGAGCATAACCCTTCCATTTGACCAGATACTGGAGTTTCCGTCTAGAGACACGAGAATCCAAAATCTTCTCCACAATATACTCCAATTCCCCCTCCACCAAAACAGGGGCAGGAGGCTCCACAGATGGAACCATAGGTGCCACGTATCTCCTCAACAACGACCTATGGAATACATTATGTATGGAAAAGGAGTCTGGGAGGGTCAGACGAAAAGACACCGGATTGAGAATCTCAGAAATCCTATACGGACCAATAAAACGAGGTTTAAATTTAGGAGAGGAAACCTTCATAGGTATATGACGAGAAGATAACCAAACCAGATCCCCAACACGAAGTCGGGGTCCCACACGGCGTCTGCGATTAGCGAAAAGCTGAGCCTTCTCCTGGGACAAGGTCAAATTGTCCACTACCTGAGTCCAGATCTGCTGCAACCTGTCCACCACATAATCCACACCAGGACAGTCCGAAGACTCAACCTGTCCTGAAGAGAAACGAGGATGGAACCCAGAATTGCAGAAAAATGGAGAGACCAAGGTAGCCGAGCTGGCCCGATTATTAAGGGCGAACTCAGCCAACGGCAAAAATGACACCCAATCATCCTGGTCAGCGGAAACAAAACATCTCAGATATGTTTCCAAGGTCTGATTGGTTCGTTCGGTCTGGCCATTAGTCTGAGGATGGAAGGCCGAGGAAAAAGATAGGTCAATGCCCATCCTACCACAAAAGGCTCGCCAGAACCTTGAGACAAACTGGGAACCTCTGTCAGAAACAATATTCTCAGGAATGCCATGCAAACGAACCACATGCTGGAAGAACAAAGGCACCAAATCAGAGGAGGAAGGCAATTTAACCAAGGGCACCAGATGGACCATTTTAGAAAAGCGATCACAGACCACCCAAATGACAGACATCTTTTGAGAAACGGGAAGGTCAGAAATGAAATCCATCGAAATATGTGTCCAAGGCCTCTTCGGGACCGGCAAGGGCAAAAGCAACCCACTGGCACGTGAACAGCAGGGCTTAGCCCTAGCACAAATTCCACAGGACTGCACAAAAGCACGCACATCCCGCGACAGAGACGGCCACCAAAAGGATCTAGCAACCAACTCCCTGGTACCAAAGATTCCTGGATGACCGGCCAGCACCGAACAATGAAGTTCAGAGATAACTTTACTAGTCCACCTATCAGGGACGAACAGTTTCTCGGCCGGACAACGATCAGGTTTATTAGCCTGAAATTTCTGCAACACTCTCCGCAAATCAGGGGAGATGGCAGACACAATGACTCCTTCCTTGAGGATACTCGCCGGCTCAGATAACCCCGGAGAGTCGGGCACAAAACTCCTAGACAGAGCATCCGCCTTCACATTTTTAGAGCCCGGAAGATATGAAATCACAAAATCAAAACGAGCAAAAAATAACGACCAACGGGCCTGTCTAGGATTCAAGCGCTTGGCAGACTCAAGATAAGTAAGGTTCTTATGATCAGTCAAAACCACCACGCGATGCTTAGCACCCTCAAGCCAATGACGCCACTCCTCGAATGCCCACTTCATGGCCAGCAACTCTCGGTTGCCCACATCATAATTACGCTCAGCAGCAGAAAATTTCCTGGAAAAGAAAGCACATGGTTTGAACACTGAGCAACCAGAACCTCTCTGTGACAAAACCGCCCCTGCACCAATCTCAGAAGCATCAACCTCGACCTGGAACGGAAGAGAAACATCAGGTTGACACAACACAGGGGCACAGCAAAAACGACGCTTCAACTCCTGAAAAGCTTCCACGGCAGCAGAAGACCAATTAACCAAATCAGCACCCTTCTTGGTCAAATCGGTCAATGGTCTGGCAATGCTAGAAAAATTACAGATGAAGCGACGATAAAAATTAGCAAAGCCCAGGAATTTCTGCAAACTTTTTAGAGATGTCGGCTGAGTCCAATCCTGGATGGCCTGAACCTTAACCGGATCCATCTCGATAGTAGAAGGGGAAAAGATGAACCCCAAAAATGAAACTTTCTGCACACCGAAGAGACACTTTGATCCCTTCACAAACAAGGAATTAGCACGCAGTACCTGGAAAACCATTCTGACTTGCTTTACATGAGACTCCCAATCATCTGAGAAGATCAAAATGTCATCCAAGTAAACAATCAAGAATTTATCCAGATACTCACGAAAAATGTCATGCATAAAAGACTGAAAAACAGATGGAGCATTGGCAAGTCCGAACGGCATCACCAGATACTCAAAATGACCCTCGGGCGTATTAAATGCCGTTTTCCATTCATCTCCCTGCCTGATTCTCACCAGATTATACGCACCACGAAGATCAATCTTAGTAAACCAACTAGCCCCCTTAATCCGAGCAAACAAGTCAGAAATCAATGGCAAGGGATACTGAAACTTAACAGTGATCTTATTAAGAAGGCGGTAATCAATACACGGTCTTAGCGAACCATCCTTCTTGGCTACAAAAAAGAACCCTGCTCCCAATGGTGACGACGATGGGCGAATATGTCCCTTCTCCAGGGACTCCTTCACATAACTGCGCATAGCGGTGTGTTCAGGTACGGACAAATTAAATAAACGACCCTTAGGGAATTTACTACCAGGAATCAAATCGATAGCACAATCACAATTCCTATGCGGAGGAAGGGCATCAGACTTGGACTCTTCAAATACATCCTGAAAGTCCGACAAGAACTCTGGGATGTCAGAAGGAATGGATGACGAAATAGACAAAAATGGAACATCACCATGTACTCCCTGACAACCCCAGCTGGTTACCGACATAGAGTTCCAATCCAATACTGGATTATGGGTTTGTAGCCATGGCAACCCCAACACGACCACATCATGCAAATTATGCAGTACCAAAAAGCGAATAACTTCCTGATGTGCAGGAGCCATGCACATGGTCAGCTGGGCCCAGTACTGAGGCTTATTCTTGGCCAGAGGTGTAGCATCAATTCCTCTCAACGGAATAGGACACCGCAAAGGCTCCAAGAAAAATCCACAACGTTTAGCATAATCCAAATCCATCAGATTCAGGGCAGCGCCTGAATCCACAAACGCCATGACAGAATATGATGACAAAGAGCACATTAAGGTAATGGACAAAAGGAATTTGGACTGTACAGTACCAATAACGGCAGAGCTATCGAACCGCCTAGTGCGTTTAGGACAATTAGAAATAGCATGAGTAGAATCACCACAATAGAAACACAGTCTGTTCAGACGTCTGTGTTCGTGCCGTTCTACTTTAGTCATAGTCCTGTTGCACTGCATAGGCTCAGGCTTACTCTCAGACAATACCGCCAGATGGTGCACAGATTTACGCTCGCGCAAGCGACGACCGATCTGAATGGCCAAGGACATAGACTCATTCAAACCAGCAGGCATAGGAAATCCCACCATTACATCCTTAAGAGCTTCAGAGAGACCCTTTCTGAACAAAGCCGCTAGTGCAGATTCATTCCACAGAGTGAGTACTGACCATTTTCTAAATTTCTGACAATATAGTTCTACATCATCCTGACCCTGGCATAAAGCCAGCAGATTTTTCTCAGCTTGATCCACTGAATTAGGCTCATCGTAAAGCAATCCCAGCGCCTGGAAAAATGCATCAATATTACTCAATGCAGAATCTCCTGGTGCAAGAGAAAACGCCCAGTCCTGTGGGTCGCCGCGCAAAAAAGAAATAATAATCAAAACCTGTTGAATAGGATTACCAGAAGAATGAGGTTTCAAGGCCAAAAATAGCTTACAATTATTTCTGAAGCTCAGGAACTTAGTTCTGTCACCAAAAAACAAATCAGGAATCGGAATTCTTGGTTCTAGCATCGATTTCTGATCAATAGTATCTTGAATCTTTTGTACATTTACAACGAGATTATCCATTGAGGAGCACAGAGCCTGAATATCCATGTCCACAGCTGTGTCCTGAAGCACTCTAATGTCTAGGGGAAAAAAAAGACTGAAGACAGAGCTAAGAAAAAAAAATGATGTCAGGATTTCTTTTTTCCCTCTATTGGAAATCATTGAATTGGCTCCTTGTACTGTTATGGCTGGCAATCAGGCAACACAGCGTGCAGTAATCAGCGCACATACAGAGATCTGGCAAAAACCCAAAACAATAGGACGAGCTCTGAGACGTGGAATCTCTGTAGACTGCAGTACCTGAACTGTCCTCACACAACTGGAAGCAGCAGTGGATTGCGCCTATCACTACCTATGCAACTCGGCACTGCCTGAGGAGCTGACTAGCCTGAAGATAGAAATACAAGCCTGACTTACCTCAGAGAAATACCCCAAAGGAATAGGCAGCCCCCACATATAATGACTGTTAGCAAGATGAAAAGACAAACGTAGGAATGAAATAGATTCAGCAAAGTGAGGCCCGATATTCTAGACAGAGCGAGGATAGCAAAGAGAACTATGCAGTCTACAAAAAACCCTAAAACAAAAACCACGCAAAGGGGCAAAAAAGACCCACCGTGCCGAACTAACAGCACGGCGGTGCACCCCTTTGCTTCTCAGAGCTTCCAGCAAAAGATAATAACAAGCTGGACAGAAAAAACAGAAAACAAACTAGAAGCACTTATCTAGCAGAGCAGCAGGCCCAAGGAAAGATGCAGTAGCTCAGATCCAACACTGGAACATTGACAAGGAGCAAGGAAGACAGACTCAGGTGGAGCTAAATAGCAAGGCAGCCAACGAGCTCACCAAAACACCTGAGGGAGGACGCCCAGAGACTGCAATACCACTTGTGACCACAGAATTCACAACAGATGTGGTCCCTAAAATACAATGGCGTTGGAAAAATGAGAAATTGCTGGTCAACTTTTAACCCTTATAACTCTCTAATAAAAAAAAATTTTGGTTCCAAAATTGTGCTGATGTGAAGTAGACATGTGGGAAATGTTACCTAAGTAATTTATGTGACATATCTATGTGATTTAATTGCATAAAAATTCAAAGTTGGAAAATTGCAAAATTTTCAAAATTTTTGCCAAATTTTCATTTTTTTCACAAATAAACAAAGGTAATATCAAAGAAATTTTACCAATATCATGAAGTACAATATGTCTCGAGATAACAGTGTCAGAATCACCGGGATCCGTTTAAGCGTTCCAGAGTTATAACCTCATAAAGGGACAGTGGTCAGAATTGTAAAAATTGGCCCGGTCCATAACGTGCAAACCACCCTTGTGGGTAAAGGGGTTAAACCAGGAATTGGTATTTTTGGCAGTGTGGACAGGTGCCAGGTACTTCTGAAGAATGAAATTTCCATCTCTAATAATCTTGTCAGCAGAGGGAAGCATGAAGTGCTCTAAAATTTCCTGGTAGACGGTTGCGCTGACTTTGGTAATGATAAAACACAGTGGACCTACACCAGCGGATGACATAGCTCCCCAAACTATCATTGATTGTGGATACTTCACACTATGCTAGGGCTGGCGGAACGCACCAAATCTATATATATAATTGTCTAAGGGTTTTTCTGTCTGCCTGTCTGTCTGTCCTGGAAATCCCGCGTCTCTGATTGGTTGAGGCCGCCAGGCCTCGACCAATCAGCGACGGGCACAGCATGGCGACGATGATGTCATAAAGGTTGCCTCGACCAATCAGCGACGGGCACAGTCTGCCGCGAATTCGCCTCGACCAATCAGCGACGGGCACAGTATCGACGTAGATGTCATAATGGTTGCCATGGTGAAGATGATGTCATAAAAGTTGCCTCGACCAATCAGCGATGGGCACAGTCTGCCGCGAATTCTGAAATCATCATTGTCCATATACTACGGGGACATGCATATTCTAGAATACCCCATGCGTTAGAATCGGGCCACAATCTAGTATATATATATATGTTATTGAAGGTGCGTTTGCAGCCCGGGGTCCACCGTGCAGGAGAGGAACCTGCTGCTAGCAATTGGCGGCACAATATGGCGGTAGAAGCAAACTGTTAGTTCACAGAGTCACCTAGATAGGAAAATGCTGTGCCCTGTTAACCTCACAGAGGATCACAGCTACCTAACAGAGCAGAAAGCAATTAGTGGTCATGCAGTCAGCTTAACACACAAACAATTCTCCGGTGGAGCCGGAATTCTAGTGGCTATACGCCTGCCCTGAATTCAAACACATAAAACTCTTCACCAGAGGTGCTGGTATTCTAGAAGTTTATTTCAGCCGAACCTGACAACAAGCAAACATAACCACCAAATAACGAAGCTCGTAACATAAGCTGATACTAGCACATGGCCGTGCAGTCATGCGAACCTTTTATAGCTACAGCAGACAAGGACCTTCCTAGAGGACCAATGGGAGTTGCTACAGGACCTGAGCGTGTGTCC
Organism: Ranitomeya imitator; assembly: GCF_032444005.1. Lineage (NCBI taxonomy): Eukaryota > Metazoa > Chordata > Amphibia > Anura > Dendrobatidae > Ranitomeya > Ranitomeya imitator. The sequence goes on from NC_091284.1 coordinate 383,174,786, forward strand.
CCCGACCTCCAATGAGAAGTCTTCCTTTGGGCATGCTCAGAAGGGGAAAAGCAGGACTTCGACCCAAAGGCCTCTGCTCACCACTGACCAGTACTGGCTACAACAACTGAGCCTGGAAGAGTAGCAGCAGCCAAGCGCAGAGTATCTGCCCGAGCCAGATGCTGGGACCGACGTCTCCGCTGAGCAGACTCCACTGCGGCTGGAGAAGAATCGGAGACCTCAGGGAGGTGGTTCGAGATTCCCCCTGTGCAGCAGCAGGAACTCGACACCTAACATTACCCCCCCTAGTGCACCCCCCTCCTTGGACCTCGCTATGCTTGAAGGCAGCAATGAGCTGCAGAGCTCGAATGTGCTCAGCAGGCTCCCAGGACCTGTCCTTACTATAACCCTTCCAGTCAACCATAGAAAATTTTTTGCCACGTACCACCTTGCACCCCAAAATAGCGTTCACCTCGTAATCGTCCGCAGACGAACCCGATGTCCCGACAGATGATTCTGGAAAACCGGGACATGTGTACGGGCTTTAAGAGGGACACATGAAAGGTATCGGTGATACCTAGGCGTGGAGGAAGGGCCAGGCGGTAGACCACAGGGTTAACCTGTTTGAGGACCATGAAGGGACCCAAGTAGCGAGGTGCAAACTTAGTGGACTCAACTTGCAGCCTGATGTTACGGATGGAGAGCCACACTAAATATCTCCAGGAGCAAAGGTCGGAGAGGGGCGCCGATGTGCATCGGCAGAGACCCTCATTCTCTCCTTGGAGGCCGGGGTGGCTTCCTGAGTTCGGTCCCAAATGTCCTGTGCCTCCACAGCCCAGTCTGCCAACCTGGAATAAATGGAAGACACGGGCATAGGCACAGGAACCCGCGGATGCTGGCCGTAATTAAAGAGGAATGGAATCTGACCAGTGGAGTCAGCTACGGCGTTGTTAAGCGCAAACTCCGCCCACAGTAGCAAAGATACACTGTCATCCTGCCTAGCAGAAACAAAATGTCACAGATATGTGACCAGAGTCTGGTTGGCCCTCTCTACCAACCCATTCGTCTCGGGATGATATGCTGATTCAACTAAATGCTGAGTAGACGACAAAGCTCTCTCCAGAACCGAGATGCAAACTGGGGATCCCGCTCACTAACAATTTTGTCTGGCATACCGTGTAGGCCAAATATATGCTTAATAAACAATGCTGCCAGAGCCTGTGCAGAAGGTAGCCGTGAAAGAGGCACCTAGTGCACCATTTTGGAAAAATGGTTGGTGATCACCCAAATAATGGTGCAGCTACGAGATTTGGGTAAATTCACCACAAACTCCATCCTGACCATCTCCCAGGGCCTGTCTGCCACCGACAGGGGGTAAAGCAACCCAGCTGGCTGTTGTCGAGGGGACTTGTTCATGGTGCAGGAAACACACGCCCGAACATAGTCACCGACGTCAAGGGCCATATGCGGCCACCAATTTGTCCTTGCCAGCAGCTCAGATGTCCTTTTGGTCCCAAAATGTCCACCCACCCTGGAAGAGTGAGCCCAAGAGAGAACCTCCTGATGCAAATATGATGGTACAAAAGTCTTGCCCGGAGGCACAGACTCTAGCAAAGCCGGATCCACAGTTCTAAGGCTCTCAGAAGGGACAATAAGCCGAGGCTCCTCTTCCTCCTCCTCAGATGATACAACGGAGCGAGAGAGAGCATAGGCACGAATGTTCTTCTCCCCAGAGAGAAAATGGAGGGTGAAGTGGAACCGGGAGAAGAACAGGGACCATCTGGCCTGGCGAGAATTTAACCACTGGGCTGTCTGTAAGTAGACCAAATTTTTGTGGTCTGTGAATATTTGGAAGGGAAAGCCAGCTCCCTTCAAAAGATGTCTCCACTCAGAGTAAGCCAACTTCATTGCTAGCAACTCCCTGTCCCTGATGGAATAATTTATTTTCCGCTGGTGTGAAGGTCTTGGAAAAGAAGAAGCAAGGATGCTTCCGGCCTTGAGCCTCCTTTTGAAAGAGGACTGCTCCAGCACCAACGAATGAGGCATCCACCTCCATTATAAACGGTTTATCTACATCAGGCGATGTAACATAGTAACATAGTAACATAGTTAGTAAGGCCGAAAAAAGACATTTGTCCATCCAGTTCAGCCTATATTCCATCATAATAAATCCCCAGATCTACGTCCTTCTACAGAACCTAATAATTGTATGATACAATATTGTTCTGCTCCAGGAAGACATCCAGGCCTCTCTTGAACCCCTCGACTGAGTTCGCCATCACCACCTCCTCAGGCAAGCAATTCCAGATTCTCACTGCCCTAACAGTAAAGAATCCTCTTCTATGTTGGTGGAAAAACCTTCTCTCCTCCAGACGCAAAGAATGCCCCCTTGTGTCCGTCACCTTCCTTGTTATAAACAGATCCTCAGCGAGATATTTGTATTGTCCCCTTATATACTTATACATGGTTATTAGATCGCCCCTCAGTCGTCTTTTTTCTAGACTAAATAATCCTAATTTCGCTAATCTATCTGGGTATTGTAGATCTCCCATCCCCTTTATTAATTTTGTTGCCCTCCTTTGTACTCTCTCTAGTTCCATTATATCCTTCCTGAGCACCGGTGCCCAAAACTGGACACAGTACTCCATGTGCGGTCTAACTAGGGATTTGTACAGAGGCAGTATAATGCTCTCATCATGTGTATCCAGACCTCTTTTAATGCACCCCATGATCCTGTTTGCCTTGGCAGCTGCTGCCTGGCACTGGCTGCTCCAGGTAAGTTTATCATTAACTAGGATCCCTAAGTCCTTCTCCCTGTCAGATTTACCCAGTGGTTTCCCGTTCAGTGTGTAATGGTGATATTGATTCCTTCTTCCCATGTGTATAACCTTACATTTATCATTGTTAAACCTCATCTGCCACCTTTCAGCCCAAGTTTCCAACTTATCCAGATCCATCTGTAGCAGAATACTATCTTCTCTTGTATTAACTGCTTTACATAGTTTTGTATCATCTGCAAATATCGATATTTTACTGTGTAAACCTTCTACCAGATCATTAATGAATATGTTGAAGAGAACAGGTCCCAATACCGACCCCTGCGGTACCCCACTGGTCACAGCGACCCAGTTAGAGACTATACCATTTATAACCACCCTCTGCTTTCTATCACTAAGCCAGTTACTAACCCATTTACACACATTTTCCCCCAGACCAAGCATTCTCATTTTGTGTACCAACCTCTTGTGTGGCACGGTATCAAACACTTTGGAAAAATCGAGATATACCACGTCCAATGACTCACCGTGGTCCAGCCTATAGCTTACCTCTTCATAAAAACTGATTAGATTGGTTTGACAGGAGCGATTTCTCATAAACCCATGCTGATATGGAGTTAAACAGTTATTCTCATTGAGATAATCCAGAATAACATCCCTCAGAAACCCTTCAAATATTTTACCAACAATAGAGGTTAGACTTACTGGCCTATAATTTCTAGGTTCACTTTTAGAGCCCTTTTTGAATATTGGCACCACATTTGCTATGTGCCAGTCCTGAGGAACAGACCCCGTCGCTATAGAGTCCCTAAAAATAAGAAATAATGATTTATCTATTACATTACTTAGTTCTCTTAGTAATCGTGGGTGTATGCCATCTGGACCCGGAGATTTATCTATTTTAATCTTATTTAGCTGGTTTCACACCTCTATGTAGGATGGGAGCGCTAGCAAAATGAGACTTAATAGAAGTGAAGGCCTTGGAGACCTCTTCAGACCACAATTTGGGATTTGCTCACTTCTTGGTGAGGGCTACCAAGGGAGCTACCAAAGTTGAGAAATGAGGAATTAACTGGCGATAATAGGTAATGAACCCCATAAAGCGCTGCTTTAAGAGAAAGGGGTTCTTGCCAGTCCATCACAGCCTGTAGTTTAGCAGGATCCATAGCCAATCCCTGTGCAGAGATGATATAGCCCAGGAAAGGCAAGGACTCCTGCTCAAACACACATTTCTCCAACTTGGTGTAGAGGGAATTTGCCCGCAAGAGGTCAAAGTCTCTGCAAACATCTCTCTAGTGGGAGTCAATATCTGGAGAGTAGATGAGAATATCATCCAGATAGACTGTGACCGAGGTGGAGAGATTATCCCGGAAGATGTCATTTACAAAGTCTCAGAAGATGGCCGGGGGTATTACAGAGCCCAAAGGGCATCACCAAGTATTCATAGTGCCCATCCCTGGTGTTAAAAGCCATCTTCCATTTGTCCCCCTCAGGGATGCGAATCAGGTTGTAAGCACTCCGCAGATCTAGTTTAGTAAATACCCTTGCTCCCTGATGCCTATCAAAGAGCTCAGACATCAGTGGCAGGGGATACTTGTTCTTAACGGAGATGGCGTTAAGACCCCTGTAGTCTATGCATGGATGTTGTTCCCTGTTCTTCTTCTGCATGAAGAAGAACCCAGCCCCTGCAGGTGACACAGACTTCCTAATGAATCCTCTTGCCATATTTTCCTGAATGTACTGTGACATTGCCTCCATCTTCAGAAGAGATAACAGATATACTCGACCCTGGGGAGGCTCAGCACCAGGCAAGAGGTCAATAGGCAGTCATAGGAGCGGTGAGGGGGAAAGGTCTCCGCAGCCCTTTTGGAGAACACGTCCGCATAGGGCCAATATTGCTTGGGGAGAGAGGATAGATCCGTGGGTACCTCAGTAGTAGCAATCTGAGCGTATTCCCTCTGACATCTATCCCCACAAGATTCACCCCATCCCAAAATTCTGCCTGTGGACCACTCAATATGAGGAGAGTGATATCGTAGCTAAGGTATCCCTAATACCTAATCTTGCCTTGCGCAGGCGTGTACTATGGAGGACAGAGAATGAACTTCAATCCAATATTGCAGCCAGCATGCAGCCAGCGGGTAAGGAAAGGGTGAATCAAACACCTGAAAACCCCGCCTCTATGGCTGAAAATTGATCCCTCCAAATTCAGGTGACAGAGTCCCTTTAACCCCTGGGGGTAGGTGATCCAGATGACACTCAAATATCTGAAGCTCATGCGGACTGTACTGTGCTGTCAGGGCAGGAAGAGGAGGAGGGTGACTCCAAGGTTGAGGAATATGATAACACAGAGAATGATGATGATGAGGTGTTAGAACCCAGTTGGCGTGAACATAGAGGCATGTAGCTGAGTAGGTCATCTGAGGAGGAAGATGAGAAGGTTATGTTGTGCCGTATGTCTCAGACACATAGTGATGCAGCCACGATGAGCAATGTATCCTCAGCCACAATTGTGGCTGTGACCAGCAGCTTCCGTAGGTTTGCAGCCCGCTGGGGTGGCAAGGGTTACCTAGGCAGGGACTTTTCTGACACTGAAAAGGATGAACCAACTCACGTAATCTGCCAACTTTGCAAAAAAATCTGAGTAGAGGTAAAAAGTGTAAAGTGTAAAAAAGATAAAAATTTTTTTACAGAAGCATGTGTAATACATTATCAGCCATGCTCTGGCCAACACAGTCACAGGGAAGGTCCACCTAATCACAGACCCGTGGACAAGTTCTTGTGGACAGGGATGCTACATTTCTCTAACAGCACACTGAGTGAACCTGGTAGAGTCTGGGACAGAGTCAGCGGCTGGGACATCACACATCTTACCCACACCAAGAATAGTGGAACAACTTCCATCAGGGTTTTAGTCTCCTCGTATGCCAGTTCCTGTCTCTCCTCCTCCTCCTCATCCTCAGCTGAACAAGCTTCCCCATCACTCTCCAGCTGGGAGCTCTACAGCACTACCTTAGCAAAGTGGCAGCATGTTCTGCTGAAGCTAATCTTTTTAGATGATCAAGCTCAAAATGCAGCAGAGCTGTTGAAAGGGATAATTAGTGACTTTCCCAGGTGAACCTCCAACCAGGTCTGATTATGTATGATAATTGGAATAACTTGGCAGTGGTTTTAAAGCTCAGCAAGCTGGTACAGGTTCCATGCATAGCCCATGTGCTGAACTTAGTTGTACAGTGGTTTTTAAAACCATACCCTGACTTGCCAGACCTACTTGCCAAGGTATGCCATGTCAGCTCCCATTTCCAAAAGTCATCTCTGGCTTTCACCAATCTAGCTGTGCTGCAGCAGCACTTTAATTTGCCTCGTCGCCAACTGGTTTGTGACCTTCCCACATGGTGGAATTCGACCTTTCATATGTTGGCAAGGCTTAGTTAGCAGAAAAGGGCAGTGTCTAAATTCCAGCTTCTGAATGCCCATCAGAGTAACACTTAGACTCCACACATAACAACTGTTGAGTAGGTGTTGATTACTGATACATGGGAGGTTCTTCAAAGCTTTGAGTACTGCACCAAGATGATGAGCGCTGATGACGGTATTATCAACGTAGCCATACTGCTGCTCTATCTATTAAAACGTTTGCTGCAGAATCTCAAAGAGGAGGCTTTGAATGCCTAGCAGGTGGCTATGGAGCAAGATTTTACATTGGCTTATACCACACAGCCCAGCCTCAGACCTGTCACGCCCTACAGACGTGTCTATCAGGTGGACCCACTGGACCGCAAATACAGCGGTTACTGATACCAGGAAGGGAGAACCAGACCAGGAAAGCAGGTTCAAACGCTTTATTGTACAGTAATACAAACACTAGGGGAGACACCCCAAAGGAAGGCCACAGGGCCACAACACCAGAAAGCCTCTAAGGAGACCAAGGCTTGGAGTGACCCCTATACAGGGATTTCCCCTAGACCACCAATAGAGGGTCCGATGAGGCAGACACCTGTGTTAAACCGACCTAGGAGGTAGGAAGAAATTAAGAAACAAAATAGGGCTGAATGTAGAACTTGGAAGCAGGAAGAAGACTGCAGGGAACCACACAGGATACTGGACTCCGGATGCTGTGGAGACCAGACTCGATCCTAGGGAAAAAGGAACACAGAGTAAGACAGGCAAATAGGACTGATAAGCCTAGCAGGATAAGACCTGGAGCAGCAACTTCAGGATAATAGAAGTTGCCCAGGCGGCGTCCAGGAGTGACTGAGATCCTTATATACCTCCAGCCTCCAGGTGATAGGCTGGGAGGAGGGGCAGTGAGTAGGGAGGGGCTGACCCTTTAAGAAGCCAGAGAGCTCACCTGCCCGCCCCCTATGCACTCCCTAGGAGAGGGAGAGAAAGGAGAAAGTGCAGCAGACATGGGAGCAAGGACCCGGGCAGCATGTCTGCAGGGACGAACCCCGGAGCGCCGGCGGACGACCGGAGCGTGACCCTGCTGACTAAGGACAGGACCAGAAGAGGTAAGAGCAGGCGGGGAAGAGAAAGAAGGCGCCCCGGACTGCGAGGTGGTGACAGTACCCCCCCCTCCAGGCCCCCCCGGGCGGCGACTGGCAAAGAACCGCCGTAGGAGACGAGGAGCATGGACGTTGCCCTCCGGCTCCCAGGACCTCACCTCAGGACCAAACCCCTTCCAGTCGACCAGGTACCATGTGGCACACCCTCTCTTCTTCACGTCCAGGATGGCACTGACCTCATACTCGTCATTGGCCGAAATCGGATGAGGACGCTCTCCCGGATCCTGGGAGAAGCGGTTGAGGATCACAGGTTTGAGGGGGGAACGGTGGAAAGAATTATGTATTCGCAAAGAAGGAGGCAGTAGTAGCCGATAGCACACATCGTTGAGTCTCTGGGACACCTCGAACGGTCCGATGTACCGAGGTCCGAGCTTGAAGGAGGGCACCTTAAGGCGGACGTACTTGGCTGATAACCATACCTTGTCTCCCGGTTGAAACATATGGGCATCAAGTCTTCTCTTGTCGGCATGGTCCTTCATGCGCTGGGATGCTTTCACAAGAGCCTCACGAGTCTTGTTCCAGATGTTGGCGAAGTCGCGAGCCACGGCCTCTGCTGCAGGATTGGGAGTCGCGATGTCCAAGGGAGTCGGGATCCTCGGGTGTTGCCCATATACAATAAAAAATGGAGTGTTACGAGAGGACTCACCAACATGATTATTGTACGAGAACTCCGCCCAAGGCAGTAGGGACATCCAGTTGTCGTGGTGTGCGTTGACAAAGTGTCGTAGAAAACCTGCCAACACCTGGTTTACCCGTTCCACCTGTCCATTAGACTGTGGATGATAAGCCGAAGAGAAGTCCAAGGCAATATCGAGTTTCCTGCAGAGAGACCGCCAGAATCAGGACACAAATTGTACTCCCCTATCGGAAACAATGTTTGAGGGTAACCCATGCAACCGGAGGATATGTTGAACAAACAACTCGGCCAGCTTGGGTGCCGAAGGAAGACCAGGCAGAGAAACAAAGTGACTCATCTTGGAAAATCTGTCCACCACGACCCAGATGACAGTATTCCCGGAGGATGTAGGGAGAGCCATGATGAAGTCCATCGCAATGTGTTGCCATGGTTTTGATGGTATAGGCAAGGGCAAGAGTTGAGCGGTGGGAAGCCGTTTGGGGGTCTTGTTGCGGGCACAGGAAGAACAGGCTGAGATGTAGTCTGACACCTCTTGACGCATCCCAGGCCACCAGTAGTGCCGACCGATCAACTGTAGAGTCTTTGTCAGACCCGCGTGGCCGGCTAGTAAGGAGGAATGTCCCCAGCGAAGGATGCGTTCTCGACTCAGTTCGGGCACCAGCGTCTTACCAGGAGGTACCTGCGACAGTCGAAGCGGTGCAACCATGATCACCTTGGATGGATCGATGATGGGACGAGGTTCCTCCTCCTGATCGTTGGTAAGAAAAGACCGGGAGAGGGCGTCAGCCTTGATATTCTTATCTGCGGGACGAAAATGAAGACGGTAGTCAAACCGAGCAAAGAATAAAGACCAACGGGCCTGACGAGGATTGAGCCTCTGGGCAGACTGGAGATAGGCCAAGTTCTTGTGGTTGGTGTAGATCACCACCGGGTGCACCGCTCCCTCTAGGAGGTAATGCCACTCCTCCAAGGCCATCTTGATGGCAAGCAACTCACGGTCACCAATGGAGTAATTCCGCTCACAGGGGGTAAAGGCCTTCGAAAAGAAGCTGCAAGAGACCATGCGTCCGGAGGCGGCTTTCTGCGTGAGGACGGCCCCGGCACATGTGGAGGATGCGTCCACCTCCAGAAAGAACTGCTTCTCAGCGACGGGCCTGTGCAGGGCTGGTGCGGAGGAGAAGGCCCGTTTTAGTGCCTGGAAGGAACACTCGGCCTCTGGAGTCCATCCATTAGCAGGTATTCCCTTGCGTGTGAGTGCTGTGAGAGGCTTGACCAGATCCGAGAAGTGCTGGATAAACTGCCGGTAGTAGTTGGCGAATCCTACGAACCGCTGGATGGCTTTGATCCCGACCGGCCGAGGCCAGTTCATGATGGCCGACACCTTGTTAGGATCCATCTCCAGCCCAGAGTCAGAGACGATGTATCCAAGGAACGGCAGAGAAGACCGCTCGAAGAGGCATTTCTCATACTTGGCATACAAGCGGTTCTCCCGTAATCGAAGGAGAACTCGTCGGACGTCTCTTCTGTGTGTGGGTAGGTCTGGGGAGAAAACCAAGATGTCATCCAGGTATACCACTACACATACGTACAGCATGTCACGGAAGACGTCATTCACGAACTCCTGGAAAACGGCTGGTGCGTTGCACAGTCCGAAGGGCATCACCCGGTACTCGAAGTGACCATCACGGGTGTTGAAGGCGGTTTTCCACTCGTCACCGGCCCGGATGCGGACAAGGTTGTAAGCCCCTCGCAGGTCCAGCTTGGTGAAGATCCAGGCTCCCCGGAGCCGATTGAAGAGTTCTGGAATAAGAGGCAGTGGGTACTTATTCTTTACCGTGATAGCGTTTAATCTGCGGTAGTCAATGCAAGGACGCAAGGACCCGTCCTTCTTTTTCACGAAGAAGAACCCGGCTCCCACAGGGGATGTGGACCTCTGGATGAATCCCCGGGCCAAGCTGTCTGTGACGTATTCTGACATCGCCTGAGTCTCAGCAGGGGACAGAGGGTAGATTCGTCCTGTAGGAAAAGAAGCACCTGGAACCAAATCGATGGGACAATCATAAGGCCTGTGCGGAGGCAAGACCTCTGCTTCTCATTTATCGAAGACATCCGCAAATGCCCAGTAGGCCTCCGGAAGTCCGGGCAAGGATGTAGGTGAGGGAGGCAAACGGATAGGCCAGACGGACAGCAGGCAATGGCTATGGCAGGCCAAACCCCAACGCTGGACCTCCCCACTTCGCCAGTCTATGACTGGCTCATGCGTACGCAGCCATGGCAGACCGAGCATGAAAGGCGGAAAGAGAGTGGGTAGCACGTAAAAGGCAATCTTCTCAGCATGGAGAGCTCCGATCTGAAGCTCCACCTCACTGGTAATGCCCTCAATGGAATCTAGTAGGGGTCTCCCGTCTATGGTGGTGATGATGCGGGGATGCTGCAGGGGGTGTATAGGAATGCCGAGGCGGAGAGCCATGTCTCGTTGAATAAAGTTACCTGCAGATCCCGAGTCCAAATACGCCAACTCTGAGAATCGCCTGTCACCGACTTTCACCTGTATGGAAACAGTTAACGGTAGAGAGGTATCACTCTCACCTAGGATGGCCTCTCTTACCTGTCCTAGGTGGAGGAGTTTTCCGGTCTTCTGGGACATTGCCGGCGGAAATGGTTGGAGCCACCACAATAGAGACACAACCTCCGGGCCACTCTCTCCTCACGCTCCCGGGGACTCAGCCGGAGACGATCCACCTCCATGGGTTCGGGTGCTTCAGCAGAAGAAGCGTTACCTGGTAACAGGGGCCTCTGAAAAGAGGGTGCCAATCGAGGTGGTCTTTTCTCCTGGGTTCTCTCCTTGGTGCGTTCTTGTAGGCGGCGATCTATCCGGACGGCAAGGGAGATGTATTCATCCAGGGTAACGGGAAGATCTCGTACGGCGAGCTCGTCCTTCAGGCGACTGGATAACCCTCTCCGGAAGACACCGATCAGGGGCTCGTCAGACCAGCGAAGCTCAGAAGCCAAAGTGCGAAACTGTATGGCGTATTGGCCAACCGACAGAGTACCTTGTTGTAAGTTGAACAACTCCTCCGTGGCAGAAGCCACCCGACCTGGCTCATCAAAGATCTTCCGGAAGGTGTCCAAAAAGGCCCGCAAATCGGATACAATGGGGTCCTCTCTCTCCAGTAGTGGGTTGAACCAGGCCAAGGCCTCACCCTCCAGGTGTGATGCCAGAAAGGCCACTTTTGCCACATCCGTAGGGTATTGATGAGGGAGAAGCCTGAAATGCAGCTGGCATTGGTTGATGAAACCCCTGCACATCTTTGGATCCCCAGAGTACCTAGTGGGTTTGCAGAGGCGAGGGGAAGAGTAGACGCCTCCTACTGCACTGGGATCCAACACGGGTGCGGCAACCGGAGCAGAAGGAGATCGCTGCAGATTCGAAAGCCGCTCATCCACAGACGTCATGTAACTCAGCATCTGGGTCTGCATCCGTCCTTGTTGATCCAACTCCTGATGGAGATCTGCAAGATGAGAGGAGAAAGATGCATCCACCCCCTGAGGGGAAGCTAGACGGGCCTCAAGGGTACGCATGAACGCAACTACCTGTTCCTGGCTCTGGCGGAGACTAGCAAGCTCCCTCTGAGCATCGAACCTGGCATCAGCGGGGTCCAGCGCCTGGGCAAAATCTGTCACGCCCTACAGACGTGTCTGTCAGGTGGACCCACTGGACCGCAAATACAGCAGTTACTGATACCAGGAAGGGAGAACCAGACCAGGAAAGCAGGTTCAAACGCTTTATTGTACAGTAATACAAACACTAGGGGAGACACCCCAAAGGAAGGCCACAGGGCCACAACACCAGAAAGCCTCTAAGGAGACCAAGGCTTGGAGTGACCCCTATACAGGGATTTCCCCTAGACCACCAATAGAGGGTCCGATGAGGCAGACACCTGTGTTAAACCGACCTAGGAGGTAGGAAGAAATTAAGAAACAAAATAGGGCTGAATGTAGAACTTGGAAGCAGGAAGAAGACTGCAGGGAACCACACAGGATACTGGACTCCGGATGCTGTGGAGACCAGACTCGATCCTAGGGAAAAAGGAACACAGAGTAAGACAGGCAAATAGGACTGATAAGCCTAGCAGGATAAGACCTGGAGCAGCAACTTCAGGATAATAGAAGTTGCCCAGGCGGCGTCCAGGAGTGACTGAGATCCTTATATACCTCCAGCCTCCAGGTGATAGGCTGGGAGGAGGGGCAGTGAGTAGGGAGGGGCTGACCCTTTAAGAAGCCAGAGAGCTCACCTGCCCACCCCCTATGCACTCCCTAGGAGAGGGAGAGAAAGGAGGAAGTGCAGCAGACATGGGAGCAAGGACCCGGGCAGCATATCTGCAGGGACGAACCCCGGAGAGCCGGCGGACGACCGGAGCGTGACCCTGCTGACTAAGGACAGGACCAGAAGAGGTAAGAGCAGGCGGGGAAGAGAAAGAAGGCGCCCCGGACTGCGAGGTGGTGACAAGGCCATATTCTCAGGCCACATTATGTGATGATGAGGAACAGGAGGATGAGGAGGAACAGGAGTTTTTGGTCTGTGCTTCATACAGGACTCCCAATCCCAGCTTCATAATGACTAGCATAGATGGCCTAAAGAGGAGGAGGTGGCGAGGCATTCTAAGGAGGAAAGGATGCTTAATGTTCGTAATGGTGAGGACACTGAATGTTTGGCTCATTGTTGTCTGCTACACAAGTCACAGTTCATGACCAGATGCCTTTCACAAGACTCGCGTGAAAGACATTTTGTCCATAAAATACTGGCTCTGCACCTTTCTTGACCCTCGGTACAAAGAGAAATTTCCTTTGTTGGAGGCAGACATGCCATTTTCAATGCATGTATGCCAGAGGGCCGTTGTTAAAGAGTTGATGAAAAGATTTCCCTCAGGCAACGCTGTTGGCAAAGGTACCGGCTCTTTTCGCCCACAAGGATTACAGGGGAAGGGCACACACACCAGGTGCAACCCAGGTGGAGGGAAAATATCCACCAACTGGGCCATTTCCATGAAACTGTCACATAAGCAAGGGCTATCTGTGGGTGTAACTATTACAAAGAGGGAAAAGGTGACCAAGATGGTGACCATACCAGCGTCCTTCCTGATTCTCCAGTGCCCTTTAACTATAGGTTGTCCAAGCTGCACACTTGGCCTGACTGCTCATTTTATACCTTGTAGGTGCTACCATGCCCTGCTGCAAGTATGTTGAAAGAGTGGATTTTTAGTTTGGCCTGTGCAATCATAATGGATAGCCTGTCAATAAAAAATGCAGACTCTTCTAAAATTAAACAAGGGCTGGATTTCATCTGACTTTGTAAGCCCTACAGATGACAGCATAATAACTGAAATGGACCCCAAATGTTCTTTTTGTAAGTTGTGTTAACGTCCATCTCTAACCATCCAAACCCATTTTGTTCTGGAAATCATGTCCTACTCCTCCTGCTTCGGTAACAAGTACTCAGTGATCATACATGTATACCCCCATGGGTAATGTTTTTAAATTTGTAAACCTTTGTACATTGTGAAATGGTGAAACTTGTACTCCCTATCTCTAGCAATTATAATAACTACAAAATTTATTGTGAGGTTCCCATCACTGTTACTTTCAGGGTGTATGATTCAGACCTCTTGGGTAATTTTGGGAAACCTTTGTACATTGTGCAATGGTCAAATTTCTACTCTCCATGTCTGTATATTCTATTATTATAATGTTTTATTGTGTTGCCCTTCTCATGGTCTCTTTCAGTGGGTATTAGGGAGCCTGATGTTGATTTTTGGGTCTGCACTTAGACATTGTGGAACATCAATGCATTGATATGCTCAACACACTTCTTCAGGTTTCAGTCTTACACAGAATAATAATATGAGTAATGAAACATGCTCTATATATATGCTGCTGGTTTGAAAATTTTACCACACATCCCTTTATAAAGGAGAATTCTAAACAATACCACTATTAGCATACACCATGTACTGCTGACATACGCGACACCCCAGTAGGTGGGCAGAATGCCTTGGTGCAAAATCTGGGTCTGAGGGTGAAACCATTGGCCCTTCCCCTGTGTTTCATCCTTCCCAATTTGCTGTCCAGGAAGCAGGCGCTGATGCCTCTTGCCTACAACCTGCAGTTGCACATAGAGTAAGAACATTCAGCAACTATGTCCACTTTATGGTCTCTTTATGTCTCTTCCCAAATTGTTGCTTAATAAGGCTATACATTTTCATTAGCACTTTTCATTTTCCAGCGCTGGCCAAAGACCATTCCTGTTTTTTCCAGGCTCCTAAATGAGACGTGTGTTTCTTTATTAAACTGTTGCTTCCGTTAAATTTTCAAAATTTTGGTAAAAAAAAAACAGTGGTGGGGTATTGACCAGTTCTGTACATTTTAGGTAGCTCTAAGGGTACCGTCACACAGTGGCATTTTGATCGCTACGATGGCACGATCCGTGACGCTCCAGCATCGTAACAATATCGCTCCAGCGTCGTAGACTGCTGTCACACCTTGCAATGTACGACGCTGGAGCTCACAAAACTCAGGTTTCACCTGCTGGCCCTCTGAAAATGTGAAGCAAGGGCCACATAATGACATGGTGGTGGATGTGGTGACGGTGGCGGGAAAAGCTCAAAATTCAAATGGACATGTTTTAGCAGGCATTGTAAAGTGCTGAGGAGTATGTATCACACTAGCTATCAATTTTGAATGAGGGAGAGACCTCCCACATGTAGGAGTGAGAGCTCTCCCAAAAGTATGATACAGGGGCACCTGAGGGCCCTTCGCAAACTCAGGTTTCACAGCACGTGCTGGCCCTCTGAAAATGTGAAGCAAGGGCCGCATAATGACATGTCGGTGGACATGGTGGTGGTGCGGGTGAAGCCCAAAATTTAAATGGGCAAGTTTTAGCTGGCATTGTAAAAGAATGGGGAATATGTATTCCACTATCTTGCTAACACTTTTGAATGAGGGATGGACCTCCCAAATGTAATAGTGAGAGTCCTCACAAATGTAAAAGAAAAGACTAAAGCCGAAACGCTACGTGTGAATATATGCTAAAGGGGAGGTGTATTTTTTTTTTTTTAAATTTTGAATTATATACAAGTAATTATGAAGGAGAAAATGTTTCTTAGCAGTTTTTCCTACAAAAAGCAATTTAGGTTTGGTTTGGTAGGTTTTCTTATAAATCCGTAAAACTGGCGCAATAGTCTGACAACATTATATCCAGATACCATATGTGAGTCAAAGTCATGCAGGCATCTTCTCCATTCTGTTCTCATTTAGTTTCAGTAGTTTCAGAACTTTCACACTGATTTCAGATTTTTTTCTCAGGCCTCCAGACCTGTTTTTTGGGTCCAGCAAAAAAAATATTCGGCTTTTGCTTTGACTTGCATTGTATTCGCTACGAATATCTGAACATTAGAAATTATTCGGAATGATTTTCCTGAATCCGAATATTTCACTATTTGATCATCGCTAGTTATTTCTCTTAGGTGGGCATGAAAACGTTTGTTTTTAAATGTTTTTAATCAGTTTTGGCTTTTTGGCACATCAATAATTATTGAAAATTTTACAGTGGTCCCTGTATCTGTGCTTGTTTCTTTCCTTTCGACACTCATAAGTTTGTTCTGACATACAACAGGTTTATCCCTTCCATAATATGATGGTGCCCTCCCACGTGTTTGTGTGTATGTAAACTTCTAGTTTCAACTGTATCTATCTATCTATCTATCTATCTATCTATCTATCTATCTATCTATCTATCTATCTATCTCTTTTCACATCTTTAACATCTAAAAATCTATCATTTCTGTTCTGCATTCTATTCCAGTACATGTCCCATGAATGGCATACAGATGTCACACTTTATGTTATCTGTGTGCACGTGTGTGAGACATATTGACATAAGTGCTGCCGTTAAAAGTGGAGATGTCTACGTGTCACGGACATTTGCACAGTCGCATAGTTTATAGTAGGTGTGGACATGTGTTCATGTCTCCGGTTCATGTGAAAACTGACACCACACAGCAGTGGTAAGGGGACCTTATTGTGTACCCAGCAAAGAACATCTCAATTCCAACAGCGGCAAGGGTTATGCAATATTAAGAAAAAGCAAAAGGGGGCGATCACATCATAGCTCAGTTTGTGCCTCCTTTTGAGGTCTGATCTTTTCTCCTCCCACCCTTCTGCATCTCTTCTATCTAAGTCAGTTGGTTGGGTTTCATTCTCTGTATCTTTCAGTTCTCTTCTCTCCACCGGTGAATATATGCCAATACAGACAGATTTTACTTATATAAAAAACATTCCCTGCAGGTGCAGGCAAAAGAAAACAAAACTCAAAAAGAAAACACAGCCGCGCTAAACAAAACACAAAAATTAAAAATATATATGGACATTCTTCAATGCCAAATAAATCATTAGCTAAATTTAAAGTGTAACAATTGTTATAATTTGTATTTAATAATTCATAAAATTAAGCAACTTTGTAATATATCTTATCAGAAAAATCTTCTTCTTTTACCACCTGGACCACTCATTGATTCTCAAAGTTCTAAAATCTTTGGTAAAATCTTTCTTCAGTGAATGCATACTTATTAATTTCCCATAACTCATATAGGAGATGACATTTGGCACTGATATAATTCTATATACAAGGGTGGGGGGTAAAGGAGGGAGGAACTAGAGACAGAACTCTTCCTACCTCCACCCCCTTCTGTCACCACAGAATCTTATCAGCAGCAAATGTCATCTCTTATCTCATTAATGAGAATGTCTGCATTCACTGAAGACAGATTTTACCCAAGAAAACAGAAGTTTGAAAAGGACTGATTAGTCCAGGAAGAGAAAGAAGCAGATTTCCCTGATAAAATTTATAACAAAGTTGCCTATTTTCACGTGTATTATTGAGTTATGAAAACAAAATTATAACAACGGTTACCCATTAAGTATTTTCTTTTGTTCCATATTGTCAGCACTGAAACAAGGGTTGTTTAAGTGGCTTTCACTGCAACAAAATAAAGCATAAAAGATTAGTGTAGCTGCGTATCCAACTTAATTTATGTTCGTTGTCCAAAGATGTGGAAGAAAGTTTAAGGGTACCGTCACACAGTGGCATTTTGATCGCTACGACGGCACGATTCGTGACGTTCCAGCGATATATCCGTGACGTTCCAGCGATCTCGCTGTGTCTGACACGCTCCTGCGATCAGGGACCCCGCTGAGAATTGTACGTCGTAGCAGATCGTTTGAAACTTTCTTTCGTCGTCTAGTGTCCCGCTGTGGCGGCATGATCGCATGGTGTAACAAAGGTGTGCACGATATTGTATACGATGTGCGCATAGTAACCAACGGCTTCTACATCGCACATACGTCATGAAATTATCGCTCCAGCGTCGTACATTGCAAAGTGTGACAGCAGTCTACGACGCTGGAGCGATATTGTTACGATGCTGGAGCGTCACGGATCGTGCCGTCGTAGCGATCAAAATGCCACTGTGTGACGGTACCCTAACTTAAACATTATCAAAGCACAATAATTAAACATGTTACTGGGCTCAATTTCACCTAATTTTACAATTCATACATTGTAAAATATAAATAATATATAAGCTTTGAACCAAGAAGAAAGTAATCATTGTATTTACACACTTCATGAAATATTGAGTGCACTCTCACATCAACAGACCTTTTCACTATTTAACAATCACAAGTAAGCTTATATATTCACAGTATATATCACCCATCCCACACATTTTCAGCAAAATATAATCCTTTGTGAACGGCCAAGATTAAAACCCTTCCTTTTTACATAACATACACATCAAGGAACCCAAAGTACACTATAGTTCAACTCAGTAAAGGATCCTAAGTAAAGGATACCGTGCCGCACAAGAGGTTGGTACACAAAATGAGAATGCTTGGTCTGGGGGAAAATGTGTGTAAATGGGTTAGTAACTGGCTTAGTGATAGAAAGCAGAGGGTGGTTATAAATGGTATAGTCTCTAACTGGGTCGCTGTGACCAGTGGGGTACCGCAGGGGTCGGTATTGGGACCTGTTCTCTTCAACATATTCATTAATGATCTGGTAGAAGGTTTACACAGTAAAATATCGATATTTGCAGATGATACAAAACTATGTAAAGCAGTTAATACAAGAGAAGATAGTATTCTGCTACAGATGGATCTGGATAAGTTGGAAACTTGGGCTGAAAGGTGGCAGATGAGGTTTAACAATGATAAATGTAAGGTTATACACATGGGAAGAAGGAATCAATGTCACCATTACACACTGAATGGGAAACCACTGGGTAAATCTGACAGGGAGAAGGACTTGGGGATCCTAGTTAATGATAAACTTACCTGGAGCAGCCAGTGCCAGGCAGCAGCTGCCAAGGCAAACAGGATCATGGGGTGCATTAAAAGAGGTCTGGATACACATGATGAGAGCATTATACTGCCTCTGTACAAATCCCTAGTTAGACCGCACATGGAGTACTGTGTCCAGTTTTGGGCACCGGTGCTCAGGAAGGATATAATGGAACTAGAGAGAGTACAAAGGAGGGCAACAAAATTAATAAAGGGGATGGGAGAACTACAATACCCAGATAGATTAGCGAAATTAGGATTATTTAGTCTAGAAAAAAGATGACTGAGGGGCGATCTAATAACCATGTATAAGTATATAAGGGGACAATACAAATATCTCGCTGAGGATCTGTTTATACCAAGGAAGGTGACGGGCACAAGGGGGCATTCTTTGCGTCTGGAGGAGAGAAGGTTTTTCCACCAACATAGAAGAGGATTCTTTACTGTTAGGGCAGTGAGAATCTGGAATTGCTTGCCTGAGGAGGTGGTGATGGCGAACTCAGTCGAGGGGTTCAAGAGAGGCCTGGATGTCTTCCTGGAGCAGAACAATATTGTATCATACAATTATTAGGTTCTGTAGAAGGACGTAGATCTGGGGATTTATTATGATGGAATATAGGCTGAACTGGATGGACAAATGTCTTTTTTTGGCCTTACTAACTATGTTACTATGTTACTATGTTACTATAGTCTCCACTGTGGTTGCAAACAAACAATTCAACCAACCTCTGATACATTCTCTCTTCACACATTGTATTCCAATTGCATCTGTTAAAGGGTTATTCTAAATTCATGTCATCAGCAGCATAATGCTACATAGATTCTTTCACGTCCTTGTGGCTCTTGTTGCTGCGATATACAGCACTCCTCATTGCGTGACAGTTCTGTTCCGCAGATTCATCCTTTTACTGTCTTCTGCTTGTTATTGTGACACATTAGCAGTCTATCAGTGCTTGTTCTGAAGTCTAAAATGTTATCACAGTATATGCATACAGTTTAAAGATAAAAAGATAATAGTGCCTTTCAAAAAGCTCATAGAGAATTGTTTGTGAACAGTCCAATGGTGTGGGCCAAGGGCTCATGATTGCAGGACTAAATAGAGATGAGCGAAACTTTCATGGTTCAGTTCCGTTAGATTCAGTAAATGATTTGAGGTTCACTGAACGAACCCAAACCCTATTAGATTCAATGGCAAGCCAAATCAAACGAATGCGCAGCACTTTAAGGGTTGACAAAAAGCTTATCAAATAGCTAAACTTAAGGGAAGAAACGATGAAAACTGGCATCATTTGACCCACAGTAGAAATTTGCAAATGGCATAGCAGCAGTCAGACATGGGCCATGCAAGCGTTATCATGATGAGGTCCAGCATTTACAGCTTGAAATTAAAGTTTCAATGAGTACCTGGTGGTTAAGGGAAAAGTGTAAGCCTTCTTAGCTGGGAGACCTCATACCTCATGCAACAGCTCAATTTTTTAAAATGTTATAGCCACACTCAGGTGGCACAAACATCAGTTTCATAGACTACTACTGGTAGAAAAATTTAAGAATTGTAAAACGGGTAGTTGACTGATCAATTGAGCTATAGTAGAACCTTTTAAAAATGGCACAGATGCAGTCATCCATGGCCCTTCAGGGTCTATGGCAGCATTTAGAGCTTTGAATTTAAGTTTAAATTAAGATGTGATGACTAAGGGAACGGTGTAAGCCTTCTTTTTTGAGAGAGCTGATAACTCATGCAACACGTTTTTTTTTTCAGCCACACTCAGATGGCACAGAAATGCAAGGAAAGTAACACAGGTAGATGGCTGAAAGTGAATGCAGGCCTGCCTGTCTGAGAGCCCTACTTACACAGGCAACCCACCAGATGGAGGCCTAACTTTGAGTTTCCACATTTCCAAAATCAAAGTCACTCACCACTAAAGTGGCACAAATTACAGAGTAGAAACAGTATAATGTGCCTCTGACACACCTTCCACCTCAGGTAACCAACCAGATGGAGACCCAACTTGGAGCCCACACATTTCAATAAATAATTGTCACACAACAGTAAAGTGGCATCAATTTCCCCAGAGTAGAAGTAGTATATAAAGCCTCTGACACACCTTCCACTACAGGCAACCCACAAGATGGAGACCCAACTTGAAGTCTTCACATTTCCAAAAATTGTTTGATGTCACAGACTGCAATAACGTGAGATCAATACATGACACTAAAAATGACATCAATGCCTAGTCTGCCCAATCTACAACTGGGATACAAAAGTCATTGGAGATCCATGACTTGTTCATTTTGATGAAAGTTAGGCAGTCCACACCTTTAGGGGACAGTTGGATGTGCTTGTGCAACACCCCAGGTAACCGGTTGTTACAGTGATTTTGCCTTCCTTTCGGGGAGGGCAATATCATGCTTGGAGGCAAGGAGGATTCCCTTTATCAGGTAAAGCACCTACATACAACACATTCTGAATCCAGGCCAGAACCCGGATTCAGGGGAGCTTCCCCAGCTTTAAGTGTTCTGGAGGAGGAGTTAGTTCAGTCTGGAGAGACAGAGGAAGGAAGGAGAGCAGAGGGGCCGTGCATGCATGAGAAAGTGGTGCAGCCCCTGGAAAGAAATAGAGTTGGTCAGAGATTGCCAGAAAGAAGCTTGTCTGGGAACATCAGCTAGGCGGAGATGGTAAGAGAAGTGTGCAGCTGAGCAGACATGGGAGTCTGCAGCTCCTGGCAGAAAGTGGAAGAGAGCAGTGAGAACAGACAGTGGGGCCTTGCAGCAGACGTGTGAGCTGCAGCTCCAGGAAAGGAAGGTAATCTGAAGGGTTGCATGTTAGTGAGCATCTGAGGAACGAACCACAGGCAGCAAGGACCTTGCATACTAGTGCGAGTAGGAAGGCGTACGGACCTCACCTGGGAGAGGGATCTACCTTTGCCTCTAGGCCAGCCGGACCACAACACCACCTGTTCTTGGTACCCTGGACTGTGGACTGCTACCTTCAGTAAACCAGGTAAAGACATTACAACTCTGTGTCCTCCATTTATTTGCTGGCATACACCATCTCTGCCCAGCACATCAGGAGCCCTGGGGACCCTGCTTCACCTGTGGGTAGCATCACCATCTTGCTGCAGTAAGATCACCCCAGAGGACCCCTTTAAGCTGCATCGGTCCCCTCTGACCGAGAACCACAGGTGGCGTCATGAACACAAACTTTAATACAAATCCCTTTAAAAGACCTTTCCCCTTTAATTGGGCACCCAGGGCCACGGACCGGGTCGCAGCCACTGTGACATCCCCTTTAAGTGCGCCCGGACCCAGTACCGAGTACCCCACTGCCCTGGCGGGCGACTCACTTGTCCATCAGGACACCCCCAGCAGCCCTGAAGACACGTTAACCTCTCATGATAAGGGTATGAATCCTGCTCGGGACCCTACTTTGTCCAGCCCCAGATCCAACATGAAAAAAATTGGGGTTTCCGTGCAGATGCTTTCCTCTTCTGGATTCTGTGATTCTTCAGAGCAGACCACTGATGCCCACAAAATACAATGTGTGAACAGCTCTGCAGAATGGCCCATCTGAGGTTCCCCACAGTCAGTTAGGTGTTTGGAAATTTTTGACTCTGAGGGAAACCCGGGTGTTTGGGGTACCATTGTGGATTGTACTGTGTGTGATGTTAAAGTGGAGGAAGAGGAGGAGAGGCTACTGTCACGGTGCCTGGATATCTATGCTGCAGGGGAAGCTGCACACAGCAGCTGAGCAAAATGCCAAGTTACTAACCTGAACCCACAGGACCTTTGACATGAAACAGAGTGTACAGGTAACAAACAGGACCTAGACCATGTGACAGAGTGGGAGGAGGAAAAGGGGGCGGAGCCAGACGCCAGGGAAACAGAGAAGGGACAAGCACTAAAGAATTATCAAACAAGCAGAAGTCGTAGCCAGGAGATTACGTGGTACCAAAACAGAGAGACAGAGGATTGTCAGAAGCAAAGCCAGAGTTCAGTAGCCAGGAACACAAACAGGGTAAAGCACAGAAAGCAAGACAACGCTATGCAAACCAGGCACACAATCCAGGAGTCACGCATACAGACAGAAACAGAATCTATAGCTGACAGAGAAACAGGCTAGGAGCGAGTATAAATACCCCTCCCAATATAGAAAAGAGGCTAGCAAAAATTAACCCTGACAGGACATTAACCATGTCCTGACCATGACAGTACCCCCCCCCTTAACGGGGGGCCACTGGACCCCCAGGCTTCTCAGGGTATCTTACATGAAAAGCCGCCCCGCACCAGTCGATCAGCATGCACAGAACTGGCCGGAACCCATGACCTATCCTCAATAGACAACCCCTTCCAATGTACAAGGTACTGAAGCCTACGACGCACCCACCGTGAATCAATGATGCGCCCTACCTCGTACTCCAGCTGACCCTCTACCAATACTGGCGGAACAAATGAAGAATCTTCTCTAACCGTCCCCACAGGTTTTAATAGGGACCTGTGGAAGACATTAGAAATTTTGAAAGAGGTGGGCAACTGTAACCTATAGGCCACCGGGTTGATCACCTCAATAATCTTGTATGGACCTATAAACCTGGGGCCCAACTTCATGGAGGGAATCTTAAGTTTGATGTTACGAGTAGACAACCATACCTTCTCCCCCACCGTCAGTGTAGGAGCTGACCCCCTCCTCCTGTCTGCAAAATGTTTGTACCTCTTTTGGGCTTTGGAGATGTTCGCCTGAACCTCCCTCCAAAGGGTTCTTAACTGTTGCACCAGACCCTCAGCACCAGGGCAACTAGAATCCATGCGGGAAAATTCTCCAAACTGTGGAACAAATCCACAATTGACTTCAAAGGGAGATTTGCCAGTAGACTGATTAATACGACAATTGAACGCAAACTCAGCCATGGGTAAAACCTCACACCAGTCCTCCTGTCTGGAAGAGGACAGGCATCTCAAAATCTGTTCCAACGACTGGTTGGTGCGTTCAGTCTGTCCGTTGGATTCCGGGTGATAAGCAGAGGAAAATGACAACGTAACCCCCAACTTCTTACAAAAAGCTCTCCAAAACCTGGCCACAAACTGCACACCCCTGTCAGACACCACATTCACAGGGACCCCATGCAACCGAACTATATGCTGAATAAACAAGCGAGCCAAGGTTTCAGCAGAAGGCAACGTAGGTAGCGGCACAAAATGGGCTTGCTTTGAAAACCTATCAACCACAACCCAAACTACAGAGTTGCCCTTGGAAGACGGAAGATTAGTGATAAAATCCATGGAGAGGTGTGTCCAGGGTTTATCCGGAATTGGCAAAGGTACCAATTCCCCGGCCGGCCGGACCAGAGAGCTCTTAGAACGAGCACACACCCCACAAGAATTCACAAACTTTTAGATATCTGAACCCACAGAAGGCCACCAAAAGTTCCTAGCTACTGCCCCCCGGGTAGCTGCAATCCCAGGGTGTGCACTCAACACAGAATCATGAAATCCTTGCAGAAGTGTGAAACGGAAGTGATCGGGTACAAACAGTTTACCTTGGGGTTTATTCCTGGGAGCTTGTGCTTGTGCATTCAAAATCTCCCTCTGTAACTCAGATGAGACTTCAGCCACAACCACTCCAGGTTGAAGAATGGAGGAAGGAGGTTCTGGAGGGGACACAGAATCAAAACTACGGGATAAGGCATCCGCCTTCACATTTTTAGACCCTGGTCGGAATGTAATGGTAAAATGAAACTGAGAAAAAAAAAGTGCCCACCGAGCCTGTCTGGGGGTTAATCTCTTAGCAGACTCGATATAGGCCAAATTTTTATGATCAGTGATGACCGTAACGGGAAAAACAGCCCCCTCCAGAAAATGCCTCCATTCTTCGAAGGCCAATTTAATTGCCAACAATTCTCTGTTGCCGACATCATAATTTCTCTCGGCCGAAGAGAATTTTTTAGAGAAAAAGGCACAGGGTTTAAGGTTAGTAAGGGTGGACGGACCCTGAGACAACACTGCCCCCACCCCCACCTCCGAGGCGTCAACCTCCATGATAAAAGGTTTCGATGGATCGGGTTGTATCAACACGGGTGCTGAAGTGAAACATTTCTTCAGTGTCAGAAAGGAATTTTTTGCGGCCATGGACCAATTTTTTACATCCGCCCCTTTGAGTGTGAGGTCCGTCAAGGGTTTCACTACCTGCGAAAACCCTTTAATGAACTTCCTATAATAATTAGCGAAGCCCAGAAATCGTTGCAACCCCTTCAGGTCCTGAGGTTGCACCCAATCAGAAATGGCCTGAACCTTCCCAGGATCCATGCGGAATCCCTCCCCAGATACAATTAACTCCAGAAAAGACAGTTCTTGCAAAAAGAACGAGCACTTCTCCAGCTTAGCATATAAATGGTTCTCCCTGAGTCTTACAAGAACCGAGTGAAGATGGTGTAAGTGTGACTGACTGTCCTCTGAGTATATCAAGATGTCATCCAGGTAAATGACAACATAACGCCCAATCAGGTCAGAAAACACAACATTAATAAAACTCTATAAAACAGCAGGAGCGTTGGTGAGACCGAAGGGCATGACCAAATTTTCAAACAAGCCCTCGGTCGTCAGAAATGCTGTTTTCCATTCATCCCCCTCTCGGATCCTTATCAGATTATAAGCCCCTCGTAAGTCAAGCTTGGAAAACCACTTGGCCCCAGTGAGTTGATTACATAAATCAGGAATCAGAGGATACGTGTTTTTAACAGTAATCTTATTTAGTTCTCGAAAGTCGAGGCACGGTCGCAAACCACCATATTTTTTCTTCACAAAGAAAAACCCCGCAGCAACGGGTGAGACAGAGGGCCGAATATGCCCCTTGCGGAGACTCTCTGTGATGTACTCTTTCATAGATTGGCGCTCAGGCCCAGACAAATTGTACAGACGAGCCTTGGGTAATTTTGCTCCCGGGATCAAATCAATTGCACAATCACCGGGTCGATGTGGTGGAAGCGCCTCAGCCTCACTTTCGGAAAACACGTCTTCGAAGTCCTTCAGGTACTCCGGAATACCCTCCAGACCGACAGACGACACAGATACAGACTTAATAGGGTTAACAAGAGGTCCCAGGTTACAACACGGACCATTACCCTTACATCTCCATTGAGTGATTTCCCCTGCCACCCAATCAATGACAGGATTGTGGCGTTGCAGCCAAGGCATACCCAGTACCAGTCCTGCAGGTAGATTATTCATTACAAAGCAACTTAATTTTTCCACATGAGTGGAACCCACCTTCAGAGAAAAAACATCAGTCCCGAAACAAATTCCATCCCGGGTAAGAGGGGATGAATCAACAGCCACAACTTTAACAGGGTTTTTCAGCCTGACTGTCCCTATCTTATGACGAGTCACAACTTGGGCATCAATCAAATTAATAGAAGAGCCACAGTCAACAAAGGCGGTGGTCACCACAGGACCGCCAGCAAGTTCCAATTCCACTTGAAGCAATATTTTGGCAAGTGAAAAAACATGTACCTGGGAGTCTGGACAACCTCCTCGATTGTTGCCCAGACTCAGTCGTTTCTCAGACGGTTTCACTGAAGAAGGGCAGAGTGGACAGTTGCTTTTCCAATGTCCAGAGGCTCCACAGTAAAAGCACAATTGATTGTCTCTCCGGCGCCTCCTTTCTTTCTCCATAACCGAAACTGACCCAATCTCCATGGGTTCAGATACAGGAGCAGCGTCACGCAATTTGGAAAACAAGGAAGTTTCTTGCTGCATCACTCCTCGAGCACGGAGTCTCCGGTCCATTCGAACTGCCTGTGTCATGGCATCCTCCAGGGTATTAGGAGGAGGATGAAGTGCCAGAGCGTCCTTCAGACGGTCAGACAAACCCATGCGGAACAACCCCCTCAGGGCTGCATCATTCCAAGAAATTTCAGCTGCCCAGCGCCTAAACTCTGAGCAGAACCATTCAGCAGAGTGCTTCCCTTGTGTCAAACTCATCACCATTTCCTCCGCCAGATGTACTCCATCAGGTTCATCATAAATGAGCCCCAGGGACTCAAAAAACAGGTTCACAGACATGCGTTCAGGAGCAGAGGGAGAGAGGGAGAAGGCCCATGCTTGAGGGGACCCCCTTAATAAAGACATAACTACCCCCACCCTCTGTCTTTCATTTCCCGAGGCCCGGGGACGCAACTCAAAAAACAACCTGCATCCCTCCCTAAAGACCCTGAATAACTTTTTATCCCCAGAAAAAGAATCAGGTAACTTTACAGGTGGTTCGGGGTCCACCAGGGATACATCAGTGGTGCCCCCCTCCCGGGACCGCAAGGAAGCAGACATCTGTAAAGCACCTGCCACATCTCTCTGCACCTGCTGGTGCGAGTGGACCAGGGCTTGCTGTTCCACAGACAGCTTCTGCAACAACTGGGAGAGCTCATTAATCTGCCCCGTGAGAACCTGTACAGGATCCATGGCATACCAAGAACCCCCCACCAGGGAAAAAGACTGTAAGGTCAGCTATAATGTCACGGTGCCTGGATATCTATGCTGCAGGGGAAGCTGCACACAGCAGCTGAGCAAAATGCCAAGTTACTAACCTGAACCCACAGGACCTTTGACATGAAACAGAGTGTACAGGTAACGAACAGGACCTAGACCATGTGACAGAGTGGGAGGAGGAAAAGGGGGCGGAGCCAGACGCCAGGGAAACAGAGAAGGGACAAGCACTAAAGAATTATCAAACAAGCAGAAGTCGTAGCCAGGAGATTACGAGGTACCAAAACAGAGAGACAGAGGATCGTCAGAAGCAAAGCCAGAGTTCAGTAGCCAGGAACACAAACAGGGTAAAGCACAGAAAGCAAGACAACACTATGCAAACCAGGCACACAATCCAGGAGTCACGCATACAGACAGAAACAGAATCTATAGCTGACAGAGAAACCAGGCTAGGAGCGAGTATAAATACCCCTCCCAATATAGAAAAGAGGCTAGCAAAAATTAACCCTGACAGGACATTAACCATGTCCTGACCATGACAGCTACTTGATGCAGCGATTGCATCTACTGTAGCACATGCTCTTTCAGAGCCTCTTGAACAAAGTGTACCGCTGTGCAGCCGCCAAAAAAAAGGGAATTGAGTAGCCCAGCCAGTAACAAATTTCGTCAGTGGTCTTTGAACAGGGTTAACACTTAACCCACAAACATGTCAAACACCAAGCCTATTCCCCCTTTCACCATGACATTGCTTTTTCCAACTTATGTTGTGCGTAGCATTCCCCTCTTTTAACCTGATGTTTCAAAGCCTTTATTCCCACAACTGTCAGTCACCTGTCACTAAATGAACAATAACCATTTATTTTCTTAGTGTGCCCGAACAGCACTGATATAGCTAATGATTTTTAAGTGGAAATCTGGTCTTCTAATTTGCCACGGAAACAGTTTTATCACAAACGATTTTGGTAGCTTATTGCGCCTCATGGCTACACCACAATATTGGGCCTAAGAATTTTTAATTGTAAATCTGGCCTTCTGAATTACCACTGAAACACACTTTATCACAAATGATTTGAAGTAGCTAATTTGCCCTCCAGGCTGCACCCCAACATTAGGCCTAACAATTCTTAAGTGGATATCTGGCATTCTGAATTGCCACTGAAAAACAATTTTATCATAAATGATTCGGAGTAGTTAATGGGGTCTCATGGCTGCACTACTATATTAGGCCTAACAATTTTTAAGTGAAAATCTGGCATTCTGATTTGCCCCTCAAACACAGATTTATCACAAACGATTTGGAGTAGCTGATTGGGCCTTGTGGCTGCACCACTATATTAGGCCTAACAATTTTTTTTAGTGGAATCTGGCCTTCTGATTTGCCACTGAAACACAGTTTATCACAAATGATTTGGACTAGCTAATTGGGCCTCATGGCTGCTACTCCATATTAGGCCTAACAATTTTAAGTGGATATATGGCATTCTTATTTGCTACTGAAATACAGTTTTATCACAAACTATTTGGATTAGCTAATTGCCACTCCAAGTTGCACCCAAATATTAGGCCTAATGATTTTTAAGCGGAAATCTGACCTTCTGATTTGCCACTTAAACACAGTTTTAGAACAAATGATTTGGGGTAGCAAATGGGGCCTCCAGACTGTCAAACTCCTTGGCAAGAAACTATATACTATATAAAACAAAACCTCTCATATCAGGAGAACCACAGCAGATAGAAAAGCAAGTCAATTGCAAACTTGCTTATTTTCATGTCATCCAACTACAACATTTTAAAACATAAGAATACCCCTTTAAAGCGAACCTGTCAGTAAACTAAGCAAACTACAGGCATTGTCAGCTTGTCAATGTTAAAATGATTAAAATGATACGTGGGGTGAAGAAATCTGTTGTGTAGTTCTTGTGTAAACTAATCAGTGTTAAAGATGCCTATAGTTTACTTATCAAAATACTGCTGACAGGTTAGCTTTAACACAACATCTGTTTACCTTGTTAGAACCCATCTGGTCAATTCAATCAGATACAAAAACTTCTACATTCTGTTGCTAAGTGTCATGTATGTTGCTGTTGCTAGATTTCTTGTATGTATTCATAACTCACTATTATAACTTTATGTATTTTTTACTTACCAAATGTAAATTTAGGGGGATGGGCATGTTGCCCATGTTCTTAGAGAATCCTTCATGTAATGTTGTACCGTGTAATGTGCAGCATGTACTGTGTGCTACATAATGTTATGTGATGTTAGGTATAATGACCACAAGGTGGAAATAACATTGTTATTGTTTGCCCAGCACCAAACAGTGAGTAGGGTAAGAAAGAGCTAAAATTCAGAAGTTTTTATTAAAGAATTAAAAAGTCGCACCAGTGTACATCGGCAGAAAAAAATGGACAAATCTAGCATATGCATTTCGGAATTTAATCCTTATTCAGTGCAAAGTCTTCTGAATTTGATTCAATACGTTGGATATTTTCCTATTTTCTACAAATGGTTTCTTAACTGCAGGTTTCCTTGCGTGGTATCCATTGAGAAGTTTAGCTGACATTTTTCAGAGTTTAGCATAGAGGGGAAGAGGTTCTGCAGCATGATCAGGAAGGACCTCCTAGTGGTTAGTCAGAAAGAGCCCAGAATGTGCAGAGTAAAGACCTCAGGTCTAGTGTGAGCAGTGCTGCATGCAATGGGTGTTCCTGTGACAAGAGAGGACCTATCAGAGCAGATAGTAAGAGCCAGTAAGAGAAGAGATATCAGAGAAGGGAAGCGAATAGCGGGACAAAGAGTGTGAGAGAATATCAGGGTCTGGGGCGGGGGGTCTAGCATGACGGTATGGAGTGTTCGTCGCAGAGGTAATGGAAGGCAAAAGCAAAGGGAAGTAAAAGGAAGAGAATACATATACCTTTGTAGCTACTAAGCACCTACAGTAAAGAAAGTCAAGTTGCCATATTGGGACACATACTCTCCTACAGAGAAATCACAAGATGTATTACTACAAGATGGAGTCTATGACACTTGTAGACTGGAAATTGAGAGTAGCTACGAGGGGCCATAGCATAGCACCTCAACACATGCGCAGGGCCGGTTTTAGACAAAGTGTGGCCCTGGTCAAAAGTTTAAAGTGGGGCCCCAAATGCTAACATATCACACCATCACACAGAAACATTTCTGTTGCATTTACAAGCGCTAAGTTCAGGCAGCTAGATGAGAGCAATCGACAATATTGAAGCTGTTCGATGCTTGTTTCCAGGCCTCTTTATGGTAGGTGCACAAGTTCAACATTTGGCAGCGCTTTGGCTGTAGCACATGTCTGCTGCGTCCAAAGTGCTGTCCGCTATTGAACGCAGGTGAATCCGCATGTGATCATTGAACAGTGCGGATTCACTGCGTCCAATACATTGTATGGGTGAAATTTATCTTGCGGAGACACAAACACAAATTGACATGCTGCGGTCTGGAAAGGCACGCTGCATATCCATCTCCGCGGGTAAGCAGGCGGGCGTCTGTGAGCGTATAGTGGGCATGGGATTTCTTGAAATCCCATCCACTATGATGTAACATCTGGCCACTGCACAAGTACGCAGCGTCGAACACACATCATTTACTGACCATGTGCACATACCCTTACTCAGGCTGAGGAAGAATGATTGGTACAGATAGTCCTCGATACAGTATAATGCAGGTCCCATATAGCGCACACTGTATATTAATGGCCAAAATTGTTGGCACCTTTGAAATTGTTCCAGAAAATGAAGTATTTTTCTCAGAAAATTATTGCAATTATATTTTGTTATACACATTATTACTATTTTTTTTCCATCTCCTTTGTGTGAATTGGAACAACACAAAAAAGGCAAGTTGGACAACATTTCACTCAAAATCCCAAGGGTGAATATATGTGTGTGTCTCTGTGTGTGGGTGGAGAATATGTGCATGTGTCTCTGTGTGTGGGAGGAGAATATGTGTGTATCTCTGGGTGTAGGCGAAGAATATGTGCGTGTGTCTGTCTGTGTGTCTTTCTGTGTGTGTGTCTGTGCGTGTGTACCCATGCAACATGTGTACCCAGGCGTTGTCTGATGGGACTATACTCCCATCCGGCTACGTATTTTTTCACATATAACAGAGACTTCATGAGCCGATTATGGAAGAATAGTCTCATCATCCGGTCCCTGTGTTCAATTCTAAAAATAATCAAAACATTTAAATATTCACATACACAATACATAATCACCGAACACCTAATTCCCGATGCCCATGTCTCCTGCAAACAATCCAAAATAATAAACCAACATATACTCACCTTTCCGCTGTAGTCCATTTAATATCGAGTGTCCCACGTCAATCTCACCTGGCCGCCGACGATACACTGACATGAGATGATCGCTCCCGCAGTGTATCACTTAGCCGCCATGAGAGTACACCAAAGTTTGTCAGCTGATCAGCTCTGATGCTCTCACTTACGGCACCACTGCGTTGGAAAGTTCTCACACAGCGGTAGTGCCTTAAGTGAGAACACCGGAGCTGATGAACTCCGGTGAACTCTCATGGCGGCTCAGTGATACACGGCGGGAGCGATTACCTCCTGTCAGTGTGTCAGCGGAGGCTGGGTTTTGCAGAGACATCTCCAAATATGACTGTTCTACACGTGAGATCGCCGTGGGACACTCATTATTAGATAGACTATGTCACACAGGTTAGCATTGTGTGTTGGTTTATTATTTTTGGATTGTTTGCAGGAGACAAGAGCATCGGAGATTAGGCGATCAGTAAGTATGGTAAATTTAGATTCAATAAAGGAGTCTGTGTGATTATTTCAAATAAAAGACTTTATTCTAGCCATGTTTTTATTTACCATGTAACACTAGGATTAGTAATGGATAGGTTTTGTTAGATGCCTCTCCATTACTAACCTACTAACCTGTGGGCTTGATGTCATCTGACAATACAAAGATGACATCAACCCCACAAATATGAACCCCACTTGCCACCACTAAAGGGCAAGTGGGAAGAGCGAGGCTGAGTGCCAGAATTGGCCCATCTATAAGATGCGTGTTGTGAATTCTGCTCTTGGGTTCCCTTCAGTGGTTGTAGGTGGGAATGCAGTTGTCTCTGACTCGCAGTCCTGGCCAGGTGTATCGGATGATTACAATTCTGACTGGGATATTTAGGTGTGCAGGATCCTTTAGCCCTTGCCAGTTGTCAATGTTCCTTGTGAAGTGTTGGATCACTTTCTGGCTTCTCCTGCTTGCTGCCAAATTCAGCAAAGATAAGTGTTTGGTTTTTTGTATCTGTGGCACACTGCTGTGTGCTTGTTTCAGTTTTATTCCTGCTCTGATTGTAGGATTCACTGGAGTTGCAGATTTACGCTCCTACATCTTTTAGTTAGATGTAGGAAGTTTTTTTGTATATTCTGCTGTGGATGATTTTGAAGGGTTTTAATACTGACCGCACAGAACTCTGTCCTATCCTGTCCTATCTAGCTAGAGTGGCCTCCTGTGCTAAATCCTGTTTTTCTGCCTGTGTATGTTTTTTCCTCTCCGACTCACCGCCAATATTTGTGGGGGGCTGTCTATCCTTTGGGGATTTTCTCTGAGGCAAGATAGTATTCCAATTCCATCTTTAGGGGTATTTAGTCCTCCGGCTGTGACGAAGTGTTTAGGTGTGTTAGGTACACTCCATGGCTACTTCTAGTTGCGGTGTTAAGTTCAGGATTGCCGTCAGTATAGTGCCACCTTCCCCAGTGAAAGTTCTCATACAGCTCCAAGGTCACCGGATCATAACAGATGCGCCATTTCTGGGGCGGCTGAGAACTGTTGTTTTTAGCATAGGGAGATGCCAATATAAATCAAACATGATCGCAGCGTTCCGGTGGCATAGGGAAGCATCGCGCAGGGAGGGGGCTCCCTGAGACCCTCGGTACAAGGCGATGTGCTCACCTTGTACTGAGCGTCTCCTCCCTGCAGGCCCCAGATCCAAAATGGCCACGGGGTTACTTCCGGGTCCTGCAGGGAGGTGGCTTACAAACGTATGCTCAGAGCAGGCGCCTGTAAGCCTAGAGCAGTGCACGTCAGATCGCTGATCTGACACAGTGCTCTGCAAAGAGTCAGATCAGCGATCTGTCACTATATAGTTATGTCCCCCCTGGTACAATGTGATAATGTAAAAAAAATATATTTAGATGTGTAAAAAAAATAAAATAAAATATTTCCTAAATAAAGAAAAAAAATATTGTTCCCATATATACATTTCTTTATCTAAATAAAAAAACATAAAAAGTACACATATTTAGTATCGCTGTGTCCGTAATGACCCGACCCATAAAACTGTCCCACTAGTTAACCCCTTCAGTGAACACCGTAAAAAAAAAAAGCGAGGCAAAAAACAACGATTTATTATCATACATCCGAACAAAAAGTGAAATAACACGCAATCAAAAAGACGGATATAAATAACCATCGTACCGCTGAAAACGTCATCTTGTCCCGCAAAAAACGAGCCACGATACAGCATCATCAGCGAAAAAAATAAAAAAGTTATAGCCCTCAGAATAAAATGATGCAAAAATAATTATTTTTTCTATAAAATAGTTTTTATCGTATAAAAGCGCCTAAACATAAAATTTTTTGATCGCTTTTTATTCCAATTTTTGTGAGGCAGAATGACCAAAAACCAGCTATTCATGAATTTATTTTGTGGGGGGCGATTATACCATTCCATTTTTGGTAAAATTGATAAAGCAGTTTTATTCTTCGGGTCAGTATGATTACAGCAATACCTCATTTATATTTTTTATGGCACAGGGACACGCGGATGCTGGCCGTAATTAAGGAGAAAAGAAGTCTGACCAGTGTAATCGGCTACGGCGTTGTTCAAGGCAAATTCCGCCCAAGGTAGCTCCACCAACCCATTCGTCTCAGGATGGTATGCAGTGGAGAGATTCAACTCTATGCTGAGTAAACGGCAGAGCTCTCTCCAAAACCGAGACGCGAACTGGGGACCCCGATCGCTGACAATTTTATCAGGCATACTATGTAAACGGAAAATGTGCTTAATGAATAACGCCGCCAAGGCCCGTGCAGAAGGTAACCGTGGAAGAGGCACCAAGTGCACCATCTTATAGAAATGGTCCTTGACAACCCAGATAACAGTGCAGCTACGCGACTTGGGTAAGCCCACCACGAAGTCCATCCCAACCATTTCCCTGTGCCTGTCTGCCACCGGTAGAGGGTAAAGCAACCCAGCAGGCCATTGCCGAGGAGACCGATTCTGAGCGCAGGAAACGCATGCCCGAATATAGTCGCCGACATTACGGGCCATATGCAGCCACCAATATGTTCTCGCCAAAAGCTCGGATGTCCTTTTGGTCCCAAAATGCCCACCCACTCTGGACGAGTGAGCCCAAGAGAGAACCTCCGGCCACAAATTCGCTGTCACAAAAGTCTTGCCCTGGGGCACAGACTCTAGCGAAACTGGAGCTACAGTTCTCAGGCTCTCAGAAGAGACAATAAGCCGAGGCTCCTCCTCCTCCTCAGATGACACTACGGAGCGGGAGAGAGCGTCGACGCGAATGTTCTTCTCCCCGGAGAGAAAAGGAAGAGTAAAATAAAACCGGAAGAAGATTAGGGACCATCTAGCCTGGCGAGAATTCAGCCGCTGGGCCGTCTGTATACCAAGCTTTTGTGGTCAGTGAAAACCTGGAAGGGAAAGCAAGCTCCCTCCAAGAGATGCCTCCATTCTGAAAAAGCCAACTTCATGGCTAGCAACTCCCTGTCCCCGATGGAATAATTCCTCTCCGCCGGTGTGAAGGTCTTAGAGAAGAAGAAGCAAGGATGCTTCCGACCTTGAGCATCCTTTTGGAAAAGGACTGCTCCAGCACCAACGGATGAGGCATCCACCTCCATGATAAATGGCTTATCTACATCAGGGCAATGTAGAATGGGAGCGCTAGCAAAGTGTGACTTAACCGAAAGGAAGGCCTTGGAGACATCCTCTGACCACAACTTAGGATTTGCACCCTTCTTGGTGAGGGCAACCAAGGGAGCTACCAAAGTTGAGAAGTGTGGGATGAACTGACGATAGTAGTTAATGAACCCCATAAAGCGCTGCACTGTTTTAAGTGAATGGGGTTCCTGCCAGTCCATCACAGCCTGTAGATTGGCAGGATCCATAGCCAAACCCTGGGCAGAGATGATATGACCAAGGAAAGGCAAGGACTCCTGCTCAAACACACACTTCTCCAACTTCGCATAGAGGGAGTTTGCCCGTAAGAGGTCATCTCTCCGATGGGAGTCAATATCTGGAGAGTAGATGAGAATATCATCCAGATAGACTATGACCGAGGTGGTGAGCATATCCCGGAAGATGTCGTTCACAAAGTCTTGGAAAACGGCTGGAGCATTACAGAGCCCGAAGGGCATTACCAGATATTCATAGCGCCCATCCCTGGTGTTAAAAGCCGTCTTCCTTTCGTCCCCCTCATGGATGCGAATCAGATTGTAAGCACCCCGCAGATCTAATTTTGTAAATACCCTTGCTCCCCGTAGCCTATCAAAAAGCTCAGATATCAGGGGTAATGGGTACTTGTTCTTAACGGTGATGGCATTAAGACCCCTGTAGTCTATGCATGGACGTAAGTCTCCAGTCATCATCTGTACAAAGAAGAACTCAGCCCCTGCAGGTTACACTGACTTCCTAATGAATCCTCTTGCGAGATTCTCTTGGATGTACTGAGACATTGCCTCCATCTCTGGGAGAGATAACGGAGGATAGACTCGATCCCGGGGAGGCTCAGCACCAGGCAAGAGGTCAATAGGACAGTCATAGGGGCGGTGAGGCGGAAGTGTCTCCGCAGCCCTTTTGATAGAACACGTCTGCATAGGGCCAATAGTGCTTGGGGAGAGAGGAAAGATCTGCGGGTACCTGTGTTGTAGCAACCTGAACGCACTCCCTCTGACATCTACCCTTGCAGGATTTACTCCATCCCAAAATTCTCCCTGAGGACCACTCTATATGAGGAGAATGATAGCGTAGCCATGGTATCCCCAACAGGACCTCATCAATTCCCTCAGGAATGACTAATAGGGAGAAAATCTCCTGATGTGATGGAGACACAGAAAGCGTGATAGGAATGGTTTGGTGGGTAATCTGTGAGGGTAGTGTCAAACCATTTACCACTCGAATGGTTAATGGTTTGGTGAGCATCACCAGGGGTATTGCGTGACACTGGGCGAAAGCGGATGACATAAAATTACCCTCCGCCCCAGAGTCCACGCATAGCTCTACCATAATAGTGGATGGGCCAATGGTAATTGTCCCCTTGAAGGACAACTTTGAGGCAAACGTCGCCGTCTCTAGTGTATCTCCTCCAACTGCCACTAGACGTTGACGTTTCCCCGACCGCTGAGGACACTTGGAGGCAAGATGTCCTGACTGCCGGCAAACATGACAGACCTTATGTGCATGAGCGGACTGGGACTTGGATCCCGCTCGTGTCACCTCTGTGGCCACATGTGACTCGGACGCCTGGACTGGAGATTCCAAAGGTCTGGCAAAGGTGGGAGCCAGCCGAAACCTCTGCCTACACTGGGCTCGCTCCAACCTTCACTCGTGAAAACGAAGGTCTATTCGATTTGATACAGCTATGAGCTCCTCCAGTGTGGCGGGAATCTCCCTAGTAGCAAAAGCGTCCTTCACATGGTCAGCCAGCCCCCTCCAAAATACAGGAATGAGGGTTTTATCTGGCCATTCCAACTTAAACGCTAAAGTCCATCAGCAAAATGACTGACCATGGTTGAACCCTGAGTCAAAGCCAGCAGTTGGAGCGCTGTATCATGGGTGACTTGGGGTCCTAAAAAGACCTGTTTCAGAGTGTCCAGAAACCGAGGAACACTCCGCACCACATGATCGTTGCACTCCCACAGTGGCATAGCCCACTCCAACGCTCTGTCCGACAAGAGAGAGATTATGAATCCCACCTTTGCCCGCTCAGTGAGAAAACGTGCAGCCAGGAGCTCGAGGTATATACCACACTGGCTCACGAAACCCCCACAGGATTTACTGTCCCCTGAGTATCTCTCAGGCAAAGGGAGGTGAGATAGGGTCGAAACAGAGGTGGCAGTGGGTAAAGCTGCTGAAGCCACACTAGCAGCCTGAGCAGCTATTGCGGTAACATCCTCCGCAGAGGTTGCACGCTCAAGAGACACCAACCGGCCCTCCAGCAGCTGGATGTACCACTGCAATCGCTGATCAGCCGCCATTACTTAGCCAGATCCTGGCGCTAGTATACTGTTAGGGTTGGCGGAACGCACCGAATATATTTATTAGATTGGATTGGTGCGTTCGCAACCCGGGATCCACCGTGCAGGAAGGAACCTGCTGCTAAGTAAATGGCGGCACTATATGGCGGTATGAACCAGCTCTGTTAGCTTCACAGAGCAGCTGAGAAAGCAAAGTTCTGTGCCCTGTTAGACTTTCACAGAGGCACAGGCTAACTACCCAAATGAGACAAGTCAGTGATCATGCATGCACACAAAACTCCTTGCCGAGGAACCAGCATTCTAGGGGCTAATTTTAGCCGGGTCACTGAATACACACAAACACAATCTCCTCGCCGGAGGTGCCAGCATTCTAGGGGCTTATTTCAGCCAGGTCCCTGAACACATAAAAACGCATGACCACACTGGCGCAAAGCACATAACTTTGGAAGATACTAGCGCATGGCTGTGCGGCCATGCAAGCCTTAAATAGTTGCAGCACGTACAAGACCTTCAAAGAAGGACCAATGGAGTTGCTGCAGTACCTGAACATGTAACCCTAGATTTTCACTGAGAGATCTTGCCCTGGGCATGCTCAGAGTGCAAAGCAGGACTTAGTCCTAGCACCTGCAAGGACCTTCCAAGAAGGACCAATGGAAGTTGCTGCTGTACCTGAGCATGTGACCCTAGATCTCCACTGAGAGATCTTGTCCTGGGCATGCTCAGTGTGTGCAAAGCAGGACTTAGTCCCAGAAAAGCCTGCTCGCCGCAGATCAGTGCAGGGTACAATAGCAGAGCCTGGAGGGGTAGCGGTAACCATTTGCACAGTATCAGTCTCAGTGAGACGCTGGGAGCGACGTCTCCGCTGAGCAGGCTCCAGTGCGGCCGATGCAGAATGGGGGACCGCAGCAGACACGGATCGAGTTTCCCCCTGTGCAGCAGAGGAAACTCGACTCCTAACACAGGATCCCTCATTGTACCATGAAGTGTCTCTGACGGTGGTGGTGCACAACCAACGTCAGACACACCGTCGTAATATGAGGGGCCCTGTGCCAGTACCGCCGCCCACGAGAGAGTGTTCCCCCCCAGCTCGAACAGTGCTTTACCACTTGCAATACTTACCTCTCCCTGCTCCACCACCGTGTAGTCTGTGCTGTTAAATCCTTCAATGGCATTCCCAATACAAATTTGTTGAAATGATAGATGACAGTTAAAATATACAGGTGTCCTGGCATCCATTTAGACCAGTTAATACTTTGCGCCTACTACCACTGTCTGCTACTCAGCAGAGGAGCCCACCCCAGTACCTAGCTAAGCCGCCTGTTTAGTCCTGTTACCAATTTTGAACTGCATTTAGCCTACTTTATTATTTGGGCCTACTAACCGTGTCTGCGCCACTCATTACAGTTGTCCTCCACTGAACAAAGCTATGCCACCTGTTTAGTCCTGGTACCAATTTTGAACTGCTTTTAACCTACTTTTGTATTTGGGCCTACTAACCGTGTCTGCGCCACTCATTACAATTGTCCTCCACTGAACAAAGCTATGCCACCTGTTTAGTCCTGTTACCAATTTTGAACTGCTTTTAGCCTACTTTTGTATTTGGGCCTACTAACCGTGTCTGCGCCACTCATTACAGATGTCCTCCACTGAACAAAGCTAGGCCGCCTGCTTAGTCCTGTTACCAATTTTGAACTGCATTTAGCCAACTTTTTTATTTTGGGCCTACTAACTGTGTCTGTGCCACTCATTACAGTTGTCCTCCACTGAACAAAGCAATGCCGCCTGTTTAGTCCTGTTACCAATTTTGAACTGCATTTAGCCTACTTTTTTATTTTGGGCCTACTAACTGTGTCTGCACCACTCATTACAGTTGTCCTCCACTAAACAAAGCTATGCCGCCTGTTTAGTCCTGTTACCAATTTTGAACTGCATTTAGCCTACTTTATTATTTGGGCCTATATCTGTGTTTCCTCCTCATCCTGCCCATTGCCCAGCCACTGCTAGATGAGTCTGCTGGTACATTGACCCAGACCACTATATTCCCCTTGCACTCTACACAGCCAGAATCTGACCCTGCGGAAAGTCAGGTTCCCCTTCCCGCATACTATACCACCTTACACGGGGACAAAGAGGAAGGTGCAGATGAAAGTGGAGGTTCTTTCATCAGGTGGGGGGCATACTCGTTGGCGATGTCATTGGCACAGGGCCCCTCATAGTATGCAGAAGTGTCTCTGCCAGTGGGAGGCGCCCCCGCCGTCAAACACACCGCTGTACTATGAGGGGCCCTGTGCCAGTGCCAAGTGCCAAAGAGTGGGCCCCCCCTGCTTGCTCAGGATCACAGCACTTGCAAAGTTGAAATAATTACCTCTCCCTGCTCCACCACCATGACGTATTCCGCGTTTCCTGGGCTCACGAAAATCTTGAGCCAGCCCTACCCCCCCACAACTTTAGCCAAATGAGCCCCTGTTTTCAATGCCTATCTATTATTATAAAGTAAATTAAGATTGACAAGCTTATGAAATAAGAATTGATGTTTTTGGCATTAAAATGGGCACTGTAGGTGTTTTCCTGTCCTCCACTCACTGCCGACTTTGATTCCCCATTGATTTGCATTGGGTTTCATGTTTCGGTCGGCCCCCGACTTTTTGCAATAATCGGCCAATTTCACCCGACCCGACCTTTGACAAAGTCGTGTTTCACGAAACCCGACTTGATCCTAAAAAAGTAAAAGTCGCTCAACTCTAGTAGGGAGGATAGGGTCACACTCCTGATCTGAAACATAATCTCCAAGAAGAGAGAGGGAGCACAGATAAACTGACTGCTGCTTGTCAAGTGCTACCCATAGCCCAGCCATGCTTATAGAACTGGGAAAGAGATGTAATCAGGGGATTGACTGTTACTGGCAACCAGGAGCAAGCAACCCCCCTGATCTGTAACATAATGTTCCAGAGGGAAGTGAAAGGACCACGGAGCAGATCCTGCATCAGACTCCATTTCAGGTACTGTCAGCATAA
The DNA here is from genome assembly GCF_032444005.1 of Ranitomeya imitator. Classification (NCBI taxonomy): domain Eukaryota; kingdom Metazoa; phylum Chordata; class Amphibia; order Anura; family Dendrobatidae; genus Ranitomeya; species Ranitomeya imitator. The sequence continues at coordinate 383,214,890 of NC_091284.1, forward strand.
GAAACAATACTATTCTTATTATTGTTATAGTTTATGAAGGCCTGGGGTCATTAGAATACTTTTTTATCTCCACAGAGTACCCCTTTAAAATATTCACAGCAGACCATTTTTTATACACTAGACATTTCCTTAGTAGAAAGCTCATGTACTACTTTAACTATTGTTCTAAGAGTCAAGAGTCTAAGAGTCAAAAATCTTTGCAGTCTGTAGTTACCACTATTCATGTTATCTTTACAGTTCTTGATGGCTCGGCCATCAGAATACGTTTTTATCTCTCCAGAGTACCCCTTTAAAATAATGTCCACAGATCTCAATTCCTCACTGTGTCAATTCTCATAGTCCTCCAGTGTGTATTAGGTCTACATTTCAGAAGCAATGATATAGTAGTGCAGCGCCCCAGAGATCTGGTCATTGCAGTATGACACTCTGCCACTAAGGGGAGTGATGGTACGTCTGATGGCACTGAAGGAATTCTACTGACCAGGTATCACCAGCACACATTACACTTCACACTCCGGCCACTAGGGGGAGCAAAGGGCTTTATTTATTGGGCCACTCCTCACACTGGTAAAACTAGGGGTTGGATAGGAAGTTAGCCAGAAGCTGACTGGGTTGGATTCAGGCAACATCCCGTGGCAGGGGGTGTTGCAGGGAGAAGACACAGGGGGGTCCCTGTCAGGCATGGGAACCTGGCAGGCACCTAGTGACCAGAATAGAACGTTACGGAACCACGCCTGCACACCCCGCGGCAGTATCCTAAGAAAGAGACACGAAGCGAAGGATATTGTGGAACAGTGAGAAACGAGATCAAGCACAAAGGAGAGCCAGTAGGAGTCGTGCTCTGAGACCGAGGCAACATCCTACTGAGGCGCGTAGCCGGTGGCCGGAACACCGAGGGAGTAACTGACTCTACGCTTTACTTCAAACTCCGCAGGACAGTTAATTATAGGTTGGCTGTCTCACCTAAACACCTACGAAGACATAAGGGACAACAGTGGGAGAGGGGCGTCTCTAGGGTCCCGGAAGAACTCCAGGCCTTCCCGTCATACGGGTGCGTCCTAGCCATAACATACCTGGGGACGTTGAACTAGAAACATCTGGAACGAATTAGAAATAACGAACGAACGAGAACAGAAGTTGTGAGGACTATTCTGAATGCTCAGCAGGGTAGCACTACAACACACAGGCGCTATTGGTAGGCAACGATTTCCACCTGCAAAGGGAATTCTGGATGTGCCCATCGGACCGGCCGGTCTCATATAGCCCTGTTAAACGTGCCCTGGATTGCGGATCTTGAAGTCTTCAGTAAAGAGGTAAAGAGACTGCAACCTTGTGTCCTCGTTATTGATTGCACCTCACACCATCACCATCCACCTCACTGGGAAGCCCTGGGGACATACTTCACCTGTGGGAAGGTATACCATCCAGCTGCCATTCCATCACCCCAGCGGACCCCACAGCTGCGTCGGTCACCCTGACCGAACACCACAGGTGGCGTCACAAAACCTTGACAGACTCCTATCACCTTTTATTGGACGCCCCTTAGCAGGGTCGCGGACCGGGTCTAGCCACCATGACAGCCTCAGAACCGAACCAGGGAGGCCCGGTACCGAGAACTCGTCGCCCTGTGTCTGGGGGCGCTCCAGTATACCATCATAAGACTTCAGCAACCAATCACAGCTGTGATACCAGTATGTATGGTTTGTGACCTCAAATTATCTCTGTTGAGATACAAACAGATTGAGAGGCTTTAGAACGACAGGTGATTTGCTAATATTATTAAAAAAAAATTGCTGGACAGACCCTTTAAATAATGATAGACCCTTTTAATAATTGATATTGCTGGTTTCATAAAATCTCTTAAATAAAAAAAAAATAAAAATTATTTTTTTTATAGAAGACCTGTCAGCTTTTTGCATAATCTTAAAAAAAAAAAACATTGTGTTCCACTGTTGTTCCTTCTAGAAGTGTATAAATAAATGAGTGCTAGCATTCTCCCTATAAATGGGATGTGCCTACGTAGTCTAGTTCTCTAAGAACTGATTGAACAGTATCAGGCTGTGTAGGGAAAAAACGTAATGGGTAATTTCCAGTTGTCAAGTTAGTCATAATTTTCTAGTGGCAAAAGCACTATGCAACAATTTTTAGTTTATCCAGAAGCAAATACAATTATTTACTAAAGCAAACAAATTAGGGGAGCTGACAAGTACTCTTTAACATGTCCATTACTTTTTCCATTTTTGCTGTGTTGCTAAGTACAAACTGTTAATCACACCTTCCATATAAAAATATCACAAGGCAATTATCAGCAGTAGAAGAACTTCAGACCAATTTGTTTCCTGGCATGTGTACTGTTTTTATTATCTAAATAGGATTTCTTTTTACTATGAAACATTGTTATCCACAATTAGCTGCATTAAACCTTTGGATCAGAATGCAGTGGATAATCTTTATGGCTGCAGTCTGGCGTACATTGTGTACTGAAGCAAATTTATAACAGTCATTTTCCAAATGCCAACATGGGAAACAAATCAAGATTCTCTATGCATGAGCTATACAACATTTAGCATTTTTAGTTTGTTACATCTATGATCACTGAATACTATATGATACAATAGAAACTGCATGTGCCACAATGATTTTTTTTCAATGACTTAGAAATAAACCAAGAGGAGGGCCGGTCTTCAAGATGCTAATACTATTAACAGCTTTAGAGGAGCAGAGAGTCATTGGCTCACAGCTCCACCACTGTCACAAGCAGGACTCTTGGAGGCTGATGCCAAGAAGGGGACATCGAGCTAAGCAATGATATCACTGCAACTCAACAATGACACCAGCATTCTGCTAGATCAGCCTGAAGAAGAGAAAGAGGTTTAGGTTTTATTTTTTTTATAATGCTGTGAAGTCTTCATACTATATATAAGGGTTGAGGGGTCCATCATACTGTGTAAAAAGGGCTGTTGCATCCATTATTCAGATTTCAGGTGGCTGTGGTGACCATCATTCTCTATAGAGGGAGATGTGAGGGCCAACATACTCTATATAAGGAGCTGTGCGGCAACTATATTATAAATGGGGGAATGGTGAATCCTATAAGTGTATCATACAAGTGTGAAGATTAGAATTAAAACCAGAAGTATGTATACAGACTGTGCCCTGCTATCTGCCACCATCGCACTCTAACCAGCATGTCTATTCTTCCTACAGGTATGCTCATCCACCCAGCTCTCCTGCTTTGTTTACACCATGTTCCAAATTATTATACAGATGACATTTTTCTCTGATTTTCCTAAATGGTCGGTGCAAATGACAGTCAGTCTAATAAAAGTCATCACCCGTTAGAGTATACATCGAATTTTATTGAAGAAACCTCCCAATGATAACAGTATAATCTCCGAAGTGAATAAAAACTCAAAATGCACTGTTCCAAATTATTAGGCACAGTAAATTTCTAAATATTTGATTTGTTTTGTCAGGCCCACGCCCTGACTGGTGGGTGTGAGCTCGGGGGGTTTGTGCCCTCACTCTGCCACAAACCAGACTACCCTGGAAGGGGCGTTACTATGACAGCTGCCTGGGGTTTCACTGGAGCCTCTGATGGGGGCTGGAGATGGGGAGGTTGGGTGCTTTTTATTATTGCGAGCTGGGTCTTTTATAAGTATTAGTAAAACAAGCATAGCAAAGAAGGTTAATATTACTATAACAAGGATAAGTATTAACATAAGGGCGCAGACAGACACTGTATAACTCATGCGACGATTGCATTGCAATCCTCGGACTGGCCCTGACACCTCTCCTGACATAAGCTTGACAGTGTGATAAATTACTATGCAACTTTCAGCCTCAGGTCAGGAGAGCCGACGGTCAGTCCGAGGATTGCGATGCGATCCTCACATGAGAAATACGTCCGTCTGTCTGCCCCCTAACAAGTATAACAATACAGTAACCACGGGCTGCATTCTATGTTATAAGAATAAATCTACTATATAATTGTCTAAGGGTCACTTCCGTCTTTCTGTCTTTCTTTCTTTCTGTCTGTCACGGACATCCCAAGTCGCTGATTAGTCGCGGCAAAACAGCTACGACCAATCAGAGACGGGCACAGTCCGGCGGCAAAATGGCTGCTCCTTACTCCCTGCTGTCAGTGCCCGCTCCATACTCCCCTCCAGTCAGCGCTCACCCAGGGTTAATGGCAGCGTTAATGGATCGCTTTATGCCGCGGTGTAACGCAGTCCGTTAACGCTACTATTAGCCTTGTGTGACCAACTTTTTACTATTGATGCGGCCTACGCAGTATCAATAGTAAAAAGATCTAATGTTAAAAATAATTTAAAGGGAACCTGTCACCTGAATTTGGCGGGACTGGTTTTGGGTCATATGGGCGGAGTTTTCGGGTGTTTGATTCACCCTTTCCTCACCCGCTGGCTGCATGCTGGCCGAAATATTGGATTGAAGTTTATTCTCTGTCCTCCGTAGCACACGCCTGCGCAAGACAATCTTGCCTTGTGCAGGCATGTACTACAGAGGACAGAGAATGAACTACAATCCAATATTGCGGCCAGCATGCAGCCAGCGGGTAAGGAAAGGGTGAATCAAACACCCCAAAACTCCGCCCATATGACCCAAAACCAGTCCCGCCAAATTCAGGTGACAGGTTCCCTTTAAAAAATTAAAGATAGTTCTATACTCACCGACCGGATCAGGAACAGGCCTTTCCTGCTCCTTGCGACGCTTCGGTGACTGCTCCATGCATTGCGATCTCGCGAGATGATGATGTAGCGGTCTCGTGAGACCGCTATGTCATCATCTCGTGAGACTGCAATGCACTCTTGGGACCAGAGCGTCGTGATGAGCATCAGTAAAGGCCTTGCTTGGATCCGGGGAGACAACGGAGGGTGAGAACTATTTTTTAAATTAATTCTTTTTTTTAACAGGGATATGATGCCCACATTGCTATATACTACGTGGGCTATGCAATAAACTGTGTGGCTGTGCAATATACTACGTGGCTGTGAAATATACTACGTGGCTGAGCAATATACTACGTGGCTGTGCTATATCATACGTGGCTGTGCAAGAAACTATGTGGGCTGTGCAATATTCTACGTGGCTGTGCAATATACTGCGTGGCTGTGCAATATACTGCGTGGCTGGGCAATATACTATGTGGCTGGGCAATATACTACGTGGCTGTGCTATATCGTACGTGGCTGTGCAGCAAACTACATGGCTGTGCATTATACTATGTGGGCTGGGCAATATACTATGTAGGCTGAGCAATATACTACGTGGGCTGGGCAATATACTACGTGGGCTGTGTAATATACTATGTGGGCTGGGCAATATACTATGTGGCTGTGCTACATGGCCAGCTGCGAACAATCAGCAACAGGTTCAGTCCAGCCGCGAATTGGCGCTGGATTTGAACCACGCTTCGCTAATTGGTCACGCCCCGGCCGGCCGAATCCTGTGTATTCAATGTATTATTCTAAAATCTTCATAAATAAACTACATATATATTCTAGAATACCCGTTAGAATCGGGCTACCATCTAGTTGCTTATGATTAAATTATTAAAGGGAACCTGTCACCCCCCCCCCCTGTCACCCCCCCAGGGCCTACTAAAGTAATAGAGCCAGCCACGTTCAGCAGCACTAAGGCTACATTCTGTGAAGGTGGCTCTTATGTTTTTGATCCCTAATAATGCTGAAATATTCACTTTTATAAATTGCGTGCCAACCGGACACAACCGTTGCGTGCCAACGGACACAACCGCCTCCCAGCCGTCCATCATCCCACCGGGCGCCGATGCCTGGGCTGGGCTCTCATTTTTCGGGCATGCGCCGTGTGCGCTGCCCTGGAACTCACATCAGCTGATGTACTGATATCACGCCTGCGTGTAGCGGAGGACCGAGATCCCACCCCGCAGTGTGTTATGATTTATTCACACTGCGGGGCTGGGAATCTGGCGCTGTGTGCAGGTGCGATCTACTTACATCACTTGATATAAGTTTCAGGGCAGCGCACACTGCGCATGCCCGAGAAATAATTGCAGAACGCCAGTGACGGCACAAGACAGAAAGGAGGCGGTGGTCGGTGGGATGATGAACGGTTGCGAGGCGGCTGAGTCAGGGGGGAGAAAACGTACCCCCCGGACTCAATACAGGTATGGCGCACAATTTATAAAAGTGAATATTTCAGCGTTATTAGGGATAAAAAACATAAGAGCCACCTTCACAGAATGCAGCCTTAGTGCTGAAGAAGGTGGCTCTTTTACCTTAAGGGTATGTGCACACACTGCGGATTTTGCTGCAGATCCACAGCGTTTCCGCAGCTGCGGATCCGCAGCAGTTTCCCATGAGTTTACAGTACCATGTTAACCTATGGGAAACAAAATCTGCAGTGCACTTGCTGCGGAAAAAAACGCGCGGAAACACAGCGGTTTATATTCTGCAGCATGTCAATTATTTGTGCGGATTCCGCTGCGGTTTTACACCTGCTCCAATAGAAAACTGCAGATGTAAAGCCGCAGCGGAATCTGCAGTAAAAACCACGATAAATCTGCAGGAAAAACCGCAGCGGTTTTGCACTGCGGTTTTTCCAAATCTGCTGCGTAAAAATCCGCAGTCCTCCAGAATACGTGTGCACATACCCTAATAGGCCCTGGGGGGTGACAGGTTCCCTTTAAGTTATTAAAGGCTTGGGATAATTGTCTGCAGTCACTCTACAGACTGCCAAATCATGATGGGGTGCACCTGCCGTCATGAGACCCCAAGACCACTGATCATGCGACCACGTTTGCTATTTGCACGTGTTGACTAGACAAATTTGACTTATCTCAATAGAAGAAAATCGTCACATGACTACTGCTATCATCAGCGATGCTGGGGCCATTATTACTGTACATAGGGGGACTCCTAAATATTAAGTAGGCACTTACGAAACATTGAAGCCTAACTACTGGGTGACAGATAGTGCTGTACCGGCTGTCAGTCTGTCCTGGGGCATCAGTTACAGCCGCCACTCCCTATACACAGAGCGGTGACTGAAAAATGTTGAAGTAATAGTATACACAGTTTGTCAGTCTTGGCCAGGTGGAAAAGATGGGAAAAGTAAATATCTCCACCGGAAAGAACGTCCTCTGTAAGTCACCATCTATAACTGTACTGTGATCTCTCTATGTCATGCAGGACTGGTATCTTCCACTATATGGTATTACCGTATCGTGGTAATATCAGTGCTGGTTATTGTATAGAGATTTATTTTCAATAACAGTGCGGTCATCTCCTGAGGTTCCCCTATACCCACCGTAGTTACAATCATGGTTACCTGGTTAAGGGCCACAGGTGGACACAGACAGAAAAGGGCCCATGTGCAAGAACAATGTATGGGCCCTTTGCAGCCCAAGAACTTCTAAAAATCCAAAATTGCACCTTATTTAGAGATAGAAATGGGCCCCCTTAACTCTTTGGCCCATGTGCTGCCACATAGTTTGCACTAATGATATGTCCGCCTGTTAGGGGCCCACTCACATGTTTCGCCTCCTCCTGAGCTGAACCCCTAGCTACGCCTCTGGAATAGATAGATAGAAAGATGTCAGTAAGATATATAATAATGCTTTGTATATGTATTTTTGTGTACTTGTATTTAGCTAATAAATAAATGAAAAAAAATGGTGTGGGATCCCTTATTTAGCTGGAAAGGAGATACCTGTGAGCTGGTGTAATTTTTCTGTAAAGGGACAATATTAGTGATGATCGAATAGAAAACTATTCACATTCGGGAAAATTGGCACAAATCCGTGTATTCGTACCGAATAACAAATCCAATGCAAGTAAATGGGAAAGCCCAATATTTTTCTGCTGGACGCAACAAACAGGTCTGGGGGCCTATGAAAATAGCTGAAATGGATGGGAAAGTGCTAAAACTAAATAGGAACAGCATGGAGAAAATACCTGCATGCCTTTCTAACTCATATGTGGGAATAATGTTGTTAGTCTATTGTGCCGGTTTTACGGATTTATAAGATCACCTACCAAACCAATCCTAAATTTTTTTAAAAGGAAAAATGCTAAGAAACATTTTTTCTTTCATAATTACATGTATATAAAGCAAAAAAAATAAATATATGTATATATATATATATATGTATATATATATATATATATATATATATATATATGTTACTGTAAAAGTCAGAAGGACGGTAAAACCTAGGATTTACCGGTCAATCTGGACATTCACCGAGGCCGGTGAAGTCTTGGTAAATGTTAACATTTCTCAACAGCATTGGTAAAAGTCAGATGTATTCCATATAAACGAACGATTTTGGACTTTTACCTGGGCAAATTGGGAAATCTTTACATTTAACAGCATGTGTTGGTAAAAGTAACTTTGAGTCACAGAATTCTGACTCTGACCAGCAGATGATGGTGGTAAAAGTTAACTAAATGCAATTTCCGACTCTGATGAAGGCCTTAATCGTTAGAAATATTTTTATTCTTCAAAATGCAAATGCAAATGAACAAAGACAAATAGGAAAATACAAATAGAAAACATTTATGTTGCAAAATACAAGAATAACGCAACTTCAAAACTATGTAATTCTGTAATTGTAGGAAAATACTTCTCAAAAATGACAAATTAACGCAAATACAAGAATAACGCAACTTCAAAACTATGTAATTCTGTAATTGTGACTAGGAATAAACGGATAGATCCGTCCAGACCCGTTATCCGAGCGGATAATGGGCTGTACGGATATGGATAATCCCGATATCTGTCGGATATATCCATGCCTTCCGATAATGCATGTTTCATGCATCATCGGAAGGCATGGATGTTGCGAGTGTGCAGGGCAGACAGGTATAAAGCTAAATTGCAACTTACCGGAGGTTTCCCAGGTCGCGTCGTCCGCGTTCTCCTTCCCGGTCACATGACTGCATACGTCACCACGCAAGTGACGCATGCATAAGTCATGTGACACAACTCGTGTCACATGACTTATGCACCTGTCATTTTCATGGTGACGTATGCAGTCATGTGACCCGGAAGAAAGAGGATGCGGCCGGCCGACGAGACTTGGGAAGCCTCTGGTAGCCTCCGGTAAGTAGTGCTCTTCAAGTGGCAGAGAAGGGGGGTCCGGCCAGAGTGCGGGATGACCCTAGTGGGCAGGGAGTTCCTACTGCAGTGATGCAGCGAGGATCTCCTCACTCATGTATGCCACGACCGAGTCCCCAGCATCACTGGTAATGGCAGGGATGCCCACCGGCATGCAGGGAGTCTCCCCCGCATCACTGGTGACGCAGGAGGGATGTCCCTGCACATGGATAGTTGTCCCATAGACTTATATGGGACACGGCTAGAATCTGGATCCACTCGGATCTCGGTCTTATCCGAACGGATAGACGGATATCCAGCTATCCACTCAACTCTAATTGTGAAATTGCACTTAATTTTTCATCTCAATGAAAAAGAGATACAACAAACACAAAAGAGCAACTACAGTTAGGTCCATATATATTTGGACAGAGACAACATTTTTCTAATTTTGGTTATAGACATTACCACAATGAATTTTAAACAAAACAATTCAGATGCAGTTGAAGTTCAGACTTTCAGCTTTCATTTGAGGGTATCCACATTAAAACTGGACGAAGGGTTTGGGAGTTTCAGCTCCTTAACATGTGCCACCCTGTTTTTAAAGGGGCCAAAAGTTATTGGACAATTGACTCCAAGGCTATTTCATGGACAGGTGTGGGCAATCCCTTCGTTATGTCATTCTCAATAGGGCAGATAAAAGGCCTGGAGTTGATTTGAGGTGTGGTACTTGCATTTGGAAGGTTTTGCTGTGAAGTAAACATGCGGCCAAAGGAGCTCTCCATGCAGGTGAAACAAGCCATCCTTAAGCTGCGAAAACAGAAAAAACCAATGCGAGAAATTGCTGCAATATTAGGAGTGGCAAAATCTACAGTTTGGTACATCCTGAGAAAGAAAGAAAGCACTGGTGAACTCATCAATGCAAAAAGACTTGGGTGCCCACAGAAGACAACAGTGGTGGATGATCGTAGAATAATCTCCATGGTGAAGAGGAACCCCTTCACAACAGCCAACCAAGTGACCAACACTCTCCAGGAGGTCGGCGTATCAATATCCAAATCTACCATAAAGAGAAGACTGCATGAAAGTAAATACAGAGGGTTCACTGCACGGTGCAAGCCACTCATAAGCATCAAGAATAAAAAGGCTAGACTGGACTTTGCTAAAAAACATCTAAAAAAGCCAGCACAGTTCTGGAAGAACATTCTTTGGACAGATGAAACCAAGATCAACCTCTACCAGAATGATGGAAAGAGAAAAGTATGGCGAAGGCATGGTACAGTTCATGATCCAAAGCATAGCACATCATCTGTAAAACACGGCGGAGGCAGTGTGATGGCTTGGGCATGCATGGCTGCCAGTGGCACTGGGTCACTAGTGTTTATTGATGATGTGACACAGGACAGAAGCAGCCGAATGAATTCTGAGGTATTCAGAGCCATACTGTGTGCTCAGATCCAGCCAAATGCAGCCAAACTGATTGGTCGTCGTTTCATACTACAGATGGATAATGACCCAAAACATAAAGCCAAAGCAACCCAGGAGTTTACTAAAGCAAAGAAGTGGAATACTCTTGAATGGCCAAGTCAGTCACCTGATCTCAACCCAATTGAGCAGCATTTCACTTGTTAAAGACTAAACTTCAGACAGAAAGGCCCACAAACAAACAGCAACTGAAAACCACCACAGTGATGGCCTGGCAGAGCATCAAAAAGGAGGAAACACAGCGTCTGGTGATGTCCATGAGTTCAAGACTTCAGGCAGTCATTGCCAACAAAGGGTTTTCAACCAAGTACTAAAAATGAACATTTTATTTAAAATTATTGAATCTGTCCAATTGCTTTTGGTCCCTTTAAAAACAGGGTGGCACATGTTAAGGAGCTGAAACTCCTAAACCCTTCATCCAATTTTAATATGGATATCCTCAAATGAAAGCTGAAAGTCTGAACTTCAACTGCATCTGAATTCTTTTGTTTAAAATTCATTGTGGTAATGTCTATAACCAAAATTAGAAAAATGTTGTCTCTGTCCAAATATATATGGACCTAACTGTATTTGTTGCAACACGGTTGGGAATTGTGACACTTTGAATGGCACTTCATTTTTGCCAGCGTACAAACACATTTCTTGTTTAGGCACTTCTTTAAACAGTTTCATTTCTTCAATCCCTGACCTCCCACCAATGATTGTTGGGAAACCTCCGTGTGAAGGCTGATCTGAACTTTTTTCACATCCTGCAATCCTATGAAATTTTCCTGACAGATGGTGAACTGATTGCGATAATATAATGCATTTAGGATCCCCGCGGTAGGCCCTACTTGGTAGAAGTCATCTTCTTTTTTTATAATAATCGAAATGATCAACTTAGGGTCCATTTTTGAATGGTCGACATCTGGAATTCTGATTTTGATGCTCTGTCCATTGTTAGGTTCGGATAATTTTTAACTGGAATATTTCAACATTTTCTTGGCCTGTGTTTCAAGTCCTTCTCTTGCAGCTTTTCGAACTCTTCTGACCGCACAAATTCTTCTATTGATTGTATGCGAATTCAAAACGTCAGGTTGCTGATCATCATGAAGTTCTCCATATTTGTTAGAAGGCTTTGACTTGACACTTTTTTCTTTGAGGTCTTCGTTATTCTTGGATGGCAAAATTGGTGGAGTTTCATATGCTGTTAAGGTGTGCGGACAGTTGGATAAGTCCAAACCTTCTCCTTCCGTTGTGAACAGCTGATGACAGTTGGATTCATCCGAAGCTTCTGCTTCTGTCGGTGCTGACGTGTGATGAAAGTTAGATTCAGCTGACCCTTCGGCTTCTATTGGTGATGTCGGATCACTAGGTTCCTATTGCAAACCAACAAACATTTTTTCAAGATCTTCTTCTGAAGACAAAATTTTTGATCCCATCACTAGGAATTTTGGAGGTAGCTACACCCATCTGCATTGGTACTCCGAACATATCTTCATAGGGCGAGCATTTTATTCCCTCATGGTATGCTCTATTTTTTATTGCTTGTACAAAGCAAAGGCCCTCAGACCACTTGGGTGTCTTATTTGTTTCCATCCACGTTGACAACATGTTTTCAATGTCTGGATTTGCTCTTTCCACGGAGCCTTGGGACTGGCTGTGTCTTGCTTTACCATGCACTATTTTCATATCAGGTCACATCGCGCACAAATTCTGTATGACCTTGTTACAAAATTCCCTCCCATTATCAGAATGCAGAATACACGGGGCACCAAAAGTGGAAAAAATGTCAAGGAGGTGGTACGCAACCTCTTCTGCTGTTTTAGTGCATAAAGCACGTAGAAGAAAAAATTTAGTGACGTGGTCTTGATAGACGAATATGAACTTGAAATCATTATCATAAGTGGATTGCATGTCAATGAGATCGACTTGAGCACGAGAATTCATTTTACTGTGTAGGATGGGTTTCACAACAAGGCCTTTTTTGGTAATCTTCTGTTTTTTCTGGCATGGCTGGCAGAGTCGCAGATAAATAACTATTGACTCCGTTGTGACATTTTTGAACTTACGGTTCACCTCTTTTAGGATCCTGGTCCGCCCTCCGTGGCCGGTACTGATGTGCGCATTATGCGCATTATGAATGACACTAAAGAGTTCTGCACACCGAATGTAATGCAACACGTTCTCTTTTTCACACGAGATTGGTGCACTTTTCATAATTTCCGACGGTCATGATGTTGTACCTCTTCAAATGCCTGTAGTGAATACTCTGTTTAGGTACCGCCACCTTAGCCTCCTTCACTTCTTTCAATATATTCTCGTATTTATCGTTCGTGAGATAAAAATTATCTCGCATTTCACCACCACTTCATTCAAGAGCTCCGAAAATGATCTTTCATTTCCTCACTTATGATCTGACAATCAGCTAGTGCCTGTGCAGCTTTGACAGGCAGTCGGCTATGCAGCTTTGAGCAGTATGCGCAGCTTGCAAAACACTCAGGCAGTCGTCCAGCATGAGGACACAAACAGGAAGTATGCCCATTTACCCACACTGCTTGGCAAGAATCCCATGTTCTTTTGTAATAGGGTTACGCAGCATTGTGTGAAAGACTGTACAACAGCTCCATCTACTGGTCTAACACTGCCATTGATGAGTTAATGATTTTCTTCAGGCAGTGATTGGGTAGCAATCTAAGAAGAGAACACCAGGAAACTAGGACTTGAGGCAAGAGCTATTTTAGGGAGAGTGAGAGGACCGGTTCTGTTCTGACTAGACTGAGCCCAGACAGGGCTGTTGCGCTGTTACCTTCCAGCCTTTTCTCAGAATGCGCTGTCTTCCGATTCCCCTTATCAGAGACTACTGTGCTCAGGTGGAACAGACCGTTCATGGCACCCAGCAACTCCGGCTCAGAGCTTATCTGCATATCTTCTGGTTCTACCACATTGGCGCGGCAACGGTAAATCGTGTGAGCGGTGTTAGCGTCCACCTTGCAAGGGGTCCTTGCAAAGACTTGGACTCTGCGCTCTACAGGAAGCTAAGCACAGGACAATTTATACACTACTACATCGGCAGCATGTGTACTTCTTGTAACTTTTTGTGAGAGGGTGCTGAGGAACACTGATACCCTAAGATTCATAGGACGTTCTCTTTTGCATATTGTAGTGTGGGGTTAATGGTTGTATGTTAGCGGGAAGTGGGCACTTTTTGTATGATCGGAACAATTATTATAGGATAGTCAGGATTGACATCTGTATATATAGAACGTACATATGTTACAGGGTAGCAGATACCTTACAGGGTAGCAGATTTTGTTCATTGTTATTACCATATTTTCCCCATTTACTCTTATTACATTTATAAAAACTTTGAAGACTGTGTCCTCCATTTCCTCGCCCACGGTGGCTTACACTTTTTATTACACCCTTCTCAGCACCATTTACCAAGAAGCCGTGGTAAATGTGCACATTCACCAACAGCGCTTGGTTAAAGTCAGATGTTCCATCTTCACACCAGATATTTCTGACTTCACCGGTAAAAGTCCAATTTTACTTTTCATTTTGAGCTTTTACCGATGGCCTCGGAGAATGTCCAGATTGACCGGTAAATCCTAGGTTTTACCGTCCTTCTGACTTTTACAGTAACATATATATAATGTGTCACATATTCAGAGGGTCAGCAGGTGCCGTGAAACCTGAGTTTGGTAAGGGTCCTCAGGTGGCCCTTTATCATTCATTTGGGAAAGCTCTCACTCCTACATCTGGGAGGTCCCCCCTCATTCAAAATGTTAGCTAGATAGTGAAATACATATTCCCTATCACTTTACAATGCCAGCTAAAACACGGCCATTGAAATTTTGGTCTTCGCCCGCCACCACCACTACATCCACACCATGTCACTATGCGACCCCGGCTACACATTTGCAGAGGGCCTGCAGGTGCCATTAAACCTACGTAAGTTTTGAGAGCTCCACAGTTCATTTTGGCCTCCGAATCCCAATGGAGCTGCTGTAAGGTGAATATAATACAGGAGTTGGGGGAGCTGTGTGCTTAATGCAAATAAATTGGATTATACCAGACACCAAAAGCATTAGAATTAAATTTTGAATACAGTGTTTGCAAGTGAGGGCCTGTATTGTAGTCAGTCTGCAAGGCCTGAAACCCATGTCAGGAACATGTGCAAACTTCATTTTACTTGGAAGCAGCCTCCTCAAGGAAAAGAGACAGAAGTGCCATTGACCAATCTGCACAAGCCAACGCACTTCTTCTGGAAACTACCCAACCAGGCAGAATTTAACTTTTGCATGGTTTTGATGAACAATGGAGCAACTACAGGATATGTCCCAGAGAGTAACGAGGTCAGTGGAGTGTATTACTCAGGTAACAGGCAGTGCTACAGAGCATAGGTAAAGGCCAGCCATAGCGTGGCAATGACCATGTTCCAATACGTGTAAGGCTCTGGCCTGAATAGGTCTGTGGAGCATATTAACCCAGTCTCTTCGACATGCTTAAAATGTACAGAAACTGGTCAATACCCCACTGCCATTTTATTACCACACAAGTCTCATTTAGAAGCCTGGAAAAGCCCGGAATAGTCTTTGTCCAGCACAGGACTGTAACGGGGTCTACTGTGCTGTAGTACCTCTTTCAGCACCCCCCGTGTTTCAGGAGGTCCATTCTGTTTTGCTGGATTCTGAATGAAGGACGCTGGCTAGGATTTCTTGATTACATGGGAGCATATAAAAGCTGACTTCTACTCCAGGTATTTCCAGTCTAAAGGTACCGTCACACTTAGCGACGCTGCAGCGATACCGACAACGATCCGGATCGCTGCAGCGTCGCTGTTTGGTCGCTGGAGAGCTGTCACACAGACAGCTCTCCAGCGACCAACGATGCCGGTAACCAGGGTAAACATCGGGTTACTAAGCGCAGGGCCGCGCTTAGTAACCCGATGTTTACCCTGGTTACCATCGTTAAAGTAAAAAAACAAACACTACATACTTACCTACCGCTGTCTGTCCTCGGCGCTCTGCTTCTCTGGTCTGGCTGTGAGCACAGCGGCCGGAAAGCAGAGCGGTGACGTCACCGCTCTGCTTTCCGGCTGCCCGGCGCTCACAGCCAGACCAGAGAAGCCCAGCGCCGAGGACAGACAGCGGTAGGTAAGTATGTAGTGTTTGTTTTTTTACTTTAACAATGGTAACCAGGGTAAACATCGGGTTACTAAGCGCGGCCCTGCGCTTAGTAACCCGATGTTTACCCTGGTTACCAGCGAAGACATCGCTGAATTCTGTGTCACACACGCCGATTCAGCGATGTCAGCGGGAGAGCCAGCGACGAAATAAAGTTCTGGCCTTTCTTCCCCGACCAGCGACATCACAGCAGGGGCCTGATCGCTGCTGCGTGTCACACTGGACGATATCGCTAGCGAGGACGCTGCAACGTCACGGATCGCTAGCGATATCGTCTAGTGTGACGGTACCTTAAAAGAACCCACTTTATTTACAACACACAGAATATATAACACAGATACACAGGGCAGGCCAATAGAAAAAACAGGCCAGACATACATTACAATAGCCGCAGGGGGCCGGAGCCTGCTGGTATTTACTATGGGAATTACAAAGGTGGGGGAGGACAGAAGGGGGATATCTTGTCCCCTCTGCCCAGGGATGCAGCCTGTGGACTGATGCATTTCACATGGAACCTATTATACATAATATATATATAGCATAACATATTCTTGGTGCTGGGGGTTCTGTAACAAGGACAATGTAAAGTGCTAATGAATATGTATGCCTAATCTAACTAACAGTTTGTGAACAGACATATATGCTGACAAGGGACAACTGAACGCTGTGCATGGACAACGAGCTGGACGTGGTTGCTAACTGTTGTGTCTGTGCAACTGCGGGTTGTTGACAGGAGGCATCAGTGCCTCCTTCCTGGACAGCAGATTGGGAAGGAAGTAACAAAGGAGAAGGGAAAGTGGTCTCAACCTCAAACACAGATTTTGTACCCAGGCAGTATATGGAATATGCTAGCATAGGTATTATGTCGAATTTCCCTTTATAAACGGATGTGTGGGTAATATTTTCAAACCAGCATATATATTTACATATATGTATATATATATAGAGAGAGAGAGAGAGAGAGAGAGAGAGCACATGTTTCATTACTCATATTATTATTCTGTGTAAGGCTGAAACCTGAAGAAGTGTGTGGAGCATATTAATGCATTGATGTTCCACAATGTTACAAAGTGCTGGCTCAAAAATCAACATCAGGTTCTCATACACACTTAAAGAGATCGCTAGAAGGGCAACACAATAAAAAATATAATAATAGAATATACAGAGACTGTGAATAGAAATTTGACCATTGCACAATGTGCAAAGGTTTGTAAAAATTACCCCAAGGGGTCTGTATCATACACGCTGAAAGAGGCCATGATAGGGACTTTACAATCCATTTTGCAGTTATTAAAATAGCCAGAGATAGTGAGTAGAAATTTCACCATTGCACAATGTGCAAAGTTTTCCAAAAATTACCCAAGGCGTCTGTATCATACAAGCTGAAAAACACTGTGATGGTGACTAGTGTTGAGTGAAACGGATCGTTCATTTTCAAAAGTCACCGACTTTTGGCACAGTCGGGTTTCATGAAACCCGACCCGATCCATATGTGGGGTCGGCCATGCGGTACGCAACTTTTGCGCCAAAGTCGCGTTTCAATGACGCGAAAAGCGCCATTTCTCAGCCAATGAAGGTGGACGCAGAGTGTGGGCAGCGTGATGACATAGGTCCTGGTCCCCACCATCTTAGAGAAGGGCATTGCAGTGATTGGCTTGCTGTCTGCGGCATCACAGGGGCTATAAATGGGCGTTCCCGCTGACCGCCATCTTACTGCTGCTGATCTGAGCATAGGGAGAGGTTGCTGCCGCTTCGTCAGAAGCAGGGATAGCGTTAGGCAGGGTCCATTAACCCCCAAATTGCTTGTGCTGTAGCGATTTCCACTGTCCAACACCAACTTTTGTTTGCAGGGACAGTGGAGGCTAAATTTTTTTTCCTCAGCGCTGTAGCTCATTGGGCTGCCCTAGAAGGCTCCCTGATAACTGCATTCTGTTTGTACACTGCTGTGCAAACCAACAGCTTTTTCAAAGCACAAATCCTGTTGTTCCTTCCTTTCTGCACAGCTATCTTGTTTGTTTGTCCACACTTTTGATTTAATTTGTGCAGCAGTCCACTCCTTGTTATTGCTGCCTGCCATACATTGCTGAGATTACTGCAGGGAGATAGTAATTGTAGGACAGTCCTTTTTTT
Source organism: Ranitomeya imitator (assembly GCF_032444005.1). Lineage (NCBI taxonomy): Eukaryota > Metazoa > Chordata > Amphibia > Anura > Dendrobatidae > Ranitomeya > Ranitomeya imitator. The sequence goes on from NC_091284.1 coordinate 383,232,772, forward strand.
TTTTTTTTCGTTACATCTGTTCAAGCCACTTTCTGCCACAGAAAATATACTCTAATACAGTGGCCCAGATTTATTCACTAGTCTCCCTGAATAAAAAAAGAAAAGGGTGCAGATTAAAATTGGCAAATCTGCATCAGTGGCAGTCCTGTGTGTTGCATTTGTGTCTAATTTTCTGGCACAGAAAACATACAGTCTAACAGTGGGCCTGATTTCTTGCCAATTCTCCCAGAAATAAAAATAAAAAATTAGTGGGAGATTAATATTGGCATTTGTGCTTCAGTGCCTGTCGTGTGTGCCATCTCTCTCAAATTGTGGGCAACAGAAATCCTAGTGTCTGTTTTTTTTATTTTGGTTTTTAAATTCTCCCTGAAAAAAAATAAATAGTGGGAGATTAATATTGGCATTTGTGCTTCAGTGCCAGTCGTGTGTGCCATCTCTCTCAAATTGTGGGCCACAGAAAGCCTAGTGTCTGTTTTTTTATTTTGGTTTTTAAATTCTCCCTGAAAAAAAATAAATAGTGGGAGATTAATATTGGCATTTGTGCTTGAGTGCCAGTCGTGTGTGCCATCTCTCTCAAATTGTGGGCCACAGAAAGCCTAGTGTCTGTTTTTTTTTTTTTGGTTTTTAAATTCTCCCTGAAAAAAAAAATAGTGGGAGATTAATATTGGCATTTGTGCTTGAGTGCCAGTCGTGTGTGCCATCTCTCTCAAATTGTGGGCCACAGAAAGCCTAGTGTCTGTTTTTTTTATTTTGGTTTTTAAATTCTCCCTGAAAAAAACTAAATAGTGGGAGATTAATATTGGCATTTGTGCTTGAGTGCCAGTCCTGTGTGCCATCTCTCTCAAATTGTGGGCCACAGAAATCCTAGTGTCTGTTTTTTTATTTTGGTTTTTAAATTCTCCCTGAAAAAAAATAAATAGTGGGAGATTAATATTGGCATTTGTGCTTCAGTGCCAGTCGTGTGTGCCATCTCTCTCAAATTGTGGGCCACAGAAAGCCTAGTGTCTGTTTTTTTTTTTTTTTTGGTTTTTAAATTCTCCCTGAAAAAAAAAATAGTGGGAGATTAATATTGGCATTTGTGCTTGAGTGCCAGTCGTGTGTGCCATCTCTCTCAAATTGTGGGCCACAGAAAGCCTAGTGTCTGTTTTTTTTATTTTGGTTTTTAAATTCTCCCTGAAAAAAACTAAATAGTGGGAGATTGAAAAAAAGAAATAGTGTGTTAGGAGTCGAGTTTCCTCTGCTGCACAGGGGGAATCTCGATCCGTGTCTGCTGCGGTCCCCCATTCGGTATTGGCCGCAGTGGGCTCTGCTCAGCAGAGACGTCGCTCCCAGCGTCTCGCTGGGGCTGATTCGGTGCATAGGGTCACTACTGCCTTTTCTGGCTTTCCTATGGTACCCTACACTGATCTGCGGCGAGCGAGCCTCTCTGGGACTAAGTCCTTGTTTACTCACACTGAGCATGCCCAGGGCAGGGTCTCCCATTGGAGGTCGAGGGCCACATGTTCGGTCACATGCTCAGGTGCTGCAGTACATTCCATTGGTCCTTCTGGAAGGTCCTGAATGGGCAAAACATGCTCAGGTACTGCAGCACTTTCCATTGGTCCTTCTGGAAGGTCCTGAAAGGGCAAAAACTTCAGTAGCAGCTTCCTGTGCTGCAACTATATAAACTGCGCATGACCGCACGACCATGCGCTAGTATCGTCTTATGCTATATGCTTTGCGCCAATGTGGTCATGTGTTTGAATGTGTTCAGGGACCCGGCTGAAATAAGCCCCTAGAATGCTGGCATCTCCGGCGAGGAGTTTTGTATGCATGCATGACCACTCACTGCTCACATCTGGGTAGTTGGCCTGTGCCTCTGTGAAAGTCTAACAGGGCACAGAGCTTTCCTCTCGCGGTTACTCTGTGAAGCTAACAGAGTTGGTATATACCGCCATTTAGAGCCGCCATTATTTAGCAGCAGGTGCTTTCCTGCACGGTGGATCCCGGGTTGCGAACGCACCAATTCCATTTAATAAATTACATATTTGGTGTGTTCCGCCAACCCTAACATAGTGGGAGATTAATATTGGCATTTGTGCTTGAGTGCCAGTCGTGTGTGCCATCTCTCTCAAATTGTGGGCCACAGAAAGCCTAGTGTCTGTTTTTTTTATTTTGGTTTCTAAATTCTCCCTGAAAGAAAATAAATAGTGGGAGATTAATATTGTCATTTGTGCTTGAGTGCCAGTCGTGTGTGCCATCTCTCTCAAATTGTGGGCCACAAAAAGCCTAGTGTCTGTTTTTTTTTTTTTGGTTTTTTAAATTCTCCCTAAAAAAAAAAATAGTGGGAGATTAATATTGGCATTTGTGCTTGAGTGCCAGTCGTGTGTGCCATCTCTCTCAAATTGTGGGCCACAAAAAGCCTAGTGTCTGTTTTTTTTTTTTTGGTTTTTAAATTCTCCCTGAAAAAAATAAATAGTGGGAGATTAATATTGGCATTTGTGCTTCAGTGCCAGTCCTGCGTGTGTGGTATCTGTCTCATTTTGTGCCACAGAAAACCGAGTGTGTAACATTGTGCCTGATTTTCCTTGCAGTCTCACCCACCTATAAAGGGATATCTAAATCCTACAGAAGTTGGAGTTCACCTTGTAAGTTGTTTTACAGTAACAAATACCGTTACTTTGGTTACGTTTTTAAAACAATGAGGAAGTCTGGTGGAAGAGGTCGTGGCCGTGGGCGTTCATTGCCAGCTGGTAATGATGGTAGTGGTGGTGGAGCATTAGGTGATCGTGGGAAAAACAATATAACACCTAAGTCTCGAGCTGGGGAGCCAGGTTCGTCGTCTGGCTATACAAGGCCTCGAACGCTCCCTTTTCTGGGAGTAGGAAAACCGCTTTTAAAGCCGGAGGAGCAAGAGCAAGTTTTGGCTTTCCTTGCTGACTCAGCCTCTAGCTCTTTTGCCTCCTCTTCTGAAACTGGTAAATGTAAAAGCAGCGCGTCGTTAGTGGATGTTCACGCTCAGGGACAAGTCGCTCCATTGTCCTGTTCAGCAAAAACAACAACAGAGAAGGATGGGTCAGGCGACCCAACGGGTTACTCCATGGAGCTCTTTACACATACCGTTCCTGGGTTAAAAAGTGAAACAGTTAACAGGCCATGCCCATTACAAGTTGAATCGGACATGGAGTGCACAGATGCACAGCCAGATTACTATGCTGTTCCTTTGGCTCAGACCACAACATTGCCCTCGCAGTGTACTGATCCAGAATCAGACCCTGATGAGACTATGGTGCCCCGTCACGAATGCTATACCACCGGCTTACATGGTAACACAGACGAAGTTGCACATGAGATAGAAGAGGAGGTCATAGATGACCCAGTTGTTGACCCCAATTGGTAGCCATTGGGGGAACAGGGTGCAGGCGGCAGTAGTTCTGAAGTGGAGGAGGAGGGGCCGCAGCAGGCATCAACATCGCAACAGGTTCCATCTGCCGGGCCCATATCTGGCCCAAAACGCGTAGCAAAGCCAAAACCAGTTGGAGGATAGCGTGGCCATCCGGTTAAAGAAGCTCAGTCTGCAATGCCTGAAAAGGTATCCGATGCTAGAAAGAGTGCAGTCTGGCATTTTTTTAAACAACATCCAATTGATCAGCGCAAAGTCATCTGTCAAAAATGTTCAACTACCTTAAGCAGAGGTCAGAATCTGAAAAGTCTAAATACAAATTGCATGCATAGACATTTAACCACCATGCATTTGCAGGCCTGGACTAACTACCAAACGTCCCTTAAGATTGTAGCACCCTCGGCCAATGAAGCTAGTCAGCACCGCTACATCCCTTCCATCACTGTAAGGCCACCATTTTCCGCACCACCTGCAGTATCTGTGCAGGTTTCGTTGCCAGGCCAAAGCAGTCAGGGTCAGGGAATCACCAGTTTCGTAGTAGGAAACACTGCATCTAGGGCACCGGCAAGAATACCGTGTCCAACCGTCTCTCAGTCTGCCATGTCCACAGGCACCCCCGCTAGTTCCACGATCTCCAGCTCTCCAGTCCAGCTCACCCTACATGAGACTCTCGTTAGAAAAAGGAAGTACTCATCCTCGCATCCGCGTACACAGGGTTTGAACGCCCACATAGCTAGACTAATCTCGTTAGAGATGATGCCCTACCGGTTAGTTGAAAGCGAAGCTTTCAAAGCCCTGATGGACTATGCTGAACCATGCTACGAGCTACCCAGTCAACACTTCTTTTCAAGAAAAGCCATCCCAGCCCTCCACCAGCATGTTAAAGAATGCATTGTCAATGCACTCAGGCAATCTGTGAGTACAAAGGTGCACCTGACAACAGATGCATGGACCAGTAGGCATGGCCAGGGACGTTACGTGTCCATCACGGCACACTGGGTGAATGTGGTGGATGCAGGGTCCACAGGGGACAGCAATATTGGGACAGTTCTGCCTAGCCCACGGTCTAGGAAACAGTTGGCTGTAGCCGTTCGCCCCCCCTCCTCCTCCTCCTCGTCCTCCTGCAGAAGCGAGAGCTCGTCCACAGACCGCAGTCGCACAACTACTCCATCCGCAGCTGCCACTGTTGCACACCAGGTGTCCCATTATGGGGCAGCTACTGGCAAGCGTCAGCAGGCTGTATTGGCTATGAAGTGTTTGGGCGACAACAGACACACCGCGGAAGTTCTGCCCGAGTTCTTGCAGAAAGAAACGCAGTCGTGGCTGGGTACTGTAGATCTTGAGGCTGGCAAGGTAGTGAGTGATAACGGAAGGAATTTCATGGCTGCCATCACCCTTTCCCAACTGAAACACATTCCTTGCCTGGCTCACACCTTAAACCTGGTGGTGCAGTGCTTCCTGAAAAGTTATCCGGGGTTATCCGACCTGCTCCTCAATGTGCGTGGACTTTGCTCGCATATCCACCGTTCGCCCGTACACTCCAGCCGTATGCAGACCTATCAGCGGTCTTTGAACCTTCCCCAGCATCGCCTAATAATCGACGTTGCAACAGGGTGGAACTCAACACTGCACATGCTTCTGAGACTGTGCGAACAGAGGCGGGCTGGTATGTATTTGTGGGAGGATACACATACACGGGCAGGCAGTAGGATGGCAGACATGGAGTTGTCAGGTGTGCAGTGGTCGAAGGTAAGAGACATGTGTCAAGTCCTTCAGTGTTTTGAGGAATGCACACGGCTGGTTAGTGCAGACAACGCCATAATAAGCATGAGCATCCCCCTAAGGCCGGGTTCTGGTTTTTTGAGGGACACAAGTGACGTAGATTTGCCTGTAACAACCCAGCACAACCGCAGATTTGACAACTGGAACTTTGGCCCACATGGCGGATTATGCCTTACGTATCCTCAAAAGGGACCCACGCATTATTAAAATGATGAACGATGACGATTATTGGTTGGCCTGCCTCCTTGATCCTCGCTATAAAGGCAAATTGTAAAATATTATGCCACATGAGAACTTGGAACAAATATTAGCAACCAAACAATCAACTCTTGTTGACTGTTTGATTCAGGCATTCCCAGCACACAGCGCCGGTGATCGTTCTCACACGAGCTGCAGGGGGCAGCAGACCAGAGGTGTTAGAGGTGCACAAATCAGAAGTGGCGTTGGACAGAGGGGTTTTCTGACCAGGTTGTGGAGTGATTTTGCTATGACCGCAGACAGGACAGGTACTGCAGCATCAATTCAAAGTGACAGGAGACAACATTTGTCCAGTATGGTAACTAATTATTTTTCATCCCTTATCGATGTCCTCCCACAACCGTCATTCCCATTTGATTACTGTGCATCCAAATTAGACACCTGGCCAGAATTGGCAGAATATGCATTGCAGGAGCTTGCTTGCCCAGCAGCTAGTGTGCTATCAGAAAGAGTATTCAGTGCTGCTGGTTCAAAATTAACCGAAAAAAGGACTCGTCTGGCTACCCAAAATGTTGATGATCTAACCTTCATTAAAATGAACCACTACTGGATATCGAATTATTTTGCCCCACCTTTCCTGGCTGACACCTAGCTTTCTGCTCTGACTGAGTTTTCCAATCTCGTAATTTGCAGCAGCTGTTTGTCCAGCATACGACATGTTTACACCTCCCGAAATGGCCAAACTCCCCCCACGGGGCCGTGTTCTCGCCACTTGGCGCAAGCACCCGTGAGAGTGCCGTTTGTCTGAAGAGGTGGGTGTGCACGCTTTTGGTCGACGGCACTGCCACTGGGTCCCTCATAGTACAATAAAGTGTCTCTGGCGGTGGTGGCGCGCAACCAACGTTAGACACACCGTTGTAACATGAGGGGCCCTGGGCCTGTACCGCCGGCCACAAGACAGTTTCCCCCCCAGCTCAAACAGTGCTCTACGATTTGCAAAATTATCTCTCACAGCTCCACCAATGTTTAGTCTATGCGCTGACATCCTTCAATACCTAGCACTGACAATACCAAAGTGTTGACATGTATGATGCTACTTAAAATAGTCAGGGGCAGTGTCCTATATTTACACCAGTAAATACTTTGCGCCAAATTACTAGGTCTGAAACTCAGAAGAGGAGCCCACCCCTGTACCTAAGTATCCAACCATTTTGTTTTTTGGTTTTGTTGTATTGCGAGACATTAACATCTATTTATTTTTTGGGATTACTAACTGTCAGACACTCATTACAATCGGCCTCCGCTGACAACACCAATGCTGCCCGTGTACCCCTGCAAGATAATTCCAAGTGCATAGAGCCTACTTTTGTTATGTTAGGCCTACTAAGCCTGTCTGCGGTCCCTTCTTCCAATAGCCCTCCACTGACCAGACCACTGCTGCCCATGTACCCCTGGAAGCTATTTTAAAGTGCCCACAGCCTACTTTTGTTATGTTAGGCCTACTAAGCCTGTCTGCGGTCCCTCCTTCCAATAGTCCTCCACTTACCAGACCACTGCTGCCCGTGTACCCCTGGAAGCTATTTTAAAGTGCCTACAGCCTACTTTTGTTATGTTAGGCCCACTAAGCCTGTCTGCGGTCCCTCCTTCCAATAGTCCTCCACTGACCAGACCACTGCTGCCCGTGTACCCCTGTAACCTATTTTTAAGGGCCTACAGCCTACTTTTGTTATGTTAGGCCTACTAAGCCTGTCTGTGGTCCCTCCTTCCAATAGTCCTCCCCTGATCAGACCACTGCTGCCCGTGTACCTCTGGAACCTATTTTAAAGTGCCTACAGCCTACTTTTGTTATGTTAGGCCTACTAAGCCTGTCTGCGGTCCCTCCTTCCAATAGTCCCCCACTGACCAGACCACTGCTGCCCGTGTACCCCTGGAACCTATTTTAAAGTGCCTACAGCCTACTTTTGTTATGTTAGGCCTACTAAGCCTGTCTGCGGTCCCTCCTTCCAATAGTCCTCCACTGACCAGACCACTGCTGCCCGTGTACCCCTGGAAGCTATTTTAAAGTGCCTACAGCCTACTTTTGTGATGTTACGCCTACTAAGCCTGTCTGCGGTCCCTCCTTCCAATAGTCCTCCACTGACCAGACCACTGCTGCCCGTGTACCCCTGGAACCTATTTTAAAGTGCCTACAGCCTACTTTTGTTATATTAGGCCTACTAAGCCTGTCTGCGGTCCCTCCTTCCAATAGTCCTCCATTGACCAGACCAATGCTGTCCGTGTACCCCTGGAACCTATTTTAAATTGCATAGAGCATCCTTTTTTTAATTGTAGGCGTACTAAGTCTGTCTGCGGTCCATAATTGAAATTGTCCTCCACTGACCAGAGCAATTCTGCCTGTGTACCCCTGTAACCTTTTTTAAACTGCATTGAGCCAAATTTTTTGTTTAAGGCCTACTACCTGTGTCTGTCTGCGCCACTCAATACAGCTGTGCTCCTCTGAAAAAAGCTGAGCGTCAATAGTCTGGTTTTCAGCCTCTAGGAATTGTAAAACTGCATTGGGGCTACTACTTCGGTAGGGCCTACTGACGGTGTCTTCCGCTCCAAGGTGTTCTCCAGGTTGCCTCTCCATAGCTTCGATCTTCTAGCTCTCATTAAGTAGTTGTTGAAACAACACTGCATTAGGCCTACAAGTTGGGTCTGGGTTGTAGAGACGGTGTCTGCCGCTCCAAGGTGTTCTCCAGGTTGCCTCTCCATAGCTTCGATCTTCTAGCTCTCGTTAAGTAGTTGTTGAAACAACACTGCATTAGGCCTACAAGTTGGGTCTGGGTTGTAGAGACGGTGTCTTCCGCTCCAAGGTGTTCTCCAGGTTTCCTCTCCATAGCTTCTATCTTCTAGCTCTCATTAAGTAGTTGTTGAAACAACACTGCATTAGGCCTACAAGTTGGGTCTGGGTTGTAGAGACGGTGTCTGCCGCTCCAAGGTGTTCTCCAGGTTGCCTCTCCATAGCTTCTATCTTCTAGCTCTCGTTAAGTAGTTGTTGAAACAACACTGCATTAGGCCTACAAGTTGGGTCTGGGTTGTAGAGACGGCGTCTGCCGCTCCAAGGTGTTCTCCAGGTTGCCTCTCCATAGCTTCTATCTTCTAGCTCTCGTTAAGTAGTTGTTGAAACAACACTGCATTAGGCCTACAAGTTGGGTCTGGGTTGTAGAGACGGTGTCTCCCGCTCCAAGGTGTTCTCCAATGTTGACTCTCCATAGCTTCTATCTTCTAGCTCTCGTTAAGTAGTTGTTGAGACAACACTGCATTAGGCCTACAAGTTGGGTCTGGGTTGTAGAGATGGTGTCTTCCACTCCAAGGTGTTCTCCAGGTTGCCTCTCCATAGCTTCGATCTTCTAGCTCTCGTTAAGTAGTTGTTGAAACAACACTGCATTAGGCCTACAAGTTGGGTCTGGGTTGTAGAGACGGTGTCTGCCGCTCCAAGGTTTTCTCCAGGTTGCCTCTCCATAGCTTCGATCTTGTAGCTCTCATTAAGTAGTTGTAGAAACAACACTGCATTAGGCCTACAAGTTGGGTCTGGGTTGTAGAGACGGTGTCTTCCGCTCCAAGGTGTTCTCCAGGTTGCCTTTCCTGAGCTTCTATCTTCAGCCTCTTGTTAAATAGTTGTTAAATGGAACAACTGCATTTGGCCTACTAGTTGGGTTGGGGTCTACTAACAGTGTCTGCCGCTCCTTGCTGTTCTCCGGGTTTCCTGCCCTGAAATTCCATTTTCAGGCTCTCGTTAAGTAGTTGTTAATGTTAGACTGCATTTGGCCTACTAGTTGGGTTGGGGCCTACTGTCCGTGTCTGCCGCTCCTTGCTGTTCTCCTCCACTGAACAAAGCTGTGTCGCCTGTTTACTACTGTTGCCAATTTTGAACTGCATTTAGACTAGTTACTGATTTGGGCCTACTCTCTGTGTCAGTCTTTCATTACAGTTGTCCTCCACTGCAATGCCCCCTGGTTAGTCCTGTTACCAATTTTGAACTGCATTTAGTCCACTTTATTCTTTGGGCCTATATCTGTGTTTCCTCCTCATCCTGCCCATTGCCCAGCCAGTGATAGATGAGTCTGCTGGTACATTGACCCATAACGCAACATTCCCCGTGCACGCTACACAGCAAGATTGTGACCCTGCTGAAAGTCAGGTTCCTCTTCCCACATACCATACCACCTTACACGGGGACAAAGAGGAAGGTGCAGATGAAAGTGCAGGTTCCTTCATCAGGTGGGGAGAGGAATACTCGTTGGCGACGTCACTGGCACAGGGCCCCTCATAGTACGCAAAAGTGTCGCTGCCAGTGGGAGGCGCCCCCACCGTGCAAACACACCGCCGTACTTTGAGGGGCCCTGTGCCAGTGCCAATGCCAACCAGTGGGCCCCCCCCTGCTTGCTCAGGATCACAGCACTTGCAAAGTTGAAATACTTACCTCTCCCCGCTCCACTGCCGTGACGTGGTTCAGATTTCCTGGGCCCACTAAATACTTGAACCAGCCCTACCCCCCACAACTTTAGCCAAATGACCCCCAATTTCCAATGCCTTACTATTATTATAAGGTAAATTAAGATTGACAAGCTTCAGTAACAAGAATTGATGTTTTTGCCATTAAAATGGGCACTGTACATGTTTTCCTGGCCTCCACTCACTGCTGACTATGCTTCCCCATTAAGTGCAATATGAAAAGAAGTCTCGCACTCAACCTAAGTATATTTTGTAGATTTATTACTGGAAGTAGCACCGGAAACATTTCAGTCCTACAGTGGGCTTTCATCAGTCACTACAGTGTTCAAGAAAAAATGCAATGCAATGCGGTATATTAACAAAATATGCAATACAATGCGGTACATAAATAAAACATGAAAAAAACAAAAGTATATACAAAATTGTCATGAATAATCAAATAGAGCCAAAGTATTTATAGATACATATTCTAGTGATGATATCGCAGTGAATTTGTGCTTAATAACCTCGCTAGATATATTGTGGGAGTGGCTAACATGAAGATAAAGATGAAACACATACCGTGCTAATGCCAACTAGTTTGTGGCAAAGAGTCCTTATGTATTAAGGATGCAGACCTGAATATGGTGCCTAATGTGGCAAGAGAGGAGAAGAGAGAACACGCGATGTATAGCATTCGGATGGACAGGAATAGACGGACTGTTATCAAAAAAGGAAGGTACTCACAGAAGATGTCCCCTTACTGGGAAAATAATAGTAATGGTAGATGAGAGGTAGATGCAATTTTTAATGGAATGTTACTACAGAACGTGGGAGGGAAAGAAAAAAATAATAATAAAAAAATTATAATAAAAAGGCGATATGGTGTACTGATATACCCCTGAAGTTACAACGCCCCCAATTATATGTGCTAGTATACCTTAGAGTTATGTATAGATGGCGGGAGGTGATCACCTCATATGGCCAGATAAGAGACCCGGGCTGCAGAGAATAGAAATCAGGCAAATGTAAGTACCTACAGTGAATAGCAGTACATACGGCAAAAGCTGCTACCAGAAGCATGTATGTACCTGTGGAGAAGCCGCTGGGGTGCTAGGATTGTCCTCTCAGACGCGGAGTCCACCGCTCGTCTGAGAGGGATCAGAAGGTGCCGGTTTTTATGCAGGTGTCAGGCACAGAAAGCGAGCGCCGCGACCGGAAGTGACATCACAAGGTGTCGTCAGACCGGAAATGCATGGCTGTGCGGTCCACAGCGGTGAAATATGCGTTCCAAGACAGGGGCGTTACTATGCAGGCAAATAAGAATGTAAAATAAAGCCCCAAGGCCCCAATACGGTGCCATGGCATGGAGAAGGGGAGAAAGGGCATGGGAAAGAGGATCCCACATGAGCGCCGAGCGTGGGCGGAGCCGGAATAAGGGGAGAGGGGGCGGGGTTCCATGTGGGTAGAATCCATCTAACAATAGAAGGAAAACATATATGGGAGAATGTGAGGGAGGGGAAAGGGGGCAGAGTACCATGAGTAGGTCACATCCATTCAGATAATGGAAAGGGGAGGCCCTATGTGACAGGTAGGCAGGCAGAATGGAAGGGTGGGGACCACAGACTCACTAGATACTGTGTATATGGGAATAATCAGTATAAACAGTATAAACATAATGGGGCATAGGATGCAAACCCAGATGTAACAGGGTATATGTGCAGTGCAGAGTGTCCTGACCTATAAGCGTGAGAACAATAGTGTGACATATATATAGCAGATAATGCCCATTATAACCACATCTAGTGAACGTAGTGAACGGTGATAACGGACAAGAGTATAGACACGGAGAGTGATGGTCAATCCGATGGTGACAGTGGTTCGTGACGTGCCAATCAATCATTAGTACAGACGACTCTAAAAGACAAAGGCATATATTAGTACATAGCATAAACACGCTTATGTCAGGCATATCAAACCCTATAATTTCAGTCACTTAAGACGTATCCAAACCCCTCAAATAAATGCAGATAGTTCATATTCCCTGTTAAGTCCTTTTGGTGATAGTGTGTCTAGGGTGTGTATCCAGTATGCCTCACGTTTTCTGAGCATCAGTAATCTATTTCCTCCCCTGCGTTGCGTCGGAACGTGTTCCAGAACCTGAAATTTTAGTTGGGAAATACTGTGTCCAGATGTGTGAAAATGGTGGGGTAATGGTAGTAAGAGGTTATTACAGCAAATGGTGGATTTGTGTTTTGACACCCGATCCCTAATGGGTTGGGATGTTTCTCCTACATATAGTAGGCCACATGGGCATTTGATGACATAGATAACATATGTGGAGCTACATGTGAAATACCCTCTAATTTTAAACTCTTTACCAGAATACGGGTGTGTAACTGCATTCCCCTTGAGAACATTATTACACTGTACACAGTGTAGGCACGGAAAAGTGCCTTCCCTTGGTTTGCCAAGAAAGCTTTGTCTAACAGTGGTACTGGTGCCGATGTCAGCTTTGACAAGACTATCCCGCAGGCTTGGAGCTCTTTTGAAGCACGGGAGGAATGGTTGTTGAAACTCCGTTACATTGGGAAATGCATTAGATAAAATAGGCCAATTGCTGCGTATAGCCCTATGGAGTTTGTACATAAAAGGGTGGAACGAGTGTACAAAAGGGATACGTGAGGTTGTGTCCGCCCTAGGTCTGTCAGTCACAGCCCTGGATTTCTCCAGGATAGATAAGGGGTACCCTCTAGTTTGGAATTTTTGTGTCATCTCTTGTATACGTTGATCCCTGGTGTTGATGTCGGAGACTATACGTTGTACTCTCTGGTATTGTGCTTTTGGTATGGACCTTTTGATAGAGGGGGGGTGGAGACTCTTAAAATGTAGGAGACTATTACGGTCTGTACTTTTGGAGTAGAGATCCGTACTAAGTTGACCACCTAAACCCTTGATCACCAGTGTATCTAGAAAGTTCATACTCCAGAGATCGTAATTTATAGTAAAGGTAATGCCAGGCCACGAGGTATTCAGGAATGCCAGGAAGGTGTGGAGGATATCCTCCGAGCCCCGCCATACACAAAATACATCATCAATGTATCTTTTCCATATGATGATGTTCTCCCTAAATAGGCTGTTCTTGTAAAAAGAGCTCTCCTCGAAGTGTACCATATATGCATTTGCATAAGGAGGTGCTGCGTGTGACCCCATAGCGGTCCCCCGTTTTTGTAGATAGAATGTGTCTTGAAACAGAAAGAAGTTTGATGTAAGTATGATCCTGAGGAGATCAATACAGAGTGATATCTGGTCAGTGTCCATATCGGTCCCCTCTAATAGATGGCGGACCGAGTGGATACCCTCCTCATGGGGAATGGAGGTATATAGATCCCTCACATCTAGGGTTACCAGGAGGGCATCTATGGGGATAGAATCAATTTCACTAATCAGTTTCAAAAAGGAGCCCGTATCTAACAAGAAAGATCTGGATTTTTGTATGAGAGGAGTAAGAATTCTCTCAATGTATCTCACTATGGGGGATAGTATGGAGTCCGTGGAGGCCACTATGGGCCTCCCTGGTGGGTTCTCCAAGTTTTTATGGATCTTCGGCAGCGTGTAAAAGACTGGTATGATGGGATTCGGATTTAGAAGGAAGCTACATGTCTTCTGGCCCAGAACGCCCAACTCCGTATATTTATGGAGGATAGTCTCAATGCTGTGATGAATCGTATGTGAAGGATTCCTGACTAGTGCCTGATATATGGAATTGTCGCTCAGTTGTCGCATGATCTCAGCCATGTATTTGGTTTTGTCCATGATCACTAGTGCCCCACCTTTATCGGATGGTTTCATTATAATGGACTTATCCCCTTGAAGGTTTATCAGGGAATGTCTTTCCTCAGTAGTAAGATTGGGCGGATAGAAAAGGTTACCCCTCTCTATACTCTCTCTAAGGGATGTGAATGAATCTTGCACGAAACTGATAAATGTTTCGACAGCATGGGAACCGTGTGGAGGTCTAAAATGACTTTTGTTCCGTAGACCCAAGCTAGAGGAAGACAATAATTTAGAGTTAACATCGACAGGAACCAAGTTAACCGCTACCGGATTAATGGAAAAGTGTGCCTTTAATCTGATTTGACGAAAGAACCTTTGCAGGTCCATGTCTAAATCAAACGTGCGGCAACGATAAGATGGGCAAAAGGAGAGTCCTTTCTGTAAAAGCGAATGTTCAGCAACATTGAGAGTTCGGGACGAGATGTTAATCACTAGGTTGTCCATACCTTCGATCGGGTGATCCTGTTGGTCTCCTGGTTTCTTCTTATGCTTCTGTCCCCATCTGGTCTTCTTCTGGGGGGTCGACGTGGTCCTAATAAAGCAATAGTTGACACCGAGGTGGATGGTCCAGATTCATGGTCTGACCCTGAGGTTGAGAGATCTGAGGATGTAGGTTGATTCGGACGTGTGTTGGTACACCGAGAGTTGTCCTGTCATCTATAGACCCTGTTATTCTTGTAGCCCTCTGCGTCCCTTACGAATTTGTTACGTTTTCTGACCTCAATGTCCCTCTTATGGCAGGTGATGCGTTCTTGGATCTCAGCCTTGAGGGAAGATAGTTCCTCCGGTGTACCTGTTGCAGACAACTGAACTTCAATAGTCTTGATTTTTTCAGAATTATCAGCAATTGCACGTTGTAGATATTCTACTGTCAGAGTAATTAAATCCAGAGAACACTTATTGAGGATATGCTCAAATTTAGTGCAAAACTCAGGTGACTCTTTGAAGAGTGTAGGGCGCAGAGGGACCCATAAACCTCGTGGGATACGTTGTACCCGTATATACTCTGATAGGGTAGCACAATGGAGTTCGAGATTAACTTGGGATCTAAGTTCCCGTTCTAAGTCCCTCCCATGAATTTCACGTGGTGGGATCATTCTTATTTGCCTGCATAGTAACGCCCCTGTCTTGGAACGCATATTTCACCGCTGTGAACCGCACAGCCATGCATTTCCGGTCTGACGACACCTTGTGACGTCACTTCCGGTTGCGGCGCTCGCTTTCTGTGCCTGACACCTGCATAAAAACCGGCACCTTCTGATCCCTCTCAGACGAGCGGTGGACTCCGCATCTGAGAGGACAATCCTAGCACCCCAGCGGCTTCTCCACAGGTACATACATGCTTCTGGTAGCAGCTTTTGCCGTATGTACTGCTATTCACTGTAGGTACTTACATTTGCCTGATTTCTATTCTCTGCAGCCCGGGTCTCTTATCTGGCCATATGAGGTGATCACCTCCCGCCATCTATACATAACTCTAAGGTATACTAGCACATATAATTGGGGGCGTTGTAACTTCAGGGGTATATCAGTACACCATATCGCCTTTTTATTATAATTTTTTTATTATTATTTTTTTCTTTCCCTCCCACGTTCTGTAGTAACATCCCATTAAAAATTGCATCTACCTCTCATCTACCATTACTATTATTTTCCCACAGGAAAGAAATATATCTTGGTACCGTGTTAGCCAGTGGATAGAAAGGTATCAACCACTGAGGACTCTCAATTCTAAATATTTTTCTATTATTTTCCCAGTAAGCGGACATCTTCTGTGAGTACCTTCCTTTTTTGATAACAGTCTGTCTATTCCTGTCCATCCGAATGCTATACATCGCGTGTTCTCTCTTCTCCTCTCTTGCCACATTAGGCACCATATTCAGGTCTGCATCCTTAATACATAAGGACTCTTTGCCACAAACTAGTTGGCATTAGCACGGTATGTGTTTCATCTTTATCTTCATGTTAGCCACTCCCACAATATATCTAGCGAGGTTATTAAGCACAAATTCACTGCGATATCATCACTAGAATATGTATCTATAAATACTTTGGCTCTATTTGATTATTCATGACAATTTTGTATATACTTTTGTTTTTTTCATGTTTTATTTATGTACTGCATTGTATTGCATATTTTGATTATATACCGCATTGCATTGCATTTTTTCTTGAACACTGTAGTGACTGATGAAAGCCCACTGTAGGACTGAAACGTTTCCGGTGCTACTTCCAGTAATAAATCTACAAAATATACTTAAGTTGAGTGCGAGACTTCTTTTCATATTGCACTTTATGGTTTGGGTACCTAGTCTCTGCACCGGTCTATAGCAGTGCACACGGAGTTTCTTCTTATATGCTCCCCCATTGACTTGCATTAGGTTTCGTGTTTCGGTCGATCCCCGACTCGACTTTTGAGATAGTCGGGTTTCGCGAAACCCGACTCGACCCTAAAAAATTAAAAGTCGCTCAACCCTAATGGTGACCTAACAATACAATTAGCAATTAATACAAGAGGTAGAGGTAGGGAGTACAAGTTTCACCATTGCACAGTGCAAAGTTTTCAAAAATGTACCCAAGTTGTCTGTATCAGACCATCTGAAAGATGCCATGATGAGACATCTTAATACATCTAGCAGTTATTACAAGAGGTAGAGATGGGGAGTACAAATTTCACCATTGCACACTGCGCAAAGTTTTACAAAAATTACTCAAAGGTAGTGTTGAGCGATACCGTCCGATACTTGAAAGTATCGGTATCGGATAGTATTGGCCGATACCCGAAAAGTATCGGATATCGCCGATACCGATATCCGATACCAATACAAGTCAATGGGACACCAAGTATCGGAAGGTATCCTGATGGTTCCCAGGGTCTGAAGGAGAGGAAACTCTCCTTCAGGCCCTGGGATCCATATTAATGTGTAAAATAAAGAATTAAAATAAAAAATATTGATATATTCACCTCTCCGGCGGCCCCTGAACATCACCGCGGGTAACCGGCAGGCTTCTTTGTTTAAAATGAGCGCGTTTAGGACCTGAGGAATGACGTCGCGGCTTCTGATTGGTCGCGTGCCGCCCATGTGACCGCCACGCGACCAATCAGAAGCCGCGACGTCATTTCTCAGGTCCTAAATTCCTAGAATGAGGAGTTTAGTGCCTGAGAATGACGTCACGGCTTCTGATTGGTCGCGTGGCGGTCACATGGGCGGCACGCGACCAATCAGAAGCCGCGACGTCATTCCTCAGGTCCTAAACGCGCTCATTTTAAACAAAGAAGCCTGCCGGTTACCCGCGGTGATGTCCAGGGGCCGCCGGAGAGGTGAATATATCAATATTTTTTATTTTAATTCTTTATTTTACACCTCACTATGGATCCGATACCGATACCCGATACCACAAAAGTATCAGATCTCGGTATCGGAATTCCGATACCGCAAGTATCGGCCGATACCCGATACTTGCGGTATCGGAATGCTCAACACTACTCAAAGGGTCTGTATCATACATACTGAAAGAGACCGTGATGGGTACCTCACAATACATTTTGTAGTTATTACAAGAGATAGAGATGGGGAGTGCAAGTTTCACCATTGCACAATGTGCAACGTTTTCAAAAAATTACCCAAGGGGTCTGCATCAGTCCAGCTGAAAGATGCCGTGATGGGGAGATCACAATACATTTTGCAGTTATTAAAAGAAGTAGAGAAAGGAAGTACAAGTTTCACTATTGCACAACATGCAAAGTTTTCATAATGTAAAAAATATTACCCACGTGGGGTATACATAGACGACCACTAAGTACTTGTTGCAAAAGGAGGAGGAGGAGGAAGAGGAGGTGGCTCTATTTGTCATATTAGCGGCTACTAGACAGCTTGAATACATGTGGATATTGCCTCTTTGTTAGGGAATCCCCACATGTATTCACGCTGTCTAGCAGACGCAAATCATGCAACTGCGTCGACAAAAATTAAATCTCCGAGCACGCTCGGGAAATCTCTAGTAACGAGTATAAGCGCTTATCACTAGTCATCACCTAATGTAGCCTGAGACTATTGTGTGAGGCTGGGCTGTCTGGTAACAGCCACTGTAAAATCTTACTGCATAGCCACCTGCTCAGCATTCAAACTTCGTCTTTGAGATTCTGCAGAGAACATTTTAATAGACAGAGCGGTGGGATGGTTACACTGATAACAGCTTCATCAGCGCTCACCATCTTGGTGTACTACTTAAAGTTTTGAAGAACCTCACATATGTCAGTGATCCACACTCACTCGGCAATTGTTATGTGTGGGGGCTGAGTGTTACTGTGATGGGCATTGAAAAGCTAGAATTCAGACACTGCCCTCTGCTGTTCACTAAGCCTTTGAAATGAAAGGTTGAATTCCTGCGTGTGGGCATGTCAAAAATACGTCAGTGAAAAGGCAGATTAATTTAAAGCTCTGCTGCAGTGAAGCTAGACTGGCAAAAGCCTGAGATGACTTTCAGAAATTCTGACACAGCGTACCTTGGCAATTATGTCCGGCAAATCAAGAAATGTGTTTTTAAAACCGCTGTACAACCAAGTTCAGCACTTGGGCCATGCATGGAACGTATACCAGCTAGCTAAGCTTTAAAGCCGCCACCAAGTTACACCCATTACACACAACCAGACCTGGTTGGAGGTTCAGAGGCAGAGTCACTGATCAGTCTGTTCTTTTATCCCTTTCAACAGCTTTGCTGCGTTGTAAGCTTTATCACCTAAACAGTTGAGCTTCAGCAGATCGTACTGCCACTTTGCCAAGGCAGTGCTGCAGATTTCCCAGCTTGGGAGTAAGGAGGAGGCTAGTTCAGGTGGATTGAGAGAGCAATAAAATATTAAAACAACCTGTGTGTTTATTTCATTAAAATACTTTTCAATAATGTGTGTGTGTGTGTGTGTGTTTTTTAACCCTTTCATACAATTGGATTAATAATGGATAGGTGTCAGAATTGAAGCCTCTCCATTATTAATCTGGCTTAATGTCACCTTCCAATAGCAAGGTGACATTAACCCTTCATTACCCCATATCCCACTGCTACATGGGAATGGGAAGAGTGTGGCCAAGTGCCAGAATAGGCGCATCTTCCAGATGTGCCTTTTCTGTGGTGGCTGGGGGCAGATGTTTTTAGCCAGGGGGGGGCCAATAACCGTGGACCCTCTCCAGGCTATTAATATCTGCCCTCAGTCACTGGCTTTACTACTCTGGCGGAGAAAATTGCGCGGGAGCCCACGCCAAATTTTTCTGCCATTTAACCCTTTAATTTAATAGCTACAGTATTTCATCTTTCTTCTCTGTTACGTCTCTAAAATTTAACATGGATCAAACCAAATTCATCATCTTTCCACAGTCTCATTCAACCTTCCCCCCAACTGAACTATCCATCAAAATCAATGGCTTTACTGTTATAGTTCCTTAAAATCTAAGATTCAAGCCCTTTCTCTTTCCTGCCGACTCCAACTCAAAAATATCTTCTGAATCCGCAGATTCCTCAGTCATGCATCTGCAAAACCACTAGTGCATGTCCTCATCATCTCCCGTCTCAACTACTGCAATCTCCTGCTCCGTGGCCTCCCTTCTAACTATCACATCCATCCAATCTATCCTAAACTCTGCTGCCTGTCATCCCACTATTCTCCGTCTTTTCCTCTCTGTCAATCCCAGAACTGGCTCCCCATTGCCCAGAGACTATGGTTATGAACCCTAAGTTTGACATACAAAGCGATCCAAAACCTGTCTCGTCCATACATCTGTCACCTAGTCTCCTGGTACTTACCTGCATGCAACCTCCAATCGTCAAAAGATTTCCTTCTCTACTGCCATTTTAACTCCTCTTCCCACAATCACATACTAGATTTCTCTCGTATATCCCCTCTATTCTAGAACTGTGATCCTTAGCATATCATACTCTCGCCTACCATGAGAACCTTCAAAAGGTATATGAAGAAATACCTATTATGACAAGCCTGCAACCTACACTAACCATCACTCCACCATACTGCTGTGCAAGGCCACTATAGCCAGCAGACTCCAAGACGGTTATTTGGCCATGAATTGCCATCGCAAACGTCAGGACTACACAATCATGATCTCAGGATGCCAATGGGATTAAAGAAGGAGCCCCCCACACTCTGTTAACCATTTACATGCCAAAGTCACTATTGACAGCATCATCTAAGGTGTTAAAAAGCCATGGTTTGTGCCAATACCAATCAAGGCTGATACAGCAAAGTGTCAGCTATAGGGTACAGTCAACAGCTGATGCATTTTCGAAAGTCATGGGATTGTATATTCTGATATGTAAGGCCAATAAAAAGATGTATTCATGGTCACTAAGGGGTTAAGATTGTAGTACTTTTTTATTACGTATACCCTTTTCACATAAATGGTGCTATAACAAGAAATAATAATAATACTGCTGTGCGGCTGCCAAAGAAAGGGAGTTCAGTAGACCATACAGTAACTGAAGTTTTAAAAAAACTGCACAATTATAACATTTCTACTCTGTGAAATTGATGACACTTTAGAGATGTGTGTCAATAACTTTGGGAAATGTTTGTACTCCAGGTTGCGTCTCTTTCATGTGTGTTGCCTGTAGCAGTAGGGTTCCCAGACTGGCAAGTCTGCAATTACTTTCAGTCAACTAGCTATGTTACTATCCTTAAATTTTTATAACATTTTTGGTATACCATGCTGATATTTGTGCCACCTAAGTGTGGCTGCTAAAAAAAAAAATCTCGTTTAAGATGTTGCATAGGGTACCTGGGCTCACAGCACAGCATGCTTACCCCGATCCCTCACCCACCTCGTCTTAATTGAAACTTCAATTGAAAGCAGTAAATGTAGGCCTAGACCCTGATACCTCATGCATGGCTCATGGCTGACTGTTTCTGTGCCATTATAAAAGGTTCTACTGTGGGTCAATTGATCAGCCAACTACCTGTGTTACTATGCTTACATTTTTTTATCAATCGAGACTGAGGTTTGCCATCTGACTGTGGCTGGAATAAAAAAAATAGAGGTGTTGAATGAAGTGTGAGGCCTCAATAAAACTTCAATTCCAAGCTGTAAATGCTGGTCCAGACCCTGATACCTTATCAATCCAATACCACCCAGTTTTTTGCCGTATGCATGCGAACAGTGATAGAAGACAACACATATCTTAGGAAAGCGAGCTTCTCAACCGGGAACATACACTTCTCAAATTTGTCTCAGAGTATATGTAACACCTGCCTGACTCAAGGTCAGGTGAATAAATTAGTATGTCATCCAGATAGATAACAACGAATCTGCCTACCAGGTGACTAAAGATGTCATTTATAAAGTGATGAAAGACAGCAGGCGCATTCGTCAACCCAAAAGGCATCACCAAATTCTCAGTGTCCCTCTGACATATTGAACGTTGTTTTCCAGTCATACCCCTCTTTAATGCAGATGAGATTATACAACCTCTTGAGGTCCATCTTAGAGAACCTTTTTGTCCCTACAATCTGGTTAAAGAGGTCTGGAATGACAGAGATCACGGACAGTGATCATACTAAATTCCCGGAAAACCAGGCAAGGGCATAACCACCCTTTTTTTTCTTTACAAGAAAGATCCCTGCAGCAATAGGGGATGAGGATGGTCTGATATGACCCTTAGCCAGGCTTTCCATGATGTAGTCCTTCATGGCCTGTCTCTCTGGACCAGAGATATTATATAGTCTGCTCTTTGGCAGCTTGGCACCAGGAACAAGATTAATGACTCAACCATAAGGACGATGAGGAGGGAGTTCTTCACTCCTCTGCTCAAAGAACACATTCCCTAAATCCAACAGGTAACTAGGCACAGACTGGGTTTCCACCCTTGTCAACCGGGTACCAAAGCAGTGTCATTGACAATACACATGCCATTTAACAACTTCCTGAGTCTGCCAGTCAATTACAGGATTGTGCAGTGCGAGCCAAGCACATCCCAGTACCACAGGTGAGGGAATAACAGTCCAGCACCTGAATGTGTTTGGCCCCCACCTGAAGCTACAAGTCTTGGACAACTTGAGATAGTGCCCCTGTCTCAAGGGGGTGGAGTTGATGGGAATTATAATTATAGGTCTGGACAGAGTATGCGGGATGAGGCCTTTGACCTGGACAAACCTAGCATCGATCAAATTAATCCCAGCCCCACTGCCCAGAAATGCAGACACATCCACCTTAATACCAGCCATGTGGATTACGGCTGGTAGAAAGAATTGTGCCCTACCCACAGAGGTGATATTTACCCCCTGGTTGCTAACCTCCCCACAATCGGGGCCCTCCAGTTTTTCCGCCGGTTGTTTACTATGAGGTCGGTAAGGACACGTGCCCACGAAATGGCCCTTATTACCACAAAAGAAACACACTCCCCCTTTTGCTGGACAACAGACAATTTAGTACAGTGGGATGCCACAACCACCTGCATGGGTACTACAGTTGGCTCAGTGCTCACCTCCCTTGACCCTGGACCTCCTGCACACAGAGGTGAATTCCTATGTCTCTGGCGAGGACGGCAATCAACTTGGATTGCCACAGACATGGCTGCCTCATGGGAGATAGGAATCTCATACAGCGCTAAGGTATCCTTCACCCTTATTGTCAACCACTCACAGAACCGACTACGGAGTGCGTGGTCATTCCACTTGGTATCCGTGGCCCTCCTCCGGAACTCAGTGAAATATTCCTCCAC
Organism: Ranitomeya imitator; assembly: GCF_032444005.1. Classification (NCBI taxonomy): domain Eukaryota; kingdom Metazoa; phylum Chordata; class Amphibia; order Anura; family Dendrobatidae; genus Ranitomeya; species Ranitomeya imitator. Next base: position 383,255,168 of record NC_091284.1, read on the forward strand.
TGGCCGGTCTCCTCACTGAAAGTGGCGCAGTGTGGACTCAGCTAAGGAGACACGCTTGGCGTCTTTATATATATGGACCAGTTCCCGAAAAAATCCCTCCACCATCTGAAGCGACTGAGAGTCAGACGGGAGAGAAAACGCCCTTGCTTGGTGGTCCCCCTGAAGGAGATAGATTACTATCCCCACGCATTGCTCCACTGTACATGAGGAAACTGGACTTAGCCTAAAGCACAGTTTACAGGCTTTTCTGAAAACAACAAACATGTCACTCCCCCCAAAAAAACAGTTAGGCAACGCGGCCTTCGGCTCCACTATGGTTTGCTGTGGGGATGGGAGTCCCACACCAGATGTATCAGTGCTGCAAGGCTACTGTGTGTAAATCCACCACCTCCAGATTGAGCTGCTCTAATTGCCCCATCAGAGCAGAGATTGGATCCATCATGGATCAGAGAAAATGGAAGCGATCAGAGCTAAAAATAACTATATAGCGCTAACATATTCCGCAGCGATTTAGAGTTTTGCACACATTATGATCACTGTTCCCGATGGAGCTCACAATCTAAATTCCCTATCAGTATGTCTTTGGAACTAATGTCAGGTGACCCGGGACCAGGAGCTCCTTCCCTGACCCTAACACTTGGGGTTAGCTCACCCTGCTCCCTTCGATACTTCAGACTTTTTTATGTGCTCCTCTCCCACCTATAGCCATGCGGCTAATGCTAGCTCTGACGAGGATTAGTAACAGAGCCCAGATTATAAAGGGAAAAGAAGTGGTTAACAGAGCACAGCTGTGAGCACAGGGATTTCCAACATAACTGATTAACTCCTGTTCTGCCAGAAAAAATAAACACATTTAAAATGAAGAAATGCTTCTTCTCAACCCCGGAGTAGGATCAATCAGACGCTGCTGGCTCCGCACTGTGGTAACCCTGTGACAAGTAGTCTGTGAAACTGATGCTTGTGCCATCTGAGTGTGGCCAGAAGAAAAAAAAATTGGAGGTGTTACATGAGATATGAGGTCTCTCAGCTGTGAAGGCTTACATCGCTCCCTTAACCACCAGGTCCTCATTGAAACTCCAATCCAATTCCAAGCTGTAAATGCTGACAAGGCCCTGATACCTCATGCATGGCCTATGGCTGACTGCTGCTGCTGTGCCATTTGCACATTTCTACTGTGGGTCAATTGATGCCACTTTCCATGCCTCTGATGTAAGCGCAGATAGGTTATCTCACCAGGGAGTAACTGTTGAAATGGGCTTAGAAGAAGATCTGTTAATCAATCTCCCAAGCCATTTCTAATGGGGAGGTGTTATGGATTATGTTTTGGATTGTGTTATGGAATAGATAATTAAAAATCCGAAATCACTGGACCCCTGGCAGCATCTCATCTATGAGTCAGTAATCAAATTAGCAGAGAATAAGTCAGTCTACAGTGAGAACAAATGCTGCTGTCAGCCAGTTTAGCTTAGTACATTAGCACCAGGTCTACCACACAGTTATGAAGAGCAGGTTTACAGATGGTGACTTTTGTGTTTAGCCCTGTACAGAACAACAGACCTAGATGAGCATATAATGAGAATGCTTGGTCTGGGGGAAAATGTGTGTAAATGGGTTAGTAACTGGCTTAGTGATAGAAAGCAGAGGGTGGTTATAAATGGTATAGTCTCTAACTGGGTCGCTGTGACCAGTGGGGTACCGCAGGGGTCGGTATTGGGACCTGTTCTCTTCAACATATTCATTAATGATCTGGTAGAAGGTTTACACAGTAAAATATCGATATTTGCAGATGATACAAAGCTATGTAAAGCAGTTAATACAAGAGAAGATAGTATTCTGCTACAGATGGATCTGGATAAGTTGGAAACTTGGGCTGAAAGGTGGCAGATGAGGTTTAACAATGATAAATGTAAGGTTATACACATGGGAAGACGGAATCAATATCACCATTACACACTGAATGGGAAACCACTGGGTAAATCTGACAGGGAGAAGGACTTGGGGATCCTAGTTAATGATAAACTTACCTGGAGCAGCCAGTGCCAGGCAGCAGCTGCCAAGGCAAACAGGATCATGGGGTGCATTAAAAGAGGTCTGGATACACATGATGAGAGCATTATACTGCCTCTGTACAAATCCCTAGTTAGACCGCATATGGAGTACTGTGTCCAGTTTTGGGCACCGGTGCTCAGGAAGGATATAATGGAACTAGAGAGAGTACAAAGGAGGGCAACAAAATTAATAAAGGGGATGGGAGAACTACAATACCCAGATAGATTAGCGAAATTAGGATTATTTAGTCTAGAAAAAAGACGACTGAGGGGCGATCTAATAACCATGTATAAGTATATAAGGGGACAATACAAATATCTCGCTGAGGATCTGTTTATACCAAGGAAGGTGACGGGCACAAGGGGGCATTCTTTGCGTCTGGAGGAGAGAAGGTTTTTCCACCAACATAGAAGAGGATTCTTTACTGTTAGGGCAGTGAGAATCTGGAATTGCTTGCCTGAGGAGGTGGTGATGGCGAACTCAGTCGAGGGGTTCAAGAGAGGCCTGGATGTCTTCCTGGAGCAGAACAATATTGTATCATACAATTATTAGGTTCTGTAGAAGGACGTAGATCTGGGGATTTATTATGATGGAATATAGGCTGAACTGGATGGACAAATGTATTTTTTCGGCCTTACTAACTATGTTACTATGTTACTATGTTATAAGAGGATACTGCCAGTCAGATTAGGTGCTTGATGCTAAATGTGATATTGTTGTGTGATAGCTTGATGCGAAAATAAGGAAGGTGGGTAAGGTGGGAGTGCTTTGCATGTAAATATACTGCATTGGTGTGAATTCTATGGGGAAACATTGGTTGTCATTATACCATTAATGGGGGCTCTGGGTGCCACTACTGTGAAGAAAGGGGGGAAGCAAGAGCTTGATGTCACTTCTCAGGGGACACTGGATGTGTCTCATGATCCTCTATCAGAGCTGAAATGTAGTTTTCAAGATAAAAAAAAGGTTGAGGACCACTGGTGTAAGGGCTCGTGCAGAGGACAGTATTTTCAGTCCCAGTGCGATCCATAAAAAAAAAAGTATGATTTTCTCCTTTGACATAGGAGTGCATTCCAATTTTAACAGACTGACAGAATGGAGAAAATGTAGAAATTTGCATTTTTCCATTTTCTCCACATCAGAAAAAATTAGCACAAACTCTGATCAAACTGCAATTTTCTCAGGGGAAAGAAAATACGATCGTTTTACCCTAGCCTAAGCTGGTGAAAGTATGTTCGGAAATATGTATCATATTATTCCACTAAGAGAAATATAGTGGCTTACCGCCACAAAAATGCTTTTTCATTTTAAGGGTATTGACATGTATGACTTAGCGGTACAACTAGTGATGATCGAGTACCGTAATATTCGTAATCGCTATACTCGTAATGAGTCCTTTGTAAAAATCGCGTATTCATTCCGAATAACGAGTACAATACAAGTCAATGGGAAATGCGAGTAATTTTCTGCTGGACCGTACAAAGGGGTTTGGGGGCCTGAGGAAAAGGCTGAAATGGATGGGAAAGTGATGAAACAGAATGGGAAGAGCCTGGAGAATATGCCTGCATGCATTTCTGACTCACATATGGTTTCTGGGAATAAGTTTGTCGCAGTATTAAGCCACTTTTACAGATACACAAGAACAAAAACCAAACCTAACCTAAATTGCATTTAACACACCAAAAAGGTTAAGAAACAGTTTTTCCTGCATAATCACTTGAATATACAGCTAAGTAAACCAGAGAAACAAAAATTATCCCTTTTAGTGTTTGTTCACACGTACTATTGTGTTTTTTTTTTCGCCTTTTACAATTGGGAGGGCCCTGACTGAGGTCCGTTACAACGTATCAATAGGTATGTTGATCTTTGATGTGAAAGGCCTCAAGTGGCCCTGTAACATGCGTTTTGGAGGGACTGCCGTTAATTATGCATTTGGGTGGTCCGTCTCTCATTGACACTCAGATAGTGGAATACATATTCCATAGCATTTTACAATGTGCCCATTGTAACATTGGGTTCACCCTCCTCCTTCTCCCTTTCCTCCACCTCCATGTGTGATTCTGCGGTCCTAAATTCAAATGGTCAGAGGGCCTGCAGTAGGCAGTAAACCTGAGTTTAGTGAAAGCCCTTATGTGGCCCTGTAACATACTTTTGGAAGTGCCCTCCTCTAGAAATGTTGGAGGGCTCTCTTGTGTACATTTGAGAGTTCCCTTACTCTATTTTTTCTCATTTAAGGGCAGAGACTATGTGGAAAAAGGGCAAGAGACATGGAATATTAGAAGGTAGCATAAATGCGGACTACGATCCTCAGGTTTGGGTGAATTCTGTGAAACGGAAAAATATATCTGAACTAGTCAACTGGATGATGAGCTCAATTATATCTCTTGGGCAAGTCAATGGCCAAAGGATATATGTCCCTCCCCCCCCCGCCTCCAGGATGGGTTGGTATATTGACAATATTCTCAAGATTATATCGAAAGAGTAGACTTCTTGATACTGAACTACTTGGTCAAATGCAAAATGTGCATCTTATTTCAAAAATTACTCCTGGGGGATGTGTCATAGATGTAGGAAGATACCATGACAAGGGCCTCCCTTGACAAACATTATCTAGGCCAGACTACTGTAGTAGTTGTGGGCCTCAATTCATGTTTTCAGAGGGCCATCATTCGGTTATCAACAGTCAATGTACATTTCTATTGAATATGTATCCCCTATCTCAGTCACAATGTGGGACAACCTGTCTCAAGGGCCTCCAATGACAAATATTAGCTTGGTAGGACCACTCTACATTCAAGATTTGTCCACTTCACAATGTGCATAAGGTTTGTAAAATTAGCCCTATGGCCTGAGTCATGGTTGACACAGGAAGCCACCATCCCAAGGGCCTCCAATCACAAATAGTAGTTAGGCTGGAGTAGGAATACTGTCTTGGTTTGTCCACTGCCCAAAGTGCATAAGGTTTGGAAAAATTAGTCCTATGGGCTGAGTCATGGTTGATGAAGGAAGGAAATGAGTTTTATGGGAAGGGGTTGACCCTAACAGCAGTAGCATGAATCTGCATTTTTGGTGAATTTAGGTTAACTTGCTGTCATTTGGGGGGATTTCAAACTGTGGAGATATCCAGTCCTTGTTGAATTTAATCAAAGTAAGTCTGTCTGCATTTTCCGTGGAGAGGTGTGTGCGCCTATCAGTGATGATTGACCCAGCGGAACTGAAAACATGCTCTGACATCACACTAGCAGCCGGGCAGGCCAGCACCTCCAAGGCGTACAAGGAGAGGTTGGGCCAAGTATTTAGCTTGGACACCCAATATTTAAAGGGAACTAAAGGGTCAGAAAGGACGCACGTATGGTCTCTTAAGTACCCCTTGACCATGTTCTGCAACTTCTCCCGCCTTTGCATTGTTGTGCTGGTATATTGAAAATTGCCCAATTTGTGCACATTTTCCCCCAACCTCTGTTTGACCTAGTGTTCGTGTCTCTCCCTATTTTCCCTTGGTGTTGAAAACAGCCGCTACCTCTGCCACCAGCATTATCGGAGCATGATGCTTTCAGCAACTGATCTACAATGGCCCTCTTGACCGATTCCATTGTAAAACTCTTTGGTGACTCCAAAAGGAGAGAAGGAAATTTCTTCTTGTACCCTTGATATAGAAGGGTTAATGGTTTGCCTTTTGCCTTTAATTGCTAGAATTTGCTAGAATTTGTTCTTATGATGCTGTAGTCTTGTAGTCTCCGATTCAAGGATTTTAAACTTCTTACTTATATAATTTAAATAGTCAGCAAACAGCATGTTCTGGTTGCATGGTAAATGAAAGTCAGCATGACCTGGGGTATCGGGGGGGGGGGGGAGGCTACATGAGTTACATTTGCTGTAAATGGTATAAAATACTGTCTCTTGCTTTATTATAGCAGATAAAGTGATTTTGCTCACAACATTTGTGCAGTTTCCTTTTTCTCCAAGCGCGCTTGTCAATTAAGGTGCAACCTCCTGATTTGGCCTCACTGGTGATCTGGCATATCTGACATTGGGTCAGAACGGAAACAGCTACAACGTGGATCAAGAAATGTGGCCAACCAGTATTGGATAACATGTGTATCACGCGAGGGTCTTGCCACATACACTTACACATGAACTGTGCCAAGCTGCAAAAAGTATAATCTTAGAATAGGGAGGGCACCATCAAATAAATAAATTACAAATATTAACGGGATCCTCCTGCAGTATGTCTTATACAGAATCAATAAACAACCAAGACAAGAAGACATACACAAAAGCAGGGATCACCTTAGAAAATTTTCTAAGGTGATCTCTGCTTTTGTGTAAGTCTTCTTGTCTTGGTTGTTTATCCAAGCTGCATAAAGGCAAATGTTCTGTGTCCCGGACAGGAGGCACGGTACCCATCCTCTCCTCACACTAACTCGCCTGCTCCTCCTCCTCCACCTCCTCCTCTCCAGCCCATTCAGGATGCACAGACATGAAACTTGGGTTGGGTGTCCCCTCGGTAGCATTAGGAGTCCCCTCGGTAGCACAGAAAAACAAGTCCAATTTCTCCTCATCCTCCTCGTTACCCAATGTTGCCTCAGAATATTGGCTGGGCTGCGTAGTATCACCCATTGTGAAATCTAGCTCCATACCAACATGTTAGTCACTCAAAGCTTCCTCTTTGAGATTATGCAGTGATTGTTTCAAGAGGCACAGCAGCGGGATGGTTACGCTGATAATAGCCTGGTCACTGCTCACGAGGTTGGTGCAGTACTCAAATTTCTCAAGAACCTCACAAATGTCAGCGATCCACAGCCACTAGACAGTTGTTATGTGTGGTGGCTGACTCTCAATCTAAGGGGCCTGTTGAAGCTGGTATTCAGCTACTGCCTTCTGCTGCTCACGAACTCTCACCAACATATGATAGGTTGACACAACGAAACCTAGACTCATATTTAGTGCGCCAAAAAGTAACGCAATTAATTACATATTACTCCATTGTATCTCAGAAAGGAGGAAAAATTGAGTTTTTTTTTTTTAAATGTACAAAAGCCTTTCTTGACACAATAAGAAATACAAAAAGACAAATAAAACCATGTGCTATAAGGGACACCACAAAAAGTGGTAACGTTCAGTACAAACTATAGCTCAATTCACAGTAAATAACTTAGTAATGGTAAGATGGGGACTTGCTGGTTGAGCTCAGAGAGTCACATAACAATGCCCCCTGCTGTAGGCAAAAAGTACCATCAGCATTATACTATTCCTATGTCTATACTAATTCCCTAGTTTGCATGGTTTGTGGTCAAGAGCCCAGGGTCCAAAACCAATCTGACATTACATAGTAACATAGTTATTAAGGTTAAAGGAAGACTTTAAGTCCATCTAGTTCAACCCATAGCCTAACCTAACATGCCCTAACATGCTCTAACATGTTGATCCAGAGGAAGACAAAAAAACCCATGAGGCAAAGAGTAAGCTCCACATTGGGGAAAAAAATTCCTTCCTAACTCCACATACGGCAATCAGACTAGTTCTCTGGATCAACACCCTATCAAGGAATCTAGTATATATACCCTGCAACATTATACTTTTCAAGAAAGGTATCTAATCCCCTCTTAAATTTAAGTAACAAATCACTCATTACAACATCCTACGGCAGAGAGTTCCATAGTCTCACTGCTCTTACAGTAAAGAATCCACCTCTGTGATTATGATTAAACTTTCTTTCCTCCAGACGTAGAGGATGCCCCCTTGTCCCTGTCTCAGGTCTATGATTAAAAAGATCATCAGAAAAGTCTTTGTACTGTACCCTCATATCTATAATATAAGGCTGGGAGCGTCACTCTGTCCGAAGCCTTTATAGACTGCGCAAGCACAAGCACCGGCGCAGTCTGGACCCGACAGAGTGACGCTCCCAGGAGATCGCGGTATGCGTAAGCACTGAACGCACACCGCGATCTCCAAAGGAGAGGCAGGGACGCGCCAGGAGGGTAAGTATAAGCTATATTCACCTGTCCCGTTCCAGCGCTGCATGCGGCTCCGTGTTCCGGGTCCTCTGCTTGTGACATTCACAGTTCAGAGGGTGCGATGACGCGCTTAATGCGCGCCACCCTCTGACTGAACAGTCACAGCCAGAGGACCGGAAGAAGTGGCACGCAGCGCTGGATCAGGGCCAGGTGAATATAGCAAGTGTCAGGGGCCTGAGCCAGCGGCGACTCCGGCACCTGACCCGCACAGCGCGCCGGTGCCCCCGCCTGCTCAGGCCCCCCAGCACTCGGTGCCCAGCGACGATAGGTGAGTATGTTATTTTTTTTTATATATCGCAGCAGCATACGGGGCATATAATACTATGGAGTATGTTATGGGGGCCATAAACCTTTATGGAGCAGTGTACGGGGCATATACTATGGAGCATCTTATGGGGGCCATAAACCTTTATGGAGCAGTGTACGGGGCATATACTATGGAGCATCTATTTTGGGGGGCCATAAACCTTTATTGAGCAGTGTATGGGGCATATGGATGGGAGCAGCAAATTACAGAACGGTGGCGCAGGATGTGAGCAGCACATGACAGAACGGGGGCGCAGGATGGGAGCAGCACATGACAGAACGGGGGCGCAGGATGGAGCAGCACATGACAGAATAGGGCAGCATATGACAGAACGGGGGTGCAGGATGGCAGCAGCACATGACAGAATGGGGGTGCAGGATGGGAGCAGCACATGACAGAACGGGGCGCAGGATGGGAGCAGCACATGTCAGAATGGAGGCACAGGATGGGTGCAGCACATGTCAGAATGGAAGCACAGGATGGGTCCAGCACATGTCAGAATGGGGGCGCAGGATGGGAGCAGCACATGTCAGAATGGGGGCGCAGGATGGGAACAGCACATGACAGAATGGGGGCGCAGGATGGGTGCAGCGCATGACAGGATGGGGACGCAGGATGGAGCAGCACACGACAGGATGGGGGAGCAAGATGGAGCAGCACATGACAGGATGGGGGCTCAGGATGGAGCAGCACATGACAGGATGGAGACCATATACCAATATAAATGCTCGCCACCCGGGCGTAGAATGGGTTCAGTAGCTAGTATTTATATACTAACATAAGATCACCCCTTAGCCCTCGTATTTCCTAACTAAATAGCCCCAAGTGTAATAACAATTACAATCATCAAAGGTTCCCCAAGTTCATTTGTATAATACACAGTCAGAAAATCATCATACCCCTAAATGAAACATCTGACTGTGTATTATACAAATGAACTTGGGGAACCTTTGATGATTGTAATGTCAGATTGCTTTAGGACCCTGGGCTCTTGACCACAAACCATGCAACCCTGGGCATGAGTATAGACATAGGAATAGTATAATGACTGATGGTACTTTTTGCCTACAGCAGGGGGCATTGTTATGTGACTCTCTGAGCTCAACCAGCAAGTCTTCATCTTACCATTACTAAGTAAGTTACTATGAATTGAGCTATACTTTGTACTGAACGCCACCACTTTTTGTGGTGTCTCTTATGGCACATGGTTTTATCTGTCTTTTTGTATGTTTTTTATTGTGTCAATAAAGGCTTTTGTACACTTTTTTTTAAACTCCATTTGTCCTCCTTTTTGAGATATGATAGGTTGAGTTGCACCGCGTGGGCAGGTCACAAATGAGTTGGTGACTTGGCAAATTCAAGCACTTTTACAGGGCTGCAATACCAGCAAAAGTAGTAGAGGAATGACAGAAGTGGGCACTAATACGACGCACCTTCTCAAGTAGGTACGACAAGGCAGGGCAATTTTTCAGAACTTTATGAACAACTAGGTTCAGACCGTCAGCCCTGCATGGCACCTGTACCAGCTTGACGACCATTAAAGTTGCCACAGGTTACGCTCATTATCGCAGACGACCAGACCAGGTTGGAAGTGCAGTGGGGAGAGCCACTGATTGGTCTGTTGTTTTAAAGCTTGCCACAGCTCTGCTGTGGTTTATCGCCTAAGGAGATCAGCTTCAGCAGAGCGTGTTGCTGCTTTGCTAATGCGCTGCTGCTGAGGTCCCAGTTTGGCTGTGATGGGGGGTACTTCAGTGGAGCATGAGGAGCAGGATGAGGGAAGAGAGGAAGTGGAATATAAAGAGCTGGGTCTACTATTCTTGGCGTGGGTAGGATGTGTGATGTTCCAGTTTGTGCCTTTGTCCCACCCACCACCAGGTTCACCCAGTAAGCTATTTCAGAAATGTATCGTCCCTGTCCACAACAACTTGTCCAGGTTTCTGTTGTTAGGTGGACCTTCACGATTATGGCATTTGTCAGAGCACGGTTCAGATTGTTTCACACATGCTTGTGTAATAAAGGGATGGCACACCGGGCAAAATAGTGGGGAAAATGGCCTGGTGCATGCTTGGTAGCATGCAATAAAAAATGTTTGGACTATTGCTTTGCATAGGGCACTTAACGCCTTTATAATTGGACTAATGTGGACAGCAGAAGCCAAGCTCTGACCTCAAAAACAGCAGGGAAAATGGCCTGGTGCGTGCTTGGTAGCAGGCAGAAGGAAATGTTTGGACTACTGATTTGCATAGGGCACTAACCGTCACATTAAGTGGACTATTGTGAACAGCAGAAGGCAGGCTGTGACCACAAAAACAGCGGGGAAAATGGCCTGGTGCATGCTTGTTAGCAATAGGAAATGTTTTGACTACTACTTTGCGTAGATCTCTTAGCGCCTTTTTAAGTGATCTAATGTGGACAGCATAAGCCAGGCTCTGACCACAAAAACAGCAGGGAAAATAGACCAGTGCTTTAAAAAATAGGCAGCAATAAAAGCTAGTACTCTGTGTGCTGGAAAAATATTGTTTTGCCTATAACAAAAGCTGTTTTAAGATGGACACTGGAAGAACACTTTAACCTTTCCCTACCTAATACACAATATCTTCCTCCCTGTGTCTTCAGCTATGAAAAGAGCTATTTTTGGTGGTATTACGGAGCTAGTGTCTGCCTCCTTTAAACTGTCCCTGCTCCAGAATCTCTCTCTCCCTACTCTACACAGACCTAGTATATTCTGCAAGTAGCCCTGAAAAGTGCTTTTGTGTTATCAAGAGGCCTAAAGACTCTCCCTAGCAGCTGATCGATCTCTCCTTATGCTTGTAGAATGCAGGCTACGGAGGCAATGTGCGCAAAATGGCGGCAGCAGGGCTTAAATAGACCCTATGACACTGATTGGCCAGTCAATCACAGTAATGCCACAACCAAGATGTCTGGAGCATTACTGTGATTGGTTAAGAAGCCAAGCATGTTTAGTGACTGCAAAGAAGATGCCAAAACTGCACAGTGGGACATCCGAATATAGAGAGGCGAGTACACAAATACTCGCAATGTAACAAGTAACCCGAATACCGTACCATCGTGCGAATAGCGAATAGTAATGAATACACTTGCTCATCACTAGGTACAGCATGTAATCCATGCCATAGTATGTTATTATTAGGAATATTCTATTAAAAGAAAATTATGAAATGAATGAAAATGAAAGATTTTCCAGCCATATTTATTATTTAACTGGCATTGAAAACTTTTCAAACTAGTAGAAAACATTTTTACTACGATGTAAAATAAAAAAATGTAATAATATAACTTGTTGTGAGGGCTTCCCAGTTATTTTATCAGTTGCAGTATACAACATATTACTTTACCCTAATGCCTTATTCATTTTCAGACCCAGTGTTATTAAACACATCATTTTTACAATGCAAAAAACTTTTGCTGTTCAGGAAGTGGCGCACTTTGCAAACAATTCTAATATATGATGTAAATTCTATCTATAAGAGAAAACTAAAAGTTAGAAAATATTAACATGATGAACGCCATTTTCTAAGTCGATGTACTCAACCAAATGTGCCTGTGAACAACAAAGCAGAGATATAGCTTTCTTTACAATGGTGACTGGTTATTTTATATTATAACTACATTTCCCAGATAAAGGAGATTGTGTATTAAACAATAAGGGGCTCTGGGTTTCACAATCAAAAATCAAGTTTATTTTTTTTTCAAGGCCTGAGTTTGAAAGATACAGGTGGAAGTATACATGATAATGCCAAGCTACAAGATAGAATGCAGTAAGGCTGTATGATCTATTGTCATCTAATTACGAGCACCCAAGGGTGCATGTGTTAAATATCGGAGTGGGAGGCAAGCCACTTGCAGTCTCCTCTTCAGCAGGACCGAAGGATAAGACATGTTCAAAATCCAACATTTTTAATATTTGAATCTTTCTTTCCCGCGACATCCTGGTATGACAGAGTTTAGATACTGTTAGGGCTAGCAGAAAGCACCGAGTATAGGAAGGAAGCAACAAGGTGCGTTCTGCTGCCAAGTACTGGCGGATAAACTCTGAGCAAACACTTTGGTTAAGCTTCACACGTGTGTGTTGCCGCACAGAGTCGCGCTGTACACAAAAACTATTGCCCTAACTAGGGTTGTGCTTGTAAGCAATCCAATGGCTATTTGCCCCAAGTGCCTCTAACGGCCTGCCTGAGTGTACAGTCCCAGCGTTACAGTCTCACATTAAATATATATAAAGAGTGGTAAAGTATCCACTGGCATAAGCCAAATACATTTGATACTAGCGCATGGCTATGCGGCCATGTGAACCTTTGCACAGTATCAGGCTGAGCCAGACGCTGGGACCGACATCTCCGCTGAGCAGTCTTTGCTGAGCAGGCTCCACTGCGGCCGATGTAGAATGGCAGACAGCAGCAGACATGGTTCAAGACTACTGAATGCTACTTTGACACAGCAGGTTTTTTGTTTCAGGCTAAATCCGTCTCTTTAGAGAAAAACCGGAACTGGAAAAAATAAAAACCGGAACCGTTTTTTCCCACATTGACTTGTATTAGCGCCGGATCACGCTGCATGGTCCAGCGTTTCTTCCGTTTTTTTTCCAGATCCGGCTAAAATTCCGATTCTGGCGTCTGGAAAAAATGTCTACGGTAACGTTTTTTTTCTGCGGCGAAATAGCTTTTCGCAACAATGCATGTCTATGGACATCGGATTGTGCCGGATCCGGAAAAAGGCGGATCCGGTGGCCTAATCCGGCTTTTTACACTGAGCATGCTCAAAAACTATTGGCCTGCCCCCAGGACACATATATAAAGCAATGCCACTGAGGCCCTCCCTCATTTCCAGCCATACTGTCAGCCAGAGAGCCCACACCCTGCCACACCCTGCCAAGATTGAAGAACCAGACAAAAGAGACAGAGAGCGGAGCCAGCTATAGTCTGCCACAGAGCCCAGCCAGCCAAGTCTGAGAAAGCGGAGCCTGCCACAGAGCCCAGCCAGCCAAGCCTGAGAGAGCGGAGCCTGCCACAGAGCCCAGCCAGCCAAGCCTGAGAGATCAGAGCCTGCCACAGAGCCCAGCCAGCTCTAACCTGCTACAGAGCCCAGCCAGCCAAGCCTGAGAGAGCAGAGCCTGCCACAGAGCCCAGCCATCCAAGTCTGAGAGAGCGGAGCCTGCCACAGAGCCCAGCCAGCCAAGCCTGAGAGAGCGGAGCCTGCCACAGAGCCAAGCCAGCCAAGCCTGAGAGAGCAGAGCCTGCCACAGAGCCCAGCCAGCCAAGCCTGAGAGATCAGAGCCTGCCACAAAGCCCAGCCAGATATAAATCTGCTACAGAGCTCAGCTTGCTCTAACCTGCTACAGAGCCCAGCCAGCCAAGCCTGAGAGAGCAGAGCCTGCCACAGAGCCCAGCCAGCCAAGTCTGAGAGAGTGGAGCCTGCTACAGAGCCCAGCCAGCCAAGCCTGAGAGAGCAGAGCCTGCCACAGAGCCCAGCCATCCAAGTCTGAGAGAGCGGAGCCTGCCACAGAGCCCAGCCAGCCAAGCCTGAGAGAGCAGAGCCTGCCACAGAGCCAAGCCAGCCAAGCCTGAGAGAGCAGAGCCTGCCACAGAGCCCAGCCAGCCAAGCCTGAGAGATCAGAGCCTGCCACAAAGCCCAGCCAGATATAAATCTGCTACAGAGCTCAGCTTGCTCTAACCTGCTACAGAGCCCAGCCAGCCAAGCCTGAGAGAGCAGAGCCTGCCACAGAGCCCAGCCAGCCAAGTCTGAGAGAGCGGAGCCTGCCACAGAGCCCAGCCAGATATAAACCTGCTACAGAGCTAAGCTAGCTCTAACCTGCTACAGAGCCCAGCCAGCCAAGCCTGAGAGAGCAGAGCCTGCCACAGAGCCCAGCCAGCCAAGCCTGAGAGAGCGGAGCCTGCCACAGAGCCTAGCCAGCCAAGCCTGAGAGAGCAGAGCCTGCCACAGAGCCCAGCCAGCCAAGCCTGAGAGATCAGAGCCTGCCACAGAGCCCAGCCAGCCAAGTCTGAGAGAGTGGAGCCTGCCACAGAGCCCAGCCAGCCAAGCCTGAGAGAGCAGAGGCTGCCACAGAGCCCAGCCAGCCAAGTCTGAGAGAGTGGAGCCTGCCACAGAGCCCAGCCAGCCAAGCCTGAGAGAGCAGAGCCTGCCACAGAGCCCAGCCAGATATAAACCTGCTACAGAGCTCAGCTAGCTCTAACCTGCTACAGAGCCCAGCCAGCCAAGTCTAAGAGAGCAGAGGCTGCCACAGAGCCCAGCCAGCCAAGCCTGAGAGAGCGGAGCCTGCTACAGAGCCCAGCCAGCCAAGCCTGAGAGAGCAGAGCCTGCCACAGAGCCCAGCCAGCCAAGTCTGAGAGAGCGGAGCCTACCACAGAGCCCAGCCAGCCAAGCCTGAGAGAGCGAAGCCTGCCATAGAGCCCAGCCAGCCAAGCCTGAGAGAGCAGAGCCTTTCACAGAGCCCAGCCAGCCAAGCCTGAGAGATCAGAGCCTGCCACAGAGCCCAGCCAGATATAAACCTGCTACAGAGCTCAGCTAGTTCTAACCTACTACAGAGCCCAGCCAGCCAAGCCTGAGAGAGCAGAGCCTGTCACAGAGCCCAGCCAGCCAAGTCTGAGATAGCGGAGCCTGCCACAGAGCCAAGCCAGATATAAACCTGCTACAGAGCTCAGCTAGCTCTAACCTGCTACAGAGCCCAGCCAGCCAAGCCTGAGAGAGCAGAGCCTGCCACAGAGCCCAGCTAGCCAAGCCTGAGAGAGCGGAGCCTGCCACAGAGCCCAGCCAGCCAAGCCTGAGAGATCAGAGCCTGCCACAGAGCCCAGCCAGATATAAACCTGCTACAGAGCTCAGCTAGCTCTAACCTGCTACAGAGCCCAGCCAGCCAAGCCTGAGAGAGCAGAGCCTGCCACAGAGCCCAGCCAGCCAAGCCTGAGAGAGCGGAGCCTGCCACAGAGCCCAGCCAGCCAAGCCTGAGAGAGCGGAGCCTGCCACAGAGCCCAGCCAGCCAAGCCTGAGAGAGCGGAGCCTGCTACAGAGCCCAGCCAGCCAAGTCTGAGAGAGCGGAGCCTGCCACAGAGCCCAGCCAGCCAAGTCTGAGAGAGCGGAGCCTGCCACAGAGCCCAGCCAGCCAAGTCTGAGAGAGCGGAGCCTGCTACAGAGCCCAGCCAGCCAAGTCTGAGAGAGCGGAGCCTGCCACAGAGCCCAGCCAGCCAAGTCTGAGAGAGCGGAGCCTGCCACAGAGCCCAGCCAGCCAAGTCTGAGAGAGCGGAGCCTGCCACAGAGCCCAGCCAGCCAAGTCTGAGAGAGCGGAGCCTGCCACAGAGCCCAGCCAGCCAAGCCTGAGAGAGCGGAGCCTGCTACAGAGCCCAGCCAGCTATAAACCTGCCACAGAGCCCAGCCAGCTCTAACCTGCTACAGAGCCCAGCCAGCCAAGCTGTACCAGAGCAGCCATGTCTTCTTCTGGGAGCCCTCCCTCCCGTCTGCAAAACACTGAGGTAAATATATATGTTTTTTTACATAATTTTGCTATCTCTCCCTCTCTCTCTTTTGTGTGTGTGTATGTGTGTGTGTATTTGTGGATGTATGTGTATAAATGTATTTTGCCATTTTTCTTCTTTGTAGGATGCTGCTGAAGCTGCTGCTACAGTCCAAGAGGTGCTCCCCGAAGAAGAGGGAAGGGGTGGAGAAAGACCTGGAGCGGGATCATAATTGGTATATTTCTTTCATGTATCGCAGAACCACAACCTCACACTGCACACAACATATAACAACACAAGATACTTACAGATAGAACACAACACATACAAACTGATAAATTCAGACATCACACAACACATAAAGAATGATCATTATAGATATCCCCTGGCACACAACACATAAAAAGGCTACATACAAGCACATAATTGTTATGTTTTTTTTTTCTTCTAGAGTTCGGATTCTGGTGCTCAATCCAGAGGTCCTCCCAGTGACTCTCAGTGTCGTCGGCGTGAGAGTCATGGCTACTGTCATCGTGTAAGCATATATGTTTTTTTTTAGGTTTATTCTTTACTAGATGGTGGCCCGATTCTAACGCATTGGGTATTCTAGAATATGTCCACGTAGTATATTGCACAGCCCACGTAGTATATTGCCCAGCCATGTAGTATATTGCCCAGCCACATAGTATATTGCCCAGCCACGTATTATATTGCCCAGTCATGTAGTATATTGCCCAGCCACGTAGTGTATTGCACAGCCACGTAGTATATTGCCCAGACACGTAATATATTGCACAGCCCACATAGTATATTGCCCAGCCATGTAGTATATTGCCCAGCCACGTAGTATATTGCCCAGTCACGTAGTATATTGCTCAGCCACATAGTATATTGCACAGCCCACATAGTATATTGCCCAGCCACGTAGTATATTGCCCAGCCACGTAGTATATTGCCCAGCCACATAGTATATTGCCCAGCCACGTAGTATATTGTCCAGCCACGTAGTATATTGCCCAGCGACGTAGTATATTGCCCAGGCACGTAGTATATTGCCCAGTGACGTAGTATATTACCCAGTGACATAGTATATTGCCCAGTGACGTAGTACATTGCCCAGTCACGTAGTATATTGCCCAGTGACGTAGTATACAGCACAGAGCCACGTAGTATATTGCACAGCGACGTAGTATACAGCACAGAGCCACATAGTATATAGCACAGAGCCACGTAGTATATTGCCCAGCCATGTAGTATATTGGCCAGTCACGTAGTATATTGCCCAGCTACGTAGTATATTGTCCAGCCAAGTATGTCACAGGTTAAGAAATAAAAAAATTGTATGTCACAGGTTAAAAAATAAAAAATAATCACCTTCTGAGGGCCCCTTGTAGTTCAGTCACATGACCGTGACATCATGGCAGGTCATTCTCGAACAGGCGCGCAGGACATGTGATGACATCTCGATCACATGACCGCGACGTCATCACAGGCCCTGCACGAGAAGGACCTGCCATGACGTCACGGTCATGTGATCGTGACATCATCACAGGCCCTGCGCGCTTGCGCGAGAAGGATCTGCCATGACGTCGCGGTCACATGACCGTGACGTCATGGCAGGTCCTTCTCACGCAGGCACGCAGGGCCTGTGATGACGTCACGGTCACATGACCTTGACATCATGGCAGGTCCTTCTCCCGTACCATTCTTGGCACTGGAACCTGCCGGAGGTCACCGGAGTGTCGCGAAAGGTGAGTATATAATGATTTATTTATTTTTTTTATTATTTTTAACATTAGATGTTTTTACTATTGATGCTGCATAGGCAGCATCAATAGTAAAAACTTGGTCACACAGGGTTAATAGCGGCGGTAATGGAGTGAGTTACCCGCGGTATAACGCGGTCCGTTACCGCTGGCATTAACCCTGTGTGAGCGGTGACTTCGGGGAGTATGGAGCGGGTGCCGACTGCAGGGGAGTAGGGAGGGACTAATCGGACTGTGGCCATCGCTGATTGGTCACGGCAGCCATGACAGGCAGCTGGCGAGACCAATCAGTGACTTGGATTCCATGACAGACAGAGGCCGCGACCAATGAATAACTGTGACAGACAGACAGAAGGACAGAAAGATGGAAGTGACCCTTAGACAATTATATAGTAGATGTTGTTAAAAATTTTGTTTTAAGTTTTTTTCCCTTTTTTATAACAAGCTTCACAGCGTGCTCCTGATTCTGACGGTGAGTAGGTCAGACTTGATATTGACCTCCTCATCGATCTTATCCGAGACAGGGAGACGCTGTGCAACATGGGTGACCGCCGCCATGCTGATATCATCGTGACCCGGCGACTCTGGGAGCAAGTCTGCCAAGAGCTTATAGCGAAGTGGGAGGACCTCGATGTTCGGGCCCAGAATCAAGAACATAAGTATACACAGTTCAGTTTTGTTGATGCATTCTAAGTATTGTTTGTAACCAATTTGTGTTTTTCCTTTTTTAACAGGTGAGAGGATTGTGAAAAGGTGGCGGTCGATCAGGGATCGCTTTAAGAAGGAATTCAACAAAGAGATGTGGGCCCCAAGTGGATCTTGAGGACGCAGGAGCAAATACAAGTATGCCCAAGGCCTGTCGTTCCTCAGGTCAACGATGGTGACACAAAGGTAAATATTACCCACCACATGTAATAACCAATGTTTAACATGTCTAAACCTCTTTCGCTCTTTCAACCAGGGCCATGCAATTACAGTATATTAATTGTTTGTTTTTCTCTTTTGTTCCACAGCACCATCGGGAGCATTCGGAAGCCTGCAGCACAGTTGAATCCTTCTGGGGCGATCCCTCAGGAGGCCGCCACCGAGGGACACTTTGACAGTGCCAGCCCCTCTGCACCTTCCCACTCTGCACCTTCCCCCGACTCTGCACCTTCACACACATCGGATCCCTCTGTCCAATCCGCGAGCCCTGGAGCATCCTGGCCGGTTCCATTGCATGTATCTGCTGGTGAGGATATAGCATTTCCTGTACCCCACCCCTCTGCTGCTGCCACCTCTAGTACACCTGTAGCATCGGGGCGCCATCGGCAGAGCGGTCAGGTACAGAGTTATGCGCCTGAGTTCTTACACCTGAACGCATCCTTCCAGAACTGTCTGAAAGTTTTGTCCAAGCAAATGGCTGTAGGTTTTAATTTAATAAATAAAATTATACTCGAGATGCATACACTTCTGTTAACGATGCGTTCAGAGGCAAGACAGTCACTGAACAACACTTTTTTCCAGTCGGTACTTGAGCAAATGGAGACGCTATCTACTTCTCAGCAGATGCAAGTAATGGAATCCTGCCAGTCTACTCTAGCGCTCATTGCCTCAAGAGCAGAGACTCTAGCCACCCATGCTGCAACTGCCCCCCCTTCCTCCACTGTCCCTCACTACAGCCACTTCCATCCTCCTGACCCGTACCACCAACCTGCCCATGCCCAATCCCACCAACCTCACCATCACCCACATCGTTCCCATGCCCCGTCCCACCAGCCAAAACACTTCCAGCATTCCCGTGCCCCTTCCCACCAGCCACACTACCAGCGTCCTGCCCATGCCCCTTCCCACCAATATGATGATCCCGACCCATACCACTTCCCATCTAATTCATCTCTGCCTCCTCTCCCTGCCCACTACCACCAGCCTCTTTCACCTCCTTCCCAACCCTCTTCTCCACCCATCACTGCTTCTGCCTCCCAATCCTCCCATCCTCCCAAAACATTACCTACACCCCTCCATCCTACCAAATTCCTAACCCCAATCCCACTTTCTTGTCCACCCGCTCAATTGCCCTCTCCAGTCCTTCACCACTACCTATTGATCCTTCCCCACCACCAACACATTCCTCTCTCCACACTCCCACTGTCAAAGTGTCGCTATCCGACAGCCCCTCCAGCACTATTTCCACCCCGACTTATTCAAATCTATAGAATTTTGTGTTCAGCAAAATCAAGTTTATTTTTATGTTGCAAAATAATTTTTTTTTGTTTAAAAAAAAAAAAATTGTAATAAAACTGTGTTGTTTACAGCTATTTTGTATTTTCTTTATAAGGTATAGATATCACTTTGGTTAAACAAGGTTTAATGGTCAGAGGTAAAATACTTTGGGTACAACCCAAACAGGTACACAACTTGGGTAAAAGGTAAAATCAACCAGGTACACAATTTGGGTAAAAGGTAAAACCAAACAGGTACAAAACTTGGGTAAAAGGTAAAATACTTGTTACAAGGAAAAAGACAAATTGTTCAAACTCTCTCATCCTGCCAGTCTATTCTTCCTTTGGGTGAAATAAAATATTCTGCAAATTGATCCCGAATTCGGGAAACAGTCGCAGAACTTCTATACGTTTGGTTGCTATAATCAGCCAAGTTGGTTTCTTCAGAGTGGTCCTCAATGGAAATCTATTCCTTGGATAGCACATAATTGTGCAGGACAACACACGCTTTCACTACCTCATGCACAGTGTCTGTCTTCAAGTTAATAGATGTCAGTAGAACTCTTCATTTGGCGGCTAATATCCCAAATGCACACTCCACCATTATCCGTGAACGTGTGAGTCGGTAGTTGAAATTTCTTTTAGTATTGTTTAAACCACAGCTGGAGTAGGGTTTCAAAAGATTTTCTGAAAGCTGAAAGGCTTCATCCCCAACACAAACAAAAGGCATTGGTGGCTCAGAAGTTTGAGGCAGTGGTCTTGGGGGGATTGAAAGGTTTTTCCATACAAATGCCGCCCCATTGAAGACAGCTGGAAAACTTGCGAATCATTAGAGCGGCCATACGCCCCAATATCCACCGCTACAAATTTGTAATCCGCATTGGCGATGGTCATCAGCACAATGGAAAAGTACTTTTTATTGTTGAAATACTTGGATCCAGAACCAGCCGGTTTCACGATAGGGATAGGTTTCCCATCCACCGCGCCCAAGCAATTGGGAAACTGGCACACTTCCTGGAATCTGTCAGCTACTTCCAACCAAGTCTGCATTGTGGGATGTGGAATAAAATCATCGTGCAGAGAGTCCCACACTGCATGGCAAGTGTGCTTCACTATTCCAGATATGGTTGAAATTCCCAGTCTTAACTGGAAATGTAGTGAAGACAGGGATTCTCCAGTAGCTAGGAATCTGTGAACAAAAGCAAGGCAGAAATTACTACAAATTCAAAATATCAATCAATGAAAGTGCGATACAAGAGTACATAAAAAAAGAATACTTACCGAAGAGTGACCATCAGACGCTCAGCCGGTGTAATGGAGAATCTGCAATATGTATCACTCCTTTTTATTAGATGTTCAATCCGCTCCACCAATACATCAAAGTTCTCCGCTTTCATCCGCATATAGCTGAAAAACTTCTCTGGGTCTCTTCGTAGCTCCATGTATAAAGTAGAAAAGACTCCCCGCGTCATTCTCTGTGCCGTGATGGGGTGGATCCACAAACAGCGTCAGCGCAGACGCATGATGCGCTGTCTCTCTCGCTCCTTCTCCAGAACAATTGTTTTCAATCGATTCACCTCCACGATGAAATCCACGTTGTTCTGCAGAATCTTTGCAATAATGACGTCCATCTTGCTGTGTATCTTGCTCCTCTCAAACCTGTCACTGATGGGCTGTAGGAACATTGTATATATAGTTTTCAGGGGGCCAATCACATTTTTAGACTGTCAGAAGGTGTTTTTAAAAACCGGATCCGTCAAAAAATGGATGGAAAAATGGACGAAACGGATGTAAACCGGAAGGAACGGATCCGGTTTACCGCCGGATCCGGGCATTGGATCAGGCAGAAAACTGGATCCTTTCCTTCCTGTTTACAAATATTATGCCGGATCCGGCTCTGCGGCGCAATGCCGGAATCGGCATGGCGCCAAAAGACGGATGTGTGAAAGTAGCCTAACAGATACTTCCATTCACATTGGAGAGTGTACCTCATTTGTGTTCTTCCTGACACACTGGTTACTTAAAAGTTTTTGTCAGCATGGAATTATAACCTTGACAAAATAATACTTGCCATATCTTTATATTAACCCCTTAAGGACCAGGCAATTATTTTCCATATTTGTTTTTTTACTCACTCTCATCCGAGCGCCATAACTTTTTTTTTATTTTTCTTTCAACGTAGCCCTATGAGGGCATATTATTTTTTGCCAAGTTTTACTTTTGAATGACACCATTCATTTTATCATTTATTATGTTGAAAATCAGGAAAAGAATTGGAATGAAGCTATGAAAAAATGCAACTCCAGCAATGTTTTTTTGTTTTTTTTCATTTAAGTGGTGAAAATATTGTTTTTGTTTCTGTCGCTGTTTCAAAAGACCCACAACATTTCTATTTTCTGTCAATAGAACTGTGTCAAGTCTTTTTTTTTTGCATAATGAGCTAAGTATTTCAAGTAAGTCACTTTGAGGATCATACAACATATTAATTGCTTTTTATACCTTTTAAGGTTGGGATCACACATGCGAGAAACACGTCCGTTTCTCGCATGTGAAATTCAAGCTCTGGCGCCGTCACTGTGGAGCGGAGCGTGCGGCCGCATAGCAACACATAGAGCCGCACGCTCCGCTCTGGAGTGCCGACGCCAGAGCTTGGATTTCACATGCGAGACACGGACGTGTTTCTCGCATGTGTGATTCTGGCCTAAGGGAGATAAAGTGACCAAAAACTGAAATCTTGGCAATTCCATTTTTTTTATTTTTATGGACTCTACTGCTTGTGTAAATTAATGTTATGAACATGGTGATAACAAACATATTTCTTTGTTTAGTTTTTTTATTTCTTTATTTTAACAGTGAAAAAAGAGGAATCTTTTGTTTTTAGATTTTAAAAACATTTTTTTTAAATGTATCTATAATTTAGTTCTTTAAGGGGACTTGAATCTATGTTTGTTCAATCACTTATTCCTTACGCTACAATATGTGTGGTTGAACTTGACAGGATTACCAAGTTAGCAGCCGTGAGGGCCTTGAGCAGCCTCCCGAATGCTGGGGCTTCACAAGATCGTTTTGCGGGGGGCCACTGTAACCCCATGTGTATGAGCACTGGCTGGCAGCTATCATTATGTATATATCCATCATGGGGTTAAACCATTTTTATTTTGCACTTTGACATTCTCATACTTTTAAAGTTCTTAACTAGACAAACTTTCTATTAAAAAGTATATTTATTTACATATTTGCCTTTACTAGGAAATTTGTACAATGAAAAGATTTCTGCATTTAACTTAGGTACACTTTTGCCTTGTAGAGTTAGAAAAATTCAATAGCCATTTATAAGCTCAGCTTCTTCGGTTGTTGTAAAGCATATTATTTTGGTATATTGCGCAGTATACTCTACCAACTATTGTCAAACACAAAAACATTTATCTCTTCTTTAAGATCATCTTGACGATGATGTATGTATGATTTATGTTTAATGGGAACATGTACTGCTCTATTAAACTCTGTTTACCTTCAGATATAGATTAAATCTGCAAGTAATACTGTATAAATTCTGTGTAGACGGCTTACTGGAACAGCAGTCACAAGGGAAACATTATTTTACAGTAGGTCCTCTCTGTAACCGCTCGCTTCCAGTCATTGGGATAGTGTTACAAGCAGTTAGAGTCTGTTCCGGGATTTCGTAGTCAACACTCCCAGGCACAGTGATTGAGAGCCTGTTTTGCACTCATGCAGTAGATGCATATTGTGATGCTGGCCGTCAACCAAAGTGGGAGGGAGAGATTTTTAGCTTACTCACAGTATAGTGACTGGCAACTGTAACCACTCCCTACACCGCGCCAATCACTGGAAGGGATGCGACACAGGGAGTCTATAAGTTAACTTTCTCCTTATAAATGCTGCTCCAATAAGAAAGTCTGACATGCGTTTAACTTTATTTCACAGCTCCATCAACAACATAATTAAAGCATTATGGGTCTTGAAAAATGGCAACACAATCAATTTTTTTTCTATATGAATGTCAGAAGATTTTTCGCCAAACAATGTAATGTTGGTATTGACATAATCGTAGTGACCTGAAGAATTATATTTCTAGGTCACTTTTAATGTGCATCGAATAATATAAAAACAAAAACAAATGAGGAAAAACGAAAGCTCAAAATGAAAAATCGCTCTATATGCACGACCAGCTCTATCCTCACCTATTGTATCCTCACTCATCCCTTGTAGATTGTGAGCCCTCGCGGGCAGGGTCCTCTCTCCTCCTGTACCAGTTGTGACCTGTGTTGTTTAAGATTATTGTACTTTTTTTTATTATGTATGCTCCTCTTCACTTGTAAAGCGCCATGGAATAAATGGCGCTATAATAGTAAATAATAATAATATCTTTAAGGGGTTTAAGTAGGATTTGTCAACAGGACAAAAATGGCCTCTTGTAAGTCTTACTTCATTTCCTCTTCTCTTCTTAGTATTCCATTTTTTTAATCTGTCAAATCTTTCCAAAGCTATAGACATTTATATTTAGTGGTAGATTTTATGTTTTTTACCTTAGGGGGAAGGGTGGATTAGGATTCTCTGGAGATATGACTTTAGGCTGCTCTGCATTAATACCCTGTGAGCAACATCCCCTTGGTAAAAATCATAAAACGTAGCACTAAGCCAAATGGTCCATATATCTGGAACCGTATTTTGGATTTTTAAGAAAAATAACTAAAAGAAAACCCTGAATAATCAGGCAAAAGTAAAATAAGAGCAAAAACTGGCCATTTTTGACCTGGTGACAGGTCCTCTATATGATGCCATGAAGTGGTTCAGTAAATAAGCTTACATCATTTTGGAATTATAAAGTTGTAGA
Source organism: Ranitomeya imitator (assembly GCF_032444005.1). Lineage (NCBI taxonomy): Eukaryota > Metazoa > Chordata > Amphibia > Anura > Dendrobatidae > Ranitomeya > Ranitomeya imitator. The sequence goes on from NC_091284.1 coordinate 383,279,847, forward strand.
AATTTTTTTTAATTCTGTTAAAAGTTGTGTTAGTCATGATAGATACAATTAAAAGGGTTGTACACTTCTAGGGCAACCCCTTCTTAAACTAAATGTTTGGCCCGATAGAATAACAAAGCCTATACTCATCTCCCGTGCCACTGACGTTCCCTCCCTTTCCCAGGGGCTGTGATGCAGTGTTGTGACACATGACGCCAACATCCAATGAGTGCTGGCGTCACTGTCTTTGCCTTTGTATGAACTGAATATTAAGAGGTAACCAGGGCTGCAACTCATCCCGGACTTCCTCTTCATGATCAGTATGTCCGAATATGGAGACAATGAGTACCAAGCATCAAATGTCATTCCACCGCATCACAGCCCCAGGACCACGAGTGATGACACTGCTAGAATGGCATGGGAAGTGAGCACAGTAATTATTATTTTATCGGGGTCGAACATTTAGTATTAGTTTAAGAAAGGGTTGTCCTAGTAGTGGACAACTCCTTTTAATGGTTGCAGGCATCCCTAATTACACAAAAATGGATTTTTTTTTATGTATTATAATTGTAAGGTATAACAATTCTTGACAGTGTTTACCTGTCATCATTGCCACATGAAGCCTTTCTAGATTAAGAGGAACGTTCTGAGCTGATAGCATATGTAATAACAACAGATGATGCAAGCTATGCCTGAGGATTACATGTCTTTCTTTAACCAGTATATTTAACCAGGTCAGGAACAGGCCATTTTCTCCCATTCTTAACCAGGAACATTAATGGTTTTTTTTTGTACATGTGGTTTTAAAAGCTGTAAGAATTTTTCTTGTTGGGTTTAGTTTTTATATTATTTTCATACTCTTTTATTATTATTAAAATAAAGGAAATACGTGTCCTTTAGCATTTTTTTTTTTTTTTATGGCCACAGTGGACTACTAGAATAAATGGAAAAATTTGGCTCATTTTTGTATTAATTATCGCTATGTATTGGACATTTTTTTTTTATTTATGGTGGCAGGGCTGTCAACAGTAATAGTGATTTGGATTTGCCAAAGCTTTTTATTTATTTACTTATTTTTCCATGCATTTTAATTGTTTATTCATTCATTCATTCATTCATCAATTTGCTTGTTTATTTAAAACTTATTTCATGCATTGTGACCCATTTTCATAAAGGGCATTTTAACATTTCAATGCTTTTATTTTATTTTATTAAATCTGATTTAATGTGTAACTGGGGATGGTATATTAGCCCCAGTTACAGGAGAAACTCATCAACATGTCTCCTAGGACCAGCCAGCAGCTCCTGCTCTTTCCCTACACCCAGTGATCCCATGATCACTGGGTAGGGAGGAGAAGCTCTAACAGCACATTCTGTACTGTATGCATTGTTTTTGTTTTTATGCAATGATTGAGAAGGCAGCGATGTGTCTGACAGCGGGAACTGCATGATTTTGTGCAGCTGCTACACTGCACTATGCAGTGACATTTTAGAATGTCATTGCAGAGTATAATGCAGACCACCCTGTTGTGATAGGCAATTCAGTATCACAATGGACAATAACCCAAAATAATAGAATGAGCTCTGAGACGTGGGAACTCTGCAGACCGCAATCCCTAATCCTCTCCAAACAACACTAGAGGCAGCCGTGGATTGCGCCTAACTCTGCCTATGCAACTCGGCACAGCCTGAGAAACTAACTAGCCTGAAGATAGAAAATAAGCCTACCTTGCCTCAGAGAAATACCCCAAAGGAAAAGGCAGCCCCCCACATATAATGACTGTGAGTTAAGATGAAAAGACAAACGTAGGGATGAAATAGATTCAGCAAAGTGAGGCCCGACTTTCTTAACAGAGCGAGGATAGGAAAGATAACTTTGCGGTCTACACAAAACCCTAAATAAAACCACGCAAAGGGGGCAAAAAGACCCTCCGTACCGAACTAACGGCACGGAGGTACACCCTTTGCGTCCCAGAGCTTCCAGCAAAACAATTAGACAAGCTGGACAGAAAAAATAGCAAACAAATAGCAAAGAAGAACTTAGCTATGCAGAGCAGCAGGCCACAGGAATGATCCAGGGAAAAACAAGTCCAACACTGGAACATTGACAGGAAGCATGGATCAAAGCATTAGGTGGAGTTAAGTAGAGAAGCACCTAACGACCTCACCAGATCACCTGAGGGAGGAAACTCAAAAGCCGCAGTACCACTTTCCTCCACAAACGGAAGCTCCCAGAGAGAATCAGCCGAAGTACCACTTGTGACCACAGGAGGGAGCTCTGCCACAGAATTCACAACAGTGCCCCCCCCTTGAGGAGGGGTCACCGAACCCTCACCAGAGCCCCCAGGCCGACCAGGATGAGCCACATGAAAGGCACGAACAAGATCGGGAGCATGGACATCAGAGGCAAAAACCCAGGAATTATCTTCCTGAGCATAACCCTTCCATTTAACCAGATACTGGAGTTTCCGTCTAGAAACACGAGAATCCAAAATCTTCTCCACAATATACTCCAATTCCCCCTCCACCAAAACCGGGGCAGGAGGGTCAACAGATGGAACCATAGGTGCCACGTATCTCCGCAACAATGACCTATGGAATACGTTATGTATGGAAAAAGAATCTGGGAGGGTCAGACGAAAAGACACAGGATTAAGAACCTCAGAAATCCTATACGGACCAATGAAACGAGGTTTAAACTTAGGAGAGGAAACCTTCATAGGAATATGACGAGAAGATAACCAAACCAGATCCCCAACACGAAGTCGGGGACCCACACGGCGTCTGCGATTAGCGAAACGTTGAGCCTTCTCCTGGGACAAGGTCAAATTGTCCACTACATGAGTCCAAATCTGCTGCAACCTGTCCACCACAGTATCCACACCAGGACAATCCGAAGAATCAACATGTCCTGAAGAGAAATGAGGATGGAACCCAGAATTGCAGAAAAATGGCGAAACCAAGGTAGCCGAGCTGGCCCGATTATTAAGGGCGAACTCAGCCAAAGGCAAAAAGGACACCCAGTCATCCTGATCGGCAGAAACAAAGCATCTCAGATAGGTTTCCAAGGTCTGATTGGTTCGTTCGATCTGGCCATTAGTCTGAGGATGGAAAGCCGAGGAAAAAGACAAGTCAATGCCCATCCTACCACAAAAGGCTCGCCAAAACCTCGAAACAAACTGGGAACCTCTGTCAGAAACGATATTCTCTGGAATGCCATGCAAACGAACCACATGCTGGAAGAACAATGGCACCAAATCAGAGGAGGAAGGCAATTTAGACAAGGGTACCAGATGGACCATCTTAGAAAAGCGATCACAGACCACCCAAACGACTGACATCTTTTGAGAAACGGGAAGATCTGAAATAAAATCCATAGAGATATGTGTCCAAGGCCTCTTCGGGACCGGCAAGGGCAAAAGCAACCCACTGGCACGAGAACAGCAGGGCTTAGCCCGAGCACAAATCCCACAGGATCTAGCCACTAACTCTCTGGTACCAAAGATTCCAGGATGACCAGCCAACACCGAACAATGAACCTCAGAGATAACTTTATTCGTCCACCTATCAGGGACAAACAGTTTCTCCGCTGGACAACGATCAGGTTTATTAGCCTGAAATTTTTGCAGCACCCGCCGCAAATCAGGGGAGATGGCAGACACAATTACTCCTTCCTTGAGGATACCCGCCGGCTCAGATAAACCTGGAGAGTCGGGCACAAAACTCCTAGACAGCGCATCTGCCTTCACATTTTTAGAGCCTGGAAAGTACGAAATCACAAAGTCAAAACGGGCAAAAAACAGCGACCAACGAGCCTGTCCAGGATTCAAACGCTTAGCAGACTCGAGATAAGTCAAGTTCTTATGATCAGTCAATACCACCACGCGATGCTTAGCTCCTTCAAGCCAATGACGCCACTCCTCGAATGCCCACTTCATGGCCAGCAACTCTCGGTTGCCCACATCATAATTTCGCTCAGCAGGCGAAAACTTCCTGGAAAAAAAAGCGCATGGTTTCATCACTGAGCAATCAGAACCTCTCTGCGACAAAACAGCCCCTGCTCCAATCTCAGAAGCATCAACCTCGACCTGGAACGGAAGAGAAACATCTAGTTGACACAACACAGGGGCAGAAGAAAAACAACGCTTCAACTCTTGAAAAGCTTCCACAGCAGCAGAAGACCAATTGACCAAATCAGCACCCTTCTTGGTCAAATCGGTCAATGGTTTGGCAATACTAGAAAAATTGCAGATGAAGCGACGATAAAAATTAGCAAAGCCCAGGAACTTTTGCAGACTTTTCAGAGATGTCGGCTGAGTCCAATCATGTATGGCTTGGACCTTAACAGGATCCATCTCGATAGTAGAAGGGGAAAAGATGAACCCCAAAAATGAAACCTTCTGCACACCAAAGAGACACTTTGATCCCTTCACAAACAAAGAATTAGCACGCAGGACCTGAAAAACCGTTCTGACCTGCTTCACATGAGACTCCCAATCATCCGAGAAGATCAAAATGTCATCCAAGTACACAATCAGGAATTTATCCAGGTACTCTCGGAAGATGTCATGCATAAAGGACTGAAACACTGATGGAGCATTGGCAAGTCCGAATGGCATCACTAGATACTCAAAATGACCCTCGGGCGTATTAAATGCAGTTTTCCATTCATCGCCTCGCCTGATTCGCACCAGATTATACGCACCACGAAGATCTATCTTGGTGAACCAACTAGCCCCCTTAATCCGAGCAAACAAATCAGATAACAATGGCAAGGGGTACTGAAATTTAACAGTGATCTTATTAAGAAGGCGGTAATCTATACAAGGTCTCAGCGAACCATCCTTCTTGGCTACAAAAAAGAACCCTGCTCCTAATGGCGACGATGACGGGCGAGTATGCCCCTTCTCCAGGGATTCCTTCACATAACTGCGCATAGCGGTGTGCTCAGGCACGGATAAATTAAACAGTCGACCTTTTGGGAATTTACTACCAGGAATCAAATTGATAGCACAATCAGGTAGGGCATCGGACTTGGGCTCATCAAATACATCCCGGTAATCAGACAAGAACTCTGGAACCTCAGAAGGGGTGGATGACGAAATTGACAGAAATGGAATATCACCATGTACCCCGTGACAACCCCAGCTGGACACCGACATGGATTTCCAATCCAATACTGGATTATGGGCTTGTAGCCATGGCAACCCCAACACGACCACATCATGCAGATTATGCAACACCAGAAAGTGAATAACCTCCTGATGTGCAGGAGCCATGCACATGGTCAGCTGGGTCCAGTATTGAGGCTTATTCTTGGCCAAAGGCGTAGCATCAATTCCTCTCAATGGAATAGGACACTGCAAGGGCTCCAAGAAAAACCCACAACGCTTAGCATATTCCAAGTCCATCAAATTCAGGGCAGCGCCTGAATCCACAAACGCCATGACAGAATACGATGACAAAGAGCAGATCAAGGTAACGGACAGAAGAAATTTTGACTGTACTGTACCAATGGTGGCAGACCTAGCGAACCGCTTAGTGCGCTTAGGACAATCAGAGATAGCATGAGTGGAATCACCACAGTAGAAACACAGCCCATTCAGACGTCTGTGTTCTTGCCGTTCAACTCTGGTCATAGTCCTATCGCACTGCATAGGCTCAGGTTTAATCTCAGATAATACCGCCAAATGGTGCACAGATTTACGCTCACGCAAGCGTCGACCGATCTGAATGGCCAAAGACATAGACTCATTCAAACCAGCAGGCATAGGAAATCCCACCATGACATCCTTAAGGGCTTCAGAGAGACCCTTTCTGAATATAGCTGCCAGCGCAGATTCATTCCATTGAGTGAGCACGGACCACTTTCTAAATTTCTGGCAATATACCTCTATCTCATCCTGAGCCTGACAAAGAGCCAGCAAATTTTTTTCTGCCTGATCCACTGAATTAGGCTCATCGTACAGCAATCCAAGCGCCAGGAAAAACGCATCGATATTACTTAATGCAGGATCTCCTGACGCAAGAGAAAATGCCCAGTCCTGAGGGTCGCCACGCAAAAAAGAAATGACGATCCTAACCTGTTGAACTGGGTCACCAGAGGAGCGAGGTTTCAAAGCCAGAAATAGTTTACAATTATTTTTGAAACTCAGAAATTTAGTTCTATCTCCAAAAAACAAATCTGGAATAGGAATTCTCGGTTCTAACAAAGAATTCTGAACCACAAAATCTTGAATATTTTGAACTCTTGCCGTGAGCTGATCCACACATGAAGACAGACCTTTAATGTCCATTGCTACACCTGTGTCCTGAACCACCCAAATGTCTAGGGGAAAAAAAAGGCAAAACACAGTGCAAAGAAAAAAAAATGGTCTCAGAACTTCATTTTTCCCTCTATTGAGAATCATTAGCACTTTTGGCTTCCTGTACTGTTGTGATAGGCAATTCAGTATCACAATGGACATAGCGGTCAGAGCACATACAGTGATCTGACAATAACCCAAAATAATAGAACGAGCTCTGAGACGTTGGAACTCTGCAGACCGCAATCCCTAATTCTCTCCAAACAACACTAGAGGCAGCCGTGGATTGCGCCTAACTCTGCCTATGCAACTCGTCACAGCCTGAGAAACTAACTAGCCTGAAGATAGAAAATAAGCCTACCTTGCCTCAGAGAAATACCCCAAAGGAAAAGGCAGCCCCCACATATAATGACTGTGAGTTAAGATGAAAAGACAAACGTAGGGATGAAATAGATTCAGCAAAGTGAGGCCCGACTTTCTTAACAGAGCGAGGATAGGAAAGATTACTTTGCGGTCTACACAAAACCCTAAATAAAACCACGCAAAGGGGGCAAAAAGACCCTCCGTACCAAACTAACGGCACGGAGGTACACCCTTTGCGTCCCAGAGCTTCCAGCAAAACAATTAGACAAGCTGGACAGAAAAAATAGCAAAAGAGCAGCAGGCCACAGGAATGATCCAGGGAAAAAGAAGTCCAACACTGGAACATTGACAGGAAGCATGGATCAAAGCATTAGGTGGAGTTAAGTAGAGAAGCACCTAACGACCTCACCAGATCACCTGAGGGAGGAAACTCAGAAACCGCAGTACCACTTTCCTCCACAAACGGAAGCTCCCAGAGAGAATCAGCCGAAGTACCACTTGTGACCACAGGAGGGAGCTCTGCCACAGAATTCACAACACCACCCAAACTTTTAAAGTCTATGGGTTGCCCAAAAGTTGATAAATTAGCAATTTGTTACATTTCAAACTCAAGCAATTGTATTTAAAAATACATCCTTGACTTCATGATGAACTTTAAGATCTTTAACAAAATAATGTTCTTGCTTCTTCTTTATAACGTAAAAGTCTGACATTTGCATCAAGCATACTATAATAACCGCATAGTACATTTGATTCAGCTGGACATACTTTTCTTTTTTGAGCCACTTGAAAGGATTGCTTAGATATAGTTACGCCAGCATTTTGTGCTAAAATAGAAACATTTTAAACAATGTGCCATAAAGAGGTCCAACAAAATGGTGGAACTTTTGGTCACAAATAGATTAAAATAATAAGTGCACATCACCTTGAAATTGTAAAATTGTAGAAAAAATAATTGTGCTAAAAGTGGTATTAGTCACAAAAAGGGTAATTTCGCACAAGTGTATAAAAAAATTGTTCAGTGTTTCATCCAGAAAAGTGTAAGCATTGTCTCACTTGTCACCCATGTGCAATTCATTTTTTTCAGCAGCTAATAATCATTTACAATTTCCTATGTTACAGAACTGCAATGTATCCATAAACATTGGATGCTATACTGTGGTTGTGTAAGGCATCTGATTTTTTTCACCTACTGATAGACTTGAATCAGTGAGTCTCGTCTGATTTACAGAAGAAACCAGTGCATGCTGCAATTTTTTTCACACGCGATTTGGTCAGTGATAAAAATTGCTCATCTGCACTGCCTCATTAAAAAACATTGTTCAGATTGTTGTCTGTTTCTTCACAGGCAACATTCGTACTGAAAGTCAATGAGCCCTCATACTGGCGTAGTAAAGGATCATAATAGTTTTGTACATTATAATTATCATGTATGACTTGTTAGTACAGATGAGCAAACCCGTGGTTGTTCAGGTCTGGTGGGTTCGTCCAATCATTTAAAAAAAAGTTCGCTTTGAGTAACAGAACAGTACACAAGCTCAAACCTGAAGCCTGAACATTCAGTTGAATGGTGGGCCCAAACATGCGTTGTTTGCCACACTTTCATCTGCGTGACAGCGCTACAAACATGGGCTCTTATTGGGGGTAAGATCATTACCACCGGTCAGATGACAGCATGTGAACCAGCAGCTGTGACCGGCAGTAAAAAGGTGACTGCTGGTCACAGACGTCAGCAGATTAGGGTACTACCCTCATCAACATATGCCTGCTGTCACTGATAGCAGCGAGACTGGGCAAGGCTAATAAGAATACTCATCACGCGGCACCTGTGCTATAAATAAATACATTTAAAAGAAAAAAGGTGAGGGGTCTGTTCTGTTTTTGACAACCAGTGCAGAAAAAAATGACAGCTGGTGGCTGCAACCCCCAGCTGTCAGCTTCATGACTGTTTCTAAAGAATAGAGGGGTCACACATTTTTTTTCAATAAATAATTTCAAAAAACGGTGTGGAGTCTCCCCCATTTTTGACAACTAACCAAGCTATAGCGGACATCATGGGGTTGGTATTCTCAGATTGGTAAGGGGTCATAGATATTGCCCCTACCCAGCCTAAAAATAGGAGTCCACAGCTGCCTCCTGAAAAGGCCCATCTATTAGATGTGCCAAATGTAGCACTTTGCACCACAGCTGACATCAACTCCAAACCGATTACCCCACTTGCCACTGCACCAGGGCAAGTTGGAAGAGCCGAGCAAAGAGCCCAAATTGGCTCAGCTAATAGATGCGCCTTTTCTGGGCAGCTACAGGTTGCTCTTTTTAGGCTGGGGAGGGCCTCTGGGAAGAGCTGAGACATGTCATAAAATTGGCACATTTAATGTGATGTGCCAGTAGTGGGGCAGATGATGGCAGGTATTTTTAGGCTGGGAAGGAGCAAATAATAAACCTGATTATATCAGCCTTCAGCTGTCTGCTTTGCCTTAGCTGGTTTTTAAAAATAGGTGGGACCCCACACCACTTTATTTATTCATGTATTAGTAGCAATCTGCCAGATATCTGCCAGATTTTTCTCTGTCTATTGGTATCTACTGTATGTACTCTATCTATAATCTTGTCTATCTATCTATCTATCTATCTATCTATCTATCTATCTATCTATCTATCTATCTATCTATCTATCTTTTTAAGCTTTTTTTCAACCAGCTTTAAACAGCATTCATTGTTGTACAAAAGCACAGTAAAAACGCAATACAAAACGCAGTCAAATCGCAACATGTGCATACAGCTTTGACAAATCACAGCTGTCATCAAACCAAAATCCCATTGTCTTGACTGCCACTGAGATGGGGCGCCAGAATTGGCGCATCTAATGTGATCTGCTAGTTCAGGAGCTGCTGCGGGCTAGTATTTTTAGGCTAGGAAGGGGCCAATAACCATGGACCTTACCAGCCTGATAAGATCAACCCATAGCTGTCTGCTTTGCATAGTTTATTTTTAAAATTAAGAGGGACCCCAAGTGATCTTTTAAAATTATTTACTTATTTCTAAAAACTACAGGGAAATATGGTGGGAGATTGCGTAGTTTTTTCTTTTTTTTTTCTTTTGCATTATATACAAGTTAATTAAACAGGAAAGAATGTTTCCTAGCATACTTTCTTGTAAAATCCATTTTATCGTTCATTTTATTTCATTATTTTGTTTTATTGTCAGTCCGTAAAAGTGGTGTCATACTCCCATTTCCTAATGTTTCCATTTCATTTCAGCGATTGCAGTTCTTTGGATGTTCTTTGGATGTTGTGGTGTTTTTTGTGAACACTTGAATGAATCACAAAAGACAGGTTCTTGGGGTAATTTTGATCGGCTGACCAATCCTTGGAAGATTCCCCACTGTTCCATGTTTTCACCATTTATGGATAATTGTTCTCACTGTGGTTCGCTAAAGTCCCAAAGCTTGAGAAATGACTTTATATTATTTTCCAGACTCATAGATATCAATTAGTTTGTTTATCTATTGTTCAAAAATGTATATGGATTGCGGGATGATATTTAGCTTTTGAATAACTTTTGTTATAAACAACAGTGATCTTACATTTTATGGAATCACTTTTTCACGGGGGCCCTGTAGGTTTGTATTTCTTTTTCCCTTAACCCTTTCACGCCTGAGCCTGTTTTTCCCTTAGTGATGGGGCCAATTTTTGCAATTCTGACCACTGTCAATTTTTGAGGTAATAACTCTGGAATGCTTCAACAGATCTCAGTGATTCTGAGAATGTTTTCTCATGACATATTGTACTTTGATAGTGGTAAAATTTCTTTGATATGACTTGCGTTTATTTGTGTAAAAACTGAAATTTAACGAAAATCTTGAAAATTTCTCAATTTTCAAACTTTTAATTTTTATGCCCATAAATCAGGGAGTCATATCGCACAACATAGTTAATAAATAATACTTCCAGCATGTCTACTTTACATCAGCACAATATTGGAACCAATTTTTTTTTTTTATAGGAATTTATAAGGGTTAAAATTTGACCAGCGATTTTTCATTTCTTCAACAAATTTTACAAAACCATTTTTTAAGGACCACCTCACATTTGAAGTCACTTTGAGGGATCTACATAAAAGAAAATACCCAAAAGTTACACAATTATAAAAATTGTACCCCTCAAGGTGCGCAAAACCACATTCAAGAAGTTTATTAACACTTCAGGTGCTTCACAAGAATAAATGGAATGAAAAAATTAACATTTCACTTTTTCCCACAAAAATGTTTCTTTATCGCCATATTTTCCATTTTCACAAGGGTAACGGAAGAAAATGCATGTGTGGTAAGCACCTTGAACCCCCAAGTGCTTCACAGAAGTTAATTACGTAGAGCCGTGAAAATAAAAAAATCATATGTTTTCCACAAAAATGATCTTTCGTCCTCAATTTTTTATTTTCACAAGGGTAGCAAGAAAAAATGAACCCCAAAGTTTGTTGTGCAATTTCTCCCGAGCATGCCAGTACCCAGTATGTGGTGGAAAACCACTGTCTGGGAGCACGGCAAGGCACGAAAGGGAAGGAGCATCATTTGACTTTTGGAATGGAAAATTGACTGGAATCGATAGTGGATGCCATGCTGTGTTTGGAGAGCCCCTGACATGCCTAAACAGTGGAAACCCCCAACAAGTGACCCCATTTTGGAAACTAGACCTCCAACGGAACTTATCTAGATGTGTGGTAAGCACTTTGAACCCCGAAGTGCTTCACAGAAGTTAATTACGTAGAGCCGTGAAAATAAAAAAATCATATTTTTTCTACAAAAATTATATTTTTTACCTCAATTTTTTATTTTCACAAGGGTAGCAAGAAAATATGGACCCCAAAGTTTGTTATGAAATTTCTCCTGAGCATGCTAATACCCAGCACGTGGTGGAAAACTACTGTCTGGGAGCATGGCAGGGCATGAAAGGAAAGGAGCACCATTTGACTTTTGGAATGTAAAATTGGCTGGAATCGATAGCAGACGCCATGTCGCATATGGAGAGCCCCTGATGTGCCTAAACAATAGAAACCCTCAAGTAACCGCATTATGGAAACTAGACCCCCAAGGAACTTATCTAGATGTGTGGTAAGCAGCTTGAGCCCCCAAGTGCTTCACAGAAGTTAATTACGTAGAGCCGTGAAAATATAAAATCATATGTTTTCCACAAAAATGATCATTCGTCCTCAATTTTTTATTTTCAAAAGGGTAGCAAGAAAAAATGAACCCCAATGTTTGTTGTGCAATTTCTCCCAAGCATGCCAGTACCCAGTATGTGGTGGAAAACCACTGTCTGGGAGAACAGCAGGGCATGAAAGGGAAGGGGCATCATTTGACTTTTGGAATGGAAAATTGACTGGAATCGATAGTGGACGCCATGCTGTGTTTGGAGAGCCCCTGTCATGCCTCAACAGTACAAACCCCCAATAAGTGACCCCATTTTGGAAACTAGACCCCCCAAGGAACTTATCTAGATGTGTGGTGAGCACTTTGATCCCTCAAGTGCTTTACAGAAGTTAACAACATAGAGCAATAAAAATAAAAAAAATCGTATCATATTTTGATCTTTTCGACCTCAATTTTTTATTTTCACAAGGGTAGCAAGAAAGAATGGACTCCAAAGTTTGTTGTGTAATATCTCCTGAGCATGACAAAACCCAGTATGCGGTGGAAAACTACTTTTTGGGAGCAAGGCAGGGCATGAAAGTGAAGGAGCACCATTTGACATTTGGAATGCAAAATTGGCTGGAATCGATAGTGCACGCCATGTCCTCTTTGGAGAGCCCCTGATGTGCCTAAACAGTGGAAACCCCCAACAAGTAACTCCATTTTGGAATGTTATCTAGATATGTGATGAGCACTCTGAACCCCCAAATTCTTCACAGAAGTTAATAATATAGAGCCAGGAAAATAAAAAACATATATTCTCCACAAAAATGGTCTTTCGACCTCAATTTTTCATTTTTCAAAGGGTAACAGGAGAAACTGCACCCCAAAAGTTGTTGTGCAATTTATCATGAGTACGCTGATACCCCATAAGTGGCGGGACACCACTGTTTATTTGCATGGCAGTGCTCGGAAGGGAAGGAGCGCCATATTGGAGAGCAGATTTTGCGGGAATTGTTTGTGGGTGACATATCACGTTGTCAGAGCCACTGAGGTGACTAAACAGTGGAAACCCACAACAAGTGACACCATTTTGGAATCTAGACCCCCAAAGGAACTTATCTAGATGTATGGTGAGCACTTTGAACCCCAAAGTGCTTCACAGAAGTTAATTACATAGAGCTGTGAAAATAAAAAATCATATGTTTTCCACAAAAATTATCTTTGTCCTCAATTTTTTATTTTCACAAGGGTAGCAAGAAAAATTGACCCCAAATTTGTTGAGCAATTTCTCCCGAGCATGTGAACACCCAGTATGTGGTGGAAAACTACTGTCTGGGAGCACGGCAGGGTATGAAAGGGAAGGAGCACCATTTGACTTTAGGAATGGAAAATTGGCTGGAATCGATAGTGGACGTCATGTTGTGTTTGGAGAGCCCCTGACATGCCTAAACAGTGGAAACCCCAAACAAGTGACCCCATTTTGGAAACTAGACCCCCGAAGGAACTTATCTAGATGTGTGGTGAGAACTTTGATCTCCCAAGTGCTTCATAGAAGTTAATAATGTAGAGCTGTGAAAATAAAAAAATCATTTTTTTTCCACAAAAATGATCTTTTCGACCTCAATTTTTTATTTTCACAAGGGTAGCAAGAAAGAATGGACCACAAAGTTTGTTGTGCAATTTCTCTTGAGCATGCCAATACCCAGTATGTGGTGGAAAACTACTGTCTAGGAGCACGGCAGGGCACGAAATGGAAGGAGCACCATTTGACTTTTGGAATGCAAAATTAGTTGGAATCGATAGTGCACGCCATGTCCTCTTTGGAGAGCCCCTGATGTGCCTAAACAGTGGAAACCCCCAACAAGTGACTACATTTTGGAAATTTATCTAGATATGTGGTGAGCACTTTGAACCCCCAAGTGCTTCAAAAAAGTTAATAATGTAGAGCCATGAAAATAAAAAATCATATTTTCTCGACAAAAATGATCTTTTCTACCTTCATTTTTTCTTTTCCAAAGGGTAAGATGAGAAATTGGACCCCAAAGTTTGTTGTGCAATTTATCTTGAGTATGTGGGGGTAAACCACTGTTTGGGTGCATGGCAGAGCTTGGAAAGGAAAGAGCGCCATATTGTAGTGCAGATTTTGGGAGAATTGTTTGTGGGTGACATTGTCGGAGTCCTTAAAATGTTTTACCACTAAAATGTTGTTTTAACCCCAGATTTTACATTGGAAAACACCTAGATATGTAAATGCTCACTACAGCTATAGATGAATTTGTAGAGCAGTGTGATTTCCAAAATGGGGTCACTTCAGGGGGGATTCTGCTGCTCTTTTTGCACTTAGTGGCTCTTTGGAGAACTGCTAAGTGCCAGAACAACAGAATCCCCCCTGAAGTGACCCCATTTTGGAAATGACACCCCTCTGGGAATTCATCTGTGGATGTAGTGACCATTTTCAATACATGGATGATTTCCAGAAACACGTAGTGGAAGTTTAAGGCCGGGGTCTTACTTGCGAGGGAAATCTGAGGAACTCGCATGAGTCTCTCCCTTCAATACCTGACACAGCTGCCGGCACTCAGGACAAGAGTGTGCATTCCCGAGTGCCAGCGGCAGTGCTGGGTATTGATGCGAGAGACTCATGTGAGTTTTTCACATCGCTCTGGCATTAGAGCAAAAATTGCAATAATATCATTGCAGTGCCCAATATATTGTGCCCAGCTTGTGTCTCTGGAGACCTCCCCCCACCTACCCCTGGAAATTGTTAGGTCACCTCTACTCATATGTGTCTGTCATGAAATAAACCAAATGCTTAAATGTTAAAACAGTTTAAAAAGTGGTTCTGTGTGGAAGATTTTAAAGAAGTCATGGAGGCATAAGGCTGGCAATGATGGGCATTGTTGGTAATAATAGCAGGTATCATGTCTCATTCCTCTCTTGGAACATACACATGCACTGGAATGAGTGCAATAAAATGTCCCTCATTGTATCTCCAGATTTTAAAGGATTGGCCGGAACAAAATTTTCAAAAACAAGATGTTCAATTACCTTTTTCTGATAATTAAGGAAAGTATCTGCATTTCCAGCTTTTTTGTATAGCACAAAATAATTATATGTGGCCACCTGAAACAAATAAATGACTAACTTTTTCTAACAGGAATATGATTTTCTTGGTACCTGGTATGGCTGTAGTACCTGATCTGCAAGGTCCACACCCTCCATATATTTGTTGTAGTCAATGACTGACACAGGTTTTGGAGTAGTGGATCCCTGTTGGTTTGCAGTGTCCCTTGTGGCATCTGTGTGGATTGAGCTCAGGATAAAAATATCTTTTTTGTCGTTATCGTTAAGGGCAAGCAGCACCCCATTACGTAAAGCCCCTGACGGCCCCTTTTGGAACTTTTTGTTGACCAATGATTGTGGAAACCCCTGATGGTTTTTGTGAATGGTCCCACAAGCCCCTATGTTATGTTCAACCAGACTTTTAAATAGGGGTATGCTGGTGTAGTAATTGTTAGCATACAGATTGTAGCCTTTTTGTAAAAATGGAGTTATCAGCTCCCGAACTATTTTTCAAGATGTCCCCTTTCGCACATTTTATAGAGCTTTATTCCAAACATTGCCCTTTTAGAAGGAATAAATTACTTGATATGCAGTCTTCCTTTGAATTTTACAAGGGACTCATCAATGGAAATGTTTTCTGTTGGGGTGTAGAGCTTTAAGAACTTTTCTGTCAAGTCTTTGATGATGGGTCTGATTTTGAATAGTCTGTCATGCTCTGGAGCATCTCTGGGCAGAGATTGACTATTGTCGTTAAAATGCCAAAACCTCATGGGCATTTCATAACGGGTCCTAGGAAGAATGACAGGAAACATAGGGGTGGCTTGAACCGGGGCGGTTAGACCAATAGGACCGAATGCTTGTTTTTTTTACAAGCCCCATAGCAATTGTAAGTACTAAATTTTTTTCATTTCTAGGATATTACTTGGTATCCATAAATTTGACCTAAATAATAGGATGGTGGATTCTGGTTGATGAATTGGGACGCATATAAATTTGTTTGTAGGACAATATCCTCTAGCAAGCTATCGGTCATAAACAAATTAAAAAATTAAGTGGTCCAAAATTTTCCACCTCCACATTTACAGTATATCAGGAATGGCTTTAAAATTAGGGATGAATGGAGTAGCCGAATCTGAAGCCTTCCATCTGGGAAATACTACATCATTGGACATTGGTGTGCACCAATTCACGAGCACTAGTGACAGCGCTAGTACTGGGCATTGTTCCCTGAGTTGGAGACATTTCTCTAGAAGCACTATTTGCCCTTCTTGTTTTACTGGTCGTTGTGTGTGAGGATGGATCAGAATCACTGCTCATTTCTGAGCTATTACTGTCGCTGCTACTAAAATCCATGAAATCCACATCACCATCTGACACTGCACTTTCTTTCCTGTCAGAAGATAAAAGTGCAAACGCCTCCTCTGCACTATAATACTGATGAGCCATTTTATTCTTTTTTTCTTTTTTTTTCCAGAAATAGAAAACTCTGATTTGACTGACGTGACGTGACGTGACTGACGTGACGTGACTGACTGACGTGACTGAGATGACGTGATGGAAGTGACCAAATTATTGGGGAGACAGTTGAGAAAAGCCTAATTCTTTAGCCCAACCCTAACAGTAAACCTAACGTTAGCCTAACAGTAACCCTAGCTTTAGCCTAACAATAACCCTAACAGTTACCCTAAATTTAGCCTAACAGTAACCCTAACCCTAACAGTAACCTTAACCCTAACAGTAACCCTAACACTAACCCCAACAGTAACGTTAACTTTAGCCTAACAATAACCCTGACTTTAGTCCAACAGTAACTCTAACTTTAGCCTAAAAGTAACCCTAACTTTAGCCCAACATTAACCCTAACTGTAGCCTAACAGTATCCCTAACTTTAGCTTAACAGTAACCCTAACTTTAGCCTAACAGTAACTCTAACTTTAGCCTAACAGTAACCCTAACAGTAACCCTAACTTTAGCCTAACAGTAACCCTAACCCTACCAATAACCCTAACTTAAACCTAACACTAACTCTAACGATAGCACTAAACCCTAACCTGCCTTATCTGTCTTTTTTACTTTATAGTAAGAGTGCTGACTGACACAGATTTTGCCAGCAGCACTCGTAACACTGTTTCTCCTCAAATCTCTCAATGACAGCAGATCTGAGGAGAAACAGCATTTTTATGAGGCAGGTCACCCGGGAAAGTTCGTTGCTACAACAAACTTTCTTAGCGATTTGTCTCATTGGTTGCTGTGATGCTGATGTCACCAGGACCTGAACCAATCAGGTCTCGATGAAGTCAGCGGTCACAAGAAGCATTGTGCGCCAGGATCCTCTCATTATAAGGTATGTGGGGGTCCAGATCATCACAAAACCGCCGACCGTAGACAAACGTCTGCGCTACACAAAGCCCTGCTTGCGCCAACATTTGTCTACCGTCGGCGGTCAAAAAGTGGTTAATAATGAAGACCTTCATTTAAAAACTGCTTTTGTGTTTATTTGTGTTATATATGTCTAATATTTACATTTGTTTGGTGATCTGAAACGGTTAAGTGTGACAAACATGCAAAATAATAGGAAATCAGAAAGGGGGCATACACTTTTTCACACAACTGTGCATATAGAGATGAATAGGACTAATAACCTACCACTTTTAATGCGCAACCTTCACATCTCAAAAAAAAATTGCATTTTGGTGGCATTGGTTAATTTAGTGAACAGCAGCAAAAGTAACATATGCATCTTTAATGAAGGCTGATTTGTACAAAAAGAACCTATAATTTCAGGGAATTTAGGAAAGAGGCCCTTGAGGAAGCCACAGTGGGTAGCAACACGCGTTGGGCTGTTCATTCCCTGTTTTCTTTGCTCACCATGCTGCAGTTTTTGCTGCATTTAGCGTGATACAGGTTGGAGGGAGTTGGATATTTTTTAGGTCTGCACACAGTGTGGGTTGATACATATTAAAGTATTTATTCATTTTGGTCCACATACACTGTTGGCTTGGACATACTTTGTGATGTATGGTGCACATTAGGACTAAGCTGTGTATTAAGTCCATGTCATACCCCTTGGGCTGACCACATATTCAAATACCTCATTTCTTTTTCCTTACGGTGTATTATATGGCATATTTGTCAAATTTACATGGCTGCCTGCTAAGCGGGGTTAAGCCTCATTTTGCGCTATTGTTATTTGTGTCATTCTTTGACTCTTTAATTGTTTTTAATTCCTTTTTATGCTGTTTGTTCCAATAAGAAACAGATTTTTTATTTATTCATGGCGATCCCTGTTTACCTAGCATGTCTTCTTCTTTCTGAATTTATCTACCTATTCCTTCTCAGCCGTGAACAAAATCTAACCACTTTCGCCCAGCCTTCTTTCTTCAAAATATGTATTATTTTTATCTTCATATAGAAAAAAGTATAATATTTGAATGGGTTGTCAGACCCCCAAATTATTTTTTCTGAGAAGCAAATGTGTGCTGGATTGTAATGAAACAGTCATCGATTATACAATGTTTTTATTTTTGTTTCTACGTTCACGTCTTTCAGATTTTCAGTTTGGCTTCTCCATTTTGGCTGTATACATACTGCTCATCTTTACAAGATCATATGAAATGGCATATATTATACGGCAACAATAATCTGGATTTTTTAGATGTGAATATCAGCATAGAAGATGGTAGATGGTAGAATGATAAATAAAACTTTAAAAAAACAACTACGATCAATATGTTGCTCCACTACCATAGCACTCACCCATCACATACGAAAAGAAGCTTGACAGATGGCCAATTTATAAGGCTAAGAAAAATTAATAACAGTAAAGCAGGTTTTTCCGAGCAAGCAGATGAGTTGATAATTTTTTTTTTAAAAGAGCTTACTTTAAAGATATACCCATTAAAGCTAGGGAGAAGTCAGGTGAAAAAAATCAAGTGGAATTGTTAAGACAGAAGACAAATAAAAAATCAAAAGAATTGGGAAATAATAAGAGATTTATCTTTTCATTTAACTTCTTAATGTCTAATGATGGGCATAGTCCATCTTTGGACGTCTCCCCCTGTTTGGTGTGGGCTTCAGCTATGACCCCACACCTTGCAGCAGTGTGCTGCCTTATTTACTTAACTATATACGAGTTGGCGACTCTAGGTTCAGCACCTGTTCACACTGAGTCTATGTTTGGATGTGCCGGTCAGGTTTTTCAAATGTATTCTCTAGTCTTCTGATCGTGCACTCCGCCTCCTAGCCACAGGTGTTTTAATTACAGCAGGTCCGATACCCCTCCACAGAGAGAGAGAATTTTGGTCTAGGAAGAGGTTTCACATGTACCCATTCAGATGGAGACGTTTATTCTCAGCGAGGTAAGGCAAGTGTAGGACCTGGTATAAGAGAGATGCCGTAAAGGGGCTACCAGGTACACATAAAATTGGCCATTTTTATGCGCTAAAAGCTCTCATTTTTCATATTTCTAGCGCAGTAATGCAGTTCAAATTTCGTTTTTCAAGTTTGTATGTTCTAGCGCTGCAGTGTGCTGCCTTATTTACTTAACTATATACGAGTTGGCGACTCTAGGTTCAGCACCTGTTCACACTGAGTCTATGTTTGGATGTGCCGGTCAGGTTTTTGAAATGTATTCTCTAGTCTTCTGATCGTGCACTCCGCCTCCTAGCCACAGGTGTTTTAATTACAGCAGGTCCGATACCCCTCCACAGAGAGAGAGAATTTTGGTCTAGGAAGAGGTTTCACATGTACCCATTCAGATGGAGACGTTTATTCTCAGCGAGGTAAGGCAAGTGTAGGACCTGGTATAAGAGAGATGCCGTAAAGGGGCTACCAGGTACACATAAAATTGGCCATTTTTATGCGCTAAAAGCTCTCATTTTTCATATTTCTAGCGCAGTAATGCAGTTCAAATTTCGTTATTCAAGTTTGTATGTTCTAGTGCTGCAGTGTGCTACCTTATTTACTTAACTATATACGAGTTGGCGACTCTTGGTTCAGCATATGTTCACAGTGAGTCTATGTTTGGATGTGCCGGTCAGGTTTTTGAAATGTATTCTCTAGTCTTCTGATCGTGCACTCCGCCTCCTAGCCACAGGTGTTTTAATTACAGCACGTCCGATACCCCTCCACAGAGAGAGAGAATTTTGGTCTAGGAAGAGGTTTCACATGTACCCATTCAGATGGAGACGTTTATTCTCAGCGAGGTAAGGCAAGTGTAGGAACTGGTATAAGAGAGATGCCGTAAAGGGGCTACCAGGTACACATAAAATTGGCCATTTTTATGCACTAAAAGCTCTCATTTTTCATATTTCTAGCGCAGTAATGCAGTTCAAATTTCGTTTTTCAAGTTTGTATGTTCTAGTGCTGCAGTGTGCTGCCTTATTTACTTAACTATATACGAGTTGGCGACTCTTGGTTCAGCATATGTTCACAGTGAGTCTATGTTTGGATGTGCCGGTCAGGTTTTTGAAATGTATTCTCTAGTCTTCTGATCGTGCACTCCGCCTCCTAGCCACAGGTGTTTTAATTACAGCAGGTCCGATACCCCTCCACAGAGAGAGAGAATTTTGGTCTAGGAAGAGGTTTCACATGTACCCATTCAGATGGAGACGTTTATTCTCAGCGAGGTAAGGCAAGTGTAGGACCTGGTATAAGAGAGATGCCGTAAAGGGGCTACCAGGTACACATAAAATTGGCCATTTTTATGCGCTAAAAGCTCTCATTTTTCATATTTCTAGTGCAGTAATGCAGTTCAAATTTCATTTTTCAAGTTTGTATGTTCTAGCGCTGCAGTGTGCTGCCTTATTTACTTAACTATATACGAGTTGGTGACTCTAGGTTCAGCACCTGTTCACACTGAGTCTATGTTTGGATGTGCCGGTCAGGTTTTTGAAATGTATTCTCTAGTCTTCTGATCGTGTACTCCGCCTCCTAGCCACAGGTGTTTTAATTACAGCAGGTCCGATACCCCTCCACAGAGAGAGAGAATTTTGGTCTAGGAAGAGGTTTCACATGTACCAATTCAGATGGAGACGTTTATTCTCAGCGAGGTAAGGAAAGTGTAGGACCTGGTATAAGAGAGATGCCGTAAAGGGGCTACCAGGTACACATAAAATTGGCCATTTTTATGCGCTAAAAGCTCTCATTTTTCATATTTCTAGCACAGTAATGCAGTTCAAATTTCGTTTTTCAAGTTTGTATGTTCTAGTGCTGCAGTGTGCTGCCTTATTTACTTAACTATATACGAGTTGGCGACTCTAGGTTCAGCACCTGTTCACACTGAGTCTATGTTTGGATGTGCCGGTCAGGTTTTTGAAATGTACCCACACCTTGTCTGTCACATGACAGCTCATACATGTATATCCGAAACGTTGCCACGCCATACAGGCATTAAAAGCCCACTTTTTCTATTTTTTGTGTGCTGTTTTCCTTTTTTTCTTCTATCATTGAAGCCATTGGAATATTGGTTTGGAGAGCTTTGCACTACAGTTGTGTTAAATTGATGCTGTTCTAATTTTTTCTATATATATATATATATATATATATATATATAAATAGAAAAAATTAGAACAGCGTCAATTTAACACAACTGTAGTGCAAAGCTCTCCAAACCAATATTCCAATGGCTTCAATGATAGAAGAAAAAAAGGAAAACAGCACACAAAAAAATAGAAAAAGTGGGCTATATATATATATGTGTCAGTGAGATATATATTAACATATCATACAGTGCTAGATAGATTGAAAGCCGGTAATTCAATTGCCGGCTTTTCCTATCGTCTTCTCAAACCCGACCTGATATGAGACATGGTTTACATACAGTAAACCATCTCATAACCCTTTTTTTTTTGCATATTCCACACTACTAATGTTAGTAGTGTGTATGTGCAAAATTTGGGCGCTCTAGATATTAAATTAAAGGGTTAAATCACGGAAAAAATTGGCGTGGGCTCCCGCACAATTTTCTCCGCCAGAGTGGTAAAGCCAATGACCGAGGGCAGATATTAATAGCCTGGAGAGGGTCCATGGTTATTGCCCCCCCCCCCCCTGGCTAAAAACATCTGCCCCCAGCCACCCCAGAAAAGGCACATCTGGAAGATGCACCTATTCTGGCACTTGGCCACTCTCTTCCCATTCCCATGTAGCAGTGGGATATAGGGTAATGAAGGGTTAATGTCACCGTGACATTAAGCCAGATTAATAATGGGGAGGCGTCAATTATGACACCTATCCATTATTAATCCAATAGTACAAAATGGTTAAAAAAACACACACATTTTTACAAAGTATTTTAATGAAATAAATACACAGGTTGTTGTAATATTTTATTATACTGGTAATCCACCTGAAGACCCTTGTCACCTGAAACAAATGTAAACAAAACAAACAATATTATTCCATACCTTCTGACGACCAGTCTCATCCCACTCTGTAAATCCATCTGAAAGGGTTAACTAATTTTACAAGCAGAAGCCTGCTAATGCAGCCGCCCCTGCCTGTAAGAACCCGGCGAATGAATGGAATGTAGGTGAATGACCTGGAGTTACCTCGAGTTGTGGTGATGCGCCCTCTGCTGGATGTCCTCATATGAACTCGAGCCTGGGAACTTTTCAGAATATTTTAGGCTTATACTCGAGTAATTATGTTTTCCCAGTTTTTTGTGGCAAAATTAGGGGGTGTCGGCTTATACTCGATTGCCTTGTGCAGGCGTGTGCTACGGAGGACATAGAATGAACTTCAATCCAATATTGCAGCCAGCATGCAGCCAGCGGGTAAGGAAAGGGTGAATCAAACACCCGAAAACTCCGCCCATATGACCTAAAACCGGTCCCGCCAAATTCAGGTGACAGGTTCCTTTAAGGTGCAGCAGATTCAATTTTTGGGCCATTTGGTTTCTGCTAAAGGTTTTCTGATGGATCTCGGTAAGGTACAGATTATCCTTGATTGGGTACAACCTGCTCATCTTAAAGCTTTACAGAAGTTCTTAGGTTTTGCTAATTATTATAAAGTTCATTAAGAACTTCTCAGTCACATTCAAACCTCTTAGTAATATGACCAAAAAGGTACAGACTTTTTACCTTGGTGAACTGAGGCTGTTGATGCTATTGCTGCTCTCAAGACAGCCTCTTCTAAAGCTCTTGTCCTTAGTCAACCCAATGTTGATTTGTCTTTTGTGGTTGGGGTAGTTTATTGGTAAAAAAATCAGATCCCATAAGGATCATTCTTATGGCACCTCATTTTTAGGGATACATTACAGTTCTTTAACGCAGGAAACTGTATTTGGTTTTGTAAATTTTAATTACTGCTGAGTGGATTGCTTTGTTCCACCCTAGTCAATAGTCCAGGTCATTGTTCTTTGTCCATGAACAGGAGCTGTACAAATTTCCTTGCCTTCTTGGATCCCAGACAAAGCTTTTGATTAGCCAGACCAGTGAGGCATCGCCTGTGCACCGCACTCAGAACAGATGAGTAATCAAATTCTGCACCAAGGAACCTGGAAGCTCAGGAAATTCGTGCTGTTCTGTTCCACAATGAAAAACACTGGACCGTGAACAGGGGATGTTCCAAGAAATCTGTTCATCTGTACAACTGATGTATAAAATAAGATGCCATATGAATGCCATACAGATTGCATACAAAGGACAATTCAGATGAAAATTGTTCAGACATTCAGTATTTGGTCAGTATTTTACATTAGTACATTTGGTCATTTGGTCAGTATTTTACATTAGTATTTGTAAGCCAAAAGTTGGAGTGGCATAATCAGAGAAAAAGTATAATAGATAAACGTGCTCCACTTCTCCATTTCTCACCCACTCCTGGTTTTGACTTACAAATACTGATGTAACATACTTATCAAATGCTGAATATGTGAACATGGCTTAAAGGTGTAATACTACCTATCTACCAGCAGTATATTGCATTATATTGCATGCAGTCAGATCTGCCACTAGGAATTTAAGGGTCCCATACTGTCAAAATTTTGGGGCCCCCTTGAGACACCACCCAGGCTCCTCCCCAGCTCCACCTCCACCCCTCAAACCTTCCACAGTCACACTGCCAGCGCTGTGAGGATTTGCCATTCTCAGAGCCGGGAACGGCCGTCACTTGGCTGCAATGGTGTGAAATTCAGACACCCAGACAGTATCTGACTTGACGAAACATTGGTGAATATTGGTCTGCACTTGAACCGCAGTGCGTGGAATTGTTGTGGGTCTCTTGACCTGAACACAGCAGGCCGGGAGATAGGTGCCCAGTCCATGCACTGCAGACCGAGCACAGACCAATTTCTCCTTTCAATAATTACACTGTCATAATAATAAAGATGTTTCCCAATCATATATACTCTCTTCTATTAATCATTCCGTCCCCACCTTCCAACCCCCAACCAAAATTTATAAGCTACTGGATTATCCTGAGCACTGCTGCCTGATGTTATAATTGGGCATTTGGTTTTGCAGCAGCTCAGGGTCATCCAGTAGCTTATACATTCTGGTTGGTGAGTGAAAGGAGGAGAATGATTATATCATACAATCATGTACTAAAATGGTGGACAAATTAATACATGAACTCACACAGCCAGTCGTACCACCGTGACCACCACCCAGTCCAGAAGAATCTAATGGTTTTCTCAGTCTGCTCACCACCGCAGGCCTCAGCCCACCCATCAAATAAATGTACACATTGTATATTATTGCACATATTCACCGATTATCCACTACTAAAAAATCTCTTTATTGGTATTCATTAAAAACCTATAAGTTCTAGAACGTATAAATACACCTCAAAACATAACTCAAAGTGATAATATAAAAAAAATCAAGTAGTCAAGAGTAAAGGGGATCACCTCATTTATTTATTTATTTTACTCATTTTTATAGTACCATTAACTCCACAATGCTTCACATTTGTCAACTATTCTTGTTCCTAACCGTTCGCAGAGGTTCGCACCTTCTTGAAACGCAGTAGTAGGCTAGCCCTGGTTGTCCTTGTTGCCTCCTCAGCTTTCCCTCAGAAACCTCCACCTGCTGGATGCAGACTCCCCTCAGCACCCTTCCTCTACTAGTCTTCCCTCACTCCACTCACCAGCCTCCCCCCGCATGATGCAGACTCTACTCAGCAGCCTCCACCTGTGGGAAGCAGACTCCCCTCAGCAGCCTCCACCTGCTGGATACAGACTCCCCTCAGCACTCTTCCCCTACTAGCCTCCCCCTCACTCCACTCAGCAGCCTCCCCTCACAGGGCGCAGACTCCCATCACTAGCCTTCCCTTGTGGGACACAGACTCCCTAGTCCCCTCACTAGCCACACCCTGTGGGACACAGATCCCTCTGTCCCCTCACTAGCCTCCCCCTGTGGGACACAGACCCCACAGTCCCTTCACTAGCCAGCCCCTGTGGGACACAGACCCCCCAGTCCCCTCACTAGCCTCCCCCTGTGGGACACAGACCCCTCACTAGCCTGTCCTCAGCAGCCACCTGCTGCCAGACGCAGTCTCAACTCAATGGATGCAATCTCCTCACGCAATGTCCGGCACCTGCTGACAACACAGGGGGCACACTGCTCTGCTCTACTCCGGAAAGAGGAAGGACCATGATACACCCAAGCCGGCTCCAGCTTAAAGGTACAGCATCCATTTACGTCCGCTGGGTGCATTAACAGCACTGTAGGTGTATCTTTAAATCACATAAGAGAGAAAATATGCGGCACTCACCCCAATTCAGCAGTGAAAAGCGTGAATTTTAATGGAAAACATAGACAGATAAAAATCCGTTACAACATCAGGTAAGCAGGAGGGTGCGGTGTTGGAGCTTGGACGACGGCCGTTTCGCACAACAGGTGCTTCGACGGGTCCAGGTATCTTTAAATCACTACAGTGTTGTTTTGCATCTGGCTTGCGGTGTCTTTGAACCGTTGTCACCGAAGCCCGGTGAGCAAAAGCAAAGAGAGGAGGGCCCGCTTGGGGTCGGGCTGCCAGTGTGTATGGGGCCCCCTTTTTGCTTCTGCTCACCGGGACCCATGCAGCACAATATAGAATGGCAAATTACAAACTTCTAGCTATACCTCTGCTTTTTTGTATTTCTGTACTTAACTCATAGTGTATTATCCAAGCTGCCAGAAATTCAAATATTTTTCTCTGTTATTCTGTCCTAGCATTGTCCCCGGCCTTGGTATACAGTAACCATTATCTGTAGCTCGAAATAGTATACAATAGCACTAAGTAAGAATATGGTGAAACAGAACTACTGAATCAGCACAGCAAATGTTAAAGCTATTACTGAAGCAGGAAATGTCAGCTTATTAACAATGATCGTAGAATTCACCTACACATAAGCTGGAACAAGAAATGTGCTGTCAATTGTTAGAAAGATTAATATGCTTGTCTGCAAAGAACTGGATAGAAAAAATATGCAGATGCAGATGACACATAGAAAGTGAGAATTTTAGCCATCGGATGGGAATTAAATTTGTAAAAATCTTGATATGATAAGGAATGGATAATATTTGAACACAATGGGTTAAGAAAAGAATTGTAGAGTGGCAGACACTAGGTGGGGGGACAAGAGTAAGGCAGGAGAAATAGCTTTGTTTAACTGGCTGGATATGGCAGCTGCAACTGCTGACATGTTATGACAGTTTTGAGGGGAACTGCATCAAGATTTAATAGATTTCAGTGAAGCACCTTCCAGGCTGGTGTCCAAAGGCTGCATTTCTAGCTTGTCAGATGTGATGGCCTCCGTCCTGACGCATCTATTCACTGAATGATCAGCTTGGGAAACAGGCAGCGCAGGGAAGAGAGGAAACAATATGACAAGGAGGTGAAGAGACGAGAGGAGAAAAATGTGTATGTTGAAGAATAGAGGGACACTAAGAGAAAATGAAGTTGCTACAAGAGATTTAATAAATGAATAAAATTTAGAGACATCAAAGTGGTGGTTAAAAATGTTAATAAGCCCATATGAGGTCAAACTTTGTTAAATGTTAAACATAATTCCGTGATAAAGCTGATCCAATTTTCTACATCTTTGCTGCATTTTTTGAGAATGACAGGATAAAAAATATTCAATGCAGGCAACCTTAGAGTCTTTACCGATTTTTTTCTCTTTAGTTTAAATTCAAAATGCCAAGTGAAACCACTAGTAATGAGCGATCATGCTCTCCACTGCTCAGTATCACTATACTCGGTGTACTCAGCGAGCACCGAGCATTTCCGGGATTATTCAGCGGGAGCTCGGGTCTCCGCCCTGCAATTTTGGTACTCATTAGAGCACCAATAGACATGCAGGGATTGTCTGCCATGCACTGTAATACTGCAGCTATCTTTGTTGTAGTATTACAGTGATTGGCTGACCGCACAGCATCATCAGGTCTAAAAGAGACGTGGCACCATGGGCGGACATACCGCCGGTTCAACCTGTGCAACTGCACCGGGGCCCAGAGCCGGAGGGGGCCCCTGAAGGACCGAGAAAGCAGGGCGGTGAATGACAGCCGGCGGCAGGATTACTGCTAACAGGAGAAGCAGGGGGCCCGCTCTGCTGCACATGTGATATGATGGTCAAAAGGGGCCCCCTGCCTGACCTCACCTGTTAGCAGACATTACGCTGCTGTCCGGCGGTCACTGGTGCAGTGTGGTGAGGGGCGGCAGACGCTGGAAGAGGACGAGTGAGGGAGTCACTGAAGATGAGTCTCTGACTCGCTGCTGTGCAGGTACACATTCTTCCCAGAGCCCCAGTGATCGGCAGGACTGGGATAGTGGATACACATGAAAATAGGGGGAGGGGAGGAGGAATTACTACTCTAGGTAGGAGATAGGAGAAGGCCTGGCCCACCGGGAGTCTGCAGGTGCAGGGATGAGAGCTGACAGTCTGGACAGGCTCCATGTCTCCCCTGCTCATTTCCTGTGTTCTGGGACTGACCAGCTCCCTGCAACTGCACTCTCTGTAGGTACTGTACATATTCCATGTGATGGATGTTGATCTGTCTAGTGTGTGTGTGTGTATATTGCTAGTGTGTGTGTATATATAGCTAGTGTGTGTGTGTGTGTGTGTATATATTGCTAGTGTGTGTGTATATATAGCTAGTGTGTGTGTGTGTATATATTGCTAGTGTGTGTGTATATATAGCTAGTGTGTGTGTGTGTATATATATATATATATTGCTAGTGTGTGTGTATATATACAGTTAGGGCCAGAAATATTTGGACAGTGACACAAGTTTTGTTATTTTAGCTGTTTACAAAAACATGTTCATAAATACAATTATATATATAATATGGGCTGAAAGTGCACACTCCCAGCTGCAATATGATAGTTTCCACATCCAAATCGGAGAAAGGGTTTAGGAATCATAGCTCTGTAATGCATAGCGTCCTCTTTTTCAAGGGACCAAAAGTAATTGGACAATGGACTCTAAGGGCTGCAATTAACTCTGAAGGCGTCTCCCTCGTTAACCTGTAATCAATGAAGTAGTTAAAAGGTCAGGGGTGGATTCCAGGTGTGTGGTTTTGCATTTGGAAGCTGTTGCTGTGAGCAGACAACATGCGGTCAAAGGAACTCTCAATTGAGGTGAAGCAGAACATCCTGAGGCTGAAAAAAAAGAAAAAATCCATCAGAGAGATAGCAGACATGCTTGGAGTAGCAAAATCAACAGTTGGGTACATTCTGAGAAAAAAGGAATTGACTGGTGAGCTTGGGAACTCAAAAAGGCCTGGGCGTCCACGGATGACAACAGTGGTGGATGATCGCCGCATACTTAATTTGGTGAAGAAGAACCCGTTCACAACATCAACTGAAGTCCAGAACACTCTCAGTGAAGTAGGTGTATCTGTCTCTAAGTCAACAGTAAAGAGAAGACTCCATGACAGTAAATACAAAGGGTTCACATCTAGATGCAAACCATTCATCAATACCAAAAATAGACAGGCCAGAGTTAAATTTGCAGAAAAACACCTCAAGAAGCCAGCTCAGTTCTGGAAAAGTATTCTATGGACAGATGAGACAAAGATCAACCTGTACCAGAATGATGGGAAGAAAAAAGTTTGGAGAAGAAAGGGAACGGCACATGATCCAAGGCACACCACATCCTCTGTAAAACATGGTGGAGGCAACGTGATGGCATGGGCATGCATGGCTTTCAATGGCACTGGGTCACTTGTGTTTATTGATGACATAAGAGCAGACAAGAGTAGCCGGATGAATTCTGAAGTGTACCGGGATATACTTTCAGCCCAGATTCAGCCAAATGCTGCAAAGTTGATTGGACGGCGCTTCATAGTACAGATGGACAATGACCCCAAGCATACAGCCAAAGCTACCCAGGAGTTCATGAGTGCCAAAAAGTGGAACATTCTGCAATGGCCAAGTCAATCTCCAGATCTAAACCCAATTGAGCATGCATTTCACTTGCTCAAATCCAGACTTAAGACGGAAAGACCCACAAACAAGCAAGACCTGAAGGCTGCAGCTGTAAAGGCCTGGCAAAGCATTAAGAAGGAGGAAACCCAGCGTTTGGTGATGTCCATGGGTTCCAGACTTAAGGCAGTGATTGCCTCCAAAGGATTTGCAACAAAATATTGAAAATAAAAATATTTTGTTTGGGTTATGTTTATTTGTCCAATTACTTTTGACCTCCTAAAATGTGGAGTGTTTGTAAAGAAATGTGTACAATTCCTACATTTTCTATCAGATATTTTTGTTCAACCCTTCAAATTAAACGTTACAATCTGCACTTGAATTCTGTTGTAGAGGTTTCATTTCAAATCCAATGTGGTGGCATGCAGAGCCCAACTCGCGAAAATTGTGTCACTGTCCAAATATTTCTGGCCCTAACTGTAGCTAGTGTGTGTGTGTGTGTGTATACTGCTGTGTGTATATATATTGCTAGTGTGTGTGTACTGCTGTGTGTGTATATATATTGCTAGTGTGTGTATACTGCTGTGTGCATATATATATATATATATATATATATATATCGTGTGTGTGTGTGTGTGTGTATATATATATATATATATATATACAGTGGGGCAAAAAAGTATTTAGTCAGTCAGCAATAGTGCAAGTTCCACCACTTAAAAAGATGAGAGGCGTCTGTAATTTACATCATAGGTAGACCTCAACTATGGGAGACAAACTGAGAAAAAAAATCCAGAAAATCACATTGTCTTTTTTTTAATCATTTTATTTGCATATTATGGTGGAAAATAAGTATTTGGTCAGAAACAAAATTTCATCTCAATACTTTGTAATATATCCTTTGTTGGCAATGACAGAGGTCAAACGTTTTCTGTAAGTCTTCACAAGGTTGCCACACACTGTTGTTGGTACGTTGGCCCATTCCTCCATGCAGATCTCCTCTAGAGCAGTGATGTTTTTGGCTTTTCGCTTGGCAACACGGACTTTCAACTCCCTCCAAAGGTTTTCTATAGGGTTGAGATCTGGAGACTGGCTAGGCCACTCCAGGACCTTGAAATGCTTCTTACGAAGCCACTCCTTCGTTGCCCTGGCGGTGTGCTTTGGATCATTGTCATGTTGAAAGACCCAGCCACGTTTCATCTTCAATGCCCTTGCTGATGGAAGGAGGTTTGCACTCAAAATCTCACGATACATGGCCCCATTCATTCTTTCATGTACCCGGATCAGTCGTCCTGGCCCCTTTGCAGAGAAACAGCCCCAAAGCATGATGTTTCCACCACCATGCTTTACAGTAGGTATGGTGTTTGATGGATGCAACTCAGTATTCTTTTTCCTCCAAACACGACAAGTTGTGTTTCTACCAAACAGTTCCAGTTTGGTTTCATCAGACCATAGGACATTCTCCCAAAACTCCTCTGGATCATCCAAATGCTCTCTAGCAAACTTCAGACGGGCCCGGACATGTACTGGCTTAAGCAGTGGGACACGTCTGGCACTGCAGGATCTGAGTCCATGGTGGCGTAGTGTGTTACTTATGGTAGGCCTTGTTACATTGGTCCCAGCTCTCTGCAGTTCATTCACTAGGTCCCCCCGTGTGGTTCTGGGATTTTTGCTCACCGTTCTTGTGATCATTCTGACCCCACGGGGTGGGATTTTGCGTGGAGCCCCAGATCGAGGGAGATTATCAGTGGTCTTGTATGTCTTCCATTTTCTAATTATTGCTCCCACTGTTGATTTCTTCACTCCAAGCTGGTTGGCTATTGCAGATTCAGTCTTCCCAGCCTGGTGCAGGGCTACAATTTTGTTTCTGGTGTCCTTTGGCAGCTCTTTGGTCTTCACCATAGTGGAGTTTGGAGTCAGACTGTTTGAGGGTGTGCACAGGTGTCTTTTTATACTGATAACAAGTTTAAACAGGTGCCATTACTACAGGTAATGAGTGGAGGAAAGAGGAGACTCTTAAAGAAGAAGTTACAGGTCTGTGAGAGCCAGAAATCTTGATTGTTTGTTTCTGACCAAATACTTATTTTCCACCATAATATGCAAATAAAATGATAAAAAAACAGACAATGTGATTTTCTGGATTTTTTTTTCTCAGTTTGTCTCCCATAGTTGAGGTCTACCTATGATGTAAATTACAGACGCCTCTCATCTTTTTAAGTGGTGGAACTTGCACTATTGCTGACTGACTAAATACTTTTTTGCCCCACTGTATATAGGGCTAGTATATGTGTGTTTACTGCTGTGTGTGTATACGGCTAGTGTGTATACTGCTGTGTGTGTATATATAGGGTTAGTACGTGTGTATACTGTTGTGCGTGTATATAGGGCTAGTGTGTATACTGCTGTGTGTGTGTATATATAGGGCTAGGTGTGTGTATACTGCTGTGTGTATACTGCTGTGTGTGTGTATATATAGGGCTAGTATGTGTGTGTATACGGATGTGTGTGTATACTGCAGTGATGTGTGTGTATATATTGCTAGTGTGTGTAATTTCTGCTGTATGTATACTGCTGTCTGTGTATAGGGCTAGTATATGTGTGTGTATACTGCTGTGTGTGTATACGGCTAGTGTGTATACTGCTGTGTGTGTATATATATAGGGTTAGTACGTGTGTATACTGTTGTGCGTGTATATAGGGCTAGTGTGTATACTGCTGTGTGTGTGTGTATATATAGGGCTAGTATATGTGTGTATACTGCTGTGTGTGTATATAGAGCTAGTGTGTATACTGCTGTGTGTGTGTGTATATATATATAGGGCTAGTATGTGTGTGTATACTGCTGTGTGTGTTTATAGAGCTAGTGTGTATATATAGGGCTAGTATATGTGTGAATACTGCTGTGTGTGTGTGTGTATATATATATAGGGCTAGTATATGTGTGTATACTGCTGTGTGTGTATATAGAGCTAGTGTGTATACTGCTGTGTGTGTGTGTATATATATAGGGCTAGTATGTGTGTGTGTATATAGAGCTAGTGTGTATACTGCTGTGTGTGTGTGTGTATATATAGGGCTAGTATGTGTGTGTATACTGCTGTGTGTGTATACTGCAGTGCTGTGTGTATATATTGCTAGTGTGTGTAATTTCTGCTGTATGTATACTGCTGTCTGTATAGGGCTAGTATGTGTGTGTATACTGCTGTGTATACACATATGTTATTATAGGTATTTTATATACAGTGTACATGCATGAGGGGGGCCCCGAATGTATTTCCTGCACAGGGGCCCATTGCTGCTTGTGTCCGCCCCTGCGTGGCACCACCCACTCAGATCGGAGTGTGCGGCCGCATAGCAATACATGCAGCCGCAAGCTCCGCTCCTGAGTGCCGGGTGCAGTGCCGGGTATTGCCGTGCAAGACTCATCCTAGTTTCTCGCGAGTATGAGCCCTTAGGGCTAATTGCGGGAGTCCTGAGATTGCAGTGCTAGGTAGGTAGGGGAGTCTACGTGCGTATATACACATCAGTCAAAGGCCTGCAGCCACAATATGTGAGTACATAGATCTCATTGCATACATCAAAAGGGTCCGTTACTGTCTGCTGCTGCCTATTATATACCTAGCTGCAGGTGTCTGTGGATAGGAATATTTTGGCGGGGGCACCTGAATCCTGCTAATTTTATTACAAAGCAATCCTTTTTTTCTACATTTATTTGCTTGGTCACACTGCAGCCTACAGCCAGGTCATTTTAACACAACAGCGTGAAAATCTAGCCATTTCAAACTGCTTTTTTTTTGTCCCAGGCATCACATCTGAGTGAACAGAAAATTCTGCCTTTTTTTTTGTACTGTAGTATTTTGTGGAGTGTCTTTCAACATTTTTGGACACACGATTTTGCTGTCCAAAAAATCTATCTGGCCAAAAAATATTTAGATACAGTTCTTATATTTTTCACTGTGTTTTGTCCGCCACACGCATCACATATCATTGCACTAAATATTTTTCAATTTTAGCACTCCAACATTTTTTTTGTGTCATAGCCTACTTATTGATACAATTTTGGTGGGCCCAAAAAAATCCAGGCCACATATTAAACAGTGTTCTATCTCCATCAGACTCCTGGTCTGTCTGTGCTCTTCAAATAGTTGCTTTTGAGACCTACATTCCACTTTTTTTGCTGTCTGCTACCCTAGGTCTATACACTATTTTGGGGTAGAAAATTAAAAAATACAAGCCACATATATTACACTGTGGTATCTCTGTGGCACGCCTCATCTATCTCTGGGCTACAAAGTGTGCTTTTGAGGGTTCCATTCACCATTTTTTTTGCTGTGTGTTACCCTAGCTCTAAACACTATTTTGGGGTAGAAAATTAAAAAATACAGGCCACATATACTAAAGTGTGGTATTTCCATGACACGCCTCATCTATCTGTGGGCTACAAAATGTGCTTTTGAGGCTTCCATTCACGTTTTTTGCTGTGTGTTACCCTAGCTCTAAACACTATTTTGGGTTAACAAATTGAAAAATACAGGTCACATATATTCCAGTGTGGTATCTCCTTAACACACCTCATCTATCTGTGGGCTACAAAGTGTGCTTTTGAGGCTTCCATTCACTTTTTCTTGCTGTGTGTTACCCTAGCTCTAAACACTAGTTTGGGGTAAAAAATTAAAAAATACAGGTCACATATATTACAGAGTGGTATTTCCGTGACACGCCTCATCTATCTGTTGGCTACAAAGTGTGCTTTTAAGGCTTGCATTCATCTTTTTTTGCTGTGTGTTACCCTAGCCCTAAACAATATTTTGGATTATAAAATACAGGCCACATATATTACAGTGTGGTATCTCCGTGACATGCCTCATTTATCTGTGGGCTACAAAGAGTGCTTTTGAGGCTTCCATTCACCTTTTTTTGCCCATGTGTTATTCTAGCTCTAAACAATAATTTGAGGTATATAATAAAAACATACAGGCAACGGATTGTACAGTCTGTTATCTCCGTCAGACTTCTGGTCTATCTGCGCTCTCCAAATAGTTGCCTTTCAGGCTGTCACGATATTGTATGAATGTCACTTTTTGCACCATTTTTCACTGTAATTTGTATATTTGTATTTTCACTTGGTTAATTACCATATTATGCATATTGTCTTTTTTATACATATTTTATAATTATATGGTCCTTTTACATCACATTGCATTCCTTTGTTTAGGGATATATTTATATCATGTAAATTCACGATCTCCAGCTTTTTTATTGATATGTGCTTGGCACTTTGCACTTTTATTATTGGTTATTCTTCTATTATGCCATCTCCTTATAGTCCGTTCCTTTATATTATTGTTTGTTGTATGTTTCCCTTTACGCTCCTGCCGCTGTACCTTTGTTTACTCACCTAACCCGGTGCACATGCGCGTCGGCGCTCCGTTGCTGGGCAATATTGGAGGTGTCTCTTCGGCTTGGGGGAGTCCGTGCCATCTTTGCAGGTCCCGTGATTTCATGTGGGCGGTCTTGATGACGCGTCTCTCCTCCTTGTCTGACGCCCTCGGTGTTGTCCCGGCTCCTGGATGCAGACCGACTGCGCGTGCGCCGCTATGAGGGCTGTGCGTCTCCAGTACGCTGATTGGATGCGGTATTCTTTATAATGCCCACCATATCCCATGATGCCATGCCCCCGGAAGAAGGCACATTGCCGAAATGCGCGTTGGGGTGGATGGCATTGTGGTCCCGCAGGTAATTATGAGCTACAGCTACCGCTTATGTGCCACTATGGTCTGTGTGCCTTTTACAATTTTTTCTGCATGAGGCTTCTTGGCACCTGATATACCTCATATTTAATGATGCACTATATATATACATGGGTATGCTCCCATTGATACCCTCCTGCAGACTATGCATTTTAGCACCAGCACCAGATGGCTTTTTACTGCTTATTTTTATTGCATGTTTGCCTGTTTGGGACCGCTCTGCCATCTTTTTTGGTGCGATTCCTTGTCATTTCCCTGCACCTCTCTATTTTTAACTATGGTCATGTTTTTGATGTAATACAATTTATATATTTTTATATTCCTTGGTTTTTTGGTGCTATTTCTTTTGTTTTGGTTTAAATATAATATGATTTTGTAGCTTTGACCTTCAGCCCATGCTGTGGGCTAACCCTCCCCCCCCCCCTTCTCTTTCTGGCTCTCTTTGCTTCTATGTGTGAGTGAAGCTTTTCTTTAATGCTCTGCCCTGCCCCCAAGCCAGAAAGCAATTTTTACGACCGCATAGCTGCAGTGGACAGTTGTACCAGATGAAACTGGTATATAAGTTATTTTAAAACATAGGGTCATTGTTCTAATATGATAAGATTCTTGGCCACCGACTTGGGCTAAGAGAATAATAAACACATATTGCTAATGTCCATCGGCGCATCTATCCATCACTGTAAGCAGGAGTCTCCAAGTCCAACAGGGACAGAGTACGGATTTCTCTGGAATGGAATGTCCCTACTAGCCTGAATTTAGTATCTATAGAGAGCAAATCCTAATTCAAGATGAATGCTTGGTGTGTTATGATCCTGACATGTTCTGTAGCGGAGATACAGACATTAGACAAACTTGTGTTAAATCTAGTAACACTGAAGAGATAGGAGGGTCTGGGTAAGCCAGCCCTGTTGGTGGTGTCACGGGCTGCGGTTTATAAGTTTCTGGCAGACCCCCAGCAGTTAGTTTTTACCTGGGAAGCCCTGACTGCTAGCCTGATGCATTGGGACATATGGAAACTAGCATGGTTGCCTGCAATGCTCTGAACACATGTAAGTGTTGATTTCTCATTTAACCCCTGTTATTTTTATATTTAGCTTGTACATATTTTCAATTGTCTCATATTGTAACATCTTTATATAACTGTTTATAAACACTGCCTTAAACCTTTGATGGAGTATAATATTTAATACTAGATTTGTTCTTCCTGCTCTAAAACGTACCCTAAGTCTTCTGAAGGGAATTACGCTACTGTTTTGGGCTAGCTTCGGCCCCTTTTAATCGAACGCGCGTCGGGTGTTGGTGGGTCCCCCAGGAGTGCCCCATTTGGTAATTATATCATGATTTTGCACTATTACATACTGCCAGTATTTATTTTTACCTAAACTATTTTCTGCATATTTGTACATGGTCACTTGCAGAATGATTATTTGCGTTAATATGTTTTGGTTGTTATTAGTATGATACCACTACTTATGGGGTCCGTACCTGGGTAGCCCACCTATTCCTGTGCTTTAGGTGTATACCCACTGTTTTTCATATCTGTATATATATTTCTTTGTTGTTTGGTTAATAAAATTATTCTATTTTACTGACCTTATGTGAAGGCAGTTTTTTTTTGTGTTATAGTAATTTTCCTTCATGGTCTTCTCTTGGTGGATACATTTAGGTGTTGTTGATTCTGAGGAAGACAATATTGAATAGGTCCCCCTGGTTCCAGTACCATCAGCTGGTTCCCGGGCAGAGCCTTTGGCTTAGGTGCCTCCTTCTGGGTATCTGAGTTCCACCAACATCAGGTGGTCCTTGGTAGTGCTTTCTGGCACGGGTACCTCCTGCTTAGTAACTGGGTTCCAGTACCATCAGCTGGTCCTCGGTAGTTCCATTGGCTCTTGTACCTTCGGCTTGCCATCCGGGTTCCAGTACCGTGAGCTGGTTCTCGGCAGGGAATTTTGCTCTTGTACCTTCTGCTCCCCATCCTGGTTCCAGTACCGTCAGCTGGTTTGCGGCAGTTCCTCAGCCTTCTTGTACCTTCTGCTACATTTCCAAGTTCAAGACCCTAAAGACGACGACCCTGAAGACCACCCCGAAGAAGACGATGACCCCGCAGATGATGACCTTGGAGATGACGACCCTGGAGACGATGACCCCGGAGACGACAACCCTGGAGACGACGACCCTGAAGACCATCCCGAAGAAGACGACGACCCCGGAGACGACGACCCTGAAGACCGAGAAGCAGAAGAACAAGAAGCTGCAGCACAAAGAGCAGAAGAACATTAAGCATAAGATTAAAAATCTGAGCAAAAGATATTATCTAAATTATAAGCAGAAGACTAAGCAGTGTATGGGGGTGAGTCCGTTCCCCCTCGTGGTGCCCCTGGAAAAAGCCTGCTTCTGCAGGCCAAACTGAACGCGGACAAATCCTGTTTTTAACTCTTTTGTGACAGGCAGAACGGAAGGTGAAATCTTCAAACTTTTATAGATAACAACTACAGGAATGCCTGCCACAAATAAGAATATGATGAAGAAGAAGAAGAAGATGAAGAAGTAGAATATGAAGAAGAATAATATTTGAATAAAAATAATATGAAGAATGTAAAAAAAAGAATAATAGGAAGAAGGTGACGAAGAAGATGAATAAGGTGAAGAAGAACTTGATGAAAAAGATGCTGCTGCTGAGGATGATGAAGAAGAAAGTGTGGGAGAAGTAAAAAAGAAGGTGAAGAGCATGGAATTAGTGAATCATAAATATCTGACAAAATATAAAAAATCTTAACGTAGTCAATATCTTTGTAACTCCGAACGTCTTAATTTTTTTTTTTTTATTCCTGCTATTCCATTTGATTGGGCTAAACCTCTATGCCTTTAATGTCTCCTCCACCTCACCCAATACATCCTACATTATTCCTAGTTGTTTTCCTTCATGTAGAATTAACCTACAAGGAAAGAAAGGGTTTATTTTAATTCCAATATTTTTGTCCCATTGACTTGCATGTGTATCGGGTATCGGTATCAGCGATATCCGATATTTTTTTAATATCGGACGATCGGATTCGATACCGATATTTGCAAATATCGGAAGGTATCGCTCAACGCTACTAATTAATAATATAAACTATCTGAGAGCATACTGACCGATGACGTGGTGAGCTGTACAGGGAAAATGTGGATTTCGGCCATCTTGTTAGGTACGGCAGGTTGTCAATGTTAATAAAGTTATTTTTAGCCCCAAACACGCATGTGTCAGATAATATCCATCCACAGCTGCGCACAATAGACCCACATACCAGAATAAGGTGTCGTCAAAAGACATACAGCGCAGGCGCAAACTGCGCAACATCCATACCCAGCAGTGCAAGCCCCACACACACCACCACACCGAACGCAACACAACTATGCCCGCAGACAAAGAGGAACCCCCCCCCACACATATATCCTCAACACCAGGGGGATGAACTCCAATTGGACCACACATAAACAAAAACAAACATATATGTATATATATATATATATATATATATATATACGCACTAGGTATGAGCTTGATTTATTGTGTGTGCTAAACATATATACAGATGTACACTACTATTAATGTGAGAGCACAATTCTTTTACCCTAAACTCAGAAGATGTAATAATGATGATTATGTACTCACACAAATCATAACAAAGAATAAGCAGCAGCTCAAACTGGCAATTAGACACAATATGACCAACATGCCCATTTTAGACCGTACTAGTAGGACAGACAATATATATATATATATATATATATATATATATATATCTCAATTAAGACCTACAAAGAACAAATGGTGAATAACCAAACTAAAAGCAACACACAATCATGTAGCTAGATGCTCCAAAATGATTTTATTATAAATAAGTTAGACAATATACATAGCAAAAAAGTCAATTTTGTATTGGACCCATTTATAACCATATATTAATTATAACAGTCTCCATTGGGCGAACAGGTCATTGATCCATGGTAATTTTCATTACTTCTTCACTTGTTGGGCAAAAGCTAGGGTGGAGATGAAACAAATCAGTAGTCTAGAGAAATGGTCAATATAAATGATTTTCATGTGTCTAAATAGTCCAAAGGTTGATCCCATATTTCAAAAGTGTGAGGCATGGATGAAGATAATTCAAAAAGTCCATACAGAGGTACATGAACAAATAAAGATATGAAAGGAGAATAGCTAGCAACCATATACCCAAATGACTAGGTATGATAAAAATTATTGGAAGGCAAAAAGTGCCAAAAATATGGTACTGTGAATAGAGCAAAAGGAGCCACTAAGGCTCAGACATACTACCCCTAAAGTATTTTGTAACAATCAAGATGAGTATTACAAAAACAGCACACAAATCCTTAGATGATATCTATGTCATGGTATACACATCCAAAACAGGAAAAAAGTTTTGAATGGTATTAACACACATACTTTTGAGCCTATGTTTATGATATTGAGCATGTTTGAGTAGTTACGGGGAGGTCTATGATCCACATTATTGGACATGGCCTTTGGATGTCTCACAATTGTTTTTAAATGATTTTAATTGTCATTGTGTCCTAAGTGTAATGACTGTTTGATTTTTTGTAATAAACTGAGTATTTAATGAGTTTGGGTGTTCCCTAAATATATGGGCATGTTTTTCCTTTGTCTTGTATGTTTCAATCTTTTTTGCCCATAGGTGAA
Organism: Ranitomeya imitator; assembly: GCF_032444005.1. Taxonomy (NCBI): domain Eukaryota; kingdom Metazoa; phylum Chordata; class Amphibia; order Anura; family Dendrobatidae; genus Ranitomeya; species Ranitomeya imitator. Next base: position 383,319,490 of record NC_091284.1, read on the forward strand.
CCTCATTTTCAATATTGTATAGTGGTGCCCTCCATATCTCATTCCTTGTTCGGAGCCTGGATGAAACACACAGATATTGCAAGACAGGATTAGTCAGTGATTGATATATTTTTTCTTAAAATGTAGTAGTAGTTTTACTGTAAAAATTAGTGATAATACAAAGCAAGCCAAAAATGAAACAAATAATATTAAGCCTAGATTAAGATTAAGTCTTTTGATGTATAGCGTTAATGTTCCCTTAACAAAAGTGGTTCATCCATTTGGGGGAGTCACCACGTGAGTTCTCTCTCTGCATCTCTGGCCCTAGCGGAGGTCACCGGGTTTTCCACTAGGCTGCAAGTCTCTGATGTAGTCTATTATAGCTCGTTGAGCCTCCCACGCACCAACTGGCCCCCTCCCTACCTGCTGCCCTAAACCCAGCCGACCCTGATACTATAGGCTATAACAGTAAGTAACTGAATGGGGAATGCCTCTGGTAACTCCCAATGGAGAATATATATTGGATAATAAGGTGAATAACAGAAAATTGAATAAGTCGTGAGAATCCAGAGTCAAAAGTACAGATTACAGCATAAGGTCACAGCAGTTCCTTTCATTATAGGCCTTGTTGACCTCTCTCCAAATGTAATATTTTTTGTTGTAGCCAAAAAGTTCAATTTTGGTCTCATCACTCCAAATTACCTTGTTCCAGAAGTTTTGAGGTTTGTCTCTGTGCTGTTTTGCGTATTGTAGGTGAGATACTGGCGACTTGACCATGCAGCCCATTTTTCTTCATGAGCCTCCATATTGTGCATTTTGAAACAGCCACACCACTAGTTTTCAGAGAGTCCAGCATTTCAGCTGATATTATTTGTGGGTTTTTCTTTGCAACCCAAACAATTTTCCTTGCAGTTGTGGATGACAATTTTGTTAGTCTACCTGACCATTGTATCTCGCCTACAATACGCAAAACAGCACAGAGACAAGCCTCAAAACTTCTGAAACAAGGTAATTTGGAGTGATAAGACCAAAAATGTTACATTTGGAGAGAGGTTAACAAGGCCTATGATGAAAGGAACACAATTACTACTGCAAAGCACGGAGGTGGATAGCTGATGTTTTGGGCACAGGATATTTGGTCAAAGTTGAAGGAAAGATGAATGCAGCACATTATCAGCAAATACTGGAGGCAAATTTGCACTCATCAGCCTGGAAGCTGCACATGGGACGTACTTGGGCGTTCCAACATGGCAATGATCCAAAACGCAAGGCCAAGTCGACCTGTCATTGGCTACAGCAGAACAAAGTGAAGTTTCTGGAGTGGCCATCTCAGTCTCCTGACCTCAATATCATTGAGCCACTCTGGGGAGAACTCAAGCACGCAGTTCATGCTAGACAGCCAAGAAATTTACAGGAACTGGAGGCTTTCAGCTAAGAAGAGAGGGCAGCTTTACCATCTGAGAAAATAAAGAACCTCATTCACAACTACAACAATAGACTTCAAGCTGTCGTTGATATTAGAGGGGGCAACACATGGTATTAAGTAATGGGGTATGTGAACTTTTGATCAGGGTCTTGTAGATGTTTTCGGTTGTCATTATGATTGTAAAAAGAGTAGTTTGACAATAAATTGCTTCACCCAACCATTAACCATGAATAGAGAAAAAGTTTTGGTGTTATCCTTCATAGTCTCTAAAAAAAAGCCAAGAAAGCAAAAATTCTGCCGGGGTATGCAAACTTTTGAGCACAACTGTATATATAAATATTATCTATGGGTGGTCATTTAAATTTAATTTGTTAATTGTCTAAAAAGGTTCATGTCACAGGTACAATCAATAGTAATCATGATAAAGTACAGTGGGTATGGAAAGTATTCAGACCACTTTACTTTGTTTCACTGCAGCCATTTTGTAAATTCAAAAAAGTTTTTTTTTCTCATAATTGGACAATCTGCACCCCATCTTGACTGAAAAAAACAGAAATGTAGACATTTTTGCAAATGTATTAAAAGAGAAAAACTGTAATATTTCATGGTCATAAGTATTAAAGCCCTTTGCTCCGACACTCATATTTAAGACACATGCTGTCCATTTCCTTGTGACCCTCCTTGAGATTCTTCTACTCCTTCATTAGAGGCCAGCTGTGTTTGATTAAAGTGATAGGACTTGATTTGGAAAGACACACACCTGTCTATAAAAGACCTCACATCCCACAGTGCATGTCAGACCAAATAAGAATCATGAGGTCAAAGAAACTGGCCAAGTAGCTCAGAGAAAGAATTGTGGCAAGGCACAGATCTGGCCAAGGTTACAACAGAATTTCCACAGTACTCAAGGTTCTTAAGAGCACAGTGGTCTCCATAATCCTTAAATGGAAGAAGTTTGGGACTACCAGAAGTCTTCCTAGACCTGGCCGTCCAGCCAAACTGAGCAATCGTGGGAGAAGAGCCTTGGTGAGAGAGGTAAAGAAGAACCCCAAAATCACTGTAGCCGAGCTCCAGAGATGCAGTACTGAGATGGGAGAAAGTTCTACAAAGTTAACTATCACTGCAGCCCTTCACCAGTCAGATTTTTATGGCAGAATGGCCCAACAGAAACATCTCCTCAGTAGTGTTGAGCGATACCTTCCGATACTCAAAGGTATCGGTATCGGATGGGATCGGCCAATATCCAAAAAATATCGGATATCGACGATACCATAACCAATACCAATGCAAGTCAATAGGACACAAATATCAGAAGTGATCCTGGATGGTTCCCAGGGTCTGAAGGAGAGGAAACTCTCCTTCAGGCCCTGGGATCCATATTCATGTAAAAAATAAAGAATAAAAATAAAAGATATGGATATACTCACCCCTGGCTCTCAGCGCTGCCAGCGTCTGCCTCCGTTCCTAAGAATGACATTCGATGATGTTGCGGTCAGGTGACCGGTCACCTGACCGCTCATGTGACTGCGACGTCATCGAAGGTCCTTCACTCACTGCATTCTTAGGAACGGAGGCTGCCGGATGCACTGCTGAGAGCCAGGGTTCGTCGGAGGGGTGAGTATATCCATATTTTTTATTTTTATTCTTTATTTTTTACATGAATATGAATCCCAGGGCCTGAAGGAGAGTTTCCTCTCCTTCAGACCCTGGGAACCATACGCATCGCACACGCCGAAGATGACTGGGAACACTTCCGATTTCCGATATCGCAAAAATATCGGAACTCGGAATCGGAATTCCGATACAGCAAATATCGGCCAATACCCTATATTTGCAGTATCGGTATGTTCAACACTACTCCTCAGTGCAAGACATATGAAAGCCCGCATAGAGTTTGCTAAAAAAAAAACACATGAAGTACTCCCAGAATATGAGAAATAAGATAGTCTGATGAGATGAAGATAAAACTTTTTGGTGATAATTCTAAGCGGTATGTGTGGAAAAAACAGGCATTGCTCATCACCTGCCCAATACATTCCGAAAACTGAAATATGGTGGTGGCAGCATCATGCTATGAGGGTGTTTTTCAGATGCAGAGACAGGACAACTGGATGTCATTGAAAGAAACATGAATGCAGCCAAGTACAGAGATATCCTGGATGAAAACCTCTTCCAGAGTTCTCTGGACCTCAGACTTAAGGTACCGTCACACTAAGCGACGCTGCAGCGATACCGACAACGATCCGGATCGCTGCAGCGTCGCTGTTTGATCGCTGGAGAGCTGTCACACAGACAGCTCTACAGCGACCAACGATCCCGAGGTCCCCGGTAACCAGGGTAAACATCGGGTTACTAAGCGCAGGGCCGCGCTTAGTAACCCGATGTTTACCCTGGTTACCATCCTAAAAGTAAAAAAACAACCACTACATACATACCTACCTCTGTCTGTCCCCGGCGCTCTGCTTCTCTGGTCTGGCTGTGAGCGCCGGGCAGCCGGAAAGCAGAGCGGTGACGTCACCGCTCTGCTTTCCGGCCGCTGTGCTCACAGCCAGACCAGAGAAGCAGAGCGCCGGGGACAGACAGCGGTAGGTAAGTATGTAGTGGTTGTTTTTTTTACTTTAACGATGGTAACCAGGGTAAACATCGGGTTACTAAGCGCGGCCCTGCACTTAGTAACCCGATGTTTACCCTGGTTACCAGTGAAGACATCGCTGAATCGGTGTCACACACGCCGATTCAGCGATGTCTACGGGGAGTCCAGCGACGAAACAAAATTCTGGACTTTCTTCCCCGACCAGCGACATCACAGCAGGGGCCTGATCGCTGCTGCCTGTCACACTGGACGATATCGCTAGCGAGGACGCTGCAACGTCACGGATCGCTAGCGATATCGTCTAGTGTGACGGTACCTTTAGCCAAAGGTTCACCTTCCAACAAAACAATTACCCTAAGCACACAGCTAAAATAACAAAGGAGTGGTTTCAGAACAACTCTGTGAACATTCTTGACTGGCCCAGCCAGAGCCCTTATCTAAACCCAATTGAGCATCTCTGGAGAGACCTGAAAATGGCTGTCCACTTACTTGCACCATCCAACCTGATGGAAATGGAGAGGATCTGCAAGGAAGAATGACAAACGATCCCCTAATCCAGGTGTAAAAAACTTGTTGCATTCCCAAGAAGACTCATGGCTGTACTAGGCTCAAAAGGGTGCTTCTACTCAATACTGAGCAAAGGGTCTGAATACTTATGACCATGTGATATTTCAGTTTTTGTTTTTTAATAAATTTGCAAAAATGTCTACATTTCTGTTTTTTCAGTCAAGATGGGGTGCAGACTATACATTATTGAGAAAAAAATGAACTTTTTTGAATTTAACAAATGGCTGCAATGAAACAAAGAGTGAAAAATTTTAAGGGGTCTGAATACTTTCCGTACCCACCTTATATATACCTTTACTGGTAGGAAAAGTGCAAAGTGCAGTATAATATGAAAATATATTTTTCCATAAATAAAGGTATAAATAAAGAAGAAGGTAATACCAACCGGAGTTCATACTGTATGTGCTGGTGCCGCCATGCCAGACTCCAACACGCATTTCACACGTTGCTTCATCAGGAAGTGACTGTTTGCTCATGCTACAGCTTTCAATCCTTAGTATTTACATTTGATTTATACTGATGATCACCAATGCTAATCACCAATAGTGCTGTATGTGCTTACCTTCTCCCCTTGGTTTTTATTATATGTGTTTCTCTCTTTTTTGTCATGTCTTGTCAAATGTTTTAATATACTTTTGTCTTAATTGGTGTCCTTACTTAGAAAAAAGGAAAATTTGCTACATTGAATGACTTTTGGTAATTATTGTGCAAATGCATCCTAAAGTGTAACCAAACTTTTGGAAGGTTTTTTAAGCAATTGGTCAAGATTCAGGATTCAGTTCCCACACATTTGCTCAGAATAAAAGAGACAAAGACATAGATAAATCTACTAAAAGTTAAGTTACTCTTTAATTGTTTAATAGTGTCACTGCCTGCATACAATCATTAGTGGGATTTCCCTATGGTCTGCAATCTAATTTTCGATGGTTACAGAAATAACTCCGATCAACTCTTTACCATTGTTTTGGTCATACTAAAAGTTGCAGGTCCATCTGGTACAACTTTACATGTAGTGGGATGACTTCACATTGCAATTAATCATTGTTCTAAGCTTAGTGCTGTCTTTATGTACTGATGGTTGTTCTGGTGATGTATTACTGTATTTATTGTGGTTCTAGTGCTGCATTTCTGTACTTATGGTGGAATTCATGCACTTGTGTAATCTTGGTGCCATATTCATGTTATGATGGTTGTTCTAGTACCATATTCAAATACTTACAGTTGTTCGTGTTCAGTATTCATGTACTGATGGTGGTTGTGATGATGCATTTATGTACTGATGGTGTTTTTGGTGATGTATTCATGTACAGATATTGATTGTGGTGTTGTGTTCATGTGCTGATGACAATTTTGATGGTACACTATTTACTGATGGTGGTTCTGGAATCATATTCATGTACTGATGGTGGTCACGGTGTTGTATTCCTGTTCTGCTGGTGGCTCTCGTGTTGTATTCATGTACTGATGGCAGTTTTGGTCCTCTAGTAATATATAATTTGTCAGACTTGACAATTGTTCATTATAATAATAATAATAATAATCTTTATTTATATAGCGCCAACATATTCCGCAGTGCTTTACAGTTTAACAGCTTCAAATACAAAAGTCATAAGTAACAATGTTAACAATACAATAATTAAAGCAACACAAGACGACCCTGCTCGTGAGAGCTTACAATCTACAATGAGGTGGGGGAGATACAAAGTACAGGTGTGTATTTACAATGATGTATTTACATCTTCAGGGAGTGGGGTATAGATAGAAGTAGTGAATGGGCTACACACAAACAAAATAACTGATTAGGGAACATGATAGGCCGCGCTGAACAAATGTGTTTTAATAGTAATAGTAATCTTTATTTTTATATAGCGCTAACATATTCCGCAGCGCTTTACAGGTTGCACACATTATCATCGCTGTCCATGATGGGACTCACACTCTAAATTCCCTATCAGTATGTCTTTGGAATGTGGGAGGAAACCGGAGTGCCCGGAGGAAACCGACGCAAACACGGAGAGAAAATACAAACTCTTTGCAGATGTTGTCCTTGGTGGGTTTGAACCCAGGACTCAAGTGCTGCAAGGCTGCTGTGCTATCCACTGCGCCACCATGCTGTCCATGTTTTGAGGGAGCGCCTAAAACTATGCAAATTGTGAATGGTCCTAATTTCTTGGGGTAGAGCATTCCAGAGGATTGGCGCAGCACGGGAGAAGTCTTGTAGTCGGGAGTGGGAGGTACGGATTATAGGGTCATTGTGCTGTCCGTTGTACATGGATAAAAAACTAAAAATACACCCATCAGAACTAGACCATATATGTCAGAAAAAAATAGTATGACTAATTCCCCCAATACACTTTAGATAGCTGTCAGACCAATGATGATTCTTCTGATTATTCAGGCGGCATCTATCTTCCCTGGCACTCCTATTCACAGGAGCGCTTACTCTGCCGTGTGCTCTTGTGCTATGAGAAAGACACTTCCAGACACCTCCGGTACCAGCTTATCTTTTACAAATCAAAAAGATTTACAGTTAAATTCTGACATGCTGGATCCTTACCTCCTCCAACAATCATGTCAGGGGCTCCCATAAATATTACATTGTCATTTGAACTCATTGATATCAATGAGTTTGGACAATGTTGGTCTAATGTGCATGGAGGCATTAACTTCTATTTAAATGGAATGCACACTTTTAGTCTGACCGCCCAGTATTATTATTATTATACATTTTTATAGTTCCATTTATTCCATTCCATGCCACTTTACATGTGAAAAAGTGGCCGATATAGACAAATACATTAAACATTAGCATAAAGATTATTATTATTATGAGCAACAAACAAGGCACACAGGTGAATAAGGAGGGAGGGCCCTGAACGCGAGGGCTCACAGTCTGCAGGGGATGGGTGAGGATACACCAGGAGAGGGTAGAGCTGGTTGTGTGGCGGTTCAGTAGGTTGAGGATCACTGCAGGTTGTAGGCTTGTCGGAAGAGGTGAGTCTCCAGGTTCTTTTTGAAGGTTTCTATGGTAGGCGAGAGTCTGATGTGTTTGAAATGGAAAGAAGGTGGGCACCACTTAATAAAATACAATTACACCTGTAGCATGGCTAAAGGGTGTGTAGTCGATGGGAGGTATGTGCCACATAAGTGCCTTGTTGCTGTAATGTAGCCCGGAATATTGCGTTGTTTTATATAACCATATGTTTGTGTTTCAGGACCTGTGGTGATGTCAGACCACATGGCTAATCATGTGATAGATTACTGGGTGTGGTTAGTCCTATATAAGACTGGCTAATCCTTTACACAGCAGATATGTGTGGAGGTGAAACCCTCCTGAATGTGTTCGGCTTCAGGACTGAGCCGGATGAACTGGACACTTGTTTTCCTTTGCCTGAACCAAAGGCTATTTTGATTTCTGTTGTTTTGCCACATGGTTTATGAAGCAATAAACCCAGTGAACTTTAAAGGAACACGTCTCCTGAGTGTCAGCCGTCGCAGCTGAGTGAGTGAAATCGCTACAATTGGTGGAGACCTGCGAGCAGCGTTCCCAGCGGAGACGTGAGTTTATTTTTGAATGTCCTGGGTCAAGGCTGTTGCAAGCCAGCAAGCATTGCCGGAGAAAATGGAGGACCTGCTGAAACACTTGGTCCAGCAGGAGCAAAGGCAGCAAGAGACCAACAGGCTGTTGATGCAGCAGATACAACAGAGCCAGCAGCAGATACAACAGAGCCAGCAGGAGCAACGGCAGCAGATGCAGCAAAGCCAGCAGGAGCAATGGCAGCAGTTACAACAGAGCCAGCAGGAGCATCAGCAGCAGATGCAGCTTCTGGCAACCGCCATCCAGGGCAAGGCGAGCGCCCCAACCCCAGGTGTGGCTGATGACACCCACGTCCGGAAGACGGTAAGACGTGCATTGCAGAAAATGACTCCCGGGGATGATGTTGAGGCCTTCCTGACGGTGTTTGAGAGGGTCGCTGAGAGGGAAAAACTTCCGCCAGAGCAGTGGGCAGAGGTACTTGCGCCATACCTGACGGGAGAACCCCAGAAGGCGTACTATGATTTGACCTTGCAGGATGCCAAAGAGTATCACAAATTGAAAGCCGAGATTCTCGCACGTCTGGGGGTGACACTGACTGTCAGGGCACAGCGAGTTCACTCCTGGGGCTATCACCGGGACAAACCACTCGTTGATCTGTTGCACCTGGTCCAGAAATGGCTGCAGCCAGAGACCTCTGCGCCTGCACAGATGGTAGAACGGGTGATGATGGATCGGTTTGTCCATTCCCTCCCGAGGCCTATACAGTCTTGGGTTGCCCAGGGTGATCCCCAGAATGCAGACGAGCTGATCGGACTGGTTGAGAGATACCAAGGGTTGGAAGGCTCCTTCGGGAGGCAGCCCATGCCGTACTGGGGGTCCCAGAGGGCAGCTGAGTCCCAAAAAGGGGTGGTGCGTCCAAGGTCACAAAGGGCGGGGGAGGTGGTGCCCAAGGTCCCCACGGGTGATGTGATTTGTTGGAGGTGCCACAAGCCAGGACATATAGCTGCCCGTTGTTCCCAAGCCACTGAGCAGATGGACTGCAGCATGGGACGCCGTTGTTCATACTATGCGTATCCAGTCTGTAGTGTGAACTCTCCATCCAACGAGGGACCTCAAGCGTGTCCCGTAAAGGTGAACGGTCGAGCAGTAACGGCACTGTTAGACTCGGGGAGCCTAGTGACCCTGGTGAGGGCCACTTTTCCTCTTCATCTGCTCCCAGGAAAGAAGGTCGGAGTGCGGTGCATACATGGTGATGCAAAGGACTACCCTATGGCCAGGGTGGACATTGAAACGGCATGTGGCACTGAATCCCACATAGTCGGCGTAGTTCAGGACTTGTTGCACCCTATAATTATTGGCCGGGATTTCTGTTTGTTTTGGGATTTGTGGGGAAAGGGTTCTGAGCTCCCTGGCAGGGAACCAGTGAACCCTGGAACGGTATCGCCACACCCAGAGGCAGACAGCTTTCCTTTTTGTGTTCTGGTTGGGGATGAGGAGGAAGTATCCCCTACATCTGACATTCTGGAGTTAGAGGTTACCGGTGAAAATTTTGGGACTGCCCAACATAGGGACCCCACTCTGAGGGAAGCCTTTAATAATGTCACAGTTATTGACGGGGTGGTACAGGAGCCGGGGGCAGACAAAAGATTTCCCCATTTTCTGTTGAGGGGGGAATTGTTGTACCGGGTCACGAAAATAAGGGAGGAGTTGGTAGAGCAGTTGATAGTGCCGGGTCCGTATAGACGGAAAGTGTTGGACATGGCCCATTCACACATCTTGGGTGGACACCTAGGGGTGGAAAAAACGCAGGAACGGGTTGTGCAGAGGTTCTATTGGCCTGAGTGTCACCGGGAAATAGTGAACTATTGCAGGTCCTGCCCTACATGTCAGCTAACTGCTCCTACTCCTCATTTCCGGAACCCCCTTGTGCCACTGCCCATTATTGAGGTACCGTTCGAGAGAATTGCCATGGACTTGGTCGGTCCCTTAGTTAAATCAGCTCGGGGCCATCAGTATATATTAGTCATCCTGGACTATGCCACACGCTATCCTGAGGCAATTCCCTTGAGGAATTCTTCCTCAAAGAGCATAGCCCGCGAGTTGGTCCATGTCTTTTCCCGGACAGGTCTGCCAAAGGAGCTCCTGACTGACCAGGGTACACCTTTCATGAGCAAGGTGATGAGGGAGTTATGCAAAGCCCTGAAAATCTCCCAAGTTGAGGACCTCGGTGTACCATCCCCAGTCAGATGGTCTTGTTGAGAGGTTTAACAAGACTCTAAAGAGCATGCTGAGAAAAGCTATAGAGAAAGACGGTAGAGACTGGGATTGTCTCTTACCCTATCTGATGTTTTCCATTCGTGAAGTTCCACAGGCCTCCACAGGGTTCTCACCGTTTGAGCTTCTATATGGCCGACATCCACGAGGACTCCTGGATATAGCCAAGGAAACCTGGGAAGCCGAAGTCACGCCCCACAGAAGCGTCATTGAGCATGTGGCCCTGATGCAGCAGAGGATTGCAAAGGTGATGCCTATCGTGAAAGAACACCTTCTCCAAGCACAAGAAGCTCAAGCCAGGGTCTACAACCGGTCTGCAAGAGTGAGGCAGTTCAATTCGGGAGACCGAGTTCTGGTGTTAGTTCCAACGGTGGAAAGCAAGTTCTTGGCCAAATGGCAAGGGCCATATGAGGTTGTCGAGAAACTTGGTGAGGTAAATTATAAAATTCACCAACCAGGAAGACGGAAACCATTCCAAGTTTACCATGTCAACCTCATCAAGCCATGGCAAGATAGAGAGCCGACAGTTACTCCGTCATTGTTAAGCAACCCAGAAGGTGAGGTTGGAGCGGTTACTATAGCAGAGACGCTATCGAAAACCCAGAAACAGCAGTGCCGGGAGTTACTCCAGAAAAACAGGGACCTGTTTTCAGAATTGCCAGGATACACGAAGGTCATAGAGCACGAGGTCCTAACAGAGCCCCATGTGCGGGTGAATGTGAAACCTTATCGTATTCCTGAGGCTCGTCGAGAAGTTATCTCCAAGGAAGTGGAGCGTATGTTGAGGCTTGGAGTCATTGAGGAATCCAAGAGCGGTTGGTCAAGCCCAATTGTCCTGGTCCCAAAACCTGATGGAGAGTGGAGGTTTTGCAACGACTATCGGAAGTTGAATGAGGTCTCCAAGTTCGACGCTTATCCCATGCCCCGTATTGATGAGCTCATCGAAAGGCTTGGGCACGCCAGATATATATCCACCTTGGATCTGACAAAGGGGTATTGGCAGATCCCCATGGCGCAGGAAGCCAAGGAGAAGACAGCCTTTTCGACACCTGATGGATGCTTCCAGTATGCCCGGATGCCGTTTGGCCTACAGGGAGCTCCGGCGACCTTCCAGAGGGCTATGGATAGAGTTCTTGCACCCCATAAGGCCTACGCTGCTGCGTACCTAGATGATATCGTCATCTTTAGCCCGGACTGGGAGAGTCATCTGGAGAAAGTCCAAGCGGTGTTGGATGCTATAAGAGAGGCCGGATTTACTATAAACCCAAAGAAGTGTGCCTTGGGTAAAGAAGAAGCTAAGTACCTTGGATACATAGTGGGTCACGGAGAAATAAAACCCCAAATCAGTAAAGTGGAGGCAATTCAAACGTGGCCAAAACCAGTTTCCAAGAAGCAAGTTAAAGCCTTCCTGGGAATCGTGGGATATTACAGGAGGTTCATCCCAAACTTCGCCACGATGGCTGCGCCTCTGACTGACCTGCTAAAAGGGACAAAACCAGTAATGGTTAAGTGGTCCGAAGAAACAGAGTCAGCCTTCCAAGAAATGAAAAACGCTTTGTGTAAGCAACCCGTTCTGATGGCCCCAAACTTCAAGAAAGAGTTTATTCTTCAGACAGATGCCTCAGATGTTGGGGTGGGAGCAGTCCTTTCCCAAGAACTACATGGGGAGGAGCATCCTGTTCTCTATCTGAGTAGGAAGCTGTCCTCATCTGAAAAGAACTACTCAGTCGTTGAGAAGGAGTGCTTGGCCATAAAATGGGCAGTGGACACATTGCGGTACTATCTGCTGGGACGTAAATTTAGACTGATATCCGACCATGCCCCACTTAGGTAGATGAGGGAAACGAAGGGTAGAAATGCTAGGGTCACCCGTTGGTTCTTATCCCTGCAGGACTTCAGTTTCCATGTGGAACATTCAGTTTCCATGTGGAACATCGGGCCGGAAAGCTGCACGGTAATGCGGATGCCCTATCAAGAATCCCTTGTTTAGTGGGAGAAAGTGCCAAGCCCCACGGCTTTAGGCAGAGGGGGGAGGTATGTAGCATGGCTAAAGGGTGTGTAGTCGATGGGAGGTATGTGCCACATAAGTGCCTTGTTGCTGTAATGTAGCCCGGAATATTGCGTTGTTTTATATAACCATATGTTTGTGTTTCAGGACCTGTGGTGATGTCAGACCACATGGCTAATCATGTGATAGATTACTGGGTGTGGTTAGTCCTATATAAGACTGGCTAATCCTTTACACAGCAGATATGTGTGGAGGTGAAACCCTCCTGAATGTGTTCGGCTTCAGGACTGAGCCGGATGAACTGGACACTTGTTTTCCTTTGCCTGAACCAAAGGCTATTTTGATTTCTGTTGTTTTGCCACATGGTTTATGAAGCAATAAACCCAGTGAACTTTAAAGGAACACGTCTCCTGAGTGTCAGCCGTCGCAGCTGAGTGAGTGAAATCGCTACACACCATACAGCCAGGTGCTACTCAATGCGCAACCAGAGTTATAAATAGTAAATAAAAAGACCACAAAATATAGTGCACACAAGGCAATAATAAATAGAAAGAGGCTTTATTACAACAACAATGCCAAGACAGACAAAAAATGCAATTAAAAACAATTAAAATCATGATGGAGCGACATGCAAGACAATGAAAGGCAAGTAAAATAGGAAATGTGCAAAATTACAAAAATCTTCAAAAATTATTATAAAGGTAGTCAATATTGTGAATACATGATAGATCTGGCATAAAAGAGGCAATGAAAGGATTTCCATGGAGAATGATGTCAAATGTCCATGGCTGAAAAACAAGTAAAAATATTGGGTGTCTAACAGGCTATGTGATATAATAATGAAATGTACAAATAACTGTAGTAAGCCAACTGATCAATCTCCCTGAGAATCAAATCATATATAAATACCCACCTGACAATTGTCATATATATAAAAAATATAAATATGCATGAATCAATGTATGAAGTGATAGATCACCAGAGTGGAGATAGTCCATCAGAGGCTCAAACACACATGCAAACACGCAGAATGTGTTTGTAACAAAATATTAAGGCAGAAATAAGCCAAATAAGGATCACATGTGTGAACAAGCCCCCATGGTGAGCTGACAGTCACCAAGTTTCTCAACAAAGATCGCACAAATATCTAAACATACTTACTAAGTCAGCATGCCCTAGATCTGCACTGATATAATAATGAAATGTTCAAATGACTGTAGTAAGCCAACTGATCAATCTCCCTGAGAACCAAATCATATATAAATACCCACCTGACAATTGTCATATATACAAAATATAAACATGCATGAATCAATGTATGAAGTCATAGATCACCAGAGTGGAGATAGTCCATCAGAGGCTCAAACACACATGCAAACACGCAGAATGTGTTTGTAACAAAATACTAATGCAGAAATAAGCCAAACAAGGATCACATGTGTGAACAAGCCCCCATGGTGAGCTGACAGTCACCAAGTTTCTCAACAAAGACTGCACAAATATCGAAACATACTTACTAAGTCAGCATGCCCTAGCTCTGCCCAACGCGTGTCGCTGCCTCAAAGCAGCATCATCAGGGGAAGTTGTCATAGTGTGAATCAGAACCCTATTTATAGTGAGCAAGTACACTTGCTTATCACTCAGGGAACGGCAACACATGCGAGCGGCATCCACTGAGTGTTTACAATCAGATGGAGAAAGTCCAATGGCAAATGCGCACGCGCTAGTTCAATCATGTGCGTTCCAGGAAAAGAGGCAATCAGTGCGCATGCGCAATTTGGACCCATATATTACGCAGTGCCTGGGAAGAATTCCAAATACTAGAGCAAAAAGTGCAATCAGCAAAGCACCAGTGCAGGTAAAGTAAGTAGGTGACATATAAAAAAAAAATTATAAATGAATAAAAGAAATGAATACAAAAAGCAAAATAAACAATAAAACATACAACACCTAGTAAGCACATTTGGATGGCATAACCAAGCTGTGCAGAGCCAAAGTTGGCATACCTTTCATGGGGAATATGGATTAGGGAACCAAGCAACAAAAAATGCACCATGTTCCAAAGAGGTATGATCTCTATTATCCTTCATTAATTTATCCATTTGCTATCCCTTCCCTGTCTCCATATCTCCCCTAATCCCTTTCTTCTATCTCACTTATTAGCCAGGCAGCCAACAACACAGTTGGATTAATACAATCCACATCATAAAAGATGGTATGTAAAAGGGAAAAAAAGGGTTTTCTTCCTTCTTTTTCCTTTTCTTCTTCCTTCTTCTTCCCCACAAAAGCAGCAAACTATTCAACCATAATAGAATCCAAAAAAATACAATTATAAATACCAATATCAATATCATGCCACCCTAATGCCATAGGAGTACCTTACACTATGCCTATACAAACCCATAGAGAACCCAAATCCACACACAAGGGCATTGAGGCCCCAATTACTTAATCACCCAGGGCCCCCATAACTCAAAAACAAGTCATAAGGAAACCTGTAAAAGAAAGCTCTTCATTAATACCGAATGGTCTAACAGAATTTAGTCCATAGATCCACCGGGATTGCAATCTCAGCAGTTCCCCTGTCGATCCACCCTACGGATGTTAGGTCTAACCTTTTAAAGGCCCAACACCCTTAATCCCCGTGCGAGTCCACCATGGTGCTCCAAAAAATGGGAAGCTACAGTGGTTATAGTTTTCCCTTTAGCCACATCTGATCTGGCCAAACCTATATTTGATATATGTTGCTGTATACGTTTCCGCATCTCCTGAGATGTTTGACCAATGTATAACTTAGAGCATGGGCAGATCAGTACATAAATAACATTGTGTGTTTTGCAATCTATGTAATCCTTCAATACGTAAGTACACGAATCAACTGGATTGACAAAGGAAATTGTACGTTCCACATATCCACAAATATTGCACTCACCGCATGGGTAGGATCCCCGTAACCGATAGCTCGAACCTAACTTTGTGGTAGGCCAAGCAAAATGGCTTTTCATCAAGGACTCACAAACGTTTGGAGCCCTTCTAGTGGTCATTACCGGATGTTCCGGCAACAAATCAGAAATGCGTGAATCGATTTTAAGAATTTGCTAGTGTGTGTGAAAATGGCCTTTTACCCTCTCTCATTGATTATGGAAAGTGGTTATAAATCTAATATCATTATTAAAATCACGTGGACTTGGAGTTAGTTCTTGATATCGAGTCTGGGATACCGTTCTATGATAGGTCTGCTTTATCACTGATCTGGGACACCCCATGAGGCGCAGCCATGCCGAGAGGTCCCCAGATTGGATCTCGAAGTCCCGTATCTCTGAACAGTTGTGACGCAATCTTGTAAAATGTCCATAGGGTAAACCACGTTTGAGATGTTCCGGGTGGAAACTTCTGAAGTCCAATAGTCCATTGATCGCTGTCTTCTTCCGAAAAAGGTTTGTGCACAATTGATTACCTTGGAGAGAAAGCCTGAGATCCAAAAATTCTACAGTAGAAAGACAAAAACGATGAGTCAAACAAATATTGAATGAATTCTGATTTAGTGATGCAATAAAATCCTCACAATCATTTTAAGTGTATGTCCATATGAAAAAAACATCATCAATGAAACGAAAGCATGAAAGTGTGTTTGAAATGCGTCGATGGGTACACATGCTCCGCCTCCCACCACCCCAAAAAGAGGTTGGCAAAAGACGGAGCACAAAAAGAAGAAAAAACGGCTTGCACTCACCAGGCCCGACAAACAATTCTTATCTTTATTAGGACGTGCAGTAAATCAGGGAGAACATGCTGAATGTAGGATGACAGCTGATTCGCGCACACCGCGATATGACGAGTTCCAGGAAAGGGCCAAGTCTGTGATGCCAAGAGATGAGAGGATCTGTAGCAGAAGGGAGTAGTCAACAGTGTCAAAGGCAGAAGTCAGGTCCAGGAGGAGGACAGAGTAGTGTCGCTTGTTCTTGGTGGTTAGTAGGTCATTAGTGACTTTAGTTAGGGCAGATTCAGTTGAGTGATGGGGTGGGAAGCCAAATTGTAATCGGTCAAAGAGGGAGCAGGAGGAGAGGTGGGAGGACAGTTCGAGATGGACATGTTGTTCCAGTAATTTTGAGGCATAAGGGAGAAGAGATATCGGGCGATAACTAAACACACAGGATTGGCCGAGGGAGGGCTTTTTGAGGATGGGTGTGATCTTGGCATGTTTGAAGGATGAGGGGAAGACACCTGTTGTGAGTGAGAGGTTGAAGAGGTGTGTTAGGGTTGGGATGAAGACTGTGGCAAGTTTACGGATGAGGTGGTATGCGAGCGGATCAAGCGTGCCGGTGGTGAGGTGTGATCTTGACAGGAGGGTGTAGAGCTGATCTTCTGCCATGGTGGAGAAGCTTGTTTTGGAGGAACAGGGTTGAGCAGCTAAGAGGGGCATTGGGCGCTGTGGTCCAAAGCTTTTTCTGATCATATCGATCTTCTGTTTAAAGAAAGAGACAAAGACTTCAGCAGAAATGAGAAGGGAGGGAGAGGGTGCGGGGGGATGGAGTAGAGAATTGAAAGTGTTGAAAAGCTGTTTAGGGTTGTGAGACAGGGAGGATATGAGAGATGAGAAGTAAGTTTGTTTTGCGGCAGTGAGCATGGACTTGAAGCAGTAGAGGGCAGTCAGATAATATAAGTTTGGGGGCTTTTTTGACTACTGGTCCCACGCATTGTTTAGACCTTCATATCTATTATGGATTGTTTTTCATGCATATTTGACTTGAATTTGTGTATACTTTATTTATTCCTTAATGGTTTTGTGGATTTTGTACCATTGTATGAGCATATATCTAATTTTTCTCATGCGCAGTATACTGATCATGGTCACTTGACTGAAACATCTTCACATTTGGATTTCCTGCACTTTAAATATGTACAGTCATGGCCAAAATTTTTGAGAATGACACCAAAATTATATTTTCACATGATCTGCTGCCTTCTGGTTTTTATTAGTGTTTGTCTGATGTTTATATCACATACAGAAATATAATTGCAATCATATTATGAGTACCAATAGGTTATATTGACAGTTAGAATGAGTTAATGCAGCAAGTCAATATTTGCAGTGTTGACCCTTCTTCTTCAAGACCTCTGCAATTCTCCCTGGCATGTTCTCAATCAACTTCTGGACCAAATCCTGACTGACAGCAGTCCATTCTTGCATAATCAATGCTTGCATTTTGCCAGAATTTGTTGGTTTTTGTTTGTCCACCCATCTCTTGATGATTGACCACAAGTTCTCAATGGAATTAAGATCTGGGGAGTTTCCAGGCCATGGACCCAAAATCTCTATGTTTTGTTCCATGAGCCATTTAGTTATCACCTTTGCTTTATGGCAAGATGCTCCATCATGCTGGAAAAGGCATTGTTGGGCGCCAAACTGCTCTTGGACAGTTGGGAGAAGTTGATCTTGGAGGACATTCTGGTACCATTCTTTATTCATGGCTGTGTTTTTAGGCAAGACTGTGAGTGAGCCCATTCCCTTGCCTGAGAAGCAACTCCACACATGAATGGTTTCAGGATGCTTTACAGTTGGCATGAGACAAGACTGGTGGTAGCGCTCACCTCTTCTTCTCCGAATAAGCTGTTTTCTAGATGTCCCAAACAATCGAAAAGGGGATTCATCAGAGAAAATGACTTTGCCCCAGTCCTCAGCAGTCCACTCCCTGTACCTTTTGCAGAATATCAGTCGGTCCCTGATGTTTTTTCTGGAGAGAAGTGGCTTCTTTGCTGCCCTCCTTGAAACCAGGCCTTGCTCAAAGAGTCTCCGCCTCACAGTGCGTGCAGAAGCACTCACACCAGCCTGCTGCCATTCCTGAGCAAGCTCGGCACTGCTGGAAGTCCGATCCCGCAGCTGAAACAGTTTTAAGATACGGTCCTGGCGCTTGCTGGTCTTTCTTGGGCGCCCTGGAGCCTTTTTGACAACAATCGAAGCTCTCTCCTTGAAGTTCTTGATGATGCGATAGATTGTTAACTGAGGTGCAATCTTTGTAGCTGCGATACTCTTCCCTGTTAGGCCATTTTTGTGCAGTGCAATGATGCCTGCATGTGTTTCTTTAGAGATAACCATGGTTAACTGAAGAGAAACAATGATACCAAGCACCAGCCTCCTTTTAAAGTGTCCAGTGATGTCATTCTTACTTAATCATGACTGATTGATCGCCAGTCCTGTCCTCATCAACACCCACACCTGTGTTAATGGATCGATCACTAAAATGATGTTAGCTGCTCCTTTTAAGGCAGGACTGCAATGATGTTGAAATGTGTTTTGGGGGTTAAAGTTCATTTTCTGGGCAAATATTGACTTTGCAAGTACAGTAATTGCTGTTAAGCTGATCACTCTGACATTCAGGAGTATATGCAAATTGCCACTAGAAAAAATGAAGCAGTAGACTTTGGAAAAATTAATATTTGTCTCATTCTCAAAATTTTTGTCCATGACTGTATATTCAAATTATTCTCTGATTTACAACTGCCAAGTTTTTTTCATTACTTTGCAAGGGATACGATCATACTTGTGCACCATATATAAGAGTGCTGTGGTACCACTTTATTGATTATTCCTTAAACAGATGTATTGAATTTATTGAAAATGCAAATATAATAGTTTTCTATTTAGTCCTCCAGATTTTTCAACTTTTTGTTGAAATAAAACATAAATTTTGAAAAATAAAATGCTATAAATAGTAATTTTTTTTTACTTTACAGATTTTATTTTATGACACTTGCAAGTGTTTTCTTACGCAATAATTTTCATTCCCTAGCCTTAACCTTTACGATAGCCTTAACCCTATCTATTGATATAAATTGTGTGTAAAAATGTAAAATCTATTAATGCTAGTTTTTTTTTTATTGATTATCGATGCAGTTCTTTGTCTCTTCTCTCCCAAAATTTCAAGAGAAAAGAAATGTGCAACACCTGCTAGGGCCGTGGGTACTCGGATCCGGGTCACACGGCTCTTAAAAGGGTAGTCACGGCAGCGGTGACCCGGTCCATGACCCTGGGCGCGCAATCAAAATAAGAAAGGGGACGTTCATAAGTGATTGTACGTGATGCCACCTGTGGTGTTCAGATATAGATGGCCGACACTACTTAAGGGGACCGCTGGGGCCAGTGGTGTTGTAGCTGAGATGGTTTGGCTCCACACAGGTGGAGCTGGGCCCCAGGGCTACCAGAACAGGTGCAGGGTGCAGGAAATGAGTGGAGGACACAAGGACAGCAGTTTCTTTACCTTTAATTTAACCCCTTTACCCCCAAGGGTGGTTTGCACGTTAATGACTGGGCCAATTTTTACAATTCTGACCACTGTCCGTTTATGAGGTTTTAATTCTGGAATGCTTCAACGGATCCTGGTGATTCTGACACTGTTTTCTCGTGACATATCATACTTCATGATAGTGGTAAAATTTCTTTGATATTACCTGCGTTTATTTGTGAAAAAAACGGAAATTTGGCAAAAATTTTGAAAATTTTGCAATTTTCCAACTTTGAATTTTTATGCAATTAAATCACAGAGATATGTCACACAAAATACTTAATAAGTAACATTTCCCACATGTCTACTTTACATCAGCACAACTTTGGAACCAAATTTTTTGTTTGTTAGGGAGTTATAAGGGTTAAATTTGACCAGCAATTTCTCATTATTACAACACCTTTTTTTTAGGGACCACATCTCATTTGAAGTCATTTTTAGGGGTATATATGATAGAAAATAACTAAGTGTGACACCATTCTAAAAACTGCACCCTTCAAGGTGCTCAAAACCACATTTAAGAAGTTTATTAACCCTTCAGGTGTTTCACAGGAATTTTTGGAATGTTTAAATAAAAGTGATTATTTAACTTTATTTCACAAAAAATTTACTTCAGCTCCAATTTGTTTTATTTTACCAAGGGTGACAGGAGAAAATGGACCCCAAAAGTTGTTGTACAATTTGTCCTGAGTACGATGATACCCCACTTGTGGGGGTAAACTGCTGTTTGGGCGCAAGGGAGAGCTCGGAAGGGAAGGAGTGCCGTTTGACTTTTCAATGCAAAATTGACAGGAATTGAGATGGGATGCCATGTTGCGTTTGGAGAGCCACTGATGTGCCTAAACATTGAAACCCCCCACAAGTGACACCATTTTGGAAAGTATACCCCCTAAGGAACTTATCTAGATGTGTGTGGTGAGCACTTGGACCCATTAAGTGATTCACAGAAGTTTATAATGCAGAGCCGTAAAAATAAAAAATCATATTTTTTCACAAAAATGATCTTTTTGCCCCCAATTTTTTATTTTCCCAAGGGTAGGAGAAGAAATTGGACCCAAAAGTTGTTGTACAGTTTGTCCTGAGTAAGTTGATACCCCATATGTGGAGGTAAACCACTGTTTGGGCGCAAGGGAGAGCTCGGAAGGGAAGGAGCACCATTTGACTTTTCAATGCAAAATTGACTGGAATTGAGATGGGACGCCATGTTGTGTTTGGAGATCCACTGATGTGCCTAAACATTGAAACCCCCAAGGGACACCATTTTGGTAATTAGACCCCCTAAGGAACTCATCTAGATGTGTTGTAAGAGCTTTGAACCCCCAAGTGTTTCACTAAAGTTTATAACACAGAGCCGTGAAAATAAAACTTTTTTTTCCACAAAAATTATTTTTTAGCCCCCAGTTTTCTATTTTTCCAAGGGCAACAGTTGAAATTGAACACCAATAGTTGTTCGGACACATAACATTTTTTGATCACTTTTTATTCCAATTTTTGTGAGGCAGAATGACCAAAAAACAGCTATTCATTAATTTCTTTTGGGGGGGGGCGTTTATACCGTTCCACGTTTTATTCTTCGGGTCAGTGCGATTACAGCAATACCTCATTTATATAATTTTTTTAAATATATTTTGGCGCTTTTGTGCAATAAAACTATTTTATAGAAAAAATAATTATTTTTGCATTGCTTTATTCTGAGGACTATAACTTTTGCAATTTTTCACTGATGATGCTGTTTGGCAGCTCGTTTTTTGCGGGACAAGATGACGTTTTCAGCGGTACCATGGTTATTTATGTCCGTTTCTTTGATCGCGTGTTATTTTACTTTGTATTCGGAGGTATGATAAAAAAGTGTTGTTTTTTGCCTTGGTTTTTTTTGTGTGGTTTTTACCGTGTTCACTGAAGGGGTTAACTGGTGGGACAGTTTTATAGGTCGGGTCATTATGGATGCGGCGATACTAAATATGTGTAATTTTATTTTTTTTATTTTTTTAGATAAAGGAATGTATTTATTGGAACAATTTTTTTTATTATTATTATTTATTTAGGTTTTTTTTTCACACATGTAAAAAAAAATTTTAACATTTTTTTACTCTCTAAGCAGGCGCTGGTAAGCCACCTCCCTGCAGGACCCGAATGCAGCCCCACGGCCATTTTGGATCCGGGACTGCAGAAAGGAGGAGGTAAGAGACTCTCGCAGCAACGCGATCACATCGCGTTGCTCCGAGGGTCTCAGGGAAGCACGCAGGGAGCCCCCTCCCTACGCGATGCTTCCCTATACCGCCAGAACACTGCGATCATGTTTGATCGCAGTGTGCCGGGGGTTAATGTGCCATACCGCCGGAACATGGCGATCATGTTTGATCGCAGTGTGCCGGGGGTTAATGTGCCAGGGGCAGTCCGTGACCGCTCCTGGCACATAGTGCCGGATGTGAGCGTGGCTGATCGTACTATTCCGTCCTTGGGAAGTAGGGCCCACCCCACATGGAAGAAATAGTATGTCTAATGGCAGAAAGGGGTTAAGGTTGAAGGTGCAGTCCGGGGCACAAGTCACAGCTGGTGATGGAGATCCGGGCACCCTGGAGGCAATTCAGGGTCCACCTAGCCTAGCTGCGCTGTTCTCTGGGTGCTTGGTAATTGTAGTCCTCCACAAGTCTCTCTCTCAGTCTGTCCATTAAGTGAAACACTACATGCATGGCAGACAGCTTGAACATGTTCCAGGTATCACTCCCTCGTGGTGAATCTGGGCTCTCGTATGCTGCTGTGCCTTAGGGTGTCATCTGGGCCAGGAGACTTGCAATCTCCTGCCCTCCGGATTTACTTATGGGCCTGCACTCCCCACACAACCATGGACTCTGGTGTCTGGTCTTTGGTGCTCAGTCCTGGGGTGAGCTCAGTCGCAGCTCCAGTCCCTCAGGTTCACTTGCCTCCTCTTCCTTCCACTCAGACTCACACACTAAGACTGACTGATCAACCCCACCTCCAGCCAGAATTTTTTAGGGAAGCTTCCCTAAAACAGTTGTTAGAGCTCCCCCTTCTGGTCTGGAGTCTGGAAAGGTGTTGTATGCTGAAATTACCTGGACAGGGGACCCCTCTTGCTTCTAGGTATGACATCATTCCCTGTGAGGAAGGCAATGCCACTGTGGCAACCATACTCATAGGGTGCCACAAATGCTATGCAATAAATATAACAAAAAGAAACCAACGCACTACCAATCACACAAATCATAACAGGGGTGCGAAAGAGATGGTATAAGGACGCAATACAAAAAGAAAAAAGCACCACTCTATATGAATCGCACACCACTAGTAAATAATGAAAAAGGAAAACTTTTATTGATACACAATTTAAAAACAGTTAAAATGGCAAAATGCCATGATCCCCACACTGGCCCGCCGCAGATACACGTACGTACAGGCACATATAGTAAGCAAATTACATAGCCAAATGAATAATACAGTACAATACAATGCCGCGTGCCCGCAATCTAATAGATAGAATGGCGCAGACAGTACATAAAGATCCCCTCGGAGGAACAAAAGCAACAATCAATAGCACCTGATGCGAGAATAAAATATGCCCCCATATATAGCGATCCAAATAGGGCATAAAGGAAAAAGTGTGTTAGGTACCAGATCTGGCTGCCAGCATGTCAGGGGGGTATAGATTGGCTGGGTAAAGTGGTAGTAAAGACAAACCACAGAGTAGCCCTAATAGTGGTATAATTTCCCCAGAACAAAAAGCACAACCAGATCCAAGGTCCAGCCAGATAGAAGTCCTACAGGCGTATGCCAGAAGGTGCCAGAGAGTCCAACAGAGGGGACCTAACGCCAGAGGCGGAGGATTTCTACAGGGAAGCACAGGACTTGACAAGGAGGTTTAAGAAGAGGATGTACCCCAACAAATACATTTCCCAAGCATATCAAAGAGCTAAGATGCAGTCTCAAGTCTCCCTTTTGGACTCAAGAAAGAAACCACCGGACAAATCTGTCCGTTTCATCACTGAGTTCACTACACATTGGTCTAAGGTAAGACAGATATTACAGGCGCATTGGGGTATTCTTACGACTGATTTGGCAACGGCGCAGGTGGTTAGTGAGCGTCCAATGATAACCGCAAGGAGAGCACCCAATTTGCGTGACATCCTTACAAGAAGTCACTATGCAAGGCCTACGGTCAAGCTAAACAGGGGTATTTCGTTAAAAGGCTCTTTTCCTTGCGGTGATTGTAACGTTTGCCAATTTATGCATCCTGTGAGGGACCATTTTTGTAATCCTACAGACCAGAACAAACATATACTCAAGAATTATGTTAACTGTAAGACAACAAATGTCATCTATGCCCTCATTTGCCCCTGCCCACTTGTATACGTGGGGCAAACGTCCCAGGAGCTGCGCCGACGTATACAAAAACATTTTTCCACAATCAGTACTGCAGCAGCCGACTCCTGCAAGGGCAAAATACTCACCACAGTTGCAGCTCACTTTCTATCGTGCCATGCGGGCAAATACTCAGGTGCCAGAGTAGTGGGTTTGGAGCGGGTTTATGGCTCGGGCAGAGGTGGATCGCTTGAAAATAGGCTCTTACAAGTAGAGGCCCGTTGGGTTTTCTCATTACGATCTACAGCCCCCTTGGGTATTAATGAGGATCTTCTTTTTACGGGCTTTTTGGGTTAAGTTTAACTGGTGATTTCTTTGTTCCAGATGCTCTCACTAGATGTCAGTGGGCCTAGTTTTCATCTCCTCGTCGGCCATGGACTGGTGTCTACATCTCTTTTTTGCGCATGTTGGATGTGTCTTCTTTCCTTCCCTTTGCATCTATTTCTGCACACATGGACTAAGCAATCTCCGAGGTAGCAGAGAGACATAAAGAACCAGCGGATTATATACTCAAGCAAATACTTCGGTTGGATCGAGTCTCATATATCTTCTGACTAGATTGTTATATTATATTTGCTGTATGTTCTAAATACATGTTTGGTTACTCAGTAGAGCTGTCTGTATGTTACCATACTTGTTAGACTTTTTAGACATTTTTGTCTTTTACAGAGTATTTTCTTTCATTTTCTTTTGGGTGAGTACTATTTTTAGTATTCCACTCATAGGTTTCATCAAGGGGCTCCTTGATGTTTTGTCAGTCATTTATGTCTGGGGGATTGGGCATTCCTCTCCATTTACATTCTAGGGTTTACCTTATATGGTCGTAATCCATCTATTTGTGCTGTTCCATCTGTGATCGGTAGCCCTCTTTATCTGGGGTCACATCGATCACTATACTGTACTGCATTATAAACCCTTACCTTTTGCATTCATTGATGTTTTTGGTCGTTCTGATTTTTTGTTTTTTCCTTTTCTTTAGGTTCTGTCTTTGGTATATTCCTATTGATGTCTATGTTATGTACATCCATGCAGGCCTTATAGGTTTACCTTGCTCATTTATGTATTTATTTATTGTTTGTCTGTTATTATTAATTTTTTTTTTTTTGTGTTTGGTGTTTCCCTTTTCCTCTGATGTGTGCTTCCTTATATGTCATGTTTGTATATCTATGTTTCCCTTGGCTGCTCTATTCCATCAGACCTTATTTTATTTATTCATGTATTTATTTAGTTAGTCAGTCAGTTGTTGTATTCCCCCCTGTTCCCTCATCCTATTTTGCTCCTCATTCTATGCGCATCGCTGTTTATACATCTGTTTATTTCCCTATACTATGTGCAGCGCTGGACACTTTGTTCTTTCATCTTTGTTTCATGCTCCTTGCTACATCTGTAGCGCTGTATAGTCTGCACACTATGCGCGGCGCCGGATACTTCCGGCGCATGCGCATTGTGTAGTACTGGCAGAGACGTCTGCCAGTACGGGCGCTTCCGCCCTACCTACGTCACTTCCGGCCTCCTGGCGGGCCCTGCTGATCACCTGGCCGCTGGATAAGGTATTTAAACTTGCTTTGATCGCCTCCCTGCACCTTCCCCTGACGAAGCCGTCCTGTGTGACGGCGACACGCGTTGGGTTTGTTCCCCACCCTGTGCCTTGCCTCCGCCGTTAGGTCCCCTCTGTTGGACTCTCTGGCACCTTCTGGCATATGCCTGTAGGACTTCTATCTGGCTGGACCTTGGATCTGGTTGTGCTTTTTGTTCTGGGGTAATTATACCACTATTAGGGCTACTCTGTGGTTTGTCTTTACTACCACTTTACCCAGCCAATCTATACCCCCCTGACATGCTGGCAGCCAGATCTGGTACCTAACACACTTTTTCCTTTATGCCCTATTTGGAGCGCTATATATGGGGGCATATTTTGTTCTCGCATCAGGTGCTATTGATTGTTGCTTTTGTTCCTCCGAGGGGATCTTTATGTACTGTTTGCGCCGTTCTATCTATTAGATTGCGGGCACGCGGCATTGTATTGTACTGTATTATTCATTTGGCTATGTAATTTGCTTACTATATGTGCCTGTACGTACGTGTATCTGCGGCGGGCCAGTGTGGGGATCATGGCATTTTGCCATTTTAACTGTTTTAAAAATGTGTATCAATAAAAGTTTTCCTTTTTCATTATTTACTAGTGGTGTGCGATTCATATAGAGTGGTGCTTTTTTCTTTTTGTATTACAAATGCTATGCAAAGCACAGCAGTTTAGGTGAGTTTGTGAATGTCTTCTGTGCTCTGCATTTTCAGTGGCTGAAGAAACAAAGTTCAATTAACCCCTTAGCGACCACCGATACGCCTTTTAACGGCGGCCGCTAAGGGTACTTAAACCACAGCGCCGTTAATTAACGGCGCTGTGGGAAAAGTCAATAGCGCCCCCCAGAGGCCGATTTTCTCCGGGGTCTCGGCTGCCGGGGGTAGCCGAGACCCCAGAGAACATGATTCGGGGGTTTTTTAACCCACCCCGCATTTGCGATCGCCGGTAATTAACCGTTTATCGGCGATCGCAAAAAAAAACAAAAAAACGCGATCTCTTTTTAATTGCTCTGTCCTCCGATGTGATCGCACATCGGAGGACAGAGAAAAGGGGTCCCAGGTGGCCCCCCAATACTCACCTAGCTCCCCCGATGCTCCTCGTGTCTCCTGGTGGGCGCCGCCATCTTCAAAATGGCGGGCGCATGCGCAGTGCGCCCGCCGGCCGGCACCGGGAGAATCTTTGGGGTCTCTGCTGCCGGGGGTAGTCGAGACCCCAAAGAGCATGATCGGGGTCGGTTTTACCGACCCCTGTTTGCGTTCGCCGGTAATTAACTGTTTACCGGCGACCGCAAAAAAAAAAAGAAAAAAAAAAAAAAGTAAAGTGTAATTCTCTGTCCTCTGATGTGATCGCACATCAGAGGACAGAGAAATAGGGGGATTCGGGGACCCTACAATACTCACCTGTGTCCCTGGTTCCTCTTGCTGCTCCTCCTGGCCACCGGCAGAAGAACATGGCGGACGCATGCGCAGTGCGCCCGCCATCTGTCTCCATCTGCCGGCCGGCAGGAGAACAGCAGTTGGGGCTAAAATTAGGGTTAGGGTTAGGGGTAGGGTTAGGGGTAGGGTTAGGGTTAGGGGTAGGGTTAGGGGTAGGGTTAGGGTTAAGGGTAGGGTTAGGGGTAGGGTTAGGGGTAGGGTTAGGGTTAGGGTTAGGGGTAGGGTTAGGGTTAGGGTTAGGGGTAGGGTTAGGGGTAGGGTTAGGGGTAGGGGTAGGGTTAGGTTAGGGGTAGGGGTAGGGGTAGGGTTAGGGCTAGGGTTAGGGCTAGGGTTGGGGCTAAATTTAGGGTTAGGGTTGGGGCTAAATTTAGGGTTAGGCTTCTTTCACACTTACGTCGGTACGGGGCCGTCGCAATGCGTCGGCCCGACATACCGACGCACGTTGTGAAAATTGTGCATAACGTGGGCAGCAGCTGTAGTTTTTCAACGCGTCCGCTGCCCAATCTATGTCCTGGGGAGGAGGGGGCGGAGTTACGGCCACGCATGCGCGGTCAGAAATGGCGGATGCGACGTACAAAAAAAGTTTCATTGAACTTTTTTTGTGCCGACGGTCCGCCAAAACACAACTGATCCAGTGCACGACGGACGCGACGTGTGGCCATCCGTCACGATCCGTCGGCAATACAAGTCTATGGGCAAAAAACGCATCCTGCGGGCACATTTGCAGGATCCGTTTCTTGTCCAAAACGACGGATTGCGACGGAATGCCAAACGACGCAAGTGTGAAAGTAGCCTTAGGGCTAGGGTTAGGGTTGGGGCTAAAGTTAGGGCTAGGGTTGGGGCTAAAGTTAGGGTTAGAGCTGGGATTAGGGTTAGGGTTTGGATTAGGGTTGGTATTAGGGTTAGGGTTGGCATTAGGGTTACGCTTGGGATTAGGGTTAGGTTTGGGATTAGGGTTAAGGTTAGGGTTGTGATTAGGGGTGTATTGGGATTAGGGTTAGGTTTGAGGTTAGGGTTGAGATTAGGATTAGGGTTGTGTTGGATTTAGGGTTTTGATTAGGGTTATGGTTAGGGTTGACATTAGGGTTGTTTTGGGGTAAGGGTTGGGATTATCGTTAGGGTTAGTGATTAGGATTATGGATCAGGTTGGGATTAGGGTTAGGGGTGTGTTGGGGTTAGGGTTGGAGCTAGAATTGGGGGGTTTCCACTGTTTAGGTACATCAGGGGGTCTCCAAACACGACAGCCAATTTTGCGCTCAAAAAGTCAAATGGTGCTCCCTCCCTTCTGAGCTCTGCCGTGCGCCCAAACAGTGGGTTACCTCCACATATGGGGCATCAGCGTACTCGGGATAAATTGGACAACAACTTCTGGGGTCCAATTTCTCTTGTTACCCTTGTGAAAATAAAAATGTGGGGGCTACAATATCTTTTTTGTGGAAAAAAAAATATTTTTTATTTTCACGACTCTGCATTCTAAACTTCTGTGAAGCACTTGGGCATTCAAAGTTCTCACCACACATCTAGATAAGTTCCTTGGGGGGTCTAGTTTCCAAAATGGGGTCACTTGTGGGGGGTTACTACAGTTTAGGTACATCAGGGGCTCTGCAATCGCAACATAATACCCACAGACCATTCTATCAAAGTCTGCATTCCAAAAAGGCGCTCCTTCCCTTCCGAGCTCTGCCGTGCGCCCAAACAGTGGTTTACCCCCACATATGGCACATCAGCGTACTCGGGATAAATTGGACAACAACTATTGCAGTCCAATTTCTCCTGTTACCCTTGTGAAAATAAAAACTTGGGGGCTACAATATCTTTTTTGTGGAAAAAAAAATATTTTTTATTTTCACGACTCTGCATTCTAAACTTCTGTGAAGCACTTGGGCATTCAAAGTTCTCACCACACATCTAGATAAGTTCCTTGGGGGGTCTAGTTTCCAAAATGGGGTCACTTGTGGGGGGTTACTACAGTTTAGGTACATCAGGGGCTCTGCAATCTCAACATAATACCCGCAGACCATTCTATCAAAGTCTGCATTCCAAAAAGGCGCTCCTTCCCTTCCGAGCTCTGCCGTGCGCCCAAACAGTGGTTTACCCCCACATATGGGGTACCAGCATACTCAGGACAAATTGGACAACAACTTTTGGCATCCAATTTCTCTTGTTACCCTTGTGAAAATAAAAACTTGGGGGCTAAAAAATCTTTTTTGTGGAAAAAAAAAATATTTTTTATTTTCACGGCTCTGCATTATAAACTTCTGTGAAGCACTTGGGCATTCAAGGTTCTCACCACACATCTAGATAAGTTCCATGGGGGGTCTAGTTTCCAAAATGGGGTCACTTGTGGGGGATTTCTACTGTTTAGGCACATCAGGGGCTCTCCAAACGCGACATGGCGTCCGATCTCAATTCCAGCCAATTCTACATTGAAAAAGTAAAACGGCACTCTTTCTCTTCCAAGCTCTGCGGTGCGCCCTAACAGTGGTTTACCCCCACATATTGGGTATCAGCGTACTCAGGAGAAATTGCACAACAACTTTTGTGGTCTAATTTCTCCTGTTACCCTTGTGAAAATAAAAATTTGTGGGCAAAAAGATCATTTTTGTAGAAAAAATGCGATTTTTTTTTTCACGGCTCTACATTATAAACTTCTGTGAAGCACATGGGGGTTCAAAGTGCTCACCACACATCTAGATATGTTCCTTAAGGGGTCTAGTTTCCAAAATGGGGTCACTTGTGGGGGGTTTCCACTGTTTAGGCACATCAGAGGCTCTCCAAACGCGACATGGCGTCCAATCTCAATTCCAGCCAATTCTACATTGAAAAAGTAAAACGGCGCTCCTTCACTTCCAAGCTCTTCGGTGCGCCCAAACAGTGGTTTACCCTCACATATGGGGTATCGACGTATTCAGGAGAAATCGTAAAACAACTTTTGTGGTCTAATTTCTCCTGTTACCCTTGTGAAAATAAGAATTTGTGGGCGAAAAGATCATTTTTGTGTAAACAAAAGCGATTTTTTATTTTCACGGCTCTATGTTATAAACTTCTGTGAAGCACATGGGGGTTCAAAGTGCTCACCACACATCTAGATAGGTTCCTTAAGGGGTCTAGTTTCCAAAATGGTGTCACTTGTGGGGAGTTTCCACTGTTTAGGCACATCAGGGGCTCTCTAAACGTGACAAGGTGTCCGATCTCAATTCCAGCCAATTCTGCATTGAAAAAGTCAAACGGCGCTCCTTCACTTCTAAGTTCTGCGGTGCGCCCAAAAAGTGGTATACCCCCACATATGGGGTATTGGCGTATTCAGGAGAAATTGCATAACAAAATTTATGGTTACATTTCTGTTTTTACACTTGTGAAAATAAAAAAAATGGTTCTGAATTAAGATGTTTGCAAAAAAAAGTTAAATGTTCATTTTTTCCTTCCACATTGTTTCAGTTCCTGTGAAGCACATAAAGGGTTAATAAACTTCTTGAATGTGGTTTTGAGAACCTTGAGGGGTGTAGTTTTTAGAATGGTGTCACACTTCATTATTTTCTATCATATAGACCCCTCAAAATGACTTCAAATGTGATGTGGTCCCTAAAAAAAAATGGTGTTGTAAAAATGAGAAATTGCTGGTCAACTTTTAACCCTTATAACTCCCTAACAAAAAAAAAATTTGTTTCCAAAATTGTGCTGATGTAAAGTAGACATGTGGGAAATGTTATTTATTAACTATTTTTTGTGACATATCTCTCTGATTTAAGGGCATAAAAATACAAAGTTTGAAAATTGCAAAATTTTAAACATTTTCGCCATATTTCCGTTTTTTTCATAAATAATCGCAAGTATTATCGAAGAAATGTTACCACTAACATGAAGTACAATATGTCACGAAAAAACGGTCTCAGAATCAGCGGGATCCGTTTAAGCTTTCCAGAGTTATAACCTCATAAAGTGACAGTGGTCAGAATTGCAAAAATTGGCCTGGTCATTAAGTACCAAATTGGCTCTGTCACTAAGGGGTTAACTATGTAAATTGCAGCAGCAGAAGACAAACTCCCCTGAATTGCTGCAGTCTGCATAAGAAAAGGTGGCCATGACCAAGAGAACAAAGCAGTTTTACTAGTTCAGTTCATGGACCAACCAGCAAGCAGTGGGAATAGAGGAAGAAGGTGCAAAATTTTCTACCCACATAGAATTCAGCACCTGGGGAATCGCCCTTTTGGGCAACTCATGCTATTCAACACTTATACATACTTTAGTGACCAGTCAAATATGCAGGCTGTTCCCAGGTTCATGGTTTTATTGCCTATAGACCCAATCATGTTACATAACCCCCTTAGCAAGCAAACTTTGGAAGGAGTTATGGGGATGGGACTAAGTAGGCTATCTCCCCTTAATAGACTAAAATGAATTAGTATTTAATCCAGGAAGCTCACAAACTAGTCATATACACTATATACTACTTGCAGCATTAGGGATGCAAAGTTGAGCTGAAAATGAGGAGATGTCTTTGTATCTGTTTTTACGATGTGGATGTGCTGTTTGCCTAGCAACTGCCAGAAACTGTAATCGAGAATCTGTCATATCTCTTATTGCTCATCTAAAAAGTAATTTCAAATGAAAAAGTTTTAATCAGAACTCATAGAAAATGTTCACTTTTCATTAGTTGGGAGTCAGTGCTCATAGCCAGAATTATTTTTCTTGTTATAGTACCTTATCTTAACTCTTGCTTTTTGGCTAATCTTTCTGACTGCTCATCCTCTTTCTGCCTACTTCATATTTATGCTTTGGCCACTAAACACTGAAATGAGATTAATTTCTCAGTGATTAGAAATGTGATGTATACAGATACAGATTTATTTTACATTTGCCTGTAGTGTATTTATGTGCTTTGGCATGATACCACAAATATGGATTTTACTGGCAAATAAGTGTATAAATAAAAAAGAGTAAAATAGCTGTAATGTAGCTAGATTTACAGCTGTCAATATAAGCAGACATATAAACAAAATCATACAAAGTTGTTTACATACTAAATCTTTATTAAATTTGCACACCAAATGAGGTTAATTTGCCAAGCCAAAGGTCAGGGTGAGCAGCACGGATCAGAGATGTTGATTCTGCAGAACCCAACTTGCTGAACAACACAGACCAATTGAGTTGTATATGCTGGATGACAAGTGGTTTAATGGAGTTGAAAATACTAGATGCAGGAGAGCAAAATTTTCTTATAGCACACAAACAGCAAATTTGGATGTTGGCAATCTGGTACCTTGTTAGAGGAACAAAGCTACACACAGCAACAGCAAATTTGTTAGTGTGTATAGCACCAAAAATAGTTGGGGAATCAGGTATCTTGAATCAGTAGATTTATGCAAAGGAATAACTAATACATAGCAACTCACATCGGACCAGCAAAATCACAGTAACAGATGCACTTTGCACCAGCTGCCACTGCTAGGCAAGTCTTTAAGGTCCTTGATATTCTTCACCCACTCTCGAAGGGGAGGTGGGCTTTACAGAGCCCTTCCCAGACTGCTGTCTCAGAATAGCTGACGGACGATGAGGAGGCAGGTACAAGAGCAAATCCAAAGCTAGCAGCATAAAACCCAAATGAAAACCAAAGGAAAACCCTGGGAAAATAGCTAAGAAGGAAGAACCAATAATAACCATTAGACGCAACCAGAATCCAACTGGGAAGCACTCATCATATCACTACAAAAGCTGATGGCTATGTATCTTATATGATGTTTGATGGGAACTATGAATGTGTGATTGGTGAGGATGTGGTGCAGAAGTGTAATATCTCCAAGAGTGGACAGTGGGACTGTGGAAGGTTCAAGAAGTGGAATCGGAGCAAGGGTAGAGCCTGTGCAGACTCTCAAGGAGACCTAAAAATGTTGCCAGTGTGGGGCCCTGAAATTCATGGTGGCAGCCCTGTAAGTGTTGCATCTTTAATCTGAGCACTTAAATGTAGTATTTTTGCAACCAAGTGGAGATGACTTTGTTGATAATACAATCCATATAAAAAAAAGTGGGGATACTGTGAAAAAATGGAAAGAAAACAATAATTCAATGATTTGGAAATCTTTTATATTCATATTTTAATTACAACGGAACATAGAACACATATAAGAAGTAAAAAAAATTGGAGTTGGAGTCATAGTTTTCTTACTTTTATATAATAAATTTCTATCCCCAATGCAAAATCGGTTTGAGATTGCCCCACCATCCATGTACTATTTATAATACCGATACTTTTTATGTAATAAAGGGCCCTTTGGATGTGAATGCGAAGTTTGCTATGCCCTGAGTATTTTCATAAAAAAAAATGCTTTCTGGCACAAGAAATCCAAATACTCAAAATAAAAGTTGTCATGTTAATTCTTTTGAGAATCTTTCCACTTTCTTAGCAAAAAATGAAAGGAAATTGAGCTATTAGAAGGTAGAATTGAAATGTTTATAATTTATATGCTTTGAAGAATGAAATCGGTTATGCTGCAGTTGTTTGCAAGGCTATAATCAAATTTGCATTTGGGAATTAAACATTTTTTTGGGGAGTTTGATAACACAGGCAATATATCCTCAGCATTTAATAGGTCTTCCTCCTTTTTGTCACAACCCATAATTCCACTTTCTTGTATGAGCATTGGAACAGATGAGAGTTGGGTGATAAGCAGACTGTAATATAATTTCTAATAAGTTCCATCAATTTACTTTAACATTACTACATCTAAGTCAACCTATTTATTCATGTCTAAAAAGGTGTTATGCTGACTGATAGCCAACTTTCCTCAGATAGGCAGGAGTAGCTGACTGTCAATCAGTAAGACATTGGCAGTCACACCCCGTCAACAAAGCAGAGAGGAAAAGAAGCAGTTGCACTGACATAACATCAGGCAGAACTGGTAGTTAGGTAGCAACTAGCCTGCTTGTTATTTATTAAGCCAACCTCATAAAGGATAATAAGCTCTGATTCTGCTCTGATGAGAATATGGCTGATATAAATGCTTTGAAATGCTAGTGATAGGTGATCATGAGTGAACACTGAAATAGACAATCAGTTCATGAATACATCAGCATTGACAGTAAATTAATACATAATCAGAACCATCAACCGTGCAGTAATACAGAAACTTAACCAACATGAGTACAGAAATGTCTCCCTAGTACCACCATTAGTACATGAATACATAACCAACTCCACCATCAGTACAGTAATACTGCAATAAAACTACTGCAATACATGAACATATCATCAGAACCATAATTTGTAAAGGATTACAGCACCAGAGCCACCATCAGTACTTGAATACAGAATCGAAACCACCATAAATACAACAGCAGAACCATCAATAGTAAATTAATAATTCATAAAAACCACCATCAGGACATGAAAACAGCAGAAGAGTCATCATTTTTACAGGAACTGATCACCCAAACCACCATTAGTCCATTACAACATCCCAAGAGCCATCATCACTGCTTAAATATATCAACATTATTCAGAACAGGAATGCAGCACCAGAACTACTGTCACTGCATGACAACATCACTAGAACTATCATCAGTACGTAGATACATCACCAGCACATCAGAAGAGTAATACAGCACCAGGACCATCATCAATTAAGAAAAAATATAGTACCGCATTACCAATCAGCACATGAATGCATCACCAAAACTACAATCAGTACATGAATACATTACCAGAACCATCATTAGTATATGAATACAGAATTAGAACCAACATTAGTGCAAGAATTCAACACCAGTCCCACTGACAAACAGTAGTTGAATACATCACTAGAACCATCATTAGTAAAAGAATACAGCACCAGAACCACAATCAGTAAATACAGCACCAGAAACCACCAACAGTACAAGAATACATGACCAAAACCACAATCATTACATGAGAACATTACCAGAACCATTATTAGAACATGAATACAGAATTAGAACAGACAGTACATGAATACATCACCAGAACCAAAATTAATAAAATAATACAGCACCAGAACCACCATCAGTAGATAAACACAGCACCAGAAACCACCATCAGTACATGAATACATACCCAAAGCCACAAGTAGTGTATGTCACATGTCCTTGCCCTATAAGAACCAGCCATTTTCCCCGTCGCCACCAGTTCCTCACTGCTGCAGCTTAGTGTTAGACGGCACCACTGCTGCTGTGGGCGCTATACAGTATAAGAGTGTGAATTGCGAGCGAATTTGCAGTTAGATAGCGAGACATAGGTTTAGGAAGTCAGGACTAGTTGTAATATCAGCCCTTTTCAGGGTAGGCTACAGCAGTTCATAGCACTTTTTGCCAGGCAGGTCTGTGCCAGTGCTGTGCAACTGTTTGTCACAGCATTTGGTGTAATCTAGCTCAGCCAATCCATTTGGGCTAGCAGCATTGTCTGGTAGTCATCTGCGTAGCCCGCCCGTGAAGCTAGCTACATCGCCTGTGTATCTAATAATTTTTTACTGCATCTAACCCAGTAAATCGTTTTGGGCTTAGTAGCAGTGTCTGCACGTTAGCGGAGTAGCCCGCTTGTGAAGCAAGCTACACCGCCTGTGTATCTAGTAATTTTTTACTGCATCTAACCCAGTAAATCGTTTTTGGCTTAGTAGTAGCATCTGCACGTCAGTGGAGTAGCCTGCCTGTGAAGCTAGCTACAGCACCTGTGTATCTAATAATTTTTTACTGCATCTAATCTAGTAAATCGTTTTGAGTATAGTAGCAGTGTCTGCACATCAGCGGAGTAGCCTGCCTGTGAAGCTAGCTACACCGCCTGTGTATCTAATAATTTTTTACTGCATCTAACCCAGTAAATAGTTTGGGGCCTAGTAGCAGTGTCTGCACATCAGCGGAGTAGCCCACCTGTGAAGCTAGCTACACCGCCTGTGTATCTAATATTTTTTTTACTGCATCTAACCCAGGAAATCGTTTTGGGCCTAGTAGCAGTGTCTGCACGTCAGCGGAATAGCCCGCCTGTGAAGCTAGCTGAACCGCCCGTGTATCTAATAATTTTTTACTCCATCTAACTCAGTAAATCGATTTGGGCTAGTACCACAGTTTGGCCACTCAGCTCTGCTCGGTTTCCATCCATCATTTTTTGTGCCAACAACTACAGAGTTGCCAATTAGTTAAGCACCATAATGAGTGGCAAAAGGCCTGCTGCTGGTGGAAAGGGAAAAAGGCATGTTGGAAAGGGAAAAAAAAGTTTGTGTCCGTGGGGTGTGGTAAAGCAACAGTAACATCTGCAGAAGAAAGATCATCTTCCAGCCAAAGTAAAATGTCTACTTCTTTTCATGGACAATCTGATATGATCCCTTTTTTAAGACCATCGCTACGAGCATCGCTATAAATTCCAAATGAGGCACAAGAAGAGCAGGTGCTTGAATGGATATCAAGTGCTCCTTCATGAGGGCTCTCCTCCACCTCATCTTCAACATCACAAATACTCCAGTCCTCAGAGGTGTCACCCCAATCGCACTTGCTTCCTCACAGCTCCCAAGTCTTCAGCCGCCAGTCTGAGTATGGTGTAACACAGATGGTTGAGTCTGCAGAGCTGTTTACTCATACTATAGCCAGGGAATCAGAGGTCTGCTCCAGAGCTTCTGTGAATCCAGACGAGGAAATGATCTGCACTGATGCCCAGAATCTTTGTGAGTTGGATCCAGGCCCAGATGAAGAAGGTTCTGAGCATAATGTAGACCCTCGTTCCCAAACTGCAACTCCTGTTGGTGGAGACAATGAGGAAGATTATGATGAGACTGAGATACCTGATTGGAATGAAAACTTGACTTTTTGGTCAGGGCAGGAAGAGCTTGGCTCTAAGGATGACGGGTGTGAGAACACACAGGGTGATGATGACGAGGTTGGACGCGTGCGTCAAAAAAACGCAGCGTTTACACGCGTTTACATGCGTTTTTGCATGCGTTTGCGTTTTTTTGGGGATTTAAAAAAAAAAAAATAAATAAAAAAAAAGGTTTCCAGACACAACCAATGGGAATAGAGAGGGCGTACATGATTGGCAATCAATATATAGACCCTAGGGGAACAGAAATTTTCAGAGCTTGCTACTGTTTCCGGTGTCATGATGGATCTTTCAATGGCGAACTTTTATTTCAAACTGGAGTTCAGCTTCAAGATTTTCCTTGCCTGTGTTTTTGCTTGGGAGCAAGACCGAAACCGCCAAAGATGGAGAAGGAGACAGCATCGGCGTTTTTGGAAGCACCCCATCATTGAAGTGCGTGAGACCCGTGGAGCATATCACACGCTCTATGCGGAGCTGAATGCCAACCCGGAGAAATTCCAGGATTACACCAGAATGTCTCAGGATTCTTTCCGGGATTTACTGTCTCGTGTAGAAGGTTCCATACGGCGACAGGACACACGGCTCCGTAGAGCAATTCCACCCGAGGAACGTCTGTTAGTGACATTACGGTACGTTCCAAAACTAAACCAATGACAGTCCAAATTTTTGGTTTTGACATGTATTTTGGGTTGTTTTTTTTTTCCTTTTTCTTATTTAAAAACACCATTAAGAGCAGATTTTAATTTTTTTTTGTTTCCTTTTCTTCTAGATTTCTTGCCACAGGAGAGAGTTTATCTTCCCTGCACTTCCAATACCGCCTTGGAATCTCAACCCTGTCCGGAATTGTTGTGGACACCTGTCGTGCGTTATGGAATGTACTCCGTGAGGAGTTTATACCCGTACCCACCGTGGACATGTGGCGGGAAATATCAAAAACATTTTTGAACGTGTGTGATTTTCCAAACTGTTTAGGGGCGTTGGACGGGAAGCACATCCGCATTGTTAAACCTGCCAGAACCGGATCTGAGTTTTTTAATTATAAAAAATATTTTTCGGTAGTGCTCATGGCAATAGCGGATGCGGAGTGTCGCTTCATCGCCGTGGACATTGGAGCTTTTGGCCGTGGCAATGATTCCCAGACATTCAAGAGCTCGGATATGGGCCGTCGGGTATATGGCAACAATTTTAATTTTCCCCCTCCACAGCCTCTCCCCAACACTCAAGACCCACCGCTGCCATTTGTTATGGTTGGGGATGAGGCCTTCCAGATGTGTGAAAATCTCCTGAAGCCCTATTCTAGTAGGGACTTGGACCACACACGCAGAATATACAACTACAGACTGACCAGGGCCAGAAGAACCGTAGAGTGCAGCTTTGGCATTCTGGTTGCTAAATGGCGCATTCTTGCAACAGCCATCAATCTAAAAGTGGAAACTGTGGACGAGGTGGTCAAAGCCTGTGTGGTTCTACACAATTATATAATGGCTAAGGAGCGACCCCACATTGAACTTGATGAACCAGTTTCACACCCATTGCCAGATTTTCAGCATCACCCGATGCGGTCAACTGCAGCCGTTGGTCTTATGCGGGACCAATTTGCGGCCTATTTTGTGTCCGATATTGGACGGGTTTCATGGCAGGACAATGTTGTTTAAATGTCCTGTTGTATGTTAATGTTTACCAATTATTAAATACTGATACAAATTTTTCTAATTAATAAACTTTTTTGTGTTCACCAGGTCTCCTGTCTTTTTCCTCTCTAAAAAAAGTTTGAACAAAGATGGGCAGTAGATATGTATATCATAATTTGTAATCCAAAACCAGGAGTGGGTGATAGTTGATGAGGTAATAATTAGATTTTTTTAATCATAATTGACCTCTGTTGCACTCCCTATTTTGGTTTACAAAGAATGATATAAACACGCATACTTATAATAATGTAACCAGATTTAAATTTATTTATTGGTAATCTTCTTGATGTCATTGCGTCAAGACTGGCACGCTCTCTATACCAGTCAAGTCAAGTGTAAGAAATAATGAATTCATGATGAACATATACATGATCATGAATTCAAAATTTCTTACACCTGCCCAGGTGAGGATAGATAGTTAGCATCTGCCAACCATTGTCCCATCAGTTTGACAAAAATTGTCACATAATGTGCTACATAGAATATGGTGAATATACAAGTCAGTAATCAACTAAACAGGTCAGGTGTCTATTTTGACATCTGACCGGTTCAGTTGAGTTCTGAACTTGATTGCCACCATTTTCTCTTTGGACAGTGACACTACACTAGTTAAAAATTAAAAATAAGAGTATGGAAATAACTGCTATTTTTTTGGCCAACTCATATCTGTATACTAAAGAAACACATATAGATGTTGTCTGGTATTTTATACTACTGGAGATATGTGTAGGCCAAAAGAATAAGTGTGTGACAAACTTTATTGGTGTATATTGAGAGCGGTGAAAGACACAATAAACCAAACATAATTGTTGCAAATAATCTTTTTTTTTATTGAGGAAAAACAACAATTTATTTTTTGGTACCGCGCCGGGTTGAACCACTCCGGCTTGGGGTTGAGTGACGTAACTGGGGGGTATTCAGAACTGAAGCCTGGCTCACCGTGGAGGAGGCAGAGGTGGCAGGAGAATGGGCAAGAAAACTTGAAGGGTCTGGAAGTTCGGGGATGGGGCTTAAAACATGAGGGGCTTGAGACACACTGGAAGGTTGAGACACATCGGTAGGTGATGGGGGAGGAATAATCAAAGTTTTTTGTTTTTTATGAGTTTTGCCAGTTTTACGTTGGGTTTTCCGGGTTGGGGGAAGTCTTCTGGGGCTAGGTTGTAAAGTGTAGGCGGGAGACACGTCAGGACCCGGCTCCACAATTAAACAGTCAGTCTCCATTGTGGAGTGCTCGGCAATGTCTGAGTCCAATGGGGGAAAAGATAAAGTCCCGCCTGGGTCCTGGTGCCTCGTTGGGGGGGGGAAACAAAAACCCTCCCAGGATCCTGGTGCCTCGTTGGGGGGGAACATAACACCCTCTCAGGTTCCTGGTGCATCGTTGGGGGGGGGGAACATAAAGCCATGGATGGGTCCTGCTGCATCGGGGTGGGCTGCATCGGGGTGGGTCCTGTCCGGAAAGGTATGGCTTGGTCGTGCTGCATCATGGGGGGCCCGGTGCGATACGCCATGGATGGGTCCTGCTGCATCGGGGGGTGTCCTGCCCGGAAAGCAACGCCTCGGTCCTGCTGCATCGGGGTGGGTCCGGTCCGATATGCCAGGCCTCGGTCCTGCTGCATCGGGGGTGGGCCGGTCCGATATTGCATGGATGGGTCCTGCTGCATCGGGAGGGTGCCGGGCCGATAAGCCACGCCAGGGTCCTGCGTCATCGTGGTGTGAGCGGAGGAGGTCCAAGCCGGAGCAGCGGTCGTCACGGTGGTGGCGGTGGGATGTCCAACAGCACTCGTCATCGTGTTGGCGCTGTAGTGGAGTACACCTGTAGAGGGAATAGAGGTGGCCGTGCAGTGGTATGCAGCAGAGGTAGGAATAGTATTTACTTGTGACAGTGACGGCACAGTTGGATATGCCGCCACATTACGACTATGACTGCTGCATAGCCTGCACAAAAGCAACATTGCAGGCCTGCATCACACTCAGCTGGAGATCAGGGCTAAGGTGTTCCGACATGCCCTGTTCGATTTGATTAAAAAAATGATGAGCTGGCTTCTGGAGGTCGGCTTTCACTTGATCAACGCTTTTGGCGACATCCTGGATGCGGCACTCTAACAGGTTATGGGACACATCCATTCTGTCACCTAAAGCCTTGATAGCTTCGTGTAAAACCGAGCTCAAGTGCAAAAACTCGGGCATGAGGGACCTATCCGAAGCCCTCTGTCACTGCCGGGATGAGCCCGCAAAAATGGGTGCAGCGAAAGAGGACTGCGAAAGGGGAAGACCTGATGGGCCAGCCCCCTGGTCTCCAGTGAGTGTGGAAGACCCACCTGGTGCTGCGCTGCTGGATGGCTGGGACGGGTCCGTGGCTGCCAGCTGAAGGACCGCTCCAGAACTTGTGGCGACAGTCGTGCAGTGTGTGCTGTGAAAAAAGAAAACAGAAAATTAATACCAAACTATAACAAGACGGTACATCATGTGGAATTAAAAATGACAGATTATGTCTATGCAATAAAACCGGAGGCATGTGAGAAATACTTACGTTCTCATGAGAAGGACCGGTCTCAGGAAAGCCAACACACGGTGGTATTTGTAGAGCCGGTGCCTTGCTCCGGAACCACTAGCTGCACTCTTCTCTGCACGCAGGTCCTTGTTGAAGCGGTCCTTCATGGAACGCCAACGTGTCCTTACTTTGTCCACTGTGAAATAACAATAAAATATAATGGTCAGAATAAGGACTTTTGGCCGTGCTCTCGTGACTGTGTGTGATGACAGAAACTACGAAAAGTTTCTTTCATCACACACAGTCAAGAGAGCATGGCCAAGGTCTGTTGCTTCACACTACCGTGCAATACTTACCAAATGCATTACGGACCCGTGGGGGGGAATTCTCCCAGCCATCCCACAACGCTTGGGCCACCTCACTCCACAAACGACGGAGAACACTATTGACGGCGTGCTGTTGATCCCGGCTGTCCCACAACGGGACTCGCTCCTGGACCAGACTGATCAGCAGGTCATTATCAATCCGGTCGTCGTCCCGTTGTGAAACCTAAAATTAAAAGAAAATCATTTAAGTTTGCTCAACCACATTTGGAAAAATAAGACACGAAGATGAGAAAGGGCAGGAATATGAAAGACAACTTTCAGAAAAGGATGATACAAGAAAAATGTAAAGAAAAACAAGGGTACAGAAAAGGAAAGAATATTACAATAAGGACAGTCTGCCTGGTATACATACCCGCTGCCGTCTTCCACCTGGACCTTGACTCCGCTGCTCAGTACCTCTCTGTCCCTCAGTTGAAGTGCTCTATAAAATTAAAAAAAAAAAATTGCCTCATGTGTCGATGTGACAGTCAATACTTACCAAGCTGACGGACAAAAAAATTACCTCGCTCACGTGATCCACTTCTGATTGCTGTGGCTGGAACTCCTCATCAGACGAAGAAACCGGAGAAGACATTCTGATGCGTGTTGAAAGAAAAAAATTGAAGAAATTAGGACATGTAGATCCAAAAAATTGAAAATGAATGCATTGGCTAGGATATACTCACATTGCTCTGTGTCTTGTCCAACAATGCGTCCGGGCAGGGTGCTGTCTTCTTTGGAGTCTGATGAGAAGTGACCAGAAACTTCCCCCAACCTTCCTTTTATAACCCTGCTGCTATGGGGGAGGCTTATCAGTGTCTAGACATCCTTATCTACAGTTAATTCAATGGTGCCAAAAAAAACGCATGCGTAAAAAAAACGCATGCAAACGCATGTCCAAAAAAATGCATGCGTCCCCATTGACTCCAATGCATTTTTTGTCAAAAAAAAAAACGCATGTAAACGCATGCGTTTTTTTGGGGAAAAAAAACGCCCCTCAAAATACTACAAGTTGCATTTTAGAAAATGAACGCATGCAGTAAAAAAACGCATGCGTTCACAAACGCGTGCAAACGCGTACACCAAAAAACGCATGCGTTTTCAATGTTAAATATAGGGAAAAAAACGCATGCGTTTTTTTGGTAAAAAACGCTGCAGACAAAAACGCAAGTGTGAAACCACCCTAACCTGATCGCTAAATCAAAAAAAAGTCAAAACACAAAAATTAAAATGCAATAAAGGGTGATCAAAAGATCATATCTGCACCACAATGGTATCATTAAAAATGTCAGCTTGGAACGCAAAAAATAAGCCCTCACACATCTGAGATCATGAAAAATGGAGACACTACGAGTGTCGGAAAATGGCACAATTTTTATTTTTTTTTAACAAAGTTTGGAATTTTTTTCACCACTTAGATAAAAAATTACCTAGACATGTTTGGTGTCTATGAACTTGTAAAGACATGGAGAATCATAATGGCAGGTCAGTTTTAGCATTTAGTGAACCTAGTAAAAAAGCCAAACAAAAAACAAGTGTGGGATTGCACTTTTTTTGCAATTTCACCTCACTTGGAATTTTTTTCCTGTTTATTAGTATGTGTCCTGGTGAAACCAATGGTTTTGTTAAAAAGTACAACTCATCCCACAAAAAAACAAGCCTTCATATGGCCATATTGACAGAAAAATAAAAAACTTAAGGCTCTTGGAAGAAGGGGAGCAAAAACCAAAAGTGCAAAGCCGAAAAAAGGGGTTATTATTATTATTATTTATTGTTATAGCGCCATTTATTTCCATGACACTTTACATGTGAGGAGGGGTATACATAATAAAAACAAGTACAATAATCTTAAACGATACAAGTCATAACTGGTACAGGAGGAGTGAGGACCCTGCCCGCGAAGGCTCACAATCTACAAGGGATGGGTGAGAATACAGTAGGTGTGGATAGAGCTGGTCATGTAGCGGTTTGGTCGATCGGTGGTTACTGCAGGTTGTAGGCTTGTCGGAAGAGGTGGGTCTTCAGGTTCTTTTTGACGGTTTCGATGGTAGGCCAGAGTCTGATGTGTTGTGGTAGAGGATTCCAGAGTAGGGGTGATACGCAAGAGAAATCTTGTATACGATTGTGGGAAGAGGAGATAAGAGGGGAGTAGAGAAGGAGATCTTGTGAGGATCGGAGGTTGCGTGTAGGTAAGTACCGGGAGACGAGGTCACAGATGTATGGAGGAGACAGGTTGTGGATGGCTTTGTACGTCATGGTTAGGGTTTTGTAGTGGAGTCTCTAGGCAATGGTGAGCCAGTGAATGATTGACAGAGAGGAGAGGCTGGGGAATAGCGGGGGGACAGGTGGATTAGTCGGGCAGCAGAGTTTGTAATAGATTGGAGGGGTGTGGGAGTGTTAGAGGGGAGGCCACAGAGCAGGAGGTTGCAGTAGTCAAGGCGAGAGATGATGAGGGCATGGACTAGGGTTTTTGCAGATTCTTGGTTGAGGAATGAATGGATTTGTGAAATATTTTTGAGTTGAAGTCGGCAGGAAGTGGAAAAGGCTTGGATATGTGGTTTGAAGGAGAGATCAGCGTAAGAGATCATAAGGCCTACTATAGTGGTGCAGCCACGGGACCCATTTAGCTACTTCAAATCATTGTGCTAAAACTGTGCTTCAGTGGCAAATCATAAAGCCATATTTCCACTTAAAAATCATTAGGCCTACTATAGTAGTGCAGCTACGAGGCCCAATTAACTACTCCAAATTGTTTGTGCTAAAACTGTGTTTCAGTGGCAAATCAGAAAGCCATATTTCCACTTAAAAATCATTAGGCCTAATCTTGGGGTGCAACTACGAGGCCCAATTAGCTACTCCAAGTT
The DNA here is from genome assembly GCF_032444005.1 of Ranitomeya imitator. Lineage (NCBI taxonomy): Eukaryota > Metazoa > Chordata > Amphibia > Anura > Dendrobatidae > Ranitomeya > Ranitomeya imitator. Next base: position 383,363,781 of record NC_091284.1, read on the forward strand.
GTTTGTGATAAAACTGTGTTTTAGTGGCAAATCAGAAGGCAAGATTTCCACTTAAAAATCATTAGGTCTTCAGGGGCGTGGCCAACTGTTGAGGGAGCAGGACGTGCTTCTCCTGTGCTCCTCCGCTGGTCATTACAATCTATTTAATCAGTGGCTCTACGGGGCCAATCTGGGACGCCAAGAGACACCACTGGCTTCCCCTCAGCCCCGGGGGTCAACATCCAGGTGTTTATGACACTGATCACCTCTGCGGACCCTGGAGGAGAGTGAGGCCTAGGGACGGACCTGGGCCCTGCCGTGGTCGCCTCAGGCCTGCCATCACATCAAGGCGTGCTGCGCTTGTCTTCCCTGCTGGTCGGGGTGTCTTGCCGGAGCCCCCCCACCTGTGTGGTTGGGGGCTGAAGGTGCGCCCTCGGGGCTTGGAGATCGTGGTAGACCCCTGTGGTGGGTAAGAGACCGCGGCTTCATCGGCGGTGTTCCCGCCCGACGCAGCTTCCGGCCGCCATTGCAACGGGGGGCCCGATCTGGACTCACCTCCCTGCTGGGCGCTCAAAAGAGGTTCCTTGCCGGGTCGCCTGTGTCCTGCCGCCGGAGTCGCTGAGGGAGCTGGTTGGAGGGAGAGAGCCGCTGGTGGGAGATCGCGGCTTCGTCGGCGGTGTTCCCGCCCGACACAGCTTACGGCCGCCATTATAGCAGAGGGCCTGACCTAGAGGCCGCACAAACTCACCTCCCTGCTGGGCGTCTTGGGGAGGATTCCTGTGTCTGGACGCCGCCGGAGCCGCTGGGGAGGCTGGTGGGGGAGGGAGAGCCGCTGGCCGACTGCCATCTACCCGCTCCATCACCGCCTGCGGGAAAAGGAAGGATCCGGCCGTCTTCATTTACTGTGGCTCTCTTGCAGCTTGCTCATATCTACAGAGAACTAGGGGACTGACATACAGTACTTCACTGCCACCTTCTGGTGACTTAGAGGAATCGCTGCTCCAACAAATTTTTACTTAATTTTCACAGTTACATTTAGTTATTTTTGCTGTTTATTCTGCTCTCTATCTATGGGAAAAGCAGGATAGCTACAAAGAACAAACTTATGCTCGAACAGTAGAAGATCGCTCTACGCTCAATAATGATATAACACTTCTCATTTGAATGTTCAGGTGGTGACCATTGCATATCACGCCATTAATAGCTTTACTATGGGTAAAATAAACAAAGAGCGTGAGAAACTTTCAGCTAAATCACTTGCTGATACTCAGATCCGTAAAACACAAGGAAATTTGGAAAAGTACCTTAAAAAGGGAACATAAATGCCTCAGACTTCCTCAAAAAAATCAACTAAGAGACGCATCTCTCCAGACGTCTTGGAAGAATCAGATTCTAGTGGAGAGGGCTCGAACTGTGAATCCACATTAGAAGACTCAGCCCCAATCTCTAGAGCCTTCATGAAAAAACTACTTGCACAAAGTATACAGCCACTCCTAGAAGAAATTTCTGGTTTGCGGGCAGACCTACAACATATGGGCCAGAGAGTAGAAAGTCTGGAGTCTGCCAACATGGAGGCGACCGATGCTATCTTATCCTTACGCGACCAACTCCTACAACAACAACAGCAACTTAATACTGCCCTTCTTGCTGCGGAAGACCAGGAAAACCGCAGTAGGAGAAAAAACATCAGGTTGAGAGGTGTTCCTGAATCCTTTGCTCGAGAGTCATTGGACAAGGTTGCAAGAGAAATATTCTCTGATCTCCTAGGGAAGGAAAGAGCGGCCTCTATTGTCATTGAGAGAGTTCATCGTGCCCTTAAACCTAAACCTAAACAGGGAGAGCCACCAAGAGACATCATCTGCGGCCTCCTGAGCTTCGTTGACACTGCAGCAGTTCTAGCTGGTGCAAGGGAAAAAGACAATCCCTCATATGAAGGAGCTCAATTACAACTTTTCCAGGATCTCGCCCCATCTACGCTGGCTAAACGGAGGGTTCTCAAGCCACTTCTAACCGAACTGAGGTCACGTGGTCTGATGTATAGGTGGCTATACCCCTTCGGTTTGGCCATCACGGTGGGTAACCGCCAGATTACAATACGATCCCCGGCGGACCTGGAGGAGGCCTGGTCGACCCTCGACATCTCACCGATAGACATCCCCTCCTGGATGCCAGTTGATACAGGATGGAACTTCCCTAAACTGACAAAACCACAGGAATGGTCTATTAAAAAAAAGCACGTTTTGCCTAAGCCGAAGAAGACCGCTCCTAAAGTGCTCCCAAACTGAACTGGGTCAAAAGTGCTGGTCTGGTTCTTTTTCTTGAGCAGGGCACTGTTGCGGTTGCCCCTAAGTACCATTTTTTCTTGGTCGTTTCTATTTTGTTACTAATGCTTTTATTTTTCTATTGCAATGACTGGAGACGATGGAGTTTCTGATTTTTCTCTCCGGACTTGGAGAATTTCTCTACATTGCTGGATGTTATACGTTTTATTATCTTAACATTAATGCTTACCCCAATACCTTGAAATTAGCTTTATAGCTATGTTCACATATTTTTTTTTTGTTTTTAAAATAATCTACAAATAAGAGGTCACCACTTGGACCTTCCCTCGCTTATGTTTGGGCTTGTGTACCCCCCCCCCTGCGACAAGCGAGCTTTATTGTGTATATAGTTGGTTAATCACCCTGTTTTGTCATTCTTTCAGGCTCTATGGTGTGACGGAGGACTTTGAGGAAGGAATGGATGGTGGCTAATCGTGTTGATGTGGGTACGGTCACGGTAGCGTCTTTCAATGTAAAAGGTTTGAATTCTCCCGCAAAACGCAGTCAGATCCTCACACTACTTAAAAAACAAGCAACACAAATAGCTTTCTTCCAAGAAACTCACTTTAAATTGGGGAGAACTCCAAATATGTCTTTCTCCTCTTTTCCCACATGGTATAACAGCTGTTCTCCCTCCGCTTCTAAGGGTGTAGGTATAGCGCTTAAAAAAGGACTCCCATTCACACTTGAGGATAGTCTAACTGATTCGGAAGGCAGATTTATTTTTATAAAAGGGCTACTAGCAAATACAAAAATAACCTTAGCCAACTTATATGCCCCAAACATAAATCAGACACAGTGGATCATTAAAACACTGGACACCTTACAACTCTTTAAGGAAGGTTTACTGATCGTGGGTGGAGACCTAAATCTGACACTACAACCCAATCTAGACACCTCCAGCGGCTCCTCCTCCCTATCTCAAAAATCGAGACAAAAACTCTTAAATAAACTAAACTCTTTACAACTAATAGATCCATGACGCAACTTCAACCCCACGATTAAAGACTACACTTTCTTTTCGCCCCCACACAACTCTTATCATCGTATTGATTTTTTCCTAATACAATCTCGAGCCTTACACTTAATAAAGTCTTCTAAAATTGGCGCAATCACTTTATCAGATCACGCTCCTGTCTTCATTGAAATTCTCATTACAACACTACCCAGACCTGCCATGACTTGGAGACTTAATGAGTCGTTGCTTGATAACCCACAACATGTAAATAAGCTCAAATCTACCATCTCTCAATTCTTTAGTGAGAACATAAATACGGGGCACCTTACTCCCATTATATGGGAAACACATAAAGCTGTCCTCAGAGGAGAACTCATTTCACTTGGCTCATATATTAAAAAACAGAGAGAAAAAGAGATCCAATCCCTCCTTCACCAAATAACTATTGCAGAACGCACACATAAAAGCACTAAATCACCTGAGTCATACCAAGAACTTAGTCTCCTTCGTAATAAACTTAAAGACTTACTCAACGTGAATTCGGCTAAATTATTTATGTATTGCAAACACCGCTTTTATTTACATGGCAACAAAAGTGGGAAACTCACCACACAACTATTAAAGAAACAAAAAGAGAAAAAATTCATAAAAAGTATTCTCACGACGGCAAACAAGAAAGTAGTAGACTCAAAAGAGATTGCCGAGACCTTTCGGCAATACTATGAGTCCCTCTATAATTTGCCCCTTTCTGAAGATATGAAAAACTGCTCGATGGCTGAGGCTAAAATTCAAGCCTTTTTGGCTCCTTTTTCCCTTCCGACAATTTCTCCTGATGATTGTAAAACACTCACGGCCAAAATCACACTTAAAGAACTAAACGACATCTTAAAAACCATCCCGAATGGGAAAGCACCTGGCCCTGACGGTTTCCCGGTGGGCTATTACAAAAAATTCTCTGATATTCTCCTCCCTCACCTAGTAAATCTTTTTAATTCCTTTTTAGAAGGGGAGCTTCCACCTCGCCAAGCATTAGAGGCTTACATTACCATCATACCAAAGGAGGGAAAAGATGACGGCCTGTGCAGCAATTATCGCCCTATCTCATTGCTCAACACAGACCTGAAACTGTGGGCTAAAGTGTTGGCCTCAAGGATGAGTGGTGTTTTGGGCAGGATCATTTACCCAGACCAGGTGGGTTTCGTAAAGAGCCGCGAAGCCAAAGACAATTCCACTAAAATTCTTCACGCTATTTCGTATGCAAAGAAAACTAGGACTCCACTGACCATTCTGTCGACTGATGCTGAAAAAGCATTTGACAGAATCAGTTGGAGATACATGGTCTCCACACTAAAAAAATTTGCCTTCCCAACAGCCTTTATAGACGCTGTTATGTCCCTCTACGTAGATCCATCTGCTAAAGTCGGGGTGAATGGTATTTTTTCCGAAACCTTTAACATAACTAATGGGACCAGGCAGGGCTGTCCTCTCTCACCCTCCCTATTTATCTTGGTCATGGAAACCTTGACGGAAAGGATTAGACAAGATATCGAGATCAAAGGCCTTCGGTTAGGCAACCTAGAAGTTAAAGTAGCTGCCTTTGCCGACGACCTTCTAATCCTGACCTCCAATCCCAAAACATCTTTTCCGAAATTAATGTCCCTGTTTGCTGACTTTGGCGAGATCTCTAATTTCAAAATAAACGCAAATAAATCTGAAGCATTAAACATCTCAGCAAAGATCTCAGACATCTTAGAATTGAAAGAAAGCACCCCTTTTAATTGGCCTTCAGAAAAACTAAAATATCTTGGAATCTATTTAACAGCTAACCCCTCCTCCCTCTACAAATGCAACTACACTCCACTTCTGGCACGGCTTCAAGCAGATCTAAAAAATTATGATCTACCCTATTTATCTTGGATGGGAAGAATAAATGTCATTAAATCCTACATATTCCCAAAAATTTTCTATACCATGAACATGGTTCCCATACCACTTCCCAATTTATTCTTCCATTCAGCCAACCAATTGATCTCTCAATTTATATGGAAATACAAAAAAGCCAGACTTCCTTTTAAAATTCTCTCTCTTCCCAGAGGTAAGGGCGGACTTGGCCTTCCAGATATCAAAACTTATTATAAAGCCATACATCTCGCTAGATGGATAAACCTGCTAAAACCTAATCCAGAAAACCTTAACGCGAAATTAGAACTTGCCCTGCTAGGCGATGAGGTTGATCTTTATCTCTGGTCATCCTTCAACTGCCCACGCAAAAAACCTGATGAGATTCTACATAACACCTTATCTATAAGACGCTCCCTTATACCAAATCAGCTCCCGTACTGTCACTTTCTAGACAATATTCCAATGAGGATCATTCCATGGTTGGTAGACCCTACATACAAGGACATTTATGGACTCTGGGCATCACTTCCAGATGCCCCAATCTCTCAATTCCTATCAAATCAAGTACCTTGCAAAGATAATTGGCCGATCAAAGCCACAAAAAAACCTACTAATTTCCTACAAAAATATCATATATACCGCATATTGGCGAATTTTAGAACCAAGATAAGTCACTCTTCGGATTGGCTTTGGCTAGATTTACTAGTAAAGTTAAAATCCCCAATCACCAAACTGGTTTCTAAACTTTACGCGAACCTCCTCAAAAGCCCAACACAATTTAAACCCCTATACCTCTCTTCTTGGGAAACGGAGTTGGGAGTGACATTATCCTCCCAGGAAACACAACAGGTGCTCGCCAATTCCCACGGGTTCTCCAGATGTATCCTACTACAAGAAAATTCATTTAAGATTCTCTCTAGGTGGTACCGAACCCCAGAAAGACTGTTTCATTTTGGATTGGTAGACTCCCCACTGTGTTGGAGATGCTCTCGATCCGTGGGTTCCTTAACTCATATCTTCTGGTTTTGCCCGGAGTTAAAGCAATTCTGGACAGACATAAACAAATCTCTTCATAGTATGGATCTAATGGATCGAGACCTAACTCTTCAAGACGTTTTGCTTTCCCTCCCGTCTTCCTCCTTTAACCCAAAGAAACACGGTTTACTACCCATTCTATTAGCAGCTGCAAAACATTTGATCTCAATACACTGGAGAAAAACAATCCCTCCATCGTTCAATGAATGGACCCTTAAAGGAATTGTCTAGTTGGGAAACACGAACCCATGAGAAATTTTGTGCCTCTTGGCTCCCTTGGGTCTCTTTTTCATCCCCCAGCCCTAGATCTAGGACAGGAAATTTATAATAAAGATGGTCTCTATCAGTTCTCTACCAAGAGTTCCTTCTATTTCCCCCTAACTTGAATTTTTCAAATAAGACACGATGACCGACCCGCCTCCACGTTTGCATTAATTTTTTACACATTTCAGCCACTTTTCCTGCCATCCACTCCTCCTCCTAAATTGATGACAACTTTATTCGCGATATTATTGTCCTTCCGTTTACACCTCCTAGCCTTACAAATTTCATCTATAGATAATATTGATATCTAAGGCTAGTTTTTCCTATGATCCTGAAATTTCGTTCTATGTGTTGTACGCTCAACTGTTATTATTATCTAAAGAGTACATATCGATATTACAGTCTCATTTGTTCATCTTATGACTTGTTTTATGGTAACAAAACATCTGTATTCTAGACACGAGAGCTTATGTTTATTGTAACATGTTTTTCTCCTTATGTTTATTGAAAATTTAAATAAAGAATTAACAAAAAAAAAATCATTAGGTCTTCTGTAGTGGTGCAGCCACAAGGGCCAATTAGCTACTCTAGATCATTTGTGCTGAAACTGTGTTTCAGTGACAAATCAGAAGGCTATATTTCCACGTAAAAGTTGTTAGTATGCCTCAACAACACTGTTATACCTATCTAAGAAAATAAATTATGATTGTTCATTTAGTGACCGGTGACTAACAGCTGTGGGGCTAAGGTTGTGAAACATCAAGGTACAAGAGAGGAAGGCTACTTACAACATGAGTGGGAAAGAGCGAGGTCATGGTGGAAGGAGGAATAGGCTTGGTGTTCGACGTGTACGTGGGTTAGGTGTTAATGTGAATGAGCACTCAATTGAACAAACACCGTCTTGTCCTATCCAAAAACCACTGACAACATCTGTTACTGGCCGGCCTACTCAACTCCCTTTCTTTTGCAGCTGCACAGTTGTACACCTTGTAAATGAGGCTCAGAAAAAGCATGTGCTCAAGTGGATGGAAAACACTGCATCAAGTGGCTTCCCATCCGCTTCCTCCACCTTAATACCACACACAATACAATACTCAGAGGTGGCACCCCATTTATCATTGTTTCCCCCACTTAAAAAATTTCCAAGCACCAAATTGACTGTGGGGAACTTCAGATGGGCCATTCTGATGAGCTGTTCTCACATTGTATTCCATTGGCAGCAGATGTCTGCTCCAAAGAATCACAGAATCAAGGGGAAGAAACCTCTGCACCAATGCCTAAAATATTTTCATGTTGGATCTGGGGTCCGACGAAGTAGGGTCTGAGCAGAATCCAGACCCTCGTCACCAGTTGTTATCCACCAAGGTTGGTGGTAATCCTGATGCGACTCAGACACCTGAGGTGCATGTAGATTGCACTGCGCTGTCAGGGCAGGAATAGGAGTATGGTAATTCTCAGGGCAAAGAATGGGGGGACAGAGAGGATAACAATGAGGTTGTAGATCCCACATGATGTGAACGCAGAGGAATGAAGCTGTATAGAAGGAGATGATGGATGAGGACATTACATTGCGGCTTCCCACACAGACATCAACCATGAAAAGCCCTAACTTTTCCCGTGGCCAGCACTGATCGAGAGTGTGCAGTTCACAAAGGCGGCAAGGATTACCTAGCCTGGACATTTTTTGAGACCGCAAAGGATAACCCAACACATGTTATGTGTCAAATTTGCAAAAAAAACTCAGTAGAGGCAAAAATTGCAATAATTTGACAACTACACACATTAACCGGCACATGCACCATCGACATGCCTTACACTGGGAATCTCACTATGCTGAAATGCAGATTAGTGGGCCTAGCCAACCACCAGCCTTCCAATCAACGCCATCTGCTGCATCTTCCTCTTCCATCATTATTCTAAGTGTTCACACACAGGCCTCTGGCAGCAGAAACAATAATTGTCTACCCATCACAGTCGGGGTGAGTTTCGGTCAGCTGTTACAGAAGTAGACACGACTGCTGCTTTTGTGTCACCTACAACAACACATCTTTCTCAATCCACCATAACATCTCCACCTGTACCTCACTCACAGTCCAGCAGTTTGTCCGATTCTCCGTACTCTGCTTTCTGTCAGCACAGCATTCAGCTCTCGGTCCCGTAGCTGTGGTTACATAAAAGAATATTGACTCCTCACACATGGCAAAGCTAAGAGCATGAACTCCATTATCTCCAATCGGTTGGCCACAGAAATGCTGCCTTTCCGCCTGGTGGATACAGGTTTTTTCAAATGGCCATCACAGTCCCCCAATACCAGTTGCCCAGTCAACATTACTGTGCCTGTGCTACACTAGCATGTTGCTGACAACATCACCTGTTCCCCGAAAAAAAATCTATGTCTGCCAGTGTGCATTTCACCACTATCACTTGGACAAGCAAACATAGGCAGAGGCGTTACATCTCGCAGACTGGCCACTGGGTGACTCTGGTGGCTGTGGGGGGGCAGGCAGTCAATGGGCTGTTCCACAAGTCTTTGATTCCCCATGGCTTGCAAGACAAACCTCTGTATCTAACAGTTCATCCACTGCTTCTGTCTCTTTCACCTCCTCTAGGGCCCTCACCTGCACCCTCAACCTCTTAATCAGATATGGGTTCCAACAGTGCAGAGAGAACCTCCTCCAGCTCCGCACTGCACAGCCATGGCTCATTGCAATCAGGCAGTGTTTAAATTAATATGCCTTGGAGATCAGACACACAGCTCAAGAGTTTTTGGCAGGTATCCAGGCTGAGTTAGAGCAAAGGTTGTCTCCACTAAACCTGGAGTCAGGGAAGGCCGTGTGTGATAACTGTGCAAACCAGGTGGTGACCCTACGCCATGGAAACCTCACACACGTGCATTGCATGGCTCATGTCCACAAGCTGGTGATACAGCAATTTCTCTTCTACTATCTGTGCCTGGATGCACTGTTGCAGAAACACGGCCGCTGTGTCCTAACTTCCACTGATCGCACCCCGAAAGTCATCTATTTGCCTTGCTACAGAGGTATTTTGGCCTACCGGTTAACAGTTTGATTAGTGATGTTCTGACAGGGTAGAATTCCACGCTGCATATGTTGCAGCGTCTGTGACAGCATTGACAAGACATGGTGCAGTGTGCGCTTCTGCACAGTTTTGACATGGATACTAAGATAATTAGCCCCGATGAAGCCATCATCAGCATCACTATTCCGATCATGCTTGAGCACAATTTAAATAGTGTGTGTAAGGAGGTGATGGTCCTAGGGGAAAAGTTGGAAGCAGAAGAGGATGCGAAAGGGATAACAATATCTCAAATTTCCAGACTGTTGTCGCAGAGGCGGGTGCCATGGGAGGGTGGCTAACAGTGATCAATGGGGGCTCCGTGCACCACACTGTTAGTGAAGATGCAGGAGCCAAGGACAATGGAACAAATTGAGGAGGACGAGGTGATGAACGTGCATCAGTCAGGAAATGAAGAGGATAATGATACAGTATACTCTGTTTTCCATGATTGGTGGGAGGGAAGCAACCTTGAATATTACCCGGCCACTAACGCAGCATGTACTTGGAACTCATGGAAGCACCTGACACAGCGCTTCTTGCTGCACTATCTTCAGCATGATGCCCATATTCTTAGGGTTAAAAATTGTGCTGATTTTTGAGCTGCTACTCTGTTAGATCCATGATACAAGAATAAGTTTAACCAGATGCTTTAGCCCTTGAAAATGGATGTGCACATGCTGGAATATCGAAATACACTTGTAGACAATCTTAAGAGTGGTTTTCCCCAAGACAGCAATGAGGCACACAGTGTGCATCCCAGTTGTAAATCTCCAACCCCAGGAACGTCAAGGCGTCACTGCTAAAACAATAGATGCAGCAGTGTAAGTGGCATAAAAAATTTCTGTGAGTCATTTAACACATTTTCTATACCAGCCTGTGCACCAGCAGAACAGAGTACAAGTCTGTCATGTCGTGAACGACTTTAGCGGATGGAGCAGGAGTATCCGGAGCTCAATATCACTGCCATCAGGGGGGTTTGAATCCTGTTATATTTTGGACTTCAAAAATGGAAGAGGGACCTGAGCTCACCTGTCACGCCTTGGAGGTTTTGTCATTACCGGCAGCCAGCGTTCTCTTAGAACATATCTTCAGTGCTCATGATGGTGTTATGCTACGTTCACATTTGCGTTGTTGTTTGTTGCGTCGGTGACGCAACACACAACGCATGCAAAACGCATGCAAAAACGCATGGTTTTGTGACGCATGCGTCCATTTTTGGATTGCTTTTGGACGCAAAAAAAATGCAACTTGCTGTGTCCTCTGCGCCCTGACGCTTGTGCCAAAAATGACGCATGCATCACAAAATGCAAGACAACGCATGTTCATGCGCCCCCATGTTAAATATAGGGGCGCATGACACATGCGTCGCCGCAGCTGCTCCCGACGCAATGCTAATGTGAAAGTAGCCTTAGAGATAAACTAAAGCTCTATGATCATCTTAATTATCTGTTGCCAAATTATATGTCTGAGCAATCTACATGTACACAGAGAAAGACTACTTGTGATTGACCACATATTCATGACCAGTAAATCCAATTTCTTGAGGAAAAAGTACATTCTTACATAGATTATTACTTATCATATTGATTATGGGTAAAACATTCAAATTTCTCCTCGCTCAGGAGGGATTTAATCAATATTGATTAGTTTTTATGATTCTGTTCTTTTCTTAAGCATTACAACTTTTCAAACAATTCTTTACTAGCAGAAGTGGACAAGCTATCAAATCAAAGTCCACACAAGTGAGTAGTAGTAAGAGAACCCCCCTCTCGTCAAAATGCCCACTTCTGGTTTTTGACAGGTGCCCTGCCCCTTTTTGACACCTTATAGCACTAACCCCACCCCACTTCCGGTCTTAACCCCTCCTCTCCATTCGCCGCCCACTCTCTACCACTCTGTGTGTCACTATCTGTGACGTCAGTTCCGTGCCCGCCCCGGAAGCCGTCCTGAGTGTGTCAAAACCTTTTACGTCAGTTCCGTCCCCGCCCCGAAAGCCGCCCTGTTCAGCCTCTGTTACGTCCCCATGACCGTCCATTAGCCGCCCATCTTGTGGGCTTATGTGGCATTCCTTGATAGGTGGAGAGGCCAAGTCCGCCCCACTTCCTGTCTAAACCACTCCAGTGTGTAAGATTGGGTTTATGTGGTAGTTCCTGATAGGTTGGGGAGTCCAAGTCCTCCCCACTTCCTGTCTAAACCACTCCAGTGTGTAAGATTGGGTTTATGTGGTAGTTCCTGATAGGTTGGGGAGACCAAGTCCTCCCCACAACCTGTCTAGACCTCTCCAGTGTGTAAGATAGGACTTATGTGTCGTTCCTTGATAGGTGGTGAGACGAAGTCCTCCCCACCTCCTGTCTAAACCTTTCCAGCGTAAGAAAAAACATGTCTTGACATGTTTTGTGTGAGAAGACAGTCCCAGGGTTAATGACAGCTGTCTGTAGAGGTCATAGCCCTCCAGGATGTGTAGGAAAACTTGTCAAGACGTGTTTTGTGAGAAAGGTCTCAGGATCCTGTTGTAGCTTTCATAATAATGACATAATAAAAACACTGCTTAAAAAATAAATAAAATACATTTATTATAGCTTCATGTAGAGGTATACACAAATCAAGAAATGAAAAAAGGTATAAATAGATCTAAAAATACAGCGATATACAAACACTGCTATAGATTACAATACAGTCATTTCAAAGACGTAATAAAAAACAGTGCTTAGCGTAGAGGTATGCACAAATCAAGAAATGAAAAAGGTGTAAATAGATCTAAAAATACAGCGATATACAAACGTGCCTATAGGTTACAATACAGTCATTTCAAAGTTAATATTTAAAGAAATGAAAAACGTAGTCATATTATAGTTCCCGGGTCGTTCAACCAGTTTTAGCTAGCAAGAACAACTAATCAGGTTTTCAGCAACCTGTTTATTAGTACTCACCGCTAGGGTTGAGCGAAACTGGTCGTTCATTTTCAAAAGTCGCCGACTTTTGGCAAAGTCGGGTTTCATGAAACCCGATCCGACCCCTGTGCGTGGTCGGCCATGAGGTACGCGACTTTCGCGCCAAAGTCGCATTTGAATGACGCAAAAAGCGCCATTTCTCAGCCAATGAAGGTGAACACAGAGTGTGGGCAGCGTGATGACATAGGTCCTGGTCCCCACCATCTTAGAGAAGGGCATTGCAGTGATTGGCTTGCTGTCTGCGGCGTCACAGGGGCTATAAAGGGGCGTTCCTGCCGACTGCCATCTTACTGCTGCTGATCTGAGCTTAGGGAGAGGTTGCTGCCGCTACATCAGAAGCAGGGATAGCGTTAGGCAGGGTCCATTAACCACCAAACCGCTTGTGCTGTAGCGATTTCCACTGTCCAACACCACCTTCGGTGTGCAGGGACAGTGGAAGCTACATTTTTTTTTTCCTCAGCGCTGTAGCTCATTGGGCTGCCCTAGAAGGCTCCCTGATAGCTGCATTGCTGTGTGTACGCCGCTGTGCAAACCAACTGCTTTTTTCAAAGCACAAATCCTGTTGTTCCTTCCGTTCTGCACAGCTATCTTTTTTGTTTGTCCACACTTTTTATTTAATTTGTGCATCAGACCACTCCTTATTGCTGCCTGCCATACCTGGCTGAGATTACTGCAGGGAGATAGTAATTGTAGGACAGTCCCTGTTTTTTGTTTTTTTTGTGGGAGATTAAGATTGGCATTTCTGCTAGAGTGCCATCCCTGTGTGTGCCATCTCTCACTCAGTGGGCCATAGAAAGCCTATTTATTTTTTTGCTTGATTTGGGTTCTAAAATCTACCTGAAAAAATCACTACATCAATCAGTGGGAGAAAAATATTGGCCTCTGGGCTTGTGTGCCACTCCTGACTCCTGTGTGTGCCATCTCTCACTCAGTGGGCCATAGAAAGCCTATTTATTTTTTTGCTTGATTTGGGTTCTAAATCCTACCTGAAAAAATCAATAAATCAATCAGTGGGAGAAAAATATTGGCCTCTGGGCTTGTGTGCCACTCCTGACTCCTGTGTGTGCCATCTCTCACTCAATGGGCCATAGAAAGCCTATTTATTTTTTTGCTTGATTTGGGTTCTAAAATCTACCTGAAAAAATCACTACATCAATCAGTGGGAGAAAAATATTGGCCTCTGGGCTTGTGTGCCACTCTTGACTCCTGTGTGTGCCATCTCTCACTCAGTGGGCCATAGAAAGCCTATTTATTTTTTTCCTTGATTTGGGTTCCAAAATCTACCTGGAAAAATCACTACATCAACAGTGGGAGAAAAATATTGGCCTCTGGGCTTGTGTGCCACTCCTGACTCCTGTGTGTGCCATCTCTCACTCAGTGGGCCATAGAAAGCCTTTTTTTTTTTTTTTTTTTTGGTTTCTAAATTGTCCCTGAAAAAATCATTTTATTTTATTTGGTTTCTAAATTCTTCCTGAAAAAATCATTTTATTTTATTTTGTTTCTAAAGTCTCCCTGAAAAAAAAAAAAATAAATAAAACAGTGGGAGATTAATATTGCCCTTTCTGCTTGTGTGCCAGTCTTGACTCCTGGGTGTGCCATCTCTCTCTCTCTCTCTCTCTCTCTCTCTCTCTCAAATTGTGGGCCATAGAAAGCCTATTTATTTTTTTGCTTGATTTGGGTTCCAAAATCTACCTGAAAAAATCAGTACATCAATCAGTGGGAGAAAAATATTGGCCTCTGGGCTTGTGTGCCACTCCTGACTCCTGTGTGTGCCATCTCTCACTCAGTGGGCCATAGAAAGCCTATTTATTTTTTTGCTTGATTTGGGTTCTAAATCCTACCTGAAAAAATCAATAAATCAATCAGTGGGAGAAAAATATTGGCCTCTGGGCTTGTGTGCCACTCCTGACTCCTGTGTGTGCCATCTCTCACTCAATGGGCCATAGAAAGCCTATTTATTTTTTTGCTTGATTTGGGTTCTAAAATCTACCTGAAAAAATCACTACATCAATCAGTGGGAGAGAAATATTGGCCTCTGGGCTTGTGTGCCACTCTTGACTCCTGTGTGTGCCATCTCTCACTCAGTGGGCCATAGAAAGCCTATTTATTTTTTTCCTTGATTTGGGTTCCAAAATCTACCTGGAAAAATCACTACATCAACAGTGGGAGAAAAATATTGGCCTCTGGGCTTGTGTGCCACTCCTGACTCCTGTGTGTGCCATCTCTCACTCAGTGGGCCATAGAAAGCCTTTTTTTTTTTTTTTTTTTGGTTTCTAAATTGTCCCTGAAAAAATCATTTTATTTTATTTGGTTTCTAAATTCTTCCTGAAAAAATCATTTTATTTTATTTTGTTTCTAAAGTCTCCCTGAAAAAAAAAAAAAAAAAAAAAACAGTGGGAGATTAATATTGCCCTTTCTGCTTGTGTGCCAGTCTTGACTCCTGGGTGTGCCATCTCTCTCTCTCTCTCTCTCTCTCTCTCTCTCAAATTGTGGGCCATAGAAAGCCTATTAATTTTTTTGCTTGATTTGGGTTCCAAAATCTACCTGAAAAAATCAGTACATCAATCAGTGGGAGAAAAATATTGGCCTCTGGGCTTGTGTGCCACTCCTGACTCCTGTGTGTGCCATCTCTCACTCAGTGGGCCATAGAAAGCCTTTTTTTTTTTTTTTTTGGTTTCTAAATTGTCCCTGAAAAAATCATTTTATTTTATTTGGTTTCTAAATTCTTCCTGAAAAAAATCACTTTATTTTATTTTGTTTCTAAAGTCTCCCTGAAACAAAAAAAAAAATTAAACAGTGGGAGATTAATATTGCCCTTTCTGCTTGTGTGCCAGTCTTGACTCCTGGGTGTGCCATCTCTCTCTCTCTCTCTCTCTCTCAAATTGTGGGCCATAGAAAGCCTATTTATTTTTTTCCTTGATTTGGGTTCTAAATCCTACCTGAAAAAATCAATAAATCAATCAGTGGGAGAAAAATATTGGCCTCTGGGCTTGTGTGCCACTCCTGACTCCTGTGTGTGCCATCTCTCACTCAGTGGGCCATAGAAAGCCTTTTTTTTTTTTTATTTGGTTTCTAAATTGTCCCTGAAAAAATCATTTTATTTTATTTGGTTTCTAAATTTTTCCTGAAAAAATCATTTTATTTTATTTTGTTTCTAAAGTCTCCCTGAAAAAAATAAATAAATAAAACAGTGGGAGATTAATATTGCCCTTTCTGCTTGTGTGCCAGTCTTGACTCCTGGGTGTGCCATCTCTCTCTCTGTCTCTCTCAAATTGTGGGACATAGAAAGCCTATTTATTTTTTTTGCTTGATTTGGGTTTCAAAATCTACCTGAAAAAATCAGTACATCAATCAGTGGGAGAAAAATATTGGCCTCTGGGCTTGTGTGCCACTCCTGACTCCTGTGTGTGCCATCTCTCACTCAGTGGGCCATAGAAAGCCTTTTTTTTTTTTTTTTTGGTTTCTAAATTGTCCCTGAAAAAATCATTTTATTTTATTTGGTTTCTAAATTCTTCCTGAAAAAAATCACTTTATTTTATTTTGTTTCTAAAGTCTCCCTGAAACAAAAAAAAAAATTAAACAGTGGGAGATTAATATTGCCCTTTCTGCTTGTGTGCCAGTCTTGACTCCTGGGTGTGCCATCTCTCTCTCTCTCTCTCTCAAATTGTGGGCCATAGAAAGCCTATTTATTTTTTTGCTTGATTTGGGTTCTAAATCCTACCTGAAAAAATCAATAAATCAATCAGTGGGAGAAAAATATTGGCCTCTGGGCTTGTGTGCCACTCCTGACTCCTGTGTGTGCCATCTCTCACTCAGTGGGCCATAGAAAGCCTTTTTTTTTTTTTATTTGGTTTCTAAATTGTCCCTGAAAAAATCATTTTATTTTATTTGGTTTCTAATTTTTTCCTGAAAAAATCATTTTATTTTATTTTGTTTCTAAAGTCTCCCTGAAAAAAAATAAATAAATAAAACAGTGGGAGATTAATATTGCCCTTTCTGCTTGTGTGCCAGTCTTGACTCCTGGGTGTGCCATCTCTCTCTCTCTCTCTCTCAAATTGTGGGACATAGAAAGCCTATTTATTTTTTTTGCTTGATTTGGGTTTCAAAATCTACCTGAAAAAATCAGTACATCAATCAGTGGGAGAAAAATATTGGCCTCTGGGCTTGTGTGCCACTCCTGACTCCTGTGTGTGCCATCTCTCACTCAGTGGGCAATAGAAAGCCTTTTTTTTAAATTTGGTTTCTAAATTGTCCCTTAAAAAATCATTTTATTTTATTTGGTTTCTAAATTCTTCCTGAAAAAATCATTTTATTTTATTTTGTTTCTAAAGTCTCTCTGAAAAAAAAAAATAGGTGGGAGATTAATATTGACATTTGTGCTTGAGTGACAGTCCTGCGTGTGTGGCATCTCTGTGATTTGGTGCCACAGAGAACAGAGTGTGTAACATTGTGCCTGATTTTCCTTGTGGTCTCACCAACCTGTAAAGGGATATTGAAATCATACTGAAGTTATAGCTCACCGTGTAAGTTGTTTGACAGCAACAAATAAAGTTACTTTGGTTAATTTTTTAAAACAATGAGGAAGTCTGGTGCAAGAGGTCGTGGCCGTGGGCGTTCATTGTCAGCTGGTAATGATGGTAGTGGTAGTGGAGCATCAGGTGGTCGTGGGAAAAAAAATATTCCACCTAAGTCTGAAGCTGTGGAGCCAGGTTCGTCGTCTGGCTACACAAGGCCTCGAACGCTCTCTTTTCAGGGAGTAGGAAAACCGCTTTTAAAGCCGGAGCAGCAACAGCAAGTTTTGGCTTACCTTGCAGACTCAGCCTCTAGCTCTTTTGCCTCCTCTTCTGAAACTGGTAAATGTAAAAGCAGCGCGTCGCTTGTGGATGTTCACGGTCAGGGACAAGTCGCATCCTTGTCCTCTTCAGCAAAAACAACAACAAGAGAGAAGGATGCAGCAGGCGACACAACGGGTTACTCCATGGAGCTCTTTACACATACCGTCCCTGGCTTAGAAAGTGTAACACTTAACAGGCCATGCCCATTACAAGTAGATTCTGACATGGAGTGCACTGATGCACAGCCACAGCCAGACTACTATGCTGGTCCTTTGACTCAGACCACAACATTGCCCTCTCAGGGTACTGATCCACAATCAGACCCTGATGAGACTATGTTGCCCCGTCACGAACGCTATACCACCGACCGACACGGTGACACAGACGAAGTTGCACACAAGCTAGAAGAGGAGGTAATAGATGACCCAGTTGTTGACCCCGATTGGCAGCCATTGGGGGAACAGGGTGCAGGCGGCAGTAGTTCAGAAGCGGAGGTGGAGGAGGGGCCGCAGCAGGCATCAACATCGCAACAGGTTCCATCTGCCGGGCCCGTATCTGGCCCAAAACGCGTGTCAAAGCCAAAACCTGTTGGAGGACAGCGTGGCCATCCGGTTAAAGCTCAGTCTGCAATCCCTGAAAAGGGATCCGATGCTAGGAAGAGTGCAGTCTGGCATTTTTTTAAACAACATCCAATTGATCAGCACAAAGTCATCTGTCAAAAATGTTCAACTAGCTTAAGCAGAGGTCAGAATCTGAAAAGTCTCAATACAAGTTGCATGCATAGACATTTAACCACCATGCATTTTCAAGCCTGGACTAACTACCAAACGTCCCTTAAGGTTGTAGCACCCTCGGCCAATGAAGCTAGTCAGCAAAGCAACATCCCTTCCGTCACTGTAAGGCCACCATTTTCCGCACCACCGGCAGTATCTGTGCAGGTTTCTTTGCCAGCCAAAAGCAGTCAGGGTCAGGGAATCACCAGTTTTGTAGGAGGAAATATTGCATCTAGGGCACCGGCGGAAACAATACCGTCTCCAACCGTCAATCAGTCTGCCATGTCCACCGGCACACCCGCAAGTTCCACGATCTCCAGCTCTCCAGTTCAGCTCACCCTACATGAGACTCTGGTTAGAAAAAGGAAGTACTTATCCTCGCATCCGCGTACACAGGGTTTTAACGCCCACATAGCTAGACTAATCTCGTTAGAGATGATGCCCTACCGGTTAGTTGAAAGCGAAGCTTTCAAAGCCCTGATGGAGTACGCTGAACCACGCTACGAGCTACCCAGTCGACACTTTTTTTCCAGAAAAGCCATCCCAGCCCTGCACCAGCATGTTAAACAGCGCATCGTCCATGCACTCAGGTAATCTGTGAGTACAAAGGTGCACCTGACTACAGATGCATGGACCAGTAGGCATGGCCAGGGACGTTACGTGTCCATCACGGCACACTGGGTGAATGTGGTGGATGCAGGGTCCACAGGGGACATCAATTTCGGGACAGTTGTGCCTAGCCCACGGTCTAGGAAACAGTTGGCTGTAGGCGTTCGCACCCTCTCCTCCTCCTCGTCCTCCACAGACCGCAGTCGGCCAACCACTCCATCGGCAGCTGACACTGTTGCACACCAGTTGTCCCATTATGGGCCAGCTACGGGCAAGCGTCAGCAGGCTGTATTGGCTATGAAGTGTTTGGGCGACAACAGACACACCGCAGAATTTCTGTCCGAGTTCTTGCAACAAGAAACGCAGTCGTGGCTGGGCACAGTAGAGCTTGAGGCAGGCAAGGTAGTGAGTGATAACGGAAGGAATTTCATGGCTGCCATCTCCCTTTCCCAACTGAAACACATTCCTTGCCTGGCTCACACCTTAAACCTGGTGGTGCAGTGCTTATTGAAAACTTATCCTGGGTTCTCCGATCTGCTCCTCAAAGTGCGTGGACTTTGCTCACATATCCGACGTTCGCCTGTACACTCCAGCCGTATGCAGACCTATCAGCGGTCTTTGAACCTTCCCCAGCATCACCTAATCATAGACGTTGCAACAAGGTGGAACTCAACACTGCACATGCTTCATAGACTGTGCCAACAGAGGTGGGCTGTTATGTTTTTGTGGGAGGATACACATACACGGGCAGGCAGTAGGATGGCAGACATGGAGTTGTCAGGTGTGCAGTGGTCGAAGATACAAGACATGTGTCAAGTCCTTCAGTGTTTTGAGGAATGCACACGGCTGGTTAGTGCAGACAACGCCATAATAAGCATGAGCATCCCCCTAATGTGTCTGCTGATGCAAAGTTTGACGCACATAAAGGATCAGGCGTCTGCACCAGAGGAAGAGGAAAGCCATGATGACAGTCAGCCATTGTCTGGTCAGGGCAGTGTACAGGACGAGGTAGCGGGCGAAGAGGAGGTGGAGGACGAGGAGGATGATGGGGATGAGTATATTTTAAATGAGGAAGCTTTCCCGGGGGCACTGGAAATTGGTTGCGTGGCAAGGCCGGGTTCTGGTTTTTTGAGGGACACAAGTGACGTAGATTTGCCTGAAACTGCCCCTCAACCAATCACAACCGCAGATTTGACAACTGGAACTTTGGCCCACATGGCGGATTATGCCTTACGTATCCTCAAAAGGGACACACGCATTACTAAAATGATGAACGATGACGATTACTGGTTGGCCTGCCTCCTTGATCCACGCTATAAAGGCAAATTGCAAAATATTATGCCACATGAGAACTTGGAACTAATATTAGCAACCAAACAATCAACTCTTGTTGACCATTTGCTTCAAGCATTCCCAGCACACAGCGCACTTGATCGTTCTCACACGAGCTCCAGGGGGCAGCAGACCAGGAGTGTTAGGGGTGCACACATCAGAAGTGGCGTTGGACAGAGGGGTTTTCTGACCAGGTTGTGGAGTGATTTTGCTATGACCGCAGACAGGACAGGTACTGCTGCATCAATTGAAAGTGACAGGAGACAACATTTGTCCAGTATGGTTACTAACTATTTTTCATCCCTTATCGATGTTCTCCCTCAACCGTCATTTCCATTTGATTACTGGGCATCAAAATTAGACACCTGGCCAGAATTGGCAGAATATGCATTGCAGGAGCTTGCTTGCCCGGCAGCTAGTGTCCTATCAGAAAGAGTATTCAGTGCTGTAGGTTCAATATTAACCGAAAAAAGGACTCGTCTGGCTACCCAAAATGTTGATGATCTAACATTCATTGAAATGAACCACAACTGGATTTCGAATTCTTTTGCCCCACCTTGCCCGGCAGACACCTAGCTTTCCTATGAAAAGCTCTTGCCTGTGGACTACTGTGAATGACTTTTCTAATGTCTAATTTGCTGCAGCTGATTGTCCAGCATATGACATGTTTACACCTCCCTAAATGGCCAAACTCCCCACACGGGGCCGTGGTATTGCGACTTGGCGCAATCACCCGTGAGAGTGCTGTTTGTCTGAAGAGGTGGGTGTGCCCGCTTTTGGTCGACGGCATTGCCACTGGGTCCCTCATAGTACAATAAAGTGTCTCTGGCGGTGGTGGTGTGCACCCAACGTCAGACACACTGTTGTAACATGAGGGGCCTTGGGCCTGTACCGCCGGCCACAAGAGAGTTCACCCACCCCAGGTCAAACATTGCTCTACCACTTCCACAGTTATCTCTCACACTTCCACCAATGTTTAGTCTATGCGCTGACATCCTTCCATTCCTGCCACTGACAATACCATTGTGTTGACATGTATGATGGTACTTAACATAGTCAGGGGCAGTGTCCTCTATTTATCACAGTAAATACTTTGCGCTAAATTAGTAGGTCTGAAACTACGCAGAGGATCCCACCCCTGAACCTAATGATTGCACCCTTTAGTGTTTTCGTTTTGTTTTAATGCGAGACATTCACATTTATTTATTGTTTTGGACTACTAACTGGCAGACACTCATTACAATCGGCCTCCGCTGACCAGACCACTGCTGCCCGTGTACCCCTGGAACCAATTTTAAATTGCCTACTGCCAGCCCATTATATTATGTTAGGCCTTCGAAGCCTGTCTGCTGTCCCTCCTTCCACTAGGCCTCCACTGACCTGTCTACTGCTGCCCGTGTACCCCTGGAACCAATTTTAAATTGCCTACAGCCAGCCCATTTTATTATGTTAGGCCTTCGAAGCCTGTCTGCGGTCCCTCCTTCCACTAGGCCTCCACTGACCTGTCTACTGCTGCCCGTGTACTCCTGGAACCAATTATAAAGTGCCTACAGCCTGTCCAATTTTATTATGTTAGGCCTTCGAAGCCTGTCTGCGGTCCCTCCTTCCACTAGGCCTCCACTGACCTGTCTACTGCTGCCCGTGTACCCCTAGAACCAATTTTAAATTGCCTACAGCCAGCCCATTTTATTATGTTAGGCCTTCGAAGCCTGTCTGCTGTCCCTCCTTTCACTAGGCCTCCACTGACCAGACCACTGCTGCCCGTGTACCCCTGGAACCAATTTTAAATTGCCTACAGCCAGCCCATTTTATTATGTTAGGCCTTCGAAGCCTGTCTGCGGTTTCTCCTTCCACTAGGCCTCCACTGACCTGTCTACTGCTGCCCGTGTACCCCTAGAACCAATTTTAAATTGCCTACAGCCAGCCCATTTTATTATGTTAGGCCTTCGAAGCCTGTCTGCGGCTCGTTCTTTGAACTACTACTACACTGACCTGTCTACTGCTGCCCGTGTACTCCTGGAACCAATTATAAAGTGTCTACAGCCGGTCCAATTTTATTATGTTAGGCCTTCGAAGCCTGTCTGTGGTCCCTCCTTCCACTAGGCCTCCACTGACCTGTCTACTGCTGCCTGTGTACCCCTAGAACCAATTTTAAATTGCCTACAGCCAGCCCATTTTATTATGTTAGGCCTTCGAAGCCTGTCTGCGGCCCGTTCTTTCAACTACTACTACACTGACCTGTCTACTGCTGCCCGTGTACTCCTGGAACCAATTATAAAGTGCCTACAGCCTGTCCAATTTTATTATGTTAGGCCTTCGAAGCCTGTCTGCGGTCCCTCCTTCCACTAGGCCTCCACTGACCTGTCTACTGCTGCCCGTGTACCCCTAGAACCAATTTTAAATTGCCTACAGCCAGCCCATTTTATTATGTTAGGCCTTCGAAGCCTGTCTGCTGTCCCTCCTTCCATTAGGCCTCCACTGACCAGACCACTGCTGCCCGTGTACACCTGGAACCAATTTTAAATTGCCTACAGCCAGCCCATTTTTTTATGTTAGGCCTTCGAAGCCTGTCTGCTGTCCCTCCTTCCACTAGGCCTCCACTGACCAGACCACTGCTGCCCGTGTACCCCTGGAACCAATTTTAAATTGCCTACAGCCAGCCCATTTTATTATGTTAGGCCTTCGAAGCCTGTCTGCTGTCCCTCCTTCCACTAGGCCTCCACTGACCAGACCACTGCTGCCCGTGTACCCCTGGAACCAATTTTAAATTGCCTACAGCCAGCCCATTTTATTATGTTAGGCCTTCGAAGCCTGTGTGCGGTCCCTCCTTCCACTAGGCCTCCACTGACCTGTCTCCTGCTGCCCGTGTACCCCTGGAACCAATTATAAAGTGCCTACAGCCTGTCCAATTTTATTATGTTAGGCCTTCGAAGCCTGTCTGCGGCCCGTTCTTTCAACTACTACTACACTGACCTGTCTACTGCTGCCCGTGTACTCCTGGAACCAATTATAAAGTGCCTACAGCCTGTCCAATTTTATTATGTTAGGCCTTCGAAGCCTGTCTGTGGTCCCTCCTTCCACTAGGCCTCCACTGACCTGTCTACTGCTGCCCGTGTACCCCTAGAACCAATTTTAAATTGCCTACAGCCAGCCCATTTTATTATGTTAGGCCTTCGAAGCCTGTCTGCGGCCCGTTCTTTCAACTACTACTACACTGACCTGTCTACTGCTGCCCGTGTACTCCTGGAACCAATTATAAAGTGCCTACAGCCTGTCCAATTTTATTATGTTAGGCCTTCGAAGCCTGTCTGCGGTCCCTCCTTCTACTAGGCCTCCACTGACCTGTCTACTGCTGCCCGTGTACCCCTAGAACCAATTTTAAATTGCCTACAGCCAGCCCATTTTATTATGTTAGGCCTTTGAAGCCTGTCTGCTGTCCCTCCTTCCACTAGGCCTCCACTGACCAGACCACTGCTGCCCGTGTACCCCTGGAACCAATTTTAAATTGCCTACTGCCAGCCCATTTTATTATGTTAGGCCTTCGAAGCCTGTCTGCTGTCCCTCCTTCCACTAGGCCTCCACTGACCAGACCACTGCTGCCCGTGTACCCCTGGAACCAATTTTAAATTGCCTACAGCCAGCCCATTTTATTATGTTAGGCCTTCGAAGCCTGTCTGCTGTCCCTCCTTCCACTAGGCCTTCTCTGACCAGACCACTGCTGCCCGTGTACCCCTGGAACCAATTTTAAATTGCCTACAGCCAGCCCATTTTATTATGTTAGGCCTTCGAAGCCTGTGTGCGGTCCCTCCTTCCACTAGGCCTCCACTGACCTGTCTCCTGCTGCCCGTGTACCCCTGGAACCAATTATAAAGTGCCTACAGCCTGTCCAATTTTATTATGTTAGGCCTTCGAAGCCTGTCTGCGGCCCGTTCTTTCAACTACTACTACACTGACCTGTCTACTGCTGCCCGTGTACTCCTGGAACCAATTATAAAGTGCCTACAGCCTGTCCAATTTTATTATGTTAGGCCTTCGAAGCCTGTCTGTGGTCCCTCCTTCCACTAGGCCTCCACTGACCTGTCTACTGCTGCCCGTGTACCCCTAGAACCAATTTTAAATTGCCTACAGCCAGCCCATTTTATTATGTTAGGCCTTCGAAGCCTGTCTGCGGCCCGTTCTTTCAACTACTACTACACTGACCTGTCTACTGCTGCCCGTGTACTCCTGGAACCAATTATAAAGTGCCTACAGCCTGTCCAATTTTATTATGTTAGGCCTTCGAAGCCTGTCTGCGGTCCCTCCTTCCACTAGGCCTCCACTGACCTGTCTACTGCTGCCCGTGTACCCCTAGAACCAATTTTAAATTGCCTACAGCCAGCCCATTTTATTATGTTAGGCCTTCGAAGCCTGTCTGCTGTCCCTCCTTCCACTAGGCCTCCACTGACCAGACCACTGCTGCCCGTGTACCCCTGGAACCAATTTTAAATTGCCTACTGCCAGCCCATTTTATTATGTTAGGCCTTCGAAGCCTGTCTGCTGTCCCTCCTTCCACTAGGCCTCCACTGACCAGACCACTGCTGCCCGTGTACCCCTGGAACCAATTTTAAATTGCCTACAGCCAGCCCATTTTATTATGTTAGGCCTTCGAAGCCTGTCTGCTGTCCCTCCTTCCACTAGGCCTTCTCTGACCAGACCACTGCTGCCCGTGTACCCCTGGAACCAATTTTAAATTGCCTACAGCCAGCCCATTTTATTATGTTAGGCCTTCGAAGCCTGTGTGCGGTCCCTCCTTCCACTAGGCCTCCACTGACCTGTCTCCTGCTGCCCGTGTACCCCTGGAACCAATTATAAAGTGCCTACAGCCTGTCCAATTTTATTATGTTAGGCCTTCGAAGCCTGTCTGCGGTCCCTCCTTCCACTAGGCCTCCACTGACCTGTCTACTGCTGCCCGTGTACCCCTGGAAACAATCATAAATTGCCTACAGCCAGCCCATTTTATTATGTTAGGCCTTCGAAGCCTGTCTGCCGCCCGTTCTTTCAACTACTACTACACTGACCTGTCTAATGCTGCCCGTGTACTCCTGGAACCAATTATAAAGTGCCTACAGCCTGTCCAATTTTATTATGTTAGGCCTTCGAAGCCTGTCTGCGGTCCCTCCTTCCACTAGGCCTCCACTGACCTGTCTACTGCTGCCCGTGTACCCCTAGAACCAATTTTAAATTGCCTACAGCCAGCCCATTTTATTATGTTAGGCCTTCGAAGCCTGTCTGCAGCCCGTTCTTTCTACTACTACTACACTGACCAGTCTACTGCTGCCTGTGTACCCCTGGAACCTATGTAAAAGTGCCTACAGCCCAATATTTTTTTATGTTAGGCCTTCGAAGCCTGTCTGCGGCCCGTTCTTTCTACTACTACTACACTGACCAGTCTACTGCTGCCCGTGTACCCCTGGAACCAATGTTAAAGTGCCTACAGCCCAATATTTTTTTATGTTAGGCCTTCGAAGCCTGTCTGCGGCCCGTTCTTTCTACTACTACTACACTGACCAGTCTACTGCTGCCCGTGTACCCCTGGAACCAATGTTAAAGTGCCTACAGTCCAATATTTTTTTATGTTAGGCCTTCGAAGCCTGTCTGCGGCCCGTTCTTTCTACTACTCCTACACTGACCAGACCACTGCTGCCCGTGTACCCCTGGAACCTATTTTTTATTGCATAGAGCATCCTTTTTTTAATAGTAGGCTAAGGAGCCTTACACAAATACAGAACTGTAATTAAGACAATGACAAAAGTGTTGGTACCTTTGAAATTGTTCCAGAAAATGAATTATTTCTCTCAGAAAATTATTGCAATTAGACATAGTTTATACACATGCTTATTTCCTTTGTGTGTATTGGAACCACACAAAAAAACTGAGGAAACAAGCAAGTTGGACATCATTTCACACAAAACCCCAAAAATGAGCAGGACAAGATTGTTGACACCTGTTCAAAATTGTGGGTAAACAACTGTGTTTCAAGCACACACAAAAAGGGGATACGCTGTCTCAATATTTGCATTGTATCTGTGTGTGCCACACTAATCATGGAGAACAGAAAGACAGAAGAACTGTCTGAGGACTTGAGAACCAATTGTGGAAAAATATCAACAATCTCAAGGTTACCAGTCCATCTGCAGAGATCTAGATGTTCCTTTGTCAATGGTGCTCAATAGAATCAATAAGTTTACAACTCATGACACAGTAGATAATTTGCCTGGAAGTGGACAGCAGAGAAAAATTGATAAAAGGTTGCAGCGCAGGATAGTCCAGATGGTGGATAAGGAGTCACAATCAAGTTACACAGAAATTCAAGCTGAAAAAAACTACAAAATAGTCCTCAGGGCCAAAAAGAGGACATACCCCTAAGCCATAGACATGAAAACCAACATACAGATAGGATGGATAAATTGATATAAAAAAATTATAGAATGCTCACAGCGTGACTGTGTACAAAATCCATACCAAATAGGGGTTTATAATAATCAATACAAATTTGTTTTAGGAAATTATAGACAAAAAAAGGTATGAAGTGAGCAGATGATAACAGCTAAAAAACCAGTGTATAAAGATAGTGAAAATACACTGGTAAGAAAAACACAAGTCCAAAAGCAACGCTTGCATTACGCAATGCTGAATAGATAATAGGTGCAATAGTCACAATGTTATAATGGTAATACCTAATAGAGGTGAAATTAAACAGGCATGATAGTCTGATACTATAATGAAAGTGCTCTATGCATCTAAGACATGAACATAGATAAAGTCCAGGATAGACAGTAGTCAGTTTAAGCCAAAATGGCTATGTGCTAATACTTTGGGACATGACCATGAGATGCTGGTGTGCAAGCAGGACAGGAAGAGCCTCAAGAAATGCAAGCTGTCCTGCAGACTCAGGGTGCATCAGTGTCAGAGCGAACTATCTGTCGACATTTGATTGAAATGAAACGCTATGTCATGAGACCCAGAAGGACTCCACTGGTGAAACAAAGACATAAAAATGCTAGACTACAGTATGCCAAAATGTAAGTCAAAATCCTTCTGGGAAAGCATCTTGTGGACAGATGAGACCAAGATAGAGTTTTTTGTTGAACCACATCATGCTACTGTTTACTGAAAATGGAATAAGGCCTACAAAGAATAGAACACAGTTCCTACAGTCAAATATTTTTGGAGTTCAAAGATATTTTGGGGTTGTTTTGCTTCCTCTGTCACTGGGTGCCTTGTGTGTGTACAAGGCATCCTGAAAGCTGAAGGTTATCAAAGGATTTTGGTTTGCAATGTAGTGCTCAGTGTTAGAAAGCTGGGTTTACGTTCTAGATCACTGGTTTTTCAGCAGGACAATGACCCAAAACATACTTCAAGAAGCAAACTAACAAAATAAAGTAGCACTTTTTAGTTCTATAGCATGATAACAAGAAAAAAAGGACATTTAAATTGCATTACTGCTCTAGAAAATATGAAAACTTGAGAATACTTACCGCATAAATTGGCCAAGTCATGTGCACCCAGCAGCCATGATAAGGTGATTCTTGTTGCTAGACCCATCCTGTGGGGACTCATCTCTTGGGCTGATAGCCTACATCTACACACTTAGTAAGAACCTGTGCACACCTGATTTGTGTTTGGAAGTGACAGTCTTTTGATATTTGCATACATAGGCTCTCTGACTGATCATTCCACCCCTAAGCCTCAGACAGTTTTAATTATAGCAGGATCCTACCTTCCCATATCAATGTAGGCTATCAGCTCAAAAGAGGTATCCCCACAAGATAGGTACCAGCAACGAGAATTGCTTTATCTTGGCTGCAGGGTGCACATGAATTGGCCAAGTCTTCTCTAAGTATTTTTTTATTTTCTAGAGCAATACAATTCAAATTTCATATTCTTTATGTTTGCATGCTATAGCGCTACAGAGTGCTACTTTATTATGCTAGTTATATATGGAGATAGCTACTCTTAGTAAGCTCCTGTACACGCCTGATTTCTGTTTGAATGTGACTGTCAGTCTTTTGATACTTGTACACTTCAAAAAGCACCTAAAAATAGATGGAAACAAAGCACTGGAGAGTTCTGAAGTGACCAGCAATGAGTCTGTATCAAAATACCCTAGAAATCCTATGGAGAGATCTTAAAATTTTTGTTGGTAGAAGGCTCCCTTAAAATATGAGAGTCCTAGAACAGTTTGAAATAGTGGTAAATATTTCAAGTTAAGAGTTGTAAAAAGATTGTTAATGGTTATAGGAAGTGCTTGATTGCAGTTATTTATTCCAAATGGTGTGCAACCAAATTTTGTCCAATTTCCCTTTTTTCCTCCATGTTTTGAGTTGCCAATACTTTCAGCCATGATTGTATAATATATAGTACAGTCATAGCCTAAAGTGTTGGTGGAGCGCCCACGTGAACCATGGGGTACTCGGATCCAGGCCTTTCTGTAGTCAATGGGGATGTCACGGTGGATGACCTGGTCTGTGGCCCTCGGGAGGTCCATGGATAATGTGGGGAAAAGGTCTTAAAAGAGATAGTGTTTGTGACGCCACCTGTGGTATTCTGTCAGGGTGACCGACGCTGCTTAGGGGTCCGCTGGGGTGATGTTATGGCAGCTAGATGGTATACCTTCCCACAGGTAAAGCATGTCCCCAGGGCTTCCCAGAGTGTGGATGGTAGATGGTGGATGATGTAAGGCGCAGGGAATAATGAGAACACAAGGTTGCAGTCTCTTTACCTTTACTGAAGGCTTCAGCATCCACAGTCCAGAGCACCAGATCACAGGGTAGGCAGAGTCCGGCTGGTCTGAAGGCAAATCCAGAGTCCCCTTATCCAGGTGGAAATCAATATCCTTCCTCTAGCGCCTGAGTGTTGTAGTTCCTCCCTGCTGAGCTTCTCGGTGAGGTCCTCGCAACTATTGTAGATGCAATGTCTCTTCCTCTCTGTCCCCCTGATGGATAGGATAGGACAAACCCATATGACTTATGGCCTGAGGCTTTTTATAGGGACCCTAGAGACGCCCCGGCCCCCACAAGTTGCCACCCTGCCTCCTGGGTATATGGTCGGGCAGTCAATGTGGAATTAACTGTCCTGCCAGTCTCTGAAGTAAAGCATAGAATCCTTACTCCCTTGGTGTCCTGGCTACCGGTACTACACTTCAGAAGGAGGCAGCATGCTTCTAGCTGGTCTCCATCTGATATTCCTCTCCTGTGCTCTGCTTTCCTACACACTCTCCGCAATATGCTCACTTTTTAGTGTCTTTCCCCAGGAGTTGCAGCACTTCATGCTACAGAGCTCCACTCCGTCTGTCTTCCTGACAGGAACTGAACTCTGAACTCCCTTTCCCTCCAGATCAGGATGTTATATAGGGGAGTTCATCTTAAACAGGCTTAGAGCTCCCCCTTCTGGTCTGGAGTGTGAACATGTTGCATGCATTGTGTTACCTAATGAGAAGATCTCCTTTATTGCCTTCAGAAGTAATATCACTCCCTCTGGTGGAGGAATAACATTACTGCAATGAACCACGACTCTGTGGCGCTGCATTGGTACCCTTGAAATTGTTCAAGAAAATGAAGTATTTCTCCAAGAAGAGTATTTCATTTACACGTGTTTTGTTATACATGTTTATTTCGTTTCTGTGTATTGGAACACCACAAAAAAAACAGAAAAAGGCAAGTTGGACATCATTTCACACAAAATTCTAAAAATGGCCTGAACCAAATTGTTGGCACCCTCATCTTAATACTTGATTGAGCAACCTTTGAAATAAAAAAATGCATTCAATTGCTTGCATCAACAAGCTTCTTATTCTTCTCAACTGTAATTTTGGACCACTCTTGTTTTGCAAACTGTTCCGTGTCTCTCATATTTGATGGGTAGATTCTCCCAACCTCAATTTTAAGATATCTGCAGAGGTGCTCAATGGGATTCAGGTCCGGACTTGCTGGCCACTAGAACTCTCAAGCGACTGTTTCCATCCATTTTTGAATGCTTCTTGATTGTCCAGCTGAAATATCCTTGCTCTAGTACACAAACTCAGCTTTCAGACACTGGGCACTTCTTGCTCTCATTTGCCTATCCACAAGACGCTCTACCAGAAAGATTTTGGCTTACTTCCAAACACTTTGGTAAACTGCAGTCCAGCTTTTTTATGTCTCTGCGCAAGCAGTGGGGCCCTCCTGCGTCTCATGACTTAGTGTTTCATTTCATTCAAATGTCGACAGATGTTTTGCGCTTACACTGATGCTCCTTGAGACTGCAGGACAGCTTGAATTTCTTTGGAACTTGATTGGGACTGCTTATCCACCATCAATTTTTCTCTGCTGACCACATCCACGGAGATAAGTTACAGTGCCATGGGTTGTAAACTTCTTGATTATGTTTCACACCATGGACAAAGAAACTTTAACATCTCTGGAGATGGACTAGTAACCTTGAGATTGTTTATATTGTTCAACAATTTTGGTTCTCAAGTCCTCAGACAGTTCTCTTCTCCTCTTTCTGGTCTCCATGATTAATGTGGCACACACAGACACACAATGAAAATATTTAGGCAACTTCTCCACTTTTTATCTGGTTTCAGGTGTGATGATCATATTGCTCAGACCTGTTACTTGTCACCGATGAGCTTGAATGAGCATCATATGCTTGAATCATAATTGCTTACTCACAATTTTGGAGATTACCAACAATATTGTCCTGCCCATTTTGGAGTTTTCTGTGAAATTATGTCCAATTTGCCTTTTTTCTCTCTGTTATTTTTTTTGCTGTTTCAATACACACAAAGGAAATAAACATGTTTATAACAAATCATTTGTAATTGCAATAATTTTCTTGGAGAAATACTTCATTTTCTGGAATAATGTTGAGGGTGCAAACACTTTCGGTCTTGACTCTATGTATATATAATAAATATAAGTTAAAGTTACACTTTAACTGTAAGTCCACAATTTTGAAAAGCATGCAGTTGAATGGATATGTAGAAGGTAATAATGTTATGTATTTAAAATCGCACAGCAGAAACAGATGCCAAATAAGCAAATTCAGAAATTTTGAATTCAGCAGATTTGATACGAATCACTATATATAGTATGTTGAGAACATAATGAGTTACCTTCTTGTATTTGTCAAAAGGTTAACTGGAAGCCTTAATCGTTCAGCCCTCATGAGGAGGTAAATTTACAATCCTGTCCCTTTTTAACTTGAACATAATTGTAACACATTAAATAAGTTACTGCTTTACCCTAAAGAATTCACTAGCAATTTTCTTAAGACAAGAAATAGCAAATCTTCTAGCAATTTCATCACCTCTTAGTTTCTTCTTTTTTTTTACTTGCTTTTCACTTTGGTTTTGCTTGCCTTGCTCTTATTCTATTGCCAATTTTTATTATTTTTTCGCTGTTAAAAATGATTTACTTTACTGTGTGTTTCTGTATTTTAAGTACATCTTTTCCTTTCTGACAAAATTGTTACACTGATCCTAAAAGACTAGAGGTACAAGGCATCTTTTGGATGTGGGACATAAGGTTACGATGACATGCTGATTAAATTCTGCATAATGAAAGTTAAAACACAAAAATTGAGTTGGTTTGAGTTGGTATACATGCAGTGCCTAAACACATGTTCACATTGGCCATAAAACATACATAACCTACAAAAAACAAAATCCCTGCTGTAACTAAATAAGTAAAAAGCAAAAGTGCTTTTAAATAACTCAGGGTTCTTAGTAATAACATTTTTTATTAAAAATAGCATAAAAGCCATCCCACCATTGACACGGTGACACTGATCGGGAGGACCAACTCTGTCTAATATTAAAAACCTTAACGTGTCAGCGTCAACCTCAGTGTGTGAATAAGGGCAGACAAAAGGACCGGATCCCAACCAGTTGACACCAGTCTGGGAAAGTCTTTAAATGTAATTTCCAGCTCAGGAATGTTATTTTTTACCAATCACCAGAAAAACAGAACAGAAACAATGCTACTTTGATAATAATCCCGCAACAGAATTGAACAAGCATTTACAAGCACACACAGGATGTTGATATTCCGGGGTGCACTGTGAAATGTAGAGCCCTTCCCAAAAGTGGTTATGTTCTCCAATACTACAAGTCAGAGTTGCTGTGGTCCAATCAGTTATTATGTTTAGGGGGCAATCACTTTTTCACACGGGGCCCTGTAGGTTTGTATTTCTTTTTCCCTTAATAATAAAGACCTTCATTTAAAGATTTAATTTTGTGTTTATTTGTTTTATTTTTGTTTAATATTTAAATTTGTTTTGTGATCTAAAATATTTCAGTGTGACAAACATGCAAAAGAATAGGAAATCAGGGAGGGGCAAACATTTTTTCACACAACTGTATATGCAACAATATGATAACTCCGTCCTAGGTGCATTATTCTGCATTTATCAACATTAAATCTAATTTTCCAAGTGTTTGCCCATTCAGTCATTTAATCCAAATCTTTTTGCAATATTGTAATGTCAAGGTCAGATTTTATTACCCTACATAGTTTGGTGTCATCAGCAAAGACTGGCACTTTGCACTCATTCCCATCCACAAGGTTATTAATAAAGAGGTTAAATTACCCCACTGATGACTATATCCTATTTAGAGAATGTATCATTTATGACAACTCTTTGTTACCTGTCTTTTAGCCAATTCCTTACCTGTCTGCATATTGCTCCACCTAATCCCTGCTTCTGTAACTTCAGTATAAGGCTGTTATGTGGTACAGTGTCAAATGCCTTTGCAATGTCCAGATGAATCACATCAGCTGCATAACAGACATTACAATTTTCACTTACCTCCTCATAGAAACCCAACATGTTGGCTAGACACAACTTATATTTCATGAATCCGTGTCAGTTATTATATTATTCTCTGTAATATATTTCTGCAAATCATCTCTTATTATGCCATCAAAACTTTGCACGCTACTGATTTCACACCTACCGGACAATAGTTGCCTGGATTAACCTTCTTATATTGCTGATGCCCCTGCCCAGTGTCCCCTTCTTCTTCTATGTAGGGGTGCCAGCTTACTCATTGTCCTGGTCCTCCATGCTCCTGTCTCCTGCTTCCTGCGGATGTGCACGCCACACTGTGTCTCCATGGGATGCCTAGTGTGCACATTCACATGCTTCCCTGTTCATAAAGTGGAGCTGGGAGGCATAAAAGCTGAGAGGCATTTAGCATGTTTAGTCAGCACATGACCACATGTATGCAAATCACCAGAACAATAGAATCCTGACAGCATACATTGTGCACTGTGAGAATTCAGATGTCTGCAGGCACATGGAATGACTGCATGCTCCTCACAAACTTGGACAATGCCTTTAATGCTCCTAACAGAAATAAAAATATGAGAATTAGCATCTAAAAAAATCATATACATGCAGGTACCTTATAGATGATGTTGTCTATGGAGACATTCTCTTTTTCTGTAAAAAGCAAATTAAGGCACCAAATATTGGGACAGAGAGACTAATTCACAGAGAGAGTTAAAATAATCCCAAAATATTCTTTAACTACATAAATAGTAAGAAACTAAAAAATGATAGTGTTCGCCCCCTTAAAAATAGTCTGGATGAAATGGTGGATGAGGATGAGGAAAAGGCCAATATGCTAAATGATTTTTTTCAACAGTATTAACACAAGAAAATCCCATGGCAGACAATATGACCAGTGATAACAAAAATTTCCCATTGTTAGGGTTGGCGGAACGCACCGAGTATAAATATATATTAATAGGTGCGTTCGCAACCCGTGGTCCACCTTGCAGGTGGGGAACCTGCTGCTAGCAAATGGTGGCGCTATATGGCGGTATTTGCAAACTCTGTTACTTCACAGAATCGCTAGGATAGGGAAACGCTGTGCCCTGTTAACCTCACAGAGCAACACAGCTACCAAACAGAGCAAAACTGTGGTCATGCAGTCAGCATAGCACACAAACAACTCCTCACTGGAGGTGCCAGTATTCTAGGGGCTTATTTCGGCCAACCCTGACCTCATGCAAACATGACCACACAGTAGCAAGGCTCAAAACATAGGTTGATACTAGCGCATGGCCGTGTGGCCATGCAAACCTTTTATAGCTGTAGCAGACAAGGACCTTCCCGGTGGTCCAATAGGAGCTGCTACAGAACCTGAGCATGTGACCCCAGACTTCCAATGGATGGTCGTCCCGTGGGCATGCTCAGTATGGGAAAAGCGGGACTTAGTCCCAGAAAGACCTGCTCGCTGCTGAACATTGCTGGCTACAATGACAGAGCCTGGAAGGGCAGTAGTAACCAGTCATCCAGTATCAGGCTGAGCCAGACGCTGGGACCGATGTCTCTGCTGAGCAGGCTCCATTGCGGCTGGAGGAGAATGGGAGACCACAGCAGACATTGTTTGAGATTCCTCCTGTGCAGCCGCGGGAACTCGACACCTAACACCCATTAAATGTCACCTGCTTAACCCAGCAGGAAATTCGGCAGCGACTAAAATTGACAAATCTCAAGGCCCAGGTGGGATACACCCCTGGGTACTGCAGGAATTAAGTACAGTCATTGATAGACAATTATTTTTAATCTTTAAAGATTCCATAATAACTGGGTCTGTACCACAGGACTGGTGTATAGCAAATGTGGTGCCAATATTCAAAGAGGGGCCAAAAACTGAACTAGGAAATTATAGGCCAGTAAGCTTAACCTCTATTGTGGGTAAAATCCTGGATGGTATTCTAAGAGATTCTATACTGGAGTATCAGAAGAGGAATAACCTCATCATGACCCAATATCAACATGGGATTACTAGGGACTGTTCATGTCAGACTAATTTGATCAGCTTCTATGAAGAGGTAAGTTCCGGACTGGACCAAGGGAACCCAGTGGACATAGTGTATATGGACTTTTCAAAAGCTTTTGATATGGTGCCACACAAAATGTTGATACATAATAATAATAATACTAATAATAATAATAATCTTTTTTTTATATAGCTCCAGCATATTCCACAGTGCTTTACATAATACAATAAAATGAGAACAATGGGGGTAAGGGAAAATATGTGTAAGTGGGTTAAGAGCTGGCTCAGGGATAGGAAACAAAGGGTGGCTATTAATGGAGCACAATCGGACTGGGTCACAAGTAGCAGTGGGGTACCACAGGGGTCAGCATTGGGCCCTCTTCTTTTTAACATATTTATTAATGACCTTGTAGGGGGCATACAGAGTAGAATTTCAATATATGCTGATGACATTAAACTCTGCAGAGTAATCAATACAGAGGAGGACAATTTTATATTACAGGAGGATTTATGTAAACTAGAAGCTTTAGCTGATAAATGGCAAATGAGATTTAATGGGGTTAAATGTAAGGTCATGCACTTGGGCAGAGCATATAAGATGTATAATTATGTTCTTAATTGTAAAAGACTGGGCAAAACCATCAATGAAAAACATCTGGGTCTATGGGTGGACAACAAACTCAAATTTAAGAGGGGACTGGATACCTTTTTTGAAAAGTATAATGTTACAGATAATATAATCTAGTTTTCTTGATATTGGGTTGATCCAGGGAACTAATCTGATTGCAGCATGTGGAGTCGGGAAGGAATTTTTTTCCCCAATGTGAAGCTTACTGTTTGCCACATGGGTTTTTTTTTGCCTTCCTCTTGATCAACATGTTAGGGCATGTTAGGTTAGGCTATGGCTTGAACTAGATGGACTTAAAGACTTCCTTCAACCTTAATAACTATGTTACTATGTAACTATGTTTTCTCCTTTATCTTGTCCAGACTCCATAAGTCTTCCCATCCACAGCTGTCACTGCTGACTTCCATCTTTTCCCATGAATAAATAATTGTCCCACATTATATTCCGTACACAAAATATGACCCCACGCTGTCTCTTAACTGTGTCCCATCACACCCCCCTTGGTATCCTGTCATCTTCTGGCCCTTAGGCCGGTTTCACACGTCAGTGGCTCCGGTACGTGAGGTAACAGTTTCCTCACATACCGGAGACACTGACTCACATAGACACATTGAAATCAATGTGTCTCTGCACATGTCAGTGTGTTTTCACGGACCGTGTGTCCGTGTGCAAAACACGTAGACATGTCAGTGTTCGTGGGAGCGCACGGATTACACGGACCCATTAAAGTCAATGGGTCCGTGTAAAACACGTACCTCACACGGACGCTGTCCATGTGCAGTCCGTTTGCCATACAGGAGACATCGCTACAGTAAGCGCTGTCCCCCCACGTGGTGCTGAAGCCGCCATTCATATCTTCTCTCCAGCAGCGTTCACTGGAGAGAAGATATGAAAAATCCTTTTTTTTTTCTCGTGTTTAAAATAAAGATCCCTGTCCCCACCACCCTCCCACCCTCTGTGCCCGCCCGCTGTTAATAAAATACTCACCCGGCTCCCTCGCAGCGTCCTCTCCGCACCGCACCTTCTCCTGTATGAGCGGTCTTGTGGTGCCGCCCATTACAGTCATGAATATGCGGCTCCACCTCCCATAGGAAGACAAGCCAAATAAAATATGTATTTTTTAAAACAAAATAGTAAACTACAGACAAGTTGACATCAAAGAATCTTTATTAAAATATTAAACCTAAAAGGTATCTAAATTAAATTTGTGGCAGGGGACAGAATAAGCCAGACAATCCATAAAGGCATGTAAAAAACCTTTGCTGGTGAAGTTTGTATATACAATATGTATGGAAAGACTACTCAAAAACCAAAAATATGTGAAAAATGAATGAATGAATCTGCATGCACCATCACCATCACGTCCATTTCCCCATCCCTTGACAGTTGCCTTGCCCATTTTAAATGGAGGACAATATTTTCCTCGTTCACTACAAATTGCTGAACTTGGAGCAAACTTATATGTGATCCGTGTAGGCCTGAAATGGCACTATTTTAAGTGCACTGGTATGTGATCTGTGAGACGGACAAACCCCAGTTTAAAATAGCTGAATTTTTGCTCTGTAATATGGAAAGGATCTGGTGGTATTCTGCAATGCCAACAAGCAAATGGAGCAGAAAAACGGTGTTCTCTGGATTGTTTTTAAAGCAAATAATCAGGATTAAGATCCCCAAAAAAATATTCCTGGCTCCTGATACCTGGAGCTATGTCTAGAAATATATGTAATAGGCAGCAGCAGCAGCAGAAAGAACTGGAACGGACCCTCTTGTTATATGCACAGACACATACATTGACTGCCTGCCTAGCACTGATATTTCTGCAGCTTTATTAGTCCTCAGACTGACTGTTAGTTGAGATGCATATGTGTATCAGTACACCAGGAGACGTGGAGGGGGCCATAGGAGGGCAACAACCCAGGAGCAGGATTGCTACCTCAGCCTTTGTGCAAGGAGGAACAGGAGGAGCACTGCCAGAGCCCTGCAAAATGACCTCCAGCAGGCCACAAATGTGCATGTGTCTGCACAAATGGTTAGCAACTGACTCCATGAGGATGGTCTGAGTGCCCGACGTCCACAGATGGGGGTTGTGTTCACAGGCCAACACCTTGCAGGATGCTTGGCATTTGCCACAGAACACCAGTATTAGCAAATTCGCCAATGGTGCCCTGTGCTCTGCACAGATGAAAGCAGGTTCACACTGAGCACATGTGACAAATGTGACAGAGTCTGGAGACGCTGTGGAGAGCGATCTGCTGCCTGCAACATCCTTCAGCATGACCAGTTTGGCAGTGGGTCAGTAATGGTGTGGGGTGGCATTTCTTTGGAGGGCTGCACAGCCCTCCATGTGCTCGCCAGAGGTAGCCTGACTGCTATTAGGTACCGAGATGAGATCCTCAGACCCCTTGTGAGACCATATGCTGGTGCGGTTGGCCCTGGGTTCCTCCTAATGCAGGACAATGCCAGACCTCATGTGGCTGGAGTGAGTCAACAGTTCCTGCAAGATGAAGGCATTGAAGATATGGACTGTCCCACCTGTTCCCCAGACCTGAATCCGATTGAACACATCTCGGAAATCATGCCTCGCACCATCCACCAATGTCACATTGCACCACAAACTGTCCAGGAGTTGGCGGATGCTTTATTCCCGGTCTGGGAGGAAATCCATCAGGAGACCATCTGCTGCCTCATCAGGAGCATGCCCAGATGTTGTAGGGAGCTCATACAGGCACATGGAGGCAACACACACAACTGAACATCATTTCCTTGTCTTAAGGCATTTCCACTGAAGTTGGATCAGCCTGAAATTTGATTTTCCACTTTGATTTTAAGTATCATTCCAAATCCAGACCTCCATGGGATATTCATTTGGATTTACATTGATCATTTTTATGTTTTATTATTCTCAACGCTTTCCACTATGTAATGAATAAAGATTTGCCACTGAAATATTTCATTCAGGGAATGACATCTAGGATGTGGTATTTTTAGTGTGTATATCACAGTAGAAACTCAATGTGTACACATTGCTCTGTCTTATCGTTGAGCGAGAGTGTATTCCTTCACAAAATATGCTTTTGCAAGAGTAAATAACTGAATTTTTTATACAGACGTCCAGCGGCGGATTAAATAGCTTTTTGAGCCACCAAATCATCTAATGCAAATCCAGATAAAGTTCCCAAAATATTCCAGGAATATCCCACAGCCAGAATCTTGAAGCACAGGAATCCGCACAGTCTCTATTAGTTTGTATGCAATTCTTAATACAAGAGTGTCCTTAAATAGGCTGTGATTCCTATCTAGCTATCCCTAGCTAACCACACAGGCGGCTACTCACAAGAGTAGCTTTCTTGAAATCACACGGTCCCAAAACAGGAATGCCTCAAGCTCTGGATTCCTCTCTCTCCATCACCGCGCAGCAAAGACCTGGAAACTCTCTGAGGTAACTGTCCTGTTTCAAGAATCTTCTTGTCCGTAACTCAAGGGTGACCTCTGGTTGCTCAACAAAATTACTGCAACAACATTGCAAATTGTCTCTTAAGAGAGGAAGAGGACTAGAACTCTAGTGCCACATATTGGAAGTAGCAATTCTAACAGTCAATGTCAGCCCTTTAACGAGCCTGGTTACATGAATAAGGATAAAAGCCAAACCAGAATCTCAATTTGCAGACACTGTGTTTCAGGGTGCTGCCCCTCGTCAGTGCAAAGTGGAGATCTGGTTTGGCTGAGTGAGAGGCGTCTGCGGCTTTAAGTCTCCTCATCTCGACATGCTTAACATGTCACTCTCTGCAAGGAGAAATTCAGTTGTACTTGCATCTGTTAGACGCAAGTCCTATTGAGCACTGAGAGCCAGCGTGCTACATTTTCTCTGTACTGGCTGTCAGCTTGACAGCCGGCTCAGAGAACAGCTGATTCCCAGTTCGAGAGGTGGCAGAATGCAGCTGCAGGGGGAGGAACTTCAGACCACCACATTAGGTGGCTCCGAATGTGCCCCCCCTGCGAGCTGCACCAGGGCACATGCTGAAAACCATGTTTGCGATAATTGATTTTAAACCTGGACAGTGCCAAGATGCGACTGTCCAGGTGGAAAATCATGGGCGAATGAGCTGCTGTGAGCACAGTATCAGTGACTAGTGATGATGTCATCAAGGTTACCACAGGTCCCTCAAGCTGCATTCCTAGCACATTTTAGTGTGAGCTGGATGAACTGTGGTGAACTCAGTAAGATCACCGCTAGCACTGTGAGAAAAAGTGTCAAGGTGCAGCGCTAAGCTTTGTGAGCTCACCGCAGATGACCATAAGAAATTTCTCATGGTGAACTTGAACACTAGTGATGAGGGAGCACTAAAATGCTTGGAGGCTTGTTGCTCGGGTCAAGCAAATTGGAATACTAGGGTACTCGACCCGAACAATGGGCCCAATGTAAGTCTATGGGAAACCCGAGTATTTTTACCACGATCCCCCAGGGGTCCTTTTAAGGTCTAAAAACGTCTGAAAATGATGGAACCACTGCTCAAATGACAGAGAAACATCATAGGGATCGCCCCTGGAAGCATTTCTGACTCCTAGGTCACAGCTGTAAGCAATGTTGGGAAATATGTTAAGGTACATAATTTCCAGGGTAATAACTTGCATATAGAGCAAAATAATTAACCCCAGACCAAAATGTTCCTCCACCACTTTAGCTATGTTCACACGTTTTGATGCATGTTTCAACTTTAACATTGCTTTCAACCAATACAAATCCATTCACTTGGAAATGTCATTGTAACATTTAACAACCCTAGCTGGCCATGTGATGTGTGACAAATAAGGAGACACATCTTTTTTCATTTATGAAGGAGGGGCTCTTAAAGTCACAAAGCCTATTTTTAGAGGGGCATCAGGCGGCATTAACATTCTTAAAGGGCCATTATTAAACAGTGGGTCTCTTATGCTGTTATTGCCTATGCAGTGAGTTGCTGGGTTGCCAAGAATTACAATGCACCCCAATACAACTTTCGCGAGAGGTACATGAGGGCCTCCTGAAAAAATGTTGCATTGGATGCAAGGCTTGCCCTGCTGTCAAGTCATATGCACCCAATAAGCCTTTTAACCCAGATACTGGATGGCCACAGTCTTCAGTTGGTCCTGTCATACAGTTTCCTTATGCATTGAATGTAAGGGCCGCCTTGATTCAAATTTGCACGCGATCCAATCCCCCCTTGGAAGAAACATGGAGGAGCGCCTCCTAAAAATCTGTCCCATTACAAAGGAGTGGGTCTCCTAGACTCAAAATGCCAATACACTAAGTGTATGGGCTGACAAACATTTCCCCATGGGGGATACATTTTTTAAATAATTTTTGATGGGGATCATAGACACCCTTGCCAAAAAAATGACTGGCTGCAGCAGCACGGAACACATTAACCCTGGTGATCTAGTGGTGGAGAATGAGGAGACATAATAATGATCAATCATATTGAAAGCAAACAAATGAATAAAGGATGTTAATCCACTTAAATAATAAAAGGGAGGGGCGAACACAGGTTCATAGATATGAAGCCAGAATGTGTCCAACGAGATATTATGGTCCCTAACAACAGCTCAGAGACAGGGATATAAATAAAAATATAATAGCATTTCAATATTTTTTATATTGGAGAGGTATTCACTAGGTCATAAGAGGATGGTCCAGAGATAGGAAAAAATGGAAAATATATGAATAAACGGGAAGAATATACGTACATCTCATTTTTATGACATTTCCCCTTGGGAAAGTAACATTTGTTTTGGTTTCAAATTAG
Organism: Ranitomeya imitator; assembly: GCF_032444005.1. NCBI lineage: Eukaryota > Metazoa > Chordata > Amphibia > Anura > Dendrobatidae > Ranitomeya > Ranitomeya imitator. The sequence goes on from NC_091284.1 coordinate 383,405,044, forward strand.
TAACGGGCACCATAAAAACACCCTTGCACAAAAATTGAGTGTGTTTTGCATCACGGAATACGTTCACCCTGGTGTTCTAGTGGTTGTGGATGATAAGGATGAGAATAAAGAGGAGGATAGCACCAAACAGACCAAATCACGACGCCTATACCCATGTGTTGTGAAGAGGTGCATGACAATACACCTCCACAAAAAAGACAATGTATTTAAGGTTATGTTTCGCTGTTTTCATTCGGTGGTGTACAGAAATCTTGCCCAATCCGGCCCTTGTTCATTTTTATAAGAGTCAGCCTGTCAGCTTTTTCAGTTGAGAAGCGGATGCGCTTATCTCTTATAATTCCACCAGCAACGCTAAAAATCTGCTCTGACAGAACGCTAGCAGCAGGGTAGGCCAGGACCTCCAAGGGGTAGAAAGCCAGTTCATGCCACTTGTCCAGCTTGGATACCCAATAATAAAAAAAGGCACAGAGGAATCACGGAGGATATTTGTATGATCTGCAAGGTACTCCCTAAGCATCTTCCCAAACATTGCACTTCTTGTGTTACAGCTCCATTTGCCACTGTGCCGGCACAATGGGAGGGTCTGAGAAAACTGTCCCAGAACTTTGCCATTGTTCCCCCACCTGAGCTGGATTGTACTTCTGTCTCTCTTGCTTGGACTCCTTGGTTGTACAACAAACTCTGACGTCTGCTGCCAGGGTTCTCAGATGGGAATTTATTAAGTATTTCCGCTACAAGGGCTCTCTAATAATGCAACATTTTAGTACACCTGTCTGCCTGTGGAAGAAGAGATTGCAAGTTCTCCTTGCAGCATGGGTCTAGAAGTGTCACCAACCAGTAATGAGTGTCACCGAAAATTTTAATAATGCGAGGGTCACGGGAAACGCAGCACAACATAAAGTCAAGACTTCCATGTCCTCACCAGCAGGACGACTGACCATGCTGTCCTTCTCCTACTCCTCCTCCTCCCTGTCCTCAAGCCATCTTCGCTGAACAGACGATATGACAGCTGTGCTTGTAGTACCATCTATAGCACATGAAAGTAGCTCCTGTACTTCCTCCTCATCATTGTCTATCAATCCTGTTGTGAATTCTGTTGTTAAGCTCCCTCCTGTGGTCATGAATGGTACTTCGGCTGGTTCTGTCCATGGGCTTCCTCTGGTGCTTGTGAGTGGGGCTGCGGCTTCTGAGGTTCCTTTCACAGGTGACGAGGTTAATTCATTAGCTGGCTGCTCTATTTAACTCCACCTAGATCATTGCTCCATGCCACCTGTCAATGATCCAGTATTGGTCTTGTTCGCTCCTGGATCGTTCTTGTGACCTGTCTTCCCCGTAGAAGCTAAGTTCCTGCTTGTTTTTCTCTGTTTGCTATTTTTTCTGTCCAGCTTGCTATTTTGTTTTTTGTCTTGCTTGCTGGAAGCTCTGGGACGCAGAGGGAGCGCCTCCGCACCGTGAGTCGGTGCGGAGGGTCTTTTTGCGCCCTCTGCGTGGTCTTTTTGTAGTTTTTTGTGCTGACCGCAAAGTTACCTTTCCTATCCTCTGTCTGTTCAGTAAGTCGGGCCTCACTTTGCTAAATCTATTTCATCTCTGTGTTTGTAATTTTCATCTTAACTCACAGTCATTATATGTGGGGGGCTGCCTGTTCCTTTGGGGAATTTCTCTGAGGCAAGGTAGGCTTTATTTTTCTATCTTTAGGGCTAGCTAGTTCCTTAGGCTGTGTCGAGTTGCATAGGGAGCGTTAGGAGCAATCCACGGCTATTTCTAGTGTGTGTGATAGGATTAGGGATTGCGGTCAGCAAAGTTCCCACGTCTCAGAGCTTGTCCTGTATTATTAGTAACTATCAGGTCATTCCGTGTGCTCTTAACCACCAGGTCCATTATTGTCCTCACCACCAGGTCATAACAGTACAGGTTGCCCAAAGTACTAATGCATCTCAATAGAGGGATAAGAGAAGTTCTGAGACTATTTTTTTTCTTTGCAGTGTGTTTTGTCTCTCTTTTCCCCTTTACCTCTGGGTGGTTCAGGATACAGGTGTAGATATGGACATTCAAGGTCTGTTCTCTTGTATGGATAATCTCACTGCAAGGGTACAAAACATTCAAGATTTTGTGGTTCAGAATCCGATATTAGAGCCTAGGATTCCAATTCCTGATTTGTTTTTTTGGGGATAGATCTAAGTTTCTGAATTTCAAAAATAATTGTAAATTGTTTCTTGCTTTGAAACCTCGCTCCTCAGGTGACCCTGTTTAACAAGTGAAAATCATTATTTCTTTGTTACGTGGCGACCCTCAAGACTGGGCATTTTCCCTTGCACCAGGAGATCCGGCATTGCGTGATGTTCATGCGTTTTTTCTGGTGCTTGGATTACTTTATGATGAACCTAATTCAGTGGATCAGGCAGAGAAAATCTTGCTGGCTCTGTGTCAGGGTCAGGATGAGGTAGAGATATATTGTCAGAAGTTTAGGAAGTGGTCGGTACTCACTCAGTGGAATGAATGTGCGCTGGCAGCAATTTTCAGAAAGGGTCTCTCTGAAGCCTTTAAGGATGTCATGGTGGGATTTCCCATGCCTGCTGGTCTGAATGAGTCTATGTCTTTGGCCATTCAGATCGATCGACGCTTGCGTGAGCGTAAAGTTGTGCACCATTTGCCGGTATTATCTGAGCATAGACCTGAGCCTATGCAATGTGATAGGACTTTGACCAGAGCTGAACGGCAAGAACACAGACGTCGGAATGGGCTGTGTTTTTACTGTGGTGATTCCACTCATGCTATCTCCGATTGTCCTAAGCGCACTAAGCGTTTCGCTAGGTCTGCCACCATTGGTACGGTACAGTCGAAATTTATTTTGTCCGTTACTCTGATTTGCTCTTTGTCATCCTATTCTGTTATGGCATTTGTGGATTCAGGCGCTGCCCTGAATTTGATGGACTTGGAGTTTGCTAGGCGCTGTGGTTTTTTCTTGGAGCCCTTGCAGTATCCTATTCCATTGAGAGGAATTGATGCTACGCCTTTGGCCAAGAATAAGCCTCAGTACTGGACCCAATTGACCATGTGCATGGCTCCTGCACACCAGGAGGATATTTGCTTTTTGGTGTTGCATAATCTGCATGATGTGGTCGTTTTGGGGTTGCCATGGCTACAGGTCCATAATCCAGTATTGGATTGGAAATCTATGTCTGTGTCCAGCTGGGGTTGTCAGGGGGTACATGGTGATGTTCCATTTCTGTCTATTTCGTCATCCACCCCTTCTGAAGTCCTGGAGTTTTTGTCGGATTACCGGGATGTATTTGATGAGCCCAAATCCAGTGCCCTACCTCCTCATAGGGATTGCGATTGTGCTATCAATTTGATTCCTGGTAGTAAGTTTCCTAAGGGCCGACTGTTCAATTTATCTGTGCCAGAACACGCCGCTATGCGGAATTATATAAAGGAATCCTTGGAGAAGGGTCTTATTCGCCCGTCGTCGTCACCATTGGGAGCGGGGTTCTTTTTTGTGGCCAAGAAGGATGGTTCTTTGAGACCTTGTATTGATTACCGCCTTCTTAATAAGATCACAGTCAAATTTCAGTACCCTTTGCCACTGCTGTCTGATTTATTTGCTCGGATTAAGGGGGCTAGTTGGTTCACCAAGATAGATCTTCGTGGTGCGTATAGTCTTGTGCGTATTAAACAGGGCGATGAATGGAAAACAGCATTTAATACGCCCGAGGGCCATTTTGAGTACCTGGTTATGCCATTCGGGCTTTCCAATGCTCCATCAGTATTTCAGTCCTTTATGCATGACATCTTCCGAGAGTACCTGGATAAATTCCTGATTGTATATTTGGATGATATTTTGGTCTTCTCAGATGATTGGGAGTCTCACGTGAAGCAGGTCAGAATGGTGTTTCAGGTCCTTCGTGCTAATTCTTTGTTTGTGAAGGGGTCTAAGTGTCTCTTTGGAGTCCAGAAAGTTTCATTTTTGGGTTTCATTTTTTCCCCTTCTACTATTGAGATGGACCCTGTTAAAGTCCAGGCCATTTATGATTGGACTCAGCCGACATCTGTGAAGAGTCTGCAAAAGTTCCTGGGCTTTGCTAATTTTTATCGTCGCTTCATCAGTAATTTTTCTAGTGTTGCTAAACCGTTGACTGATTTGACCAAGAAGGTGCTGATGTGGTCAATTGGTCTTCTGCCGCTGTGGAAGCTTTCAGGAGTTGAAGCGTCGTTTTTCTTTTGCCCCTGTGTTGTGCCAGCCAGATGTTTCGCTCCCGTTTCAGGTCGAGGTTGATGCTTCTGAGATTGGAGCAGGAGCTGTTTTGTCGCAAAGAAGTTCTGATGGCTCGGTGATGAAACCATGTGCCTTCTTTTCTAGAAAGTTTTCGCCTGCTGAGCGCAATTATGATGTTGGCAATCGAGAGTTGTTGGCCATGAAGTGGGCATTCGAGGAGTGGCGTCATTGACTTGAAGGAGCCAAGCATCGCGTGGTGGTCTTGACGGATCACAAGAATTTGACTTATCTCGAGTCTGCCAAACGGTTGAATCCTAGACAGGCTCGTTGGTCGCTATTTTTCTCCCGTATTGATTTTGTGGTTTCGTACCTTCCGGGCTCTAAGAATGTGAAGGCTTATGCCCTGTCAAGGAGTTTTGTGCCCGACTCTACGGGTGTTCCTGAGCCGGCGGGTATTCTCAAAGAGGGGGTAATTTTGTCTGCCATCTCCCCTGATTTGCGGCGGGTGCTGCAAAAATTTCAGGCTGATAGACCTGACCGTTGCCCAGCGGAGAAACTGTTTGTCCCTGATAAATTGACTAGTAGAGTTATCTCTGAGGTTCATTGTTCGGTGTTGGCTGGTCATCCTGGAATCTTTGGTACCAGAGATTTGGTGGCTAGATCCTTTTGGTGGCTGTCTTTGTCGCGGGATGTGCATTCTTTTGTGCAGTCCTGTGGGACTTGTGCTTGGGCTAAGCCCTGCTGTTCTCGTGCCAGTGGGTTGCTTTTGCCCTTGCCAGTCCCGAAGAGGCCCTGGACGCATATTTTATGGATTTTAATTCTGATCTCCCTGTCTCTCAAAAGATGTCGGTCATTTGGGTGGTTTTGTGATCGCTTCTCTAAGATGGTCCATTTGGTACCCTTGTCTAAATTGCCTTCCTCCTCTGATTTGGTGCCGTTGTTTTTCCAGCATGTGGTTCGTTTACATGGCATTCCGGAGAACATCGTTTCGTACAGAGGTTCCCAGTTTGTTTCGAGGTTTTGGCGATCCTTTTGTGCTAGGATGGGCATTGATTTGTCTTTTTCCTCGGCTTTCCATCCTCAGACAAATGGCCAAACCGAACGTACTAATCAGACTTTGGAAACATATCTGAGATGCTTTATTTCTGCTGATCAGGATGATTGGGTGTAATTTTTGCCTTTGGCTGAGTTCGCCCTTAATAATCGGGCCAGCTCGGCTACTTTGGTTTCGCCGTTTTTCTGCAATTCTGGTTTCCATCCTCGTTTCTCTTCAGGGCAGGTTGAGTCTTCGGACTGTCCTGGTGTAGATACTGTGGTGGATAGGTTGCAGCAGATTTGGACTCATGTGGTGGACAATTTGACATTGTCCCAAGAGAAGGCTCAACGTTTCGCTAACCGCCGGCGCTGTGTGGGTCCCCGACTTCGTGTTGGGGATTTGGTTTGGTTGTCGTCTCGTTATGTTCCTATGAAGGTTTCCTCTCCTAAGTTTAAGCCTCGTTTCATTGGTCCGTATAAGATTTCTGAGGTTCTCAATCCTGTGTCATTTCGTTTGACCCTTCCAGCTTCTTTTGCCATCCATAATGTATTCCATAGGTCGTTGTTGCGGAGATACGTGGCGCCTGTGGTTCCATCCGTTGATCCTCCTGCCCCGGTGTTGGTTGAGGGGGAGTTGGAGTATGTGGTGGAGAAGATTTTGGATTCTCGTATTTCGAGATGGAAACTCCAGTATCTGGTCAAGTGGAAGGGTTATGGTCAGGAAGATAATTCCTGGGTCTTTGCCTCTGATGTTCATGCTGCCGATCTGGTTCGTGCCTTTCATTTGGCTCGTCCTGGTCGGCCTGGGGGCTCTGGTGAGGGTTCGGTGACCCCTCCTCAAGGGGTGGGGTACTGTTGTGAATTCTGTTGTTAAGCTCCCTCCTGTGGTCATGAATGGTACTTCAGCTGGTTCTGTCCATGGGCTTCCTCTGGTGCTTGTGAGTGGGGCTGCGGCTTCTGAGGTTCCTTCCACAGGTGACGAGGTTAATTCGTTAGCTGGCTGCTCTATTTAACTCCACCTAGATCATTGCTCCATGCCACCTGTCAATGTTCCAGTATTGGTCTTGTTCGCTCCTGGATCGTTCTTGTGACCTGTCTTCCCAGCAGAAGCTAAGTTCCTGCTTGTTTTTCTCTGTTTGCTATTTTTTCTGTCCAGCTTGCTATTTTGATTTTTGTCTTGCTTGCTGGAAGCTCTGGGACGCAGAGGGAGCGCCTCCGCACCTTGAGTCGGTGCGGAGGGTCTTTTTGCGCCCTCTGCGTGGTCTGTTTGTAGTTTTTTGTGCTGACCGCAAAGTTACCTTTCCTATCCTCTGTCTGTTCAGTAAGTCGGGCCTCACTTTGCTAAATCTATTTCATCTCTGTGTTTGTAATTTTCATCTTAACTCACAGTCATTATATGTGGGGGGCTGCCTGTTCCTTTGGGGATTTCTCTGAGGCAAGGAAGGCTTTATTTTTCTATCTTTAGGGCTAGCCAGTTCCTTAGGCTGTGTCGAGTTGCATAGGCAGCGTTAGGAGCAATCTACGGCTATTTCTAGTGTGTGTGATAGGATTAGGGATTGCGGTCAGCAGAGTTCCCACGTCTCAGAGCTTGTCCTGTATTATTAGTAACTATCAAGTCATTCCGTGTGCTCTTAACCACCAGGTCCATTATTGTCCTCACCACCAGGTCATAACACAATCCACATTGGGACGACATGAGTCTGGGCTGAGTTTAATTAACCTGTATGGTTCCTTGCTCCATGTCCTCATGATCTGCCTGCAATGCATCCTCTTTAATTGTGAGCAGAGAGGCTTTCAGAACGCAGAGAAGTGGGCTGATGATGTCAATTATGGCGTCATTGCTGCTCACCATCTAGGTGCAGTCCTCAAAGTTTTGTTGGATTGTACATACAGTATGTCAGACATCCATGTCCACTCCTGAGGTCTTATGTGTAGAGTCTGAACTGAATATCGATGGCCTTGTTGATGCTGATCGTCAACAACTTCCCCTTTCTGCTCACAAATTCTTTACAACATATGCAGTGTAGAATTCCAATGCATGGGGACAACACACACCAGTTGGTGAGCTGGAAGCTGCAAACGCTGCTGAAGCATGGCAAGGGCGGCTGAAGCTGTAGCTGACTTTCTAAAATGGGCAGACAGATGGCATACTTTCAATAGCAGATCCGGCAGCTCCGGGTAGCTTTTGACAAAATGTTGAACCACGAGGTTAAGCACATGGGCCAGGCAAGGTACGTGTGTGAGCTCACCTTGCTTCAGAGTTGCCACCAGGTTCCGGCCATTGTCACACAGGACCATGCCTGGCTGTAAGTTCAGCGGTGTCATCCAAATATCTGACTGCTCTTTCAGCACTGTCTACAACTCTTCAGCATTGTGCGGTTTGTCACCTAAGCAGATTAGCTTCAGCACAATCTGTTACTGCTTGGCTGAGGCGCTGCTTCTAGCTTCTGACTGATGTGTTCATTTCAGAGATGGAGGCTGAAGAGGAGGAGGAGGTAAAGGAGCTGTAGATTTGGGGGCAACCCTGATTGATGTAGGGCCTGCAATCCTCGGCATGGGGAGGATATGTTTCATGCCAAGGTCCGACTGGGTCCCGGCTTCCACTATGTTAACCCATTGTGCCATCAGTGAGATGTACCATCCCTGTCCACATGCACTTGTCTACGTGTCCGTGGTTAGGTGGACTTTCCTAGTAACAGCATTGCTGAGGGCACGGGTAATGTTGTGGGACACATGCTGGTGTAATGCAGGTACGGCACATCGGGAGAAATAGTGGCGACTGGGGACTGAGTACCTTGGGACGGCCGCTGCCATTATGTTGCGGAAAGCTTCCGTCTTAACGAGCCTATAAGGCAACATTTCAAGCGCAAGCAGACGAGAAATGTAAGAATTTAGTACTGTGGCCTGTGGGGCATTGACTGGGTATTTACGTTTGCTTTCCAATGACGGGTAAAGACAAGACAACTGTAGGCTGGGCTGGGACAAGTGTATGGATGGGATTGATGATGGTGCTGTTTGACTGTGGACAACAACCGGTGCAGGGCCCGAGGCATCTCCACATGCATGGTAGACTGGAGATTGGCTTCTCTGCAAAACAGTGGAATAAGCAGTGGTGTCACCTGCAGACAGTGCTCCTAGAGCCTGGGGTTCGGCCCACAAAGTCAGGTGCTTTGCTGCCATGTGCCCAATCATGCTGGTGGTGGTCAGGCTGGTAGTTTTACTACCCCTGCTGATGCAGGCATGGCAGGTGCTGCAAATGGCCTGTTTGGGGTTATCGGCAAAGTCTTTAAAAAATAACCAGACTCGAGAAGATCTAACAGTTCAAATGGCAACTTCCGTCATGTTGGTGTTACGGGGAACGGATGCACGCTTTCTGTCTGTGGCCACCACACTGCTTCTTCCTGCCTGTTGAGGTGATATGCCGCCTTCTCCTTGTGTGCTGCTGTACTCACTCTGCATGTCCTCCTGCCAGGTTGGGACAGTCACTATGTCATCCACCACCTCGTCTTCCACATCCGCACCCTGCTCCTCCTCCTGGCTTTCTGGCAATTATGTCTCATCATCGTCCACCTCTTACGACACATACCCACCATCGCCTTTGTGTGACCGTGTTCAAATCTTTGGGCATCGCTACATGGGTCCTTTTGGAAGTGCATTGAACAGCAGGGTGGATTGCTGCGGAGGGGAAAAAAATAAAAATCTTTTTAAATCTTCTGCTTAGCAAGTGTGAATGAGCTGAGTGTAACCAGAGCGCAAGTGCAAATGGTGATAAGAGTGTGACTTGGGATTCAATGAAGAGGTATTTGGAAAACCCTTAACAAATACCTGTGTGAATTAGTTTGAATTGGTGTGAGTTGCTGAATTGTTTATTGCTGAGTGCTTTTCTACCTGTTTCTATGTTTCAATTTTTTTGGGTGCTTTCTTAACCTATTTATTCTCTTTACAAGATTAATCTTTTATTTTAAATCTTGAGGTGTAGCTATATTCACAAGGGGTTAATTTAGGGTGGGGGTTCATAATTAAGGGTTTATAAGGGGCAGCTGGTTTGTGGCTCAAGTTCTTCTGGAAGTGCATTGAACAGCAGGGTGGATTGCTGCTGAGGGGAAAGAAAATCTCTTTAAATCTTCTGCTTTGCGAGTGTGAATGAGCTGAGTGTGACCAGAGCGCAAGTGCGAACGGTTGCAAGTGTGTGACTTGGGATTCAGTGACTTTGGATTCAGGGAGTTTCCAAGGGATACATTTCCGAATTGCTATCTGTATTTTATAAATACTTTGCTTTTATTTTTTATTTAAAGTTTCTGTCTGGTGCAATCCCCATTAGGAAATGTGCTCCACTATTGATAATGCCATCCAGTGTACATCTTGCCATATGTATGCAATCCTTGAGCAGCCGATCGATCGAGGGTGCATACTGCTGTGCGAGATGTGAGCACGTTGTGCATTTGGAAGCCCAAATACTGGATCTAAATGTGCAGCTGGCAACACTGAGATCCATTGACAATATGGAAAGGAGTCTTCTGCTCACTGAGTAGATGCTCAATGGGATAGATAAGGGGGGATGGTAGGATGGAGCTGCAGGACAGTGAGGCAGCAAGCTGGGTGATAGAATGCGGTGTAGAGGGAAGAGAGCCAGGGAGGCTAGCCCTGATCTGGCACACCCCAATAAGTTTGCTAAGTTGGCAGATGAGGAGGTGTCAGTGCAGGGGTAGCACTGCTGCAGCAAGGCATATCCTCTGAAAGCCGGAGGAGTGTCTGCTCCAGTAAGGAAGGAAATAGGAGAGCAGGTCAGGCCAGACAGGTGCTGGTAATGGGGGATTAAATTATTAGCGGAACAGATAGGGCAATCCGTTACAAAGACAGGGATCGTCGAATGGTGTGCTGCCTACCTGATGCTCGAGCCCGACACATCGCTGATCGGGTTGACAGATTATTGGGAGTTGCTGGTGAGGACCCAGCAGTCATGGTGCAAATTGGCACAAATGACAAAGTTAGAGGTAGGTGGAAGGTCCTTATAGATGATTTCAGGGAATTAGGATACAAGCTGAAAGCAAGGACCTCCAAGGTGATATTTTCCGAAATACTGCCTGTACCATGTGCCACGCCAGAGAGGCAATGAGAGATTAGGGAGGTTAATAAGTGGCTCAAGAATTGGTGTAGGAAGGAGGGGTCTCGGTTCCTGGGGAACTGGGCTGACTTCTCAGTTGGCTACAGGTACTAAGCTAGGGATGGACTGCACCTTAATGGGGAAGGTGCAGCTTTGCTGGGGGAGAAAATGGCTAGAAGGTTGGAGGAGAGTTTAAACTAGGGATTGGGGGTAGGGTATTCATTTTATAGCAGGGGAAGATAGTGCCCGTAGATATCTGGGCACAAATAATGAAATTGGGGGTGGTTTTAGATCAGTTAATAATTTAAGAAAGAATAGAGGTACAGAGAGATAGATAAACTGTATGTATACTAATGCCAGAAGCCTCGCCAACAAATTGGAGGAATTAGAATTAATTATGTTGGAGCATAACTATGACATGGTGGGGATATCTGAGACATGGCTGAATGAGAGCTATGAATCGGTTGTTAACTTGCAGGGCTATAGTCTGTTCAGAAATAACCATACAGATAAGGGAAGGGGAGGTGTGTGTCTTTTATGTAAAATCATCCTTAACACCCATCCTGCGTGATAATATACTGTAGGTGAATCTTATGAAAATGTAGAGTTCCTGTGGGTGGAGATAAGGGGAGGGGGAAAAATAATAAATTACTGATAGGGGTTTGTTATAAGTCCCCCAAAATAATGGAAGCAACAGAGAATATACTCGTAAAGCAAATAGATGGGGCTGCGGCTCAATGAGAAGTCATTATTATGGGGGACTTCAACTACCCTGAATACATTGGGGAACAGAAACCTGCGCTTCCAGCAAAATTAATAGATTTTTGACAACTATGAGAGACAATTACCTTTCACAACTGGTTCAGGACCCAACAAGAAGGGGGGCACTGCTAGACCTAATATTAACCAAGAGGCCAGACAGCATATCAAATTTAAGGATTCGGGGTCACTTGGGTAATAGTGATCACAAAATAATATATTTTCATGTATCTTTTAGGCTACGTTCAGACTAGCGTTGTGCGCCGCTGCGTCGGCGACGCGACGCACAACGCACCGAAAAACGCGGCAAAACGCATGCAAAAACGCTGCGTTTTGTGACGCGTGTGTCGTTTTTTGCCGAAAATCGGACGCAAGAAAAATGCAACTTGTTGCGTTTTCTTGGTCCGACGCTTGCGGCAAAAAAGACGTATTTGTCGCAAAACGCAACAAGCAAAAACGCATGCGTCCCCCATGTTAAACATAGGGGCGCATGACGCGTGCTTCGCCGCTGCGTCGCCCGACGCGGCGCCGACGCACACTAGCACAACGCTAGTCTGAACGTACCCTTAATAAGATGTGTAATAGAGGGGTTACAAGGACACTAAGCTTCAGGAAGGCAAATTTTCAATGGATAAGAGATGATCTTGTTGCAATTAACTGAGACAATATCTTGAGACATAAAAATACACAAGAAAATGGGAGACGTTTGTTAGTTTCCTGAATAGGATCTATGCACAATATATACCGTGTGGGAATAAACATGCTAGAAATAGGAGGGAACCAATATGGCTAAATAGAGCTGTAAGGGGCGCAATAAGTGACAAAAAGAAAACATTTAGAGAATTAAAGGAAGTAGGTAGTGATGAGATTAAATAAATATAGAAAATTAAATAAATTCTGTAAAAAGCAAATCAAGGCAGCAAAGATTGAGACAAAGAGACTCATTGCCAGAGAGAGTAAAAATAATCCCCAATTATATTTTTTTAATTACATAAATAGTAAGAAACTAAAAAATGATAGTGTTGGCCCCCTTAAAAATAGTCTGGGTGAAATGGTGGATGAGGATGAGAAAAAAGCCAATATGCTAAATGAATTTTTTCAACAGTATTTACACAAGAAAATCCCATAGCAGACAATATGATCAGTGATAAAAAAAAATTTCTCCATTAAACGTCACCTGCTTAACCCAGCAAGAAGTACGGCGGCGTCTAAAAATCACTAAAATTTTTACATCTCCGGGTCCAGATGAGATACAACTCTGAATACTGCAGGAATAAAGTACAGGCATTGATAAACCATTATTTTTAAGGGTCTGTACCACAGGACTGGCGTATAGCAAATATGGTGCCAATATTCAAAAAGGGGACAAAAACTGAACTCGGAACTTATAGGCCAGTAAGCTTAACCTCTACTGTGGGTAAAATCCTGGAGGGCATTCTAAGAGACACTATGCTGGAGTATCTGAAGAAGAATAACCTCATGACCCAGTATCAACATTGGTTTACTAGGGACCGTTCATGTCAGACTAATCTGATCAGTTTCTATGAAGAGGTAAGGACCAAGGACACGCAGTGGATGTGGTGTATATGGACTTTTCAAAGCTTTTGATACGGTGCCACACAAAAGGTTAGTACATAAAATGAGAACAATTGGGATAGGGCAAAATATGTGTAAGTGTGTTAAGAGCTGGCTCAGGGATAGGAAACAAAGGGCGGTAATTAATGGAGCACACTCGGACTCGGTCACAATTAGCAGTGGGGTACCACAGGGGTCAGTATTGGGCCCTCTTCTTTTTAACATATTTATTAATGACCTTGTAGGGGGCATACAGAGTAGTATTTCAATATTTGCAGATGACACTAAACTCTGCAGGGTAATCGATACAGAGGAGGACAATTTTATATTACAGGAGGATTTATGTATACTAGAAGCTTGGGCTGATAAATGGCAAATGAGATTTAATGGGGATAAATGTAAGGTCATGCGCTTGGGGAGAGCAAATAAGATGTATAATTATGTGCTTAATTGGAAAACACTAGGCAAAACCGTCAATGAAAATAACCTGAGTTTATGGGTGGACGACAAACTCACGTTTAGTGGCCAGTGTCAGGCAGCTGAACAAAGGCAAATAAAATAATGGGATGCCTTAAAAGAGGCATCGATGCTCATGAGGAGAACATAATTTTACCTCTATACAAGTCACTTGTGTAACCACACTTAGAATACTGTGTACAGTTCTGGTCTCCGGTGTACAAGAAAGACATAGCTGAACTAGAGCAGATGCAGAGAAGAGCGACCAAGGTTATTAGAGGACTGGGGGGTCTGCAGTACCAAGACAGGTTATTACACTTGGGTTTATTTAGTTTGAAAAAATGAAGGCTAAGGGGAGATCTTATTTTAATGTATAAATATATGAGGGGACAGTAGATGGAGACAAGGGGGCATCCTCTACGTCTGGAGGAAAGAAAGTTTAAGCATCATCACAGATGCGGATTTCTTACTGTAAGAGCAGCGAGACTATGGAACTCTCTGTTGTATGATGTTGTAATGAGTGATTCATTACAAAAATTTAAGAGAAGACTGGATGCCTTTCTTGAAAAACATGTTATAGGTTATATACACTAGTTTCCTTGATAGGGCGTTGATCCAGGGAACTAGTCTGATTGCCGTATGTGGAGTCAGGAAGGAATTTTTTTCCCCAGTGTGGAGCTTACTGTTTGCCACATGGTTTTTTTTTCCTTCCTCTGAATCAACATGTTAGGGCATGTTAGGTTAGGCTATGGGTTGAACTAGATGGACTTAAAGTCTTCCTTCAACCTTAATAACTATGTTACTATGTTACATATGATCTCATCTGACGCCACTTCAAGTTGACCGGCCGAGAATCTGGAATCTTTAAAGGGAAAACTGAACAGCTCTTCGGAGTGTCCAAGTGTGGGATCAGTTGTCTCAGGGCACTCAGCATGGTGGGAGGAAGGAGGATCAGGTTTAGTAATATGCGGTCCACACTCACGGCTACTCAGACTTGACCGCGTGGAAGACTGGAAGCATTATCCGCTATCCAACTAACAACCATTTCACATTGCTCTGGCTTCAATAGTGGTGTTCTGCGGGCCCCTAGAAACTGGGACAGGAAGGTCGAGCGCGAAGATGTGGGTTTTTGTTGTGGCCCACTCTCAGCTTGGCCACTGCCTCGTCCTCTGCATGCACCATCAGCATCACGTCCACTTACCCATCCCATGCCCCTTACCTTGCCCATTTTAAATGGACTACTGAAATATTTGAAAAGCTCAATACAAACGGATTTATTTGGAGAACAATTATATGTAATCAGTATGTCTGAAAAGCAAGTATTTGGAGACCACAGATACACCGAGCATCTGACGGAGAAAACAGACAGTTAAAATATGTTTTTGTTTTTTTTTAGATATTTTTTAGATAAAAAATAATGAGTAGACCAAGGCTAGCAGACAGAACAATGCAACGTATGCCTGTGAAGCAAAGATTTTTACACAACAGATACACCAGGCGTCTGACGGAGATAACGGACTGTATAAATATTTTTTAATTTTTTTTGCAATTTTTGAAAACAGTCAATACTGAGTAGACCAAGGCTAGCAGACAGAACAATGCAACGTATGCCTGTGAAGCAAAGATTTTTACACCACAGATACACCAGGTGTCTGCAGCGCCCCAGAGTCCTGGTCATTGCAGTAATGTCGCTCTGCCACTAAGGGGAGTGATGTTACGTCTGATGGCACTAAAGGAGTTCACCTGACCAGGTATCACAGTCACACACTACACTTCACACTCCGGCCACCAGGGGGGGTGGTTCTATCTATTAGGCCGCTCCTCACACTCTGGTAAAACTGGGGTTTGGACAGGAAGTTAGGCAGAAAGCAGCCCGGGAGAGTTCGGGAGAGGACCTGTCAGAGGTGGGATCCTGGCAGGGACCTAGCAGAAAGGACAGATTGTTACGGAGCCACGCCTACACTACCTTGCGGCGGCATCTCAATCAAGGACACGATGCAAAGTATATTGTGGAGAAGTGAGAAGTGAGATCATAGTACAGAGGAGATAGAGCCAGAAGGAGTCGTGCCCCTAAGACTGCAGCAACATCCTTCTGAGGTGCGTAGCCAGTGGCCGGAGCACCGAGGAAGTAACAGACTCCACGCATTACTTCAAACAGTGGCAGGACAGTTAATTATAGGTTGGCTGTCTCACCTAAATCACCTAAATGGACATAGGAGGCAATCGTGGGAGAGGGGCGTCTCTAGGGTCCCAAAATAACTCCAGGCCTACCTGTCATACGGGTGCGTCCTAGCCATATTATCTGGGGGATGGAGAGAGAAAGAACAGATACGACAGTTGTGAGGACTATCCCGTGGTGCTCAGCAGGGAAGGACTACAACACACAGGTGCTAGAAGGTAGGCACTGATTTCCACCTGCAAAGAGAACTCTGGTTGTGCCTTCGGACCGGCCGGTCTCAGCCAGCCCTGTTAGCAGTGCTCTGGATTGCGGACCCTGAAGCCTTCAGTAAAAAGGTAAAGAGACTGCAACCCTGCATCCTCGTTATTCCTTGCGTCTTGCACCATGCACCACCACCTTTCATTGGACGCCCCTTAGCAGGGTCACGGACCGGGTCTAGCCACCGTGACAACCCCAGGACCGAGTACCCCGCGGCCCTGCATCTGGGGGCGCTCCACATCTGATGGAGATAACAGACTGTATACATTTTTTGTAAGATATTTTGCGTAATGATATGTGATGCGTGTAGCATACAACTCACAGTGATAAATCAAAGAACTGTAGCTAAATATTTTTCGGCCAGCTACAGATTTTTGGGGCATCAAAGTGGTGTCCAAAAATGTTGTAAGACACTACAAAATAAAAGAACAATTCTGATCCTATCTCAGCAACTGCTCTCCAGCCAATCACTGTAATACTACAACAAAGATGGCTGCAGCATTATAGTGCATGGCAGACAATCCCTGCATGGTCATTGGTGCTCTAAAGAGTGCCAAAATTGCAGGGTGGTGACTTAAGCTCCCGCTGAATAATCCTGGAAATACTTGGTGTTCGCCGAGTACACCGAGCATAGTGTTATTCGGGCAAGTACCGAGTAGTGGCGAGCAGGTTCGCTCATCACCATTGATCACCTGTGTCATACATAGCAGTGCTTCAGTAGAAATCACAATCTCCTATCAACGCCGGCCAGTGGAGGATAGTGATAGCAAGTACAGGGGTCTTCAGCAAACCCCCGGCTGTCGTGAATCCCATTGGCGCTTCACAATCACATGAAGAGGGTGCTAATGTATGGGATCAATGACGTGCTTCTTGTCTGTGCTTGCTAAGTGATTGACAGTGGCATTTAACTTTTTAACATCTGCTGGTAGATCTCGGATCTACTTGAGGCTATTAGAGGCACTTGATGGCTGATTAAATCAGATATGAAGTGCGGGAAATAAGCAGGATTTTCATTCTACTTATGCTACATGGCGTTGGTGCAGCGGTAACTCAGAGACCCACTATAGTTATGCCATGTGCCAATGCGAATAAAGTACTAGTGCATATGTATTTTATTTATGCAGATGTGGATGCAACTGTTATCCTGTATCCTTCTGTTATAATAAGAAATATATATACACAATGGACAGTGAAATAACTTGAAATGGACAGAAGATGCTAAATTGATGACAAATTGGAGGGACAGATAATACGAATGGTATTTGAAAAGCCCAGAACAACTTCCAAAGAGATTAGAGAAAAACTTCCAGGTGAAAGTACAGTATATCAGTGTTAGATGGCACCAATTGGGGTAAGGCCTGGTCTACAATGCGACCTTTTTTAGCACTACTGATCGATTTTAACTATTAAGTGGCAGCTGCTGTGCACTTGATAGTAGGGTTGAGCGAAATGGATCGTTCATTTTCAAAAGTCGCCGACTTTTGGCACAGTCGGGTTTCACGAAACCCGACCCGACCCCTGTGTGGGGTCGGCCATGCGGTACGCGACTTTCGCGCCAAAGTCGCGTTTCAATGACGCTAAAAGCGCCATTTCTCAGCCAATGAAGGTGGATGCAGAGTGTGGGTAGCATGATGACATAGGTCCTGGTCCCCACCATCTTAGAGAAGGGCATTGCAGTGATTGGCTTGCTGTCTGCGGCGTCACAGGGGCTATAAAGAGGCGTTGCCGCCGACCGCCATCTTACTGCTGCTGATCTGAGCATAGGGAGAGGTTGCTGCCGCTTCGTCAGAAGCAGGGATAGCGTTAGGCAGGGTCCATTAACCACCAAACCGCTTGTGCTGTAGCGATTTCCACTGTCCAACACCACCTTTTGTTTGCAGGGACAGTGGAAGCTACATTTTTTTTCCTCAGCGCTGTAGATCATTGGGCTGCTCTAGAAGGCTCCCTGATAGCTGCATAGTGTACACCGCTGTGCAAACCAACTGCTTTTTTCAAAGCAAAAATCCTGTTGTTCCTTCCTTTCTGCACAGCTATCTTTTTTGTTTGTCCACACTTTTGATTTAATTTGTGCAGCAGTCCACTCCTTCTTATTGCTGCCTGCCATACCTGGCTGAGATTACTGCAGGGAGATAGTAATTGTAGGACAGTCCCTTTTTTTTTTTAAATCTCCCTAAAAAAATAAGTTGTGGGAGATTAAGATTGGCATTTCTGCTAGAGTGCCAGTCCTGTGTGTGCCATCTCTCTTAATTGTGGGCCATAGAAAGCCTAGTTTTTTTTTTTTAAATTTGGTATCTAAATTCTCCCTGAAAAAAAAAAACAGTGGGAGATTAATATTGGCCTTTCTGCTTGTCTGCCAGTCCTGAGTGTGCCATCTCTCTTAAATAGTGGGCCATAGAAAGCCTAGTGTTTTTTTTTTTAATTTGGTATCTAAATTCTCCCTGAAAAAAAAAAACAGTGGGAGATTAATATTTGCCTTTCTGCTTGTATGCCAGTCCTGAGTGTGCCATCTGTCTTAAATAGTGGGCCATAGAAAGCCTTTTTTTTTTTTAAATTTGGTATCTAAATTCTCCCTGAAAAAAAAACAGTGGGAGATTAATATTGGCCTTTCTGCTTGTGTGCCAGTCCTGAGTGTGCCATCTCTCTTAAATAGTGGGCCATAGAAAGCCTAGTGTTTTTTTTTTTTAAATTTGGTATCTAAATTCTCCCTGAAAAAAAAAACAGTGGGAGATTAATATTGGCCTCTCTGCTTGTCTGCCAGTCCTGAGTGTGCCATCTCTCTTAAATAGTGGGCCATAGAAAGCCTATTTTTTTTTTAATTTGGTATCTAAATTCTCCCTGAAAAAAAAACAAAACAGTGGGAGATTAATATTGGCCTAGCTGCTTGTCTGCCAGTCCTGAGTGTGCCATCTCTCTTAAATAGTGGGCCATAGAAAGCCTAGTGTTTTTTTTTAAAATTTGGTATCTAAATTCTCCCTGAAAAAAAAAGAACAGTGGGAGATTAATATTGGCCTTTCTGCTTGTCTGCCAGTCCTGAGTGTGCCATCTCTCTTAAATAGTGGGCCATAGAAAGCCTAGTGTTTTTTTTTTAAATTTGGTATCTAAATTCTCCCTGAAAAAAAAAACATGGGAGATTAATATTGGCCTTTCTGCTTGTGTGCCAGTCCTGAGTGTGCCATCTCTCTTAAATAGTGGGCCAAAGAAAGCCTAGTGTTTTTTTTAAAAAAATTTGGTATCTAAATTCTCCCTGAAAAAAAAAAAATAGTGGAAGATTAATATTGGCCTTTCTGCTTGTCTGCCAGTCCTGAGTGTGCCATCTCTCTTAAATAGTGGGCCATAGAAAGCCTATTTTTTTTTTTAATTTGGTATCTAAATTCTCTCTGAAAAAAAAAACAGTGGGAGATTAATATTGGCCTAGCTGCTTGTCTGCCAGTCCTGAGTGTGCCATCTCTCTTAAATAGTGGGCCATAGAAAGCCTAGTGGTTTTTTTTTAAATTTGGTATCTAAATTCTCCCTGAAAAAATAAAAAAAACGTGGGAGAATAATATTGGCCATTCTTCTTGTGTGCCAGTCCTGAGTGTGCCATCTCTCTTAAATAGTGGGCCCTAGAAAGCCTAGTGTTTTTTTTTAAATTTGGTATCTAAATTCTCCCTGAAAAAAAAAACAGTGGGAGATTAATATTGGCCTCTCTGCTTGTCTGCCAGTCCTGAGTGTGCCATCTCTCTTAAATAGTGGGCCATAGAAAGCCTATTTTTTTTTAAATTTGGTATCTAAATTCTCCCTGAAAAAAAAAAGAACAGTGGGAGATTAAAATTGGCCTTTCTGCTTGTCTGCCAGTCCTGAGTGTGCCATCTCTCTTAAATAGTGGGCCATAGAAAGCCTAGTGTTTTTTTTTAATTTGGTATCTAAATTCTCCCTGAAAAGAAAAACATGGGAGATTAATATTGGCCTTTCTGCTTGTGTGCCAGTCCTGAGTGTGCCATCTCTCTTAAATAGTGGGCCATAGTAAGCCTAGAGTTTTTTTTTTTAATTTGGTATCTAAATTCTCCCTGAAAAAAAAAAAAGTGGGAGATTAATATTGGCCTTTCTGCTTGTCTGCCAGTCCTGAGTGTGCCATCTCTCTTAAATAGTGGGCCATAGAAAGCCTAGTGTTTTTTTTTTTTAAATTTGGTATCTAAATTCTCCCTGAAAAAAAAACGTGGGAGATTAATATTGGCCTTTCTGCTTGTGTGCCAGTCCTGAGTGTGCCATCTCTCTTAAATAGTGGGCCATAGAAAGCCTAGTGTTTTTTTTTAAATTTTGTATCTAAATTCTCCCTGGAAAAAAAAAACAGTGGGAGATTAATGTTGGCCTTTCTGCTTGTCTGCCAGTCCTGAGTGTGCAATCTTTCTTAAATAGTGGGCCATAGAAAGCCTAGTGTTTTTTTTTTAATTTGGTACCTAAAATCTCCCTAAAAAAAAAACAGTGGGAGATTAATATTTGCCTTTCTGCTTGTCTGCCAGTCCTGAGTGTGCCATCTCTCTTAAATAGTGGGCCATAGAAAGCCTAGTGTTTTTTTTTAAAAAAATTTGGTATCTAAATTCTCCCTGAAAAAAAAAACAGTGGGAGATAAATATTGGCCTTTCTGCTTGTCTGCCAGTCCTGAGTGTGCCATCTCTCTTAAATAGTGGGCCATAGAAAGCCTAGTGTTTTTTTTTTTTAAATTTGGTATCTAAATTCTACCTGAAAAAAAAGAAAACAGTGAGAGATTAATATTGGCCTTTCTGCTTGTCTGCCAGTCCTGAGTGTGCCATCTCTCTTAAATAGTAGGCCATAGAAAGCCTAGTGTTATTTTTTTTAAATTAGGTATCTAAATTCTCCCTGAAAAAAATAAAAAAAGTGGGAGATTAATATTGGCCTTTCTGCTTGTGTGCCAGTCCTGAGTGTGCCATCTCTCTTAAATAGTGGGCCATAGAAAGCCTAGTGCTTTTTTAAAAAAAATTTGGTATCTAAATTCTCCCTGAAAAAAAAAAAACAGTGGGAGATTAATATTGGCCTTTCTGCTTGTCTGCCAGTCCTGAGTGTGCCATCTCTCTTAAATAGTGGGCCATAGAAAGCCTAATGTTTTTTTTTTAAATTTGGTATCTAAATTCTCCCTGAAAAAAAAAGTGGGAGATTAATATTGGCCTTTCTGCTTGTCTGCCAGTCCTGAGTGTGCCATCTCTCTTAAATAGTGGGCCATAGAAAGCCTAGTGTTTTTTTTTTTAATTTGGTATCTAAATTCTCCCTGAAAAAAAAAACGTGGGAGATTAATATTGGCCTTTCTGCTTGTGTGCCAGTCCTGAGTGTGCCATCTCTCTTAAATAGTGGGCCATAGAAAGCCTAGTGCTTTTTTAAAAAAAATTTGGTATCTAAATTCTCCCTGAAAAAAAAAAAACAGTGGGAGATTAATATTGGCCTTTCTGCTTGTCTGCCAATCCTGAGTGTGCCATCTCTCTTAAATAGTGGGCCATAGAAAGCCTATTTTTTTTTAATTTGGTATCTAAATTCTCCCTGAAAAAAAAAAAACAGTGGGAGATTAATATTGGCCTAGCTGCTTGTCTGCCAGTCCTGAGTGTGCCATCTCTCTTAAATAGTGGGCCATAGAAAGCCTAGTGTTTTTTTTTTAAATTTGGTATCTAAATTCTTCCTGAAAAAAAAAAGAACAGTGGGAGATTAATATTGGCCTTTTTGCTTGTCTTCCAGTCCTGAGTGTGCCATCTCTCTTAAATAGTGGGCCATAGAAAGCCTAATGTTTTTTTTTTAAATTTGGTATCTAAATTCTCCCTGAAAAAAAAAGTGGGAGATTAATATTGGCCTTTCTGCTTGTCTGCCAGTCCTGAGTGTGCCATCTCTCTTAAATAGTGGGCCATAGAAAGCCTAGTGTTTTTTTTTTTAATTTGGTATCTAAATTCTCCCTGAAAAAAAAAACGTGGGAGATTAATATTGGCCTTTCTGCTTGTGTGCCAGTCCTGAGTGTGCCATCTCTCTTAAATAGTGGGCCATAGAAAGCCTAGTGTTTTTTTTTTTAAATTTGGTATCTAAATTCTCCCTGAAAAAAAAAACAGTGGGAGATTAATATTGGCCTTTCTGCTTGTCTGCCAGTCCTGAGTGTGCCATCTCTCTTAAATAGTGGGCCATAGAAAGCCTAGTGTTTTTTTAATTTGGTATCTAAATTCTCTCTGAAAAAAAAACAGTGGGAGATTAATATTGGCCTAGCTGCTTTTCTGCCAGTCCTGAGTGTGCCATCTCTCTTAAATAGTGGGCCATAGAAAGCCTAGTGTTTTTTTTTTAAATTTGGTATCTAAATTCTCCCTGAAAAAAAAAAGTGGGAGATTAATATTGGCCTTTTTGCTTGTCTTCCAGTCCTGAGTGTGCCATCTCTCTTAAATAGTGGGCCATAGAAAGCCTAATGTTTTTTTTTTTTAAATTTGGTATCTAAATTCTCCCTGAAAAAAAAAGTGGGAGATTAATATTGGCCTTTCTGCTTGTCTGCCATTCCTGAGTGTGCCATCTCTCTTAAATAGTGGGCCATAGAAAGCCTAGTGTTTTTTTTTTTAATTTGGTATCTAAATTCTCCCTGAAAAAAAAAACGTGGGAGATTAATATTGGCCTTTCTGCTTGTGTGCCAGTCCTGAGTGTGCCATCTCTCTTAAATAGTGGGCCATAGAAAGCCTAGTGTTTTTTTTTTAAATTTGGTATCTAAATTCTCCCTGAAAAAAAAAACAGTGGGAGATTAATATTGGCCTTTCTGCTTGTCTGCCAGTCCTGAGTGTGCCATCTCTCTTAAATAGTGGGCCATAGAAAGCCTAGTGTTTTTTTTAATTTGGTATCTAAATTCTCTCTGAAAAAAAAAACAGTGGGAGATTAATATTGGCCTTTCTGCTTGTCTGCCAGTCCTGAGTGTGCCATCTCTCTTAAATAGTGGGCCATAGAAAGCCTAGTGTTTTTTTTTTAAATTTGGTATCTAAATTCTCCCTGAAAAAAAAAAAAAGTGGGAGATTAATATTGGCCTTTCTGCTTGTCTGCCAGTCCTGAGTGTGCCATCTCTCTTAAATAGTGGGCCATAGAAAGCCTAGTGTTTTTTTTTTTTTAATTTGGTATCTAAATTCTCCCTGAAAAAAAAAACGTGGGAGATTAATATTGGCCTTTCTGCTTGTCTGCCAGTCCTGAGTGTTCCATCTCTCTAAGATAGTGGGCCATAGAAAGCCTAGTGTTTTTTTTTTTAAATTTGGTATCTAAATTCTCCCTGGAAAAAAAAAACAGTGGGAGATTAATGTTGGCCTTTCTGCTTGTCTGCCAGTCCTGAGTGTGCAATCTCTCTTAAATAGTGGGCCATAGAAAGCCTATTTTTTTTTTTTTAAATTTGGTATCTAAAATCTCCCTGAAAAAAGAAAACAGTGGGAGATTAATATTTGCCATTCTGCTTGTCTGCCAGTCCTGAGTGTGCCATCTCTCTTAAATAGTGGGCCATAAAAAGCCTAGTGTTTTTTTTTTTGAAATTTGGTATCTAAATTCTACCTGAAAAAAAGAAAACAGTGGTAGATGAATATTGGCCTTTCTGCTCGTCTGTCAGTCCTGAGTGTGCCATCTCTCTTAAATAGTGGGCCATAGAAAGCCTAGTGTTTTTTTTTTTAAATTTGGTATCTAAATTCTCCCTGAAAAAATAAAAAAAGTGGGAGATTAATATTGGCCTTTCTGCTCGTCTGTCAGTCCTGAGTGTGCCATCTCTCTTAAATAGTGGGCCATAGAAAGCCTAGTGTTTTTTTTTTTTAATTTGGTATCTAAATTCTCCCTGAAAAAAAAAACAGTGGGAGATTAATATTGGCCTTTCTGCTTGTCTGCCAGTCCTGAGTGTGCCATCTCTCTTAAATAGTGGGCCATAGAAAGCCTAGTGGTTTTTTTTTAAATTTGGTATCTAAATTCTCCCTGAAAAGAAAGAAAACAGTGGGAGATTAATATTGGCCTTTCTGCTTGTCTGCCAGTCCTGAGTGTGCCATCTCTCTTAAATAGTGAGCCATAGAAAGCCTATTTTAAAAAAAAAAAAATTGGTATCTAAATTCTCCCTGAAAAAAAAATCAGTGGGAGATAAATATTGGCCTTTCTGCTTGTCTTCCAGTCCTGAGTGTGCCATCTCTCTTAAATAGTGGGCCATAGAAAGCCTAGTGTTTTTTTTTTAAATTTGGTATCTAAATTCTCCCTGAAAAAAAAAAACCGTGGGAGATTAATATTGGCCTTTCTGCTTGTGTGCCAGTCCTGAGTGTGCCATCTCTCTTAAATAGTGGGCCATAGAAAGCCATGTTTTTTTTTTTTTTTAAATTTGGTATCTAAATTCTCCCTGAAAAAATAAAAAAAACGTGGGAGATTAATATTGGCCTTTCTGCTTGTGTGCCAGTCCTGAGTGTGCCATCTCTCTTAAATAGTGGGCCATAGAAAGCCTAGTGTTTTTTTTTTTTTATTTGGTATCTAAATTCTCCCTGAAAAAAAAAACAGTGGGAGATTAATATTGGCCTTTCTGCTTGTCTGCCAGTCCTGAGTGTGCCATCTCTCTTAAATAGTGGGCCATAGAAAGCCTAGTGTTTTTTTTTTAAATTTGGTATCTAAATTCTCCCTGAAAAAAAAGAAAACAGTGGGAGATTAATATTGGCCTTTCTGCTTGTCTGCCAGTCCTGAGTGTGCAATCTCTCTTAAATAGTGAGCCATAGAAAGCCTAGTTTAAAAAAAAAAAAATTGGTATCTAAATTCTCCCTGAAAAAAAAAACAGTGGGAGATAAATATTGGCATTTCTGCTTGTCTGCCAGTCCTGAGTGTGCCATCTCTCTTAAATAGTAGGCCATAGAAAGCCTAGTGTTATTTCTTTTAAATTTGGTATCTAAATTCTCCCTGAAAAAATAAAAAAAGTGGGAGATTAATATTGGCCTTTCTGCTTGTGTGCCAGTCCTGAGTGTGCCATCTCTCTTAAATAGTGGGCCATAGAAAGCCTAGTGTTTTTTTTTTAAATTTGGTATCTATATTCTCCCTGAAAAAAAAAAACCGTGGGAGATTAATATTGGCCTTTCTGCTTGTGTGCCAGTCCTGAGTGTGCCATCTCTCTTAAATAGTGGGCCATAGAAAGCCATGTTTTTTTGTTTTTTTTAAATTTGGTATCTAAATTCTCCCTGAAAAAATAAAAAAAACGTGGGAGATTAATATTGGCCTTTCTGCTTGTGTGCCAGTCCTGAGTGTGCCATCTCTCTTAAATAGTGGGCCATAGAAAGCCTAGTGTTTATTTTTTTTATTTGGTATCTAAATTCTCCCTGAAAAAAAAAACAGTGGGAGATTAATATTGGCCTTTCTGCTTGTCTGCCAGTCCTGAGTGTGCCATCTCTCTTAAATAGTGGGCCATAGAAAGCCTATTGTTTTTTTTTTTAAATTTGGTATCTAAATTCTCCCTGAAAAAAAAGAAAACAGTGGGAGATTAATATTGGCCTTTCTGCTTGTCTGCCAGTCCTGAGTGTGCCATCTCTCTTAAATAGTGAGCCATAGAAAGCCTAGTTTAAAAAAAAAAATTGGTATCTAAATTCTCCCTGAAAAAAAAAACAGTGGGAGATAAATATTGGCATTTCTGCTTGTCTGCCAGTCCTGAGTGTGCCATCTCTCTTAAATAGTAGGCCATAAAAAGCCTAGTGTTATTTTTTTTAAATTTGGTATCTAAATTCTCCCTGAAAAAATAAAAAAAGTGGGAGATTAATATTGGCCTTTCTGCTTGTGTGCCAGTCCTGAGTGTGCCATCTCTCTTAAATAGTGGGCCATAGAAAGCCTAGTGTTTTTTTAATTTGGTATCTAAATTCTCTCTGAAAAAAAAACAGTGGGAGATTAATATTGGCCTTTCTGCTTGTCTGCCAGTCCTGAGTGTGCCATCTCTCTTAAATAGTGGGCCATAGAAAGCCTAGTGGTTTTTTTTTAAATTTGGTATCTAAATTCTCCCTGAAAAAAAAGAAAACAGTGGGAGATTAATATTGGCCTTTCTGCTTGTCTGCCAGTCCTGAGTGTGCCATCTCTCTTAAATAGTGAGCCATAGAAAGCCTATTTTAAAAAAAAAAAAATTGGTATCTAAATTCTCCCTGAAAAAAAAATCAGTGGGAGATAAATATTGGCCTTTCTGCTTGTCTTCCAGTCCTGAGTGTGCCATCTCTCTTAAATAGTGGGCCATAGAAAGCCTAGTGTTTTTTTTTTTAATTTGGTATCTAAATTCTCCCTGAAAAAAAAAAACCGTGGGAGATTAATATTGGCCTTTCTGCTTGTGTGCCAGTCCTGAGTGTGCCATCTCTCTTAAATAGTGGGCCATAGAAAGCCATGTTTTTTTTTTTTTTTAAATTTGGTATCTAAATTCTCCCTGAAAAAATAAAAAAAACGTGGGAGATTAATATTGGCCTTTCTGCTTGTGTGCCAGTCCTGAGTGTGCCATCTCTCTTAAATAGTGGGCCATAGAAAGCCTAGTGTTTTTTTTTTTTATTTGGTATCTAAATTCTCCCTGAAAAAAAAAACAGTGGGAGATTAATATTGGCCTTTCTGCTTGTCTGCCAGTCCTGAGTGTGCCATCTCTCTTAAATAGTGGGCCATAGAAAGCCTAGTGTTTTTTTTTTAAATTTGGTATCTAAATTCTCCCTGAAAAAAAAGAAAACAGTGGGAGATTAATATTGGCCTTTCTGCTTGTCTGCCAGTCCTGAGTGTGCCATCTCTCTTAAATAGTGAGCCATAGAAAGCCTAGTTTAAAAAAAAAAAAATTGGTATCTAAATTCTCCCTGAAAAAAAAACAGTGGGAGATAAATATTGGCATTTCTGCTTGTCTGCCAGTCCTGAGTGTGCCATCTCTCTTAAATAGTAGGCCATAGAAAGCCTAGTGTTATTTCTTTTAAATTTGGTATCTAAATTCTCCCTGAAAAAATAAAAAAAGTGGGAGATTAATATTGGCCTTTCTGCTTGTGTGCCAGTCCTGAGTGTGCCATCTCTCTTAAATAGTGGGCCATAGAAAGCCTAGTGTTTTTTTTTTAAATTTGGTATCTAAATTCTCCCTGAAAAAAAAAAACCGTGGGAGATTAATATTGGCCTTTCTGCTTGTGTGCCAGTCCTGAGTGTGCCATCTCTCTTAAATAGTGGGCCATAGAAAGCCATGTTTTTTTGTTTTTTTTAAATTTGGTATCTAAATTCTCCCTGAAAAAATAAAAAAAACGTGGGAGATTAATATTGGCCTTTCTGCTTGTGTGCCAGTCCTGAGTGTGCCATCTCTCTTAAATAGTGGGCCATAGAAAGCCTAGTGTTTTTTTAATTTGGTATCTAAATTCTCTCTGAAAAAAAAACAGTGGGAGATTAATATTGGCCTTTCTGCTTGTCTGCCAGTCCTGAGTGTGCCATCTCTCTTAAATAGTGGGCCATAGAAAGCCTAGTGGTTTTTTTTTAAATTTGGTATCTAAATTCTCCCTGAAAAAAAAGAAAACAGTGGGAGATTAATATTGGCCTTTCTGCTTGTCTGCCAGTCCTGAGTGTGCCATCTCTCTTAAATAGTGAGCCATAGAAAGCCTATTTTAAAAAAAAAAAAATTGGTATCTAAATTCTCCCTGAAAAAAAAATCAGTGGGAGATAAATATTGGCCTTTCTGCTTGTCTTCCAGTCCTGAGTGTGCCATCTCTCTTAAATAGTGGGCCATAGAAAGCCTAGTGTTTTTTTTTTAAATTTGGTATCTAAATTCTCCCTGAAAAAAAAAAACCGTGGGAGATTAATATTGGCCTTTCTGCTTGTGTGCCAGTCCTGAGTGTGCCATCTCTCTTAAATAGTGGGCCATAGAAAGCCATGTTTTTTTTTTTTTTTTAATTTGGTATCTAAATTCTCCCTGAAAAAATAAAAAAAACGTGGGAGATTAATATTGGCCTTTCTGCTTGTGTGCCAGTCCTGAGTGTGCCATCTCTCTTAAATAGTGGGCCATAGAAAGCCTAGTGTTTTTTTTTTTTATTTGGTATCTAAATTCTCCCTGAAAAAAAAAACAGTGGGAGATTAATATTGGCCTTTCTGCTTGTCTGCCAGTCCTGAGTGTGCCATCTCTCTTAAATAGTGGGCCATAGAAAGCCTAGTGTTTTTTTTTTAAATTTGGTATCTAAATTCTCCCTGAAAAAAAAGAAAACAGTGGGAGATTAATATTGGCCTTTCTGCTTGTCTGCCAGTCCTGAGTGTGCCATCTCTCTTAAATAGTGAGCCATAGAAAGCCTAGTTTAAAAAAAAAAAAATTGGTATCTAAATTCTCCCTGAAAAAAAAAACAGTGGGAGATAAATATTGGCATTTCTGCTTGTCTGCCAGTCCTGAGTGTGCCATCTCTCTTAAATAGTAGGCCATAGAAAGCCTAGTGTTATTTCTTTTAAATTTGGTATCTAAATTCTCCCTGAAAAAATAAAAAAAAGTGGGAGATTAATATTGGCCTTTCTGCTTGTGTGCCAGTCCTGAGTGTGCCATCTCTCTTAAATAGTGGGCCATAGAAAGCCTAGTGTTTTTTTTTTTAATTTGGTATCTAAATTCTCCCTGAAAAAAAAAAACCGTGGGAGATTAATATTGGCCTTTCTGCTTGTGTGCCAGTCCTGAGTGTGCCATCTCTCTTAAATAGTGGGCCATAGAAAGCCATGTTTTTTTGTTTTTTTTAAATTTGGTATCTAAATTCTCCCTGAAAAAATAAAAAAAACGTGGGAGATTAATATTGGCCTTTCTGCTTGTGTGCCAGTCCTGAGTGTGCCATCTCTCTTAAATAGTGGGCCATAGAAAGCCTAGTGTTTTTTTTTTTATTTGGTATCTAAATTCTCCCTGAAAAAAAAAACAGTGGGAGATTAATATTGGCCTTTCTGCTTGTCTGCCAGTCCTGAGTGTGCCATCTCTCTTAAATAGTGGGCCATAGAAAGCCTAGTGTTTTTTTTTTTAAATTTGGTATCTAAATTCTCCCTGAAAAAAAAAAAAACAGTGGGAGATTAATATTGGCCTTTCTGCTTGTCTGCCAGTCCTGAGTGTGCCATCTCTCTTAAATAGTGAGCCATAGAAAGCCTAGTTTAAAAAAAAAAATTGGTATCTAAATTCTCCCTGAAAAAAAAAACAGTGGGAGATAAATATTGGCATTTCTGCTTGTCTGCCAGTCCTGAGTGTGCCATCTCTCTTAAATAGTAGGCCATAAAAAGCCTAGTGTTATTTTTTTTAAACTTGGTATCTAAATTCTCCCTGAAAAAATAAAAAAAGTGGGAGATTAATATTGGCCTTTCTGCTTGTGTGCCAGTCCTGAGTGTGCCATCTCTCTTAAATAGTGGGCCATAGAAAGCCTAGTGTTTTTTAAAAAAAAATTTGGTATCTAAATTCTCCCTGAAAAAAAAAAAACAGTGGGAGATTAATATTAGCCTTTCTGCTTGTCTGCCAGTCCTGAGTGTGCCATCTCTCTTAAATAGTGGGCCATAGAAAGCCTATTTTTTTTTTAATTTGGTATCTAAATTCTCCCTGAAAAAAAAAAAACAGTGGGAGATTAATATTGGCCTAGCTGCTTGTCTGCCAGTCCTGAGTGTGCCATCTCTGTTAAATAGTGGGCCATAGAAAGCCTAGTGTTTTTTTTTTAAATTTGGTATCTAAATTCTCCCTGAAAAAAAAAGTGGGAGATTAATATTGGCCTTTCTGCTTGTCTGCCAGTCCTGAGTGTGCCATCTCTCTTAAATAGTGGGCCATAGAAAGCCTAGTGTTTTTTTTTTAATTTGGTATCTAAATTCGCCCTGAAAAAAAAAACGTGGGAGATTAATATTGGCCTTTCTGCTTGTCTGCCAGTCCTGAGTGTGCCATCTCTCTTAAATAGTGGGCCATAGAAAGCCTAGTGTTTTTTTTTTTAAATTTGGCATCTAAATTCTCCCTGAAAAAATAAACAGTGGGAGATTAATATTGGCCTTTCTGCTTGTCTGCCAGTCCTGAGTGTGCCATCTCTCTTAAATAGTGGGCCATAGAAAGCCTATTTTTTTTTTTAATTTGGTATCTAAATTCTCTCTGAAAAAAAAAACAGTGGGAGATTAATATTGGCCTAGCTGCTTGTCTGCCAGTCCTGAGTGTGCCATCTCTCTTAAATAGTGGGCCATAGAAAGCCTAGTGTTTTTTTTTTTAAATTTGGTATCTAAATTCTCCCTGAAAAAAAAAAAAGTGGGCGATTAATATTGGCCTTTCTGCTTGTCTGCCAGTCCTGAGTGTGCCATCTCTCTCAAATAGTGGGCCATAGAAAGCCTAGTGTTTTTTTTTTTTAAATTTGGTATCTAAATTCTCCCTGAAAAAAAAAACGTGGGAGATTAATATTGGCCTTTCTGCTTGTGTGCCAGTCCTGAGTGTTCCATCTCTCTAAGATAGTGGGCCATAGAAAGCCTAGTGTTTTTTTTTTTAAATTTGGTATCTAAATTCTCCCTGGAAAAAAAACAACAGTGGGAGATTAATGTTGGCCTTTCTGCTTGTCTGCCAGTCCTGAGTGTGCAATCTCTCTTAAATAGTGGGCCATAGAAAGCCTATTTTTTTTTTTTTAAATTTGGTATCTAAAATCTCCCTGAAAAAAGAAAACAGTGGGAGATTAATATTTGCCTTTCTGCTTGTCTGCCAGTCCTGAGTGTGCCATCTCTC
The DNA here is from genome assembly GCF_032444005.1 of Ranitomeya imitator. Classification (NCBI taxonomy): domain Eukaryota; kingdom Metazoa; phylum Chordata; class Amphibia; order Anura; family Dendrobatidae; genus Ranitomeya; species Ranitomeya imitator. The sequence goes on from NC_091284.1 coordinate 383,435,285, forward strand.
TTAAATAGTGGGCCATAGAAAGCCTAGTGTTTTTTTTTTAAATTTGGTATCTAAATTCTCCCTGAAAAAAAAAAGAACAGTGTGTTAGGGGTCGAGTTCCCGCTTCTGCACAGGGGGAATCTCGAGCCACTTCCGCTGCGGTCTCCCATTCTTGTCCAGCCGCAGTGGAGCCTGCTCAGCAAGGACGTCGGTCCCAGCGTCTTGCTCATTCTCACTCTGTTCTGAGAGTTAGTGCTGCTTCTCCAGTCTCTGCCATTAAAGTCAGTGCTGGTCAGCAGCGAGCGGACTTCTCTGGGACTAAGTCCTTGTCTGCATGTACTGAGCATGCCCAGCGTAAGGTCTCCCGTTGGAGATCGAGGGTCATGTGCTCAGGCTCTGCAGCACATTCCATTGGTCCTCTTGGCAGGTCCTAGAAGGGCAAAAGTGCTGTGGCCACTTCCTGTGCTGCTGTTATATAAACTGCGCATGACCGCACGGCCATGCGCTAGTATTGTCAAACAATTGTTGATGTGTGTATGTTGTGAGTGCAAGTCGTCCTTGGAAACCCCTTCCCTATTGAATGTCTGTTCGCGGAAGGTGTATGGCTGCTACCTAGCGCCCGACTTAGCCTACAGCACTAAAAACACATCTCAGCGTCCTGTAGCTGTGCCTGCCAGTACGGCGCCGTGCGCCTGTCTTGCGCTTTCCATACCCGAGTCTGGGTGGTTAGTGGCGTCCGTTAGTGCGGCATCGCTCGCACTCTTGTGCACTTATATTACTTAAGGTTCTCTACACACCCAGTTGCGGTGTTACGCCAGCAAGGGTCTAATCGGGCTCCAATCCCTTCTGGGGTTAAGTCCGCTGACCACTTGCTCGCGCACTTGTGCGGTACTGCGGTCCTGTGGATTAACAGGATCGCTTTCTTCACGCTGGGTGAGGTTTAACCCACGCGTGTATCCTTTAGTGTACCGCCATATTGTCCGTCTTGCTAGCTGCAGGGTCTTTTACCTGCACGGTGGACCTCGGACTGCGAACGCACCTAGTTTCTTACCATCTATACATGGTGCGTTCCGCCAGTCCATAACAGAATACTAGCGCCAAGGTCTGGCTAGTATGGCGGACATTCAGCAATCTTTGCGGTATATCCAGCAGTTGGAGGGTAGGTTGAAGGTTCTCGAGAACTCAACCTCAGCTGTGGATGTTACCGCAGTTGCTGTAAAGGCTGCTGGCGTGGCGGCAGCAACCTTGTCCACTGCCACCCCTGTTCCGACATTATCCCGCCTCCCGTTGCCAGAAAAATTTTCTGGAGATTGCAAAACTTGTAGGGGATTCGTGAGTCAGTGCTCTATCCACCTCGAGCTCCTGGCTGCACGTTTTCCTACAGAGTGGGCTAAGGTGGGATTTATTGTCTCGCTGTTGTCGGACAGGGCGTTGGAGTGGGCTACGCCGCTGTGGGAGCGTGATGATCATGTGGTGCAGAGTGCTCCGTTGTTTCTGGGCACGCTGAAAAAGGTCTTTCTAGGACCTCAACTCACCCATGATACAGCGCTCCAACTACTGGCATTAACTCAGGGTGAGTCCTTGGTCAGCCATTTTTCTGTCCGATTCCGTACTTTAGCTTCCGAGCTGGAGTGGTCGGACAAAGCCCTTATCCCCATATTCTGGAGGGGCCTGGCTGACCATGTTAAGGACGCTCTGGCCACTAGGGAGATTCCTGCCACACTGGAGGAGTTAATATCTATTTCTACTCGTATAGACCTCCGTTTTAACGAGCGGAGGTTGGAACGAGCCCAGTGTAGGCGGAGGTTTCGGCTGGCTCCTACCTTCGCCAAACCTTTGGAATCCCCAGTCCAGGCATCTGAGTCACATAAGACCTTGGAGGTGACACGAGCGGGATCTAAGTCTCAGTCCGCTCGTGCACATAAGGTCCGTCATGTTTGCCAGCAGTCAGGACGTCTTGTCTCCAAGAGTCCTCAGCGGTCGGGGAAACGTCAGCGTCTAGTGGCAGTTGGAGGAGGTACACTAGACACGGCGACGTTTGCCTCAAAGTTGTCCTTCAAGGGGACAATTACCATAGGCCCATCCACTCTTACGGTCGAGCTTTGCTTGGATTCTGGGGCAGAAGGTAACTTTATGTCCTCCGCCTTTGCCCAGCGTCACGCAATACCCTTGGTGATGCTCGCCCAGCCAGTGACCGTTCGAGTGGTAAATGGGTCAACACTACCTTCACAGATTACCCACCAAACCATTCCTTTCACGCTGTCTGTGTCTCCATCACATCAGGAGATAATCTCCCTATTAGTCATTCCTGAGGGAATTGATGAGGTCCTGTTGGGGATGCCATGGCTTCGCTACCATTCTCCTCATATTGAGTGGTCCTCTGGGAGAATTTTGGGATGGAGTAAATCCTGTGAGGGTAGATGTCAGAGGGAGTGCGTTCAGGTTGCTACTACACAGGTACCCGCAGATCTTTCCTCTCTCCCCAAGCACTATTGGTCCCATGCAGACGTGTTCTCCAAAAGAGCTGCGGAGACTCTTCCGCCTCACCGTCCCTATGACTGTCCTATTGACCTCTTGCCTGGTGCTGAGCCTCCCCGGGGTCGAGTCTACCCGTTATCTCTCCCGGAGACGGAGGCAATGTCCCAGTATATTCAGGAGAATCTGGCAAGAGGATTCATTAGGAAGTCAGTGTCACCGGCAGGGGCTGGGTTCTTCTTCGTACAGAAGAAGACTGGAGACTTACGTCCATGCATAGACTACAGGGGTCTTAACGCCATTACCGTTAAGAACAAGTACCCATTACCCCTGATATCTGAGCTCTTTGATAGGCTACGGGGAGCAAAGGTATTTACAAAGTTAGATCTGCGGGGTGCTTACAACCTGATTCGCATCCGTGAGGGGGATGAATGGAAGACGGCTTTTAATACCAGGGATGGGCACTATGAATATCTAGTGATGCCCTTTGGGCTCTGTAATGCCCCAGCCGTTTTCCAAGACTTTGTGAACGACATCTTTCGGGATATGCTCACCACCTCGGTCGTAGTCTATCTGGATGACATTCTCATCTACTCTCCAGATATAGACTCCCATCGGAGAGATGTTCGCAAAGTCTTCGACCTCTTACGGGCAAACTCCCTCTACGCTAAGTTGGAGAAGTGTGTGTTTGAGCAGGAGTCCTTGCCTTTCCTTGGTTATATCATTTCTGCCCAGGGTTTGGCTATGGATCCTGCCAAGCTACAGGCAGTAATGGACTGGCAGGAACCCCATTCTCTTAAAGCGGTGCAGCGCTTTATGGGGTTCATTAATTACTATCGCCAGTTCATTCCACACTTCTCAACTTTGGTAGCTCCCTTGGTCGCCCTCACCAAGAAGGGAGCAAATCCCAAGTTGTGGTCAGAGGAGGTCTCCAAGGCTTTTCTCTCGATTAAGTCACACTTCGCTAGCGCTCCCATCCTACATCGCCCCGATGTAGATAAACCATTCATCTTGGAGGTGGATGCCTCATCCGTTGGTGCTGGAGCAGTCCTTTTCCAAAAGGATGCTCAAGGTCGGAAGCATCCTTGCTTCTTCTTCTCCAAAACTTTCACACCAGCGGAGAGGAATTATTCCATCGGGGACAGGGAGTTGCTAGCCATGAAGTTGGCTTTTTCAGAGTGGAGACACCTCTTGGAGGGAGCTCGCTTTCCCTTCCAAGTCTTCACTGATCACAAGAACTTGGTGTATATACAGACGGCCCAGCGGCTAAATTCTCGCCAGGCTAGATGGTCCCTGTTTTTCTCCCGGTTCCATTTTACCCTCCATTTTCTCTCCGGGGAGAAGAACGTTCGTGCCGACGCTCTCTCCCGCTCCGTAGTGTCATCTGAGGAGGAGGAGGAGGAGCCTCGGCTTATTGTCCCGCCTGAGAGCTTGAGAACTGTAGCTCCGGTTTCGCTGGAGTCTGTGCCCCCGGGCAAGACTTTCGTGCCAGCTAACTTGCGACCGGAGGTTCTCTCTTGGGCTCACTCCTCCAGAGTGGGTGGGCATTTTGGGACCAAGAGGACATCTGAGCTTTTGGCGAGAACATATTGGTGGCCGCATATGGTCCGAGATGTCAAGGACTATATTCAGGCGTGCGTTTCTTGCGCCCAGAATCGGTCTCCTCGGCAACGGCCTGCTGGGTTGCTTTACCCTCTACCGGTGGCAGACAGGCCCTGGGAGATGGTCGGAATGGACTTTGTGGTGGGCTTACCCAAGTCGCGTGGCTGCTCCATTATTTGGGTAGTCACCGACCATTTCTCTAAGATGGTACATTTGGTACCGCTTCCTCGGTTACCCTCAGCACGGGCCTTGGCGGTGTTGTTCATGAAGCATGTTTTTCGATTGCATGGTATGCCTGATAAGATTGTCAGCGATCGGGGTCCCCAGTTCGCGTCTCGGTTTTGGAGAGAGCTCTGCCGTTTGCTCAGCATAGAGTTAAACCTCTCCTCTGCATATCATCCCGAGACGAATGGGTTGGTGGAGAGAACCAACCAGACTCTGGTGACATATTTGCGACATTTCGTCTCCGCTAGGCAGGATGACTGGGCATCTTTGCTACCTTGGGCGGAATTTGCCTTGAACAACGCCGTAGCCGATTCCACTGGCCAAACTCCTTTTCTCCTTAATTACGGCCAGCATCCGCGTGTTCCTGTGCCCATGCCCGTGTCATCCACCGATTCTAGGGTGGCAGACTGGGCGGTGGAGGCACGGGACATCTGGGACCGCACACAGGATGCCATTCGGGCCTCCAAGGAGAGAATGAGGGTTTCGGCTGATACACACCGGCGTCCCGCTCCGGTCTTTGCTCCCGGCGACTTAGTGTGGCTCTCCGCCCGTAACATCAGGCTGCGAGTTGAGTCCACTAAGTTTGCTCCTCGCTACATTGGCCCGTTTAAAGTTCTGGAACAGGTCAACCCTGTGGTTTACCGTTTGGCCATTCCTCCACGCCTTGGTATCACCGATACCTTTCATGTTTCCCTCTTAAAGCCCGTTCGTTTGTCTCGGTTTTCTGAGTTATCTGCTGGGACATCGGGTTCATCCACGGATGAGTTTGAGGTGAATGCTATTGTGGGAAGCAAGGTGGTACGTGGCAAAAAATTTTATTTGGTGGATTGGAAGGGTCATGGTCCAGAGGATAGAACCTGGGAGCCTGTGGAGCACATTCGGGCTCCGCAGCTCATTGCTACCTTCGAACGTAGCGAGGCCCAAGGAGGGGGGGGCCCTAGGAGGGGGGGTAATGTTAGGGGTCGAGTTCCCGCTTCTGCACAGGGGGAATCTCGAGCCACTTCCGCTGCGGTCTCCCATTCTTGTCCAGCCGCAGTGGAGCCTGCTCAGCAAGGACGTCGGTCCCAGCGTCTTGCTCATTCTCACTCTGTTCTGAGAGTTAGTGCTGCTTCTCCAGTCTCTGCCATTAAAGTCAGTGCTGGTCAGCAGCGAGCGGACTTCTCTGGGACTAAGTCCTTGTCTGCATGTACTGAGCATGCCCAGCGTAAGGTCTCCCGTTGGAGATCGAGGGTCATGTGCTCAGGCTCTGCAGCACATTCCATTGGTCCTCTTGGCAGGTCCTAGAAGGGCAAAAGTGCTGTGGCCACTTCCTGTGCTGCTGTTATATAAACTGCGCATGACCGCACGGCCATGCGCTAGTATTGTCAAACAATTGTTGATGTGTGTATGTTGTGAGTGCAAGTCGTCCTTGGAAACCCCTTCCCTATTGAATGTCTGTTCGCGGAAGGTGTATGGCTGCTACCTAGCGCCCGACTTAGCCTACAGCACTAAAAACACATCTCAGCGTCCTGTAGCTGTGCCTGCCAGTACGGCGCCGTGCGCCTGTCTTGCGCTTTCCATACCCGAGTCTGGGTGGTTAGTGGCGTCCGTTAGTGCGGCATCGCTCGCACTCTTGTGCACTTATATTACTTAAGGTTCTCTACACACCCAGTTGCGGTGTTACGCCAGCAAGGGTCTAATCGGGCTCCAATCCCTTCTGGGGTTAAGTCCGCTGACCACTTGCTCGCGCACTTGTGCGGTACTGCGGTCCTGTGGATTAACAGGATCGCTTTCTTCACGCTGGGTGAGGTTTAACCCACGCGTGTATCCTTTAGTGTACCGCCATATTGTCCGTCTTGCTAGCTGCAGGGTCTTTTACCTGCACGGTGGACCTCGGACTGCGAACGCACCTAGTTTCTTACCATCTATACATGGTGCGTTCCGCCAGTCCATAACAGAATACTAGCGCCAAGGTCTGGCTAGTATGGCGGACATTCAGCAATCTTTGCGGTATATCCAGCAGTTGGAGGGTAGGTTGAAGGTTCTCGAGAACTCAACCTCAGCTGTGGATGTTACCGCAGTTGCTGTAAAGGCTGCTGGCGTGGCGGCAGCAACCTTGTCCACTGCCACCCCTGTTCCGACATTATCCCGCCTCCCGTTGCCAGAAAAATTTTCTGGAGATTGCAAAACTTGTAGGGGATTCGTGAGTCAGTGCTCTATCCACCTCGAGCTCCTGGCTGCACGTTTTCCTACAGAGTGGGCTAAGGTGGGATTTATTGTCTCGCTGTTGTCGGACAGGGCGTTGGAGTGGGCTACGCCGCTGTGGGAGCGTGATGATCATGTGGTGCAGAGTGCTCCGTTGTTTCTGGGCACGCTGAAAAAGGTCTTTCTAGGACCTCAACTCACCCATGATACAGCGCTCCAACTACTGGCATTAACTCAGGGTGAGTCCTTGGTCAGCCATTTTTCTGTCCGATTCCGTACTTTAGCTTCCGAGCTGGAGTGGTCGGACAAAGCCCTTATCCCCATATTCTGGAGGGGCCTGGCTGACCATGTTAAGGACGCTCTGGCCACTAGGGAGATTCCTGCCACACTGGAGGAGTTAATATCTATTTCTACTCGTATAGACCTCCGTTTTAACGAGCGGAGGTTGGAACGAGCCCAGTGTAGGCGGAGGTTTCGGCTGGCTCCTACCTTCGCCAAACCTTTGGAATCCCCAGTCCAGGCATCTGAGTCACATAAGACCTTGGAGGTGACACGAGCGGGATCTAAGTCTCAGTCCGCTCGTGCACATAAGGTCCGTCATGTTTGCCAGCAGTCAGGACGTCTTGTCTCCAAGAGTCCTCAGCGGTCGGGGAAACGTCAGCGTCTAGTGGCAGTTGGAGGAGGTACACTAGACACGGCGACGTTTGCCTCAAAGTTGTCCTTCAAGGGGACAATTACCATAGGCCCATCCACTCTTACGGTCGAGCTTTGCTTGGATTCTGGGGCAGAAGGTAACTTTATGTCCTCCGCCTTTGCCCAGCGTCACGCAATACCCTTGGTGATGCTCGCCCAGCCAGTGACCGTTCGAGTGGTAAATGGGTCAACACTACCTTCACAGATTACCCACCAAACCATTCCTTTCACGCTGTCTGTGTCTCCATCACATCAGGAGATAATCTCCCTATTAGTCATTCCTGAGGGAATTGATGAGGTCCTGTTGGGGATGCCATGGCTTCGCTACCATTCTCCTCATATTGAGTGGTCCTCTGGGAGAATTTTGGGATGGAGTAAATCCTGTGAGGGTAGATGTCAGAGGGAGTGCGTTCAGGTTGCTACTACACAGGTACCCGCAGATCTTTCCTCTCTCCCCAAGCACTATTGGTCCCATGCAGACGTGTTCTCCAAAAGAGCTGCGGAGACTCTTCCGCCTCACCGTCCCTATGACTGTCCTATTGACCTCTTGCCTGGTGCTGAGCCTCCCCGGGGTCGAGTCTACCCGTTATCTCTCCCGGAGACGGAGGCAATGTCCCAGTATATTCAGGAGAATCTGGCAAGAGGATTCATTAGGAAGTCAGTGTCACCGGCAGGGGCTGGGTTCTTCTTCGTACAGAAGAAGACTGGAGACTTACGTCCATGCATAGACTACAGGGGTCTTAACGCCATTACCGTTAAGAACAAGTACCCATTACCCCTGATATCTGAGCTCTTTGATAGGCTACGGGGAGCAAAGGTATTTACAAAGTTAGATCTGCGGGGTGCTTACAACCTGATTCGCATCCGTGAGGGGGATGAATGGAAGACGGCTTTTAATACCAGGGATGGGCACTATGAATATCTAGTGATGCCCTTTGGGCTCTGTAATGCCCCAGCCGTTTTCCAAGACTTTGTGAACGACATCTTTCGGGATATGCTCACCACCTCGGTCGTAGTCTATCTGGATGACATTCTCATCTACTCTCCAGATATAGACTCCCATCGGAGAGATGTTCGCAAAGTCTTCGACCTCTTACGGGCAAACTCCCTCTACGCTAAGTTGGAGAAGTGTGTGTTTGAGCAGGAGTCCTTGCCTTTCCTTGGTTATATCATTTCTGCCCAGGGTTTGGCTATGGATCCTGCCAAGCTACAGGCAGTAATGGACTGGCAGGAACCCCATTCTCTTAAAGCGGTGCAGCGCTTTATGGGGTTCATTAATTACTATCGCCAGTTCATTCCACACTTCTCAACTTTGGTAGCTCCCTTGGTCGCCCTCACCAAGAAGGGAGCAAATCCCAAGTTGTGGTCAGAGGAGGTCTCCAAGGCTTTTCTCTCGATTAAGTCACACTTCGCTAGCGCTCCCATCCTACATCGCCCCGATGTAGATAAACCATTCATCTTGGAGGTGGATGCCTCATCCGTTGGTGCTGGAGCAGTCCTTTTCCAAAAGGATGCTCAAGGTCGGAAGCATCCTTGCTTCTTCTTCTCCAAAACTTTCACACCAGCGGAGAGGAATTATTCCATCGGGGACAGGGAGTTGCTAGCCATGAAGTTGGCTTTTTCAGAGTGGAGACACCTCTTGGAGGGAGCTCGCTTTCCCTTCCAAGTCTTCACTGATCACAAGAACTTGGTGTATATACAGACGGCCCAGCGGCTAAATTCTCGCCAGGCTAGATGGTCCCTGTTTTTCTCCCGGTTCCATTTTACCCTCCATTTTCTCTCCGGGGAGAAGAACGTTCGTGCCGACGCTCTCTCCCGCTCCGTAGTGTCATCTGAGGAGGAGGAGGAGGAGCCTCGGCTTATTGTCCCGCCTGAGAGCTTGAGAACTGTAGCTCCGGTTTCGCTGGAGTCTGTGCCCCCGGGCAAGACTTTCGTGCCAGCTAACTTGCGACCGGAGGTTCTCTCTTGGGCTCACTCCTCCAGAGTGGGTGGGCATTTTGGGACCAAGAGGACATCTGAGCTTTTGGCGAGAACATATTGGTGGCCGCATATGGTCCGAGATGTCAAGGACTATATTCAGGCGTGCGTTTCTTGCGCCCAGAATCGGTCTCCTCGGCAACGGCCTGCTGGGTTGCTTTACCCTCTACCGGTGGCAGACAGGCCCTGGGAGATGGTCGGAATGGACTTTGTGGTGGGCTTACCCAAGTCGCGTGGCTGCTCCATTATTTGGGTAGTCACCGACCATTTCTCTAAGATGGTACATTTGGTACCGCTTCCTCGGTTACCCTCAGCACGGGCCTTGGCGGTGTTGTTCATGAAGCATGTTTTTCGATTGCATGGTATGCCTGATAAGATTGTCAGCGATCGGGGTCCCCAGTTCGCGTCTCGGTTTTGGAGAGAGCTCTGCCGTTTGCTCAGCATAGAGTTAAACCTCTCCTCTGCATATCATCCCGAGACGAATGGGTTGGTGGAGAGAACCAACCAGACTCTGGTGACATATTTGCGACATTTCGTCTCCGCTAGGCAGGATGACTGGGCATCTTTGCTACCTTGGGCGGAATTTGCCTTGAACAACGCCGTAGCCGATTCCACTGGCCAAACTCCTTTTCTCCTTAATTACGGCCAGCATCCGCGTGTTCCTGTGCCCATGCCCGTGTCATCCACCGATTCTAGGGTGGCAGACTGGGCGGTGGAGGCACGGGACATCTGGGACCGCACACAGGATGCCATTCGGGCCTCCAAGGAGAGAATGAGGGTTTCGGCTGATACACACCGGCGTCCCGCTCCGGTCTTTGCTCCCGGCGACTTAGTGTGGCTCTCCGCCCGTAACATCAGGCTGCGAGTTGAGTCCACTAAGTTTGCTCCTCGCTACATTGGCCCGTTTAAAGTTCTGGAACAGGTCAACCCTGTGGTTTACCGTTTGGCCATTCCTCCACGCCTTGGTATCACCGATACCTTTCACGTTTCCCTCTTAAAGCCCGTTCGTTTGTCTCGGTTTTCTGAGTTATCTGCTGGGACATCGGGTTCATCCACGGATGAGTTTGAGGTGAATGCTATTGTGGGAAGCAAGGTGGTACGTGGCAAAAAATTTTATTTGGTGGATTGGAAGGGTCATGGTCCAGAGGATAGAACCTGGGAGCCTGTGGAGCACATTCGGGCTCCGCAGCTCATTGCTACCTTCGAACGTAGCGAGGCCCAAGGAGGGGGGGGCCCTAGGAGGGGGGGTAATGTTAGGGGTCGAGTTCCCGCTTCTGCACAGGGGGAATCTCGAGCCACTTCCGCTGCGGTCTCCCATTCTTGTCCAGCCGCAGTGGAGCCTGCTCAGCAAGGACGTCGGTCCCAGCGTCTTGCTCATTCTCACTCTGTTCTGAGAGTTAGTGCTGCTTCTCCAGTCTCTGCCATTAAAGTCAGTGCTGGTCAGCAGCGAGCGGACTTCTCTGGGACTAAGTCCTTGTCTGCATGTACTGAGCATGCCCAGCGTAAGGTCTCCCGTTGGAGATCGAGGGTCATGTGCTCAGGCTCTGCAGCACATTCCATTGGTCCTCTTGGCAGGTCCTAGAAGGGCAAAAGTGCTGTGGCCACTTCCTGTGCTGCTGTTATATAAACTGCGCATGACCGCACGGCCATGCGCTAGTATTGTCAAACAATTGTTGATGTGTGTATGTTGTGAGTGCAAGTCGTCCTTGGAAACCCCTTCCCTATTGAATGTCTGTTCGCGGAAGGTGTATGGCTGCTACCTAGCGCCCGACTTAGCCTACAGCACTAAAAACACATCTCAGCGTCCTGTAGCTGTGCCTGCCAGTACGGCGCCGTGCGCCTGTCTTGCGCTTTCCATACCCGAGTCTGGGTGGTTAGTGGCGTCCGTTAGTGCGGCATCGCTCGCACTCTTGTGCACTTATATTACTTAAGGTTCTCTACACACCCAGTTGCGGTGTTACGCCAGCAAGGGTCTAATCGGGCTCCAATCCCTTCTGGGGTTAAGTCCGCTGACCACTTGCTCGCGCACTTGTGCGGTACTGCGGTCCTGTGGATTAACAGGATCGCTTTCTTCACGCTGGGTGAGGTTTAACCCACGCGTGTATCCTTTAGTGTACCGCCATATTGTCCGTCTTGCTAGCTGCAGGGTCTTTTACCTGCACGGTGGACCTCGGACTGCGAACGCACCTAGTTTCTTACCATCTATACATGGTGCGTTCCGCCAGTCCATAACACAGTGGGAGATTAATATTGGCCTTTTTGCTTGTCTTCCAGTCCTGAGTGTGCCATCTCTCTTTAATAGTGGGCCATAGAAAGCCTAGTGTTTTTTTTTTAAATTTGGTATCTAAATTCTCCCTGAAAAAAAAAGTGGGAGATTAATATTGGCCTTTCTGCTTGTCTGCCAGTCCTGAGTGTGCCATCTCTCTTAAATAGTGGGCCATAGAAAGCCTAGTGTTTTTTTTTTTAAATTTGGTATCTAAATTCTCCCTGGAAAAAAAAACAGTGGGAGATTAATGTTGGCCTTTCTGCTTGTCTGCCAGTCCTGAGTGTGCCATCTCTCTTAAATAGTGGGCCATAGAAAGCCTATTTTTTTTTTAATTTGGTATCTAAATTCTCCCTGAAAAAAAAAAAACAGTGGGAGATTAATATTGGCCTAGCTGCTTGTCTGCCAGTCCTGAGTGTGCCATCTCTGTTAAATAGTGGGCCATAGAAAGCCTAGTGTTTTTTTTTTAAATTTGGTATCTAAATTCTCCCTGAAAAAAAAAAGAACAGTGGGAGATTAATATTGGCCTTTTTGCTTGTCTTCCAGTCCTGAGTGTGCCATCTCTCTTTAATAGTGGGCCATAGAAAGCCTAGTGTTTTTTTTTTAAATTTGGTGTTAGGGGTCGAGTTCCCGCTTCTGCACTGGGGGAATCTCGAGCCACTTCCGCTGCGGTCTCCCATTCTTGTCCAGCCGCAGTGGAGCCTGCTCAGCAAGGACGTCGGTCCCAGCGTCTTGCTCATTCTCACTCTGTTCTGAGAGTTAGTGCTGCTTCTCCAGTCTCTGCCATTAAAGTCAGTACTGGTCAGCAGCGAGCGGACTTCTCTGGGACTAAGTCCTTGTCTGCATGTACTGAGCATGCCCAGCGTAAGGTCTCCCGTTGGAGATCGAGGGTCATGTGCTCAGGCTCTGCAGCACATTCCATTGGTCCTCTTGGCAGGTCCTAGAAGGGCAAAAGTGCTGTGGCCACTTCCTGTGCTGCTCCTATATAAACTGCGCATGACCGCACGGCCATGCGCTAGTATTGTCTAACAATTGTTGATGTGTGTATGTTGTGAGTGCAAGTCGTCCTTTGAAATCCCTTCCCTATTGAATGTCTGTTCGCGGAAGGTGTATGGCTGCTACCTAGCGCCCGACTTAGCCTACAGCACTAGACACACATCTCAGCGTCCTGTAGCTGTGCCTGCCAGTACGGCGCCGTGCGCCTGCCTTGCGCTTTCCATACCCGAGTCTGGGTGGTTAGTGGCGTCCGTTAGTGCGGCATCGCTCGCACTCTTGTGCACTTATACTTCTTAAAGTTCTCTACACACCCAGTTGCGGTGTTACGCCAGCAAGGGTCTAATCGGGCTCCAATCCCTTCTGGGGTTAAGTCCGCTGACCACTTGCTCGCGCACTAGTGCGGTACTGCGGTCCTGTGGATTAACAGGATCGCTTTCTTCACGCTGGGTGAGGTTTAACCCACGCGTGTATCCTTTAGTGTACCGCCATATTGTCCGTCTTGCTAGCTGCAGGGTCTTTTACCTGCACGGTGGACCTCGGACTGCGAACGCACCTAGTTTCGTACCATCTATACATGGTGCGTTCCGCCAGTCCTTAACATAATACTAGCGCCAAGGTCTGGCTAGTATGGCGGACATTCAGCAATCTTTGCGGTATATCCAGCAGTTGGAGGGTAGGTTGAAGGTTCTCGAGAACTCAACCTCAGCTGTGGATGTTACCGCAGTTGCTGTAAAGGCTGCTGGCGTGGCGGCAGCAACCTTGTCCACTGCCACCCCTGTTCCGACATTATCCCGCCTCCCGTTGCCAGAAAAATTTTCTGGAGATTGCAAAACTTGTAGGGGATTCGTGAGTCAGTGCTCTATCCACCTCGAGCTCCTGGCTGCACGTTTTCCTACAGAGCGGGCTAAGGTGGGATTTATTGTCTCGCTGTTGTCGGACAGGGCGTTGGAGTGGGCTACGCCGCTGTGGGAGCGTGATGATCATGTGGTGCAGAGTGCTCCGTTGTTTCTGGGCACGCTGAAAAAGGTCTTTCTAGGACCTCAACTCACCCATGATACAGCGCTCCAACTACTGGCATTAACTCAGGGTGAGTCCTTGGTCAGCCATTTTTCCGTCCGATTCCGTACGTTAGCTTCCGAGCTGGAGTGGTCGGATAAAGCCCTTATCCCCATATTCTGGAGGGGCCTGGCTGACCATGTTAAGGACGCTCTGGCCACTAGGGAGATTCCTGCCACACTGGAGGAGTTAATATCTATTTCTACTCGTATAGACCTCCGTTTTAACGAGCGGAGGTTGGAACGAGCCCAGTGTAGGCAGAGGTTTCGGCTGGCTCCTACCTTCGCCAAACCTTTGAAATCTCCAGTCCAGACATCTGAGTCACATGAGACCTTGGAGGTGACACGAGCGGGATCCAAGTCTCAGTCCGCTCGTGCACATAAGGTTCGTCATGTTCGCCAGCAGTCAGGACGTCTTGCCTCCAAGAGTCCTCAGCGGTCGGGGAAACGTCAGCGTCTAGTGGCAGTTGGAGGAGGTACACTAGACACGGCGACGTTTGCCTCAAAGTTGTCCTTCAAGGGGACAATTACCATAGGCCCATCCACTCTCACGGTCGAGCTATGCTTGGACTCTGGGGCAGAGGGTAACTTTATGTCCTCCGCCTTTGCCCAGCGTCACGCAATACCCTTGGTGATGCTCGCCCAGCCAGTGACCGTTCGAGTGGTAAATGGGTCAACACTACCTTCACAGATTACTCACCAAACCCCGCTCCGGTCTTTGCTCCCGGCGACTTAGTGTGGCTCTCCGCCCGTAACATCAGGCTGCGAGTTGAGTCCACTAAGTTTGCTCCTCGCTACATTGGCCCGTTTAAAGTTCTGGAACAGGTCAACCCTGTGGTTTACCGTTTGGCCATTCCTCCACGCCTTGGTATCACCGATACCTTTCACGTTTCCCTCTTAAAGCCCGTTCGCTTGTCTCGGTTTTCTGAGTCTTCTGCTGGGACATCGGGTTCATCCACGGATGAATTTGAGGTGAATGCTATTGTGGGAAGCAAGGTGGTACGTGGCAAAAAATTTTATTTGGTGGATTGGAAGGGTCATGGTCCAGAGGATAGAACCTGGGAGCCTGTGGAGCACATTCGGGCTCCGCAGCTCATTGCTGCCTTTGAACGTAGCGAGGCCCAAGGAGGGGGGGGCCCTAGGAGGGGGGGGTAATGTTAGGGGTCGAGTTCCCGCTTCTGCACTGGGGGAATCTCGAGCCACTTCCGCTGCGGTCTCCCATTCTTGTCCAGCCGCAGTGGAGCCTGCTCAGCAAGGACGTCGGTCCCAGCGTCTTGCTCATTCTCACTCTGTTCTGAGAGTTAGTGCTGCTTCTCCAGTCTCTGCCATTAAAGTCAGTACTGGTCAGCAGCGAGCGGACTTCTCTGGGACTAAGTCCTTGTCTGCATGTACTGAGCATGCCCAGCGTAAGGTCTCCCGTTGGAGATCGAGGGTCATGTGCTCAGGCTCTGCAGCACATTCCATTGGTCCTCTTGGCAGGTCCTAGAAGGGCAAAAGTGCTGTGGCCACTTCCTGTGCTGCTCCTATATAAACTGCGCATGACCGCACGGCCATGCGCTAGTATTGTCTAACAATTGTTGATGTGTGTATGTTGTGAGTGCAAGTCGTCCTTTGAAATCCCTTCCCTATTGAATGTCTGTTCGCGGAAGGTGTATGGCTGCTACCTAGCGCCCGACTTAGCCTACAGCACTAGACACACATCTCAGCGTCCTGTAGCTGTGCCTGCCAGTACGGCGCCGTGCGCCTGCCTTGCGCTTTCCATACCCGAGTCTGGGTGGTTAGTGGCGTCCGTTAGTGCGGCATCGCTCGCACTCTTGTGCACTTATACTTCTTAAAGTTCTCTACACACCCAGTTGCGGTGTTACGCCAGCAAGGGTCTAATCGGGCTCCAATCCCTTCTGGGGTTAAGTCCGCTGACCACTTGCTCGCGCACTAGTGCGGTACTGCGGTCCTGTGGATTAACAGGATCGCTTTCTTCACGCTGGGTGAGGTTTAACCCACGCGTGTATCCTTTAGTGTACCGCCATATTGTCCGTCTTGCTAGCTGCAGGGTCTTTTACCTGCACGGTGGACCTCGGACTGCGAACGCACCTAGTTTCGTACCATCTATACATGGTGCGTTCCGCCAGTCCTTAACATTTGGTATCTAAATTCTCCCTGAAAAAAAAAGTGGGAGATTAATATTGGCCTTTCTGCTTGTCTGCCAGTCCTGAGTGTGCCATCTCTCTTAAATAGTGGGCCATAGAAAGCCTAGTGTTTTTTTTTTTAATTTGGTATCTAAATTCGCCCTGAAAAATAAAACGTGGGAGATTAATATTGGCCTTTCTGCTTGTGTGCCAGTCCTGAGTGTGCCATCTCTCTTAAATAGTGGGCCATAGAAAGCCTAGTGTTTTTTTTTTAAATTTGGTATCTAAATTCTCCCTGAAAAAAAAAAGAACAGTGGGAGATTAATATTGGCCTTTTTGCTTGTCTTCCAGTCCTGAGTGTGCCATCTCTCTTTAATAGTGGGCCATAGAAAGCCTAGTGTTTTTTTTTTAAATTTGGTATCTAAATTCTCCCTGAAAAAAAAAGTGGGAGATTAATATTGGCCTTTCTGCTTGTCTGCCAGTCCTGAGTGTGCCATCTCTCTTAAATAGTGGGCCATAGAAAGCCTAGTGTTTTTTTTTTTAATTTGGTATCTAAATTCGCCCTGAAAAAAAAAACGTGGGAGATTAATATTGGCCTTTCTGCTTGTGTGCCAGTCCTGAGTGTGCCATCTCTCTTAAATAGTGGGCCATAGAAAGCCTAGTGTTTTTTTTTTTAAATTTGGCATCTAAATTCTCCCTGAAAAAATAAACAGTGGGAGATTAATATTGGCCTTTCTGCTTGTCTGCCAGTCCTGAGTGTGCCATCTCTCTTAAATAGTGGGCCATAGAAAGCCTATTTTTTTTTTTAATTTGGTATCTAAATTCTCTCTGAAAAAAAAAAACAGTGGGAGATTAATATTGGCCTAGCTGCTTGTCTGCCAGTCCTGAGTGTGCCATCTCTCTTAAATAGTGGGCCATAGAAAGCCTAGTGTTTTTTTTTTAAATTTGGTATCTAAATTCTCCCTGAAAAAAAAAAAGTGGGCGATTAATATTGGCCTTTCTGCTTGTCTGCCAGTCCTGAGTGTGCCATCTCTCTCAAATAGTGGGCCATAGAAAGCCTAGTGTTTTTTTTTTTTAAATTTGGTATCTAAATTCTCCCTGAAAAAAAAAACGTGGGAGATTAATATTGGCCTTTCTGCTTGTGTGCCAGTCCTGAGTGTTCCATCTCTCTAAGATAGTGGGCCATAGAAAGCCTAGTGTTTTTTTTTTTAAATTTGGTATCTAAATTCTCCCTGGAAAAAAAAAACAGTGGGAGATTAATGTTGGCCTTTCTGCTTGTCTGCCAGTCCTGAGTGTGCAATCTCTCTTAAATAGTGGGCCATAGAAAGCCTATTTTTTTTTTTTAAATTTGGTATCTAAAATCTCCCTGAAAAAAGAAAACAGTGGGAGATTAATATTTGCCTTTCTGCTTGTCTGCCAGTCCTGAGTGTGCCATCTCTCTTAAATAGTGGGCCATAGAAAGCCTAGTGTTTTTTAAAAAAAAATTTGGTATCTAAATTCTCTCTGAAAAAAAAAACAGTGGGAGATTAATATTGGCCTTTCTGCTTGTCTGCCAGTCCTGAGTGTGCCATCTCTCTTAAATAGTGGGCCATAGAAAGCCTAGTGTTTTTTTTTTTAAATTTGGTATCTAAATTCTACCTGAAAAAAAGAAAACAGTTGGAGATTAATATTGGCCTTTCTGCTCGTCTGTCAGTCCTGAGTGTGCCATCTCTCTTAAATAGTGGGCCATAGAAAGCCTAGTGTTTTTTTTTTTAAATTTGGTATCTAAATTCTCCCTGAAAAAATAAAAAAAGTGGGAGATTAATATTGGCCTTTCTGCTTGTGTGCCAGTCCTGAGTGTGCCATCTCTCTTAAATAGTGGGCCATAGAAAGCCAGTGTTTTTTTATAAAAAAATTTGGTATCTAAATTCTCCCTGAAAAAAAAAACAGTGGGAGATTAATATTGGCCTTTCTGCTTGTCTGCCAGTCCTGAGTGTGCCATCTCTCTTAAATAGTGGGCCATAGAAAGCATAGTGTTTTTTTTTTAAATTTGGTATCTAAATTCTCCCTGAAAAAATAAAAAAAACGTGGGAGAATAATATTGGCCATTCTTCTTGTGTGCCAGTCCTGAGTGTGCCATCTCTCTTAAATAGTGGGCCCTAGAAAGCCTAGTGTTTTTTTTTTAAATTTGGTATCTAAATTCTCCCTGAAAAAAAAAACAGTGGGAGATTAATATTGGCCTCTCTGCTTGTCTGCCAGTCCTGAGTGTGCCATCTCTCTTAAATAGTGGGCCATAGAAAGCCTATTTTTTTTTTAATTTGGTATCTAAATTCTCCCTGAAAAAAAAAAGAACAGTGGGAGATTAATATTGGCCTTTCTGCTTGTCTTCCAGTCCTGAGTGTGCCATCTCTCTTAAATAGTGGGCCATAGAAAGCCTAGTGTTTTTTTTTTAAATTTGGTATCTAAATTCTCCCTGAAAAAAAAAGTGGGAGATTAAAATTGGCCTTTCTGCTTGTCTGCCAGTCCTGAGTGTGCCATCTCTCTTAAATAGTGGGCCATAGAAAGCCTAGTGTTTTTTTTTTTATTTGGTATCTAAATTCTCCCTGAAAAGAAAAACATGGGAGATTAATATTGGCCTTTCTGCTTGTGTGCCAGTCCTGAGTGTGCAATATCTCTTAAATAGTGGGCCATAGTAAGCCTAGAGTTTTTTTTTTAATTTGGTATCTAAATTCTCCCTGAAAAAAAAAAAAGTGGGAGATTAATATTGGCCTTTCTGCTTGTCTGCCAGTCCTGAGTGTGCCATCTCTCTTAAATAGTGGGCCATAGAAAGCCTAGTGTTTTTTTTTTAAATTTGGTATCTAAATTCTCCCTGAAAAAAAAACGTGGGAGATTAATATTGGCCTTTCTGCTTGTGTGCCAGTCCTGAGTGTGCCATCTCTCTTAAATAGTGGGCCATAGAAAGCCTAGTGTTTTTTTTTTTAATTTTGTATCTAAATTCTCCCTGGAAAAAAAAAACAGTGGGAGATTAATGTTGGCCTTTCTGCTTGTCTGCCAGTCCTGAGTGTGCAATCTTTCTTAAATAGTGGGCCATAAAAAGCCTAGTGTTTTTTTTTTAATTTGGTACCTAAAATCTCCCTAAAAAAAAACAGTGGGAGATTAATATTTGCCTTTCTGCTTGTCTGCCAGTCCTGAGTGTGCCATCTCTCTTAAATAGTGGGCCATAGAAAGCCTAGTGTTTTTTTTAAAAAAAATTTGGTATCTAAATTCTCCCTGAAAAAAAAAACAGTGGGAGATAAATATTGGCCTTTCTGCTTGTCTGCCAGTCCTGAGTGTGCCATCTCTCTTAAATAGTGGGCCATAGAAAGCCTAGTGTTTTTTTTTTTAAATTTGGTATCTAAATTCTACCTGAAAAAAAAGAAAACAGTGAGAGATTAATATTGGCCTTTCTGCTTGTCTGCCAGTCCTGAGTGTGCCATCTCTCTTAAATAGTAGGCCATAGAAAGCCTAGTGTTATTTTTTTTAAATTAGGTATCTAAATTCTCCCTGAAAAAAATAAAAAAAGTGGGAGATTAATATTGGCCTTTCTGCTTGTGTGCCAGTCCTGAGTGTGCCATCTCTCTTAAATAGTGGGCCATAGAAAGCCTAGTGCTTTTTTAAAAAAAATTTGGTATCTAAATTCTCCCTGAAAAAAAAAAACAGTGGGAGATTAATATTGGCCTTTCTGCTTGTCTGCCAGTCCTGAGTGTGCCATCTCTCCTAAATAGTGGGCCATAGAAAGCCTATTTTTTTTTAATTTGGTATCTAAATTCTCCCTGAAAAAAAAAAACAGTGGGAGATTAATATTGGCCTAGCTGCTTGTCTGCCAGTCCTGAGTGTGCCATCTCTCTTAAATAGTGGGCCATAGAAAGCCTAGTGTTTTTTTTTTTAAATTTGGTATCTAAATTCTTCCTGAAAAAAAAAGAACAGTGGGAGATTAATATTGGCCTTTTTGCTTGTCTTCCAGTCCTGAGTGTGCCATCTCTCTTAAATAGAGGGCCATAGAAAGCCTAATGTTTTTTTTTTAAATTTGGTATCTAAATTCTCCCTGAAAAAAAAAGTGGGAGATTAATATTGGCCTTTCTGCTTGTCTGCCAGTCCTGAGTGTGCCATCTCTCTTAAATAGTGGGCCATAGAAAGCCTAGTGTTTTTTTTTTTTAATTTGGTATCTAAATTCTCCCTGAAAAAAAAAACGTGGGAGATTAATATTGGCCTTTCTGCTTGTGTGCCAGTCCTGAGTGTGCCATCTCTCTTAAATAGTGGGCCATAGAAAGCCTAGTGTTTTTTTTTTTTAAATTTGGTATCTAAATTCTCCCTGAAAAAAAAAGTGGGAGATTAATATTGGCCTTTCTGCTTGTCTGCCAGTCCTGAGTGTGCCATCTCTCTTAAATAGTGGGCCATAGAAAGCCTAGTGTTTTTTTTTTTAATTTGGTATCTAAATTCTCCCTGAAAAAAAAAAACGTGGGAGATTAATATTGGCCTTTCTGCTTGTGTGCCAGTCCTGAGTGTGCCATCTCTCTTAAATAGTGGGCCATAGAAAGCCTAGTGTTTTTTTTTTTAAATTTGGTATCTAAATTCTCCCTGAAAAAAAAAAAGTGGGAGATTAATATTGGCCTTTCTGCTTGTCTGCCAGTCCTGAGTGTGCCATCTCTCTTAAATAGTGGGCCATAGAAAGCCTAGTGTTTTTTTTTTAAATTTGGTATCTAAATTCTCCCTGAAAAAAAAACGTGGGAGATTAATATTGGCCTTTCTGCTTGTGTGCCAGTCCTGAGTGTGCCATCTCTCTTAAATAGTGGGCCATAGAAAGCCTAGTGTTTTTTTTTTTAAATTTGGTATCTAAATTCTTCCTGAAAAAAAAAGAACAGTGGGAGATTAATATTGGCCTTTTTGCTTGTCTTCCAGTCCTGAGTGTGCCATCTCTCTTAAATAGAGGGCCATAGAAAGCCTAATGTTTTTTTTTTAAATTTGGTATCTAAATTCTCCCTGAAAAAAAAAGTGGGAGATTAATATTGGCCTTTCTGCTTGTCTGCCAGTCCTGAGTGTGCCATCTCTCTTAAATAGTGGGCCATAGAAAGCCTAGTGTTTTTTTTTTTTAATTTGGTATCTAAATTCTCCCTGAAAAAAAAAACGTGGGAGATTAATATTGGCCTTTCTGCTTGTGTGCCAGTCCTGAGTGTGCCATCTCTCTTAAATAGTGGGCCATAGAAAGCCTAGTGTTTTTTTTTTTTAAATTTGGTATCTAAATTCTCCCTGAAAAAAAAAGTGGGAGATTAATATTGGCCTTTCTGCTTGTCTGCCAGTCCTGAGTGTGCCATCTCTCTTAAATAGTGGGCCATAGAAAGCCTAGTGTTTTTTTTTTTAATTTGGTATCTAAATTCTCCCTGAAAAAAAAAAACGTGGGAGATTAATATTGGCCTTTCTGCTTGTGTGCCAGTCCTGAGTGTGCCATCTCTCTTAAATAGTGGGCCATAGAAAGCCTAGTGTTTTTTTTTTTAAATTTGGTATCTAAATTCTCCCTGAAAAAAAAAAAGTGGGAGATTAATATTGGCCTTTCTGCTTGTCTGCCAGTCCTGAGTGTGCCATCTCTCTTAAATAGTGGGCCATAGAAAGCCTAGTGTTTTTTTTTTAAATTTGGTATCTAAATTCTCCCTGAAAAAAAAACGTGGGAGATTAATATTGGCCTTTCTGCTTGTGTGCCAGTCCTGAGTGTGCCATCTCTCTTAAATAGTGGGCCATAGAAAGCCTAGTGTTTTTTTTTTTAATTTTGTATCTAAATTCTCCCTGGAAAAAAAAAACAGTGGGAGATTATTGTTGGCCTTTCTGCTTGTCTGCCAGTCCTGAGTGTGCAATCTTTCTTAAATAGTGGGCCATAGAAAGCCTAGTGTTTTTTTTTTAATTTGGTACCTAAAATCTCCCTAAAAAAAAAACAGTGGGAGATTAATATTTGCCTTTCTGCTTGTCTGCCAGTCCTGAGTGTGCCATCTCTCTTAAATAGTGGGCCATAGAAAGCCTAGTGTTTTTTTTTTAAAAAATTTGGTATCTAAATTCTCCCTGAAAAAAAAAACAGTGGGAGATAAATATTGGCCTTTCTGCTTGTCTGCCAGTCCTGAGTGTGCCATCTCTCTTAAATAGTGGGCCATAGAAAGCCTAGTGTTTTTTTTTTAAATTAGTTATCTAAATTCTCCCTGAAAAAAATAAAAAAAGTGGGAGATTAATATTGGCCTTTCTGCTTGTGTGCCAGTCCTGAGTGTGCCATCTCTCTTAAATAGTGGGCCATAGAAAGGCTAGTGCTTTTTTAAAAAAAATTTGGTATCTAAATTCTCCCTGAAAAAAAAAAAAACAGTGGGAGATTAATATTGGCCTTTCTGCTTGTCTGCCAGTCCTGAGTGTGCCATCTCTCCTAAATAGTGGGCCATAGAAAGCCTATTTTTTTTTAATTTGGTATCTAAATTCTCCCTGAAAAAAAAAAAACAGTGGGAGATTAATATTGGCCTAGCTGCTTGTCTGCCAGTCCTGAGTGTGCCATCTCTCTTAAATAGTGGGCCATAGAAAGCCTAGTGTTTTTTTTTTAAAATTTGGTATCTAAATTCTTCCTGAAAAAAAAAGAACAGTGGGAGATTAATATTGGCCTTTTTACTTGTCTTCCAGTCCTGAGTGTGCCATCTCTCTTAAATAGAGGTCCATAGAAAGCCTAATGTTTTTTTTTTAAATTTGGTATCTAAATTCTCCCTGAAAAAAAAAGTGGGAGATTAATATTGGCCTTTCTGCTTGTCTGCCAGTCCTGAGTGTGCCATCTCTCTTAAATAGTGGGCCATAGAAAGCCTAGTGGTTTTTTTTTTTAATTTGGTATCTAAATTCTCCCTGAAAAAAAAAACGTGGGAGATTAATATTGGCCTTTCTGCTTGTGTGCCAGTCCTGAGTGTGCCATCTCTCTAAAATAGTGGGCCATAGAAAGCCTAGTGTTTTTTTTTTTAAATTTGGTATCTAAATTCTCCCTGAAAAAAAAAACAGTGGGAGATTAATATTGGCCTTTCTGCTTGTCTGCCAGTCCTGAGTGTGCCATCTCTCTTAAATAGTGGGCCATAGAAAGCCTAGTGTTTTTTTAATTTGGTATCTAAATTCTCTCTGAAAAAAAAACAGTGGGAGATTAATATTGGCCTAGCTGCTTGTCTGCCAGTCCTGAGTGTGCCATCTCTCTTAAATAGTGGGCCATAGAAAGCCTAGTGTTTTTTTTTTAAATTTGGTATCTAAATTCTCCCTGAAAAAAAAAAAAGTGGGAGATTAATATTGGCCTTTTTGCTTGTCTTCCAGTCCTGAGTGTGCCATCTCTCTTAAATAGTGGGCCATAGAAAGCCTAGTGTTTTTTTTTTTAAATTTGGTATCTAAATTCTCCCTGAAAAAAAAAGTGGGAGATTAATATTGGCCTTTCTGCTTGTCTGCCAGTCCTGAGTGTGCCATCTCTCTTAAATAGTGGGCCATAGAAAGCCTAGTGTTTTTTTTTTTTATTTGGTATCTAAATTCTCCCTGAAAAAAAAAACGTGGGAGATTAATATTGGCCTTTCTGCTTGTGTGCCAGTCCTGAGTGTGCCATCTCTCTTAAATAGTGGGCCATAGAAAGCCTAGTGTTTTTTTTTTTAAATTTGGTATCTAAATTCTCCCTGAAAAAAAAAAACAGTGGGAGATTAATATTGGCCTTTCTGCTTGTCTGCCAGTCCTGAGTGTGCCATCTCTCTTAAATAGTGGGCCATAGAAAGCCTAGTGTTTTTCTTTTAATTTGGTATCTAAATTCTCTCTGAAAAAAAAACAGTGGGAGATTAATATTGGCCTAGCTGCTTGTCTGCCAGTCCTGAGTGTGCCATCTCTCTTAAATAGTGGGCCATAGAAAGCCTAGTATTTTTTTTTTTAAATTTGGTATCTAAATTCTCCCTGAAAAAAAAAAAAAGTGGGAGATTAATATTGGCCTTTCTGCTTGTCTGCCAGTCCTGAGTGTGCCATCTCTCTTAAATAGTGGGCCATAGAAAGCCTAGTGTTTTTTTTTTTTAATTTGGTATCTAAATTCTCCCTGAAAAAAAAAACGTGGGAGATTAATATTGGCCTTTCTGCTTGTCTGCCAGTCCTGAGTGTTCCATCTCTCTAAGATAGTGGGCCATAGAAAGCCTAGTGTTTTTTTTTTTTAATTTGGTATCTACCGTATATACTCGAGTATAAGCCGACCCGAGTATAAGCCGACCCCCCTAATTTTGCCACAAAAAACTGGGAAAACTTATTGACTCGAGTATAAGCCTAGGGTGGAAATGCAGCATTTACCGGTGAATTTCAAAAATAAAAATAGATCATTATTTCCCCATAGCTGTGCCATATAGTGCTCTGCACCGTTCATATTTCCCCATAGGTGTGAACCATATAGTGCTCTGCACCGTTCACTGTGCCCCATAGCTGTGCCATATACGGTGCTCTGCACCGTTCATTGTGCCCCATAGATGTGCCATATACGGTGCTCTGCACCGTTCACTGTGCCCCATAGCTGTGCCATATACGGTGCTCTGCACCGTTCACTGTGCCCCATAGCTGTGCTGTGCCATATACGGTGCTCTGCACCGTTCACTGTGCCCCATAGATGTGCCATATACGGTGCTCTGCACCGTTCACTGTGCCCCATAGCTGTGCTGTGCCATATACGGTGCTCTGCACCGTTCATTGTGCCCCATAGATGTGCCATATACGGTGCTCTGCACCGTTCACTGTGCCCCATAGCTGTGCCATATACGGTGCTCTGCACCGTTCACTGTGCCCCATAGATGTGCCATATACGGTGCTCTGCACCGTTCACTGTGCCCCATAGCTGTGCTGTGCCATATACGGTGCTCTGCACCGTTCACTGTGCCCCATAGCTGTGCTGTGCCATATACGGTGCTCTGCACCATTCACTGTGCCCCATAGCTGTGCTGTGCCATATACGGTGCTCTGCACCGTTCACTGTGCCCCATACATAGCTGTGCTGTGCCATATACGGTGCTCTGCACCGTTCACTGTGCCCCATAGCTGTGCTGTGCCATATACGGTGCTCTGCACCGTTCACTGTGCCCCATAGATGTTCCACATAAATTTGTGCCGCCGCTGCCGCAATAAAGAAAAAAAACCACATACTCACCTCCCTTGATTGCAGCTCCCGGCGTCTCGTTCCGGCGCCTCCATCTTCCCGGCGTCTCTGCTCTGACTGATCAGGCAGAGGGCGCCGCGCACACTATATGCACATCGCGCCCTCTGCCTGATCAGTCAGAGAGCAGAGACGCCGGGAAGATGGAGGCGCCGGCCGGGAAGATGGATCGGCGCCCGGCGGCTGGAACGAGGACAGGTGAATATAACATACTCACCTAGTCCTGGCGATCCTCGCGCTGTCCCCTCCTGTCTTCGGTGCCGCAGCTTCTTTCTCTATCAGCGGTCACCGGCACCGCTGATTAGAGAAATGAATAAGCGGCTCCGCCCCTATGGGAGGTGGAGCCACTTATTCATTTCTGTAATGAGCGGTCCCACGTGACCGCTGAAGAGAGGAAGAAACTGCAGCGCCGAAGCCCGTGGGACGGCAGGGACAGCGCGAGGATCGCTGGGACTAGGTAAGTATACCCCAGCGCCCTCAGCCCCTCACCTGCCGACCCCACCGCTACCGTGACTCGAGTATAAGCCGAGGGGGGCACTTTCAGCCCAAAAATTTGGGCTGAAAATCTCGGCTTATACTCGAGTATATACGGTAAATTCTCCCTGGAAAAAAAAAACAGTGGGAGATTAATGTTGGCCTTTCTGCTTGTCTGCCAGTCCTGAGTGTGCAATCTCTCTTAAATAGTGGGCCATAGAAAGCCTATTTTTTTTTTTTTTTAATTTGGTATCTAAAATCTCCCTGAAAAAAGAAAACAGTGGGAGATTAATATTTGCCTTTCTGCTTGTCTGCCAGTCCTGAGTGTGCCATCTCTCTTAAATAGTGGGCCATAAAAAGCCTAGTGTTTTTTTTTTTGAAATTTGGTATCTAAATTCTACCTGAAAAAAAGAAAACAGTGGGAGATGAATATTGGCCTTTCTGCTCGTCTGTCAGTCCTGAGTGTGCCATCTCTCTTAAATAGTGGGCCATAGAAAGCCTAGTGTTTTTTTTTTTAAATTTGGTATCTAAATTCTCCCTGAAAAAATAAAAAAAGTGGGAGATTAATATTGGCCTTTCTGCTTGAGTGCCAGTCCTGAGTGTGCCATCTCTCTTAAATAGTGGGCCATAGAAAGCCAGTGTTTTTTTCTAAAAAAATTTGGTATCTAAATTCTCCCTGAAAAAAAAACAGTGGGAGATTAATATTGGCCTTTCTGCTTGTCTGCCAGTCCTGAGTGTGCCATCTCTCTTAAATAGTGGGCCATAGAAAGCCTAGTGTTTTTTTTTTTAAATTTGGTATCTAAATTCTTCCTGAAAAAAAAAAGAACAGTGGGAGATTAATATTGGCCTTTTTGCTTGTCTTCCAGTCCTGAGTGTGCCATCTCTCTTAAATAGAGGTCCATAGAAAGCCTAATGTTTTTTTTTTTAAATTTGGTATCTAAATTCTCCCTGAAAAAAAAAGTGGGAGATTAATATTGGCCTTTCTGCTTGTCTGCCAGTCCTGAGTGTGCCATCTCTCTTAAATAGTGGGCCATAGAAAGCCTAGTGTTTTTTTTTTTTAATTTGGTATCTAAATTCTCCCTGAAAAAAAAAACGTGGGAGATTAATATTGGCCTTTCTGCTTGTGTGCCAGTCCTGAGTGTGCCATCTCTCTTAAATAGTGGGCCATAGAAAGCCTAGTGTTTTTTTTTTAAATTTGGTATCTAAATTCTCCCTGAAAAAAAAAACAGTGGGAGATTAATATTGGCCTTTCTGCTTGTCTGCCAGTCCTGAGTGTGCCATCTCTCTTAAATAGTGGGCCATAGAAAGCCTAGTGTTTTTTTAATTTGGTATCTAAATTCTCTCTGAAAAAAAAACAGTGGGAGATTAATATTGGCCTAGCTGCTTGTCTGCCAGTCCTGAGTGTGCCATCTCTCTTAAATAGTGGGCCATAGAAAGCCTAGTGTTTTTTTTTTTAATTTGGTATCTAAATTCTCCCTGAAAAAAAAAACGTGGGAGATTAATATTGGCCTTTCTGCTTGTGTGCCAGTCCTGAGTGTGCCATCTCTCTTAAATAGTGGGCCATAGAAAGCCTAGTGTTTTTTTTTTTAAATTTGGTATCTAAATTCTCCCTGAAAAAAAAAAACAGTGGGAGATTAATATTGGCCTTTCTGCTTGTCTGCCAGTCCTGAGTGTGCCATCTCTCTTAAATAGTGGGCCATAGAAAGCCTAGTGTTTTTCTTTTAATTTGGTATCTAAATTCTCTCTGAAAAAAAAACAGTGGGAGATTAATATTGGCCTAGCTGCTTGTCTGCCAGTCCTGAGTGTGCCATCTCTCTTAAATAGTGGGCCATAGAAAGCCTAGTATTTTTTTTTTTAAATTTGGTATCTAAATTCTCCCTGAAAAAAAAAAAAAGTGGGAGATTAATATTGGACTTTCTGCTTGTCTGCCAGTCCTGAGTGTGCCATCTCTCTTAAATAGTGGGCCATAGAAAGCCTAGTGTTTTTTTTTTTTAAATTTGGTATCTAAATTCTCCCTGAAAAAAAAAACGTGGGAGATTAATATTGGCCTTTCTGCTTGTCTGCCAGTCCTGAGTGTTCCATCTCTCTAAGATAGTGGGCCATAGAAAGCCTAGTGTTTTTTTTTTTAAATTTGGTATCTAAATTCTCCCGGGAAAAAAAAAACAGTGGGAGATTAATGTTGGCCTTTCTGCTTGTCTGCCAGTCCTGAGTGTGCAATCTCTCTTAAATAGTGGGCCATAGAAAGCCTATTTTTTTTTTTTTTAAATTTGGTATCTAAAATCTCCCTGAAAAAAGAAAACAGTGGGAGATTAATATTTGCCTTTCTGCTTGTCTGCCAGTCCTGAGTGTGCCATCTCTCTTAAATAGTGGGCCATAAAAAGCCTAGTGTTTTTTTTTTTTAAATTTGGTATCTAAATTCTACCTGAAAAAAAGAAAACAGTGGGAGATGAATATTGGCCTTTCTGCTCGTCTGTCAGTCCTGAGTGTGCCATCTCTCTTAAATAGTGAGCCATAGAAAGCCTATTTTTTAAAAAAAAAATTGGTATCTAAATTCTCCCTGAAAAAAAAATCAGTGGGAGATAAATATTGGCCTTTCTGCTTGTCTTCCAGTCCTGAGTGTGCCATCTCTCTTAAATAGTGGGCCATAGAAAGCCTAGTGTTTTTTTTTTAAATTTGGTATCTAAATTCTCCCTGAAAAAAAAAAACCGTGGGAGATTAATATTGGCCTTTCTGCTTGTGTGCCAGTCCTGAGTGTGCCATTTCTCTTAAATAGTGGGCAATAGAAAGCCATGTTTTTTTTTTTTTTAAATTTGGTATCTAAATTCTCCCTGAAAAAATAAAAAAAAGTGGGAGATTAATATTGGCCTTTCTGCTTGTGTGCCAGTCCTGAGTGTGCCATCTCTCTTAAATAGTGGGCCATAGAAAGCCTAGTGTTTTTTTTTTTTTAATTTGGTATCTAAATTCTCCCTGAAAAAAAAAACAGTGGGAGATTAATATTGGCCTTTCTGCTTGTCTGCCAGTCCTGAGTGTGCCATCTCTCTTAAATAGTGGGCCATAGAAAGCCTAGTGTTTTTTTTTTAAATTTGGTATCTAAATTCTCCCTGAAAAAAAAGAAAACAGTGGGAGATTAATATTGGCCTTTCTGCTTGTCTGCCAGTCCTGAGTGTGCCATCTCTCTTAAATAGTGAGCCATAGAAAGCCTAGTTTAAAAAAAAAAAATTGGTATCTAAATTCTCCCTGAAAAAAAAAACAGTGGGAGATAAATATTGGCATTTCTGCTTGTCTGCCAGTCCTGAGTGTGCCATCTCTCTTAAATAGTAGGCCATAGAAAGCCTAGTGTTATTTTTTTTAAATTTGGTATCTAAATTCTCCCTGAAAAAATAAAAAAAGTGGGAGATTAATATTGGCCTTTCTGCTTGTGTGCCAGTCCTGAGTGTGCCATCTCTCTTAAATAGTGGGCCATAGAAAGCCTAGTGTTTTTTTTTTAAATTTGGTATCTAAATTCTCCCTGAAAAAAAAAAAACCGTGGGAGATTAATATTGGCCTTTCTGCTTGTGTGCCAGTCCTGAGTGTACCATCTCTCTTAAATAGTGGGCCATAGAAAGCCATGTTTTTTTTTTTTTTTTAAATTTGGTATCTAAATTCAACCTGAAAAAATAAAAAAAACGTGGGAGAATAATATTGGCCTTTCTGCTTGTGTGCCAGTCCTGAGTGTGCCATCTCCCTTAAATAGTGGGCCATAGAAAGCCTAGTGTTTATTTTTTTTATTTGGTATCTAAATTCTCCCTGAAAAAAAAAACAGTGGGAGATTAATATTGGCCTTTCTGCTTGTCTGCCAGTCCTGAGTGTGCCATCTCTCTTAAATAGTGGGCCATAGAAAGCCTAGTATTTTTTTTTTTAAATTTGGTATCTAAATTCTCCCTGAAAAAAAAAAAAAGTGGGAGATTAATATTGGACTTTCTGCTTGTCTGCCAGTCCTGAGTGTGCCATCTCTCTTAAATAGTGGGCCATAGAAAGCCTAGTGTTTTTTTTTTTTAAATTTGGTATCTAAATTCTCCCTGAAAAAAAAAACGTGGGAGATTAATATTGGCCTTTCTGCTTGTCTGCCAGTCCTGAGTGTTCCATCTCTCTAAGATAGTGGGCCATAGAAAGCCTAGTGTTTTTTTTTTTAAATTTGGTATCTAAATTCTCCCGGGAAAAAAAAAACAGTGGGAGATTAATGTTGGCCTTTCTGCTTGTCTGCCAGTCCTGAGTGTGCAATCTCTCTTAAATAGTGGGCCATAGAAAGCCTATTTTTTTTTTTTTTAAATTTGGTATCTAAAATCTCCCTGAAAAAAGAAAACAGTGGGAGATTAATATTTGCCTTTCCGCTTGTCTGCCAGTCCTGAGTGTGCCATCTCTCTTAAATAGTGGGCCATAAAAAGCCTAGTGTTTTTTTTTTTTAAATTTGGTATCTAAATTCTACCTGAAAAAAAGAAAACAGTGGGAGATGAATATTGGCCTTTCTGCTCGTCTGTCAGTCCTGAGTGTGCCATCTCTCTTAAATAGTGAGCCATAGAAAGCCTATTTTTTAAAAAAAAAATTGGTATCTAAATTCTCCCTGAAAAAAAAATCAGTGGGAGATAAATATTGGCCTTTCTGCTTGTCTTCCAGTCCTGAGTGTGCCATCTCTCTTAAATAGTGGGCCATAGAAAGCCTAGTGTTTTTTTTTTAAATTTGGTATCTAAATTCTCCCTGAAAAAAAAAAACCGTGGGAGATTAATATTGGCCTTTCTGCTTGTGTGCCAGTCCTGAGTGTGCCATTTCTCTTAAATAGTGGGCAATAGAAAGCCATGTTTTTTTTTTTTTTAAATTTGGTATCTAAATTCTCCCTGAAAAAATAAAAAAAAGTGGGAGATTAATATTGGCCTTTCTGCTTGTGTGCCAGTCCTGAGTGTGCCATCTCTCTTAAATAGTGGGCCATAGAAAGCCTAGTGTTTTTTTTTTTTAATTTGGTATCTAAATTCTCCCTGAAAAAAAAAACAGTGGGAGATTAATATTGGCCTTTCTGCTTGTCTGCCAGTCCTGAGTGTGCCATCTCTCTTAAATAGTGGGCCATAGAAAGCCTAGTGTTTTTTTTTAAAATTTGGTATCTAAATTCTCCCTGAAAAAAAAGAAAACAGTGGGAGATTAATATTGGCCTTTCTGCTTGTCTGCCAGTCCTGAGTGTGCCATCTCTCTTAAATAGTGAGCCATAGAAAGCCTAGTTTAAAAAAAAAAAATTGGTATCTAAATTCTCCCTGAAAAAAAAAACAGTGGGAGATAAATATTGGCATTTCTGCTTGTCTGCCAGTCCTGAGTGTGCCATCTCTCTTAAATAGTAGGCCATAGAAAGCCTAGTGTTATTTTTTTTAAATTTGGTATCTAAATTCTCCCTGAAAAAATAAAAAAAGTGGGAGATTAATATTGGCCTTTCTGCTTGTGTGCCAGTCCTGAGTGTGCCATCTCTCTTAAATAGTGGGCCATAGAAAGCCTAGTGTTTTTTTTTTAAATTTGGTATCTAAATTCTCCCTGAAAAAAAAAAAACCGTGGGAGATTAATATTGGCCTTTCTGCTTGTGTGCCAGTCCTGAGTGTACCATCTCTCTTAAATAGTGGGCCATAGAAAGCCATGTTTTTTTTTTTTTTTTTAAATTTGGTATCTAAATTCTCCCTGAAAAAATAAAAAAAACGTGGGAGAATAATATTGGCCTTTCTGCTTGTGTGCCAGTCCTGAGTGTGCCATCTCCCTTAAATAGTGGGCCATAGAAAGCCTAGTGTTTATTTTTTTTATTTGGTATCTAAATTCTCCCTGAAAAAAAAAACAGTGGGAGATTAATATTGGCCTTTCTGCTTGTCTGCCAGTCCTGAGTGTGCCATCTCTCTTAAATAGTGGGCCATAGAAAGCCTAGTGTTTTTTTTAAATTTGGTATCTAAATTCTCCCTGAAAAAAAAGAAAACAGTGGGAGATTAATATTGGCCTTTCTGCTTGTCTGCCAGTCCTGAGTGTGCCATCTCTCTTAAATAGTGAGCCATAGAAAGCCTAGTTTAAAAAAAAAAAATTGGTATCTAAATTCTCCCTGAAAAAAAAAACAGTGGGAGATAAATATTGGCATTTCTGCTTGTCTGCCAGTCCTGAGTGTGCCATCTCTCTTAAATAGTAGGCTATAGAAAGCCTAGTGTTATTTTTTTTAAATTTGGTATCTAAATTCTCCCTGAAAAAATAAAAAAAGTGGGAGATTAATATTGGCCTTTCTGCTTGTGTGCCAGTCCTGAGTGTGCCATCTCTCTTAAATAGTGGGCCATAGAAAGCCTAGTGTTTTTTAAAAAAAAATTTGGTATCTAAATTCTCCCTGAAAAAAAAAAACAGTGGGAGATTAATATTGGCCTTTCTGCTTGTCTGCCAGTCCTGAGTGTGCCATCTCTCTTAAATAGTGGGCCATAGAAAGCCTATTTTTTTTTTAATTTGGTATCTAAATTCTCCCTGAAAAAAAAAAAACAGTGGGAGATTAATATTGGCCTAGCTGCTTGTCTGCCAGTCCTGAGTGTGCCATCTCTGTTAAATAGTGGGCCATAGACAGCCTAGTGTTTTTTTTTTAAATTTGGTATCTAAATTCTCCCTGAAAAAAAAAAGAACAGTGGGAGATTAATATTGGCCTTTTTGCTTGTCTTCCAGTCCTGAGTGTGCCATCTCTCTTTAATAGTGGGCCATAGAAAGCCTAGTGTTTTTTTTTTAAATTTGGTATCTAAATTCTCCCTGAAAAAAAAAGTGGGAGATTAATATTGGCCTTTCTGCTTGTCTGCCAGTCCTAAGTGTGCCATCTCTCTTAAATAGTGGGCCATAGAAAGCCTAGTGTTTTTTTTTTTAATTTGGTATCTAAATTCTCCCTGAAAAAAAAAACGTGGGAGATTAATATTGGCCTTTCTGCTTGTGTGCCAGTCCTGAGTGTGCCATCTCTCTTAAATAGTGGGCCATAGAAAGCCTAGTGTTTTTTTTTTTAAATTTGGCATCTAAATTCTCCCTGAAAAAATAAACAGTGGGAGATTAATATTGGCCTTTCTGCTTGTCTGCCAGTCCTGAGTGTGCCATCTCTCTTAAATAGTGGGCCATAGAAAGCCTATTTTTTTTTTTAATTTGGTATCTAAATTCTCTCTGAAAAAAAAAAACAGTGGGAGATTAATATTGGCCTAGCTGCTTGTCTGCCAGTCCTGAGTGTGCCATCTCTCTTAAATAGTGGGCCATAGAAAGCCTAGTGTTTTTTTTTTTTAATTTGGTATCTAAATTCTCCCTGAAAAAAAAAACAGTGGGAGATTAATATTGGCCTTTCTGCTTGTCTGCCAGTCCTGAGTGTGCCATCTCTCTTAAATAGTGGGCCATAGAAAGCCTAGTGTTTTTTTTTTAAATTTGGTATCTAAATTCTCCCTGAAAAAAAAGAAAACAGTGGGAGATTAATATTGGCCTTTCTGCTTGTCTGCCAGTCCTGAGTGTGCCATCTCTCTTAAATAGTGAGCCATAGAAAGCCTAGTTTAAAAAAAAAAAATTGGTATCTAAATTCTCCCTGAAAAAAAAAACAGTGGGAGATAAATATTGGCATTTCTGCTTGTCTGCCAGTCCTGAGTGTGCCATCTCTCTTAAATAGTAGGCCATAGAAAGCCTAGTGTTATTTTTTTTAAATTTGGTATCTAAATTCTCCCTGAAAAAATAAAAAAAGTGGGAGATTAATATTGGCCTTTCTGCTTGTGTGCCAGTCCTGAGTGTGCCATCTCTCTTAAATAGTGGGCCATAGAAAGCCTAGTGTTTTTTTTTTAAATTTGGTATCTAAATTCTCCCTGAAAAAAAAAAAACCGTGGGAGATTAATATTGGCCTTTCTGCTTGTGTGCCAGTCCTGAGTGTACCATCTCTCTTAAATAGTGGGCCATAGAAAGCCATGTTTTTTTTTTTTTTTTTAAATTTGGTATCTAAATTCTCCCTGAAAAAATAAAAAAAACGTGGGAGAATAATATTGGCCTTTCTGCTTGTGTGCCAGTCCTGAGTGTGCCATCTCCCTTAAATAGTGGGCCATAGAAAGCCTAGTGTTTATTTTTTTTATTTGGTATCTAAATTCTCCCTGAAAAAAAAAACAGTGGGAGATTAATATTGGCCTTTCTGCTTGTCTGCCAGTCCTGAGTGTGCCATCTCTCTTAAATAGTGGGCCATAGAAAGCCTAGTATTTTTTTTTTTAAATTTGGTATCTAAATTCTCCCTGAAAAAAAAAAAAAGTGGGAGATTAATATTGGACTTTCTGCTTGTCTGCCAGTCCTGAGTGTGCCATCTCTCTTAAATAGTGGGCCATAGAAAGCCTAGTGTTTTTTTTTTTTAAATTTGGTATCTAAATTCTCCCTGAAAAAAAAAATGTGGGAGATTAATATTGGCCTTTCTGCTTGTCTGCCAGTCCTGAGTGTTCCATCTCTCTAAGATAGTGGGCCATAGAAAGCCTAGTGTTTTTTTTTTTAAATTTGGTATCTAAATTCTCCCGGGAAAAAAAAAACAGTGGGAGATTAATGTTGGCCTTTCTGCTTGTCTGCCAGTCCTGAGTGTGCAATCTCTCTTAAATAGTGGGCCATAGAAAGCCTATTTTTTTTTTTTTTAAATTTGGTATCTAAAATCTCCCTGAAAAAAGAAAACAGTGGGAGATTAATATTTGCCTTTCCGCTTGTCTGCCAGTCCTGAGTGTGCCATCTCTCTTAAATAGTGGGCCATAAAAAGCCTAGTGTTTTTTTTTTTTAAATTTGGTATCTAAATTCTACCTGAAAAAAAGAAAACAGTGGGAGATGAATATTGGCCTTTCTGCTCGTCTGTCAGTCCTGAGTGTGCCATCTCTCTTAAATAGTGAGCCATAGAAAGCCTATTTTTTAAAAAAAAAATTGGTATCTAAATTCTCCCTGAAAAAAAAATCAGTGGGAGATAAATATTGGCCTTTCTGCTTGTCTTCCAGTCCTGAGTGTGCCATCTCTCTTAAATAGTGGGCCATAGAAAGCCTAGTGTTTTTTTTTTAAATTTGGTATCTAAATTCTCCCTGAAAAAAAAAAACCGTGGGAGATTAATATTGGCCTTTCTGCTTGTGTGCCAGTCCTGAGTGTGCCATTTCTCTTAAATAGTGGGCAATAGAAAGCCATGTTTTTTTTTTTTTTAAATTTGGTATCTAAATTCTCCCTGAAAAAATAAAAAAAAGTGGGAGATTAATATTGGCCTTTCTGCTTGTGTGCCAGTCCTGAGTGTGCCATCTCTCTTAAATAGTGGGCCATAGAAAGCCTAGTGTTTTTTTTTTTTTAATTTGGTATCTAAATTCTCCCTGAAAAAAAAAACAGTGGGAGATTAATATTGGCCTTTCTGCTTGTCTGCCAGTCCTGAGTGTGCCATCTCTCTTAAATAGTGGGCCATAGAAAGCCTAGTGTTTTTTTTTTAAATTTGGTATCTAAATTCTCCCTGAAAAAAAAGAAAACAGTGGGAGATTAATATTGGCCTTTCTGCTTGTCTGCCAGTCCTGAGTGTGCCATCTCTCTTAAATAGTGAGCCATAGAAAGCCTAGTTTAAAAAAAAAAAATTGGTATCTAAATTCTCCCTGAAAAAAAAAACAGTGGGAGATAAATATTGGCATTTCTGCTTGTCTGCCAGTCCTGAGTGTGCCATCTCTCTTAAATAGTAGGCCATAGAAAGCCTAGTGTTATTTTTTTTAAATTTGGTATCTAAATTCTCCCTGAAAAAATAAAAAAAGTGGGAGATTAATATTGGCCTTTCTGCTTGTGTGCCAGTCCTGAGTGTGCCATCTCTCTTAAATAGTGGGCCATAGAAAGACTAGTGTTTTTTTTTTAAATTTGGTATCTAAATTCTCCCTGAAAAAAAAAAAACCGTGGGAGATTAATATTGGCCTTTCTGCTTGTGTGCCAGTCCTGAGTGTACCATCTCTCTTAAATAGTGGGCCATAGAAAGCCATGTTTTTTTTTTTTTTTTTAAATTTGGTATCTAAATTCTCCCTGAAAAAATAAAAAAAACGTGGGAGAATAATATTGGCCTTTCTGCTTGTGTGCCAGTCCTGAGTGTGCCATCTCCCTTAAATAGTGGGCCATAGAAAGCCTAGTGTTTATTTTTTTTATTTGGTATCTAAATTCTCCCTGAAAAAAAAAACAGTGGGAGATTAATATTGGCCTTTCTGCTTGTCTGCCAGTCCTGAGTGTGCCATCTCTCTTAAATAGTGGGCCATAGAAAGCCTAGTGTTTTTTTTAAATTTGGTATCTAAATTCTCCCTGAAAAAAAAGAAAACAGTGGGAGATTAATATTGGCCTTTCTGCTTGTCTGCCAGTCCTGAGTGTGCCATCTCTCTTAAATAGTGAGCCATAGAAAGCCTAGTTTAAAAAAAAAAAATTGGTATCTAAATTCTCCCTGAAAAAAAAAACAGTGGGAGATAAATATTGGCATTTCTGCTTGTCTGCCAGTCCTGAGTGTGCCATCTCTCTTAAATAGTAGGCTATAGAAAGCCTAGTGTTATTTTTTTTAAATTTGGTATCTAAATTCTCCCTGAAAAAATAAAAAAAGTGGGAGATTAATATTGGCCTTTCTGCTTGTGTGCCAGTCCTGAGTGTGCCATCTCTCTTAAATAGTGGGCCATAGAAAGCCTAGTGTTTTTTAAAAAAAAATTTGGTATCTAAATTCTCCCTGAAAAAAAAAAACAGTGGGAGATTAATATTGGCCTTTCTGCTTGTCTGCCAGTCCTGAGTGTGCCATCTCTCTTAAATAGTGGGCCATAGAAAGCCTATTTTTTTTTTAATTTGGTATCTAAATTCTCCCTGAAAAAAAAAAAACAGTGGGAGATTAATATTGGCCTAGCTGCTTGTCTGCCAGTCCTGAGTGTGCCATCTCTGTTAAATAGTGGGCCATAGACAGCCTAGTGTTTTTTTTTTAAATTTGGTATCTAAATTCTCCCTGAAAAAAAAAAGAACAGTGGGAGATTAATATTGGCCTTTTTGCTTGTCTTCCAGTCCTGAGTGTGCCATCTCTCTTTAATAGTGGGCCATAGAAAGCCTAGTGTTTTTTTTTTAAATTTGGTATCTAAATTCTCCCTGAAAAAAAAAGTGGGAGATTAATATTGGCCTTTCTGCTTGTCTGCCAGTCCTAAGTGTGCCATCTCTCTTAAATAGTGGGCCATAGAAAGCCTAGTGTTTTTTTTTTTAATTTGGTATCTAAATTCTCCCTGAAAAAAAAAACGTGGGAGATTAATATTGGCCTTTCTGCTTGTGTGCCAGTCCTGAGTGTGCCATCTCTCTTAAATAGTGGGCCATAGAAAGCCTAGTGTTTTTTTTTTTAAATTTGGCATCTAAATTCTCCCTGAAAAAATAAACAGTGGGAGATTAATATTGGCCTTTCTGCTTGTCTGCCAGTCCTGAGTGTGCCATCTCTCTTAAATAGTGGGCCATAGAAAGCCTATTTTTTTTTTTAATTTGGTATCTAAATTCTCTCTGAAAAAAAAAAACAGTGGGAGATTAATATTGGCCTAGCTGCTTGTCTGCCAGTCCTGAGTGTGCCATCTCTCTTAAATAGTGGGCCATGGAAAGCCTAGTGTTTTTTCTTTAAATTTGGTATCTAAATTCTCCCTGAAAAAAAAAAAAGTGGGCGATTAATATTGGCCTTTTTGCTTGTCTGCCAGTCCTGAGTGTGCCATCTCTCTCAAATAGTGGGCCATAGAAAGCCTAGTGTTTTTTTTTTTTAAATTTGGTATCTAAATTCTCCCTGAAAAAAAAAACGTGGGAGATTAATATTGGCCTTTCTGCTTGTGTGCCAGTCCTGAGTGTTCCATCTCTCTAAGATAGTGGGCCATAGAAAGCCTAGTGTTTTTTTTTTTAAATTTGGTATCTAAATTCTCCCTGGAAAAAAAAAACAGTGGGAGATTAATGTTGGCCTGTCTGCTTGTCTGCCAGTCCTGAGTGTGCAATCTCTCTTAAATAGTGGGCCATAGAAAGCCTATTTTTTTTTTAAATTTGGTATCTAAAATCTCCTTGAAAAAAGAAAACAGCGGGAGATTAATATTTGCCTTTCTGCTTGTCTGCCAGTCCTGAGTGTGCCATCTCTCTTAAATAGTGGGCCATAGAAAGCCTAGTGTTTTTTAAAAAAAAATTTGGTATCTAAATTCTCTCTGAAAAAAAAACAGTGGGAGATTAATATTGGCCTTTCTGCTTGTCTGCCAGTCCTGAGTGTGCCATCTCTCTTAAATAGTGGGCCATAGAAAGCCTAGTGTTTTTTTTTTTGAAATTTGGTATCTAAATTCTACCTGAAAAAAAGAAAACAGTGGGAGATTAATATTGGCCTTTCTGCTTGTCTGTCAGTCCTGAGTGTGCCATCTCTCTTAAATAGTGGGCCATAGAAAGCCTAGTGTTTTTTTTTTAAAATTTGGTATCTAAATTCTCCCTGAAAAAATAAAAAAAGTGGGAGATTAATATTGGCCTTTCTGCTTGTGTGCCAGTCCTGAGTGTGCCATCTCTCTTAAATAGTGGGCCATAGAAAGCCAGTGTTTTTTTATAAAAAAATTTGGTATCTAAATTCTCCCTGAAAAAAAAAAACAGTGGGAGATTAATATTGGCCTTTCTGCTTGTCTTCCAGTCCTGAGTGTGCCATCTCTCTTAAATAGTGGGCCATAGTAAGCCTAGTGTTTTTTTTAAAAATTTGGTATCTAAATTCTCCCTGAAAAAAAAAAACCGTGGGAGATTAATATTGGCCTTTCTGCTTGTCTGCCAGTCCTGAGTGTGCCATCTCTCTTAAATAGTGGGCCATAGTAAGCCTAGTGGTTTTTTTTTAAATTTGGTATCTAAATTCTCCCTGAAAAAAAAGAAAACAGTGGGAGATTAATATTGGCCTTTCTGCTTGTCTGCCAGTCCTGAGTGTGCCATCTCTCTTAAATAGTGAGCCATAGAAAGCCTATTTTAAAAAAAAAAAATTTGGTATCTAAATTCTCCCTGAAAAAAAAACCAGTGGGAGATAAATATTGGCCTTTCTGCTTGTCTTCCAGTCCTGAGTGTGCCATCTCTCTTAAATAGTGGGCCATAGTAAGCCTAGTGTTTTTTTTAAAAATTTGGTATCTAAATTCTCCCTGAAAAAAAAAAACCGTGGGAGATTAATATTGGCCTTTCTGCTTGTGTGACAGTCCTGAGTGTGCCATCTCTCTTAAATAGTGGGCCATAGAAAGCCATGTTTTTTTTTTTTTTTTAAATTTGGTATCTAAATTCTCCCTGAAAAAATAAAAAAAACGTGGAAGATTAATATTGGCCTTTCTGCTTGTGTGCCAGTCCTGAGTGTGCCATCTCTCTTAACCCTCCGTCACATACAACTGATCTGACAGGCGCTTCTCTTTTACTTTCATTTCTCCTTCCTCACCAGATTGTGAGGAAACCCCCTCCCTCCAGGTAGTCTCCTGTCTCTTGAAGGTCTGTGAAACCTGATATCACAGTTGGATTTCAGAGCTTCAGGGGAGAGGATATAGCTGCACAGATCTCTCAGGCTCATTGTATGTGAATACGTCACATTCAGTAAGGTTGGTATTTTATGTTTTTATTCATCACAATAGTTTATTTAGCTTGTTTTATGAATGTATAGCACAAAATGTGAGGATATTTCATAGAAATAAGGGAGATTTTATAAAAGAAAGTGTGCTGCTCAGGCATATACAGTAGTTCCCTAACATATTCCTTCTCTTGCTTCAGATTATCTGCTGAAATGGAGAGGAAAATGTACAATTTATCCAAACAACTTGATGTTGAGGAAGTAACAAACATGCTGTTAGATGATAGAGACCTCACACTGAATGATGATGCTGCCATCGATCCTGGAACTGGGGCAGAAAAAACCCCGGAGATAATTACATTTTACAATGCCACCAAAGGGGGTGTGGATACAGCAGATCAGATGTGCTCCACTTTCAACGTCAGCAGAAACATCAAACGCTGGCCAATGGTCATATTTTTTGCTATGTTGAATTTGGGTGGTATAAATTCACAAGTAATTTATCTTGAAAACAAGCTTGAACTACTCCGTAGACGATTGTATCTGAAAAAATTGGCCCATGAACTAGTACTTGGAGAGCTACGCAGGAGAAGCGTGAAAACAATCGGTATCCCCTCTCGCCTTCAAGTTCAGCTCAAAAGGTTCCGCCCAGAAGATGATGGTGAAAAGTCACCATCTGCACCACCTCACAAAAGAAGGAGATGCACCACCTGCCAAACGGAAAGCGGAACCAGAAGGCTTTCAAATTATGAATGTCTCAAATGTCATAAAGCAATTTGCCTGACACATGCAAAAATAGTGTGTAATTCTTGCTATTTGCTCTGCAAGTGTGACTTTTCTGGGGAAACCTCAGCATCTACTTCTGATTGAATATGTTTTTAATAGTACTTAAGGTACCTTAAAATTAAGTTTGTGTTCAAAAATTTTCTTTGTACATTTTTTTGAGAGAGTCGAACTGGGGACTATTTGGCGGGAGTTTTGAAAAGTTTGTATTTCATAGTTATTAGTTTTATGTTAAGTAAATGTTTTTTTTTTTGCAACTGATTATGTGTAGTCTCTTTTATTACATCCCTATGAAGGTCGCTGATCACTTTTAGAGCACTGAAATTGCAAACATTAGATATTATAGGTATTTTTCCAGCAGGCGCCTGACAGGCACATTGTATGTGAACTCGTTAGTCCGAATATTGTATGTGACGGAGGGTTAAATAGTGGGCCATAGAAAGCCTAGTGTTTTTTTTTTTATTTGGTATCTAAATTCTCCCTGAAA
Organism: Ranitomeya imitator; assembly: GCF_032444005.1. NCBI lineage: Eukaryota > Metazoa > Chordata > Amphibia > Anura > Dendrobatidae > Ranitomeya > Ranitomeya imitator. Next base: position 383,475,322 of record NC_091284.1, read on the forward strand.
CAAAAATCAGTGGGAGATAAATATTGGCATTTCTGCTTGTCTGCCAGTCCTGAGTGTGCCATCTCTCTTAAATAGTAGGCCATAGAAAGCCTAGTGTTATTTTTTTTAAATTTGGTATCTAAATTCTCCCTGAAAAAATAAAAAAAGTGGGAGATTAATATTGGCCTTTCTGCTTGTGTGCCAGTCCTGAGTGTGCCATCTCTCTTAAATAGTGGGCCATAGAAAGCCAGTGTTTTTTTATAAAAAAATTTGGTATCTAAATTCTCCCTGAAAAAAAAAACAGTGGGAGATTAATATTGGCCTTTCTGCTTGTCTGCAGTCCTGAGTGTGCCATCTCTCTTAAATAGTGGGCCATAGAAAGCCTAGTGGTTTTTTTTTTAAATTTGGTATCTAAATTCTCCCTGAAAAAAAAGAAAACAGTGGGAGATTAATATTGGCCTTTCTGCTTGTCTGCCAGTCCTGAGTGTGCCATCTCTCTTAAATAGTGAGCCATAGAAAGCCTATTTTAAAAAAAAAAAATTTGGTATCTAAATTCTCCCTGAAAAAAAAAACCAGTGGGAGATAAATATTGGCCTTTCTGCTTGTCTTCCAGTCCTGAGTGTGCCATCTCTCTTAAATAGTGGGCCATAGTAAGCCTAGTGTTTTTTTTTTTAATTTGGTATCTAAATTCTCCCTGAAAAAAAAAAAACCGTGGGAGATTAATATTGGCCTTTCTGCTTGTGTGACAGTCCTGAGTGTGCCATCTCTCTTAAATAGTGGGCCATAGAAAGCCATGTTTTTTTTTTTTTAAATTTGGTATCTAAATTCTCCCTGAAAAAATAAAAAAAACGTGGGAGATTAATATTGGCCTTTCTGCTTGTGTGCCAGTCCTGAGTGTGCCATCTCTCTTAAATAGTGGGCCATAGAAAGCCTAGTGTTTTTTTTTTTTTATTTGGTATCTAAATTCTCCCTGAAACAAAAAACAGTGGGAGATTAATATTGGCCTTTCTGCTTGTCTGCCAGTCCTGAGTGTGCCATCTCTCTTAAATAGTGGGCCATAGAAAGCCTAGTGTTTTTTTTTAAATTTGGTATCTAAATTCTCACTGAAAAAAAAGAAAACAGTGGGAGATTAATATTGGCCTTTCTGCTTGTCTGCCAGTCCTGAGTGTGCCATCTCTCTTAAATAGTGAGCCATAGAAAGCCTAGTTTAAAAAAAAAATTGGTATCTAAATTCTCCCTGAAAAAAAAAACAGTGGGAGATAAATATTGGCATTTCTGCTTGTCTGCCAGTCCTGAGTGTGCCATCTCTCTTAAATAGTAGGCCATAGAAAGCCTAGTGTTATTTTTTTTAAATTTGGTATCTAAATTCTCCCTGAAAAAATAAAAAAAGTGGGAGATTAATATTGGCCTTTCTGCTTGTGTGCCAGTCCTGAGTGTGCCATCTCTCTTAAATAGTGGGCCATAGAAAGCCTAGTGTTTTTTTAAAAAAAATTTGGTATCTAAATTCTACCTGAAAAAAAAAAACAGTGGGAGATTAATATTAGCCTTTCTGCTTGTCTGACAGTCCTGAGTGTGCCATCTCTCTTAAATAGTGGGCCATAGAAAGCCTATTTTTTTTTTAATTTGGTATCTAAATTCTCCCTGAAAAAAAAAAAAACAGTGGGAGATTAATATTGGCCTAGCTGCTTGTCTGCCAGTCCTGAGTGTGCCATCTCTGTTAAATAGTGGGCCATAGAAAGCCTAGTGTTTTTTTTTTTAATTTGGTATCTAAATTCTCCCTGAAAAAAAAAAGAACAGTGGGAGATTAATATTGGCCTTTTTGCTTGTCTTCCAGTCCTGAGTGTGCCATCTCTCTTTAATAGTGGGCCATAGAAAGCCTAGTGTTTTTTTTTTTAAATTTGGTATCTAAATTCTCCCTGAAAAAAAAAGTGGGAGATTAATATTGGCCTTTCTGCTTGTCTGCCAGTCCTGAGTGTGCCATCTCTCTTAAATAGTGGGCCATAGAAAGCCTAGTGTTTTTTTTTTTAATTTGGTATCTAAATTCTCCCTGAAAAAAAAAACGTGGGAGATTAATATTGGCCTTTCTGCTTGTGTGCCAGTCCTGAGTGTGCCATCTCTCTTAAATAGTGGGCCATAGAAAGCCTAATGTTTTTTTTTTAAATTTGGCATCTAAATTCTCCCTGAAAAAAAAAACAGTGGGAGATTAATATTGGCCTTTCTGCTTGTCTGCCAGTCCTGAGTGTGCCATCTCTCTTAAATAGTGGGCCATAGAAAGCCTATTTTTTTTTTTAATTTGGTATCTAAATTCTCTCTGAAAAAAAAACAGTGGGAGATTAATATTGGCCTAGCTGCTTGTCTGCCAGTCCTGAGTGTGCCATCTCTCTTAAATAGTGGGCCATAGAAAGCCTAGTGTTTTTTTTTTAAATTTGGTATCTAAATTCTCCCTGAAAAAAAAAAAAAGTGGGAGATTAATATTGGCCTTTCTGCTTGTCTGCCAGTCCTGAGTGTGCCATCTCTCTCAAATAGTGAGCCATAGAAAGCCTAATGTTTTTTTTTTTAAATTTGGTATCTAAATTCTCCCTGAAAAAAAAAACATGGGAGATAAATATTGGCCTTTCTGCTTGTGTGCCAGTCCTGAGTGTGCCATCTCTCTAAAATAGTGGGCCATAGAAAGCCTAGTGTTTTTTTTTTAATTTGGTATCTAAATTCTCCCTGGAAAAAAAAAACAGTGGGAGATTAATGTTGGCCTTTCTGCTTGTCTGCCAGTCCTGAGTGTGCAATCTCTCTTAAATAGTGGGCCATAGAAAGCCTATTGTTTTTATTTTTAAATTTGGTATCTAAAATCTCCCTGAAAAAAAAAAACAGTGGGAGATTAATATTTGCCTTTCTGCTTGTCTGCCAGTCTTGAGTGTGCCATCTCTCTTAAATAGTGGGCCATAGAAAGCCTAGTGTTTTTAAAAAAAAAATTTGGTATCTAAATTCTCCCTGAAAAAAAAAACAGTGGGAGATTAATATTGGCCTTTCTGCTTGTCTGCCAGTCCTGAGTGTGCCATCTCTCTTAAATAGTGGGCCATAGAAAGCCTAGTGTTTTTTTTTTGAAATTTGGTATCTAAATTCCAGCTGAAAAAAAAGAAAACAGTGGGAGATTAATATTGGCCTTTCTGCTTGTCTGCCAGTCCTGAGTGTGCCATCTCTCTTAAATAGTGGGCCATAGAAAGCCTAGTGTTTTTTTTTTTTAATTTGGTATCTAAATTCTCCCTGAAAAAATAAAAAAAGTGGGAGATTAATATTGGCCTTTCTGCTTGTGTGCCAGTCCTGAGTGTGCCATCTCTCTTAAATAGTGGGCCATAGAAAGCCTAGTGTTTTTTTTTTTAAATTTGGTATCTAAATTCTCCCTGAAAAAAAAAAACCGTGGGAGATTAATATTGGCCTTTCTGCTTGTGTGCCAGTCCTGAGTGTGCCATCTCTCTTAAATAGTGGGCCATAGAAAGCCATGTTTTTTTTTTTTTTAAATTTGGTATCTAAATTCTCCCTGAAAAAATAAAAAAAGTGGGAGATTAATATTGGCCTTTCTGCTTGTGTGCCAGTCCTGAGTGTGCCATCTCTCTTCAATAGTGGGCCATAGAAAGCCTAGTGCTTTTTTAAAAAAAATTTGGTATCTAAATTCTCCCTGAAAAAAAAAAACAGTGGGAGATTAATATTGGCCTTTCTGCTTGTCTGCCAGTCCTGAGTGTGCCATCTCTCTTAAATAGTGGGCCATAGAAAGCCTATTTTTTTTTAATTTGGTATCTAAATTCTCCCTGAAAAAAAAAAAACAGTGGGAGATTAATATTGGCCTAGCTGCTTGTCTGCCAGTCCTGAGTGTGCCATCTCTCTTAAATAGTGGGCCATAGAAAGCCTAGTGTTTTTTTTTTTTAATTTGGTATCTAAATTCTTCCTGAAAAAAAAAAGAACAGTGGGAGATTAATATTGGCCTTTTTGCTTGTCTTCCAGTCCTGAGTGTGCCAACTCTCTTAAATAGTGGGCCATAGAAAGCCTAATGTTTTTTTTTTAAATTTGGTATCTAAATTCTCCCTGAAAAAAAAAACGTGGGAGATTAATATTGGCCTTTCTGCTTGTGTGCCAGTCCTGAGTGTGCCATCTCTCTTAAATAGTGGGCCATAGAAAGCCTAGTGTTTTTTTTTTTTAAATTTGGTATCTAAATTCTCCCTGAAAAAAAAAACAGTGGGAGATTAATATTGGCCTTTCTGCTTGTCTGCCAGTCCTGAGTGTGCCATCTCTCTTAAATAGTGGGCCATAGAAAGCCTAGTGTTTTTTTAATTTGGTATCTAAATTCTCCCTGGAAAAAAAAAACAGTGGGAGATTAATATTGGCCTAGCTGCTTGTCTGCCAGTCCTGAGTGTGCCATCTCTCTTAAATAGTGGGCCATAGAAAGCCTAGTGTTTTTTTTTTTAATTTGGTATCTAAATTCTCCCTGAAAAAAAAAACGTGGGAGATTAATATTGGCCTTTCTGCTTGTGTGCCAGTCCTGAGTGTGCCATCTCTCTTAACCCCTCTGTGACCTTAGACGTACTATCCCGTCGAGGTGCCCTGGGCTTATCTGACCCTGGACGGGATAGTACGTCATAGCCGATCGGCCGCGCTCACGGGGGGAGCGCGGCCGATCGCGGCCGGGTGTCAGCTGCTTATCGCAGCTGACATCCGGCACTATGTGCCAGGAGCGGTCACGGACCGCCCCCGGCACATTAACCCCTGGCACACCGCGATCAAAGATGATCGCGATGTGCCGGCGGTGCAGGGAAGCACCGCGCAGGGAGGGGGCTCCCTGCGGGCTTCCCTGAGCCCCCCGCAGCAACGCGATGTGATCGCGTTGCTGCGAGGGTCTCCTCACCTCCCTCCCTGCTCGAGCCCCAGATCCAAGATGGCCGCGGATCCGGGTCCTGCAGGGAGGGAGGTGGCTTCACAGAGCCTGCTCAGAGCAGGCACTGTGAAGCAGCCTGCACTCCTATCAGATCAGTGATCTGACAGAGTGCTGTGCAAACTGTCAGATCACTGATCTGTGATGTCCCCCCCTGGGACAAAGTAAAAAAGTAAAAAAAAAATTTTCCAAATGTGTAAAAAAAATAAAAAAAAATATTCCAAAATAATGAAAAAAAAAAAAAAATATTATTCCCATAAATACATTTCTTCATCTAAATAAAAAAAAAAAAACAATAAAAGTACACATATTTAGTATCGCCGCGTCCGTAACGGCCCGACCTATAAAACTGGCCCACTAGTTAACCCCTTCAGTAAACACCGTAAGAAAAAAAAAAAAAAAACGAGGCAAAAAACAATGCTTTATTATCATACCGCCGAACAAAAAGTGGAATAACACGCGATCAAAAGGACAGATATAAATAACCATGGTACCGCTGAAAGCGTCATATTGTCCCGCAAAAAAAGAGCAGCCATACAGCATCTTCAGCAAAAAAATAAAAAAGTTATAGTCCTGAGAATAAAGCGATGCAAAAATAATTATTTTTTCTGTAAAATAGTTTTTATCGTATAAAAGCACCAAACCATAAAAAAATGATATAAATGAGGTATCGCTGTAATCGTACTGACCCGAAGAATAAAACTGATTTATCAATTTTACCAAACGCGGAACGGTATAAACGCCTCCCCCAATAGAAATTCATGAATAGCTGGCTTTTGGTCATTCTTCCTCACAAAAATCGGAATAAAAAGCGATAAAAAAAGTCACGTGCCCAAAAATGTTTTCAATAAAAACGTCAACTCGTCCCGCAAAAAACAAGACCTCACATGACTCTGTGGACCAAAATATGGAAAAATTATAGCTCTCAAAATGTGGTATTGCAAAAAATATTTTTTGCAATAAAAAGGGTCTTTCAGTGTGTGACGGCTGCCAATCATAAAAATCCGCTAAAAAACTCGCTATAAAAGTAAATCAAACCCCCCTTCATCACCCCCTTAGTTAGGGAAAAATAAAAAAAAATGTATTTATTTCCATTTTCCCATTAGGGCTAGGGTTAGGGCTAGGGTTAGGGCTAGGGCTAGGGTTAGGGCTAGGGTTAGGGCTATTGTTAGGGCTAGGGTTAGGGCTAGGGTTAGGGCTAGGGTTAGGGCTAGGGCTAGGGTTAGGGTTAGGGCTAGGGTTAGGGCTAGGGTTAGGACTAGGGTTAGGGCTAGGGTTAGGGCTAGGGTTAGGGCTAGGGTTAGGGTTAGGGCTAGGGTTAGGGCTAGGGCTAGGATTAGGGTTAGGGTTAGGGTTGGGGCTACAGTTAGGGTTGGGGCTAAAGTTAGGGTTAGGGTTTAGATTACATTTACAGTTGGGAATAGGGTTGGGATTAGGGTTAGGGGTGTGTCAGGGTTAGAGGTGTGGTTAGGGTTACCATTGGAATTAGGGTTAGGGGTGTGTTTAGATTAGGGTTTCAGTTATAATTGGGGGGTTTCCACTGTTTCGGCACATCAGGGGCTCTCCAAACACGACATGGCGTCCGATCTCAATTCCAGCCAATTCTGCGTTGAAAAAGTAAAACAGTGTTCCTTCCCTTCCGAGCTCTCCTGTGTGCCCAAACAGGGGTTTACCCCAACATATGGGGTATCAGCGTACTCAGGACAAATTGGACAACAACTTTTGTGGACCAATTTCTCCTGTTACCCTTGGGAAAATACAAAACTGGGGGCTAAAAGATAATTTTTGTGGGAAAACAAAAAGATTTTTTATTTTCACGGCTCTGCGTTATAAACTGTAGTGAAACACTTGGGGGTTCAAAGTTCTCACAACACATCTAGATAAGTTCATTGAGGGGTCTAGTTTCCAATATGGGGTCACTTGTGGGGGGTTTCTACTGTTTAGGTACATTAGGGGCTCTGCAAACGCAATGTGACGCCTGCAGACCAATCCATCTAAGTCTGCATTCCAAATGATGCTCCTTCCCTTCCGAGCCCTCCCATGCGCCCAAACGGTGGTTCCCCCCCACATATCGGGTATCAGCGTACTCAGGACAAATTGGACAACAACATTTAGGGTCCAATTTCTCCTGCTAACCTTGGAAAAATAAAAAATTGGGGGCAAAAATATAATTTTTGTGAAAAAATATGATTTTTTATTTTTACGGTTCTGCATTATAAACTTCTGTGAAGCACTTGGTGGGTCAAAGTGCTCACCACACCTCTAGATAAGTTCCTTAGGGGGTCTACTTTCCAAAATGGTGTCACTTGTGGGGGGTTTCAATGTTTAGGCACATCAGTGGCTCTCCAAACGCAACATGGCGTCCCATCTCAATTTCTGTCAATTTTGCATTGAAAAGTCAAACTGCGCTCCTTCCCTTCCGAGCTCTCCCATGCGCCCAAACAGTGGTTTACTGCCACATATGGGGTATCAGCGTACTCAGGACAAATTGGACAACAACTTTTGAGGTCCAATTTCTTCTCTTACCCTTGGAAAAATAAAAAATTGGGGGCAAAAATATAATTTTTGTGAAAAAATATGATTTTTTATTTTTACGGTTCTGCATTATAAACTTCTGTGAAGCACTTGGTGGGTCAAAGTGCTCACCACACCTCTAGATAAGTTCCTTAGGGGGTCTAGTTTCCAAAATGGTGTCACTTGTGGGGGGTTTCAATGTTTAGGCACATCAGTGGCTCTCCAAACGCAACATGGCGTCCCATCTCAATTTCTGTCAATTTTGCATTGAAAAGTCAAACTGCGCTCCTTCCCTTCCGAGCTCTCCCATGCGCCCAAACAGTGGTTTACTGCCACATATGGGGTATCAGCGTACTCAGGACAAATTGGACAACAACTTTTGAGGTCCAATTTCTTCTCTTACGCTTGGAAAAATAAAAAATTGGGGGCAAAAATATAATTTTTGTGAAAAAATATGATTTTTTATTTTTACGGTTCTGCATTATAAACTTCTGTGAAGCACTTGGTGGGTCAAAGTGCTCACCACACATCCAGATAAGTTCCTTAGGGGGTCTACTTTCCAAAATGGTGTCACTTGTGGGGGGTTTCAATGTTTAGGCACATCAGTGGCTCTCCAAACGCAACATGGCGTCCCATCTCAATTCCTGTCAATTTTGCATTGAAAAGTCAAATAGCGCTCCTTCCCTTCCGAGCTCTCCCATGCGCCCAAACAGTGGTTTACTGCCACATATGGGGTATCAGCGTACTCAGGACAAATTGGACAACAACTTTTTGGGTCCAATTTCTCCTGTTACCCTTGGTAAAATAAAACAAATTGGAGCTGAAGTAAATTTTTTGTGTAAAAAAGTTAAATGTTCATTTTTATTTAAACATTCCAAAAATTCCTATTAAACACCTGAAGGGTTAATAAACTTCTTGAATATGGTTTTGAGCACCTTGAGGGGTGCAGTTTTTAGAATGGTGTCACACTTGGACATTTTCTATCATATAGACCCCTCAAAATGACTTCAAATGAGACGTGGTCCCTAAAAAAAAATGGTGTTGTAAAAATGACAAATTGCTGGTCAACTTTTAACCCTTATAACTCCCTAACAAAAAAAAAAATTGGTTCCAAAATTATGCTGATGTAAAGGAGACATGTGGGAAATGTTACTTATTAAGTATTTTGTGTGACATATCTCTGTGATTTAATTGCATAAAAATTCAAAGTTTGAAAATTGCGAAATTTTCAAAATTTTCGCCAAATTTCCGTTTTTTTCACAAATAAACGCAGGTACTATCAAAGAAATTTTACCACTATCATGAAGTACAATATGTCACGAGAAAAGAATGTCAGAATCACCAGGATCCGTTGAAGCGTTTCGGAGTTATAACCTCATAAAGGGACAGTGGTCAGAATTGTAAAAATTGGCCTGGTCATTAACGTGCAAACCACCCTTGGGGGTAAAGGGGTTAAATAGTGGGCCATAGAAAGCCTAGTGTTTTTTTTTTTAAATTTGGCATCTAAATTCTCCCTGAAAAAAAAAAAACAGTGGGAGATTAATATTGGCCTTTCTGCTTGTCTGCCAGTCCTGAGTGTGCCATCTCTCTTAAATAGTGGGCCATAGAAAGCCTAGTGTTTTTTTTAATTTGGTATCTAAATTCTCTCTGAAAAAAAAACAGTGGGAGATTAATATTGGCCTAGCTGCTTGTCTGCCAGTCCTGAGTGTGCCATCTCTCTTAAATAGTGGGCCATAGAAAGCCTAGTGTTTTTTTTTAAAATTTGGTATCTAAATTCTCCCTGAAAAAAAAAAAAGTGGGAGATTAATATTGGCCTTTCTGCTTGTCTGCCAGTCCTGAGTGTGCCATCTCTCTTAAATAGTGGGCCATAGAAAGCCTAGTGTTTTTTTTTTTTAAATTTGGTATCTAAATTCTCCCTGAAAAAAAAAACGTGGGAGATTAATATTGGCCTTTCTGCTTGTGTGCCAGTCCTGAGTGTTCCATCTCTCTAAGATAGTGGGCCATAGAAAGCCTAGTGTTTTTTTTTTTAAATTTGGTATCTAAATTCTCCCTGGAAAAAAAAAACAGTGGGAGATTAATGTTGGCCTTTCTGCTTGTCTGCCAGTCCTGAGTGTGCCATCTCTCTTAAATAGTGGGCCATAGAAAGCCTAGTGCTTTTTTAAAAAAAATTTGGTATCTAAATTCTCCCTGAAAAAAAAAAACAGTGGGAGATTAATATTGGCCTTTCTGCTTGTCTGCCAGTCCTGAGTGTGCCATCTCTCTTAAATAGTGGGCCATAGAAAGCCTATTTTTTTTAAATTTGGTATCTAAATACTCCCTGAAAAAAAAAAAACAGTGGGAGATTAATATTGGCCTAGCTGCTTGTCTGCCAGTCCTGAGTGTGCCATCTCTCTTAAATAGTGGGCCATAGAAAGCCTAGTGTTTTTTTTTTAAATTTGGTATCTAAATTCTTCCTGAAAAAAAAAAGAACAGTGGGAGATTAATATTGGCCTTTTTGCTTGTCTGCCAGTCCTGAGTGTGCCATCTCTCTTAAATAGTGGGCCATAGAAAGCCTATTTTTTTTAATTTGGTATCTAAATTCTCCCTGAAAAAAAAAAAAACAGTGGGAGATTAATATTGGCCTAGCTGCTTGTCTGCCAGTCCTGAGTGTGCCATCTCTCTTAAATAGTGGGCCATAGAAAGCCTAATGTTTTTTTTTAAATTTGGTATCTAAATTCTCCCTGAAAAAAAAAGTGGGAGATTAATATTGGCCTTTCTGCTTGTCTGCCAGTCCTGAGTGTGCCATCTCTCTTAAATAGTGGGCCATAGAAAGCCTAGTGTTTTTTTTTAATTTGGTATCTAAATTCTCCCTGAAAAAAAAAACATGGGAGATTAATATTGGCCTTTCTGCTTGTGTGCCAGTCCTGAGTGTGCCATCTCTCTTAAATAGTGGGCCATAGAAAGCCTAGTGTTTTTTTTAATTTGGTATCTAAATTCTCTCTGAAAAAAAAACAGTGGGAGATTAATATTGGCCTAGCTGCTTGTCTGCCAGTCCTGAGTGTGCCATCTCTCTTAAATAGTGGGCCATAGAAAGCCTAGTGTTTTTTTTTTTAAATTTGGTATCTAAATTCTCCCTGAAAAAAAAAAAAGTGGGAGATTAATATTGGCCTTTTTGCTTGTCTTCCAGTCCTGAGTGTGCCATCTCTCTTAAATAGTGGGCCATAGAAAGCCTAGTGTTTTTTTTTTTAAATTTGGTATCTAAATTCTCCCTGAAAAAAAAAGTGGGAGATTAATATTGGCCTTTCTGCTTGTCTGCCAGTCCTGAGTGTGCCATCTCTCTTAAATAGTGGGCCATAGAAAGCCTAGTGTTTTTTTTTTAATTTGGTATCTAAATTCTCCCTGAAAAAAAAAAACGTGGGAGATTAATATTGGCCTTTCTGCTTGTGTGCCATCTCTCTTAAATAGTGGGCCATAGAAAGCCTAGTGTTTTTTTTTTTAAATTTGGTATCTAAATTCTCCCTGAAAAAAAAAAACAGTGGGAGATTAATATTGGCCTTTCTGCTTGTCTGCCAGTCCTGATTGTGCCATCTCTCTTAAATAGTGGGCCATAGAAAGCCTAGTGTTTTTTTTAATTTGGTATCTAAATTCTCTCTGAAAAAAAAAAACAGTGGGAGATTAATATTGGCCTAGCTGCTTGTCTGCCAGTCCTGAGTGTGCCATCTCTCTTAAATAGTGGGCCATAGAAAGCCTAGTGTTTTTTTTTTAAATTTGGTATCTAAATTCTCCCTGAAAAAAAAAACGTGGGAGATTAATATTGGCCTTTCTGCTTGTGTGCCAGTCCTGAGTGTTCCATCTCTCTAAGATAGTGGGCCATAGAAAGCCTAGTGTTTTTTTTTTTAAATTTGGTATCTAAATTCTCCCTGGAAAAAAAAAACAGTGGGAGATTAATGTTGGCCTTTCTGCTTGTCTGCCAGTCCTGAGTGTGCAATCTCTCTTAAATAGTGGGCCATAGAAAGCCTATTTTTTTTTTTTTAAATTTGGTATCTAAAATCTCCCTGAAAAAAGAAAACAGTGGGAGATTAATATTTGCCTTTCTGCTTGTCTGCCAGTCCTGAGTGTGCCATCTCTCTTAAATAGTGGGCCATAGAAAGCCTAGTGTCTTTTAAAAAAAAATTTGGTATCTAAATTCTCCCTGAAAAAAAAAACAGTGGGAGATTAATATTGGCCTTTCTGCTTGTCTGCCAGTCCTGAGTGTGCCATCTCTCTTAAATAGTGGGCCATAGAAAGCCTAGTGTTTTTTTTTTTAAATTTGGCATCTAAATTCTCCCTGAAAAAAAAAAACAGTGGGAGATTAATATTGGCCTTTCTGCTTGTCTGCCAGTCCTGAGTGTGCCATCTCTCTTAAATAGTGGGCCATAGAAAGCCTAGTGTTTTTTTTTTAAATTTGGTATCTAAATTCTCCCTGAAAAAATAAAAAAAAGTGGGAGATTAATATTGGCCTTTCTGCTTGTGTGCCAGTCCTGAGTGTGCCATCTCTCTTAAATAGTGGGCCATAGAAAGCCAGTGTTTTTTATAAAAAAATTTGGTATCTAAATTCTACCTGAAAAAAAAAACAGTGGGAGATTAATATTGGCCTTTCTGCTTGTCTGCCAGTCCTGAGTGTGCCATCTCTCTTAAATAATGGGCCATAGAAAGCCTAGTGGGTTTTTTTTAAATTTGGTATCTAAATTCTCCCTGAAAAAAAAGAAAACAGTGGGAGATTAATATTGGCCTTTCTGCTTGTCTGCCAGTCCTGAGTGTGCCATCTCTCTTAAATAGTGGGCCATAGAAAGCCTAGTGTTTTTTTTAATTTGGTATCTAAATTCTCTCTGAAAAAAAAACAGTGGGAGATTAATATTGGCCTAGCTGCTTGTCTGCCAGTCCTGAGTGTGCCATCTCTCTTAAATAGTGGGCCATAGAAAGCCTAGTGTTTTTTTTTAAAATTTGGTATCTAAATTCTCCCTGAAAAAAAAAAAAGTGGGAGATTAATATTGGCCTTTCTGCTTGTCTGCCAGTCCTGAGTGTGCCATCTCTCTTAAATAGTGGGCCATAGAAAGCCTAGTGTTTTTTTTTTTTAAATTTGGTATCTAAATTCTCCCTGAAAAAAAAAACGTGGGAGATTAATATTGGCCTTTCTGCTTGTGTGCCAGTCCTGAGTGTTCCATCTCTCTAAGATAGTGGGCCATAGAAAGCCTAGTGTTTTTTTTTTTAAATTTGGTATCTAAATTCTCCCTGGAAAAAAAAAACAGTGGGAGATTAATGTTGGCCTTTCTGCTTGTCTGCCAGTCCTGAGTGTGCCATCTCTCTTAAATAGTGGGCCATAGAAAGCCTAGTGCTTTTTTAAAAAAAATTTGGTATCTAAATTCTCCCTGAAAAAAAAAAACAGTGGGAGATTAATATTGGCCTTTCTGCTTGTCTGCCAGTCCTGAGTGTGCCATCTCTCTTAAATAGTGGGCCATAGAAAGCCTATTTTTTTTAAATTTGGTATCTAAATACTCCCTGAAAAAAAAAAAACAGTGGGAGATTAATATTGGCCTAGCTGCTTGTCTGCCAGTCCTGAGTGTGCCATCTCTCTTAAATAGTGGGCCATAGAAAGCCTAGTGTTTTTTTTTTAAATTTGGTATCTAAATTCTTCCTGAAAAAAAAAAAGAACAGTGGGAGATTAATATTGGCCTTTTTGCTTGTCTGCCAGTCCTGAGTGTGCCATCTCTCTTAAATAGTGGGCCATAGAAAGCCTATTTTTTTTAATTTGGTATCTAAATTCTCCCTGAAAAAAAAAAAAACAGTGGGAGATTAATATTGGCCTAGCTGCTTGTCTGCCAGTCCTGAGTGTGCCATCTCTCTTAAATAGTGGGCCATAGAAAGCCTAATGTTTTTTTTTTAAATTTGGTATCTAAATTCTCCCTGAAAAAAAAAGTGGGAGATTAATATTGGCCTTTCTGCTTGTCTGCCAGTCCTGAGTGTGCCATCTCTCTTAAATAGTGGGCCATAGAAAGCCTAGTGTTTTTTTTTAATTTGGTATCTAAATTCTCCCTGAAAAAAAAAACATGGGAGATTAATATTGGCCTTTCTGCTTGTGTGCCAGTCCTGAGTGTGCCATCTCTCTTAAATAGTGGGCCATAGAAAGCCTAGTGTTTTTTTTAATTTGGTATCTAAATTCTCTCTGAAAAAAAAACAGTGGGAGATTAATATTGGCCTAGCTGCTTGTCTGCCAGTCCTGAGTGTGCCATCTCTCTTAAATAGTGGGCCATAGAAAGCCTAGTGTTTTTTTTTTAAATTTGGTATCTAAATTCTCCCTGAAAAAAAAAAAAGTGGGAGATTAATATTGGCCTTTTTGCTTGTCTTCCAGTCCTGAGTGTGCCATCTCTCTTAAATAGTGGGCCATAGAAAGCCTAGTGTTTTTTTTTTTAAATTTGGTATCTAAATTCTCCCTGAAAAAAAAAGTGGGAGATTAATATTGGCCTTTCTGCTTGTCTGCCAGTCCTGAGTGTGCCATCTCTCTTAAATAGTGGGCCATAGAAAGCCTAGTGTTTTTTTTTTAATTTGGTATCTAAATTCTCCCTGAAAAAAAAAAACGTGGGAGATTAATATTGGCCTTTCTGCTTGTGTGCCATCTCTCTTAAATAGTGGGCCATAGAAAGCCTAGTGTTTTTTTTTTTAAATTTGGTATCTAAATTCTCCCTGAAAAAAAAAAACAGTGGGAGATTAATATTGGCCTTTCTGCTTGTCTGCCAGTCCTGATTGTGCCATCTCTCTTAAATAGTGGGCCATAGAAAGCCTAGTGTTTTTTTTAATTTGGTATCTAAATTCTCTCTGAAAAAAAAAAACAGTGGGAGATTAATATTGGCCTAGCTGCTTGTCTGCCAGTCCTGAGTGTGCCATCTCTCTTAAATAGTGGGCCATAGAAAGCCTAGTGTTTTTTTTTTAAATTTGGTATCTAAATTCTCCCTGAAAAAAAAAACGTGGGAGATTAATATTGGCCTTTCTGCTTGTGTGCCAGTCCTGAGTGTTCCATCTCTCTAAGATAGTGGGCCATAGAAAGCCTAGTGTTTTTTTTTTTAAATTTGGTATCTAAATTCTCCCTGGAAAAAAAAAACAGTGGGAGATTAATGTTGGCCTTTCTGCTTGTCTGCCAGTCCTGAGTGTGCAATCTCTCTTAAATAGTGGGCCATAGAAAGCCTATTTTTTTTTTTTTAAATTTGGTATCTAAAATCTCCCTGAAAAAAGAAAACAGTGGGAGATTAATATTTGCCTTTCTGCTTGTCTGCCAGTCCTGAGTGTGCCATCTCTCTTAAATAGTGGGCCATAGAAAGCCTAGTGTCTTTTAAAAAAAAATTTGGTATCTAAATTCTCCCTGAAAAAAAAAACAGTGGGAGATTAATATTGGCCTTTCTGCTTGTCTGCCAGTCCTGAGTGTGCCATCTCTCTTAAATAGTGGGCCATAGAAAGCCTAGTGTTTTTTTTTTTAAATTTGGCATCTAAATTCTCCCTGAAAAAAAAAAACAGTGGGAGATTAATATTGGCCTTTCTGCTTGTCTGCCAGTCCTGAGTGTGCCATCTCTCTTAAATAGTGGGCCATAGAAAGCCTAGTGTTTTTTTTTTAAATTTGGTATCTAAATTCTCCCTGAAAAAATAAAAAAAAAGTGGGAGATTAATATTGGCCTTTCTGCTTGTGTGCCAGTCCTGAGTGTGCCATCTCTCTTAAATAGTGGGCCATAGAAAGCCAGTGTTTTTTATAAAAAAATTTGGTATCTAAATTCTACCTGAAAAAAAAAACAGTGGGAGATTAATATTGGCCTTTCTGCTTGTCTGCCAGTCCTGAGTGTGCCATCTCTCTTAAATAATGGGCCATAGAAAGCCTAGTGGGTTTTTTTTAAATTTGGTATCTAAATTCTCCCTGAAAAAAAAGAAAACAGTGGGAGATTAATATTGGCCTTTCTGCTTATCTGCCAGTCCTGAGTGTGCCATCTCTCTTAAATAGTGAGCCATAGAAAGCCTATTTAAAAAAAAAAAAATTGGTATCTAAATTCTCCCTGAAAAAAAAACCAGTGGGAGATAAATATTGGCCTTTCTGCTTGTCTTCCAGTCCTGAGTGTGCCATCTCTCTTAAATGGTGGGCCATAGAAAGCCTAGTGTTTTTTTTTTAAATTTGGTATCTAAATTCTCCCTGAAAAAAAAAAACCGTGGGAGATTAATATTGGCCTTTCTGCTTGTGTGCCAGTCCTGAGTGTGCCATCTCTCTTAAATAGTGGGCCATAGAAAGCCATGTTTTTTTTTTTTTTTTAAATTTGGTATCTAAATTCTCCCTGAAAAAATAAAAAAAACGTGGGAGATTAATATTGGCCTTTCTGCTTGTGTGCCAGTCCTGAGTGTGCCATCTCTCTTAAATAGTGGGCCATAGAAAGCCTAGTGTTTTTTTTTTTTATTTGGTATCTAAATTCTCCCTGAAAAAAAAAACAGTGGGAGATTAATATTGGCCTTTCTGCTTGTCTGCCAGTCCTGAGTGTGCCATCTCTCTTAAATAGTGAGCCATAGAAAGCCTAGTTTAAAAAAAAAAAAATTGGTATCTAAATTCTCCCTGAAAAAAAAAAACAGTGGGAGATAAATATTGGCATTTCTGCTTGTCTGCCAGTCCTGAGTGTGCCATCTCTCTTAAATAGTAGGCCATAGAAAGCCTAGTGTTATTTTTTTTAAATTTGGTATCTAAATTCTCCCTGAAAAAATAAAAAAAGTGGGAGATTAATATTGGCCTTTCTGCTTGTGTGCCAGTCCTGAGTGTGCCATCTCTCTTAAATAGTGGGCCATAGAAAGCCTAGTGTTTTTTAAAAAAATTTGGTATCTAAATTCTCCCTGAAAAAAAAACAGTGGGAGATTAATATTGGCCTTTCTGCTTGTGTGCCAGTCCTGAGTGTGCCATCTCTCTTAAATAGTGGGCCATAGAAAGCCATGTTTTTTTTTTTTTTTTAAATTTGGTATCTAAATTCTCCCTGAAAAAATAAAAAAAACGTGGGAGATTAATATTGGCCTTTCTGCTTGTGTGTCAGTCCTGAGTGTGCCATCTCTCTTAAATAGTGGGCCATAGAAAGCCTAGTGTTTTTTTTTTTATTTGGTATCTAAATTCTCCCTGAAAAAAAAAACAGTGGGAGATTAATATTGGCCTTTCTGCTTGTCTGCCAGTCCTGAGTGTGCCATCTCTCTTAAATAGTGGGCCATAGAAAGCCTAGTGTTTTTTTTTAAATTTGGTATCTAAATTCTCCCTGAAAAAAAAGAAAACAGTGGGAGATTAATATTAGCCTTTCTGCTTGTCTGCCAGTCCTGAGTGTGCCATCTCTCTTAAATAGTGAGCCATAGAAAGCCTAGTTTAAAAAAAAAAATTGGTATCTAAATTCTCCCTGAAAAAAAAAAAACAGTGGGAGATAAATATTGGCATTTCTGCTTGTCTGCCAGTCCTGAGTGTGCCATCTCTCTTAAATAGTAGGCCATAGAAAGCCTAGTGTTATTTTTTTTAAATTTGGTATCTAAATTCTCCCTGAAAATATAAAAAAAGTGGGAGATTAATATTGGCCTTTCTGCTTGTGTGCCAGTCCTGAGTGTGCCATCTCTCTTAAATAGTGGGCCATAGAAAGCCTAGTGTTTTTAAAAAAAAAATTTGGTATCTAAATTCTCCCTGAAAAAAAAAAAACAGTGGGAGATTAATATTAGCCTTTCTGCTTGTCTGCCAGTCCTGAGTGTGCCATCTCTCTTAAATAGTGGGCCATAGAAAGCCTATTTTTTTTTTAATTTGGTATCTAAATTCTCCCTGAAAAAAAAAAAAACAGTGGGAGATTAATATTGGCCTAGCTGCTTGTCTTCCAGTCCTGAGTGTGCCATCTCTCTTTAATAGTGGGCCATAGAAAGCCTAGTGTTTTTTTTTTTAAATTTGGTATCTAAATTCTCCCTGAAAAAAAAAGTGGGAGATTAATATTGGCCTTTCTGCTTGTCTGCCAGTCCTGAGTGTGCCATCTCTCTTAAATAGTGGGCCATAGAAAGCCTAGTGTTTTTTTTTTTTTTTTGGTATCTAAATTCTCCCTGAAAAAAAATGTGGGAGATTAATATTGGCCTTTCTGCTTGTCTGCCAGTCCTGAGTGTGCCATCTCTCTTAAATAGTGGGCCATAGAAAGCCTAGTGTTTTTTTTAATTTGGTATCTAAATTCTCTTTGAAAAAAAAACAGTGGGAGATTAATATTGGCCTGGCTGCTTGTCTGCCAGTCCTGAGTGTGCCATCTCTCTTAAATAGTGGGCCATAGAAAGCCTAGTGTTTTTTTTTTTAAATTTGGTATCTAAATTCTCCCTGAAAAAAAAAAAAGTGGGAGATTAATATTGGCCTTTCTGCTTGTCTGCCAGTCCTGAGTGTGCCATCTCTCTTAAATAGTGGGCCATAGAAAGCCTAGTGTTTTTTTTTTTAAATTTGGTATCTAAATTCTCCCTGAAAAAAAAACGTGGGAGATTAATATTGGCCTTTCTGCTTGTGTGCCAGTCCTGAGTGTTCCATCTCTCTAAGATAGTGGGCCATAGAAAGCCTAGTGTTTTTTTTTTTAAATTTGGTATCTAAATTCTCCCTGGAAAAAAAAAACAGTGGGAGATTAATGTTGGCCTTTCTGCTTGTCTGCCAGTCCTGAGTGTGCCATCTCTCTTAAATAGTGGGCCATAGAAAGCCTAGTGCTTTTTTAAAAAAAAATTTGGTATCTAAATTCTCCCTGAAAAAAAAAAACAGTGGGAGATTAATGTTGGCCTTTCTGCTTGTCTGCCAGTCCTGAGTGTGCCATCTCTCTTAAATAGTGGGCCATAGAAAGCCTATTTTTTTTTAATTTGGTATCTAAATTCTCCCTGAAAAAAAAAAAACAGTGGGAGATTAATATTGGCCTAGCTGCTTGTCTGCCAGTCCTGAGTGTGCCATCTCTCTTAAATAGTGGGCCATAGAAAGCCTAGTGTTTTTTTTTTTAAATTTGGTATCTAAATTCTTCCTGAAAAAAAAAAAGAACAGTGGGAGATTAATATTGGCCTTTTTGCTTGTCTGCCAGTCCTGAGTGTGCCATCTCTCTTAAATAGTGGGCCATAGAAAGCCTATTTTTTTTTTAATTTGGTATCTAAATTCTCCCTGAAAAAAAAAAAAACAGTGGGAGATTAATATTGGCCTAGCTGCTTGTCTGCCAGTCCTGAGTGTGCCATCTCTCTTAAATAGTGGGCCATAGAAAGCCTAATGTTTTTTTTTTAAATTTGGTATCTAAATTCTCCCTGAAAAAAAAAGTGGGAGATTAATATTGGCCTTTCTGCTTGTCTGCCAGTCCTGAGTGTGCCATCTCTCTTAAATAGTGGGCCATAGAAAGCCTAGTGTTTTTTTTTTAATTTGGTATCTAAATTCTCCCTGAAAAAAAAAACGTGGGAGATTAATATTGGCCTTTCTGCTTGTGTGCCAGTCCTGAGTGTGCCATCTCTCTTAAATAGTGGGCCATAGAAAGCCTAGTGTTTTTTTTTTAAATTTGGTATCTAAATTCTCCCTGAAAAAAAAAAAACAGTGGGAGATTAATATTGGCCTTTTTGCTTGTCTTCCAGTCCTGAGTGTGCCATCTCTCTTAAATAGTGGGCCATAGAAAGCCTAGTGTTTTTTTTTTAAATTTGGTATCTAAATTCTCCCTGAAAAAAAAAACATGGGAGATTAATATTGGCCTTTCTGCTTGTGTGCCAGTCCTGAGTGTTCCATCTCTCTAAGATAGTGGGCCATAGAAAGCCTAGTGTTTTTTTTTTAAATTTGGTATCTAAATTCTCCCTGGAAAAAAAAAACAGTGGGAGATTAATGTTGGCCTTTCTGCTTGTCTGCCAGTCCTGAGTGTGCAATCTCTCTTAAATAGTGGGCCATAGAAAGCCTATTTTTTTTTTTTTTAATTTGGTATCTAAAATCTCCCTGAAAAAAGAAAACAGTGGGAGATTAATATTTGCCTTTCTGCTTGTCTGCCAGTCCTGAGTGTGCCATCTCTCTTAAATAGTGGGCCATAGAAAGCCTAGTGTCTTTTAAAAAAAAATTTGGTATCTAAATTCTCCCTGAAAAAAAAAACAGTGGGAGATTAATATTGGCCTTTCTGCTTGTCTGCCAGTCCTGAGTGTGCCATCTCTCTTAAATAGTGGGCCATAGAAAGCCTAGTGTTTTTTTTTTTGAAATTTGGTATTTAAATTCTACCTGAAAAAAAGAAAACAGTGGGAGATTAATATTGGCCTTTCTGCTCGTCTGTCAGTCCTGAGTGTGCCATCTCTCTTAAATAGTGGGCCATAGAAAGCCTAGTGTTTTTTTTTTTAAATTTGGTATCTAAATTCTCCCTGAAAAAATAAAAAAAGTGGGAGATTAATATTGGCCTTTCTGCTTGTGTGCCAGTCCTTAGTGTGCCATCTCTCTTAAATAGTGGGCCATAGAAAGCCAGTGTTTTTTTATAAAAAAAATTTGGTATCTAAATTCTCCCTGAAAAAAAAAACAGTGGGAGATTAATATTGGCCTTTCTGCTTGTCTGCCAGTCCTGAGTGTGCCATCTCTCTTAAATAGTGGGCCATAGAAAGCCTAGTGGTTTTTTTTTAAATTTGGTATCTAAATTCTCCCTGAAAAAAAAGAAAACAGTGGGAGATTAATATTGGCCTTTCTGCTTATCTGCCAGTCCTGAGTGTGCCATCTCTCTTAAATAGTGAGCCATAGAAAGCCTATTTTTTTAAAAAAAAAATTGGTATCTAAATTCTCCCTGAAAAAAAAACCAGTGGGAGATAAATATTGGCCTTTCTGCTTGTCTTCCAGTCCTGAGTGTGCCATCTCTCTTAAATAGTGTGTTAGGAGTCGAGTTTCCTCTGCTGCACAGGGGGAATCTCGATCCGTCTCCGCTGCGGTCTCCCATTCTCCTCCAGCCACAGTGGAGCCTGCTCAGCAGGGACGTCGATCCCAGCGTCTCGCTCAGTCTGACTCTGTGAGAAGAGTTACTGCTGCTTCTCCAGCTTCTGCCTTTAAAGCCAATACTGGTCAGCAGCGAGTGGACTTCTCTGGGACTAAGTCCTTGTCTGCGCACACTGAGCATGCCCAGGGCAAGATCTCCCGTTGGAGATCGAGGGTCATGTGCTCAGACTCTGCAGCGCATTCTATTGGTCCTCTTGGCAGGTCTTGGAAGGGCAAAGTTTCTGTGGCCGCTTCCTGTCCTGCAGCTATATAAACTGCGCATGACCGCACGGCCATGCGCTAGTGTACAACTTTATACGTGTGTTTGTTGTGAGTGCAAGTCGTCCTTTAAATACCCCTACCCTACTGTATGATTGTTCGCGTATGGTGTATGGCTGCTATCTAGCGCCCGACTTAACACTCAACGTGTCACACACGTGTCAGCGTCCTCTGCTGTGACCGCCAGTGCGGCGCCACGCGCCTGTGTGCGCTTCCTGACCCATGTCTGGGTACTTAGTGGTGCCTGCCAGCACGGCACAGTTTGCACTTCGGTGCCTCTATTGTATATACTTTTCACACCCAGTTGTGGTGTAGTGCCAGCAAGGGTCTAATCGGACTACTATCCCTGTTGGGGTCTAGTTCGCTGACCACTTGCTCGCGCTCTATGTGCGGTACCGCGATCCTGTGACGCAACAGGATCGCTTTCTTCACGCTGGGTGAGGTTTAACCCACGCATGTATACTTATGAGTACCGCCATATCGTCTGTCATGTCCTAGCAGCAGGTTTCACCTGCACGGTGGACCCCGGACTGCGAACGCATCCATTACATCTCTCTTGGTGCGTTCCGCCAGTCCTAACATTACACTAGCGCCAGGGTCTGGCTAGTGATGACAGACATACAGCAATCTCTGCGGCATATCCAGCAGCTGGAGGGTAGGTTGGCGGCTCTCGAGAGCGCGACCTCAGCTGTGGATGTTACTGCAGTAGCTGTACAGGCTGCCAGCGTGGCTGCAGCTACTATGTCCATTGCCACCCCTGTTCCGACATTATCTCACCTCCCGCTGCCAGAAAAATTTTCTGGTGATAGCAAGTTTTGTAGGGGATTTGTGAGTCAGTGCTCTATTCATCTCGAGCTCCTGGCTACACGTTTTCCCACAGAGCGGGCTAAGGTGGGATTTATTTTGTCTCTATTGTCGGACAGGGCGTTGGAATGGGCTACGCCGCTGTGGGAGCGTGGCGATCATGTGGTGCAGAGTGCTCCGCTGTTTCTGAGCGCTCTGAAACAGGTCTTTTTAGGACCTCAAGTCACCCATGATACTGCGCTCCAATTGCTGGCATTAACTCAGGGTGAGTCCTTGGTCAGTCATTTTGCCGTCCAATTCCGCACCTTAGCATCTGAGCTGGATTGGTCGGATAAAGCTCTTATCCCCATATTTTGGAGGGGCTTGGCTGACCACGTAAAGGACGCTCTGGCCACTAGGGAGATTCCTGCCACACTGGAGGAGTTAATAACTGTCTCCACTCGAATTGACCTCCGTTTTAACGAGCGGAGGTTAGAGCGAGCCCAGTGTAGGCAGAGGTTTCGGCTGGCTCCTACTTTTGCCAAACCTCTTGAATTTCCAGTCCTGGTTCCTGAGTCACATGAGGCCAGGGAGGTGTCACAAGCAGGATCTAAGTCCCGGACCGCTTGTGCACTCAGGGTCTGTCATGTTTGCCAGCAGTCAGGACATCTAGCCACCAGATGTCCTCAGCGGTCGAGGAAACGTCAGCGTCTAGTGGTAGTTGGTGGAGGTACACTAGACACGGCGACGTTTGCCTCTAAGTTGTCCTTTAAGGGGACAATTACTATTGGCTCATTTTCCCACTCGGTAGAGCTCTGCGTGGATTCTGGGGCGGAGGGCAACTTTATGTCTTCTGCCTTCGCCCAACGTCACGCAATACCCTTGGTTATGCTTGCTCAACCAGTAACGGTGCGAGTGGTGAATGGGTCGACATTGCCCTCACAGATAACACACCAGACCATCCCTTTTACTCTGTCCATGTCGCCATCTCATCAGGAGATAATTTCTCTGCTCGTCATTCCGGAAGGAATTGATGAGATCCTGTTGGGAATACCTTGGCTACGGTACCACTCTCCTCATATTGAGTGGTCCTCAGGCAGAATTCTGGGTTGGGGTGAATCTTGTGGGGGTAGGTGTCAGAGGGAGTGCGTTCAGGTTGCTACTACTGAGGTATCCGCAGATCTATCCTCTCTCCCCAAGCAGTATTGGTCATATGCAGACGTATTCTCCAAAAAGGCGGCGGAGACCCTTCCGCCCCATCGCCCCTATGACTGTCCTATTGACCTCTTGCCTGGTGCTGAGCCTCCCCGGGGTCGAGTCTATCCGCTATCTCTCCCGGAGACGGAGGCAATGTCACAGTACATACAGGAAAATCTGGCAAGAGGGTTCATCAGGAAGTCAGTGTCACCTGCTGGGGCAGGATTCTTCTTCGTGCAGAAGAAGAGTGGGGAATTGCGTCCATGCATAGACTACAGGGGTCTTAACGCCATCACCGTTAAGAATAAATACCCTTTGCCTTTGATATCTGAACTGTTCGATAGGCTTCGGGGAGCAAGGGTATTTACTAAATTAGATCTGCGGGGTGCTTACAACCTGATTCGCATCCGTGAGGGGGACGAATGGAAGACGGCTTTTAACACCAGGGATGGGCACTATGAATATCTGGTGATGCCCTTTGGGCTCTGTAATGCCCCAGCCGTTTTCCAAGACTTTGTGAACGATATCTTCCGGGATATGCTTTCCACCTCGGTCGTAGTCTATCTGGATGATATTCTCATCTACTCTCCAGATATTGACTCCCACCGGAGAGATGTTTGCAAAGTCTTCGACCTCCTACGGGCAAACTCCCTCTATGCCAAGTTGGAGAAGTGCATGTTTGAGCAGGAGTCCTTACCTTTCCTAGGCTACATCATCTCAGCCCAGGGATTGGCTATGGATCCTGCCAAACTACAGGCTGTGATGGACTGGCAGGAACCTCATTCTCTTAAAGCGGTGCAGCGCTTTATGGGGTTCATCAATTATTATCGCCAGTTCATCCCGCATTTCTCAACTTTGGTAGCTCCCTTGGTTGCCCTCACCAAGAAGGGGGCAAATCCTAAATTGTGGTCTGAGGAGGTCTCCAAGGCCTTTATCTCTATAAAGTCACACTTCGCTAGCGCTCCCATACTTCATCGCCCCGATGTTGATAAGCCATTTATCATGGAGGTGGATGCCTCTTCTGTTGGTGCTGGAGCAGTCCTCTTCCAAAAGGATGCTCAAGGTCGGAAGCATCCTTGCTTCTTTTTCTCCAAGACCTTCGCACCAGCAGAGAGGAATTATTCCATCGGGGACAGGGAGTTGCTAGCCATGAAGTTGGCTTTCTCGGAGTGGAGACATCTCTTGGAGGGAGCACGTTTTCCCTTCCAAGTCTTCACAGATCACAAAAATTTGGTGTATCTGCAGACAGCTCAGCGGTTGAATTCTCGCCAGGCCAGATGGTCCTTGTTCTTCTCCCGGTTTCATTTCACCCTCCATTTCCTTTCTGGGGAGAAGAAAATTCGGGCCGATGCTCTCTCTCGCTCCGTTGTGTCATCTGCGGAGGAGGAGGAGGAGCCTCGGCTTATTGTCCCCACCGAGAGTTTGAGAACCGTGGCCCCGGTTTCGCTGGAGTCTGTGCCCCCGGGCAAGACTTTTGTTCCATCTAGTTTGCGGCCGGAGGTTCTCTCTTGGGCGCACTCGTCCAGGGTGGGTGGACATTTTGGTACTAAAAGGACATCTGAGTTACTGGCGAGGACATACTGGTGGCCGCATATGGCTCGTGATGTCGCGGAGTACGTTCGGGCGTGTGTCTCTTGCGCCAGGAACAAGACTCCTCGGCAACGGCCAGCTGGTTTGCTTTACCCTCTGCCCGTGGCTGACAGGCCCTGGGAGATGGTCGGGATGGACTTTGTGGTGGGCTTACCCAAGTCTCGCAATTGCACCATTATCTGGGTGATCACCGACCATTTCTCCAAAATGGTGCATTTGGTGCCTCTTCCACGGCTACCATCTGCACGGGCGTTGGCTGTCTTGTTTATCAAGCATATCTTTCGCTTACACGGTATGCCAGACAAAATTGTTAGTGACCGGGGTCCCCAGTTTGCGTCTCGATTCTGGAGGGAGCTATGTCGTTTACTCAGTATTGAGTTAAATCTCTCTTCGGCATATCATCCCGAGACGAATGGGTTGGTAGAAAGGGCCAACCAGACCTTGGTCACATATCTGCGACATTTTGTTTCTGCCAGACAGGATGACTGGGCATCCTTGCTACCGTGGGCAGAGTTTGCACTTAACAATGCCGTAGCCGACTCCACCGGTCAGACTCCATTCCTCTTAAATTACGGCCAGCATCCGCGTGTTCCAGTGCCCATGCCTGTGTCTTCCGCTGATCCCAGGGTGGCAGACTGGGCTGTGGAGGCACGGGACATTTGGGATCGCACGCAGGATGCCATTCGGGCCTCCAAGGAGAGAATGAGGTCCTCCGCCGATGTTCATCGGCGCCCTGCTCCGACTTTTGTCCCTGGCGACTTGGTGTGGCTCTCCGCCCGTAACATCAGGCTGCGAGTTGAGTCCACTAAGTTTGCTCCTCGCTACTTGGGTCCATTCAAGGTTCTCGAACAGGTTAATCCTGTGGTCTACCGCCTGGCTCTTCCTCCACGCTTGGGTATCACCGACACCTTTCATGTGTCCCTCTTGAAACCCGTATACATGTCCCGGTTTTCCGAGTCATCTGCCGGGACATCGGGTTCGTCTACGGACGATTACGAGGTGAACGCTATTTTGGGGTGTAAGGTGGTACGCGGCAAAAAGTTCTATCTGGTGGATTGGAAGGGTTATGGTCCAGAGAACAGGTCATGGGAGCCTGCTGAAAACATTCGGGCCCCACAGCTCATTGCTGCCTTCGAACGTAGCGAGGCCCAAGGAGGGGGGGGCCCTAGGAGGGGGGGTAATGTTAGGAGTCGAGTTTCCTCTGCTGCACAGGGGGAATCTCGATCCGTCTCCGCTGCGGTCTCCCATTCTCCTCCAGCCGCAGTGGAGCCTGCTCAGCAGGGACGTCGATCCCAGCGTCTCGCTCAGTCTGACTCTGTGAGAAGAGTTACTGCTGCTTCTCCAGCTTCTGCCTTTAAAGCCAATACTGGTCAGCAGCGAGTGGACTTCTCTGGGACTAAGTCCTTGTCTGCGCACACTGAGCATGCCCAGGGCAAGATCTCCCGTTGGAGATCGAGGGTCATGTGCTCAGACTCTGCAGCGCATTCTATTGGTCCTCTTGGTAGGTCTTGGAAGGGCAAAGTTTCTGTGGCCGCTTCCTGTCCTGCAGCTATATAAACTGCGCATGACCGCACGGCCATGCGCTAGTGTACAACTTTATACGTGTGTTTGTTGTGAGTGCAAGTCGTCCTTTAAATACCCCTACCCTACTGTATGATTGTTCGCGTATGGTGTATGGCTGCTATCTAGCGCCCGACTTAACACTCAACGTGTCACACACGTGTCAGCGTCCTCTGCTGTGACCGCCAGTGCGGCGCCACGCGCCTGTGTGCGCTTCCTGACCCATGTCTGGGTACTTAGTGGTGCCTGCCAGCACGGCACAGTTTGCACTTCGGTGCCTCTATTGTATATACTTTTCACACCCAGTTGTGGTGTAGTGCCAGCAAGGGTCTAATCGGACTACTATCCCTGTTGGGGTCTAGTTCGCTGACCACTTGCTCGCGCTCTATGTGCGGTACCGCGATCCTGTGACGCAACAGGATCGCTTTCTTCACGCTGGGTGAGGTTTAACCCACGCATGTATACTTATGAGTACCGCCATATCGTCTGTCATGTCCTAGCAGCAGGTTTCACCTGCACGGTGGACCCCGGACTGCGAACGCATCCATTACATCTCTCTTGGTGCGTTCCGCCAGTCCTAACATAGTGGGCCATAGAAAGCCTAGTGTTTTTTTTTTAAATTTGGTATCTAAATTCTCCCTGAAAAAAAAAAAACCGTGGGAGATTAATATTGGCCTTTCTGCTTGTGTGCCAGTCCTGAGTGTGCCATCTCTCTTAAATAGTGGGCCATAGAAAGCCATGTTTTTTGTTTTTTTTTAAATTTGGTATCTAAATTCTCCCTGAAAAAATAAAAAAAACGTGGGAGATTAATATTGGCCTTTCTGCTTGTCTGCCAGTCCTGAGTGTGCCATCTCTCTTAAATAGTGGGCCATAGAAAGCCTAGTGTTTTTTTTTTTTATTTGGTATCTAAATTCTCCCTGAAAAAAAAAACAGTGGGAGATTAATATTGGCCTTTCTGCTTATCTGCCAGTCCTGAGTGTGCCATCTCTCTTAAATAGTGAGCCATAGAAAGCCTATTTTTAAAAAAAAAAAATTGGTATCTAAATTCTCCCTGAAAAAAAAACTAGTGGGAGATAAATATTGGCCTTTCTGCTTGTCTTCCAGTCCTGAGTGTGCCATCTCTCTTAAATAGTGGGCCATAGAAAGCCTAGTGTTTTTTTTTTAAATTTGGTATCTAAATTCTCCCTGAAAAAAAAAAACCGTGGGAGATTAATATTGGCCTTTCTGCTTGTGTGCCAGTCCTGAGTGTGCCATCTCTCTTAAATAGTGGGCCATAGAAAGCCATGTTTTTTGTTTTTTTTTAAATTTGGTATCTAAATTCTCCCTGAAAAAATAAAAAAAACGTGGGAGATTAATATTGGCCTTTCTGCTTGTCTGCCAGTCCTGAGTGTGCCATCTCTCTTAAATAGTGGGCCATAGAAAGCCTAGTGTTTTTTTTTTTTATTTGGTATCTAAATTCTCCCTGAAAAAAAAAACAGTGGGAGATTAATATTGGCCTTTCTGCTTGTCTGCCAGTCCTGAGTGTGCCATCTCTCTTAAATAGTGGGCCATAGAAAGCCTAGTGTTTTTTTTTTTAATTTGGTATCTAAATTCTCCCTGAAAAAAAAGAAAACAGTGGGAGATTAATATTGGCCTTTCTGCTTGTCTGCCAGTCCTGAGTGTGCCATCTCTCTTAAATAGTGAGCCATAGAAAGCCTAGTTTAAAAAAAAAAAATTGGTATCTAAATTCTCCCTGAAAAAAAAAACAGTGGGAGATAAATATTGGCATTTCTGCTTGTCTGCCAGTCCTGAGTGTGCCATCTCTCTTAAATAGTAGGCCATAGAAAGCCTAGTGTTATTTTTTTTAAATTTGGTATCTAAATTCTCCCTGAAAAAATAAAAAAGTGGGAGATTAATATTGGCCTTTCTGCTTGTGTGCCAGTCCTGAGTGTGCCATCTCTCTTAAATAGTGGGCCATAGAAAGCCTAGTGTTTTTTTTAAAAATTTGGTATCTAAATTCTCCCTGAAAAAAAAACAGTGGGAGATTAATATTGGCCTTTCTGCTTGTGTGCCAGTCCTGAGTGTGCCATCTCTCTTAAATAGTGGGCCATAGAAAGCCATGTTTTTTTTGTTTTTTTTAAATTTGGTATCTAAATTCTCCCTGAAAAAATAAAAAAAACGTGGGAGATTAATATTGGCCTTTCTGCTTGTGTGCCAGTCCTGAGTGTGCCATCTCTCTTAAATAGTGGGCCATAGAAAGCCTAGTGTTTTTTTTTTTATTTGGTATCTAAATTCTCCCTGAAAAAAAAACAGTGGGAGATTAATATT
Organism: Ranitomeya imitator; assembly: GCF_032444005.1. Classification (NCBI taxonomy): domain Eukaryota; kingdom Metazoa; phylum Chordata; class Amphibia; order Anura; family Dendrobatidae; genus Ranitomeya; species Ranitomeya imitator. The sequence continues at coordinate 383,503,413 of NC_091284.1, forward strand.
GGCCTTTCTGCTTGTCTGCCAGTCCTGAGTGTGCCATCTCTCTTAAATAGTGGGCCATAGAAAGCCTAGTGTTTTTTTTTTAAATTTGGTATCTAAATTCTCCCTGAAAGAAAAGAAAACAGTGGGAGATTAATATTGGCCTTTCTGCTTGTCTGCCAGTCCTGAGTGTGCCATCTCTCTTAAATAGTGAGCCATAGAAAGCCTAGTTTAAAAAAAAAAAATTGGTATCTAAATTCTCCCTGAAAAAAAAAAACAGTGGGAGATAAATATTGGCATTTCTGCTTGTCTGCCAGTCCTGAGTGTGCCATCTCTCTTAAATAGTAGGCCATAGAAAGCCTAGTGTTATTTTTTTTAAATTTGGTATCTAAATTCTCCCTGAAAAAATAAAAAAAGTGGGAGATTAATATTGGCCTTTCTGCTTGTGTGCCAGTCCTGAATGTGCCATCTCTCTTAAATAGTGGGCCATAGAAAGCCTAGTGTTTTTTTAAAAAAAATTTGGTATCTAAATTCTCCCTGAAAAAAAAAAACAGTGGGAGATTAATATTAGCCTTTCTGCTTGTCTGCCAGTCCTGAGTGTGCCATCTCTCTTAAATAGTGGGCCATAGAAAGCCTATTTTTTTTTTAATTTGGTATCTAAATTCTCCCTGAAAAAAAAAAAAACAGTGGGAGATTAATATTGGCCTAGCTGCTTGTCTGCCAGTCCTGAGTGTGCCATCTCTGTTAAATAGTGGGCCATAGAAAGCCTAGTGTTTTTTTTTTAAATTTGGTATCTAAATTCTCCCTGAAAAAAAAAGAACAGTGGGAGATTAATATTGGCCTTTTTGCTTGTCTTCCAGTCCTGAGTGTGCCATCTCTCTTTAATAGTGGGCCATAGAAAGCCTAGTGTTTTTTTTTTAAAATTTGGTATCTAAATTCTCCCTGAAAAAAAAAGTGGGAGATTAATATTGGCCTTTCTGCTTGTCTGCCAGTCCTGAGTGTGCCATCTCTCTTAAATAGTGGGCCATAGAAAGCCTAGTGTTTTTTTTTTTTTTTTGGTATCTAAATTCTCCCTGAAAAAAAAAATGTGGGAGATTAATATTGGCCTTTCTGCTTGTCTGCCAGTCCTGAGTGTGCCATCTCTCTTAAATAGTGGGCCATAGAAAGCCTAGTGTTTTTTTTTAATTTGGTATCTAAATTCTCTCTGAAAAAAAAAACAGTGGGAGATTAATATTGGCCTAGCTGCTTGTCTGCCAGTCCTGAGTGTGCCATCTCTCTTAAATAGTGGGCCATAGAAAGCCTAGTGTTTTTTTTTAAATTTGGTATCTAAATTCTCCCTGAAAAAAAAAAAAGTGGGAGATTAATATTGGCCTTTCTGCTTGTCTGCCAGTCCTGAGTGTGCCATCTCTCTCAAATAGTGGGCCATAGAAAGCCTAGTGTTTTTTTTTTTTAATTTGGTATCTAAATTCTCCCTGAAAAAAAAAACGTGGGAGATTAATATTGGCCTTTCTGCTTGTGTGCCAGTCCTGAGTGTTCCATCTCTCAAAGATAGTGGGCCATAGAAAGCCTAGTGTTTTTTTTTTAAATTTGGTATCTAAATTCTCCCTGGAAAAAAAAAACAGTGGGAGATTAATGTTGGCCTTTATGCTTGTCTGCCAGTCCTGAGTGTGCAATCTCTCTTAAATAGTGGGCCATAGAAAGCCTATTTTTTTTTTTTTAAATTTGGTATCTAAAATCTCCCTGAAAAAAGAAAACAGTGGGAGATTAATATTTGCCTTTCTGCTTGTCTGCCAGTCCTGAGTGTGCCATCTCTCTTAAATAGTGGGCCATAGAAAGCCTAGTGTTTTTTAAAAAAAAATTTGGTATCTAAATTCTCCCTGAAAAAAAAAACAGTGGGAGATTAATATTGGCCTTTCTGCTTGTCTGCCAGTCCTGAGTGTGCCATCTCTCTTAAATAGTGGGCCATAGAAAGCCTAGTGTTTTTTTTTTTGAAATTTGGTATCTAAATTCTACCTGAAAAAAAGAAAACAGTGGGAGATTAATATTGGCCTTTCTGCTCGTCTGTGAGTCCTGAGTGTGCCATCTCTCTTAAATAGTGGGCCATAGAAAGCCTAGTGTTTTTTTTTTTAAATTTGGTATCTAAAATCTCCCTGAAAAAAGAAAACAGTGGGAGATTAATATTTGCCTTTCTGCTTGTCTGCCAGTCCTGAGTGTGCCATCTCTCTTAAATAGTGGGCCATAGAAAGCCTAGTGTTTTTTAAAAAAAAATTTGGTATCTAAATTCTCCCTGAAAAAAGAAAACAGTGGGAGATTAATATTTGCCTTTCTGCTTGTCTGCCAGTCCTGAGTGTGCCATCTCTCTTAAATAGTGGGCCATAGAAAGCCTAGTGGTTTTTTTTTAAATTTGGTATCTAAATTCTCCCTGAAAAAAAAGAAAACAGTGGGAGATTAATATTGGCCTTTCTGCTTGTCTGCCAGTCCTGAGTGTGCCATCTCTCTTAAATAGTGGGCCATAGAAAGCCTAGTGTTTTTTTTTTTGAAATTTGGTATTTAAATTCTACCTGAAAAAAAGAAAACAGTGGGAGATTAATATTGGCCTTTCTGCTCGTCTGTCAGTCCTGAGTGTGCCATCTCTCTTAAATAGTGGGCCATAGAAAGCCTAGTGTTTTTTTTTTTAAATTTGGTATCTAAATTCTCCCTGAAAAAATAAAAAAAGTGGGAGATTAATATTGGCCTTTCTGCTTGTGTGCCAGTCCTTAGTGTGCCATCTCTCTTAAATAGTGGGCCATAGAAAGCCAGTGTTTTTTTATAAAAAAAATTTGGTATCTAAATTCTCCCTGAAAAAAAAAACAGTGGGAGATTAATATTGGCCTTTCTGCTTGTCTGCCAGTCCTGAGTGTGCCATCTCTCTTAAATAGTGGGCCATAGAAAGCCTAGTGGTTTTTTTTTAAATTTGGTATCTAAATTCTCCCTGAAAAAAAAGAAAACAGTGGGAGATTAATATTGGCCTTTCTGCTTATCTGCCAGTCCTGAGTGTGCCATCTCTCTTAAATAGTGAGCCATAGAAAGCCTATTTTTTTAAAAAAAAAATTGGTATCTAAATTCTCCCTGAAAAAAAAACCAGTGGGAGATAAATATTGGCCTTTCTGCTTGTCTTCCAGTCCTGAGTGTGCCATCTCTCTTAAATAGTGTGTTAGGAGTCGAGTTTCCTCTGCTGCACAGGGGGAATCTCGATCCGTCTCCGCTGCGGTCTCCCATTCTCCTCCAGCCACAGTGGAGCCTGCTCAGCAGGGACGTCGATCCCAGCGTCTCGCTCAGTCTGACTCTGTGAGAAGAGTTACTGCTGCTTCTCCAGCTTCTGCCTTTAAAGCCAATACTGGTCAGCAGCGAGTGGACTTCTCTGGGACTAAGTCCTTGTCTGCGCACACTGAGCATGCCCAGGGCAAGATCTCCCGTTGGAGATCGAGGGTCATGTGCTCAGACTCTGCAGCGCATTCTATTGGTCCTCTTGGCAGGTCTTGGAAGGGCAAAGTTTCTGTGGCCGCTTCCTGTCCTGCAGCTATATAAACTGCGCATGACCGCACGGCCATGCGCTAGTGTACAACTTTATACGTGTGTTTGTTGTGAGTGCAAGTCGTCCTTTAAATACCCCTACCCTACTGTATGATTGTTCGCGTATGGTGTATGGCTGCTATCTAGCGCCCGACTTAACACTCAACGTGTCACACACGTGTCAGCGTCCTCTGCTGTGACCGCCAGTGCGGCGCCACGCGCCTGTGTGCGCTTCCTGACCCATGTCTGGGTACTTAGTGGTGCCTGCCAGCACGGCACAGTTTGCACTTCGGTGCCTCTATTGTATATACTTTTCACACCCAGTTGTGGTGTAGTGCCAGCAAGGGTCTAATCGGACTACTATCCCTGTTGGGGTCTAGTTCGCTGACCACTTGCTCGCGCTCTATGTGCGGTACCGCGATCCTGTGACGCAACAGGATCGCTTTCTTCACGCTGGGTGAGGTTTAACCCACGCATGTATACTTATGAGTACCGCCATATCGTCTGTCATGTCCTAGCAGCAGGTTTCACCTGCACGGTGGACCCCGGACTGCGAACGCATCCATTACATCTCTCTTGGTGCGTTCCGCCAGTCCTAACATTACACTAGCGCCAGGGTCTGGCTAGTGATGACAGACATACAGCAATCTCTGCGGCATATCCAGCAGCTGGAGGGTAGGTTGGCGGCTCTCGAGAGCGCGACCTCAGCTGTGGATGTTACTGCAGTAGCTGTACAGGCTGCCAGCGTGGCTGCAGCTACTATGTCCATTGCCACCCCTGTTCCGACATTATCTCACCTCCCGCTGCCAGAAAAATTTTCTGGTGATAGCAAGTTTTGTAGGGGATTTGTGAGTCAGTGCTCTATTCATCTCGAGCTCCTGGCTACACGTTTTCCCACAGAGCGGGCTAAGGTGGGATTTATTTTGTCTCTATTGTCGGACAGGGCGTTGGAATGGGCTACGCCGCTGTGGGAGCGTGGCGATCATGTGGTGCAGAGTGCTCCGCTGTTTCTGAGCGCTCTGAAACAGGTCTTTTTAGGACCTCAAGTCACCCATGATACTGCGCTCCAATTGCTGGCATTAACTCAGGGTGAGTCCTTGGTCAGTCATTTTGCCGTCCAATTCCGCACCTTAGCATCTGAGCTGGATTGGTCGGATAAAGCTCTTATCCCCATATTTTGGAGGGGCTTGGCTGACCACGTAAAGGACGCTCTGGCCACTAGGGAGATTCCTGCCACACTGGAGGAGTTAATAACTGTCTCCACTCGAATTGACCTCCGTTTTAACGAGCGGAGGTTAGAGCGAGCCCAGTGTAGGCAGAGGTTTCGGCTGGCTCCTACTTTTGCCAAACCTCTTGAATTTCCAGTCCTGGTTCCTGAGTCACATGAGGCCAGGGAGGTGTCACAAGCAGGATCTAAGTCCCGGACCGCTTGTGCACTCAGGGTCTGTCATGTTTGCCAGCAGTCAGGACATCTAGCCACCAGATGTCCTCAGCGGTCGAGGAAACGTCAGCGTCTAGTGGTAGTTGGTGGAGGTACACTAGACACGGCGACGTTTGCCTCTAAGTTGTCCTTTAAGGGGACAATTACTATTGGCTCATTTTCCCACTCGGTAGAGCTCTGCGTGGATTCTGGGGCGGAGGGCAACTTTATGTCTTCTGCCTTCGCCCAACGTCACGCAATACCCTTGGTTATGCTTGCTCAACCAGTAACGGTGCGAGTGGTGAATGGGTCGACATTGCCCTCACAGATAACACACCAGACCATCCCTTTTACTCTGTCCATGTCGCCATCTCATCAGGAGATAATTTCTCTGCTCGTCATTCCGGAAGGAATTGATGAGATCCTGTTGGGAATACCTTGGCTACGGTACCACTCTCCTCATATTGAGTGGTCCTCAGGCAGAATTCTGGGTTGGGGTGAATCTTGTGGGGGTAGGTGTCAGAGGGAGTGCGTTCAGGTTGCTACTACTGAGGTATCCGCAGATCTATCCTCTCTCCCCAAGCAGTATTGGTCATATGCAGACGTATTCTCCAAAAAGGCGGCGGAGACCCTTCCGCCCCATCGCCCCTATGACTGTCCTATTGACCTCTTGCCTGGTGCTGAGCCTCCCCGGGGTCGAGTCTATCCGCTATCTCTCCCGGAGACGGAGGCAATGTCACAGTACATACAGGAAAATCTGGCAAGAGGGTTCATCAGGAAGTCAGTGTCACCTGCTGGGGCAGGATTCTTCTTCGTGCAGAAGAAGAGTGGGGAATTGCGTCCATGCATAGACTACAGGGGTCTTAACGCCATCACCGTTAAGAATAAATACCCTTTGCCTTTGATATCTGAACTGTTCGATAGGCTTCGGGGAGCAAGGGTATTTACTAAATTAGATCTGCGGGGTGCTTACAACCTGATTCGCATCCGTGAGGGGGACGAATGGAAGACGGCTTTTAACACCAGGGATGGGCACTATGAATATCTGGTGATGCCCTTTGGGCTCTGTAATGCCCCAGCCGTTTTCCAAGACTTTGTGAACGATATCTTCCGGGATATGCTTTCCACCTCGGTCGTAGTCTATCTGGATGATATTCTCATCTACTCTCCAGATATTGACTCCCACCGGAGAGATGTTTGCAAAGTCTTCGACCTCCTACGGGCAAACTCCCTCTATGCCAAGTTGGAGAAGTGCATGTTTGAGCAGGAGTCCTTACCTTTCCTAGGCTACATCATCTCAGCCCAGGGATTGGCTATGGATCCTGCCAAACTACAGGCTGTGATGGACTGGCAGGAACCTCATTCTCTTAAAGCGGTGCAGCGCTTTATGGGGTTCATCAATTATTATCGCCAGTTCATCCCGCATTTCTCAACTTTGGTAGCTCCCTTGGTTGCCCTCACCAAGAAGGGGGCAAATCCTAAATTGTGGTCTGAGGAGGTCTCCAAGGCCTTTATCTCTATAAAGTCACACTTCGCTAGCGCTCCCATACTTCATCGCCCCGATGTTGATAAGCCATTTATCATGGAGGTGGATGCCTCTTCTGTTGGTGCTGGAGCAGTCCTCTTCCAAAAGGATGCTCAAGGTCGGAAGCATCCTTGCTTCTTTTTCTCCAAGACCTTCGCACCAGCAGAGAGGAATTATTCCATCGGGGACAGGGAGTTGCTAGCCATGAAGTTGGCTTTCTCGGAGTGGAGACATCTCTTGGAGGGAGCACGTTTTCCCTTCCAAGTCTTCACAGATCACAAAAATTTGGTGTATCTGCAGACAGCTCAGCGGTTGAATTCTCGCCAGGCCAGATGGTCCTTGTTCTTCTCCCGGTTTCATTTCACCCTCCATTTCCTTTCTGGGGAGAAGAAAATTCGGGCCGATGCTCTCTCTCGCTCCGTTGTGTCATCTGCGGAGGAGGAGGAGGAGCCTCGGCTTATTGTCCCCACCGAGAGTTTGAGAACCGTGGCCCCGGTTTCGCTGGAGTCTGTGCCCCCGGGCAAGACTTTTGTTCCATCTAGTTTGCGGCCGGAGGTTCTCTCTTGGGCGCACTCGTCCAGGGTGGGTGGACATTTTGGTACTAAAAGGACATCTGAGTTACTGGCGAGGACATACTGGTGGCCGCATATGGCTCGTGATGTCGCGGAGTACGTTCGGGCGTGTGTCTCTTGCGCCAGGAACAAGACTCCTCGGCAACGGCCAGCTGGTTTGCTTTACCCTCTGCCCGTGGCTGACAGGCCCTGGGAGATGGTCGGGATGGACTTTGTGGTGGGCTTACCCAAGTCTCGCAATTGCACCATTATCTGGGTGATCACCGACCATTTCTCCAAAATGGTGCATTTGGTGCCTCTTCCACGGCTACCATCTGCACGGGCGTTGGCTGTCTTGTTTATCAAGCATATCTTTCGCTTACACGGTATGCCAGACAAAATTGTTAGTGACCGGGGTCCCCAGTTTGCGTCTCGATTCTGGAGGGAGCTATGTCGTTTACTCAGTATTGAGTTAAATCTCTCTTCGGCATATCATCCCGAGACGAATGGGTTGGTAGAAAGGGCCAACCAGACCTTGGTCACATATCTGCGACATTTTGTTTCTGCCAGACAGGATGACTGGGCATCCTTGCTACCGTGGGCAGAGTTTGCACTTAACAATGCCGTAGCCGACTCCACCGGTCAGACTCCATTCCTCTTAAATTACGGCCAGCATCCGCGTGTTCCAGTGCCCATGCCTGTGTCTTCCGCTGATCCCAGGGTGGCAGACTGGGCTGTGGAGGCACGGGACATTTGGGATCGCACGCAGGATGCCATTCGGGCCTCCAAGGAGAGAATGAGGTCCTCCGCCGATGTTCATCGGCGCCCTGCTCCGACTTTTGTCCCTGGCGACTTGGTGTGGCTCTCCGCCCGTAACATCAGGCTGCGAGTTGAGTCCACTAAGTTTGCTCCTCGCTACTTGGGTCCATTCAAGGTTCTCGAACAGGTTAATCCTGTGGTCTACCGCCTGGCTCTTCCTCCACGCTTGGGTATCACCGACACCTTTCATGTGTCCCTCTTGAAACCCGTATACATGTCCCGGTTTTCCGAGTCATCTGCCGGGACATCGGGTTCGTCTACGGACGATTACGAGGTGAACGCTATTTTGGGGTGTAAGGTGGTACGCGGCAAAAAGTTCTATCTGGTGGATTGGAAGGGTTATGGTCCAGAGAACAGGTCATGGGAGCCTGCTGAAAACATTCGGGCCCCACAGCTCATTGCTGCCTTCGAACGTAGCGAGGCCCAAGGAGGGGGGGGCCCTAGGAGGGGGGGTAATGTTAGGAGTCGAGTTTCCTCTGCTGCACAGGGGGAATCTCGATCCGTCTCCGCTGCGGTCTCCCATTCTCCTCCAGCCGCAGTGGAGCCTGCTCAGCAGGGACGTCGATCCCAGCGTCTCGCTCAGTCTGACTCTGTGAGAAGAGTTACTGCTGCTTCTCCAGCTTCTGCCTTTAAAGCCAATACTGGTCAGCAGCGAGTGGACTTCTCTGGGACTAAGTCCTTGTCTGCGCACACTGAGCATGCCCAGGGCAAGATCTCCCGTTGGAGATCGAGGGTCATGTGCTCAGACTCTGCAGCGCATTCTATTGGTCCTCTTGGTAGGTCTTGGAAGGGCAAAGTTTCTGTGGCCGCTTCCTGTCCTGCAGCTATATAAACTGCGCATGACCGCACGGCCATGCGCTAGTGTACAACTTTATACGTGTGTTTGTTGTGAGTGCAAGTCGTCCTTTAAATACCCCTACCCTACTGTATGATTGTTCGCGTATGGTGTATGGCTGCTATCTAGCGCCCGACTTAACACTCAACGTGTCACACACGTGTCAGCGTCCTCTGCTGTGACCGCCAGTGCGGCGCCACGCGCCTGTGTGCGCTTCCTGACCCATGTCTGGGTACTTAGTGGTGCCTGCCAGCACGGCACAGTTTGCACTTCGGTGCCTCTATTGTATATACTTTTCACACCCAGTTGTGGTGTAGTGCCAGCAAGGGTCTAATCGGACTACTATCCCTGTTGGGGTCTAGTTCGCTGACCACTTGCTCGCGCTCTATGTGCGGTACCGCGATCCTGTGACGCAACAGGATCGCTTTCTTCACGCTGGGTGAGGTTTAACCCACGCATGTATACTTATGAGTACCGCCATATCGTCTGTCATGTCCTAGCAGCAGGTTTCACCTGCACGGTGGACCCCGGACTGCGAACGCATCCATTACATCTCTCTTGGTGCGTTCCGCCAGTCCTAACATAGTGGGCCATAGAAAGCCTAGTGTTTTTTTTTTAAATTTGGTATCTAAATTCTCCCTGAAAAAAAAAAAACCGTGGGAGATTAATATTGGCCTTTCTGCTTGTGTGCCAGTCCTGAGTGTGCCATCTCTCTTAAATAGTGGGCCATAGAAAGCCATGTTTTTTGTTTTTTTTTAAATTTGGTATCTAAATTCTCCCTGAAAAAATAAAAAAAACGTGGGAGATTAATATTGGCCTTTCTGCTTGTCTGCCAGTCCTGAGTGTGCCATCTCTCTTAAATAGTGGGCCATAGAAAGCCTAGTGTTTTTTTTTTTTATTTGGTATCTAAATTCTCCCTGAAAAAAAAAACAGTGGGAGATTAATATTGGCCTTTCTGCTTATCTGCCAGTCCTGAGTGTGCCATCTCTCTTAAATAGTGAGCCATAGAAAGCCTATTTTTAAAAAAAAAAAATTGGTATCTAAATTCTCCCTGAAAAAAAAACTAGTGGGAGATAAATATTGGCCTTTCTGCTTGTCTTCCAGTCCTGAGTGTGCCATCTCTCTTAAATAGTGGGCCATAGAAAGCCTAGTGTTTTTTTTTTAAATTTGGTATCTAAATTCTCCCTGAAAAAAAAAAACCGTGGGAGATTAATATTGGCCTTTCTGCTTGTGTGCCAGTCCTGAGTGTGCCATCTCTCTTAAATAGTGGGCCATAGAAAGCCATGTTTTTTGTTTTTTTTTAAATTTGGTATCTAAATTCTCCCTGAAAAAATAAAAAAAACGTGGGAGATTAATATTGGCCTTTCTGCTTGTCTGCCAGTCCTGAGTGTGCCATCTCTCTTAAATAGTGGGCCATAGAAAGCCTAGTGTTTTTTTTTTTTATTTGGTATCTAAATTCTCCCTGAAAAAAAAAACAGTGGGAGATTAATATTGGCCTTTCTGCTTGTCTGCCAGTCCTGAGTGTGCCATCTCTCTTAAATAGTGGGCCATAGAAAGCCTAGTGTTTTTTTTTTTAATTTGGTATCTAAATTCTCCCTGAAAAAAAAGAAAACAGTGGGAGATTAATATTGGCCTTTCTGCTTGTCTGCCAGTCCTGAGTGTGCCATCTCTCTTAAATAGTGAGCCATAGAAAGCCTAGTTTAAAAAAAAAAAATTGGTATCTAAATTCTCCCTGAAAAAAAAAACAGTGGGAGATAAATATTGGCATTTCTGCTTGTCTGCCAGTCCTGAGTGTGCCATCTCTCTTAAATAGTAGGCCATAGAAAGCCTAGTGTTATTTTTTTTAAATTTGGTATCTAAATTCTCCCTGAAAAAATAAAAAAGTGGGAGATTAATATTGGCCTTTCTGCTTGTGTGCCAGTCCTGAGTGTGCCATCTCTCTTAAATAGTGGGCCATAGAAAGCCTAGTGTTTTTTTTAAAAATTTGGTATCTAAATTCTCCCTGAAAAAAAAACAGTGGGAGATTAATATTGGCCTTTCTGCTTGTGTGCCAGTCCTGAGTGTGCCATCTCTCTTAAATAGTGGGCCATAGAAAGCCATGTTTTTTTTGTTTTTTTTAAATTTGGTATCTAAATTCTCCCTGAAAAAATAAAAAAAACGTGGGAGATTAATATTGGCCTTTCTGCTTGTGTGCCAGTCCTGAGTGTGCCATCTCTCTTAAATAGTGGGCCATAGAAAGCCTAGTGTTTTTTTTTTTATTTGGTATCTAAATTCTCCCTGAAAAAAAAACAGTGGGAGATTAATATTGGCCTTTCTGCTTGTCTGCCAGTCCTGAGTGTGCCATCTCTCTTAAATAGTGGGCCATAGAAAGCCTAGTGTTTTTTTTTTAAATTTGGTATCTAAATTCTCCCTGAAAGAAAAGAAAACAGTGGGAGATTAATATTGGCCTTTCTGCTTGTCTGCCAGTCCTGAGTGTGCCATCTCTCTTAAATAGTGAGCCATAGAAAGCCTAGTTTAAAAAAAAAAAATTGGTATCTAAATTCTCCCTGAAAAAAAAAAACAGTGGGAGATAAATATTGGCATTTCTGCTTGTCTGCCAGTCCTGAGTGTGCCATCTCTCTTAAATAGTAGGCCATAGAAAGCCTAGTGTTATTTTTTTTAAATTTGGTATCTAAATTCTCCCTGAAAAAATAAAAAAAGTGGGAGATTAATATTGGCCTTTCTGCTTGTGTGCCAGTCCTGAATGTGCCATCTCTCTTAAATAGTGGGCCATAGAAAGCCTAGTGTTTTTTTAAAAAAAATTTGGTATCTAAATTCTCCCTGAAAAAAAAAAACAGTGGGAGATTAATATTAGCCTTTCTGCTTGTCTGCCAGTCCTGAGTGTGCCATCTCTCTTAAATAGTGGGCCATAGAAAGCCTATTTTTTTTTTAATTTGGTATCTAAATTCTCCCTGAAAAAAAAAAAAACAGTGGGAGATTAATATTGGCCTAGCTGCTTGTCTGCCAGTCCTGAGGGTGCCATCTCTGTTAAATAGTGGGCCATAGAAAGCCTAGTGTTTTTTTTTTAAATTTGGTATCTAAATTCTCCCTGAAAAAAAAAGAACAGTGGGAGATTAATATTGGCCTTTTTGCTTGTCTTCCAGTCCTGAGTGTGCCATCTCTCTTTAATAGTGGGCCATAGAAAGCCTAGTGTTTTTTTTTTAAAATTTGGTATCTAAATTCTCCCTGAAAAAAAAAGTGGGAGATTAATATTGGCCTTTCTGCTTGTCTGCCAGTCCTGAGTGTGCCATCTCTCTTAAATAGTGGGCCATAGAAAGCCTAGTGTTTTTTTTTTTTTTTTGGTATCTAAATTCTCCCTGAAAAAAAAAATGTGGGAGATTAATATTGGCCTTTCTGCTTGTCTGCCAGTCCTGAGTGTGCCATCTCTCTTAAATAGTGGGCCATAGAAAGCCTAGTGTTTTTTTTTAATTTGGTATCTAAATTCTCTCTGAAAAAAAAAACAGTGGGAGATTAATATTGGCCTAGCTGCTTGTCTGCCAGTCCTGAGTGTGCCATCTCTCTTAAATAGTGGGCCATAGAAAGCCTAGTGTTTTTTTTTAAATTTGGTATCTAAATTCTCCCTGAAAAAAAAAAAAGTGGGAGATTAATATTGGCCTTTCTGCTTGTCTGCCAGTCCTGAGTGTGCCATCTCTCTCAAATAGTGGGCCATAGAAAGCCTAGTGTTTTTTTTTTTTAATTTGGTATCTAAATTCTCCCTGAAAAAAAAAACGTGGGAGATTAATATTGGCCTTTCTGCTTGTGTGCCAGTCCTGAGTGTTCCATCTCTCAAAGATAGTGGGCCATAGAAAGCCTAGTGTTTTTTTTTTAAATTTGGTATCTAAATTCTCCCTGGAAAAAAAAAACAGTGGGAGATTAATGTTGGCCTTTATGCTTGTCTGCCAGTCCTGAGTGTGCAATCTCTCTTAAATAGTGGGCCATAGAAAGCCTATTTTTTTTTTTTTAAATTTGGTATCTAAAATCTCCCTGAAAAAAGAAAACAGTGGGAGATTAATATTTGCCTTTCTGCTTGTCTGCCAGTCCTGAGTGTGCCATCTCTCTTAAATAGTGGGCCATAGAAAGCCTAGTGTTTTTTAAAAAAAAATTTGGTATCTAAATTCTCCCTGAAAAAAAAAACAGTGGGAGATTAATATTGGCCTTTCTGCTTGTCTGCCAGTCCTGAGTGTGCCATCTCTCTTAAATAGTGGGCCATAGAAAGCCTAGTGTTTTTTTTTTTGAAATTTGGTATCTAAATTCTACCTGAAAAAAAGAAAACAGTGGGAGATTAATATTGGCCTTTCTGCTCGTCTGTGAGTCCTGAGTGTGCCATCTCTCTTAAATAGTGGGCCATAGAAAGCCTAGTGTTTTTTTTTTTAAATTTGGTATCTAAAATCTCCCTGAAAAAAGAAAACAGTGGGAGATTAATATTTGCCTTTCTGCTTGTCTGCCAGTCCTGAGTGTGCCATCTCTCTTAAATAGTGGGCCATAGAAAGCCTAGTGTTTTTTAAAAAAAAATTTGGTATCTAAATTCTCCCTGAAAAAAGAAAACAGTGGGAGATTAATATTTGCCTTTCTGCTTGTCTGCCAGTCCTGAGTGTGCCATCTCTCTTAAATAGTGGGCCATAGAAAGCCTAGTGGTTTTTTTTTAAATTTGGTATCTAAATTCTCCCTGAAAAAAAAGAAAACAGTGGGAGATTAATATTGGCCTTTCTGCTTGTCTGCCAGTCCTGAGTGTGCCATCTCTCTTAAATAGTGAGCCATAGAAAGCCTATTTTTTTAAAAAAAAAAATTGGTATCTAAATTCTCCCTGAAAAAAAACCAGTGGGAGATAAATATTGGCCTTTCTGCATGTCTTCCAGTCCTGAGTGTGCCATCTCTCTTAAATAGTGGGCCATAGAAAGCCTAGTGTTTTTTTTAAAAAATTTGGTATCTAAATTCTCCCTGAAAAAAAAAAAAACGTGGGAGATTAATATTGGCCTTTCTGCTTGTGTGCCAGTCCTGAGTGTGCCATCTCTCTTAAATAGTGGGCCATAGAAAGCCATGGTTTTTTTTTTTTTTTAAATTTGGTATCTAAATTCTCCCTGAAAAAATAAAAAAAACGTGGGAGATTAATATTGGCCTTTCTGCTTGTGTGCCAGTCCTGAGTGTGCCATCTCTCTTAAATAGTGGGCCATAGAAAGCCTAGTGTTTTTTTTTTTTTTATTTGGTATCTAAATTCTCCCTGAAAAAAAAAACAGTGGGAGATTAATATTGGCCTTTCTGCTTGTCTGCCAGTCCTGAGTGTGCCATCTCTCTTAAATAGTGGGCCATAGAAAGCCTAGTGTTTTTTTTTTAAATTTGGTATCTAAATTCTCACCTGAAAAAAAAGAAAACAGTGGGAGATTGATATTGGCCTTTCTGCTTGTCTGCCAGTCCTGAGTGTGCCATCTCTCTTAAATAGTGAGCCATAGAAAGCCTAGTTTAAAAAAAAAAAATTGGTATCTAAATTCTCCCTGAAAAAAAAAACAGTGGGAGATAAATATTGGCATTTCTGCTTGTCTGCCAGTCCTGAGTGTGCCATCTCTCTTAAATAGTAGGTCATAGAAAGCCTAGTTTTATTTTTTTTAAATTTGGTATCTAAATTCTCCCTGAAAAAATAAAAAAAGTGGGAGATTAATATTGGCCTTTCTGCTTGTGTGCCAGTCCTGAGTGTGCCATCTCTCTTAAATAGTGGGCCATAGAAAGCCTAGTGTTTTTTAAAAAAAAATTTGGTATCTAAATTCTCCCTGAAAAAAAAAAAACAGTGGGAGATTAATATTAGCCTTTCTGCTTGTCTGCCAGTCCTGAGTGTGCCATCTCTCTTAAATAGTGGGCCATAGAAAGCCTATTTTTTTTTTAATTTGGTATCTAAATTCTCCCTGAAAAAAAAAAAGCAGTGGGAGATTAATATTGGCCTAGCTGCTTGTCTGCCAGTCCTGAGTGTGCCATCTCTGTTAAATAGTGGGCCATAGAAAGCCTAGTGTTTTTTTTTTAAATTTGGTATCTAAATTCTCCCTGAAAAAAAAAGAACAGTGGGAGATTAATATTGGCCTTTTTGCTTGTCTTCCAGTCCTGAGTGTGCCATCTCTCTTTAATAGTGGGCCATAGAAAGCCTAGTGTTTTTTTTTTTAAATTTGGTATCTAAATTCTCCCTGAAAAAAAAAGTGGGAGATTAATATTGGCCTTTCTGCTTGTCTGCCAGTCCTGAGTGTGCCATCTCTCTTAAATATTGGGCCATAGAAAGCCTAGTGTTTTTTTTTTTTTTGGTATCTAAATTCTCCCTGAAAAAAAAAATGTGGGAGATTAATATTGGCCTTTCTGCTTGTCTGCCAGTCCTGAGTGTGCCATCTCTCTTAAATAGTGGGCCATAGAAAGCCTAGTGTTTTTTTTTAATTTGGTATCTAAATTCTCTCTGAAAAAAAAAAACAGTGGGAGATTAATATTGGCCTAGCTGCTTGTCTGCCAGTCCTGAGTGTGCCATCTCTCTTAAATAGTGGGCCATAGAAAGCCTAGTGTTTTTTTTTAAATTTGGTATCTAAATTCTCCCTGAAAAAAAAAAAAGTGGGAGATTAATATTGGCCTTTCTGCTTGTCTGCCAGTCCTGAGTGTGCCATCTCTCTCAAATAGTGGGCCATAGAAAGCCTAGTGTTTTTTTTTTTAAATTTGGTATCTAAATTCTCCCTGAAAAAAAAAACGTGGGAGATTAATATTGGCCTTTCTGCTTGTGTGCCAGTCCTGAGTGTTCCATCTCTCAAAGATAGTGGGCCATAGAAAGCCTAGTGTTTTTTTTTTAAATTTGGTATCTAAATTCTCCCTGGAAAAAAAAAACAGTGGGAGATTAATGTTGGCCTTTATGCTTGTCTGCCAGTCCTGAGTGTGCAATCTCTCTTAAATAGTGGGCCATAGAAAGCCTATTTTTTTTTTTTAAATTTGGTATCTAAAATCTCCCTGAAAAAAGAAAACAGTGGGAGATTAATATTTGCCTTTCTGCTTGTCTGCCAGTCCTGAGTGTGCCATCTCTCTTAAATAGTGGGCCATAGAAAGCCTAGTGTTTTTTTAAAAAAAATTTGGTATCTAAATTCTCCCTGAAAAAAAAACAGTGGGAGATTAATATTGGCCTTTCTGCTCGTCTGTGAGTCCTGAGTGTGCCATCTCTCTTAAATAGTGGGCCATAGAAAGCCTAGTGTTTTTTTTTTTAAATTTGGTATCTAAAATCTCCCTGAAAAAAGAAAACAGTGGGAGATTAATATTTGCCTTTCTGCTTGTCTGCCAGTCCTGAGTGTGCCATCTCTCTTAAATAGTGGGCCATAGAAAGCCTAGTGTTTTTTAAAAAAAAATTTGGTATCTAAATTCTCCCTGCAAAAAAAAACAGTGGGAGATTAATATTGGCCTTTCTGCTTGTCTGCCAGTCCTGAGTGTGCCATCTCTCTTAAATAGTGAGCCATAGAAAGCCTATTTTTTTAAAAAAAAAATTGGTATCTAAATTCTCCCTGAAAAAAAAACCAGTGGGAGATAAATATTGGCCTTTCTGCATGTCTTCCAGTCCTGAGTGTGCCATCTCTCTTAAATAGTGGGCCATAGAAAGCCTAGTGTTTTTTTAAAAAATTTGGTATCTAAATTCTCCCTGAAAAAAAAAAAAACGTGGGAGATTAATATTGGCCTTTCTGCTTGTGGGCCAGTCCTGAGTGTGCCATCTCTCTTAAATAGTGGGCCATAGAAAGCCATGTTTTTCTTTTTTTTTTAAATTTGGTATCTAAATTCTCCCTGAAAAAATAAAAAAAACGTGGGAGATTAATATTGGCCTTTCTGCTTGTGTGCCAGTCCTGAGTGTGCCATCTCTCTTAAATAGTGGGCCATAGAAAGCCTAGTGTTTTTTTTTTTTTATTTGGTATCTAAATTCTCCCTGAAAAAAAAACAGTGGGAGATAAATATTGGCATTTCTGCTTGTCTGCCAGTCCTGAGTGTGCCATCTCTCTTAAATAGTAGGTCATAGAAAGCCTAGTTTTATTTTTTTTAAATTTGGTATCTAAATTCTCCCTGAAAAAATAAAAAAAGTGGGAGATTATTATTGGCCTTTCTGCTTGTGTGCCAGTCCTGAGTGTGCCATCTCTCTTAAATAGTGGGCCATAGAAAGCCTAGTGTTTTTTAAAAAAAAATTTGGTATCTAAATTCTCCCTGAAAAAAAAAAAACAGTGGGAGATTAATATTAGCCTTTCTGCTTGTCTGCCAGTCCTGAATGTGCCATCTCTCTTAAATAGTGGGCCATAGAAAGCCTAGTGTTTTTTTTTTAAATTTAGTATCTAAATTCTCCCTGAAAAAAAAAAGAACAGTGGGAGATTAATATTGGCCTTTTTGCTTGTCTTCCAGTCCTGAGTGTGCCATCTCTCTTTAATAGTGGGCCATAGAAAGCCTAGTGTTTTTTTTTTTTAAATTTGGTATCTAAATTCTCCCTGAAAAAAAAAGTGGGAGATTAATATTGGCCTTTCTGCTTGTCTGCCAGTCCTGAGTGTGCCATCTCTCTTAAATAGTGGGCCATAGAAAGCCTAGTGTTTTTTTTTTTTAATTTGGTATCTAAATTCTCCCTGAAAAAAAAAACGTGGGAGATTAATATTGGCCTTTCTGCTTGTGTGCCAGTCCTGAGTGTGCCATCTCTCTTAAATAGTGGGCCATAGAAAGCCTAGTGTTTTTTTTTTAAATTTGGCATCTAAATTCTCCCTGAAAAAAAAAACAGTGGGAGATTAATATTGGCCTTTCTGCTTGTCTGCCAGTCCTGAGTGTGCCATCTCTCTTAAATAGTGGGCCATAGAAAGCCTATTTTTTTTTTAATTTGGTATCTAAATTCTCTCTGAAAAAAAAAAACAGTGGGAGATTAATATTGGCCTAGCTGCTTGTCTGCCAGTCCTGAGTGTGCCATCTCTCTTAAATAGTGGGTAGTGTTGAGCGATACCGTCCGATACTTGAAAGTATCGGTATCGGATAGTATCGGCCGATACCCGAAAAATATCGGATATCGCCGATACCGATATCCGATACCAATACAAGTCAATGGGACATCAAGTATCGGAATGTATCCTCATGGATCCCAGGGTCTGAAGGAGAGGAAACTCTCCTTCAGGCCCTGGGATCCATATTAAAGTGTAAAATAAAGAATTAAAATAAAAAATATTGTTATATTCACCTCTCCGGCGGCCCCTGGACATCAGCGGGAGGATCCGGCGTCCGGCACGGCTTCTTTCTTCAAAATGCGCGCCTTCAGGACCTGTGGAATGACGTCCCGGCTTCTGATTGGTCGCGTGCCGCCCATGTGACCGCCACGCGACCAATCAGAAGCCGCGACGTCATTCCTCAGGTCCTAGAAGGCGCTCATTCTAGGACTTTAGCTGAGGAATGACGTCGCGGCTTCTGATTGGTCGCGTGGCGGTCACATGGGCGGCACGCGACCAATCAGAAGCCGGGACGTCATTCCACAGGTCCTGAAGGCGCGCATTTTGAAGAAAGAAGCCGTGCCGGACGCCGGATCCTCCCGCTGATGTCCAGGGGCCGCCGGAGAGGTGAATATAACAATATTTTTTATTTTAATTCTTTATTTTACACTTCCGATACCGATACCCGATATCACAAAAATATCGGATCTCGGTATCGGAATTCCGATACCGCAAGTATCGGCCGATACCCGATACTTGCGGTATCGGAATGCTCAACACTAATAGTGGGCCATAGAAAGCCTAGTGTTTTTTTTTTAAATTTGGTATCTAAATTCTCCCTGAAAAAAAAAAAAGTGGGAGATTAATATTGGCCTTTCTGCTTGTCTGCCAGTCCTGAGTGTGCCATCTCTCTCAAATAGTGGGCCATAGAAAGCCTAGTGTTTTTTTTTTTTAAATTTGGTATCTAAATTCTCCCTGAAAAAAAAAACGTGGGAGATTAATATTG
Source organism: Ranitomeya imitator (assembly GCF_032444005.1). Lineage (NCBI taxonomy): Eukaryota > Metazoa > Chordata > Amphibia > Anura > Dendrobatidae > Ranitomeya > Ranitomeya imitator. The sequence continues at coordinate 383,522,075 of NC_091284.1, forward strand.
GCCTTTCTGCTTGTGTGCCAGTCCTGAGTGTGCCATCTCTCTAAAATAGTGGGCCATAGAAAGCCTAGTGTTTTTTTTTTTTAATTTGGTATCTAAATTCTCCCTGGAAAAAAAAAACAGTGGGAGATTAATGTTGGCCTTTCTGCTTGTCTGCCAGTCCTGAGTGTGCAATCTCTCTTAAATAGTGGGCCATAGAAAGCCCATTGTTTTTATTTTTAAATTTGGTATCTAAAATCTCCCTGAAAAAAAAAAACAGTGGGAGATTAATATTTGCCTTTCTGCTTGTCTGCCAGTCCTGAGTGTGCCATCTCTCTTAAATAGTGGGCCATAGAAAGCCTAGTGTTTTTTAAAAAAAAAATTGGTATCTAAATTCTCCCTGAAAAAAAAACAGTGGGAGATTAATATTGGCCTTTCTGCTTGTCTGCCAGTCCTGAGTGTGCCATCTCTCTTAAATAGTGGGCCATAGAAAGCCTAGTGTTTTTTTTTTTAAATTTGGTATCTAAATTCCAGCTGAAAAAAAAGAAAACAGTGGGAGATTAATATTGGCCTTTCTGCTTGTCTGCCAGTCCTGAGTGTGCCATCTCTCTTAAATAGTGGGCCATAGAAAGCCATGTTTTTTTTTTTTTTTAATTTGGTATCTAAATTCTCCCTGAAAAAATAAAAAAACGTGGGAGATTAATATTGGCCTTTCTGCTTGTGTGCCAGTCCTGAGTGTGCCATCTCTCTTAAACAGTGGGCCATAGAAAGCCTAGTGTTTTTTTTTTTTAATTTGGTATCTAAATTCTCCCTGAAAAAAAAACAGTGGGAGATTAATATTGGCCTTTCTGCTTGTCTGCCAGTCCTGAGTGTGCCATCTCTCTTAAATAGTGGGCCATAGAAAGCCTAGTGTTTTTTATTTTTAAATTTGGTATCTAAATTCTCCCTGAAAAAAAAGAAAACAGTGGGAGATTAATATTGGCCTTTCTGCTTGTCTGCCAGTCCTGAGTGTGCCATCTCTCTTAAATAGTGAGCCATAGAAAGCCTATTTTTTTTAAAAAAAAAAATTGGTATCTAAATTCTCCCTGAAAAAAAAGAATACAGTGGGAGATAAATATTGGCCTTTCTGCTTGTCTGCCAGTCCTGAGTGTGCCATCTCTCTTAAATAGTGGGCCATAGAAAGCCTAGTGTTTTTTTTTTTAAATTTGGTATCTAAATTCTCCCTGAAAAAAAAAAAACCGTGGGAGATTAATATTGGCCTTTCTGCTTGTGTGCCAGTCCTGAGTGTGCCATCTCTCTTAAATAGTGGGCCATAGAAAGCCATGTTTTTTTTTTTTTTTAAATTTGGTATCTAAATTCTCCCTGAAAAAATAAAAAAAACGTGGGAGATTAATATTGGCCTTTCTGCTTGTGTGCCAGTCCTGAGTGTGCCATCTCTCTTAAATAGTGGGCCATAGAAAGCCTAGTGTTTTTTTTTTTTTAATTTGGTATCTAAATTCTCCCTGAAAAAAAAAACAGTGGGAGATTAATATTGGCCTTTGTGCTTGAGTGACAGTCCTGCGTGTGTGGCATCTCTCTCATTTGGTGCCACAGAAAACAGAGTGTGTAACATCGTGCCTGATTTTCCTTGCGGTCTCACCCACCTATAAAGGGATATCTAAATCATACAGAGGTTAGAGTTCACCTTGTAAGTTGTTTGACAGTAACAAATACCGTTAGTTTGGTGACGTTTTTAAAACAATGAGGAAGCCTGGTGGAAGAGGTCGTGGCCGTGGGCGTTCATTGCCAGCTGGTAATGATGGTAGTGGTAGTGGAGCATCGGGTGGTCGTGGGAAAAACAATATAGCACCTAAGTCTCGAGCTGTGGAGCCAGGTTCGTCGTCTGGCTACACAAGGCCTCGAACGCTCCCTTTTCTGGGAGTAGGAAAACCGCTTTTAAAGCCGGAGCAGCAAGAGCAAGTTTTGGCTTACCTTGCTGACTCAGCCTCTAGCTCTTTTGCCTCCTCTTCTGAAACTGGTAAATGTAAAAGCAGCGCGTCGTTAGTGGATGTTCACGGTCAGGGACAAGTCGCTTCCTTGTCCTCTTCAGCAAAAACAGCAACAGAGAAGGATGCAGCAGGCGACACAACGGGTTACTCTATGGAGCTCTTTACACATATGGTCCCTGGCTTAGAGAGTGAAACAGTTAACAGGCCATGCCCATTACAAGTTGAATCTGACATGGAGTGCACTGATGCACAGCCACAGCCAGACTACTATGCTGGTCCTTTGACTCAGACCACAACATTGCCCTTGCAGGGTACTGATCCAGAATCAGACCCTGATGAGACTATGTTGCCCCGTCACGAACGCTATACCACTGACTTACACGGTGACACAGACGAAGTTGCACACGAGCTAGAAGAGGAGGTTATAGATGACCCAGTTGTTTTAACCCGATTGGCAGCCATTGGGGGAACAGGGTGCAGGCGGCAGTAGTTCTGAAGTGGAGGAGGAGGGGCCGCAGCAGGCATCAACATCGCAATAGGTTCCATCTGCCGGGCCCGTAGATGGCCCAAAACGCGTGGCAAAGCCAAAACCTGTTGGAGGACAGCGTGGCCATCCGGTTAAAGCTCAGTCTGCAATGCCTGAAAAGGGATCCGATGCTAGAAAGAGTGCAGTCTGGCATTTTTTTAAACAACATCCAATTGATCAGCGCAAAGTCATCTGTCAAAAATGTTCAACTACCTTAAGCAGAGGTCAGAATCTGAAAAGTCTAAATACAAGTTGCATGCATAGACATTTAACCACCATGCATTTGCAAGCCTGGACTAACTACCAAACGTCCCTTAAGGTTGTAGCACCCTCGGCCAATGAAGCTAGTCAGCAACGCTACATCCCTTCCGTCAGTGTAAGACCACCATTTTCCGCACCACCTGCAGTATCTGTGCAGGTTTCTTTGCGAGGCCAAAGCAGTCAGGGTCAGGGAATCACCAGTTTCGTAGTAGGAAACACTGCATCTAGGGCACCGGCGGCAACAATACCGTCTCCAACCGTCTCTCAGTCTGCCATGTCCACCGGCACCCCCGCTAGTTCCACGATCTCCAGCTCTCCAGTCCAGCTCACCCTACATGAGACTCTGGTTAGAAAAAGGAAGTACTTAGCCTCGCATCCGCGTACACAGAGTTTGAACGCCCACATAGCTAGACTAATCTCGTTAGAGATGATGCCCTACCGGTTAGTTGAAAGCGAAGCTTTCAAAGCCCTGATGGACTACGCTGTACCACGCTACGAGCTACCCAGTCGACACTTCTTTTCGAGAAAAGCCATCCCAGCCCTCCACCAGCATGTTAAAGAGCGCATCGTCCATGCACTCAGGCAATCTGTGAGTACAAAGGTGCACCTGACAACAGATGCATGGACCAGTAGGCATGGCCAGGGATGTTGCGTGTTGTGAATTCTGTTGTCGGGCTCCCTCCTGTGGTCATGAATGGTACTTTGGCTGGTTCTGTCCATGGACTTCCTCTGGTGGGTGTTTCTGAGTTTCCTTCCACAGGTGACAAGGTTAATTCGTTAGCTTGCTGCTCTATTTAACTCCACTTCGATCTTTGCTCCATGCCACCTGTCAATGTTCCAGTATTGGTCTAGTTCACTCCTGGATCGTTCTTGTGACCTGTCTTCCCAGCAGAAGCTAAGTTCCTGCTTGTTTTTCTCTGTTTGCTATTTTTTCTGTCCAGCTTGCTATTTTGATTTTTGTCTTGCTTGCTGGAAGCTCTGGGACGCAGAGGGAGCGCCTCCGCACCGTGAGTCGGTGCGGAGGGTCTTTTTGCGCCCTCTGCGTGGTCTTTTTGTAGGTTTTTGTGCTGACCGCAAAGTAACCTTTCCTATCCTCGGTCTGTTCAGTAAGTCGAGCCTCACTTTGCTAAATCTATTTCATCTCTGTGTTTGTATTTTCATCTTTACTCACAGTCATTATATGTGGGGGGCTGCCTTTTCCTTTGGGGAATTTCTCTGAGGCAAGGTAGGCTTTATTTTTCTATCTTCAGGGCTAGCTAGTTCCTTAGGCTGTGCCGAATTGCATAGGGAGCGTTAGAAGCAATCCACGGCTATTTCTAGTGTGCGTGATAGGATTAGGGATTGCGGTCAGCAGAGTTCCCACGTCCCAGAGCTCGTCCTTTCTTATCAGTAACTATCAGGTCATTCCGTGTGCTCTTAACCACCAGGTCCATTTTTGTCCTGACCACAAGGTCATAACAGTTACGTGTCCATCACGGCACACTGGGTGAATGTGGTGGATGCAGGGTCCACAGGGGACAGCAATTTTGGGACAGTTCTGCCTAGCCCACGGTCTAGGAAACAGTTGGCTGTAGCCGTTCGCACCCCCTCCTCCTCCTCCTCATCCTCCTGCAGAAGCGAGAGCTCGTCCACAGACTGCAGTAGCCCAACCACTCCATCCGCAGCTGCCACTGTTGCACACCAGTTGTCCCATTATGGGGCAGCTACTGGCAAGCGTCAGCAGGCTGTATTTGCTATGAAGTGTTTGGGCGACAACAGACACACCGCGGAAGTTCTGTCCGAGTTCTTGCAGAATGAAACGCAGTCGTGGCTGGGCACTGTAGATCTTGAGGCAGGCAAGGTAGTGAGTGATAACGGAAGGAATTTCATGGCTGCCATCTCCCTTTCCCAACTGAAACACATTCCTTGCCTGGCTCACACCTTACACCTGGTGGTGCAGTGCTTCCTGAAAAGTTATCCGGGGTTATCCGACCTGCTCCTCAAAGTGCGCGGACTTTGCTCGCATATCCACCGTTCGCCCGTACACTCCAGCCGTATGCAGACCTATCAGCGGTCTTTGAACCTTCCCCAGCATCGCCTAATCATAGACGTTGCAACAAGGTGGAACACAACACTGCACATGCTTCAGAGACTGTGCGAACAGAGGCGTGCTGTTATGTATTTGTGGGAGGATACACATACACGGGCAGGCAGTAGGATGGCAGACATGGAGTTGTCAGGTGTGCAGTGGTCGAAGATACAAGACATGTGTCAAGTCCTTCAGTGTTTTGAGGAATGCACATGGCTGGTTAGTGCAGACAATGCCATAATAAGCATGAGCATCCCCCTAATGCGTCTGCTGATGCAAAGTTTGACGCACATAAAGGAGCAGGCGTCTGCAGCAGAGGAAGAGGAAAGCCTTGATGACAGTCAGCCAGTGTCTGGTCAGGGCAGTGTACAGGACGTGGTAGCGGGCGAACAGGAGGAGGAGGACGAGGAGGATGATGGGGATGAGTATTTTTTTAATGAGGAAGCTTTTCCGGGGCCACTGGAAATTGGTGGCGTGGCAAGGCCGGGTTCTGGTTTTTTGAGGGACACAAGTGACGTAGATTTGCCTGAAACAGCCCCTTAACCCAGCACAACCGCAGATTTAACAACTGGAACTTTGGCCCACATGGCGGATTATGCGTTACGTATCCTCAAAAGGGACACACGCATTACTAAAATGATGAACGATGACGATTACTGGTTGGCCTGCCTCCTTGATCCACGCTATAAAGGCAAATTGCAAAATATTATGCCACATGAGAACTTGGAACTAATATTAGCAACCAAACAATCAACTCTTGTTGACCGTTTGCTTCAGGCATTCCCAGCACACAGCGCCCGTGATCGTTCTCACAAGAGCTGCAGGGGGCAGCAGACCAGAGGTGTTAGAGGTGCAGAAATCAGAAGTGGCGTTGGACAGAGGGGTTTTCTGACCAGGTTGTTGAGTGATTTTGCTATGACCGCAGACAGGACAGGTACTGCAGCATCAATTCAAAGTGACAGGAGACAACATTTGTCCAGTATGGTTACTAACTATTTTTCATCCCTTATCAATGTTCTACCTCAACCGTCATTCCCATTTGATTACTGGGCATCCAAATTAGACACCTGGCCAGAATTGGCAGAATATGCATTGCAGGAGCTTGCTTGCCCGGCAGCTAGTGTCCTATCAGAAAGAGTATTCAGTGCTGCAGGTTCAATATTAACCAAAAAAAGGACTCGTCTGGCTACCCAAAATGTGGATGATCTAACCTTCATTAAAATGAACCACAACTGGATTTCGAATTCTTTTGCCCCACCTTGCCCGGCTGACACCTAGCTTTCCTATGAAAAGGTCTTGCTTGTGGACTACTCTGACTGACTTTTCCAATCGCGTAATTTGCAGCAGCTGACTGTCCAGCATACGACATGTTTACACCTCCCTAAATGGCCAAACTCCCCCCACGGGGCCGTGGTCTCGCCACTTGGCGCAAGCACCCGTGAGAGTGCCGTTTGTCTGAAGAGGTGGGTGTGCCCGCTTTTGGTCGACGGCACTGCCACTGGGTCCCTCATAGTACAATAAAGTGTCTCTGGCGGTGGTGGTGCGCACCCAACGTCAGACACACTGTTGTAACATGAGGGGCGCTGGGCCTGTACCGCCGGCCACAAGAGAGTCCCCCCCAGCTCAAACATCGCTCTACCACTTGCACAATTATCTCTCACAGTTCCACCAATGTTTAGTCTATGCGCTGACATCATTCAATGCCTGGCACTGATAATACCATTCTGTTGACATGTATGATGGTACTTAACATAGTCAGGGGCAGTGTCCTATATTTACACCAGTAAATAATTAGCGCCAAATTACTAGGTCTAAAACTCAGTAGAGGAGCCCACCCCTGTACCTAAGTATTCCACCCTTTTGTGTTTTGGTTTTGTTGTAATGCGAGACATTAACATCTATTTATTTTTTTGGAGTACTAACTGGCAGACACTCATTACAATCGGCCTCCGCTGACAACACCAATGCTGCCTGCGTACCCCTGCAAGAGAATTGCAAGTGCCTACAGCCAAATTTTGTTATGTTAGGCCTACTACACCTGTCTGCGGTCCCTCCTTCCACTAGTCCTCCACTGACCAGACCACTGCTGCCCGTGTACCCCTGGAACCAATTTTAAAGTGCCTACAGCCAAATTTTGTTATGTTAGGCCTACTACGCCTGTCTGCGGTCCCTCCTTCCACTAGTCCTCCAGTGTCCTGTCTACTGCTGCCCGTGTACCCCTGGAGCCAATTTAAAAGTGCCTACAGCCAAATTTTGTTATGTTAGGCCTACTACGCCTGTCTGCGGTCCCTCCTTCCACTAGTCCTCCAGTGTCCTGTCTACTGCTGCCCATGTACCCCTGGAACCAATTTAAAAGTGCCTACAGCCAAATTTTGTTATGTTAGGCCTACTACGCCTGTCTGCGGTCGCTCCTTCCACTAGTCCTCCACTGACCAGACCACTGTTGCCCGTGTACCCCTGGAACCAATTTAAAAGTGCCTACAGCCAAATTTTGTTATGTTAGGCTTACTACGCCTGTCTGCGGTCCCTCCTTCCACTAGTCCTTCACTGACCAGACCACTGCTGCCCATGTACCCTTGGAACCAATTTAAAAGTGCCTACAGCCAAATTTTGTTATGTTAGGCCTACTACGCCTGTCTGCGGTCCCTCCTTCCACTAGTCCTCCACTGACCAGACCACTGCTGCCCGTGTACCCCTGGAATCAATGTAAAAGTGCCTACAGCCAAATTTTGTTATGTTAGGCCTACTACGCCTGTCTGCGGTCCCTCCTTCCACTAGTCCTCCACTGACCAGACCACTGCTGCCCGTGTACCCCTGGAATCAATGTAAAAGTGCCTACAGCCAAATTTTGTTATGTTAGGCCTACTACGCCTGTCTGCGGTCCCTCCTTCCACTAGTCCTCCAGTGACCTGTCCACTGCTGCCCGTGTACCCCTGGAACCAATTTAAAAGTGCCTACAGCCAAATTTTGTTATGTTAGGCCTACTATGCCTGTCTGCGGTCCCTCCTTCCACTAGTCCTCCAGTGTCCTGTCTACTGCTGCCCGTGTACCCCTGGAACCAATTTAAAAGTGCCTACAGCCAAATTTTGTTATGTTAGGCCTACTACGCCTGTCTGCGGTCCCTCCTTCCACTAGTCCTCCACTGACCAGACCACTGCTGCCCGTGTACCCCTGGAACCAATTTAAAAGTGCCTACAGCCAAATTTTGTTATGTTAGGCCTACTACGCCTGTCTGCGGTCCCTCCTTCCACTAGTCCTCCAGTGTCCTGTCTACTGCTGCCCGTGTACCTCTGGAACCAATGTAAAAGTGCCTACAGCCAAATTTTGTTATGTTAGGCTTACTACGCCTGTCTGCGGTCCCTCCTTCCACTAGTCCTCCACTGACCAGACCACTGCTGCCCGTGTACCCCTGGAACCAATTTTAAAGTGCCTACAGCCAAATTTTGTTATGTTAGCCCTACTACGCCTGTCTGCGGTCCCTCCTTCCACTAGTCCTCCACTGACCAGACCACTGCTGCCCGTGTACCCCTGGAACCAATTTAAAAGTGCCTACAGCCAAATTTTGTTATGTTAGGCCTACTATGCCTGTCTGCGGTCCCTCCTTCCACTAGTCCTCCAGTGTCCTGTCTACTGCTGCCCGTGTACCCCTGGAACCAATTTAAAAGTGCCTACAGCCAAATTTTGTTATGTTAGGCCTACTACGCCTGTCTGCGGTCCCTCCTTCCACTAGTTCTCCACTGACCAGACCACTGCTGCCCGTGTACCCCTGGAAGCAATTTTAAAGTGCCTACAGCCAAATTTTGTTATGTTAGGCCTACTACGCCTGTCTGCGGTCCCTCCTTCCACTAGTCCTCCAGTGTCCTGTCTACTGCTGCCCGTGAACCCCTGGAACCAATTTAAAAGTGCCTACAGCCAAATTTTGTTATGTTAGGCCTACTACGCCTGTCTGCGGTCCCTCCTTCCACTAGTCCTCCAGTGACCCGTCCACTGCTGCCCGTGTACCCCTGGAACCTATTTTAAATTGCATAGAGCATCCTTTTTTTAATAGTAGGCATACAAACTCTGTCTGTGGTCCATAATTGAAATTGTCCTCCACTAAACAGACCAATGCTGCCTGTGTACCCCTGTAACCTTTTTTAAACTGCATTGAGCCAAATGTTGTGTTTATGGCCTACTACCTGTGTCTGTCTGCGCCACTCAATACAGCTGTCCTCCTTTTAAAAAAGCTGAGTGTCAATAGTCTGGTTTTCAGCCTATAGGAATTTGAAAACTGCATTGGGGCTACTACTACTACTTCGGTAGGGCCTACTAACGGTGTCTGCCGCTCCAAGGTGTTCCCCAGGTTGCCTCTCCATTGCTTCAATCTTAAAGCTCTCGTTTAGTAGTTGTTGAAAACAACACTGCATTCGGCCTACAAGTTGGGTCTGGGGTGTAGAGACGGTGTGTTCCGCTCCAAGGTTTTCCCCAGGTTGTCTCTCCATTGCTTCAATCTTAAAGCTCTTGTTTAGTAGTTGTTGAAAACAACACTGCATTCGGCCTACAAGTTGGGTCTAGGGTGTAGAGACGGTGTGTTCCACTCCAAGGTGTTCCCCAGGTTGCCTCTCCATTGCTTCGATCTTCTGGCTCTTCTTAAGCAGTTGTTGAAAACAACACTGCATTCGGCCTACAAGTTTGGTCTGGGTTGTAGAGACGGTGTCTTCCGCTCCAAGGTGTTCTCCAGGTTTCCTCTCCATTGCTTCAATCTTAAAGCTCTCGTTTAGTAGTTGTTGAAAACAACACTGCATTCGGCCTGCAAGTTGGGTCTGGGGTGTAGAGATGGTGTCTTCCGCTCCAAGGTGTTCCCCAAGTTGCCTCTCCATTGCTTCAATCTTAAAGCTCTCGTTTAGTAGTTGTTGAAAACAACACTGCATTCGGCCTGCAAGTTGGGTCTGGGGTGTAGAGATGGTGTCTTCCGCTCCAAGGTGTTCCCCAAGTTGCCTCTCCATTGCTTCAATCTTAAAGCTCTCGTTTAGTAGTTGTTGAAAACAACACTGCATTCGGCCTGCAAGTTGGGTCTGGGGTGTAGAGATGGTGTCTTCCGCTCCAAGGTGTTCCCCAAGTTGCCTCTCCATTGCTTCAATCTTAAAGCTCTCGTTTAGTAGTTGTTGAAAACAACACTGCATTCGGCCTGCAAGTTGGGTCTGGGTTGTAGAGACGGTGTCTTCCGCTCCAAGGTGTTCCCCAGGTTTCCTCTCTATTGCTTCAATCTTAAAGCTCTCGTTTAGTAGTTGTTGAAAACAACACTGCATTCGGCCTACAAGTTGGGTCTGGGGTGTAGAGACGGTGTCTTCCGCTCCAAGGTGTTCCCCAGGTTGCCTCTCCATTTCTTCAATCTTAAAGCTCTTGTTTAGTAGTTGTTGAAAACAACACTGCATTCGGCCTACAAGTTGGGTCTGGGGTGTAGAGACGGTGTCTTCCACTCCAAGGTGTTCCCCAGGTTTCCTCTCCATTGCTTCGATCTTCTGGCTCTCGTTTAGTAGTTGTTGAAAACAACACTGCATTAGGCCTACTAGTTGGGTTGGGGCCTTCTATCTGTGTCTGACGCTCCTTCCTGTTCTCCCACAGTGAACAAAGCTGTGCCGCCGGTTTACTACTGTTGCCAATTTTGAACTGCATTTAGAATACTTACTGATTTGGGCCTACTCTCTGTGTCAGCCTCTCATTCCAGTTGTCCTCCACTGAACAAAACAATGCCCCCTGGTTAGTCCTGTTACCAATTTTGAACTGCATTTAGCCCACTTTATTCTTGGGCCCATATCTGTTTCCCCCTCATCCTGCCCATTGCCCAGCCAGTGATAGATGAGTCTGCTGGTACATTGACCCATAATGCAACATTCCCCGTGCACGCTACACTGCAAGATTGTGACCCTGCTGAAAGTCAGGTCCCCCTTCCCGCATACCATACCACCTTACACGGGGACAAAGAGGAAGGTGCAGATGAAGGTGCAGGTTCCTTCATCAGGTGGGGGGAGGAATACTCGTTGGCGACATCACTGGCACAGGGCCCCTCATAGTTCGCAAAAGTGTTGCTGCCGATGGGAGGCGCCCCCGCCGTGCAAACACACCGCTGTACTTTGAGGGGCCCTGTGCCAGAGCCAATGCCAACGAGTGGGCCCCCCCTGCTTGCTCAGGATCACAGCACTTGCAAAGTTGAAATACTTACCTCTCCCTGCTCCACTGCCGTGACGTGGTCCAGATTTACTGGGCCCACTAATTTCTAAAACCAGCCCTACCCCCCACAACTTTAGCCAAATGACCCCAATTTCAAATGCCTTACAATTATTATAAGCTAAATTAAGATTGACAAGCTTCAGTAACAAGAATGGATGTTTTTGCCATTAAAATGGGCTCTGTACATGTTTTCCTGGCCTCTACTCACTGCCGACTATGCTCTCCCATTGACTTGCATTGGGTTTCGTGTTTCGGTCGATCCCCGACTTTTCGCGATAATCGGCCGATTCCACTCGTCTCGACTTTTGAGATTGTCGGGTTTCGCGAAACCATTCTCGACTCTAAAAAGGTCAAGGTCGCTCAACCCTACTTGATAGCATACAATGCATTTTTTGGACTGCAGCTGTAACTAGTTAAAATAAATCAGCTGTGCTCTAAAAAGTCACAATTCAGCTCAGACCTAAATCAAAGCAATGGGACTTTAAATACTCTTTAGCACAACATTGTTGCGCTATTCAATTATACTCACAAAGTATAAACTTTATGAAAATATATGAAAATAATCACATGCAGCAGGATCGGTTACTACTGAGTTTTTTCCTCTTGCAGAGGCAGAAAAAGAAGGCCCTTGTACAAAAATTTTGTATGGAACATTTGTATGTGTCTATGACAGGCGCTACTTGTTGTTTTGGAGGTGAAAGTGGAACCTCTTACCTTTTGGACCACTATGCTGCTGCAACTGCACAGTAGACACCAATAGAATGTCCACTACATTCCTCTTGCCTTATCAGCCTTGACACCGACTATTTTTACTGACTGAGTATAAATGGTCTCAAACAGGAAATGGTTAGTCTAATACAGAGGAAACAGGACTGAGTCAAGAAATAGGAATATATTCATAGCTACCTTGGAGATTATTTAGATTTTACCTGTAGGATATATGGCACATGGCTGACACATAGAAAAGTGTATTAGGCTCTGCTATACCTCTGTAAGCTTACAATTTTTGTATGATTCAATATGAATTTTTAAAAAATCATGTCATATTTAATTTGTTGCTATTTTATAGAAGTATTAAAAAAAACATTTGAAATATTCTACTGTACAGAGACAATATGCAGTTGTACATGGAATACCAACAGATTCATACAGATCTTCGTTGCCATACTTTTTGAGAATCCAGGCTCTAGAGTTGAAAGCAAAAGACAAGGTTCTAATCAATGAATGTCACTATTTGTGTAATTAGTAGTCGGATAAGGGCGTCATTAGGTTTGTTAATTATACATTTGTTCAGAACAGCTTTTTTGGCTGATTTGTAGATATATTGTAATTGCACATTTCGCTAACTACAACAGGTATTAAAAAAGAAGAATAAAAATTATTAAAAGAAACAAAAATAGTAATTGTGACTGACATTTCAAAATATTTAATAATCCAATACCTGTTTGGTTCCAAGGATGCCTGATTAAAGAAAATCTGACAAGATGTCACAATGCTGTTATATCCAAAGCATATTCCTAAATAATGGATAACTGAAAAGATAGAGTAGGGTAGAAATGAGTGAATATTTTTATATTCTAATTTTTCAGCTTTGACAAATTTTCTCAGGAAATTAGACGGGCTCTCTTCGCTACAGAAATGCCAAACATGTGGACGCTAAAAGTGGTTTAGATACGTTGTGGGGCTCAGAGCGGAGGAGGACATTTGTATTTGGGAGCGCAGAATTTGCTGAATTTCTTTTGGGGGGCGAGAAGCTATTTAGCTTTTCCAGACCCTCTGTACTACTAGTAATCCTATATTTCCATTGACAGATCACAGACCTGATTGTGGATGTACTTTTTTGTGGATTGAGTTGAAGCTTTTATTGGGAACATTTTACCATAAGTTTTGGGATCAAGTTTATCCTACGCTGGGCACTTACTTTGGGGTTTCTATCTAAATCTTCCAGTGAAGTAATTGAGATGAAACTCCTAAAGAATCCATTCATTATAATGAGGCAAAGTTACTCTGGACTCCATCTGGCCTCTGTTCAGCCTTTATTTCAGAAGTGCACAAAATTATGGCAGACTGAGCTTTTATGCATGCCTAAAAAGATGGATACCACTGGATCACAGGTCAAATGGCATCCACAGTGCCTTCATCTGCCTCATTAAAGAGAGTCTTCCGTCGGGGGATCCATCTGAGGTTTCAGAGGTTTACATGAAAAACCCCGGTGTAAACGCTCAGATCAGAGCGCAAAATAAATGTGAGCCAAGCCTTACTGCGATCTTTGAGAGGCAGAATGAACAAATCAACAACAGGTGAAGAATTGGGTTTATTTTCTATTTTATGCCATTCCTCATGCGGTATAAATGATTAGACGACTATTATTCTTCAAGTCGGTGCGATTACAGCGATATCAAATTTACATTTTTTTATGTGTGACTTATCTGTGACACTTTTTTTGCAAAAACTGGCATCACTATATTTTGAGAGCAATAACTTTTCCATATTTCAATTGACACAGTTGATGTGAGGGCTTCTTTTTTGCTGGGCGAGTTGCAGGACGAGTTGTTTTCATTGGTACCATTTTCAGACACATGACAAATGGCTCCAAGAGGTATGGAGGCCCACTTCTACCTTTCAAGCAGGTGGAATTATGCGTTATAATTATAGTGCTTTGTAAAAAGCACTATATTGTTATTCCACCGTAGTCAACTTCTTATTCTTATTATTCAGTCTGCAATTAATGCGGCCCGAACCGCTGCACGCACAGACTCCAGTGAGGTGTCATTTCGAAGCCAGCGTTCCTGGGAGGTGTGCTAAGTATTTTTCGTTTCGATCGGATTTGTAGTTTTGGCGCAATTGGCGTTTGAAAATTTTGTCTCAATGCATTTCAATGGGGAAATTGTTCCAATAAGGTATAATGGCTGATTTCTGAGGCAATTTCAAAATAACTGCCAACTGCCACCTGGCTGATTAGCTCATTGCTATGTGAAGTCAGACCCAGTTACTATGCCAACGCCTACGAACTCTACATGACCCCACGAGGACACAGTTTTGCCAGATAATATCAGCTCTTAAAGTGACCGACCCACCAAATTGTTACCTGAGGTGTCCAGCCCACCAAATCGGAGGCCGAGTGGCCCCACCCACCAAATCGGAGGCCGAGGGGCCCCGCCCACCAAATCGGAGGCCGAGGGGCCCCGCCCACCAAATCGGAGACCGAGGGGCCCCGCCCACCAAATCGGAGACCGAGGGGTCCCGCCCACCAAATCGGAGGCCGAGGGTCCCCACCCACCAAATCGGAGGCCGAGGGTCCCCACCCACCAAATCGGAGGCCGAGGGTCCCCGCCCACCAAATCGGAGGCCGAGGGTCCCCGCCCACCAAATCGGAGGCCGAGGGTCCCCGCCCACCAAATCGGAGGCCGAGGGTCCCCGCCCACCAAATCGGAGGCCGAAGGGTCCCGCCCACCAAATCGGAGGCCGAGGGTCCCCACCCACCAAATCGGAGGCCGAGGGTTCCCGCTCACCAAATCGGAGGCCGAGGGTCCCCGCCCACCAAATCGGAGGCCGAGGGTCCCCGCCCACCAAATCGGAGGCCGATGGTCCCCGCCCACCAAATCGGAGGCCGAGGGCCCCCACCCACCAAATCGGAGGCCGAGGGCCCCCGCCCACAAAACCGGACCCCGAGGTGCCCAGCCCACCAAATCGGACCCCGAGGTGCCCAGCCCACCAAATCCTCAACCCTGAGGGGCTACAACTACCAAACCAGCGCCTGAGGGGCACCCAAGTGTGAAAGTCTTGCAGGGGCAGCCCGGGCACCATTCCAAAGCACTATCTGTAGTTCCTTCAGGAAATACCCATCTAGTTAGATATTGTACTGCAAAAGACTCACATTTTCTTCTTGCACTTGGCCTTTTTTTGTTTGTCAACACTTTTGGCTTAGCTGTAGATGATGTGTAACCATCCAGCATGGGATTTAATAAAGAAATCTTCCCTTTTCTCTTGAGGATTAGGAGATGTCTAATGAGAAAGATGAGAATTAGCTGAAAGAGGTGTATAATTGCTGCCTCCAGTTGGACACATATCTAGTCTGCTACAATGGAGGTGTCTTTCGCTGCCTGCTTGTTGTAGTGCATTGTAGCCATTTACCTCACTGACCCAGTGGCAGATGAATAATAAATTATAATCATTTTATTTATTAAGCATGTTACAAATCAAAAATGACATTTACAAACAATATAAGACAAAGAAAAAAACAAAACTAAATAATTAATAAGAGGAGAGAGAGCCCTGCTCACAACTTATAATCTATAAGAATAGTGGTGACACAATTGATAAAAAAGTGCTTGCATTTGGACCAGCCATCTTTATAATAAGTAGGGGAATTCAAATAAATCTGCATTAAACAGTCTAGAAGTGATATTTCAGTAAATGGAAATTGTGTAAACAGATAATAGAAGGGACCAGTTTCTGAGTAAAATTTAGGAAGGGATAACAGGAAAGAATTATGTTAGTGAGGTGAAATGATAGGCCAGTCTAAAGAGATGTGTTTTTAGAGCACATTTAAAACAATTGATACTTGGTCCAGTATAAGAGAATTCTTGTAGACGTAAGTGGGAGGAGAGAGGAAGTATTACATTGCAGAACTGTGAAGAGCTTTGTGGGCAAGAGTGCTGCTAAGTTTATATGTTAAGTTGTAGATCATTGGCAACCTGTGCAATGAATAGCACAGGGTAGAGTCCTTGATTTAGCATCTGGATAGAAAAATGACTCTGGCTGATGCATTCTGAATAGATTGGAGAGGAGAGATTTTAGTATGAGGAAGACCAATTAGTAGAAAGTCGCAGTAGTTCAGATGAGAATTAGTCAAAGCAACATTAAGAGTTTTTGTAATGTCAAAGGTAAGAAAAGATCAGACCCATGAGATATTTTTGAGGTGCAGGTGACATGAGCAAGTGATTGATTTGATCTAGGGACGAAGGAAAGTCAAATATAACCCAAAGACAGTGAGTGCACTGCTTGGGAGTTGTGATAGAACCAGACATGGAAGTGGCAATATTGGGATTGGATAGGTTACTAGAGGGAAGAAACACAAGAAGTTCCATTTTCTGGAAAAATTCAGCTTCATATAGAGGGAGAACATGATGTTAGAGACAGCAGACAGTCACTGCTATTTTGTAGTAACGCTGGAGCGATGTCAGGAAAAGTTGTGAAGAAAAGTTGGTTATCCAGAGTGTTAAATGCTGCAGAGAGATCCAGGAGAATCTGTATTCTGTATCCTCCAAAATGTAGATTTTTGTAAAATTTGAGCACAATTGCATTAAATTCTGAGAAATTATTAAGTCTCAAGTAGACCGTTTTTCAAAATGTGCTATTCGTGCTCTTTTGAAGAAGCATCGAGAAATGGTCAACTTGAGGAATGTAACAGATACAGCGGTCAGCCAAGGAAACTTAGAGCAGCAGATGAAAGACAGATTATGCTTTTTTTTTACCTTCTAAATTTTAAAATGTCCAACAGTTTATAGAAATTCCGTGTCTATTGTGCTTCTTTTTGACGCTGTGTAAACTGACCCATGGCACGGGTTTACGAGCCGCAGCATGTCAATTTCTGTTGCATAGACACTAGTCTCTGCAACAGAAATTTCCACAATATAATGTATAGGATGCGGTAAATCAGCATTGTTCAGAGAACACATGTGGATTTCCTTGCGTGATTAGAACTCAGTGCTTTGGACGCAGCAAAAATACTCTTAATCCAAAACGCTGCTAGTTTCTGATTGTAGACACATAGCCTTAACAACCTCCTTATGTGCCACAGTACTTAAAAGAATTTATGCTGTTTTTGAAGACAAACGATGTTCCCTTTGCACTTTGCTAATTGATAAACATAAACTGTTAGCAATTAATTTTTAAAGCATTCTTTCATTGCATGATTTTTTACAATCTTGCCTAAGACATTATAAGCATAGTTTGCAAAAAATAGGAGGGAATCTGAATTCCTCATTTGATTCTAGTGGTAAAGTGCATGTTCATTTACTATTCCATTTATTACACAGATATAGTGTCTAGCTGCCAGCCCCATAGACTTGGCGAATATGCCTATCCAATTCTCCTTTGAAATAGAGGACTTAGGACATCTATTCTCTCGATCAGTGAGACCTAATATTAGGACACCCAGTAATCAGGAACTTATCATCTATCTGTGGACTGATGATAAATTATGATTGCAGCATAACTCCTTTAAATCAGATAAATTAATAAATAGATAAATAAATTGGCGGTTGGATTATATTACTCACAGCACTGCCATTAACATTGGTATAGTAGCACTCAGACAGAGTTCCCTATTATTAATGTTAGCCAATAGTACCTCATAAATTATGCCAGCCAGACTGTGCCCTCATAAAAATCTTGCTCTTAGAGTGCCCCCCATAAAATACTGCCAGCCGCTAATTGCCTCTATAAAACAGTGGTAACCAAAGAGCAATCTTTCCCATCTGAGGGCATGTGTGAAAGAAAAAATCAGTTACAGTAAAAGACCAGGGAAGGAGTAAGTGTGAGTGAGTATCTGTCTTTCCTTACTCAGCTGATTGAAATACTAAATGTCATGATTTTTTATGGTATAGCTCAATGACACAATATACCGTATATATATATATATATATATATATATATATATTGTAGCATGGCTAACGGGTGTGTGGTCGACGGGAGGTATGTGTCACATAGGTACCTTGTCGCTGTAATGTAGCCCGGAATATTTCTTTGTTTTACATAACCATATATTTGTGTTTCAGGACCTGTGGTGATGTCAGACCAAATGGCTAATCATGTGATAGATTACTGGGTGTGGTTAGTCCTATATAAGTCAGGCTAATGCTTAACACAGTAGATATGTGAGGAGGTGAAACCCTCCTGAGTGTGTCAAGGCTCCAGGACTGAGCCGGAAGGACTGGACATTTGTTTTTCTTTTCCTGAGCCAAAGGCTATTTGTTTTCTGTTATTTCGCCACGTGGTTTATTATGCAATAAACCCTATGAACTTTTCAAGAAACGTCCCTCCTGAGTCTCAGACGTGGCACCCGAGTGAGTGAAATTCCTACAATTGGTGATAGACGTGCGGGCAGCGTTCCCAGCGGAGACGAAGAGTCTGTTATTGGATGTCCTGGGTCAAGTCTGTGGTAAGCCAGCAATCATTGCCGGAGAAAATGGAGGACCTGCTGAAACACTTGCTCCAGTCGCAGCAAGAGAGCAACAGGCTGTTGATGCAGCAGATTCAACAGAACCAGCAGCAGATACAACAGAGCCAGCAGGAGCAACGGCAGCAGATGCAACAGAACCAGCAGGAGCAACGGCAGCAGATGCAGCTTCTGGCAACCGCCATCCAGGGCAAGACGAGCGCCCCAACCCCAGGTCTGGCTGATGACACCCACGTTCGGAAGACGGTAAGACGCGCGTTGCAAAAAATGACACCCGGGGATGATGTTGAGGCCTTCCTGACGGTGTTTGAGAGGGTCGCTGAGCGGGAAAAACTTCTGCCAGAGCAGTGGGCAGAGGTACTGGCGCCATACCCGACGGGAGAACCCCAGAAGGCGTACTATGATTTGACCTTGCAGGATGCCAAAGAGTATCACAAATTGAAAGCCGAGATTCTCGCACGTTTGGGGGTGACACTGACTGTCAGGGCACAGCGAGTTCACTGCTGGGCCTATCACCGGGACAAACCACCTCGTTCCCAAATGTTTGATCTGTTGCACCTGGTCCAGAAATGGCTGCAGCCAGAGTCATCTACACCTGCACAGATGGTAGAACGGGTGATGATGGATCGGTTTGTCCATTCCCTCCCAAGGCCTATACAGTCTTGGGTTGCCCAGGGTGATCCCCAGAATGCCGACGAGCTGATCGGACTGGTTGAGAGATACCAAGGGTTGGAAGGCTCCTTCGGGAGGCAGCCCATGCCGTACTGGGGGTCCCAGAAAGGAGCTGAGTTCCAAAAAGGGGTGGTGCGTCCAAGGTCACAAAGGGCGGGGGAGGTGGTGCCCAAGGTCCCTACGGGTGATATTATTTGTTGGAGGTGCCACGGGCCAGGACATATAGCTGCCTGTTGTTCCCAGACCACTGAGCAGATGGACTGCAGCATGGGACGCCGTTGTTCATACTATGCGTATCCAGCCTGTAGTGTGAACTCTCCATCCAACGAGGGACCTCAAGCGTGTCCCGTAAAGGTGAACGGTCGAGCAGTAATGGCACTGTTAGACTCGGGGAGCCTAGTGACCCTGGTGAGGGCCACTTTTCCTCTCCATCTACTCCCAGGAAAGAAGGTCGGAGTGCGGTGCATACATGGTGATGCAAAGGACTACCCTATGGCCAGGGTGGACATTGAAACGGCATGTGGCACTGAGTCCCATATAGTCGGCGTCGTTCAGGACTTGTTGCACCCTATAATTATTGGCCGGGATTTCTGTTTGTTTTGGGATTTGTGGGGGAAAGGTTCTGAGCTCCCTAGCAAGAGTAGGGAACCAATGAACCCTGGAAGGGTGTCACCACACCCAGAGTCAGACAGGTTTCCTTTTTGTAATAAATAAATAACTTGGCACTCAACTTGGTGAAAAGTGGTACTTGAAAAAATCAAAATTTATTACTTGGAATGGCAGTCCAGCAATATATTAGACGTTTCGGTCAGTTATTATGACCTTCTTCAGTAAACCGACTGCTGTGGTTATGAGTATAATCATCACTTAGTATGAATATAACAGGGTAGTCCTATGAAGAACCCCGTACTCTTAATAGTAAACGGCTGATCAAAGAAATATCTAATGCAACCCACAGGAAATGGATAACTGCAGAAAAGGAGTTGGAATAACTATGGCTCCCGGGAATAATATATATGTGTGTGGGACCAGATAGCGTCCAGATCACAGAAGTGAATAGAATGATGCTCACCAAAAGTGAGGAGGTCTCAATATAGACCCATGATACCAAATGGGAGCTGAATTTTCTATTATGTAAAACGCCCTGGAAAGTCCAATATGGGTAACGAAAAGCAGGCAGCTCCGGAGGAACGTGGGCTGGACGGGAACATCAACGCGGTGTCCACCGCTTGTTGAATGGTTTCCTTTTTGTGTCCTGGTTGGAGATGAGGAGGAAGTGTCCCCTGCATCTGACATTCTGGAGTTAGAGGTATCCGGTGAAAATTTTGGGACTGCCCAACATAGGGACCCCACTCTGAGGGAAGCCTTTAATAATGTCACAGTTATTGACGGGGTGGTACAGGAGCCGGGGGCAGACACAAGATTTCCCCATTTTTTGATGAGTGGGGAGTTGTTGTACCGGGTCACGAAAATAAGGGAGGAGTTGGTAGAGCAGTTGGTAGTGCCGGGTCCGTATAGACGGAAGGTGTTGGACATGGCCCATTCACACATCTTGGGTGGACACCTAGGGGTGGAAAAAACGCCGGAACGGGTTGTGCAGAGGTTCTATTGGCCAGGGTGTCTCCGGGAAATAGTGAACTATTGCAGGTCCTGCCCTACATGTCAGATAACTGCTCCCACTCCTCATTTCCAGAACCCCCTTGTGCCACTGCCCATGATTGAGGTACCGTTCAAGAGAATTGCCATGGACTTGGTCGGTCCCTTAGTTAAATCAGCTCGGGGCCATCAGTATATATTAGTCATCCTGGACTATGCCACACGCTATCCTGAGGCAATTCCCTTGAGAAATTCTTCCTCAAAGAGCATAGCCCGCGAGTTGGTCCATGTCTTTTCCCGGACAGGTCTGCCGAAGGAGATCCTGACTGACCAGGGTACACCTTTCATGAGCAAGGTGATGGAGGAGTTATGCAAAGCCCTGAAAATCTCCCAGTTGAGGACCTCGGTGTACCATCCCCAGTCAGATGGCCTTGTTGAGAGATTTAACAAGACTCTGAAGTGCATGCTGAGAAAAGCTATTGAGAAAGACGGTAGAGACTGGGATTGTCTCTTACCCTATCTGATGTTTTCCATTCGTGAAGTTCCACAGGCCTCCACAGGGTTCTCACCATTTGAGCCTCTATATGGCCGACATCCGCGAGGACTCCTGGATATAGCCAAGGAAACCTGGGAAGCCGAAGTCACGCCCCACAGAAGTGTCATTGAGCATGTGGCCCTGATGCAGCAGAGGATTGCAAAGGTGATGCCTATCGTGAAAGAGCACCTCCTCCAGGCACAAGAAGTTCAGGCCAGGGTCTACAACCGGTCTGCAAGAGTGAGGCAGTTCAATCCGGGAGACCGAGTTCTTGTGTTAGTTCCGACGGTGGAAAGTAAGTTCTTGGCCAAATGGCAAGGGCCATATGAGGTCATCGAGAAACTTGGTGAGGTAAATTATAAAATTCACCAACCGGGAAGACGGAAACCATTCCAAGTTTACCATGTCAACCTCATCAAGCCATGGCAAGATAAAGAGCCGACAGTAACTCCATCTTTGCTAAGCAACCCAGAAGATGAGGTTGGAGCGGTTACTATAGCGGAGACGCTATCAAAGACCCAGAAACAGCAGTGCCGGGAGTTACTCCAGAAAAACAGGGACCTGTTTTCAGAGTTGCCGGGATACACGAAGGTCATAGAGCACGAGGTCCTAACAGAGCCACATGTGCGGGTGAATGTGAAACCCTATCGTATTCCTGAGGCTCGTCGAGAAGTTATCTCCAAGGAAGTGGAGCGTATGTTGAAGCTTGGAGTCATTGAGGAGTCCAAGAGCGGTTGGTCGAGCCCAATTGTCCTGGTCCCAAAACCTGATGGAGAGTGGAGGTTTTGCAACAACTATCGGAAGTTGAATGAGGTCTCCAAGTTTGATGCTTATCCCATGCCCCGCGTTGATGAGCTCATCGAAAGGCTCGGGCACGCCAGATATATATCCACCTTGGATTTGACAAAGGGGTATTGGCAGATCCCCATGGCACAGGAAGCCAAGGAGAAGACGGCCTTTTCGACACCTGATGGATGCTTCCAGTATGTCCGGATGCCGTTTATCCTACAGGGAGCTCCGGCGACCTTCCAGAGGGCTATGGATAGAGTAATTGCACCCCATAAGGCCTACGCTGCTGCGTACCTAGATGATATCGTCATCTTTAGCCCGGACAGGGAGAGTCATCTGGAGAAAGTCCAAGCGGTGTTTGATGCTCTAAGAGAGGCGGGGTTTACAATAAACCCGAAGAAGTGTGCCTTGGGTAAGGAAGAAGCTAAATACCTAGGCTATATAGTGGGTCGTGGAGAAATAAAGCCCCAAATCAGGAAAGTGGAGGCAATCCAAACGTGGCCGAAACCACTTTCAAAAAAGCAAGTTAAAGCCTTTCTGGGAATCGTGGGATATTACAGGAGGTTCATCCCGAACTTCGCCACAGTGGCTGCGCCTCTGACTGATCTGCTGAAGGGGACAAAGTCGGTGATGGTTAAATGGTCCGAAGAGACAGAGTCAGCCTTCCAAGAGTTGAAAGGGGCTCTATGTAAGTTCTGATGGCCCCAGACTTCAAGAAAGAATTTATTCTTCAGACAGATGCCTCAGATGTTGGGGTAGGAGCAGTCCTTTCCCAAGAGCTACATGGGGAGGAGCATCCTGTTCTCTATCTGAGTAGAAAGCTGTCCTCATCTGAGAAGAACTACTCAGTCGTGGAAAAAGAGTGTTTGGCCATAAAGTGGGCGGTGGACACGTTACGGTATTATCTGCTGGGTCGTAAATTCAGACTAATATCTGACCATGCCCCACTTAGATGGATGAGGGAAACAAAGGGTAGAAATGCTAGGGTCACCCGTTGTTTCTTAGCCCTGCAGGACTTTAGTTTCCATGTGGAACATAGGGCCGGAAAGCTGCACGGTAATGCGGATGCCCTATCAAGAATCCCTTGTTTAGTTGGGGAAAGTGCCAAGCCCCACGGCTTTAGGCAGAGGGGGGAGGTATGTAGCATGGCTAACGGGTGTGTGTTCGACGGGAGGTATGTGTCACATAGGTACCTTGTCGCTGTAATGTAGCCCGGAATATTTCTTTGTTTTACATAACCATATATTTGTGTTTCAGGACCTGTGGTGATGTCAGACCACATGGCTAATCATGTGATAGATTACTGGGTGTGGTTAGTCCTATATAAGTCAGGCTAATGCTTAACACAGTAGATATGTGAGTAGGTGAAACCCTCCTGAGTGTGTCAAGGCTCCAGGACTGAGCCGGAAGGACTGGACATTTGTTTTTCTTTTCCTGAGGCAAAGGCTATTTGTTTTCGGTTATTTCGCCACGTGGTTTATGATGCAATAAACCCTATGAAATTTTCAAGAAACGTGCCTCCTGAGTCTCAGACGTCGCACCCGAGTGAGTGAAATCCCTACAATATATATATATATATATATATATATATATGAAGAAAAAAGAAAAGCAGCACAAAAAATAAAGAAAAATGTGGACTTTATTGCCTGGATGGCGTGGCAACGTTTCGGATACAAGATCCTTTTTCAAGCCTATATATATATATGTGTGTGTGCGTGTGTTTGTCTGTGTGTGTTTGGTGGGATGAAAAAATTTAATATATGCTGTCATGTGAAGCGTCAGGCAGGTGGGATGTTCAGAATATGGCCCAAAGTCAAAACCAGGTCTAGGGTAACAGAGGATACAACTATATTCTAGGTTAAAATAAGAACCTGTTCAGAATCTTTTTATTGGAATAGCCTGAAACTTCAGTAATGAGCATCAGCTTTTAACAATTTTTTCCACCAGATCTAAATGTTACCATAAAATGAAACCTAGATAAGAATAAAGCACATCTATATTGCCTAGTGTTCAGACTTTTCGTGGATTCTAGAGAAGTGATTTTTTTTGTGCTTATTGCTAAACATGACTTTATGTTTGGTACCTTCAAGAAAGTTGACAATTCAGAATCAATGAGGTATTAATTCCTCTCAGCAGATGAAAATTTATGAAAATTTATGTGAAAAGAAGGTGCAAGGACTAAGTTAAGTAAGAGATGGAGATGGGTCAACTTGTGATAGCACTGGTCCTACACTAACAACAGTGGCATCTGCCCCCACAATAAAAGAATGTTCTACATCAATCAATACAGGGTTGGATGAAAAATGTTTTTTAACTAATTGAAGACATGAATTACCTTACATCAGCCTTTTTCAAAGGTAAATTAATCAGTAGTTTAGCAATCTTGAATTTTTTTAAAATAAAACTACGTTAGTAATTAGGAAACTGTTACACACCGGTTTCTGGTATCCCGGGCTTCTCTCCGTTCACCTGGATTTGCAGCCCTGTGCTGTGACCCATGTTGTTTTTTGCAGTCTGCCCATTGTGAATTCATGACACCATCTCTCTAGACTAATTTAAGGCCCATTGACACAAACACCTGTGTCTTGGGATCGAGTTTCTAGACTGGATTACACTTCACCAATCATGCAGTTCCTGAATTTACAGAGTTTGTCAAGTCTTCGCTGCAATCGTGCCCTCGAACTTACTGCATCAATGCCTAGGGTCTCTGTGCCCATCCACACCTGGGGATTTGAGGGGATTCACTTCACCTGGTAAACCCTGATAGAATCTGAAGGCCATGGATTCCAAAGGTGCATTAGTCACAGCATCATTACAGTTGCACACAGTCGACCTGCCTGGACTGGTGATGCAGCTTGTAAATTATTGCGAGATTGTTGGGGCTGTGCGGGATCTCACAGCTGGTGTTGACACACTCTCCCAGATTTCTTCAGTTTCCCCACTAGCTTCTCAACATCTGCAGCAGCCTAATACTTACCTGCATCATTATGCCTGTGAGACATCTCCATATTTGCCCACTCCTTTTGATGAATAAATTAAGGCCTGCTTGGGGTGTGTGAACCAAAGCACTGTACATTTTGAGTTATGTCTCCAACAGTATTTGTTTTACCTGTCCAAAGTGGCATTTATTTTTTCTGTGCTATCTGATGACGTTTTTCAAAGGGCTTGTGGGAGTGGAATGACCCTATGATTCATTCTCTACCATCTTTTCTTTCTGCCTTCCATAAAACTGTTTGATGAACTGGGTTGTTTCTACTTCACTGCAGATTTCATACTGGGGATTAGAAAGGGCCTAGCTCTGTTGGACATTATGCCATCCAGTTCCGCAACCAGTCTGCTGAATTTACATGGAACAATTACGCTCTCCTGGCTGTTTTTTTATGCTGGTTTATCCTATTGGATTAAAGATGAACTCACTGGTAGAGATTTCCTGTTCTCCCTTGATGACTTGATTTCCCATGCCACCTCAGTGGACTTGCATTTTAAAGAATGGTCTAAAGAAAAAACACTTTATTCCCATGTCTCACATTCCAGAAACATCTTCAAAATCTCCTTCCAGAATGGCTTTACTGGAAACCCTGCCCTGAAACAGATTATCTTTAGCTGAAAGATCCCATCTCCTTACTGGCAGACTTTGCATTGTGGATCATAATTGCACAAATTGTTTCAAACTAAAGGAGAAACAGGGAAAACTTCAAACCCTAGGCGAGGAGGGAGGGTATCACCCTCGGGTTAATGCTCTCCTTCACTAAAAATAATTTACTCATGCTTATATCCATTTCTTATATTTCCTCTGTGTTCACAGAAAATTCTACACATATCCTTTCCAAACCTGAATGTATCCTTGTTTGTACCTCTTAATTTTCCATCTCTCCATATGCAGGTTGTTCTGTGGCCTTCAACAGGTCTTCTTTTACAGACAAAACAGTACTTGCTCTTACTTCTGGTCCAATTAAGGAGCATAAATTCAGGCAAGTTCTGGACTGTGAAATGACTAGTGGTCCTGAGCATAGGTGCTGGGTGCCTAAAAAGGACATTGATGCACCAATCATGCTCAATAGATATCATACTAAGCATTCTTTTTCTGCTGTCACTGACTCGCAGGGGCTCTAAGGGGGTGTACCTTTCTCGGGTGTCCTGAGCTTCACTCCCTTCTCCTGGATTCTTTGCCTGCTGTTGTGCTCCTTGTCGGGTTTTGCATGTTGTCCACCATGGATCCATGACATCATATCACTAGTCCTATGTAAGGCCCATTGACACACACCTCTGTCTAGGGATTGAGTTTCTATGTTTGGTCTTCTCTACCTTCTGTCCATTTTGTGTATACTTGCTTCTATTCCTGCTGGGTTACACATCATCCGCCCTGCAACTTCTATGATTCCAGAGAATGCCAAATCCTTCCTGCCAATGTGCCTTCAAGCTTGCTGTATCCACTTTGCAAGATTGCGCTCACTAACGCATTGGGGAATACTCGCTTGGCACAGGATTCAAGCACACGGGCAAGTTTTTTCACTTAAACACAGTCTATGCGGTTTATTATGGCATCATAAACCGGGTTATGCACAGTTCATTACACTTCATGGAACACAACAGGCACCAACCAGTGACATTAAGTTACAGCTTTATCTTAGACACTTCATGAACAGCTTTGTCTCACAGACACTAAAAATGCTGGACCTCTCACTTCGTCCAGTTACCATGGGTGTCTGTATGCCGAACAGTTCATAGACTATCACAAGCACCAATAGTCAATGGTACCTTATGGGGGCTCCTGCTCCACCTGCTGACTCCTTGTCAGTCCCCTCTCCTGGGGAAACTGCCTTACGGGGTTCACCAACTTGCCTGGCCAGCACACATCAGTCAGTCCAGAGCCACCGAAGGACAGTAGCTTCCCCAACACAGATCATCCAGGTCCACAGTCTCTCAGGTGCTCCAGGAAGACTCCACTCACAGGAGCTTCCAACACAAACTGACCAGGACCATAGTCTTACTGTGCGCTATTCAGGACGTCAAACCCACCTACGACCATCCAACACACTGGCATGTGCTCTTCAGGACTCCTACTCCCAGGACATCCAACACAGGTTGTGCTCTTCAGGAAGCCTACTCCCAGGTCTTCCAACAAAGGTTACTCAGTGCGCTATTCAGGACGTCCGTCCCTACTGAGGACCGTCCAACACACAGGCATGTGATCTGACCAGGTGCTATTCAGGACATCTGTCCAACACCCCAGGCCACCAGGTCCAAAGCCCCACCATGTGCTCTTCAGGAAGACGACTCTCCCAACACATAGGCTCTCCAGGACCTTCAAGCATAGACCATTCAGGTCCACACCCAGCGACCTATGTGACCCACACCCTGGTCACATTATGAAGCTGTAACCACTCCCACAGGTGGGAGTGTGTATGTGTGGCTAGTTCAACCCGCCCATTTCTCATAACTAACCTAGTAAGTCTCCATTCACATCTATACAAACACTTGTGGGACTACAGGTCCCAAAACAACCACATTACATCAAACTTACCACACAGACTCCCTCTGTGACACATATATCAGCCACTTACCATTCTGACAGTCACTTTCACCACCATTATAACAACAGATATGCCTCCATGCATATCCCAAGGAGCACACACACAGGGGTCACTGCATCACAACCTCTATACTAGATCAATGCGACAACTATACATTTTATAAGGGAGTTATTTTTTAGAATCTTACAGAAAAAACATCAGGAACAATTTCAAATATTTCTGATAAAGAACTGTGTAATATTTTAGATCAAATTTACATATAAAGATGCAGCAGCCGCAAACAGAGTCTCAAGAAAAAAAATGGATTAAATAGGTAAGGCATCAATAAGCAAGGACAACTCCTTAGTAGTAGAGGGATTCAAGCTTCACAATCACAGAAAATACTTTATTCTCATTTTGAAAGAGTACAAAGACATTGATGCAGTTAAAATATCATGATAGAAAAATTTAAATGAAAGTAGATGGAATTTAAATTTTTTTCCCATGATATTTTAAATGGGACCTGACATAATAAATAACACTGTTAGCCTGTAGATATGCAGGTAATCTGCTGGTTAACTGCGTTATAGCTAACTGCGTTATAGCCCAATGCAGCAAGGAGAGAATGAACTTGACTCCTCCAGCGAGCATTCGGTATTTAGTACTGGAAGTGGGGCGGTGACCGTTCAGGCACCGCTCTAAGTATACATAGCGGCTGCTGTAACTGCCCTCCCGGCCTTGACCGACAGCTGGCCTTAATGCTGTTTGCAGAGAGACCAAGTGACAATGATGACAGTTGTAGTCAGTGCTATACACAGACAGCAGCTGCTGACTGTAACTGTATTCATTGTCGCCTGGTCTTGCTGATTGCAGAGAGACCAGACAACAATGATGAGAGCTGCATACAGTACCCGTTACCTGGGAACAGCACTAATTGTCTTGTTTTTCCCCAGCAACGGTATTTGTCACACTGATGATACACGGATATCATCCATGTGTCATCAATGTGCACTTATGCAGCATGCCTTTTGACCATGTTGCATGAAAAAAAGGATATACCTGTGGGTTTTTTCACATTGACACACAGTCCGTGCTAAAAACTTGATATCTGAGCACCACCATTGAATACAAGGGGTGTGCGTGTGTCCGTATTTACGGTTCTAAAAAAAAAATGGACCAGATATGGACATGAAAAACGGATGTATGAAGGGTGCCAAAAACAGATTTTTTAAGGTAAAGCAAACATATAGGGAACAATAATTTTTACAATCATCGGGAAATACCTGTTTGCCTATGTAGGCATCTTCAGTCCCACCAGGCCCTGATGCTTTTCTGGAGAAAGTTATTTTAGTCAGACATGTCTCAGAAGTCCAAACTTGCTGCCTAGATCCAGCTTTTGTCGCTTAACCCATTATAGAGGTGAGTCCAATTTGCACGAGCTTCTCAAAAATTGTAGTAGTATCTGTCTATTTAAGGTAACCACTTTCTCTGTTAGTAATCAAGATAACAAAATACAGAAAATTGCCCTCTGTTTTTCACTATTTATCATGCAAAATCCTTCAATCCCCACTATGGCTCTATAAGGACTTTCATGCATTTGCTGCATACAACCTCTCTTTGGTTGCACTTCAACCATGGTCCTGTACAGATGGCAAATACACTTCATAACCTAAAACTAAACTTTAGTAGACCAATAAAATATTATCATACCACCTGCGCTGGTGGAAGTACTTGCCATCAAACACAAAAAAATTGTTGGAAAGTATGTCCTCCATCAATTCCAATATTAATCCATTATGTCCAATGGCGTAACTACAAAGTTATGGGCCCCGGTGCGAACTTTCAAATGGGGCCCCCCCACCATGCCAAAATATTTTCCACCCAAATTCACATTTTCCCTATTAATTTTGCACACTATAGCTTCATTGCAAAATTGTATAGTGTGACCTCAGTTGCATAACTATTCACTGCCCCATCCTGGCATATATTTGCCCCCCGTACTGCCATTGTTATGTAATGTATAAAAGAAAATAAACCATTATACTCATCAGGAGCTAACATAGAAGTCATGGGGATCCATATAAGAAGTATAATGCACCCCCATAGTACTCCTTATAGTATAATACACTCCCCATAGTCCCCCATATAGTATTGTACACTCCTCAGTCCTCCATATAATATAATACACTCCTCCATATATTAAAATACACTCCTCATAGTGCTCCATATAGCATAATATACTCTTCGTAGTGCTCCATATAGTATAATACACTGCTCAGTCCTCCATATAGTATAATACACCCCTCATAGTGCTCCATATAGTATAA
This sequence comes from Ranitomeya imitator, assembly GCF_032444005.1. Taxonomy (NCBI): domain Eukaryota; kingdom Metazoa; phylum Chordata; class Amphibia; order Anura; family Dendrobatidae; genus Ranitomeya; species Ranitomeya imitator. Next base: position 383,551,719 of record NC_091284.1, read on the forward strand.
TACACTCCTCAGTCCTCCATTTAGTATTATACACTCCACATAGTCCTCCATACATTAACCCCTTCCCGACCCATGACGCCACGTAGGCGTCATGAAAGTCGGTGCCATTCCGACCCATGACGCCTATGCGGCGTCATGGAAAGATCGCGTCCCTGCAGATCGGGTGAAAGGGTTAACTCCCATTTCACCCGATCTGCAGGGACAGGGGGAGTGGTAGTTTAGCCCAGGGGGGGTGGCTTCACCCCCTCGTGGCTACGATCGCTCTGATTGGCTGTTGAAAGTGAAACTGCCAATCAGAGCGATTTGTAATATTTCACCTATTATAACGGGTGAAATATTACAATCCAGCCATGGCCGATGCTGAAATATCATCGGCCATGGCTGGAAATACTAGTGTGCCCCCACCCCACCCCACCGATCGCCCCCCCAGCCCTCCGATCTGGCCGGTACACTGCTCCGGCTCCCCTCCGTCCAGTGCTCCGCTCCCCCCCGTGCTCTTGTCCGCTCCCCCCGTGCTCCAATCACCCCCCCGTGCTCCAATCACCCCCCCTGCACTCCGATCCACCCCCCCCGGTGCTCCGTTCCACCCCCCCGTGCTCCATTCCAGCCCCCCCGTGCTCCGTTCCACGCCCCCCGTGCTCCGTTCCACCCCTCCCGCACTCCGATTCCCCCCCCCGTGCTCCGATCCCCCCCCCCGTGGTCCCTCCCCACCCCATCATACTTACCGATCCAGCCGGGGTCCCGTCCGTCTTCTCCCTGGGCGCCGCCATCTTCCAAAATGGCGGGCGCATGCGCAGTGCGCCCGCCGAATCTGCCGGCCGGCAGATTCGTTCCAAAGTGCATTTTGATCACTGAGATAGATTATATCTCAGTGATCAAAATAAAAAAAATAATAAATGACCCCCCCCCCCCTTTGTCACCCCCATAGGTAGGGACAATAAAAAAATAAAGAAATTTTTTTTTTCCACTAATGTTAGAATATCGTTAGGGTTAGGGTTAGGGGTAGGGTTAGGGTTAGGGTTAGGGCTAGGGGTAGGGTTAGGGGTAGGGTTAGGGGTAGGGTTAGGGTTAGGGGTAGGGTTAGGGGTAGGGGTAGGGGTAGGGTTAGGGTTAGGGGTAGGGTTAGGGTTAGGGCTAGGGCTAGGGTTAGGGTTTCGGTATGTGCACACGTATTCTGGTCCTCTGCGGATTTTTCCGCTGCGGATTTGATAAATCCGCAGTGCTAAACCGCTGCGGATTTATGGCGGATTTACCGCGGTTTTTCTGCGCATTTCACTGCGGTTTTACAACTGCGATTTTCTATTTGAGCAGTTGTAAAACCGCTGCGGAATCCGCACAAAGAAGTGACATGCTGCGGAATGTAAACCGCTGCGTTTCCGTGCAGTTTTTCCGCAGCATGGGCACAGCGATTTTTGTTTCCCGTAGGTTTACATTGAACTGTAAACTCATGGGAAACTGCTGCGGATCCGCAGCGTTTTCCGCAGCGTGTGCACATACCTTTAGAATTAGGCTATGTGCACACGGTGCGGATTTGGCTGCGGATCCGCAGCAGTGTTCAATCAGGTTTACAGTACCATGTAAACATATGAAAAACCAAATCCGCTGTGCCCATGGTGCGGAAAATACCGCGCGGAAACGCTGCGTTGTATTTTCCGCAGCATGTCAATTCTTTGTGCGGATTCCGCAGCGTTTTACACCTGTTCCTCAATAGGAATCCGCAGGTGAAATCCGCACAAAAAACACTGGAAATCCGCGGAAAATCCGCAGGTAAAACGCAGTGCCTTTTACCCGCGGATTTTTCAAAAATGGTGCGAAAATATCTCACACGAATCCGCAACGTGGGCACATAGCCTTAGGGTTAGGGTTGGAATTAGGGTTGTGGTTATGGTTAGGGGTGTGTTGGGGTTAGGGTTGTGGTTAGGGGTGTGTTGCGGTTAGGGTTGTGTTTAGGGTTATGGCTACAGTTGGGATTAGGGTTAGGGGTGTGTTGGGGTTAGTGTTGGAGGTAGAATTGAGGGGTTACCACTGTTTAGGCACATCAGGGGTCTCCAAACGCAACATGGCGCCACCATTGATTCCAGCCAATCTCGTATTCAAAAAGTCAAATGGTGCTCCCTCACTTCCGAGCCCTGACGTGTGCCCAAACAGTGGTTTACCCCCACATATGGGGTACCAGCATACTCAGGACAAACTGCGCAACAATTACTGGGGTCCAATTTCTCCTGTTACCCTTGTGAATCAAAAAAAATGCTTGCTAAAACATAATTTTTGAGGAAAGAAAAATGATTTTTTATTTTCACGGCTCTGCGTTGTAAACGTCTGTGAAGCACTTGGGGGTTCAAAGTGCTCACCACATATCTAGATAAGTTCGTTGGGGGGTCTAATTTCTAAAATGGGGTCACTTGTGGGGGTTTCTACTGTTTAGGCACACCAGGGGCTCTGCAAACGCAACGTGACACCCGCAGACCATTCCATCAAAGTCTGCATTTCAAAAGTCACTACTTCCCTTCTGAGCCCCGACGTGTGCCCAAACAGTGGTTTACCCCCACTCATGGGGTATCAGCGTACTCAGGAGAAACTGGACAACAACTTTTGGGGTCCAATTTCTCCTGTAACCCTTGGGAAAATAAAAAATTCTGGGCTAAATAATTATTTTTGAGGAAAGAAAACGTATTTATTATTTTCACGGCTCTGCATTATAAACTTCTATGAAGCACTTGGGGGTTCAAAGTGCTCACCACACATCTAGATAAGTTCCTTTCGGGGTCTAGTTTCCAAAATGGGGTCACTTGTGGGGGGTTTCTACTGTTTAGGCACATCAGGGGCTCTGCAAACGCAACGTGACGCCCGCAGAGCATTCCATCAAAGTCTGCATTTCAAAACGTCACTACTTCAATTCCAAGCCCCGGCATGTGCCCAAACAGTAGTTTACCCCCACATATGGGGTATCACCGTACTCAGGAGAAACTGGACAACAAATATTGGGGTCAAATTTCTCCTGTTACCCTTGGGAAAATTAAAAAATTCTGGGCTAAATAATTATTTTTGAGGAAAGAAAACGTATTTATTATTTTCACGGCTCTGCATTATAAACTTCTATGAAGCGCTTGGGGGTTCAAAGTGCTCACCACACATCTAGATAAGTTCCTTTCGGGGTCTAGTTTCCAAAATGCGGTCACTTGTGGGGGGTTTCTACTGTTAAGCCACATCAGGGGCTCTGCAAACGCAACGTGACGCCCACAGAGAATTCCATCAAAGTCTGCATTTCAAAACGTCACTACTTCACTTCCGACCCTCGGCATGTGCCCAAACAGTGGTTTACCCCCACATATGGGGTATCAGCGTACTCAGGAGAAACTGGACAACAACGTTTGGGGTCCAATTTCTTCTGTAACCCTTGGGAAAATAAAAAATTCTGGGCTAAATAATTATTTTTGAGGAAAGAAAACGTATTTATTATTTTCACGGCTCTGCATTATAAACTTCTATGAAGCACTTGGGGGTTCAAAGTGCTCACCACACATCTAGATAAGTTCCTTTGGGGGTCTAGTTTCCAAAATGGTGTCATTTCTGGGGGATCTCCAATGTTTAGGTACACAGGGGCTCTCCAAACGTGACATGGTGTCCGCTAATGATTGGAGCTAATTTTCCATTTAAAAAGCCAAATGGCATGCCATCCCTTCCGAGCCCTGCCGTGCGCCCAAACAGTGGTTTACCCCCACATATTGGGTATCTGCGTACTCAGGACAAACAGGACAACAATATTTGGGGTCCAATTTCTCCTATTATCCTTGGCAAAATAGGAAATTCAAGGCTAAAAAATCATTTTTGAGGAAAGAAAAATTATTTTTTATTTTCATGGCTCTGCGTTATACACTTCTGTGAAGCACCTAGGGGTTTAAAGTGCTCAATATGCATCTAGATAAGTTCCTTGGGGGGTCTAGTTTCCAAAATGGGGTCACTTGTGGGGGAGCTCCAATGTTTAGGCACACAGGGGCTCTCCAAACGCGACATGGTGTCCGCTAACAATTGGAGCTAATTTTCCATTCAAAAAGTCAAATGGTGCGCCTTCCCTTCCGAGCCCTGCCGAGTGCCCAAACAGTGGTTTACCCCCACATATGAGGTATCGACGTACTCGGGAGAATTTGCCCAACAAATTTTATGATCCATTTTACCCTACTGCCCTTGTGAAAATGAAAAAATTGAGGCGAAAAGAATTTTTTTGTGAAAAAAAAGTACTTTTTCATTTTTACAGATCAATTTGTGAAGCACCTGAGGGTTTAAAGTGCTCACTAGGCATCTAAATAAGTTCCTTGGGGGGTCTAGTTTCCAAAATGGGGTCACTTGTGGGGGAGCGCCAATGTTTAGGCACACAGGAGCTCTCCAAACGCGACATGGTGTCCGCTAACGATGGAAATAATTTTTCATTCAAAAAGTCAAATGGCGCTCCTTCCCTTCCGAGCCTTACCATGTGCCCAAACAGTGGTTTACCCCCACATGTGAGGTATTGGTGTACTCAGGAGAAATTGCCCAACACATTTTAGGATCCATTTTATCCTGTTGCCCATGTGAAAATGAAAAAATTGAGGCTAAAATAATTTTTTTGTGAAAAAAAAGTACTTTTTCATTTTTACGGATTAATTTGTGAAGCACCTGGGGATTCAAAGTGCTCACTATGCATCTAGATAAGTTCCTTGGGGCGTCTAGTTTCCAAAATGGGGTCACTTGTGGGGGAGCTCCAATTTTTAGGCACACGGGGGCTCTCCAAACGTGACATGGTGTCCGCTAAAGAGTGGAGCCAATTTTTGATTCAAAAAGTCAAATGGCGCTCCTTCCCTTCCAAGCCCTGCCGTGCGCCCAAACAGTGGTTTACCCCCACATATGAGGTATCAGCGTACTCAGGACAAATTGGACAACAAATTTCGTGGTTCAGTTTCTCCTTTTACCATTGGGAAAATAAAAAAATTGTTGCTAAAAGATAATTTTTGTGACTAAAAAGTTAAATGTTCATTTTTTCCTTCCATGTTGCTTCTGCTGCTGTGAAGCACCTGAAGGGTTAATAAACTTCTTGAATGTGATTTTGAGTACCTTGAGGGGTGCAGTTTTTAGAATGGTGTCACTTTTGGGTATTTTCAGCCATATAGACCCCTCAAACTGACTTCAAATGTGAGGTGGTCCCTAAAAAAAATGGTTTTGTAAATTTCGTTGTAAAAATGACAAATCGCTGGTCAAATTTTAACCCTTATAACTTCCTAACAAAAAAAAATTTTGTTTCCAAAATTGTGCTGATGTAAAGTAAACATGTGGGAAATGTTATTTATTAACTATTTTGTGTCACATATCTCTCTGGTTTAACAGAATAAAAATTCAAAATGTGAAAATTGCGAAATTTTCAAAATTTTCGCCAAATTTCCGTTTTTATCACAAATAAACGCAGAATTTATTGACCTAAATTTACCACTAACATGAAGCCCAATATGTCACGAAAAAACAATCTCAGAACCGCTAGGATCCGTTGAAGCGTTCCTGAGTTATTACCTCATAAAGGGACACTGGTCAGAATTGCAAAAAACGGCAAGGTCTTTAAGGTCAAAATAGGCTGGGTCATGAAGGGGTTAAAATACACTGCTCAGTCCTCCATATAGTATAATACACTGCTCATAGTGCTCCATATAGTATAATGCACCGCCATCGTCATCCATGTTGTACAATTCACTTCCCATAGTATGATGCACCATAGTTCTTCATATAGTATAATATATTCCCCATAGTCCTCGATTCAGTATAATGCAGCCCACATATCTAATATATAATTGCCTAGAATACTACTTCCTGCAATTTGTGCCAACTTCCTGTCCGGAGCTAATGTCCGGAGATAATGTCCGGAGCTAATGTCCGGAGATAAGTGACGTCAACAGTGTCCAGTGTCTGATTGGTTGCCGCCTGCTGCGAGCGACCAATCAGAAACGTGCCGTACTGTGACACACTCCGCCCGCCATTTTGGTGTGATTTTTGAATTTTTACCTCACAGCAAGTTTCTACTGCGTGGAGTGACGTTGCTCTTCAAGCTCCTGCCGAATTTCGTCAAAAAAATGATAATACCATTTACCAAAACTATATATATTTAGATGTGAAGTGGTTCAGTGACATTTTCACACCAATTTTGAACTTTTGTTTGGTGTTTTCTCCATATACTGCCTATTATTCACTGACTGTTATACTGAGAGACTGCCGTTTATTAACCTCTTCTTTGCCACATTGGGTATATTGCTCTATTATTTGCCACATAAGGACATTGTCCATTATTGCCCAGCAATTTCTCTGCAATATAAACTGCCTATTTATTAATATCTGCATTCCTGCAAAGAACTATTGCCTATTATTAACTGGGTATTTTCCTACTACCTGACATTGTTCTTAAGCAAAGAACCGTTGTTGTGACATTTGCCACAACACGCAAAGTTGTCGTCTGATGTCTTTCATCCCTCCCCTCATAAGCATGTTCATGGATCCTGTGTAACTGTACCTTACATAACAAGAATTGTCAAGAGCTGGTGAGTGCAGCCATTTTTTGTTCTTTCTTACTATTATTTATTAATTGTATTATTTTTACATTTGAATAAATAAAGTATATATGGATTCTAGACTCCCGATTCTTTAGAATCGGGCTGCCATCTAGTAGTATAATACAGCCACCCCACAGAGTATACTGCAGCCCTGCCATACAATACAATGTAACCCCTATAGAATATAATGCAGCCCCCCTCATAGTGTAATGCAGCCCCTCCATACAGGGGCAGTGAGAAAGACATGGGAAAATGGTGACTAGGGGGCAGGGGACAAGGACACAAGGGGGGTAGGGAAGACAGGCACAAGGGTAACATAGGGGGGCTAGCGAGCAAGGAAGACAGGCACAAGGGGACACATGGGGGCTAGGAGGCAGGGGAGAAGGTTACAAGGGGACTAGTGGGCAAGGGAGACTGACACAAGGGGACAAGGGAGACTGGCACAAGGGGACACAGGGACTAGTTGGCCAGGGAGACTGACAAGGGGACACACGGGGACTAGTGGACAAGGCAGACTGACACAAGGGGCACACGGGGACTACTAGTTGGCCAGGGAGACTGACAAGGGGACACACAGGGACTAATGGGCAGGGGAGACTGGCACATGGGGACAAGGGACACAAGCATAAGGGGACAAGGGAGACAGGCGCAAGGGGACACACAGGGACTAGTGGGCAAGGGACACTGACACAAGGCTACACATGGGGACAAGGGATAGAAGCACAAGGGGACTCATAGGGACTAGGAGGAAGGGGAGAAGGGCACAATGGGACACACGGTGACTAGGGTGCAAGGGAGACAGGCACAAGAGGACACAAGGGGACTCCGAGGGCAGAGTAGATAGGGATGCAAGGGCTGCAAGGGGACAGAGGAAGACGGGGTGGAGACTTGGGAGGAGGGAAGAAGGGGGCACAGGGATTACAAGGACAGGTGTTGTGAATTCTGTGGCAGAGCTCCCTCCTGTGGTCACAAGTGGTACTTCGGCTGATTCTCTCTGTGAGCTTCTGTTGGTGGAGGAAAGTGGTATTGCGGCTTCTGAGTTTCCTACCTCAGGTGATGTGGTGAGGTCGTTAGGTACTGCTCTACTTAACTCCACCTAATGCTTTGATCCTGGCTTCCTGTCAATGTTCCAGTGTTGGACTTGTTTTTCCCTGGATCATTCCTGTGGCCTGCTGCTCTGCATAGCTAAGTTCTTCTTTGCTATTTGTTTGCTATTTTTTCTGTCCAGCTTGTCTAATTGTTTTGCTGGAAGCTCTGGGACGCAAAGGGTGTACCTCCGTGCCGTTAGTTCGGTACGGAGGGTCTTTTTGCCCCCTTTGCGTGGTATTCTTTAGGGTTTTGTGTAGACCGCAAAGTTATCTTTCCTATCCTCGCTCTGTTAAGAAAGTCGGGCCTCACTTTGCTGAATCTATTTCATCCCTACGTTTGACTTTTCATCTTACTCACAGTCATTATATGTGGGGGGCTGCCTTTTCCTTTGGGGTATTTCTCTGAGGCAAGGTAGGCTTATTTTCTATCTTCAGGCTAGTTAGTTTCTCAGGCTGTGCCGAGTTGCATAGGCAGAGTTAGGCGCAATCCACGGCTGCCTCTAGTGTTGTTTGGAGAGGATTAGGGATTGCGGTCTGCAGAGTTCCCACGTCTCAGAGCTCGTTCTATGATTTTGAGTTATTGTCAGATCACTGTACGTGCTCTGACCGCTATGTCCATTGTGGTACTGAATTGCCTTTCATAACAGTACAGGAAGCCCAAAGTACTAATGATTCTCAATAGAGGGAAAAAAGAAGTTCTGAGACCATTTTTTTTTCTTTGCACTGTATTTTGCCTTTTTTTTTCCCCTAGACATTTGGGTGGTTCAGGACACAGGTGTGGACATGGACATTCAGGGTCTGTGCTCTTCAATGGATAATCTCGTTATAAATGTACAAAAGATTCAAGATTTGGTGGTTCAGAAGCCTATGTTTGAACCAAGAATTCCTATTCCTGATTTGTTTTATGGTGATAGAGTCAAGTTTGTGAATTTCAAAAATAATTGCAAACTGTTTCTGGCCTTGAAACCTCACTCCTCTGGTGACCCAGCTCAACAAGTGAGAATTATTATTTCTTTTTTGCGTGGCGACTCTCAAGACTGGGCATTTTCCCTTGCGCCAGGAGATCCTGCATTAAGTAATATTGATGCATTTTTCCTGGCGCACGGATTGCTGTACGATGAGCCTAATTCAGTGGATCAGGCAGAGAAAAATTTGCTGGCTTTGTGTCAGGGTCAGGATGAGATAGAGGTATATTGTCAGAAATTTAGAAAGTGGTCCGTACTCACTCAATGGAATGAAGCTGCGCTCGCAGCGATTTTCAGAAAGGGTCTCTCTGAAGCCCTTAAGGATGTCATGGTGGGATTTCCTACGCCTGCTGGTCTGAATGAATCTATGTCTTTGGCCATTCAGATCGGTCGACGCTTGCGTGAGCGTAAATCTGTGCACCATTTGGCGGCATTACCTGAGGTTAAACCTAAGCCTATGCAGTGCGATAGGACTTTGACCAGAGTTGAACGGCAAGAACACAGACGTCTGAATGGTCTGTGTTTCTACTGTGGTGATTCCACTCATGCCATCTCTGATTGTCCTAAGCGCTCTAAGCGGTTCGCTAGGTCTGCCACCATTGGTACGGTACAGTCAAAATTTCTTCTGTCCGTTACCTTGATCTGCTCTTTGTCATCGTATTCTGTCATGGCATTTGTGGATTCAGGCGCTGCCCTGAATTTGATGGACTTGGAATATGCTAAGCGTTGTGGGTTTTTTTTGGAGCCCTTGCAGTGTCCTATTCCATTGAGAGGAATTGATGCTACACCTTTGGCCAAGAATAAGCCTCAGTACTGGACCCAGCTGACCATGTGCATGGCTCCTGCACATCAGGAGGATATTCGCTTTCTGGTGTTGCATAATCTGCATGATGTGGTCGTGTTGGGGTTGCCATGGCTACAAGTCCATAATCCAGTATTAGATTGGAAATCCATGTCGGTGTCCAGCTGGGGTTGTCAGGGGGTACATGGTGATGTTCCATTTCTGTCAATTTCGTCATCCACCCCTTCTGAGGTCCCGGAGTTCTTGTCTGATTACCGGGATGTATTTGATGAGCCCAAGTCCGATACCCTACCTCCGCATAGGGATTGTGATTGTGCTATCAATTTGATTCCTGGTAGTAAATTCCCAAAAGGTCGACTGTTTAATTTATCCGTGCCTGAGCACACCGCTATGCGCAGTTATGTGAAGGAATCCCTGGAGAAGGGGCATATTCGCCCGTCATCGTCGCCATTGGGAGCAGGGTTCTTTTTTGTGGCCAAGAAGGATGGCTCGCTGAGACCTTGTATAGATTACCGCCTTCTTAATAAGATCACGGTTAAATTTCAGTACCCCTTGCCATTGTTATCTGATCTGTTTGCTCGGATTAAGGGGGCTAGTTGGTTCACCAAGATAGATCTTCGTGGTGCGTATAATCTGGTGCGAATTAAGCAAGGCGATGAATGGAAAACTGCATTTAATACGCCCGAGGGTCATTTTGAGTATCTAGTGATGCCACTCGGACTTGCCAATGCTCCATCAGTGTTTCAGTCCTTTATGCATGACATCTTCCAAGAGTACCTGGATAAATTCCTGATTGTGTACTTGGATGACATTTTGATCTTCTCGGATGATTGAGAGTCTCATGTGAAGCAGGTCAGAACGGTTTTTCAGGTCCTGCATGCTAATTCTTTGTTTGTGAAGGGATCAAAGTGTCTCTTTGGTGTGCAGAAGGTTTCATTTTTGGGGTTCATCTTTTCCCCTTCTACTATCGAGATGGATCCTGTTAAGGTCCAAGCCATCCATGATTGGACTCAGCCGACGTCTCTGAAAAGTCTGCAAAAGTTCCTGGGCTTTGCTAATTTTTATCGTCGCTTCATCTGCAATTTTTCTAGTATTGCTAAACCATTGACCGATTTGACCAAGAAGGGTGCTGATGTGGTCAATTGGTCTTCTGCTGCTGTGGAAGCCTTTCAAGAGTTGAAGCGTCATTTTTCTTCTGCCCCTGTGTTGTGTCAACCAGATGTTTCTCTTCCGTTCCAGGTCGAGGTTGATGCTTCTGAGATTGGAGCAGGGGCTGTTTTGTCGCAGAGAGGTTCTGATTGCTCAGTGATGAAACCATGCGCTTTTTTTTCCAGGAAGTTTTCGCCTGCTGAGCGAAATTATGATGTGGGCAACCGAGAGTTGCTGGCCATGAAGTGGCCATTCGAGGAGTGGCGTCATTGGCTTGAAGGAGCTAAGCATCGCGTGGTGGTATTGACTGATCATAAGAACTTGACTTATCTCGAGTCTGCCAAGCGGTTGAATCCTAGACAGGCTCGTTGGTCGCTGTTTTTTGCCCGTTTTGACTTTGTGATTTCGTACCTTCTGGGCTCTAAAAATGTGAAGGCGGATGCTCTGTCTAGGAGTTTTGTGCCCGACTCTCCGGGTTTGTCTGAGCCCTCTGGTATCCTCAAGGAGGGAGTAATTGTGTCTGCCATCTCCCCTGATTTGCGGCGGGTGCTGCAAAAATTTCAGGCTAATAAACCTGATCGTTGTCCAGCGGAGAAACTGTTTGTCCCTGATAGGTGGACGAATAAAGTTATCTCTGAGGTTCATTGTTCGGTGTTGGCTGGTCATCCTGGAATCTTTGGTACCAGAGAGTTGGTGGCTAGATCCTTTTGGTGGCCATCTCTGTCGCGGGATGTGCGTACTTTTGTGCAGTCCTGTGGGATTTGTGCTCGGGCTAAGCCCTGCTGTTCTCGTGCCAGTGGGTTGCTTTTGCCCTTGCCGGTCCCGAAGAGACCTTGGACACATATCTCTATGGATTTTATTTCAGATCTTCCTGTTTCTCAAAAGATGTCAGTCATTTGGGTGGTCTGTGATCGCTTTTCTAAGATGGTCCATCTGGTACCCTTGTCTAAATTGCCTTCCTCCTCTGATTTGGTGCCATTGTTCTTCCAGCATGTGGTTCGTTTACATGGTATTCCAGAGAACATCGTTTCTGACAGAGGTTCCCAGTTTGTTTCGAGGTTTTGGCGAGCCTTTTGTGGTAGGATGGGCATTGACTTGTCTTTTTCCTCGGCTTTCCATCCTCAGACTAATGGCCAGACCGAACGAATCAATCAGACCTTGGAAACATATCTGAGATATTTTGTTTCTGCTGATCAGGATGACTGGGTGTCCTTTTTGCCTTTGGCTGAGTTCGCCCTTAATAACCGGGCCAGCTCGGCTACCTTGGTTTCGCCATTTTTCTGCAACTCTGGGTTCCATCCTCGTTTCTCTTCAGGACAGGTTGAGTCTTCGGACTGTCCTGGTGTGGATACTGTGGTGGACAGTTTGCAGCAGATTTGGACTCATGTAGTGGACAATTTGACCTTGTCCCAGGAGAGGGCTCAACGTTTTGCTAATCGCAGACGCTGTGTGGGTCCCCGACTTCGTGTTGGGGATCTGGTTTGGTTATCTTCTCGTCATATTCCTATGAAGGTTTCCTCTCCTAAGTTTAAACCTCGTTTCATTGGTCCATATAGGATTTCTGAGGTTCATAATCCTGTGTCTTTTCGTCTGACCCTTCCAGATTCCTTTTCCATACATAATGTATTCCATAGGTCATTGTTGCGGAGATACGTGGCACCTATGGTTCCATCTGTTGACCCTCCTGCCCCGGTTTTGGTGGAGGGGGAGTTGGAGTATATTGTGGAGAAGATTTTGGATTCTCGTGTTTCAAGACGGAAACTCCAGTATCTGGTTAAGTGGAAGGGTTATGCTCAGGAAGATAATTCCTGGGTCTTTGCCTCTGATGTCCATGCTCCCGATCTTGTTCGTGCCTTTCATGTGGCTCATCCTGGTCGGCCTGGGGGCTCTGGTGAGGGTTCGGTGACCCCTCTTCAAGGGGGGGGTACTGTTGTGAATTCTGTGGCAGAGCTCCCTCCTGTGGTCACAAGTGGTACTTCGGCTGATTCTCTCTGTGAGCTTCTGTTGGTGGAGGAAAGTGGTATTGCGGCTTCTGAGTTTCCTACCTCAGGTGATGTGGTGAGGTCGTTAGGTACTGCTCTACTTAACTCCACCTAATGCTTTGATCCTGGCTTCCTGTCAATGTTCCAGTGTTGGACTTGTTTTTCCCTGGATCATTCCTGTGGCCTGCTGCTCTGCATAGCTAAGTTCTTCTTTGCTATTTGTTTGCTATTTTTTCTGTCCAGCTTGTCTAATTGTTTTGCTGGAAGCTCTGGGACGCAAAGGGTGTACCTCCGTGCCGTTAGTTCAGTACGGAGGGTCTTTTTGCCCCCTTTGCGTGGTATTCTTTAGGGTTTTGTGTAGACCACAAAGTTATCTTTCCTATCCTCGCTCTGTTAAGAAAGTCGGGCCTCACTTTGCTGAATCTATTTCATCCCTACGTTTGTCTTTTCATCTTACTCACAGTCATTATATGTGGGGGGCTGCCTTTTCCTTTGGGGTATTTCTCTGAGGCAAGGTAGGCTTATTTCCTATCTTCAGGCTAGTTAGTTTCTCAGGCTGTGCCGAGTTGCATAGGCAGAGTTAGGCGCAATCCACGGCTGCCTCTAGTGTTGTTTAGAGAGGATTAGGGATTGCGGTCTGCAGAGTTCCCACGTCTCAGAGCTCGTTCTATGATTTTGAGTTATTGTCAGATCACTGTATGTGCTCTGACCGCTATGTCCATTGTGGTACTGAATTGCCTTTCATAACAGACAGGGTAGATGGAGAACACAAGGTGAGAAAGGGGACAGGGGAGACTTGAGAGCAGGGCAGACGAGTCACACGGGGATAAGGGGCAGGGAATGCATGGGGGTGCAGGAGGACTCAGGGCATGGGAGATGGGGAGCATTGGGAGACCAGGGGAGGAGGAACAAGGTGTGTATGGGTGGCCCAGAGGAGCACAATGACCTGAACCTGGGGACCTACTAGCACATGGGGCACGGGGCAGCAGGGAGGAAACGGGGCTGGTGTCACAGGGGGCCAGGGACGCTGGGGGCCAAGACAGCGACACTCGGACAGCAGACACACCTCACTTCCGCCGGTCCCGTACACCTCCATGTTCATCCCTGGATCCTCCATATGGCTGAGCCGCTGCGGCATCCCCCTCCTGGGCGGCTTGGTCCACGTGCCCCCCACTAGCTCCGGAACCGCCTGTTCCCTGTCCCAGCAGCCGCCAATATGGCGGCCACCATCACCTGTGCAGATGCTGCACTGCCTGGGCCCCGCACACAGCGGGTGCGCGATGAAGTGATGTCATCACGCACCCGCAGTGTCAGAGGCAGAGGGGAATGATGGGAGAGGGAGCATCAGCTGACGCTCTCTCCTCCATCATTGCTTTGAACTGTACCGGCATCATAAACGCCGGTATAGTTCACTGCGGTGGCTGCGACGGGGGGAGTCGGGTGCCTCTGACCTGACGGGCCCCTGACTTGCCAGACTGTGGTAGTTACGCCCCTGCCTCACACAAACTACAGATATAACACACACACACACACACACACTACAGATGTCACACACACACACACTACAGATATCACACACACACACACACACTACAGATTTCACACACACACACACTACAGATAGAACACACGCTCTACAGATATCAATCACACACACTATAGATATCACACACAAACACACCAGCTCATACACACTTCTCACACTCCTCTCTGGTAAAGGGGAGGCGGATATTAACCTGTAGCTCCTCAGCTTCTCCTGCTTGCACAGCGCTGTCATGTCCCGCACCTCCCCCGCTCTTGCCTTCTGTCCCGGGGCTCAGAGCAGGAGACGCTGTCACAGTCTCACAGTTCTGACTGGAGCTGCTCCAAGTTCCTAACTCTCCCATACCCCAGCTGCCACCTCTGTTGTGAATTCCGCTCTTGGGCTCCCTCCGGTGGTTGTAAGTGGCATTTTTGTGAGTTCTGCTCTCAGGAGTTGTTGGCTATGAAGTGGGCATTTGAGGAGTGGCGACATTGGCTTGAGGGAGCTAAACACCGTGTTGTGGTCCTGACCGATCATAAGAATCTGATTTACCTCGAGTCGGCCAAGCGGCTTAATCCTAGACAGGCTCGATGGTCCCTGTTTTTCTCCCGTTTCGATTTTGTGTTCTCATATCTTCCGGGATCTAAGAATGTTAAGGCTGATGCCCTCTCTAGGAGTTTCTCGCCTGATTCTCCTGGAGTCCTTGAGCCGGTTGGCATTCTTAAGGAGGGGGTGATTCTTTCTGATATCTCCCCTGATCTGCGGCGGGTGCTTCAGGAATTTCAGGCTGATAGGCCTGACCGCTGTCCAGTGGGGAAGCTGTTTGTTCCTGATAGATGGACAAGTAAGGTAATTTCTGAGGTTCATTGTTCAGTGTTGGCTGGTCATCCTGGGATTTTTGGTACCAGAGATTTGGTTGCTAGGTCCTTTTGGTGGCCTTCCTTGTCTCGCGATGTGCGTGCTTTTGTGCAGTCCTGTGGGACTTGAGCCCGGGCCAAGCCTTGCTGTTCCCGCGCTAGTGGGTTGCTTTTGCCTTTGCCGGTCCCTGAGAGTCCCAGGACGCATATTTCCATGGATTTTATTTCGGATCTTCCTGTTTCCCAGAAGATGTCTGTTATCTGGGTTGTTTGTGACCGGTTCTCTAAAATGGTCCATCTGGTACCTTTGCCTAAGTTGCCTTCCTCCTCAGATCTGGTTCCATTATTTTTTCAGCATGTGGTTCGTTAGCATGGCATTCCGGAGAATATTGTGTCTGACAGTGGTTCTCAGTTTGTCTCTAGATTTTGGCGGGCCTTTTGTGCTAGGATGGGCATTGATTTGTCTTTTTCTTCGGCGTTTCATCCTCAGACTAATGGCCAAACTGAGCGAACTAATCAGACCTTGGAGACCTATTTGAGATGCTTTGTGTCTGCTGATCAGGATGATTGGGTGTCTTTCTTGCCGTTGGCTGAGTTTGCCCTTAATAATCGGGCTAGTTCGGCTACTTTGTTTTCACCTTTCTTTTGTAATTTTGGTTTTCATCCGCGTTTTTCTTCTGGGCAGGTTGAGCCTTCTGATTGTCCTGGTGTTGATTCTGTGGTGGACAGGCTGCAGCAGATTTGGACTCATGTGGTGGACAATTTGACGTTGTCTCAGGAAAGGGCTCAATGTTTTGCTAACCGCCGTCGGTGTGTTGGTCCCCGGCTTCGTGTGGGGGATTTGGTTTGGTTGTCTTCTCGTCATGTTCCTATGAAGGTTTCTTCTCCTAAGTTTAAGCCTCGGTTTATTGGTCCTTATAAAATTTCTGAAATTATTAATCCGGTGTCTTTTCGTTTGGCTCTTCCAGAATCTTTTGCCATTCATAATGTTTTCCATAGATCTTTGTTGCGGAGATATGTGGTGCCCGTTGTTCCCTCGGTTGACCCTCCTGCCTCGGTGTTGGTTGAGGGAGAGTTGGAATATGAGGTTGAGAAGATTTTGGATTCTCGTTTTTCTAGGCGGAGACTTCAGTATCTTGTCAAGTGGAAGGGTTATGGCCAGGAGGATAATTCTTGGGTTGTTGCCTCCGATGTCCATGCCACCGATTTGGTTCGTGCTTTTCACTTGGCTCATCCTGATTGGCCTGGGGGCTCTGGTGAGGGTTCGGTGACCCCTCCTCAAGGGGGGGGGTACTGTTGTGAATTCCGCTCTTGGGCTCCCTCCGGTGGTTGTAAGTGGCACTTTTGTGAGTTCTGCTCTTGGGCTCCCTCTTGTGGTTTCTAGTGGTATGGCTGCTCCTTGGAGTTAGCTGTCATCAGCTGCCTCCACTTATCGTCTCTTCTGCTCTGCTATTTAGGCCTGGCTCTTTCTTCAGCCAGTGCCACTTGTAAATGGTTCCTGGTTGGATTCACATCTCTTTGGAGATCCCTGTTATCCTGACCAGTTCAGCAAAGCTAAGTTTTTGCTTGCTCTTTTCTGTCTATAGATTGTGGACTTATCCATTCTGTGCTTTCTATTTTTGTCCAGCTTATCAGTGTGAATTTATTCTGTCTTGCTGGAAGCTCTGGGAAGCAGATTTGCCCTCCACACCTTTAGTCAGGTGTGGAGATTTTTTGTAAACTCTGCGTGGATTTTTGTAGTGTTTTATACTGACCGCACAGTATTCCATCCTGTCTTAACTATTTAGCTAGACTGGCCTCCTGTGCTCATCCTGGTTTCATTCTGTGTATGTCTTTTCCCTCTCCACTCACAGTCATTATTTGTGGGGGGCTAATCTATCCTTTGGGGATTTTCTCTGAGGCAAGATAGCTTTCCTGCTTCTTTCTTTAGGGGTAGTTAGCTCTTAGGCTTTGACTAGATGCCTAGGGAGAGTTAGGAGCATTCCTCGGCTACTTCTAGTGTTGTGTTGAGCTTAGGGACTGCGGTCAGTACAGTTACCACTTCCTTCAGAGCTCGTTCCATGTTGCTCCTAGACCACCGTATCATAACACCCCTCCCCCTAGATACACCTCGGACTGTTGCCGTGCGGGAGGGATCTCCTGCACTCAGAGGTGTATCTAGGGTTTCTGGCACCCGGGGCAAGAATTCATTTCCGCGCACCCCCCAAGGACATATGCCCCCCATCAGTCCCATCATTGTCGTCTCCTCCCCCACCCTCCCCATCATTGCTCTCTCCCCGTCAGCCCCATCATTGCCCTCTCCTCCCGCACCATCCCCATCATTGCTCTCTCCCCATCAGCCCCATTATTGCCCTCTCCTCCTCCACCATCCCGATCATTGCTCTCTCCCCGTCAGCCCCATTATTGCCCTCTCCTCCTCCACCATCCCCATCATTGCTCTCTGCACGTCAGCCCCATCATTGCCCTCTCCTCCCCCCTACACACACACATATTCACATACACACACACATACACACACATTCACATACACACACATTCACACACACACACACACACACACACACACACACACACATTCACATACTCATCCATACACACACATTCACATACACACACATTCACACACACACACACACATTCACATACGCATACATACACACACACATTCACACATACACACATTCACATACACACATTCACACACACATACACATTCACACACACATACACACACACACACACATACACCTCTCACCTCTCCTCGCGCTCTCTGCCGCAGCATCTCATCGCCTTCCTCTGACACAGCCGGCCGCTGAATGATGACATCATCCAGCAGCGCGTCTCTGTGAGAGGAAGCAAGAGGAAGCAGGAAGACCGATCGCTGGGCAGCGGAGCTGCAGGGATTTCTCCCTGCCTGCCGCAGCCACTCTGCAGGGGCCCCCCTCCACCTCTGCACACATTGGGAGCCAGCGCTCTGCAGCTTCTCTGCTTGACAGTCGGCATAGAGAACAGACGACTCCCAGACCGGGGGTGGCAGAATGCAGCCGCCGGGGGAGACTCTCTGGACCGCCGAATTAGGCGGCCCGAATGCGCCCCCCTGCCGGCTGCGCCCGGGCACATGCCCCGGCTGCCCCCCCTTTAGATACGCTACTGCCTGCACTGCAACATGGTGTCACTGTCGGGTGCCTCTGACCTGCCGGCCCCTGACCTGGCGGGCCCCGTCGCAGTGGCGACCGCTGCGACCGCGATAGTTACGCCACTGATTATAAAACAACAACGAAGAAATGCGGCAGCACTCACCCTGTAGTGGTCCAATGCTTTATTCAATGCATAACCGGTTACAGCTTCACGGCCCGAGGGAGTGCTGGTGGATGGGAGGTGAGCAGGGGAAGACACTGATTATGTCTCTTGAAGTAGACAGCCTTATGATTTTATATAGAACTCCAGGGCTTTTAAACCCATCGGATGTGGAATGCTGCTATAAAGGGCCTCAACATCTATTGATCCCAATTGAGTATCCCTGTCTATAGAGACGCCATCAATATGATCAATATAGATCCCTACATTTTGACTAAGGCAACCTACACCTGAAACAATGGGACGTCCCTTCAAGGGGATAAGCCCCTTATGGATTTTTGGCAGGGCATAAAAAGTGGGGATCATGGGTGTTTTCGGGACCATGAACCTGTGCTCGCTTTCTGAAATCAGTTTTCCTTCCAGACCTTTGTCTAGTAATAAAAGTAGGGTTGCAGTGTATTTATCAGTGGAGTTATTTTCCTGGATTTCATATGTCTCCCTGCCACCAAGGATAAGTCTGCACATACCAAAGTATTTTTGGTGATCGAGGATAAGTAGATTGCCCCCTTTTTAACATTATTTTATAATAATATTCTGTTTTTTCTCCTGATTACCCAGAGCCCTAAATTCTTCTGGACTCTAGTTGAGTGGGGGCGCCATATTGCGCTCAAGCTAGGGTGCCAACCTTCGATGTAAGGAAGAGTGCATTAGAGTGTAATAGGGCCTAATTATCCACCAATACTGGACCAGCTGGTTGCAATAAATTTGCCTGTGATAATATTTTATTGGTCTAATAAAGTTTAGTTTTAGGCTATGGTTTTCATGTTAGATTTTTGATTGACTATACCTCATCGTCTTTTGTTTTTCCTTCTGACAATTACACTTCCTCAGCTGTCTGCTGTGTCTTATAGCACTTCATTCATACCTGCTTATAAAATGCTTCTTCTTTGCATTTTTGGTACATTAGTGTACCTGCTTAAGTCAGAGGGTATGACAAAGTTTGTGTTGGCACAAACTAACTCTCCCTAAATGTCTTTTCTTTCTCTTCAGAATGCTGTCATGTGGGGAAGATGTTGTATATGACTTGGCACCCACAAAATGTCACTTTTTAATATTGATAAATGTCAAACAGTTGACAGTGTTGAATTTCAGTCAATTTAAGGGGATAACTACTTGTCACTGTTATAGGACATGTGGCTAGGGATTTTATAAGTTATGAGTTGTTTTTTTGGCTATGACTGTGAACGATAAGTATTTGTTTGTATGAGTGTGAATGTAATTTATTTTTAACTTGTAGTACACATATTTTTATTTTATGGCAGGTTTTACATATCTCAAGTGAATGTTGCCAGTCTGTCCATGTGGCACATGAATATCTTCATTAAATATTATCAGTTTTCTACATCGCCTTTCCGGTGAACTGCTGTTCTCTCTTTTAGCTTTGTCACTGATCTCTCTTAAGATCCCCGTGAGATCACATTCCTCTGATTCAGTTTTGCATTGTCAAGGTCTGTCAAACGCACATAGACATTAATCAGACATAAGAGCATCCCCTTGGGCGTCTTCAAGCCTTGAATTTGAGTTGGAGAGCTCTAGGCCTTTTTGCCTTATGTCCTTTGAATGCTTCTGCTCAATTTCATTGGAACTGATCTGAAAATGCCGGTGCATCTGCTATTAACCATTCATTTCTCCTTACATCTCAGTTTTCTTGGGGTTTAACAATAATTCAAGTCAACCACTGAACAGTCAACTTAGTCTTCTTTAATCATAGTAACTGCTTTCACAGGTCAACAATCTTTAAAAAAAGATGACTATTAAAAAGAGCAAATGTCAACCACAAGCAAATATTGTCAGGTTAGTTTAATGCCTGAAATGTAGGAATGTCATAAAACTTAGCATTAAGTTTAAATCAATTCATACTCACCAGTTTTTACAAATGCCCTTTGTATGTGAGATGACAGCAGCAGTGCTTGATACGTACAGTAACTGTTGGCAATGCACATGTGCAGGCTTTAACAATGCTATATGAGTCTATTGTTTTCCATCTGGTTTTGAGCTCCTTAACTGCTGAGTTATAAAGAACCCTTTAGTGTATTAAACCACCAAGTACATGAATCCTGGTGGCAGGTCTGATGGTGTGCGCTATATAGCAATTTAAATAACATTTATCTATTCTATTCATGCTGGCTGCAGATGCTGTGTGATTCTGTCCCACCTCATGCTGGGAACAAGCCTAGTAATCTATTTATTTCATGCTTGATTAGCTCTCACTGAGATGTTTCCATTCCACTGAGATACAAGAGAATCAAACCTCACCGGCTCTCAGTTTGGGTGTTTCTAGGGAAAGTGAGCCAAGCTTTTTCGTTAGACATTTGACCAATAGTGCTAGTAAGTGGGCTCTACTAGAGATATATCAAGGTAGCCCAGGGCCCATATCACTTTTTGTTAAAATAAAGTCACAAAACTCAGAAATGTAACAGATTGAAACAGGCCATGATGTATTTATTAAGAATTATAAATACATTGTATATATCAAATAATTAAATAAACCAATAAATATATCATAAAATTATAAATAAACCATAGGAACAGACCACAATATTAAAATTGTTGAAATCCACCCAGAAAACGATTATCCCTGGGAGATTATCCCTCCAATAAAGCATCACCACAGTCCAGGGAAATTTCTAACATGGTGGGGGATGTATTTTTGTGTATTAATCAGTCAATGAATGCCAGCTGACTCCCAGACCTGGATTTAAATGCAGAATTTCCTCCCGCTCTTTTTACAGGCAGCCAATCACCTGCAGAGGAAAAGACCATGCAGCCAGAAGGCCAGAACAAGTTTTAGTCTGCTCGAGAATTTCAGAGCGTATTCCAGTGACTCTTGACTTAGGCTACTTTCACACTAGCATTTTTTTCAATACGTCGCAATGCGTCGTTTAGGGGAAAAAACGCATCCTGCAAAGTTGTCTGCAGGATGCGTTTTTGCCCCATAGACTAAGATTAGCGACGCATTGACACACGTCGCAACCGTTACATGTAACGTTTTTTGCTTCCGACGGTCCACCATTTCTGACCGCGCATGCCGGCCGGAACTCCTCCCCCACCTCCCCGCACCTCACAATGGGGCAGCGGATGCGCTGGAAAAATGCATCCACTGTCCCCATTGTGTGGCGCATTCACTGCTAGCGTCGGTACGTCGGCCCGACACACTGCGACGGGCCGAGTACGATGCTAGTGTGAAAGTAGCCTTAGTATCACATGGTAAAAACAGTACATCTAACCTTAGGACCTTAATGGGAACCTGTCACCCCATTTTTTCAGTAGGAGATAAAAATACCGTTAAATAGGGCCTGAGCTGTGCTTTACAATAGGGTATTTTTTGTCCCCCTGATTCCCTACCTATGCTGCCGAAATACCTTACAAAAGTGGCCTTTTTCGCCTGTCAATTAGGCTGGTCAGGTCGGATGGGCGTGGTAACAGCGCTGTTTCTCCCCCACATCTTGCTTATGTTCCCGTTGGTGGCGTAGTGCTTCTCGCATGCGCAAGTGCCGAATGCACTGTGCAGCTGTAGAAAAAGAGCGCGCTCGCCGCTATTCAGCGGTTTCTCGGTGGGCGCGGCCATCTTCCTGAGGCCGCGCGTGCACAGATGGAGTCTCCTGCTTCCCAGGGCTTCAGGAAAATGGCCGCGGGATGCCGCGCGTGGGCAGATGGACATCGCGGCGGCCATTTTCCTGAAGCCGAGTTCGAATCTGGGCGATTCTCCACATGATAGGAATCAAAGAGTGTCACCCATCCCCCCAAACATCACAGCCATTTTTCAATTGCATTTTGCAAGCCTAAGTTGAAAATATCCAGACCTACAGTATGTCTGATAGGAAAACTAAATTGCTCCGTTAGATACCCTGAGCAAAATCCTCCAAATCAGATTGCCTGTAAGAGAAATGACCCAAAATCACACAGAACTTTTCTATCGTTCTGTTTACCCTTTTATCTATTCTTTCCAAAATTTTACATCTTTACTAGCCCATGCTAACCTTGGTATTTTTTCAGAAGAAAATGAGCAAAATGCTGGGAACAATCATTTCAACAAGGATTAATTCTTGCGCATTCGCCATAACAGATCTAGAGTTTTCACCTTACATACATCATTGCAACCAACATGAAGTACTACCAAGTGTGGATTTGGCCAAAACATAGATTTATTTTTTTATGCTCATTACAAACATTATCCCACCTTAATCTTTTCGCAACGTATCAAAATATATTGAACTCGTACTCTTCTATAGAAAAATTCTCAGAGTAGGATCTCTTGGCTGCCCTGTTCTGGAGCCAATGAATAAAGTAATGGCCCTAAATCCAGATTACTATTGGACCCAAGAAATGAACATCATTTTTTAAGAGAAGATCGGGCCTCACATACAATCTGTATCTATTTGATTCCCATCTACCTAACTTCATAATCATATTCTTATTCAATCTCAACCTAGCTGCCTACGTTGCTGTGCCTATTCTGAAGGAATGAGATGATATTCTAACATGGCTCAAACAGAATTCAAACAATTTTTAAGAGCTGAGTTGAATTGGAATTTCGTAGCCTGCAGGAGGATTTTATGAATGAACAAAGGGCCTTAATTTTAACCATTTTTTTTATTTTCTACTGGCAAAATTGCTGGATCAGCTAATAGATTTACTCTAATGCAGGATTCCTTACCCATCTGCATTAGTATAATGGTAATATTCTCGAAAACTAAACCTGAAGCAAAATTTTTATGCCAAGACATCAACTCACTTACTCATAGTGCAGGAAAAAATGCTAATACAAAAGCAGCTCTGAAGAAATATGCTTCAAATTCGTCAAAACAAACTTCTGAAAAAATTAAACAGTGCTTCTACAAAAGATCAGTTGAAATCAGATGCCTGTTATCTGGTTTTACAGATAACTTGTAAGAGCCTCTTAGGCCGGGGTCACACTTGCGAGTTCAATGCGAGAAACTCGCATGAGTCTCTCGCATCAAGTCCCGGCACTACCGCCGGCACTCGGGACCAAAGCTTGTGGCTGCATGTATTTCTATACAGCCACACACTCCGGTCCCAAGTGCCGGTGGCAGTGTTGGGACTTGATGCGAGAGACTTGCATCACACTCGCAAGTGTGATCTCGGCCTTAGTGTTTGCTTTATGGGGAAAAATTTCTTAATGCATTTTGCCCAACAATCTCAAAAAGAACAATATACCCGCTAACATTTGGCTATAAAGAAAATAAAAATATTCTAAATAACAAACTTTCAACAAAAACAAGACTATATCTGGAGCAACCGCTAGGACCGTGGGGTACTCGGGCCGGGTCCGGTGATCGTTAAAGGGGTAGTCACGGTGGCAGTGACACGGTCCATGGCCCTGGGCATCCAAGTTAAAAGGAAGGTCTTTAAAGGAGTTAGTTTGAATAAAGAATGTTTGTGATGCCACCTGTGGTATTCGGTCAGGGATCACCGACGCTGCTTAAAGGGGTCCACTGGGAATGATGTTGATGCAGGAATAGTATTGATTTCCACAGGTGAAGCTTAGACCCCAGGGCTCCTGGTGTAGTAGGCAAAGATGGTAGATGGTGTGGTGCCAGAAAGAATTAAAGGACACAAGATTGCAGTCTTTTTACCTTTTAATGGTAGTATGCAGCCATAGTCCAGGGTATGGATAACAGGTGATGGTGAGGTCCGGCCAGCCTGGCAGCGATTTGTAATCCCCCTAGCTAGGTGGGGTTGGAAGCCTTCCTTACTGTGTTGTAGTCCCTTGCTGCCAAAGGCTTCACACAAGGTCCTCACTTTGTCTCTGTCCTATTAATAGGACAATATCCATATGGCAGGCAACTCAAGACTTTTTACAGGTGACCCTACTTGCGGTGACTCCGGGCTCTATATGCTGCTGTGCCTTCGGATGTAATGGTGAACAGGCGACTTGAAATCTCCTGCCCGCCGGTTTCTGCTGTGGGGCATACAGTTACCCCCACAACCTTGGAATTCCGGCTTCCGGTTTCTTGTGCTGATTCTGGAGTGAGCCTTCTTGCAGCTTCACCCCCAGTATCTCTCCTCTCCTTTGCCTCTTCTCTCCTCACAGTCTCTCACAGACTGCTCTGTCAGGATCTGCAGAACCATGTGTCTGCATGGCTCCAGTTTTTTCAGGGTAGCTTTTTCTTTAGCTATCATGACCCCTAGCTTCCAACATAGCTGGTTAAATTTTTTTACCTGGAGTTTACACTCCATCATAATCGAATCTATTGTAATAGCCAAAATTCTATGTAAGAGCATGGATGCAAAATTCTTTCTTCTGCTAAAGGGACGTTGAACCATTCAGTCAATTGTTATACTTCAAAAACAGATTCCAACACATGTCTTAATCAGCACTATCTATGAACAGGAAATCATCCAAATAGTGCAGAATCCCTCCATTTTTTTAAAACTCAAACTAACATCTATTGTGGGAAACTAAATAAAGCTTTAAAATAAAAGCAGGATAAGGAAAAATTCCGGCCAAAATAATAATTCCCATCAAACTGGAATCCTAGCGAATTGAACCCTTTCAGGTTAACAACGAGCCTGAAGGCAGATTGTATGTCTGTCTTGGCTAAAAGAGCCCCCTGTCCATATAATTTTAACAAATCCACCACTTGGCCGAAAGATGCATATTAGACTGAAGCTTCTAATTTATCCACTTCATTGTTCAAATATACCTCTTTAGAGTAGGAAATGTGTACAAGCTTAAATGTTCCTGATTCTTTTTTGGGGACTAAACCTAAAGGCGATATTCTAAAATGTTCAAACAAAGGGAAACTGAATAGACCCAACATTCTACCTAATTCAATTTCCTTATCTATTTTTTTCTTTTACCACATTTTTAAACATTTTAACAGATCCCAAGTTTTCAAACCAACTACAATCATGGCCTAAAAACTCTGAAGCAAAAAAACCATATTTAAAACCCATGAAAATTAGTTCAGGTTTGTCCTGATTTGGGAATAGCATTGAGCCACGGGAGCATTTTTTCCAAACTCACTGGAGTCAATGCATTCGAAAAGAATCTCTGTTGACCCTGGTTGTTGTTGGGTTAGTTGAGCATTCTTTTTCAAACATTTGGAAATGGGGTGCAAGCCCCCACAGTAGGAATATTCATGATGACATTTTCAATTATTTTGCCACTTGCATGATGATTCATTAAACACAAAGAAAAAACCTTTTTTAGTAATTAACTTGGATACAGACTGCCTGGGAAAACTTTCTCTGGGGTAGCAAAAGGTTAAGCAGCACCCCCACATCTTTGACACTCTATTTCATGGCTGGGCATACAGCCAGTTTTTACCTAAATTATTAATCATAATTGCATACTAACAAAACTGTTGTAATCCTCTATATCCATTTCGTAACTATTCCACCCAGGGCCGGCTCCAGGTATTTGAGGGCCCCTGGGCGAAAGAGTCACAGTGGGCCCCCTCTTTAACACATACCATGATTCATATAATCATATAATAATATAGGTATACAGTAGTACAATGCAATATTTCACTTTTTACATGAGTGATAGCTATTGTAAATTCTAAAATACCATACAGCAGAGGGGCTTTATATAAGTCAACCCCTTATGTGCCAATTTTTGTGACCTACTCCCTCTTCCTCAGCTATCAGTAGGCATTTTATTGCTAGCTGAACTTGCTGCAAAGAAAAAACTGAATACATTGAATGACAATTTTTTAATGGAAAACTTTTTAAAGTAAACATTAGAAAGTATTAACGTAGAACATTTGCAAAAGTGCAAAATGGGTAGCATATAGCACAGCCACGTAGTATATAGCACTACCACGTAGTGTATAGCACAGCCACGTAGTCAAGATTTTTTCCCATCCCCTTGGGGGTGATATTTAACAGATATATAATTGGGCCACATCCCACTTCCACATAGAGAACCATGGAGATTAACAATCTCACTTCCTCCCATAATCCCGTGATCTCAGGGCAAGGCCAAAAACTATGATACTGTGTGCCCACATCAGAGCCACAGTGCCAACACACATTTGAAATTAAGGGGTTAAGTCTGTGGAGGAGGTCAGGAATATGATACCAGAATGTTAGAATTTTATACTGATTTTCCTTGTAAAGAGTGCAAATAGAGGACTTGTCCGTTTTATTCCAAATAATATTCCAGCATTGAGGTGATAACCCCTTTTCCAGAATAGACTCACATTTGCACATGTAAGAATGTTTCAATTGTTGCCCTTCCTGGGAAAAACTCAATATTTTATATACAGTATTTCTGATCGTCGACGGTTCTCTCCTGCAAATCCTCTCAAATTCCATCAGTAAAGAGACCCCAGAATATCCGTAAAGAGAAGAAGCGAAGTGTTTGATCTGTAAATATTGGTAAAACTCTTCATGAGTGATAGCAATGTTGGACTTAACTTCATCAAATGTCAGATGCTCCATAGTGTTCCCATCTATAAGGTCCTTAAAGCTAAACAAACACGGAGAACACCAGGGATGGGCTATCACATGGTCCAAACTGTTTGGCAACAGGGGTTGAAATATGAATGAAATCATTGGCGAGTTAGGGGAGGCCAAATTAAACATCTTCATACAAGAAAGCCAAATCTCCCTTGTGATTGTGAACCGTACAGTATAGGGCCCAACAAACACTCCAGAACTTTCATGAACCTATTTAACCATATTAGTGAGTTTGGGTGAGTAGGTGCTAACCAAAGTTTTTCTATTTTTGTCCATTTGTTGAATGCCCATAACAAAGCCCACGAGAGAATTCTGCGTAGGTGATTAATAATGTCAGGGACCGATAGACCGCCTTGTGTTTTAAGACAGACTAGGACAAGCTTAGACATCTGATGATGCTTAGCATTCCAAATGTACCTCAGCATAGCTGCCTGTAGGAATTTAAGTTTACTCATGGGGACCCTGACCGGTAAGGTCTCAAAAAAATAAAGTAACTTTGGAAGGAGGGACATATAGTTGAAGTAGTACGACCAATTAGTGAGAGTGAAAGTGGCTTTCATTTATCCATTAGTTTCTTTAGGTAATTCAAGAAAGGTGGGATGTTGGTGCTGTATAGGTTACCGTAAAAAGAAGACATGTTAACCCCAGATATTTAAATGCCTCTAACTTCCATCCAAATTTAACATTTATTTTTAATTGATCCAATACATCAGGATGTATACCCCGAGAATTCCCCATACTTTTTAAGATCTTCCATCAGATTTGACTGAGTAATATGAAGGTTGGTTAACGTTAAAAGAACATCATCTGCAAATAGGGAAATCTTTAACACTTTGTTCCAAACCTCAATTCCTGAAATGTTTGGATTTTGTCATATCATTGCCGCTAGAGGTTCAATACATAAAACATATAATAGGGGGGATAAGGGGCAGCCTTGATGGGTACCATGTGATAATTTAATTGAGGGAAAAGTAATGAAGGGAAGCTTAATAGAGGCTGAAGGAGAACTATATAGTGCTCTTTTAGCTGTTAGAAAGGGGCCCGAAAATCCAAAAACCTTCAGTGTCACAAATAGGAAGGACCAATTAAGACGGTCAAAAGCCTTTTCTGCATCCAGGCTCAGTATGATAGACTGCAAATTATTTCAATTAGCAACCTTTATTAAGTCTATTGCCCTGACGGTTAGGGACAAATCCCACTTGGTCCTTATTAATAAGTTGGGGAAGAAAACAGTTTAACCTGTTTAACCAGAACTTAATAACGCAATTGGATGGTAGTTTGAGCAGTTCAATGGATCCTTCCCTGGTTTTGGGATGAGAGTTAGAAAAGAAAAAGTTAGCGTATCTGGTACGGGAAAGCCATCCAGAAATTAGTCAAACAGTTTGACCATATGGGGAGAAATCACCTCTGCCTAGGATTTATAATATAAAAATGTCATCCCATCAGGGCCCTTGGGTTTACACAAAGGAAGGTCCTTCAAAATGTTCACCACCTCCTCCTGTGTCACCTGCTGGTTGAGGAACAGCGAGGCCTCAGAAGGAAGAACTGGGGGTTTTAATTTTGATAAAAATGTTTCATTACCCCGTTCCCATCAATCTTGTTTATATGGTAACTATCTTGTCAATTATAAAATTTACTAAAGAAATTATAAAATATTTCCAAAATTACCATTTGATTATAGTAAATCGTGCCGCTGACCCCTCTCAGTGCCTGGGCATGAGCGCTTAGGGTTCTGTCTCTCAATAGTCTAGACAAGAGTGTATGAGCTTTATTACCCTTTTCATAATATTTTTGTTTAGTATAAAGAAGGAGTTTTTCAACTTTATGCATTGAGAGGTCTTTTAGTTTATTTCTAATCCCTCAACTTTATTTAAAATCCTCACAGAAGGTGAGTCCGCCAACCTACCGTTAAGGGCCGGGATTGTTCTACGCAGGATGGATCCCAAGTAGTGATGAGCGAGTATACTCGTTGCTCGTGTTCTCCCAAGCACGCTCGGGTGGTCTCCGAGTATTTGTAAGTGCTCGGAGATTTAGTTTTCGTCGCTGCAGCTGAACGATTTACAGCTGCTATACAGGCTGGATAAATGTGGGGATTCCTTAGAAACCAGGCAACCCCCACATGTACTCAGGCTGGCTAACAGCTAAAAATCATTCAGCTGCATCAACAAAATCTAAATCTCTGAGCACTTACAAATACTCAGAGACCACCCGAGAATGCTCGGGGAAACCCGAGCAACGAGTATACTCGCTCATCACTAATTCCAAGCCTTATCTGCATCTGCAGTCTCCCATTCTGGCCTGGCCGCTGGGATTGTTGCTTGGCACAGACATCAGTCCCATGGTCTTGCACTGTTTTGTAGTGTCCATGTGGTTACTACTGGCTCACCAGCCAAGTTTATGGTAACCAGTGGTATACAGAGGCAGCCCTACCATCTGGAGTCCAGAAATCATCTTTTTGAGCATGTCCGTGATGTGGCGCCTTCTCATTGATGCTCGAACGCTGACTGCACTGGTCATGTGGCAGCTCCGGATTGGCAAATGGATGATGCCGCATCTGACTGGGTGTGAGTGTTTGGGGTGGAGCCTAGTGCATAGAAGGCTTCCAGCAGCGCATGCGTGTGTGCTAGCGTCAATTGTGTTTTGGTGTGTGAAGGTGGATATTCAACCACTCTGTTTGCTCGTGTTTGTGAGTTGCTCTTATACCTGTGTCTGTGTGTCTAGACAGGTAGTGTAGGGTGGGAAACCCACTTGGCTTAGCATCTGTTTCAGTCTTGTGTGTGGTTAGCACAGCTGAGTTACAGAGCAAGTCCAACCTTAGCCTAGACTTCCCTAGGAGAGGGATAGGGTACCACACCTAGGGTCATATTTGCTTCTAATCCTGTGATGCTTAACAGAGTTTAGTACTTTGCTTACTGTTTGCTTATCTGCTCAGTCTGTATGCTTTTGTGTGTGTTCAGCATGGGTCAGTTGTGGGGCAAGCACAACCCATGTGCTTTTCCCTGCGGGTTTAACAGGGTATTGAACACTTCTCATTTTTCAGTGCCACTCGGTGGTTAGCTGAGCTTGGTACTTATATTTTCTATGCCTCTCAGTGGTTAGCTGAGTTTGGTACTTATATTTTACCCGCCTCTCGGTGGTTAGCTGAGTTTGGTATTATATTTTTATGTGCCTCTCGGTGGCTAGCTGAGCTTGGTACTTATATTTTCTGAGCTTGTTACTCTGCGTCCCGTTCGCTCTGTGTGGTTTTACATGCAGTGTATTCCCTAGTTTTTTATCCATCATTATTTACACTAGCAGCAATTTTACCTCTCCTCATGGTGGACTCCGGGTTGCGATTGCACTTTATAATTTATTTTAATTTAGTGCAATCCACCAACCCTAACACCTAATTTCCTCCCTAACTGAGAAGTTAATTTATTAAATTCAAATTTAGCATTTCTTTTTAATCAGGAACCCTCTTTAATACAATATTCTCTCAAGATGGCCTTCTGAGCTTCCCACAGAACTGAAGGAGAAGAAACTGAGCCATCATTCAAATGGAAGAAGTCAGTGAGATGGTTCAATAAAGTCTTCTGAATAGTCGGATCCTTAATTAGGAACTGAAGATAATGACGATGAGGTTGTAGTTCCCACTTGGTGTGAACCCATAGGCACGCAAATGAATAGCTTAGAATAGGAGGTAGTGGAGGTTAAGTTGTAGCTTGCCGCACAGTCACGGAGTGTTGCAACCAGGATAAGCACTGCATACTCATCCACAATTGTGGTTGTGGGCAGCCAAGTTTGCGAGTCTGCAGCTCGCAGTGGCTGCAAGGGTTGCCTGGCCCGGGCCTTTTTTGATACTGCAAAGATGACCAAACTCACATTATCTGCCAACTTTGCAAAAAATGACTCAGGAGAGGCAAAATTCCAATAATTTGAATACTAAATGCATGAATCGGTATTGCACGATCAACATGCCTTAGTCTGGGAATCGCACTGCTCTAAAATGCGGACTAGCAGTCCTTGCCAAACATCAATCATCCCATCAACCTCATCTGATGCTTCCTCCTCCTCACTGTCACCATGCCAAGTGCTTTCACACAGGTTTCCATCTGCAGAACCTGCACGTGTTTGCCCTCTACAGTCGGGGTGAGTGAGAGCCCCTCAGCTGTTACGGAAGTGGACATGCCTGCTGTTTTTGTTTCACTAAGCACACAACATCTTTCTCAATTGACCATAACATCTCTGCCTGCACCTCTCTCACGGTAGAGCAATTTGTCCTGTTTACCCTACTATACTTTGTCTCAGCAAAGCAGCCAGCCTGTGGTCCCGCAGTTGTGGTAAAAGAATGTTTGCTTGTACACATGCAAATCTAAGAGCTTGCACTCCACCATCTCCAATCTGTTGGCTATGGAAATGCTACCTTTCTGCCTGGTGGTAACAGACAGTTTCAGAAAGTTATTGGCGGTCACAGTCTCTCAGTACCAGTTGCCCAGTCGCCATTAATTCTCTAACAAAGTTGCGCCTGTGCTACACAAGCATTTCAGATACAATATCACCTGCTCCCTTAAAAAATCTATGTTTGCCATGATGTATTTCACCACTGACACCTGGATGAGCAACCATGGCCAGGGGCGTTGCATCTCACTGACTGGGCACAGGGTGACTCTGGTGGCTGTGGGGTAGGCAGTCAAGGGGCTGCTCCACAAGTCTTGGAATCTCCAAGGTTTGTGGGTCAAACTTCAGTATCTAACACTTCCTCCACTGCTTGTGGCACCTCCATCTCCTCTTGGGCCATCACCTGTGCCTTCAACCTCTCCTTTAAAGAGACACGCATTTCAGTACTGCAGAGAGGATCCCCCCACTTCTGTACTGAGCAGCCAGGGTTCACTGCAATCAAGCATTGTATGAATTAATATACCTTGGAGATCTCAGTCATATAGTTCAAGAGTTGAGCATAGGTATCCAAGTCAAGTTAAAGCAATGGCTGTCTCCACTGAACCTCGAGCCAGGGAAGGCCGTGAACAATAATGGTGTGAACTTGGTGGCAGTCCTGTGCTGGGGAAACCTCACACATCTTCCTGGTGACACAGCAATTTCTCCACCATTATCTCGGCCTGGATGCACTGCTGCAGAAAACATAATTGATGTTTGCTCACTTCCACCATTTGCACTCCACAGTTCATCGACTTGCAACGTTAAAATGGTCTTTCGGCCTATCAGTTAACTGTGATTTGCGATGTGCTGACACAGTGGAATTTCACTATGCACATGTTGCAGCGCGACGAACACTGGTGAAATTTGTCCTTTTGCATAGCCTGTAGAATAGCCATAGCAGTATGGACGTGGTACAGTTCATGTTTACGGGGTGGGCACATTTGTAGGACCTCTGCACCCTTCTGCACAGTTTTGAAATGGCTGCTAAGATTGTTAGCGCCAATGATGCCATCAACAGCATCACTATTCTGGTCATCTACCTGCTGGAACACACTTTAAATAGTCTGCAGGAGGAGGTAGTCGGCAAAGAGAAAAAGGTGAAAGCAGAGGAGGATGTGGAAGGGATAACAATATCTTTAAGTTCTGGACTGTTGTTGAACAGACAGTTGCTATGGAATGGTGGATTACAACAATCAAGGAGGGCTCAGACAAACTGTTAGTGAATGTTCAGAGCCAAGAAACAAATGGAAGAGGAGAAGTGAACAACAGTCAGGCAACAAAGAGGTTAATGATCACCTCTCTGTTGTCTGTGGTTGGGAGGAGATGGTGGAAGCAAGCTTGAGTGTTACCCTGATAACAACACACCATGGACTTGGACCTCATGGAAGTGCAAGACACGTGAGTGACTTCTTGCTGCAATATCTTCAACATGATTCCCATATTCTTTGGGTTAGAAATAATGCTGACTACTGGGTTGCCATTCAGTTAGTTCTACGATACAAGAGTAAATTTTGCCAGATGCTCTTCCCCCTTAATAGGATGCACGCATACTAGAGTATCAAAACCGGCTTGTAGACAGTCTTAAGAGTGCTTTTCCCCAAGACAGCAGAGAGACAGTAGTGGAAGGTGTGTCAGAAGCCCATTATACTGTTTTTTCTTTGTGGAAATTGATACCACTTTAGTGGTGTGTGACAATATTTTTTTGAAATGAGGAGACTCCAAGTTGGGTCTCCATCTGGTAGGTTGCCTGCTGTGGAAAGGGTGTCAGAGGTCCATTACACTGTTTCAAATCTGTGGAACTTGATGCTACTTTAGTGCAGTGTAACAATATTTTTTTCAACTGTGGACAATCCAAGTTGGGTCTCCTTTATGTGTGTTGCCTGTAGCAACAGGGCTCCCAGACCGGCAGGCTTGAACTTACTTTCAGTCAACTACCTGTGTCACTATCTAAATTTCTCTCGCATTAGTGCCCTACTAAGCTGATATTTTTGCCACCTGAGTGTGGCTATGGGAAAAAAATTGAGCTTTTGCATGAGGTATCCTGGACTCCCAGCAATTAAGTCTTACATCACTCCCTTACTAGTGTTGAGCATTCCGATACCGCAAGTATTGGGTATCGGCCGATATTTGCGGTATTGGAATTCCTATACCGAGTTCCGATATTTACCGCATATCGGATACCGGAATCGGAAGTTCCCAGAATTCAAACTGTACTAATTCAGCCAATGAGGAATGATTGAATGTGTGGGCACATCCTGTTCAGCATGGTGGGCATGTAACTACTGGCAAGGCTGTGATTGGCTGCTGAAATGATGTCATGATGACACAAAAGAGAATAGTAAAACCAAAAACACTCAGTTTGAAAAAATGTTGCAGTAATCCGCAAGTGCTAGTAAAAGATGTAAAAAACAGGGTATTTGGTTGATACGTTTTTTGCAAAAAATGTATACTAAGCTGCTCTACCAATCTTCACGGTATACCCTTATCAGAGCAGTCCTAACTAATGTATGCAATCCCTATCTGATGTATTTAAAAACCTGATCATCTGTATATAACCTGTGTGAACAGGGTTCAGAGAGGAAAAATCCATGTGTGCATACAGGGTAGAACAGCTTTTGTGCAGATAGCCCAAGAGGAGTGGTGGAACTCCCCAGTCTTGTAGACACAAGAGAACAATTATGGAAACAGGAACACATGGGCTACTCGCACAGTGAACAAGTCTGTATGATCATGTTCACACACCACCAAGAAACCTGAAGACACAAAAGAGAATAGTAAAACCAAAAACACTCAGTTTGAAAAAATGTTGCAGTAATCCGCAAGTGCTAGTAAAAGATGTAAAAAACAGGGTATTTGGTTGATACGTTTTTTGCAAAAAATGTATACTAAGCTGCTCTACCAATCTTCACGGTATACCCTTATCAGAGCAGTCCTAACTAATGTATGCAATCCCTATCTGATGTATTTAAAAACCTGATCATCTGTATATAACCTGTGTGAACAGGGTTCAGAGAGGAAAAATCCATGTGTGCATACAGGGTAGAACAGCTTTTGTGCAGATAGCCCAAGAGGAGTGGTGGAACTCCCCAGTCTTGTAGACACAAGAGAACAATTATGGAAACAGGAACACATGGGCTACTCGCACAGTGAACAAGTCTGTATGATCATGTTCACACACCACCAAGAAACCTGAAGACACAAAAGAGAATAGTAAAACCAAAAACACTCAGTTTGAAAAAATGTTGCAGTAATCCGCAAGTGCTAATAAAAGATGTAAAAAACAGGGTATTTGGTTGATACGTTTTTTGCAAAAAATGTATACTAAGCTGCTCTAGCAATCTTCACGGTATACCCTTATCAGAGCAGTCCTAACTAATGTATGCAATCCCTATCTGATGTATTTAAAAACCTGATCATCTGTATATAACCTGTGTGAACAGGGTTCAGAGAGGAAAAATCCATGTGTGCATACAGGGTAGAACAGCTTTTGTGCAGATAGCCCAAGAGGAGTGGTGGAACTCCCCAGTCTTGTAGACACAAGAGAACAATTATGGAAACAGGAACACATGGGCTACTCGCACAGTGAACAAGTCTGTATGATCATGTTCACACACCACCAAGAAACCTGAAGACACAAAAGAGAATAGTAAAACCAAAAACACTCAGTTTGAATAAATGTTGCAGTAATCCGCAAGTGCTAGTAAAAGATGTAAAAAACAGGGTATTTGGTTGATACGTTTTTTGCAAAAAATGTATACTAAGCTGCTCTACCAATCTTCACGGTATACCCTTATCAGAGCAGTCCTAACTAATGTATGCAATCCCTATCTGATGTATTTAAAAACCTGATCATCTGTATATAACCTGTGTGAACATATACAGATGATCAGGTTTTTAAATACATCAGATAGGGATTGCATACATTAGTTAGGACTGCTCTGATAAGGGTATACCGTGAAGATTGGTAGAGCAGCTTAGTATACATTTTTTGCAAAAAACGTATCAACCAAATACCCTGATTTTTACATCTTTTACTAGCACTTGCGGATTACTGCAACATTTTTTCAAACTGAGTATTTTTGGTTTTACTATTCTCTTTTGTGTCTTCAGGTTTCTTGGTGGTGTGTGAACATGATCATACAGACTTGTTCACTGTGCGAGTAGCCCATGTGTTCCTGTTTCCATAATTGTTCTCTTGTGTCTACAAGACTGGGGAGTTCCACCACTCCTCTTGGGCTATCTGCACAAAAGCTGTTCTACCCTGTATGCACACATGGATTTTTCCTCTCTGAACCCTGTTCACACAGGTTATATACAGATGATCAGGTTTTTAAATACATCAGATAGGGATTGCATACATTAGTTAGGACTGCTCTGATAAGGGTATACCGTGAAGATTGGTAGAGCAGCTTAGTATACATTTTTTGCAAAAAACGTATCAACCAAATACCCTGTTTTTTACATCTTTTACTAGCACTTGCGGATTACTGCAACATTTTTTCAAACTGAGTGTTTTTGGTTTTACTATTCTCTTTTGTGTCTTCAGGTTTCTTGGTGGTGTGTGAACATGATCATACAGACTTGTTCACTGTGCGAGTAGCCCATGTGTTCCTGTTTCCATAATTGTTCTCTTGTGTCTACAAGACTGGGGAGTTCCACCACTCCTCTTGGGCTATCTGCACAAAAGCTGTTCTACCCTGTATGCACACATGGATTTTTCCTCTCTGAACCCTGTTCACACAGGTTATATACAGATGATCAGGTTTTTAAATACATCAGATAGGGATTGCATACATTAGTTAGGACTGCTCTGATAAGGGTATACCGTGAAGATTGGTAGAGCAGCTTAGTATACATTTTTTGCAAAAAACGTATCAACCAAATACCCTGTTTTTTACATCTTTTACTAGCACTTGCGGATTACTGCAACATTTTTTCAAACTGAGTGTTTTTGGTTTTACTATTCTCTTTTGTGTCTTCAGGTTTCTTGGTGGTGTGTGAACATGATCATACAGACTTGTTCACTGTGCGAGTAGCCCATGTGTTCCTGTTTCCATAATTGTTCTCTTGAGTCTACAAGACTGGGGAGTTCCACCACTCCTCTTGGGCTATCTGCACAAAAGCTGTTCTACCCTGTATGCACACATGGATTTTTCCTCTCTGAACCCTGTTCACACAGGTTATATACAGATGATCAGGTTTTTAAATACATCAGTTAGGGATTGCATACATTAGTTAGGACTGCTCTGATAAGGGTATACCGTGAAGATTGGTAGAGCAGCTTAGTATACATTTTTTGCAAAAAACGTATCAACCAAATACCCTGTTTTTTACATCTTTTACTAGCACTTGCGGATTACTGCAACATTTTTTCAAACTGAGTGTTTTTGGTTTTACTATTCTCTTTTGTGTCTTCAGGTTTCTTGGTGGTGTGTGAACATGATCATACAGACTTGTTCACTGTGCGAGTAGCCCATGTGTTCCTGTTTCCATAATTGTTCTCTTGTGTCTACAAGACTGGGGAGTTCCACCACTCCTCTTGGGCTATCTGCACAAAAGCTGTTCTACCCTGTATGCACACATGGATTTTTCCTCTCTGAACCCTGTTCACACAGGTTATATACAGATGATCAGGTTTTTAAATACATCAGATAGGGATTGCATACATTAGTTAGGACTGCTCTGATAAGGGTATACCGTGAAGATTGGTAGAGCAGCTTAGTATACATTTTTTGCAAAAAACGTATCAACCAAATACCCTGTTTTTTACATCTTTTACTAGCACTTGCGGATTACTGCAACATTTTTTCAAACTGAGTGTTTTTGGTTTTACTATTCTCTTTTGTGTCTTCAGGTTTCTTGGTGGTGTGTGAACATGATCATACAGACTTGTTCACTGTGCGAGTAGCCCATGTGTTCCTGTTTCCATAATTGTTCTCTTGTGTCTACAAGACTGGGGAGTTCCACCACTCCTCTTGGGCTATCTGCACAAAAGCTGTTCTACCCTGTATGCACACATGGATTTTTCCTCTCTGAACCCTGTTCACACAGGTTATATACAGATGATCAGGTTTTTAAATACATCAGATAGGGATTGCATACATTAGTTAGGACTGCTCTGATAAGGGTATACCGTGAAGATTGGTAGAGCAGCTTAGTATACATTTTTTTGCAAAAAACGTATCAACCAAATACCCTGTTTTTTACATCTTTTACTAGCACTTGCGGATTACTGCAACATTTTTTCAAACTGAGTGTTTTTGGTTTTACTATTCTCTTTTGTGTCTTCAGGTTTCTTGGTGGTGTGTGAACATGATCATACAGACTTGTTCACTGTGCGAGTAGCCCATGTGTTCCTGTTTCCATAATTGTTCTCTTGTGTCTACAAGACTGGGGAGTTCCACCACTCCTCTTGGGCTATCTGCACAAAAGCTGTTCTACCCTGTATGCACACATGGATTTTTCCTCTCTGAACCCTGTTCACACAGGTTATATACAGATGATCAGGTTTTTAAATACATCAGATAGGGATTGCATACATTAGTTAGGACTGCTCTGATAAGGGTATACCGTGAAGATTGGTAGAGCAGCTTAGTATACATTTTTTGCAAAAAACGTATCAACCAAATACCCTGTTTTTTACATCTTTTACTAGCACTTGCGGATTACTGCAACATTTTTTCAAACTGAGTGTTTTTGGTTTTACTATTCTCTTTTGTGTCTTCAGGTTTCTTGGTGGTGTGTGAACATGATCATACAGACTTGTTCACTGTGCGAGTAGCCCATGTGTTCCTGTTTCCATAATTGTTCTCTTGTGTCTACAAGACTGGGGAGTTCCACCACTCCTCTTGGGCTATCTGCACAAAAGCTGTTCTACCCTGTATGCACACATGGATTTTTCCTCTCTGAACCCTGTTCACACAGGTTATATACAGATGATCAGGTTTTTAAATACATCAGATAGGGATTGCATACATTAGTTAGGACTGCTCTGATAAGGGTATACCGTGAAGATTGGTAGAGCAGCTTAGTATACATTTTTTGCAAAAAACGTATCAACCAAATACCCTGTTTTTTACATCTTTTACTAGCACTTGCGGATTACTGCAACATTTTTTCAAACTGAGTGTTTTTGGTTTTACTATTCTCTTTTGTGTCTTCAGGTTTCTTGGTGGTGTGTGAACATGATCATACAGACTTGTTCACTGTGCGAGTAGCCCATGTGTTCCTGTTTCCATAATTGTTCTCTTGTGTCTACAAGACTGGGGAGTTCCACCACTCCTCTTGGGCTATCTGCACAAAAGCTGTTCTACCCTGTATGCACACATGGATTTTTCCTCTCTGAACCCTGTTCACACAGGTTATATACAGATGATCAGGTTTTTAAATACATCAGATAGGGATTGCATACATTAGTTAGGACTGCTCTGATAAGGGTATACCGTGAAGATTGGTAGAGCAGCTTAGTATACATTTTTTGCAAAAAACGTATCAACCAAATACCCTGTTTTTTACATCTTTTACTAGCACTTGCGGATTACTGCAACATTTTTTCAAACTGAGTGTTTTTGGTTTTACTATTCTCTTTTGTGTCTTCAGGTTTCTTGGTGGTGTGTGAACATGATCATACAGACTTGTTCACTGTGCGAGTAGCCCATGTGTTCCTGTTTCCATAATTGTTCTCTTGTGTCTACAAGACTGGGGAGTTCCACCACTCCTCTTGGGCTATCTGCACAAAAGCTGTTCTACCCTGTATGCACACATGGATTTTTCCTCTCTGAACCCTGTTCACACAGGTTATATACAGATGATCAGGTTTTTAAATACATCAGATAGGGATTGCATACATTAGTTAGGACTGCTCTGATAAGGGTATACCGTGAAGATTGGTAGAGCAGCTTAGTATACATTTTTTGCAAAAAACGTATCAACCAAATACCCTGTTTTTTACATCTTTTACTAGCACTTGCGGATTACTGCAACATTTTTTCAAACTGAGTGTTTTTGGTTTTACTATTCTCTTTTGTGTCTTCAGGTTTCTTGGTGGTGTGTGAACATGATCATACAGACTTGTTCACTGTGCGAGTAGCCCATGTGTTCCTGTTTCCATAATTGTTCTCTTGTGTCTACAAGACTGGGGAGTTCCACCACTCCTCTTGGGCTATCTGCACAAAAGCTGTTCTACCCTGTATGCACACATGGATTTTTCCTCTCTGAACCCTGTTCACACAGGTTATATACAGATGATCAGGTTTTTAAATACATCAGATAGGGATTGCATACATTAGTTAGGACTGCTCTGATAAGGGTATACCGTGAAGATTGGTAGAGCAGCTTAGTATACATTTTTTTGCAAAAAACGTATCAACCAAATACCCTGTTTTTTACATCTTTTACTAGCACTTGCGGATTACTGCAACATTTTTTCAAACTGAGTGTTTTTGGTTTTACTATTCTCTTTTGTGTCTTCAGGTTTCTTGGTGGTGTGTGAACATGATCATACAGACTTGTTCACTGTGCGAGTAGCCCATGTGTTCCTGTTTCCATAATTGTTCTCTTGTGTCTACAAGACTGGGGAGTTCCACCACTCCTCTTGGGCTATCTGCACAAAAGCTGTTCTACCCTGTATGCACACATGGATTTTTCCTCTCTGAACCCTGTTCACACAGGTTATATACAGATGATCAGGTTTTTAAATACATCAGATAGGGATTGCATACATTAGTTAGGACTGCTCTGATAAGGGTATACCGTGAAGATTGGTAGAGCAGCTTAGTATACATTTTTTGCAAAAAACGTATCAACCAAATACCCTGTTTTTTACATCTTTTACTAGCACTTGCGGATTACTGCAACATTTTTTCAAACTGAGTGTTTTTGGTTTTACTATTCTCTTTTGTGTCTTCAGGTTTCTTGGTGGTGTGTGAACATGATCATACAGACTTGTTCACTGTGCGAGTAGCCCATGTGTTCCTGTTTCCATAATTGTTCTCTTGTGTCTACAAGACTGGGGAGTTCCACCACTCCTCTTGGGCTATCTGCACAAAAGCTGTTCTACCCTGTATGCACACATGGATTTTTCCTCTCTGAACCCTGTTCACACAGGTTATATACAGATGATCAGGTTTTTAAATACATCAGATAGGGATTGCATACATTAGTTAGGACTGCTCTGATAAGGGTATACCGTGAAGATTGGTAGAGCAGCTTAGTATACATTTTTTGCAAAAAACGTATCAACCAAATACCCTGTTTTTTACATCTTTTACTAGCACTTGCGGATTACTGCAACATTTTTTCAAACTGAGTGTTTTTGGTTTTACTATTCTCTTTTGTGTCTTCAGGTTTCTTGGTGGTGTGTGAACATGATCATACAGACTTGTTCACTGTGCGAGTAGCCCATGTGTTCCTGTTTCCATAATTGTTCTCTTGTGTCTACAAGACTGGGGAGTTCCACCACTCCTCTTGGGCTATCTGCACAAAAGCTGTTCTACCCTGTATGCACACATGGATTTTTCCTCTCTGAACCCTGTTCACACAGGTTATATACAGATGATCAGGTTTTTAAATACATCAGATAGGGATTGCATACATTAGTTAGGACTGCTCTGATAAGGGTATACCGTGAAGATTGGTAGAGCAGCTTAGTATACATTTTTTGCAAAAAACGTATCAACCAAATACCCTGTTTTTTACATCTTTTACTAGCACTTGCGGATTACTGCAACATTTTTTCAAACTGAGTGTTTTTGGTTTTACTATTCTCTTTTGTGTCTTCAGGTTTCTTGGTGGTGTGTGAACATGATCATACAGACTTGTTCACTGTGCGAGTAGCCCATGTGTTCCTGTTTCCATAATTGTTCTCTTGTGTCTACAAGACTGGGGAGTTCCACCACTCCTCTTGGGCTATCTGCACAAAAGCTGTTCTACCCTGTATGCACACATGGATTTTTCCTCTCTGAACCCTGTTCACACAGGTTATATACAGATGATCAGGTTTTTAAATACATCAGATAGGGATTGCATACATTAGTTAGGACTGCTCTGATAAGGGTATACCGTGAAGATTGGTAGAGCAGCTTAGTATACATTTTTTGCAAAAAACGTATCAACCAAATACCCTGTTTTTTACATCTTTTACTAGCACTTGCGGATTACTGCAACATTTTTTCAAACTGAGTGTTTTTGGTTTTACTATTCTCTTTTGTGTCTTCAGGTTTCTTGGTGGTGTGTGAACATGATCATACAGACTTGTTCACTGTGCGAGTAGCCCATGTGTTCCTGTTTCCATAATTGTTCTCTTGTGTCTACAAGACTGGGGAGTTCCACCACTCCTCTTGGGCTATCTGCACAAAAGCTGTTCTACCCTGTATGCACACATGGATTTTTCCTCTCTGAACCCTGTTCACACAGGTTATATACAGATGATCAGGTTTTTAAATACATCAGATAGGGATTGCATACATTAGTTAGGACTGCTCTGATAAGGGTATACCGTGAAGATTGGTAGAGCAGCTTAGTATACATTTTTTGCAAAAAACGTATCAACCAAATACCCTGTTTTTTACATCTTTTACTAGCACTTGCGGATTACTGCAACATTTTTTCAAACTGAGTGTTTTTGGTTTTACTATTCTCTTTTGTGTCTTCAGGTTTCTTGGTGGTGTGTGAACATGATCATACAGACTTGTTCACTGTGCGAGTAGCCCATGTGTTCCTGTTTCAATGATGTCATGATGCACTATAAAAAACGCTGCCACCATTTTTGGGCTCACTCTGCTGTGAATTCAGTTAGGGACAGAACGCTGTGTTCTGACTGAGGGACAGTTGAGATAGCGATTTGCTTCATTGCACTTTTCCCAGGCTAATTTATCAACCGCTGTGTGTTCACCTTGCTTTTGCCTTGCAGCGCTGTTTTCACAGCGTGCTGCAAGGTCTCTTTGTGTGTATGTGTGTGTGTGCAGCTCACTCTGTAGTCTGTGTGCAGCCACAGCTGGTTGTATTCAGCTCAGGGTGGTTCACACTGCCTCATACTGTTCTTTCCATTGTCCTTTTTTGCTAATAGTGCAGCCTGCTGCACATTTTTTCAAAAATTTCCTATTAGTGGCTTTCCACCCGTATCCAGCTAAATTGTGGAAAAACACTACATAGTATAACATAGAGGAGGTTTTTTGGGCCTTGCAGCGCCGCATATGGCTGTCTGCACGGTCTCCATGTGAGTGCAGCTCGCCCTGTAGTCTGTGTGCAGCCACAGCTGGTTGTATTCAGCTCAGGGTGCGTCACTGCCTCATACCATAAAATACATTGTCCTTTTTTGCAAATAGTGCAGCCTGCTGCACATTTTTTCAAAAATTTCCTATTAGTGGCTTTCCACCCGTACCCGTATGCAGCTAACACTACATAGGATAACATAGAGGAGTTTTTTTGGGCCTTGCAGCACCATTTACGGCTGTCTGCATGGTCTCCGTGTGAGTGCAGCTCGCCCTGTAGTCTGTGTGAAGCCACAGCCGGTTGTATTCAGCTCAGGGTGCGTCACTGCCTCATACCATCAAATACATTGTCCTTTTTTGCTAATAGTGTAGCCTGCTGCACATTTTTTCAAAAATTTCCTATTAGTGGCTTTCCACCCGTATCCAGCTAAATTGTGGAGAAACACTACATAGGATAACATAGAGGAGGCTTTTTGGGCCTTGCAGAGCCGTTTGCGGCTGTCTGCACGGTCTCCGTGTGAGTGCAGCTCGCCCTGTAGTCTGTGTGCAGCCACAGCTGGTTGTATTCAGCTCAGGGTGCGTCACTGCCTCATACCATCAAATACATTGTCCTTTTTTGCTAATAGTGTAGCCTGCTGCACATTTTTTCAAAAATTTCCTATTAGTGGCTTTCCACCCGTATCCAGCTAAATTGTGGAGAAACACTACATAGGATAACATAGAGGAGGCTTTTTGGGCCTTGCAGAGCCGTTTGCGGCTGTCTGCACGGTCTCCGTGTGAGTGCAGCTCGCCCTGTAGTCTGTGTGCAGCCACAGCCGGTTGTATTCAGCTCAGGGTGCGTCACTGCCTCATACCATAAAATACATTGTCCTTTTTTGCAAATAGTGCAGCCTGCTGCACATTTTTTCAAAAATTTCCTATTAGTGGCTTTCCACCCGTACCCGTATGCAGCTAACACTACATAGGATAACATAGAGGAGTTTTTTTGGGCCTTGCAGCACCATTTACGGCTGTCTGCATGGTCTCCGTGTGAGTGCAGCTCGCCCTGTAGTCTGTGTGCAGCCACAGCCGGTTGTATTCAGCTCAGGGTGCGTCACTGCCTCATACCATCAAATACATTGTCCTTTTTTGCTAATAGTGTAGCCTGCTGCACATTTTTTCAAAAATTTCCTATTAGTGGCTTTCCACCCGTATCCAGCTAAATTGTGGAGAAACACTACATAGGATAACATAGAGGAGGCTTTTTGGGCCTTGCAGAGCTGTTTGCGGCTGTCTGCACGGTCTCCGTGTGAGTGCAGCTCGCCCTGTAGTCTGTGTTCAGCCACAGCTGGTTGTATTCAGCTCAGGGTGCGTCACTGCCTCATACCATAAAATACATTGTCCTTTTTTGCAAATAGTGCAGCCTGCTGCACATTTTTTCAAAAATTTCCTATTAGTGGCTTTCCACCCGTATCCAGCTAAATTGTGGAGAAACACTACATAGGATAACATAGAGGAGGCTTTTTGGGCCTTGCAGAGCCGTTTGCGGCTGTCTGCACGGTCTCCGTGTGAGTGCAGCTCGCCCTGTAGTCTGTGTGCAGCCACAGCCGGTTGTATTCAGCTCAGGGTGCGTTACTGACTCATACCGTAAAATACATTGTCCTTTTTTGCTAATAGTGCAGCCTGCTGCACAATTTTTCAAAAATTTCCTATTAGTGGCTTTCCACCCGTATCCAGCTAAATTGTGGAAAAACACTACATAGTATAACATAGAGGAGTTTTTTTGGGCCTTGCAGCGCCGTTTACGGCTGTCTGCACGGTCTCCGTGTGAGTGCAACTCGCTCTGTAGTCAGATCTGCCCAAAAAATAAAAAATAAATAAAGTTCACCAAACACACCACTTTACAGTTGTGTAGGCCACATTAGCTCATAATAAAGTCTAGTCCACACTTTAGAAAATTAGTGTTTCTTATACCTGTTAGGAGGAGCTGTTCAGGAATAAGCACACTAAGCCCTTAGTACTTTTCTGCTTATCTTTATCTGTCAACC
Organism: Ranitomeya imitator; assembly: GCF_032444005.1. Classification (NCBI taxonomy): domain Eukaryota; kingdom Metazoa; phylum Chordata; class Amphibia; order Anura; family Dendrobatidae; genus Ranitomeya; species Ranitomeya imitator. Next base: position 383,596,090 of record NC_091284.1, read on the forward strand.
AAGATGAAGAGGGCAGGGAGTAAGGCACGTGGGAGTTGGCGCGGAGCAAGGACAGGATGCGGTGATTCTGTGCCTGCTGCGGGCACCGGTGACTCATCATCACCCAGTTTCAGCAGGGAACAGTCCTTCATGCGCAGCTTTGTAGGAGAGCGCCATACACCGCTGCTGCGTGAAGATCAAATTGAAGCCGTTGTTGGATGGATGGCAGCTAACGCATCGACTTCAATTAGTGCCACATCCTCTCAGGCACAGAGCACTGGAGAGCAGCCATCTGTCTCTTCATCACCTGCCAAATTGCCCAGGCAGTCAGAGAGCCCAGGACAGGAGCCGTCTCTACTTCTGTTCTCTGAATCTCTTGGCTTGGAAACAGGGGGCCAGCCAAGCAGCATTGGAGAAATGGAAGATGAGGCACTGTGCAGTGATGCCCAACAGCTTTGTCTCTCTGACTCTGAAGAGGCGGGTGGGCCAGTGCCTCCGGTCACAACACAGCAGTACGCATCTGATGATGAGACTCAGGTGCCGCTTTCAGGTGAGTACTGTGCTGCCGAGACTACCCAGGAGGAGCAGTTGGTGGCAGAGGGTAGTGTAGATGATGAGGTCCTTGACCCATCGTGGCGTGAGGTCCAGGAAGGTGGTGGGAGCAGCTCTGAGGAAGAGATTCCCTGAACGGGCCAAAGAGGGAGAGGGGGAAGACTGCGGAGCCTCCACTTCGGCACCCGTTAGGAGCATGTCTCTTCCAAAAGCCAAAAAGGGCGCTCCCAAGACTTGCAGTGCCTGGTCCTTTTTTGACACAGATGCAGATGACATTTGCTTTGTCAAATGCAAGCTGTGTAATCAGAAAGTCAAAAGAGGGAAAAGTGTCAGCAACCTCAATACCACAAATATGTGGAAACATGCGCGGAACAGGCACGCGGTGGAGTTATAAAAGCACACTGAAGACCTAGGCCAACCAACAGCGGCAGCTACCACCTCTTCAGCTCGTGTTGTCTCTTCTTCCAGCTCACACACAGCTGGTTCAGCTTCCTCCCAGGATCGCCATGGAAGAACCTCTGGCACTGTTGTCCAGAGACCCACTGTAATTCCACCCACAGCACCACATTCCCAGTCATCCTCACACTCCCAGCCCAGTCTACAGCCATCGGTAGTACAGGCATGGGAGAAAAGGCGGCCATCCTCAGCAAACCACCCCCGAGCACAGGCTCTGAATGCAGACATTGCCAAACTTCTGTTACTGGAAATGCTCTCATTCAGGCTGGTGGAGACTGACAGCTTCCGTGACTTGATGGCATTGGCAGTCTCACAGTACAATGTGCCCAGCCACTTTTATTTCAGCAGGCAAGCCATCCCTGCCCTGCACAAGCATGTGGAGGGACACATAAAACACGTGCTACTGAACGCCGTCAGTAGCAAGGTCCACCTCACCACCGATGTGTGGACCAGTCAACATGGACATGGGCGATACCTTTCCCTCACTGCCCATTGGGTTAATGTTGTTGATCTGGGTACAGATCGTGCGAGTGGCGCAGGACGTGTCCTGCCCACTCCAAGGATTGAGGGAATCCAGTCTGTACACATTGACTCCTCCTCATACACAAGTTCCTCAGAATCATCGCTGCAGGAGCCGTCACAGTCCACCTCCACATGGACCCGTAAACGTTTACCTGTTACGACCGACATGAGCACAGGCCGTAATGAAATTAGTTTCTTTGGGGAATCGAAGCCACACAGCGCAGGAGCTCTGGAATGCCATCAAGCAGGAGAGCGATGTGTGGTTTGTGCTAGCGAATCTCCAGCCAGGCATGGTAGTGTGTGACAATGGCCAAAATCTGGTGGCAGCTTTGGCCCTTGGCAACCTCACTCACATCCCATGTCTGGCACATTTGCTCAATTTGGTTGTGCAGAGTTTTCTGAGGGACTATCCGGAACTTGATGCACTGCTGCACAAGGTCCAACTAGAGTGTGCTCACTTGCGGCGTTCCAGCACGGCAAGATCGCGCATTGCAGCTCTGCAGCGCCGATTCCGCCTTCCGGAACATCGCATCATATGTGACCTACCTACCAGGTGGAATTCCAAGTTACATATGTTGGAGCGGTTGTGTGAGCAGCAGCAAGCAGTAATGGAGTACCAGCTGCATCAGGCTTCAGACTTCACAACCACAGAGTAGGCCACTATGAAGGACATCTGCCAGGTTTTGCGTCCCTTCGATTATTCCACGCGGATGGTGAGTGCAGATGATGCACTAGTCAGCATCACTGTCCCCCTTATATGCCTGCTTAAACAAACACTGCAAGCGCTAAGGGATGATGTTGTGGAAGAGGTGGAGGATGAGGAGTCAGCATTTCCATCAGCTTCTGGACAGTCAGCGCCAGGTGGTTCCTCACAAAGGCGTAGGCAGGGGACACTTTGTGAGGAGGATGAGGAGGAGTCAATGGAGGAGGAAGACATCCGTCCAGAGGAGGGAGTTACACAATTGTCCAGTAGTCAGTGTGTACAGCGAGGGTGGGGTGATGAAGAGCGGGCAGAGATCACGCCTCAAGCAGGGGACAGCGTTTCTTGGCCAGTTGGCAGTCTGCAGCACATGGTTGATTTCATGCTGCAGTGCCTGAGAAATGACCGCCGCATCGACCACATTCTCAACATGGCTGATTATTGGGTATACACCCTCCTCGATCCTCGCTACCGGGAAAACGTACAAAACCTCATCACACCGTTGACCCGGGAGCATAAAATGCGGGAGTACCAAGACACACTGGTGAATTCCATCATCTTCTCCAGTCCAACTGAGAGCAGTGCTGCTAGTGCTTTACAAAGCAGCTCAGTGCGTCGAGGCAGTGGAGGAGGCTCTACACAAAGAGGGAGCAGAAGCAGTGCCTCTGCCCAAGGCAAGACCAGTATGGCCCAACTGTGGCACAGTTTTGTGTGCCTGCCCCAAATGTCTACACCATCACCGGCAGCTCCAGTAAGCAGGAGGGAACGGTTCCGTCAGATGGTGACAGATTACATGTCTTGCCCTCTTACTGTACACCCAGACAGCTCTTCCCCTTTCAAGTTTTGAGTCTCTAAGCTGGATACATGGCCAGAGGTAAGCCAGTATGCATTGGAGGTGCTGGCTTGCCCTGCACCTAGTGTCTTATCGGAACGCGTCTTTAGTGCCGCAGGTGGTGTACTAACAGACCGTCGCATGCGACTATCCTCCAAAAACGTTGACTGGCTTACTTTTCTGAAAATGAACCAGGCATGGATCTCGCAGGAATTTGCCACTCCTCTTCCTGATTAAATAATTGGGTGTCTACAGTATCCAGGTCTCTGTTGTGTTCATCTTTTTACCACCTGAACTGTAATTCCTGGGCTCCAACACCGCCAGTTGAGGCTCAGAAGTGCCGTCTGCACAGTCAAAACATACGACCCAGTGTTATTGGGTTTCAGTAACGTCAGCTGATCCCCAGCTGTGTAGCCGGCAATGTGTCCTGCGACCGCCACGCTGACATAACAACTGAAATTTAAGGGAACCTGTCCCCCCCAGGCATGTGTTACTGAAAGAGCCACCTTGTGCAGCAGTAACGCTGCACAAGGAAAAGGTAGCTCTTTTAGTTTAGCTCTTTGCACACGCAGAACTTAACACTTATAAAATATGTCCACTGATACCGTAAAACCGTCCCGGAGGTGGGAATTTCCTTCGTAATGGGACGCAGCACAGCAGTCATTCCTACTCCCTTGGTGCCATGTGCCGCCTCCTCAGCGTTGTTTGAAGCTGTCCCGGAGCCTGCGCTGTTCTGTTATCCCTTGGCCATGTGTTATGATTAGGCAACTCAGTACCACAGTGAACATAGAGGTCAGAGCACATACAGTGATCTGACAATAATCCAAAAACATAGAACGAGCTCTGAGACATGGGAACTCTGTTGACCGCAATCCCTAATCCTATCCAACAACACTAGAGGCAGCCGTGGATTGCGCCTAACGCTACCTATGCAACTCGGCACAGCCTGAGAAACTAGCTAGCCTGAAGATAGAAAATAAGCCTACCTTGCCTCAGAGAAATACCCCAAAGGAAAAGGCAGCCCCCCACATATAATGACTGTGAGTAATCTGAAAAGACAAACGTAGAGATGAAATAGATTTAGCAAAGTGAGGCCCGTCTTTCTGAACAGAGCGAGGATAGGAAAGGTAACTTTGCGGTTAACACAAAACCCTAAAAACCATGCAAAGGGGGCAAAAAGACCTTCCGTACCGAACTAACGGCACGGAGGTACACCCTCTGCGTCCCAGAGCTTCCAGCAAACAAATAGATAAGCTGGACAGAAGAAAAGCAAACAAAATAGCAAGGAAAACTTAGCTATGCAGAGCAGCAGGCCACAGGAATGATCCAGGAGGAAAACAAGTCCAATACTGGAACATTGACAGGAAGCCAGGATCAAAGCAGTAGGTGGAGTTAAGTAGAGCAGCACCTAACGACCTCACCACATCACCTGAGGGAGGAAACTCATAAGCCGCAGTACCACTTCCCTCCACCAAAGGAAGCTTACAGAGAGAATCAGCCGAAGTACCACTTGTGACCACAGGAGGGAGCTCTGCCACAGAATTCACAACAGTACCCCCCCCTTGAGGAGGGGTCACCGAACCCTCACCAGAGCCCCCAGGCCGACCAGGATGAGCCACATGAAAGGCACGAACAAGATCGGGAGCATGGACATCAGAGGCAAAGACCCAGGAATTATCTTCCTGAGCATAACCCTTCCACTTAACCAGATACTGGAGTTTCCGTCTTGAAACACGAGAATCCAAAATCTTCTCCACAATATACTCCAACTCCCCCTCCACAAATACCGGGGCAGGAGGGTCAACAGAAGGAACCATAGGTGCCACGTATCTCCGCAACAATGACCTATGGAATACGTTATGTATGGAAAAAGAATCTGGAAGGGTCAGACGAAAAGACACAGGATTAAGAACCTCAGAAATCCTATACAGACCAATGAAACGAGGTTTAAACTTAGGAGAGGAAACCTTCATAGGAATATGACGAGAAATAACCAACCCAGATCCCCAACACGAAGTCGGGGACCCACACAGCATCTGCGATTAGCAAAACATTGAGCCTTCTCCTGGGACAAGGTCAAATTGTCCACTACCTGAGTCAAAATCTGCTGCAACCTGTCCACCACAGTATCCACACCAGGACAGTCCGAAGACTCAACCTGTCCTGACGAGAAACGAGGATGGAACCCAGAGTTGCAGAAAAATGGCGAAACCAAGGTAGCCGAGCTAGCCCGATTATTAAGGGCGAACTCAGCCAAAGGCAAAAAGGACACCCAGTCATCCTGATCAGCAGAAACAAAACATCTCAGATATGTTTCCAAGGTCTGATTGGTTCGTTCGGTCTGGCCATTAGTCTGAGGATGGAAAGCCGAGGAAAAAGACAAGTCAATGCCCATCCTACCACAAAAGGCTCGCCAAAACCTCGAAACAAACTGGGAACCTCTGTCAGAAACGATATTCTCTGGAATGCCATGTAAGCGAACCACATGCTGGAAGAACAATGGCACCAAATCAGAGGAGGAAGGCAATTTAGACAAGGGTACCAAATGGACCATCTTAGAAAAGCGATCACAGACCAACCAAATGACTGACATCTTTTGAGAAACGGGAAGATCTGAAATAAAATCCATAGAGATATGTGTCCAAGGCCTCTTCGGGACTGGCAAGGGCAAAAGCAACCCACTGGCACGAGAACAGCAGGGCTTAGCCCGAGCACAAATCCCACAGGACTGCACAAAAGTACGCACATCCCGCGACAGAGATGGCCACCAAAAGGATCTAGCCACTAACTCTCTGGTACCAAAGATTCCAGGATGACCAGCCAAGACCGAACAATGAACCTCAGAGATAACTTTATTCGTCCACCTATCAGGGACAGTTTCTCCGCTGGACAACGATCAGGTTTATTAGCCTGAAATTTTTGCAGCACTCGCCGCAAATCAGGGGAGATGGCAGACACAATTACTCCCTCTTTGAGGATACCCGCCGGCTCAGATACACCCGGAGAGTCGGGCACAAAACTCCTAGACAGAGCATCCGCCTTCACATTTTTAGAGCCCGGAAGGTATGAAATCACAAAGTCAAAACGGGCAAAAAACAACGACCAACGAGCTTGTCTAGGATTCAACCGCTTGGCGGACTCGAGATAAGTCAAGTTCTTGTGATCAGTCAAGACCACCACGCGATGCTTAGCTCCTTCAAGCCAATGACGCCACTCCTCGAATGCCCACTTCATGGCCAGCAACTCTCGGTTGCCCACATCATAATTTCGCTCAGCAGGCGAAAACTTCCTGGAAAAGAAGGCGCACGGTTTCATCACTGAGCAATCAGAACCTCTCTGCGACAAAACTGCCCCTGCTCCAATCTCAGAAGCATCAACCTCGACCTGGAACGGAAGCGAAACATCTGGTTGACACAACACAGGGGCAGAAGAAAAACGACGCTTCAACTCTTGAAAAGCTTCCACAGCAGCAGAAGACCAATTGACCACATCAGCACCCTTCTTGGTCAAATCGGTCAATGGTTTAGCAATACTAGAAAAATTGCAGATGAAGCGACGATAAAAATTAGCAAAGCCCAGGAACTTTTGCAGACTTTTCAGAGACGTCGGCTGAGTCCAATCATGGATGGCTTGGACCTTAACAGGATCCATCTCGATAGCAGAAGGGGAAAAGATGAACCCCAAAAATGAAACCTTCTGAACACCAAAGAGACACTTTGATCCCTTCACAAACAAAGAATTAGCACGCAGGACCTGAAAAACCGTTCTGACCTGCTTCACATGAGACTCCCAATCATCCGAGAAGATCAAAATGTCATCCAAGTACACAATCAGGAATTTATCCAGGTACTCTCGGAAGATGTCATGCATAAAGGACTGAAACACTGATGGAGCATTGGCAAGTCCGAATGGCATTACTAGATAATCAAAATGACCCTCGGGTTTATTAAATGCAGTTTTCCATTCATCGCCTCGCTTAATTCGCACAAGATTATACGCACCACGAAGATCTATCTTGGTGAACCAACTAGCCCCCTTAATCCGAGCAAACAAATCAGATAACAACGGCAAGGGGTACTGAAAATTAACCGTGATCTTATTTAGAAGGCGGTAATCTATACAAGGTTTCAGCGAACCATCCTTCTTGGCTACAAAAAAGAACCCTGCTCCTAATGGCGACGATGACGGGCGAATATGCCCCTTCTCCAGGGACTCCTTCACATAACTGCGCATAGCGGCGTGCTCAGGCACAGATAAATTAAACAATCGGCCTTTTGGGAACTTACTACCAGGAATCAAATTGATAGCACAATCACAATCCCTATGCGGAGGTAGGGCATCGGACTTGGGCTCATCAAATACATCCCGGTAATCAGACAAGAACTCTGGAACCTCAGAAGGGGTGGATGACGAAATTGACAGAAATGGAACATCACCATGTACCCCCTGACAACCCCAGCTGGACACCGACATGGATTTCCAATCTAATACTGGATTATGGACTTGTAGCCATGGCAACCCCAACACAACCACATCATGCAGATTATGCAACACCAGAAAGCGAATAACCTCCTGATGTGCAGGAGCCATGCACATGGTCAGCTGGGTCCAGTACTGAGGCTTATTCTTGGCCAAAGGCGTAGCATCAATTCCTCTCAATGGAATAGGACACTGCAAGGGCTCCAAGAAAAGCCCACAATGCTTAGCATACTCCAAGTCCATCAAATTCAGGGCAGCGCCTGAATCCACAAATGCCATGACAGAATACGATGACAAAGAGCAGATCAAGGTAACGGACAGAAGAAATTTTGACTGTACTGTACCAATGGTGGCAGACCTAGCGAACCGCTTAGTGCGCTTAGGACAATCAGAGATAGCATGAGTGGAATCACCACAGTAGAAACACAGCCCATTCAGACGTCTGTGTTCTTGCCGTTCAACTCTGGTCAAAGTCCTATCGCACTGCATAGGCTCAGGTTTAAGCTCAGGTAATACCGCCAAATGGTGCACAGATTTACGCTCACGCAAGCGTCGACCAATCTGAATGGCCAAAGACATAGACTCATTCAAACCAGCAGGCATAGGAAATCCCACCATGACATCCTTAAGGGCTTCAGAGAGACCCTTTCTGAACATAGCTGCCAGCGCAGATTCATTCCATTGAGTGAGCACGGACCACTTTCTAAATTTCTGACAATATAACTCTATCTCATCCTGACCCTGACAAAGAGCCAGCAAATTTTTTTCTGCCTGATCCATAGAATTAGGCTCATCGTACAGCAATCCGAGCGCCAGGAAAAACGCATCGATATTACTTAATGCAGGATCTCCTGGCGCAAGAGAAAATGCCCAGTCCTGAGGGTCGCCACGCAAAAAAGAAATAATGATCAAAACCTGTTGAACTGGATCACCAGAGGAGCGAGGTTTCAAGGCCAGAAATAGTTTACAATTATTTTTGAAACTCAGAAACTTAGTTCTATCACCAAAAAACAAATCAGGAATAGGAATTCTTGGTTCTAACATAGATTTCTGATCAATAGTGTCTTGAATCTTTTGTACTCTTGCCAAGAGCTGATCCACACATGAAGACAGACTTCTAATGTCCATTGCTACACCTGTGTCCTGAACCACCCAAATGTCTAGGGGGATAAAAAAGGCAAAACACAGTGCAGAGAAAAAAAAATGGTCTCAGAACTTCTTTTTTCCCTCTATTGAGAATCATTAGTACTTTGGCTTCCTGTACTGTTATGATTAGGCAACTCAGTACCACAGTGAACATAGAGGTCAGAGCACATACAGTGATCTGACAATAATCCAAAAACATAGAACGAGCTCTGAGACGTGGGAACTCTGTTGACCGCAATCCCTAATCCTATGCAACAACACTAGAGGCAGCCGTGGATTGCGCCTAACGCTACCTATGCAACTCGGCACAGCCTGAGAAACTAGCTAGCCTGAAGATAGAAATTAAGCCTACCTTGCCTCAGAGAAATACCCCAAAGGAAAAGGCAGCCCCCCACATATAATGACTGTGAGTAAGATGAAAAGACAAACGTAGAGATGAAATAGATTTAGCAAAGTGAGGCCCGTCTTTCTGAACAGAGCGAGGATAGGAAAGGTAAATTTGCGGTCAACACAAAACCCTAAAAACCACGCAAAGGGGGCAAAAAGACCTTCCGTACCGAACTAACGGCACGGAGGTACACCCTCTGCGTCCCAGAGCTTCCAGCAAACAAATAGATAAGCTGGACAGAAGAAAAGCAAACAAAATAGCAAGGAAAACTTAGCTATGCAGAGCAGCAGGCCACAGGAACGATCCAGGAGGAAAACAAGTCCAATACTGGAACATTGACAGGAAGCCAGGATCAAAGCACTAGGTGGAGTTAAGTAGAGCAGCACCTAACGACCTCACCACATCACCTGAGGGAGGAAACTCAGAAGCCGCAGTACCACTTCCTTCCACCAACGGAAGCTTACAGAGAGAATCAGCCGAAGTACCACTTGTGACCACAGGAGGGAGCTCTGCCACAGAATTCACAACAGCCATGCACACTTAGCGCTGCCTGTCTTCTGACATCATTTGGTGACAGGCTGGCTGCGCCTGTGCGGCCGCGCTGCCTGAGATCTCGCCTCGCAGTGTCTTCTGATTTAATCACACTGGCCTGGGATCCATGGGCATGTGCAGTGCATATCTTCACCTCAGGCTCTCACTCATCTCCCTCTGCCTTCTTCAGACTGTGCGCCGTCAGCTGATCCCTAATGCCACGGCCATGACGCCGCACAGTCTGAAGAAGCCGGAAGGAGGGGAGTGAGAGGCGAGGATATGCATTGCGCTTGCCCATGGATCCCAGGCCCACAGTGGGATTACATTAGACAACACTGCGAGGCAGCGTGGCTGCACAGGCGCTGCCAGCCTGACGCCTAAATGATGTCAGAAGACGGGCAGCGCTAAGTGTGCATGGCCCAGGGATAACATAACAGCGCAGGCTCCAGGACAGCTTCAAACAACGCTGAGGAGGCGGCGCATGGCACCAAGGGGGTAGGAATGACGGCTCTGCTGCGTCCCATTACGAAGGAAATTCCCACCTCCGGGACGGTTTCACGGTATCAGGGGACACATTTTATAAGTGTTTAGTTCTGTGTTTGCAAGGAGCATAATTAAAAGAGCCACCTTTTCCTTTTGCATCCTTAGTGCTGCACAAGATGGCTCTTTCAGCTACAAACGCCGTGGGGGGGTTGAAGGTTCCCTTTCAACTTGCTCCAATCAGGCTTCGGCCTACACTCTGTTCCTCTGCTCCTCCTGCTGTCCCTGGGCTCTAACACTGCTAGTTGGTGCCTAGAAGTGCTGGCTGTACAGTCAATAGTCGCTCCTCTGTTATTGGGGTTCAGTAACGTCAGCTGTTCCCCAGCTGTGTGTGCGGCAATACCTCCAATCTGCTCCTCCTGCTGTCCCTGGGCTCTAACACCGCCAGTTGGTGCCTGGAAGTGCTGGCTGCACAGTTAACACTTGCTGCCGTATTATTGGGTTTCAGTAACGTCAGCTGATTCCCAGCTGTGTATCTGGCAAAACCTCCTATCTGCTCCTCCTGCTGTCCCTGGGCTCTAACACCGCCAGTTGGTCCCTGGAAGTGCTGTCCGCACAGTCAACAGTCGCTCCTCTGTTATTGGGGTTCAGTAACATCAGCTGTTCCCCAGCTGTGTGTGCGGCAATACCTCCAATCTGCTCCTCCTGCTGTCCCTGGACTCTAACACCGCCAGTTGGTGCCTGGAAGTGCTGGCTGCACAGTTAACACTTGCTGCCATGTTATTGGGGTTCAGTAACGTCAGCTGCTCCCCTGCTGTGTATCCGGCAACGTGTCATGAGACCGCCACGCTGGCACACTAACAGACATTTACATGCCTCCAGTGCAGGCTTCGGCCTACACTCTGCTCCTCCTGCTGTCCCTGGGCTCCAACACTGCTGGTTGCCATTGTGTTAGTGGGGTTCAGTCACGCCTGCTGCTCCCCTGCTGTGTATCCGGCAACGTGTCATGCGACCGCCACGCTGGCACAACTAAAATTTAAGGGAACCTGCCCCCACCCCCAGGCGTTTGTTACTGAAAGAGCCACCTTGTGCAGCAGTAATGCTGCACAAGGAAAAGGTGCCAATTTTCATTGTGCTCCTTGCACACGCTGAACCTAACACTTATGAAATGTGTCTCCTCACACCGTTTAACCGTCCTGGAGGTGGGACTTTCCTTTGTTATGTGACGCAGCACAGCCGTCATTCCTACCCCCTTGGCGCCGTGTGCCGCCTCCTCAGCGTTGTTTGATTCTGTCACGGACCCTGCGCTGTTATGTTATCTCTTGGCCATGCACAGTTAGCACTGCCCGTCTTCTGCTGTTCCCCTGCTGTGTAGCCGGCAAAGTGTCCTGCAAACACCACGCAGACACAAAGCTGCCGCCAGTGCAGGCTTCGGCCTACACTCTGCTCCTCTCCTCCTCCTGCTGACCCTGGGCTCTAACACCGCTAGTTGGTGCCCGGAAGTGCTGGCTGCACAGAGCAAAACACCCGCCAATGTGTCAGTGGGGTTCAGCAACGCCAGCTGTTCCCCTGCTGTGTAACCAGCAACGTGTCCTGCAAACGCCACGCAGACACAACAGACCTAAAGCTGCCGCCAGTGCAGGCTGCGGCCTACACTCAGCTCCTCCTGCTGTCCCTGGGCTTTAACACCGCCAGTTGGTGCCCAGAAGTGCTGGCTGCACAGAGAAAAACACCCGCCAATGTGTCAGTGGGGTTCAGCAACGCCAGCTGTTCCCCTGCTGTGTAGCCGGCAATGTGTCCTGCAAACGCCACGCAGACACAACATACCTAAAACGGCCTTCAGTGCAGGCTTCGGCCTACACTCTGCTCCTCTCCTCCTCCTGCTGACCCTGGGCTCTAACACCGCCAGTTGGTGCCCGGAAGTGCTGGCTGCACAGAGCAAAACACCCGCCAATGTGTCAGTGGGGTTCAGCAACGCCAGCTGTTCCCCTGCTGTGTAACTGGCAACGTGTCCTGCAAACGCCACGCAGACACAACAGACCTAAAGCTGCCACCAGTGCAGGCTTCGGCCTACACTCTGCTCCTCTCCTTCTCCTGCTGACCCTGGGCTCTTACACCGCCAGTTGGTGCCCGGAAGTGCTGGCTGCACAGAGAAAAACACCCGCCAATGTGTCAGTGGGGTTCAGCAATGCCAGCTGTTCCCCTGCTGTGAAGCCGGCAACGTGTCCTGCAAACGCCATGCAGGCACCTGAACTAAAATTAAAGGGAACCTGCCCCCCCCAGGTGTTTCTATGTATAACAGCCACCTTGTACAGCAGTAATGCTGCATTTGTACAAGGTGGCTCATTAAGTTATTCTCCTTGCACACGTCAAACTCAACACGTAAAAAATGTGTCCCCTGAGACAATGAATCCGTCCCTGAGGTGTGACTTTCCTTTTTAATGACACGCAGCAACCCCCTTGGTAGCGCTGCCCGTCTTCTGACATCATTGGTTGGCTGGCTGTGCGTCCGCCCTGCCCGACACAATGCCCCTCGGTGTCTTATTTATTTTGACTGCGAGGGTGTGATTGATGGACATGAGCAGTGCATATCTTCGCCTGTCTTCACTCATCTCCTTCCGCCTTCTTCAGACTGTGCGGCTTCATGGCCGTGGCATGCGATAAGGGATCAGCTGACACCGCCCAGTCTAAAGCAGGTGTAAGGACATGTGTGAGAGGCAAACATATTTACTGCGCAAGGCCATGAATCCCAGCCCCGCAGTGTGAATTAATGAAAAGACACTGCGGGGCTGGGATTCATGGGCATCGCTGACCGCACCGGCCGATATGAAATGAGGTCAGAAGATGGACAGCGCTAACAGTGCATGGCCAAGGGATAACACAACAGCGCAAACTACTGTACAGCAAATAACGACGCTCAGGAGGCTGCGCCCAGCACCAAGATGGTATTTTTGACAGCTGGGCTGCGTCTAATTAAGAAGGCAAGTCACGCCTCCAAGACAGTTTGACTGTATAAGGGGCTAAATTTTATACGTGTTTCATTCAGCGTGTGCAAGGAGCAAAATTTAAAGAGCAACCTTTTACTTGTGCAGCATTACTGCTGCACAAGGTGTGGCTCTTCTAGTTTGTAACACCTGAGGGGGGTTAAAGGTTACCTTTGAAATTGGTTCAATTAGGCTTCGGCCTACACTCTGCTCCTCCTGCAGAGCCTGGGCTCTAACACCGCCAGTTGGTGTCCGGAAGTGCTGGCTGCACAGAGAAAAACACCCGCCAATGTGTCAGTGGGGTTCAGCAACGCCAGCTGTTCCCCTGCTGTGTAGCCGGCAACGTGTCCTGCAAAGGCCACACAGACACAAAGCTGCCTCCAGTGCAGACTTTGGCCTACACTCTGCTCCCCCTGCTGACCCTTGGCTCCAACACCGCTAGTTGAGGCTCTAGGAAGACAATCTTGAATAGGTCCACATCCTGGTTCCAGTACCGTCAGCTGGTTCCGGGCAGAGCCTTTGGCTTAGGTGCCTCCTTCTGGGTATCCGAGTTCTGCCAACGTCAGGCGGTCCTTGGTAGTACTTTGTAGCGCGGATACCTCCTGCTTAGTAACCGAGTTCCAGCACTGTCAGCTGGTCCTCGGTCATGCAATTGGCTCTTGCATACTTGGGCAACAAATCCGGGTTCCAGTACCGTCAGCTGGTTCTCGGCAGTGTCTTTGTCACGGGTACTCCCTCCTGCCCAGCCTGGTTCCAGCACCGTCAGCTGGTTCCGGGTAGTGTCAAGGTCACTTACATGCCTATGCGTTGTCCCGTCGTGCTGCGGTCGGGTTAGCCAACTCCATGGTGCCTCCAGTTTAGGAGCTTCCTATGTGGGCTGTGGGAAGTGGCAATCAAGGCTGGTTCTGTAGTGCCAGTAGGCCAAGCTCCCCCTGTAGGACTGTTGGTGTTCGGTAACTGCGGCAGCCTCACGGCCTAGCTGTTCTCTCTTCTCCTGTGGACATTCTGCTCCACATCCTGGTTCCAGCACCGTCAGCTGGTTCCGGGCAGAGCCTTTGGCTTAGGTGCCTCCTTCTGGGTATCCGAGTTCCGCCAACGTCAGGCGGTCCTTGGTAGTGCTTTTTAGCACGGGTACCTCCTGCTTAGTAACCGGGTTCCAGCACCGTCAGCTGGTCCTCAGTCGTGACATTGGCTCTTGCACACTTGGGCAACGCATCCGGGTTCCAGTACCATCAGCTGGTTCTCGGCAGTGTCTTTGGCACGGGTACTCCCTCCTGCACAGCCTGGTTTCAGCATCGTCAGCTGGTTTCGGGTAGTGTCAAGGTCACTTACACGCCTATACGTTGTCCCGTCGTGTTGCGGTCGGGTTAGCCAACTCCATGGTGCCTCCAGTTTAGGAGCTTCCTATGTGGGCTGCGGGAAGTGGCAATCAAGGCTGGTTCTGTAGTGCCAGTAGGCCAAGCTCCCCCTGTAGGACTGTTGGTGTTCGGTAACTGCGGCAGCCTCGCAGCCTAGCTGTTCTCTCTTCTCCTGTGAACCTTCTGCTCCACATCCTGGTTCCAGCACCGTCAGCTGGTTCCGGGCAGAGCCTTTGGCCTAGGTGCCTCCTTCCGGGTATCCGAGTTCCACCAACGTCAGGCGGTCCTTGGTAGTGCTTTGTAGCATGGGTACCTCCTGCTTAGTAACCGGGTTCCAGCACCGTCAGCTGGTCCTTGGTCATGCCATTGGCTCTTCTACCTTCGGGTAGCCATCCAGGTTCCAGTACCGTCAGCTGGTTCTCGGCAGTGTCCTTTGCTCTTGTACCTTCTGCCCCCCATCCTGGTTTCAGTACCGTCAGCTGGTTCCGGGCAGAGCCTTTGGCTTAGGTGCCTCCTTCTGGGTATCCGAGTTCCACCAACGTCAGGTGATCCTTGGTAGTGCTTTCAGGCACGGGTACCTCCTGCTTAATAACCGGGTTCCAGTAACGTCAGCTGGTCATCGGTAGTTCCATTGGCTCTTGGACCTTCGGCTACCCATCCGGGTTCCAGTACCGTCAGCTGGTTCTCGGCAGTGTCTTTTGCTCTTGTAACTTCTGCTCCCCATCTTGGTTCCAGTACCATCAGCTGGTTCCATGCAGAGCCTTTGGCTTAGGTGCCTCCTTCTGGGTATCCGAATTCCACCAACGTCAGGTGGTTCTTGGTAGTGCTTTCTGGCATGGGTACCTCCTTCTTAGTAACCGGGTTCCAGTAACGTCAGCTGGTCCTCGGTAGTTCCATTGGCTCTTGGACCTTCGGGTAGCCATCCGAGTTCTAGTTCCATCAGCTGGTTCTCGGCATTTTCTCAGCCTTCTTTTACCTTCTGCTACATTTCCAAGTTCAAGATCCTAAAGACGACGACCTGGAAGACCACGCCTAAGATGACAATGACATCAGAGACGACAACCACTGAGATGACGACGACCCTGGAGACGATGACCCTGAAGACCACCCCGATGACGACGATGACGACTCCGGAGACGATGACCCTGGAGACGACGACATGGAAGACCGAGAAGCAGAAGAACAAGAGGCTGCAGAACAAAGAGCAGAAGAACATTAAGCATAACGCTTAATATCAGAGCAAAAGATATTATCTAAATTATAAGCAGAAGAAGACTAAGCAGTGTATGGGGGTGAGTCCGTTCCTCCTCGTGGTGCCCCTGGATAAAGCCTGATGCTGCAGGCCAAACTGAACGCGGACAAATGTAACTCTTTTGTGACAAGCAGAACGGAAGGTGTAATCTTAAAACTTTTATAGATAACAACTACAGGAATGCCTGTCACAAATAAGAATATGATGAAGAAGTAGAATATGAAGAAGAATAATAGTTGAATAAAAAGAATATGAAGAATGTAACAAAATAAAATAATAGGTAGAAGATGAAGAAGAAGATGATGAATAAGGTGAAGAAGAAGTTGATGTCAAAGATGCTGATGACGATGAAGAAGAAAGTGTGGGAGAAGTAAAAAAAAAGGTGAAGGGCGTGGAAGTAGTGAAACATCAATATCTGACAAAATAAAAAAAATCTTAACATAGTCAATATCTTTGTAACTCCAAACGTCTTAAAAAAAATAAAATTCCTGCTATTCTATTTGATTGGGCTAAACTTCTATGCCTTTAATGTCTCCGCCACCTCCCCCAATACATCCTACATTAATCTTAGTTGTTTTCCTTCATGTAGAATGAACCTACAAGGAAAGAAAGGGTTTATTTTAATTCCGATATTTTCGTCCTATTGACTTGCATTGGTATCGGGTATCGGTATCGGGGATATCCGATATTTTTTTGAATATCGGCCGATCCAATCCGATACCGATACTTTCCAATATCGGAAGGCATTGCTCAACAATTGAAACTTCAATTCAAAGCTCTAAATGCTGGCCCAAACCCTGATACCTTGTGTATCGCCCATGGCTGACTACAACTGTGCAATTATAAATGTTCTACTGTTGGTCATTTGATCAGTGAACTATCTTTGTTACAATTCTTACATTTTTCTTACATTAGTGCTCCACCAAGCTGATATTTGTGCCATCTGAGTGGGGCTGAACAAAAAATCAGTTTAAGATGTTGCATGAGAAATCAGGGCTCATAAAAAGCAAGCTGATCAATCACCCACTTTGTCTTAATTGAAACTTCAATTTGAAGCTGTAAATGCTGGCCCAGACCATGATAACTTATGCATGGACCATGGCTAACTGCTGCTGTGCCATTATCAAATTTCTACTATGGGTCAATTGATACCCCTTTTTTTCCTGGTTTCTGTCCCTAATATTTGTAAATTTTTGGACTCCAAGTTGGTTCTCCTTCATATATGTTGCCTGAATATGTCAGATCTCTTAGAGCACCAGGCCTACAATAGTCACTCATCCACCGGTTATTGATCAATGTTTAAGCTAGAAATGCTGGTCTAAGCCCTGTCTCATGCAGCCATGCTACACATTTACACTATTTGTACTCTGGTTCAATTGATGACATTTTTCCTGATGTGTGCCCATAATTTGAGCTGTTTGGGAAAAATTTTTATTCCTCCTTAAGGTGTTCTGTAAATGCTTGGTTTTGCCTCCTATTGAATTCAATGGGGTTGGGGTGCGATCAGGTTCGCTCATTTCCAGTAACGATTCCACCTTTGTGTGTCTGGATGCAGTGAATTACTTTCGGTCATTCAATCTAGAGCTATCAGTATTTGATGTACAGCTCAATTACCCAATCGGATGCTGGAGTTGTCAGGTGTCTTGATTAACAGTATAGCCATCCAATCGGAGTTGGGGTGTTGCTTGAGCTTCATCCAGGTGTCATTTGGTAATTTAATTATCTGACTATTTAACCTGCTCTCTGCCCCTAACTAGTGCCAATTGTAACTTTTTGCTCACTGATGTATGTTTGCCTTGTTGCTCTGTGCTCTGATCTACTGCTGCTAGACCGTAGACCTCATTTTGACCATCCATTTACTTTGACCTTTTGCTTGATCCGCTGTCCTCCTGGTATTTAGACCTCTGAACCATGACCTGACTATTCATTGTCTCATCCCTCTGTTTATGACATACCCTCCTGGCTTCTGATCTCAGACCTGTTTTATTACCCTGCCTCTTAGCTTGTCTGTGAATAGTGACAAACGTCAGACATATTTTGAAACAAACCTGCACAACTGCCATGGTGTTTTTCCATAGAACAGCCGCATAAATACAAAAGCAAGTAGAGGAGCTGCGGAGACACCATCACGTGTTTCTCAACGCAGGCAGTGAATAGCCAGGCCTTTCACCGGGAAGGAACAACCAAGGGAAGGGCAGCATCCAATAAAGGAAAACATCCAATAAAGGAAAACCACCTATGCCAAGCATGGTATCCATCCACAGACAGCTGTTTCGGGGTTTTTGCCCCTCATCAGTGTGTAGTAGAAAACTGATTATCAGGAGCAGTGCCTAGTAAAAAGTCTATAAAGGCACGGATGATTGACCTCGTGGAGACCAAAACATCCAACACCGCGGAGACACCATCACGTGTTTCTCAACGCAGTGATCCAGAACACTGCCCCCAAATATGCAAATGCAAGTAGAGGAGCTGCGGAGACACCATCACGTGTTTCTCAACGCAGGCAGTGAATAGCCAGGCCTTTCACCGGGAAGGAACAACCAAGGGAAGGGCAGCATTCAATAAAGGAAAACATCCAATAAAGGAAAACCACCTATGACAAGCATGGTATCCATCCACAGACACCTGTTTCTTTTTTTTTTTTTTCCCTCAGATGGGAAAATCTACGGTCCAGAAATCCAAAACCAAAGAAAAATCCCAAACAGCTGCGTCAAATCCAAAACACAAAAGCTGTTCCCATCATCATCGGAAAATTTCAGCTTAATACAACATCAGAAAAAACAAATCAAGACATATTTACAAGGTATCTCCACTTCTTCACCTTCCAAATCCCTTCGGCATCCACCTCCCCCCTTCTTCTTTTATCCCATAGAAAACACACATACATCTTCCCCAAAATCACTTTTAGACTATTCTTTACTACAACTTCCTTTCTCTTAAAAACATACACATTCCTCACATCCCATAATACTTCCTTTATACATGCAACTATTAACCACAACACTCTCTCCTTCACTCCATCACACATTCCCAAGCCAAACATGAACAACTCGAATGATAACAAGCTCACACCACACAATTCTTTACACAACGGTCCCATTCTTCCAATTACCTCCCTAGCATAATGACAGTTCCAAAACACATGTATTACACTTTCCCTTCCACCACACCCACCTCTCGGACACATATCACTTCTCCCCAACCCACGATTCTTCTGAAATTCTCTAACTGGTAACACTCCATGCAAAGACTGCCACACAATCTCACTCTGCCTATTCGTCATACCGTCTAACCGCACTTTCTTCCATACTTTTTCTATATCATTCCCTCTAATCATGTTTATTCCACACTCTGTCTCTCTACATTCAATCATCCTATACACAGCCTTCTTATTACTCAACCACCTAACATCCACATCACACAACTCATACTTCACCAAAAATTTATAAACCCACACATACCATCTAGGCACGTCAAAAGCAACCGGATACCTCAGATCCCTCTCTCGCCACTTCAAACGAAATAAATACGCCCCAAACAAAAACCTACACAGACAAGAAAACTTGCCATCCATCCTAATCACCCTCAACACAAAAACCACAAAATTTACACCAAAAAACACCTCAAGGTTTGGAAAACCCAACCCACCTTTTTCTAAACGTTTCACTAAAACCTCCCTCCTAGCCCTCTCCATTCTAGAATTCCACAAAAACACAAACAGAATCCTATTTAACCCCCTCATACACATATACCCCAGCGGAAAGACCACTGCAATATATAAGAAAATAGGCAAAATCACACTTTTAATAACTAAGATTTTTCCAAAAAACGAAAGACTTCTCATCTTCCAAAAACATAACTTCCGCTCAAGCTTTCCTTTCGCATCATCCCAACTTTCTTTCCCATCCAAACTCTCTGAAAATTTCACCCCAAAACCTTAATAGACCCAGTCACCTCATTCACTCCTACATCCTTACTTAAAACCCCTCCCCCAAAAACCTTACACTCACTCTTCTCCCAATTCACCTTAAATGCTGACGCACCACAAAAAATAGACGCTAATAACTTCACCCGCCTCACAGAATACTCTGAATCACACAACACACACACCTCATCCATATAAGCACTAACCTTCCATTCCCTCCCCCCACCTCCTGGCACTTGTACTCCTCTAATCATTTTATCTTTCCTCAACATACAAAGCAATGGTTCAATCGCACAAATAAAAACCACAGGAGACAAAGGACAACCTTGTCGCACACCTGAAAAAACATTCACTCTTCTACCCACAGAACCATTCATCAAAACACAACTATAAATGTCTTTATATAAGCTCCTCACCCTCCAAACAAAATCAGGCGGAAACCCCATTCTCAATAATACCCGGAACAAAAAACTATGTGATAACCGATCATACGCCTTTTCAAAGTCCAAACTCAAAACAAATACACTCTTCTTCCGACTCATACAGTCCCACAAACAATCTCTCAACATACACACACACTCATGTATACGTCTCCCAGGCACTGCACAATACTGTTCATCCCCAATCACACTCTCTATCACATCACGCATCCTATTCGCCATTACTTTCGCATAGATCTTATAATCACAATTCAACAACGTTATCGGTCTCCAATTTTTTAAACTCTTCAAATCTCCTTTTTTAGGTATTAACACAACCATCCCTGCACGCATACTCTCAGCCACCTCCATACTAGACCACATATACTTACACACATCCACAAAATCCTTACCAATCACATGCCACATCACCCTATAAAAGTCTATAGGAAGACCATCCTCTCCTGGAGTCTTATTTAATGCCATGCTATTCATTACCTTCCATACCTCATCACCTGTCACCTCACCCATCACTCTCTCTCTCTCTCTCCATCTCACTCAATTTATTTTCTAATACACTTAGTACATCCTCCTCCAAAGCCTCATCCCTCCACTTCACTGCATACAGCTCCTCATAAAACTTAGCCACATGTTCACACATATCCTCCCCACTTACCTCTCTTCCATCCTCTGCATTCAAAACACTCATACTCTGCTTTTTCCCAAAAACCTTTTTGAAGAAAAACCTCGAACACCTTTCATCTTGCTCCATTCTATCAATTTTTGCCCTAAAAATAATACGCTTCCCTTTCTCCTCCAAAAACTCATTAATTTCTTTTTTAACCTTTTTTATCCCCTCCTCCACCTCCATTCCTCCTTCCCTCAATTTATACAATAAACATAAACGGGCATTCAACTTAACAAACTTTTCCCTCTTAATTGCCGCAAATTCATACCCCACACTTTTAAAAAACTTTTTTGTCTGCCTCTTAACCCAATCCCACCACTCACAAACATTCCCAAAACTTTCCTTACTTTTACACCACTGTTCATACTTTCTCACATACTCCTTCCTCACAGCTTCATTTTCCAACAATTTCACATTTAATTTCCACAAACCCTTTCCAAACACACCACTAACATTAATATCTAGCTCGCACACCACACACACATGGTCTGAAAAAACGACCCTATCCTGCTTATATCCAACAGGAATAATATTTTTAGAAATAAAACAATAATCCAACCTGGACTGTGCTCTTCCACTATCAGAAAAAAAGGTATCTAACAAAGGGTTAACCTTACACACACGCTGCATATCACTCAAATCAAAGCCAGTAACTAACTCCAGCAAAACTTTTCCAGACACATCCACATTCACTCCCCCCACATCACAATTCATATCACCCACAATCACCACAGGCACTCTTCCTGGAACAAAAAGCTTCACTTTTTCAAATAATAACTTACGCTCATTTTTTTCTACTGGCGCATAAATATTGATAACACAAAACTTAGCATTTTTATATTCAAAATTTGCTAAGATGCACCTCCCCACCTCCACCACCAAATAATTATTCAAAACCACCTCCTGCCCCTTAACTAAAATACCCACACCATCATTTCTATTATTTGCACTACCAGACCATACAGACGCACCATAAGACCACTCATCCCCTTTCACACCATCCACAATCCCACATTCTTGCAAACAAAAAATAGATGCACTCTGCATAGCTAAAAAATCCAAAATTGCTGCTCTCCTCCTCGCTTTCTTAAAAACTCTCACATTTTGAGAAACTATAGAAAAACCCATACTGCAAAAACAAAAAACACAATGCAAAAATTACCACAAAATTACACACATTACACAAAAAGCCCTTGACAAAGGTCAAGACTCACAGAAAGGAGAGAAAAAAAAAACAACAGATCCACTGAGCTTTCATTTTACCCAGTATCACCATTGTCCTCCTCTGCCATTCGGACTGAACAGCAAGTCTCTGAACCACTAGCCCCTTCGTGCTCACTCCATTTTTTTATAGCCGGCCCAATTTTTCTCTTAGGCATACTACTGCATGCCTCATCACTTTCCCCATCCTCCTCCCTCTGACACTTATTCCCACCCCTGTCCTCATCTGAAGAAAGCCCTCCAATATTCTGAGGATCTGAGGGGTGCACGGGGCTCTCAGCTTCAGAAATGTGCACGTCTTCCTCTGTTGCATCCATTGCTTCCTCAAGAGAAAACATTTCAGGCACAGTAGAGTCATCATCTTCTTCCTCATCTTCTTCCTGATCTTCTTCCTTCTTCTTAAACCCCTTCTCTACTTTTTTTGCCGCCAACCAAAACTCCTTATCTTCCTTCTGTGCATCACTCATAGCACCACGGGGTGCTAGCACAATGTCATCTGGAGTCACAGAGCGTCTTTCCCTCTCCCTCTCCCTCCTTTCCTCTCTATCCATTCTTTCAGATTCCTTTCTGATAATCGCCAACCTCCTCCTTCTCTCCTCCTCCTCTCTCCATTCACTCTCTGAGCGTCTAGGCGCCCTCCGCGGACAATCCTTATACATGTGGTCACTACTACCACACACGTCACAGGTCTTAGCGATCGGGCAATCACCAGCCATATGCCCCTCCTTCTTGCAGTTTCGGCAACACTGCCCCTTATGGCAGTCTGCCTGGACATGTCCAAAAGAGAAACATCTCCTGCAAAACAGAGGCTGCCCAGGGTACGTCAGGAAACCCCTATGCCCTGCCACAGAGAAGTTCGCCGGAGGGTGTCTGAACCCACCCACACTGCCAGGATCTCTTCTGAACCTTACACGATACTTGTATCGACAATTAAAGATTCCTAAGCAGTTCACTTGCTTCTCTCCCTTTGAAACAAAGTCACAATACTGTGAGAGGAAGCTCTCCAACAATGCAGGTTCAGTAAAGGGGTTATAGACAGTGATAGTCACCTGCCTTTCCTGAAGACCAAACAGTGGTTCACATTTCACTCCCTTCAAACAGGGATCTCTAGCATGATTCCGGAACCACTCATAGATATTCAGGCAATAATGCTCTGACATAAAAGTAATGTCGTAGTTACCTTGATTAGGGAACTCATTGATGCTATAGATGTTCTCCCGCTTTCCTCCAGCCTTTTCCTCAATAAGGTCACGAACAATAAAGACCACGCTGTTCCTTGCCCGGATAGATGGCTCCAACGTCACTCGGATGGTGTTCTTCACATAACTCATCTTTAAAGCAGTCGGTACAAACGACCAAAGAAAAAAACAGAATTCTCTGCAAAAGGGTCTGGATTGCTCCAGAAAACCTCACTCCAGACAGCTGTTTCGGGGTGTTTGCCCCTCATCAGTGTGGAGTAGGAAACTGGCTATCAGGAGCAGTGCCTAGTAGAAAGTCGATAAAGGCACGGATGATTGACCTCGTGGAGACCAAAACATCCAACACCGTGGAGACACCATCACATGTTTCTCAACGCAGTGATCCAGAACACTGCCCCCAAATATGCAAATGCAAGTAGAGGAGCTGCGGAGACACCATCACATGTTTCTCGGCGCAGGCAGTGAATAGCCAGGCCTTTCACCGGGAAGGAACAACCTGTGGATGGATACCATGCTTGACATAGGTGGTTTTCCTTTATTGAATGTTTTCCTTTATTGAATGCTGCCCTTCCCTTGGTTGTTCCTTCCCGGTGAAAGGCCTGGCTATTCACTGCCTGCGTTGAGAAACACGTGATGGTGTCTCCGCAGCTCCTCTACTTGCATTTGCATATTTGGGGGCAGTGTTCTGGATCACTGCGTTGAGAAACACGTGATGGTGTCTCCGCGGTGTTGGATGTTTTGGTCTCCACGAGGTCAAGCATCCGTGCCTTTATAGACTTTCTACTAGGCACTGCTCCTGATAGCCAGTCTCCTACTTTACACTGATGAGGGGCAAAAACCCCGAAACAGCTGTCTGTGGATGGATACCATGCTTGACATAGGTGGTTTTCCTTTATTGGATGTTTTCCTTTATTGGATGCTGCCCTTCCCTTGGTTGTTCCTTCCCGGTGAAAGGCCTGGCTATTCACTGCCTGCGTTGAGAAACACGTGATGGTGTCTCCGCAGCTCCTCTACTTGCATTTGCATATTTGTGGGCAGTGTTCTGGATCACTGCGTTGAGAAACACGTGATGGTGTCTTCGCGGTGTTGGATGTTTTGGTCTCCACGAGGTCAATCATCCGTGCCTGCATAAATACAATAGGCTTGAACCAAATTATTAAAGGACTTATTGACATTGTGTTTCTTTTCATTATTCTCCATTCAGTTCTCCTTCTTTTCACTCCTTGCTCTTCTCCTGGAACTAAGGCAAATAGGTTCATGTACTCCTTATTCTAAATAGGCTAGACAGGCTACGGATACCCCTGAGTTTTTTGATTAACCTGGTGTTTTCTGTCCTGTCCAAAAAGGTCCACCTGCTTTAATAATTGACCTAATCCCTGAATCTTCTAACAAATCTACAATGACTTTCTTAACAACCTATTTTAAGTTAGCTAAACCTTCTAAATCAGGTAGGACAGACTGTGGAACAATGATGATTTCACCCCTTGCCTCTGACTCATTGCTCCTGCTGGACACCACGATGGTCTTCTCATCGATGCTCAAAGTCTACTGAAGGGGCAATCACTGTCGCTATCAGTCCTACTTCAATCTGGCTGGTGCATAATCTCCTGATCATTATCTTGCCTCTCTGAACTAAGTTTCTGCAGCTGAGGTCCCTGTAACTTTTCAGGACTCCCTCGACATGATTTCAGCTGAGTATTGAACGTGTCCAGAGATTCCTTGGACTGCCACCACTGTACTTTTATGGCAGCAGCGGCTGATGGAATCACAAGAGCTGTTTACTTCCAGGGAGCTGAATGCCGCTTGACGATGTCTGTGATGATGTGACTCAACCTTTGAACTTACGGTGGGCGGCGGCTTCCTCCCAACGCTGTTCTTCTTCCTGGCAACCAGAGGAGGCAGTGAGTAAGTGCTTCTGTGTCTTTTCTTCCTTTTCAGGTTTATATAGCTCTCTTGACCATTCTTATCAGTTGTATCAGCAGCCACTCCATTATTCTCTATTTTTCCCTCTTTGGGAACTCTTCTTCCTCTGATACCACTGCAGGAACCAAATTCTCCAGGCACCTCTTCATCCAGTCTTTTCATCAGCGTTCCCTGCTCTTCAGATCAGCTGTTTGAGCAAACTCTCCATGTATTTCTGTGTCTTGATCTGTCTGTGAATGCCAGGTGACTCCTGGACCTAGATTGAAATACAGAATTTCCTGCCCCTCTTTATACAGATAGCCAATCACTTGCCGAGGAAAAGACCACTCAGCCAGGTGGCCAGAGCAAGTTCTAAACTGCTTGTGAATTTCACAACTAACTCCAGTGACCATTGACCTAGTAAGGGTCAAACAGTACACCTAACCTCAAAAAATAATAGAAGAGAGGGGATAAGGGTATATCAAGCAATAAACTTTAGAGTCTGTGCGACCATGGATGAAAGCCTTGCAAACTGCCTCCTAGTTGCTGCAATTCCTAGCTCCTCTTCTGATTTGAAGGTCCGACATGACATCTTCTGATTTGTATGCCTAACATGCAAGATATCACATCTGTCCTAATAATTAGAAGAGGCACCAGGGCTTTGGGTAAGTAACAGGCTTTTCAAGGTTCCTATATAAGGTGGACCCTGAATCAGGGTCCTTCAAATTGAATAGCTAATTGTTTATGGGAAATTCAAGTTTTTAAAGTGACTTTGTCAGCATAGTATGTCTGTTCAGACCAAGTATAGGCACTCTGTGCATCATGGCATGGCCAAATATTTAAATACACTTTCCTACCGGCTTGGTCTTTAAATTGTGCCTTTACTTACTATTCGGCCACCCCTAAACAGTGCTCACAACCCGAAATGTTTGCAGTGGACCCTGACATACATCTTGCTTGCTAATGAGTACCGTGAAACCCTGGATGGTGAAGAAAAATGGAGTAATTGATGGTTGGAAAATGGCCACCATGTCACAACAAGACTGCATAGTGAGCAAGGAGATGGTGGAGTCATGTTTTGAGCCAAAATCATGTGAAAAGAGCAGGCAGGCCCTTTTAGGATCCCTAATGGTGTGAAAATGACCTTGGAAAAGTGCATAAAGTTTCTGAGTAACCACTTTCTTCCATGGTATAAAAACAAGAACCCTGCCATCTGTAATTAAAACATCTTCATGACCATGCACAATCTCATGCTGCAAAGAATACCTTTAAGTCGTTGGCTGCTAAGGGCATAAAAGGAGAAAAAATCATGGTTTGGCCACTTTCCTGCCTCGATTTCAACCCGATTGAAAGTTTAAAGTATCTTCAAGCAAAAATCTATGAGGGTGGGTGGCAGGCCACATCAAAACAGCAGCTCTGGCATTCTATTTAGACATCCTGCAACAAATTCAAGCAGAAAGTATCCAAAAGCTCACATGTTCAATGGATTGTGAAGGTGATATCAAAGATGGAGTCCTATGTTAACATGTAACTTGGCCTGTTAAGAAGCTTTGGATTGAAAATATGTTGATTTCAGTAAACGTGACATCTTAATACAGAAAACAAATAGCCATTCTCAGTTCTTTACAACTTACAAAACGTTTGAAAACTCTGTTGTGCATGATCATTTGAAACAGGACATTTTGATTTTTTTTCAGTTTTGAAAAAAAATACTGTTATCATTGGAATGTTTGTTCAATAAAATTTGATTTACACTCAAACATTTGATGATTTGAACATATAAGGACTCATTTGCATTGACCATTTAAGAAAATCCGAGAAAAATAGCATTTCCACAATAATTTGGAATGCAGTGTATTAACAGAAAGAAGTGATCTGGTTTTAAATTGAATTGCAAACAGAATGACAAAGTTGCATAGCTTTACATTACACATCAATTAAACTTTGTTTACATAATATAAAGCAAAAACATTTACTGTTTATGATGATTTGACATTCATTTAAAAAAACGATTGGTAATATAGCACACTGGATAATTTTTTATTTGGTGCTTTTTAATTTCAGTGTGACATATTAGCATATTTTTGTCTACGAAAGATTCTAGTACACTCCCAACATTTGCTTGCAGTGAGATGTTATTCAATAAATTCATCAGTCTGCTCATGACATTATACCTCTCCACCTGTCCCCTACGTCTGTCACTCACTAGCTTTAGAGCACAACCTCATGTCTCAGAACTTTACTTTCACTGAAATATGCTGTTTGTTAAATCCCTTAATGTGCATTATGGAGCCTCCATTATTTCAATATGCATGGGAAATGAATTTGAAAAGTAAAAGTCAATGAAAGTCATACAAGGCACTGACATGCTAAAAGGCTCAAAAACTTGAGCATCAGTATGCAACACTTTCTCCAATTTCTTTATTATTTTAATTCCATAAATGTTCAGAAAAAATCTTCAAGTTACAGTAAAAACCACTTAACTTTATGAAGGTAATGTAATTTAAGATTCACTGAATAAACAAACATTAACCCCTTCATGACCCAGCCTATTTTGACCTTAAAGACCTTGCCGTTTTTTGCAATTCTGACCAGTGTCCCTTTATGAGGTAATAACTCAGGAACGCTTCAACGGATCCTAGCGGTTCTGAGATTGTTTTTTCGTGACATATTGGGCTTCATGTTAGTGGTAAATTTAGGTCAATAAATTCTGCGTTTATTTGTGATAAAAACGGAAATTTGGCGAAAATTTTGAAAATTTCGCAATTTTCACATTTTTAATTTTTATTCTGTTAAACCAGAGAGATATGTGACACAAAATAGTTAATAAATAACATTTCCCATATGTTTACTTTACATCAGCACAATTTTGGAAACAAAATTTTTTTTTGTTAGGAAGTTATAAGGGTTAAAATTTGACCAGCGATTTCTCATTTTTACAACGAAATTTACAAAACCATTTTTTTTTAGAGACCACCTCACATTTGAAGTCAGTTTGAGGGGTCTATATGGCTGAAAATACCCAAAAGTGACACCATTCTAAAAACTGCACCCCTCAAGGTACACAAAACCACATTCAAGAAGTTTATTAACCCTTCAGGTGCTTCACAGCAGCAGAAGCAACATGGAAGGAAAAAATGAACATTTAACTTTTTAGTCACATAAATTATCTTTTAGCAACAATTTTTTTATTTTCCCAATGGTAAAAGGAGAAACTGAACCACGAAATTTGTTGTCCAATTTGTTCTGAGTACGCTGATACCTCATATGTGGGGGTAAACCACTGTTTGGGCGCACGGCAGGGCTTGGAAGGGAAGGAGCGCCATTTGACTTTTTGAATCAAAAATTGGCTCCACTCTTTAGCGGACACCATGTCACGTTTGGAGAGCCCCCGTGTGCCTAAAAATTGGAGCTCCCCCACAAGTGACCCCATTTTGGAAACTAGACGCCCCAAGGAACTTATCTAGATGCATAGTGAGCACTTTGAACCCCCAGGTGCTTCACAAATTGATCCGTAAAAATGAAAAAGTACTTTTTTTTCACAAAAAAATTCTTTTTGCCTCAATTTTTTCATTTTCACATGGGCAACAGGATAAAATGGATCCTAAAATGTGTTGGGCAATTTCTCCTGAGTACACCAATACCTCACATATGGGGGTAAACCACTGTTTGGGCACATGGTAAGGCTCGGAAGGGAAGGAGCGCCATTTGACTTTTTGAATGAAAAATTATTTCCATCGTTAGCGGACACCATGTCGCGTTTGGATAGCTCCTGCGTGCCTAAACATTGGCGCTCCCCCACAAGTGACCCCATTTTGGAAACTAGACCCCCCAAGGAACTTATTTAGATGCCTAGTGAGCACTTTAAACCCTCAGGTGCTTCACAAATTGATCTGTAAAAATGAAAAAGTACTTTTTTTTCACAAAAAAATTCTTTTCGCCTCAATTTTTTCATTTTCACATGGGCAGTAGGATAAATTGGATCATAAAATTTGTTGGGCAATTTCTCCCGAGTACGTCGATACCTCATATGTGGGGGTAAACCACTGTTTGGGCACTCGGCAGGGCTCGGAAGGGAAGGCGCGCCATTTGACTTTTTGAATGGAAAATTAGCTCCAATTGCTAGCGGACACCATGTCGCGTTTGGAGAGCCCCTGTGTGCCTAAACATTGGAGCAACCCCACAAGTGACCCCATTTTGGAAACTAGACCCCCCAAGGAACTTATCTAGATACATATTGAGCACTTTAAACCCCCAGGTGCTTCACAGAAGTTTATAACGCAGAGCCATGAAAATAAAAAATAATTTTTCTTTCCTCAAAAATGATATTTTAGCCTGGAATTTCCTATTTTGCCAAGGATAATAGGAGAAATTGGACCCCAAATATTGTTGTACAGTTTGTCCTGAGTACGCTGATACCCCATATGTGGGGGTAAACCACTGTTTGGGCGCACGGCAGGGCTCGGAAGGGATGGCACGCCATTTGGCTTTTTAAATGGAAAATTAGCTCCAATCATTAGCAGACACCATGTCACGTTTGGAGAGCCCCTGTGTGCCTAAACATTGGAGATCCCCCAGAAATGACACCATTTTGGAAACTAGACCCCCAAAGGAACTAATCTAGATGTGTGGTGAGGACTTTGAACCCCCAAGTGCTTCACATAAGTTTATAACGCAGAGCCATGAAAATAAAAAAAAAAAATTATTTTCTCAAAAATGATCTTTTAGCCTGCAATTTTTTATTTTCCCAAGGGTAACAGGAGAAATTTGACCACAAAAGTTGTTGTCCAGTTTCTCCTGAGTACGCTGATACCCCATATGTGGGGGTAAATCACTGTTTGGGCACATGCCGGGGCTCGGAAGTGAAGTAGTGACGTTTTGAAATGCAGACTTTGATGGAATGCTCTGTGGGCGTCACGTTGCGTTTGCAGAGCCCCTGATGTGGCTTAACAGTAGAAACCCCCCACAAGTGACCCCATTTTGGAAACTAGACCCCGAAAGGAACTTATCTAGATGTGTGGTGAGCACTTTGAACCCCCAAGCGCTTCATAGAAGTTTATAATGCAGAGCCGTGAAAATAATAAATACGTTTTCTTTCCTCAAAAATAATTATTTAGCCCAGAATTTTTTAATTTTCCCAAGGGTAACAGGAGAAATTTGACCCCAATATTTGTTGTCCAGTTTCTCCTGAGTACGGTGATACCGCATATGTGGGGGTAAACTACTGTTTGGGCACATGCCGGGGCTTGGAATTGAAGTAGTGACGTTTTGAAATGCAGACTTTGATGGAATGCTCTGCGGGCGTCACGTTGCGTTTGCAGAGCCCCTGATGTGCCTAAACAGTAGAAACCCCCCACAAGTGACCCCATTTTGGAAACTAGACCCCGAAAGGAACTTATCTAGATGTGTGGTGAGCACTTTGAACCCCCAAGTGCTTCATAGAAGTTTATAATGCAGAGCCGTGAAAATAATAAATACGTTTTCTTTCCTCAAAAATAATTATTTAGCCCAGAATTTTTTATTTTCCCAAGGGTTACAGGAGAAATTGGATCCCAAAAGTTGTTGTCCAGTTTCTCCTGAGTACGCTGATACCCCATGAGTGGGGGTAAACCACTGTTTGGGCACACGTCGGGGCTCAGAAGGGAAGTAGTGACTTTTGAAATGCAGACTTTGATGGAATGGTCTGCGGGTGTCACGTTGCGTTTGCAGAGCCCCTGATGTGCCTAAACAGTAGAAACCCCCACAAGTGACCCCATTTTAGAAACTAGACCCCCCAAGGAACTTATCTAGATATGTGGTGAGCACTTTGAACCCCCAAGTGCTTCACAGACGTTTACAACGCAGAGCCGTGAAAATAAAAAATCATTTTTCTTTCCTCAAAAATTATGTTTTAGCAAGCATTTTTTTAGATTCACAAGGG
The DNA here is from genome assembly GCF_032444005.1 of Ranitomeya imitator. Classification (NCBI taxonomy): domain Eukaryota; kingdom Metazoa; phylum Chordata; class Amphibia; order Anura; family Dendrobatidae; genus Ranitomeya; species Ranitomeya imitator. Next base: position 383,627,023 of record NC_091284.1, read on the forward strand.
TAACAGGAGAAATTGGACCCCAGTAATTGTTGCGCAGTTTGTCCTGAGTATGCTGGTACCCCATATGTGGGGGTAAACCACTGTTTGGGCACACGTCAGGGCTCGGAAGTGAGGGAGCACCATTTGACTTTTTGAATACGAGATTGGCTGGAATCAATGGTGGCGCCATGTTGCGTTTGGAGACCCCTGATGTGCCTAAACAGTGGTAACCCCTCAATTCTAACTCCAACACTAACCCCAACACACCCCTAACCCTAATCCCAACTGTAGCCACAACCCTAATTCCAACCCTAACCACAACCCTAATTCCAACCCTAATCCTAAGGCTATGTGCCCACGTTGCGGATTCGTGTGAGATATTTCCGCACCATTTTTGAAAAATCCGCGGGTAAAAGGCACTGCGTTTTACCTGCGGATTTTCCGCGGATTTCCAGTGTTTTTTGTGCGGATTTCACCTGCGGATTCCTATTGAGGAACAGGTGTAAAACGCTGCGGAATCCGCACAAAGAATTGACATGCTGCGGAAAATACAACGCAGCGTTTCCGCGCGGTATTTTCCGCACCATGGGCACAGCGGATTTGGTTTTTCATATGTTTACATGGTACTGTAAACCTGATGGAACACTGCTGCGAATCCGCAGCGGCCAATCCACTGCGGATCCGCAGCCAAATCCGCACCGTGTGCACATAGCCTAATTCTAAAGGTATGTGCACACGCTGCGGAAAACGCTGCGGATCCGCAGCAGTTTCCCATGAGTTTACAGTTCAATGTAAACCTACGGGAAACAAAAATCGCTGTACACATGCTGCGGAAAAACTGCACGGAAACGCAGCGGTTTACATTCCGCAGCATGTCACTTCTTTGTGCGGATTCCGCAGCGGTTTTACAACTGCTCCAATAGAAAATCGCAGTTGTAAAACCGCAGTGAAATGCGCAGAAAAAACGCGGTAAATCCGCCATAAATCCGCAGCGGTTTAGCACTGTGGATTTATCAAATCCGCAGCGGAAAAATCCGCAGAGGACCAGAATACGTGTGCACATACCGAAACCCTAACCCTTAGCCCTAACCCTACCCCTAACCCTAGCCCTAACCCTAGCCCTAACCCTAGCTCTAACCCTAACCCTAGCCCTAACCCTACCCCTAACCCTACCCCTAACCCTACCCCTAACCCTAACCCTACCCCTAACCCTAACCCTACCCCTAACCCTAACCCTATTCTAACATTAGTGGAAAAAAAAAAATTTCTTTATTTTTTTATTGTCCCTACCTATGGGGGTGACAAAGGGGGGGGGTCATTTATTATTTTTTTTATTTTGATCACTGAGATATAATCTATCTCAGTGATCAAAATGCACTTTGGAACGAATCTGCCGGCCGGCAGATTCGGCGGGCGCACTGCGCATGCGCCCGCCATTTTGGAAGATGGCGGCGCCCAGGGAGAAGACGGACGGGACCCCGGCTGGATCGGTAAGTATGATGGGGTGGGGGGGGACCACGGGGGGGGGGATCGGAGCACGGGGGGGGAATCGGAGCGCGGGAGGGGTGGAACGGAGCACGGGGGGCGTGGAACGGAGCACGGGGGGGCTGGAATGGAGCACGGGGGGGTGGAACGGAGCACGGGGGGGTGGATCGGAGTGCAGGGGGGTGATTGGAGCATGGGGGGGTGATTGGAGCACGGGGGGAGCGGACAAGAGCACGGGGGGGAGCGGAGCCCTGTACTGAGGGAAGCCGGAGCAGTGTACTGGCCAGATCGGGGGGCTGGGGGGGCGATCGGAGGGGTGGGGTGGGGGCACATTAGTATTTCCAGCCATGGCCGATGATATTGCAGCATCGGCCATGGCTGGATTGTAATATTTCACCCGTTATAATAGGTGAAATATTACAAATCGCTGATTGGCAGTTTCACTTTCAACAGCCAATCAGAGCGATCGTAGCCACGAGGGGGTGAAGCCACCCCCCCTGGGCTAAACTACAACTCCCCCTGTCCCTGCAGATCGGGTGAAATGGGAGTTAACCCTTTCACCCGATCTGCAGGGACGCGATCTTTCCATGACGCCACATAGGCGTCATGGGTCGGATTGGCACCGACTTTCATGACGCCTACGTTGCGTCATGGGTCGGCAAGGGGTTAACAATTAATTGAAAATGATTAGAATCCTGCAAAGAGGTGAAGAGTAGAGATGAGCGAACATCATCAGCTCCCTCCTTATTTGGCAAGCTATAGCGCTTACTCAAGAAGCTGCATCGGTAACCTGGATACCTGGAGCGCTCCCGATGATCAGTTGTTCGGCGCCGCAGCTGCATGTGTCGCGGCTGTGTGACATTCACAATACACAAGCTCTCCATGCATGTGTTGTGACTGTCACACAGCTGCGACACTTGCAGCTGCGACGCTGAACAGCTGATTATCGGGAGCGCTGCAGGTATCCGGGTTACCGATACAGCTTCTTCGGTAAGCTCTATAGCTTGCCAAATAAGGAGGGAGACAACAATGTTCGCTTATCTCTAATGAAGAGTGAGAGCAAATTAATTTGTGGGAGGGAACATAAGTGTTGAACTATAATAACATGCTAACAAATAATATTAGCGCACTTCAACTGAAACAACACGTGACATCTTAAAAAGGCCCAATAATATTTAACATTTATAAATTATATTAAAAACCACAGCTATAATGTAAAACATTTTGGAGATGGGGAAGATATTGTGTCCTCCACTGTGGACTACAGAAACACTATCAAGCATCTAAGCATTTTCTCAATTTGTTGTGAAATAGCTTGCTACAGTTAATAAAATTCTGGAGAGAGTTATGATACAGGTTTACTATGTGCATATTATCTAAATATGAAGATCAACAGTAAGTGACAGAGACTTGAGAAATAAGATTTAGTGATTCATACTTTGGAACAATTTGTGAAATTGAAGGATTTTCACATGATTATAAGGATTGCCAGATGTATTGGAGCAGCTTACCTTTGTATAGCTAAAAGGAAGATATTTGTGTCATGACTCAAGACAGGATGGTTCAGCCTCCGTCCTGGTCAGATCAGGGTTAATGCTAGTTCGCCTTTCTTTGGTTCTGGGGTGGCTATTTAATGCTGGTTGTTCCTGGGTCTGGTGTCGATGATACTTCCATTACTCTCGGCTAGTGTAGCTGACCAAGGTTACTCAATTGACCATCATTGTCCTCTGTTTGCGTGTGCTTATCTGTGTATGACCCGGTTTGTTCCTTGACTCGTTTCTGTCTCCTGATACTGTACCATCCTGACTTCTCTGGTTTCTGACATTCGGCTCCTCTCCTGACTATTCTCCTATCCTGCCCTTCAGATACCCTGATCCCTCCTGGCCTCTGACTCCTGGCTCATTATTGACTTCTCTCTTGTCTCACCCTTCGGCTCCTATGAACCCAGTCTGGCTTCCGACCCTCTCTTTTCTCCTGACTATGTCCCCATTACCACTTTCAGCCGTCTCCCAGTCTGTTGCATGGTAGTTGGCTTCGCCCTATCTTCCCTCTGACATTGCTTGTCCTGCTAGGCTTCGGTACTGTATGCATGGCACCACCTTGCAGTGCTCTCACTACTTCCTGACTGGCCTGCGTTCTCTGCTTAAGCACCTCCGAGGCTTCACCTCCGGTTACACGTGCACTGTTTATCATTACATTATCACCGACCTGAACTTTTCACCGGGGCACCTTTTGTATGTCATGGATCAGCTCCATTCTCTATCGGATCAGGTGACTAACCTGACCAAAATTATGCAAAATTTGTCTGTGGAACAAAGAGCCCTGGTTGCTTCTCATCAACAGGTGCAGAGAGAGTTGGATGATACTGTTGACACTGTGCGGGGTGCCTTCTCTTTGTCTGGCGGTGTGTCAGATATTTCCTTACCCTTTCCTGAACCCTCCGTCAAACTTCTGGATATCTTTTCTGTGGATAAAAGTAAATTCTGGGTGTTTTAAGACAATTCACAGTTACTGTTTTCTATGCGTCCGCAGTCCTCAGGTGATGAGAGTCAAAAGGTGGGGATAATTATATCTCTTTTACGGGAAGGGCCATAGGGTTGGGCTTTCTCCCTATTCCCCACCTCCCCTGAGAGAGTGTCTGTGGATCTGAACCTGATCGAGTGAGGTTGGCTGAGGACATGATTATGAGTCTCACCCAGGGAAAGCACTCTGCTGAGTGGTACTGTTCTGAGTATAGAAGATGGGCACAGAAGTGTCTTGGAATGACTCAGCACTTAAAGGGCTTTTCTGAAGGGGCCTTTCTGAGCTTTTAAAGGATGCTTTAGTTCTTCACCTGCCACCCTACTCTCTGGAGGAGGCCATGACACAAGCCATCCACATGGACTGTAGGTTGTGAGAGAGAAGGGTGGTGCAACGTAGTGTTCCTTTTTTCCAGGCTGAGTCTGAACCTTCACTAACAGTAGAGCCCATGGATGTGGGAGCTGCCTCTGTGAACGAAAAAGAAAGGAGACATCGAAAGGAGAACAAACTCTGCTTTTTGCTGTGGAGTGCATCATGGTTTCTCAAATTGTCCATTGTACCCTTCAGTATCTTATGCATTGGAAAGGTTATGGCCCAGAGGGCCATTCTTGTGTTCCAGCCTGGTCGGTTCATGCCGATCGTTTGGTTTGATCCTTTCATGCATTATATCCTGGGAAACCTCCAGGGAAACTTGGAGGTTCGTTGACCCTCCCCCCCCCCGTAGAGAGGGGGTACTGTCACGATTCAGGATGGGATGTTCAGCCTCCATCATGGTCAATTCATGGATAATACTAGTTCACCTCTCTTTGGTTCGGGGGTGGTTGTTCCTGGGTCTGGTGTTGGGGATACTTTCATTACTCTCAGCTAGTGTAGCTGACTGAGGTTACTCAGTTAACTATCAATGTTCCTCTGTATGCGTGTGCATATCTGTGTATGACCCGGTTTGTTCCTTGACTCATTTCTGTCTCCTGTTACTGTACTGTCCTGACTTCTCTGGTTTCTGACATTCGGGTCCTCTCCTGACTATTCTCCTGTTCTGCCCTTCGGATACCGCGCTCCCTCCTGGCCTCTGAACCCCGGCTCGTTATTGACTTCTCCCTTGTCTCACCCTTCGGCTTCTGCGAACCCCGTCTGGCTTCCAACCCTCTGCTTGCTCCTGACTTTGTCCCCATTACCACTTATAGTTATTAAGGTTGAAGGAAGACTTTAAGTCCATCTAGTTCAACCCATAGCCTAACCTAACATGCCCTAACATGTTGATCCAGAGGAAGGCAAAAAAAAAAACCATGTGGCAAAGAGTAAGCTCCACTTTGGGGAAAAATTTCCCTCCCGACTCCACATATGGCAATCAGACTAGTTCCCTGGATCAACGCCCTATCAAGGAATCTAGTATATATATCCTGAAACATTATACTTTTCCTGAAAGGTATCCATTCTTCTCTTAAATTTAAGTAATGAATCACTCATTACAACATCATACGGCAGAGAGTTCCATAGTTTTACTGCTCTTACAGTAAAGAATCCGCGTCTGTTATTATGCTTAAACCTTCTTTTCTCCAGACGTAGAGGATGCCCCTTGTCCCTGTCTCAGGTCTATGATTAAAAAGATCATCAGAAAGATCTTTGTACTGTCCCCTCATATATTTATACATTAAAATAAGATCGATCACCCCTTAGTCTTCGTTTTTCCAAACTAAATAGCCCCAAGTGTAGTAACCTATCTTGGTATTGCAGACCACCCAGTCCTCTAATAACCTTGGTCGCTCGTCTCTGCACCCGCTCCAGTTCAGCTATGTCTTTCTTATACACCGGAGACCAGAACTGTGCACAGTATTCTGAGTGTGGTCGAACAAGTGACTTGTATAGAGGTAAAATTATGTTCTCCTCATGAGCATCTATGCCTCTTTTAATGTATCCCATTATTTTATTTGCCTTAGTAGCAGCTGCCTGACACTGGCCACTGAATATGAGTTTGTCATCCACCCATACATCCAGGTCTTTTTCATTGACGGTTTTGCCCAGAGTTTTAGAATTAAGCCCATAATTATACATCTTATTACTTCTACCCAAGTGCATGACCTTACATTTATCCCCATTAAAGCTTATTTGCCATTTATCAGCCCAAGCTTCTAGTTTACATAAATCATCCTGTAATATAAAATTGTCCACCCTTTATTGATTACCCTGCAGAGTTTAGTGTCATCTGCAAATATTGAAATTCTACTCTGAATGCCCCCTACAAGGTCATTAATAAATATGTTAAAAAGAAGAGGGCCCAATACTGACCCCTGTGGTACCCCACTGCTAACCGCTACCCAGTCCGAGTGTGTTCCATTAATAACCACCCTTTCTTTCCTATCCCTGAGCCAGCTCTCAACCCACTTGCACATATTTTCCCCTATCCCCATTATTCTCATTTTATGTATCAACCTTTTGTGTGGCACCGTATCAAAAGCTTTTGAAAAGTCCATATACACTACATCTACTGGGTTCCCTTGGTCCAGTCCGGAACTTATCTCTTCATAGAAGCTGATCAAATTAGTCTGACAAGAACGGTCCCTAGTAAACCCGTGCTGATACTGGGTCATGAAGTTATTCCTCTTCAGATACTCCAGCATAGCATCCCTTAGGATACGTTCACATTTGCTTTGTGCGCCACTGCGTCGGCGACGCAACGCACACGCAAATAAAAACGCACCAAAACGCATGCAAAAACGCTGCGTTTTGCGACGCATGGGTCGTTTTTTGCCAAAATTTGGACGCAAGAAAAATGCAACTTGTTGCGTTTTCTGCGCCCGATGCTTGCGGCAAAAAAAACGCATGCGTCGCACAACGTAGCACAACACATGTCCATGCGTCCCCCATGTTAAATATAGGGACGCATGACGCATGCGTCGCCGCTGCGTCGCCTGAAGCAAACACGCAAAACGCTAATGTGAACGTAGCCTTAGAATGCCCTCCAGGATTTTGCCCACAGTAGAGGTTAAGCTTACTGGCCTATAATTACCGAGTTCAGTTTTTGTCCCCTTTTTAAATATTGGCACCACATTTGCTATACGCCAGTCCTGTGGCACAGACCCTGTTATTATGGACTCTTTAAAGATTAAAAATAATGGTCTATCAATGACTGTACTTAATTCCTGCAGTACTCGGGGGTGTATCCCATCCGGGCCCGGAGATTGGTCAATTTTAGTGATTTTTTGACGCCGCCGTACTTCCTGCTGGGTTAAGCAGGTGACACTTAATGTGGAATTTTTGTTATCACTGATCATATTGTCTGCCATGGGATTTTCTTTTGTAAATACTGATGAAAAAAAGTCATTTAGCATATTGGCTTTTTCCTTATCCTCATCCACTATTTCACCCAGACTATTTTTAAGGGGGCCAACACTATCATTTTTTAGTTTCTTACTATTTACGTAGTTAAATAATATTTTAGGATTATTTTACTCTCTCTGGCAATGAGTCTCTCTGTCTCAATCTTTGCTGCCTTGATTTGCTTTTTACAGACTTTATTTAACTTTCTGTATTTATTTAATGCTTCATCACTACCTACTTCCTTTAATTCTCTAAATGCTTTCTTTTTGTCACTTATTGCGCACCTTACAGCTATATTTAGCCATATTGGTTTCCTCCTAAACGTCTCCCATTTTCTTTGTGTATTTTTATGTCTCAGGATATCGTCCCAGTTAATTGCACCAAGATCCTCTCTCATCCGTTGGAAATTTGCCCTCCTGAAGTTTAGTGTCCATGTAACCCCTCTACTACACATCTTATTAAAGTATACATGAAAACTTATTATTTTGTGATCACTACTCCCCAAGTGACCCCCAACCCTTATATTTGATATGCGGTCTGGCCTGTTGGTTAATTTTAGGTCTAGCAGTGCCCCCCTTCGTGTTGGGTCCTGAACCAGTTGTAAAAGGTAATTGTCTCTCATAGTTGTCAAAAACCGATTACCTTTGCTGGAACTGCAGGTTTTTGTTCCCCAATCTATTTCAGGGTAGTTGAAGTCCCCCATAATAATGACTTCTCCTTGAGTCGCAGCTTCATCTATTTGCTTTACGAGGATATTATCCATTGCTTCCATTATTTTTGGAGATTTATAACAAACCCCTATCAGTAATTTATTATTTTTCCCCCTCCCCTTATCTCCACCCACAGGGACTCTGCATTTTCTTTAAATTTACCTATATTATCACGCTGGATGGGTTTTAAGGACGATTTTATACACCCCTCCCCCTTGCTTATCTGTACGGTCATTTCAGAAAGGCTATAGCCATGCAAGTTAACAGCGCACTCATGGCTCTCATCCAGCCATGTTCAGATATCCCCACCATGTCATAATTATGCTCCAACAACATTAATTCTAATTCGTCCATTTTGTTGGCGAGGCTTCTAGCATTAGTATACATGCACTTGATGTTCCTCTCTTTACCTCTATTCTTTCTTAAATTATTAACTGTTCTAACCCCACCCCCATGCCACCGCCACCCCCAACTTCCTTATTTGTGCCTAGGTCTCTATCTGCACTATATTTTCCTCCGATAAAATGAATACCCTCCCCCCCAATTCCTACTTTAAACACTCCTCCAACCTTCTAGCCATTTTCTCCACCAGCACAGCTGCACTTTCCCCATTGAGATGCAGCCCGTCCCTAGCGTAGAGCCTGTAGCCAACTGAGAAGTCGGCCCAGTTCTGCAGGAACCCAAACCCCTTCTTCCTACACCAATTCTTGAGCCACTTATTAACCTCCCTAATCTCCTGTTGCCTCTCTGGCGTGGCACGTGGTACAGGCAGTATTTTGGAAAATACCACCTGGAGGTCCTTGCTTTCAGCTTACAGCCTAATTCCCTGAAATCATCTTTAATGACCTTCCAGCTACCTCTAACTTTGTCATTTGTGCCAATGTGCATCATGACCGCTGGGTCCTCACCAGCCTCTCCCAGTAATCTGTCCACCCGATCAACGATGTGTCGGACTTGAGCGCCAGGTAGGCAGCACACAGTTCGACGATCCCTGTCTTTGTGACAGATTGCCCTATCTGTTCCCCTAATAATTGAGTCGCCCACTACCAGCACCTGTCTGGCCTGCCCTGCTCTCCTATTTCCCTCCTTACTGAAGCAGTCACTCCTCTGGCTTTCAGAGGACATGCCTGGCTGCCACAGTGCTACCCCTGTACTGGCACCCCCCTCATCTGCTAACTTAGCGAACTCATTGGGGTGTACCAGATCAGGACTAGCCTCCCTGGCACTCTTCCCTCTACCCCGCTTCCTAACTGTCACCCAGCTTGCTACTTCACTGTCCTGCGGCTCCATCCTACCATCCCCCCACTCATCTATCCCATTGAGCGTCTGCTCAGTGAGCAGAAGACTCCTCTCCATATTGTCTATCGATCTCAGTGTTGCCAGCTGCACATCTAGATCCAGAATCTGGGCTTACAAATGCTCAACGTGCTCACATCTCGCACAGCAGTATGCACTCTCGATCGGCTGATCAAGGATTGCATACATGTGGCAAGATGTGCACTGGATGGCATTAACAATAGTGGAGCACATTTCCTAATGGGGATTGCACCAGACAAAAGCGTTGAATAAAAATAAATACAAAGTATTAATAAAATACAGACAGCAATTCCTCCCTTGGAAACTCCCTGAATCCAAAGTCACTGAATCACAAGTCACACTTACCGCCGTTCACACTTACACTCAGGTCACACTCAGCTCGTTCACACTCGCTAAGCTGAAGATTTAAAGATTTTTTTTTCTTTTTCCCCTCTGCAGCAATCTGCCTTGCTGTTCAATGCACTTCCAAAAAAGCTCCCGGTCCATCGCGTGGTGGTTGTCTCTGTCCCATCCTTCCCTCTGACCTCAGTCATCCTGCTGGGCTTCAGTATGGTACGCACGGCACCTTGCGGTGCTCTCACTTCTTCCTTGCTGGCCTGAGTTCTCTGCTTAAGAGCACCCTAGGATTCACCTCCGGTTACACAAGCGCTGTGTATCAATACATTTTGATATGAAAGATAATCAAGATCGTCCATGTCATAATACTTCACTATTCCTTTTTTTTCTTTTTTTTTTTTAGAAAATCACGTGTTAAAAGGGTTGTCTTTTTTAGAAAATCCATTTTGTAAACACTATTTGGAAATTTTGTGTTAAAGGGAATCTATCCCAAGGTTTTTGCTACTACACTTGAGAGCAGCATGATGTATGAACAAGTACCCTGATCCCAATGATGCATCACTTTCTTTACTGAGTGCTGAAATTTTGATTAAAAACTGTTTCATCTGCAGCAGATCTAGCAGTTCTCTGAATGCTGCGCTCTGTATAACCCTGCCCACATCACTGATTAGCAGCTTTCTGTGAACAATGTGTTTACAAAAAAAGAGTAGAATGAGGTGATTCAGTGAAGGAACCTAACATGGAAAGGGACAGAACGGTGAACGCAGCGAGTAACACCGTGCTGAGGATGGGTGAGAGTTGCCGCGGTGACATCCAGTAGTCTGGTAATGACTGCAATGCAAACATCAAAAATACAACATAAAAGTCTATCGGTAAGCTCAGGTGCACTGAATAAGGCTAAGTACACACTTGCGTTCCCGTGCGGTCGGCGGGCATGTGAAAATGTCACATGCAAACACAACCACATACAATGCATGTCCCTGTGTACCCTATGTTAAAGATAGGTAGGCAGGGCGATGCAGGACACATGCGGAAGTAAGCAGTGCATTAATGGAGGATGTACGCAGCCATAAGCAGACCAGCCAAACGCAAGTGTTTACTTAGCCTAAGGTGTATCTTATAGCTTCATAACTTGCATACTGTACTTTCTAAACAATTGTAGTTCTTTTCTAAGTGTCACAACTACTACTACCACTACTACAGGTCTTTTTATTAAAGTCTCTCAGACTTTTTTATACCTGATCTTGCGAGTTTTCTATCATTTCAAGTAGAACACCTCAGGGCCGGACTGGCCATCGGGCAGTTCTGGCAAATGCCAGAAGGGCCGGTGCCAGTAATGGGCCGCTGCACGCCGCCTCACCCTTCCCCTTCAGGTGCAGGCATGTACTACGGAGGACACAGCATGAACTTCAACCCAATATTGCAGCCAACATGCAGCCAGCGGGTAAGGAAAGGTTGAATCAAACACCCAAAAACCCCGCCCACATGACCACAAACCTGTCCCGCCAAATTCAGGTGACAGGTTCCCTTTAAACAAGTTGAAGATAAAATGATCCCTAAAATGTCTAAAGTAAAAGATTACACATTTACTTTGAATTTTAGTCACTCTCTCTCTTTCTCTCTCTCTCTCTCTAGATATACATATACATTCGTCTTTTACATTTTGAAAATTACAAAAAAGAAAATAGGCCAATTCAAAAGTATGGGTACTCTGCATGATTAGATTCTAATAGCACCCCCTTTTTGCAAGTAGCACAACTACTGGGCCTCGCTACGCTCGAAAGCAGCAATGAGCTGCGGAGCTCGAATGTGCTCAGCAGGCTCCCAGGACCTGTCCTCTGGGCCATAACCCTTCCAGTCCACCAAATAGAATTTTTTGCCACGTAGCACCTTGCCCCCCAAAATCTCGTAATCGTTCGTAGACAAACCCGATGTCCCGGCAGATGACTCGGAAAACCAGGACAAGTATACGGGCTTCAAGAGGGACACATGAAAGGTGTCGGTGATACCTAGGCATGGAGGAAGGGCCAGATGGTAGACCACAGGATTAACCTGTTTGAGGACCTTGAAGGGACCCAAGTAGCGAGGTGCAAACTTAGGGGACTCAACTCGCAGCCTAATGTTACGGGCGGAGAGCCACGCCAAGTCGCTAGGAGCAAAGGTCAGAGGGGGCGCTGATGTGCATCGGCGGAGGACCTCATTCTCTCCTTGGAGGCCCAAATGGCATCGTGAGTGTGGTCCCAAATGTCCCGGGCCTCCACAGCTTAGTCTGCCACCCTGGAGTTGGCGGAAGACACGGGCATGGGAACAGGGACATGCGGATGCTGGACATAATTTAGGAGGAATGGAGTCTGACCGGTGGAGTCGGCTACGGCGTTGTTAAGCGCAAACTCTGCCCACGGTAGCAAGGATGCCTAGTCATCATGCCTGGCAGAAACAATATGTTGTAAATACGTGACCAGGGTCTGGTTGGCCCTCTCAACCAAACCATTCGTCTAGGAATGATATGCCGTGGAGAGATTCAACTCAATACTGAGTAGACGACAAAGCTCTCTCCAGAATCGAGACGCAAACTGGGGACCCCGGTCACTGACAATTTTGTCCGGTATACCATGTAGGTGAAAGATAAGCTTGATAAACAACGCTGCCAGAGCCCGTGAAGAAGGTAGCCGTGAAAGAGGCATCAAGTGCATTATTTTGGAAAAATGGTCGGTGATCACCCAGATAATGGTGCAGCAATGAGACTTGTCTAAGCCCACCACAAAATCCATCCTGACCATCTCTCAAGGCCTTTCCAACCACCGGCAGGAGGTAAAGCAACCCAGCTGGCCATTGCTGGCGCAAGAGAAACACGCCCGAACATAGTCTGTGACATCACGAGCCATATGCGGCCACCAGTATGTCCTCGCCAGTAGCTCAGATGTCCTTTTGAACCCAAAATGTCCACCCACCCTAGACGAGTGAGCCCAAGCGAGAACCTCTGGACGCAGACTGGATGGTACAAAAGTCTTGCCTGGAGGCACAGACTCTAGCGAAACTGAGGCCACAGTTCTCAGGCTCTCGGTGGGGACAATAAGCCGAGGCTCCTCTTCCTCCTCCTCAGATGATACAACAGAGCGAGAGAGAGCGTCGGCATGAATGTTCATCTCCCTGGAAAGAAAATGGAGGGTGAAATGAAACCGGGAGAAGAACAAGAACCATCTGGCCTGGCGAGAAATTAACCGCTGAGCCATCTGCAAGTACACCAAATTCTTGTGGTCTGTCAAGACTTGGAAGGGAAAATGAGCCCCCTCCAAGAGATGTCTCCATCATGAGAAGGCCAACTTCATGACTAGCAACTCCCTGTCTCCGATGGAATAATTCCTCTTCGCTGGTGAGATCTTGAGCATCCTTTTGGAAAAGGACTGCTTCAGCACCAACGGATGAGGCATCCACCTCCATTATAAATGTCTTATCTACATCGGAGCGATGTAGGATGGGAGCGCTAGTGAAGTGTGACTTAATGGAGTAAAAGGCCTTGGAGACCTCCTCAATTTGGGATTAGCTCCCTTCTTGGTTAGGGCAACCAAGGGGGCTACCTAAGTTGAGAAGTATGGAATGAACTGGCGAAAGTAATTAATGAACCCCATAAAGCGCTGCACCTCTTTAAGAGAATGGGGGTCCTGCCAGTTCATCGCAGACTGTAGTTTGGCAGGATCCATAACCAATCCCTGGGCAGAGATGATATAGCCCAGGAAAGGTAAGGACTCCTGCTCAAACACACATTTTTCCAACTTTGCGTAGAGGGAATTTGCCCGTAAGAGGTTGAAGACTCTCTCTGGTGGGGGTCAATATCTGGAGAGTAGATGAGAATATCATCCAGAGAGACTACGACCAAGGTGGAGAGCATATCCCAGAAGATGTCGTTCACAAAGTCTTGAAAAACGGCTGGGGCATTACAGAGCCCGAAGGTCATCACCAGATATTCATAGTGCCCATCCCTGGTGTTAAAAGCCGTCTTCCATTCATCCCCCTCACGGATGCGAATCAGGTTGTAAGCACCCCACAGATCTAGTTTTGTAAATACCCTTGCTCCCCAAAGTCTATCAAAGAGCTCAAATGTCTGGGGCAGAGGATACTTATTCTTAACGGTGATGGCATTAAGACCCCTGTAATCTATGCATGGACGTAGTTCCCCATTCTTCTTCTGCACTTAGAAGAACCCAGCCCCTGCAGGTGACACTGACTTCCTAATGAATCCTCTTGCCAGATTTTCCTAGATGTACTGTGACATTGCCACCGTCTCTGAGAGAGATAACGGATAAACTCGACCCTGGGGAGGCTCAGCACCAGGCAAGAGGTCAATAGGACAGTCATAGGGGCAGTGAGGCGGAAGGGTCTCCGCAGCTCTTGTGGAAAACATGTCCACATAGGGCCAATATTGCTTGGGGAGAGGCTAGATCTGCGCGTACCTCAGTAGTAGCAACCTAAAGACATTCCCTCTGACATGTACCCCCACAAGATTCACCCCATCCCAAAATTCTGTCTGCGGACCACTCAATATGAAAATGGTACTGTAGCCAAGGTATCCCTAACAGGACCTCATCAATTCCCTCAGGAATGACGAGCAGATATATAATTTCCTGACAAGATGGCAACATAGACAGAGATAATGGGATGGTCTGGTGTGTTATTTGTGAGGGCAGTATCGACCCAATTACCACTCGTACGGTTACTGGTTAAGCTAACATTACCAGGGGAATTGCATGATGTTGGGCGAAGGCAGAAGACATAAAATTGCCCTCCACCCCAGAATCCACGCAGAGCTCTACGAGTGGGTAAATGAGCCTATAGTAATTGTCCCCTTAAAGCACAATTTGGAGGCAAACATCTCCGTGGCTAGTGTATCTCCACCTACTACCACTAGACGCAGACGTTTCCTCGACCGCTGGGGACATCTGATGGCAAGATGTCATGACTGGTGGCAAACATGACAAACATGGAGTGCACGAGCGGTCCGGGACTTAGATCCCGCTCAAGACACTACCATGGCCTCATGTGACTCAGAGGCCTGGACTGGAGATTTCAAAGGTTGGTGAAGGTGGGAGCCAGCCGAAACCTCTGCCTAAACTGGGCTCGCTCTAACCTCCGCTCGTGAAAACTGAGGTCAATACAAGTGGACATAGCTATTAACTCCTCCAGTGTGGCAGGAATCTCCCTAGTGGTCAGAGCGCCCTTCAAGTGGTCAGCCAGCCCCCTCCAAAATATCGGAATAAGGGTTTATCCGACCAATCCAGCTCAGATGCTAGGGTGCGAAAGTTGACGGCAAAATGGCTGACCAAGGACGAGCCCTGAGTCAATGCCAACAGTTGGAGCGCCGTATCATGGGTGACACGAGGTCCTAAAAAGACCTGTTTCAGAGTGCTGAGGAACAACGGAGCACTCTGCACCACATGATTGCCATGCTACCACAGCGGCAAAGCCCACTCCAATGCCCTGCCCAACAGGAGAGACACAATAAATCCCACCTTAGCCCGCTCTGTGGGGAAACGGCCAGAAGGTCGAGATGTATAGAGCACTGGCTCATGAAACCCCTACAAGAATTACTATCACCATAACATTTTTCTGGCAGTGGGAGGCGAGATGGAGTGGGAACAGGGGTGGCAGTGGACAAGGTTGCTGCAGCCACGCTAGCAGCCCGAACAGCAACTGCGGTTACATCCACAGCTGAGGTTGTGCGCTCGAGAGCTGCCAACCTAACCTCCAGCTGCTGGATGTACCACATGGATTGCTGTGTGTCCGCCATTGCTAGCCAGACTCTGGTGCTAGTATTATGTTAGGGCTGGCGGAACGCACCGAGTATATTTAGATATTATTATTGGTGCGTTCGCAGCCCGGGGTCCACCATGCAGGAGACCATCCTGCTGCTAGCAAATGGTGGCACAATATGGTGGTAGAAACGAACTCTGTTACTAGGGGTTAGGGAAAATGCTGTGCCCTGTTAGCATCACAGGGGAACACAGCTGCCTAACAGAGCAAAAGCAATCAGTGGTCAGGGAGTAGCCAGCACACAAACAACTCCTCTCCGATGGAGCCAGAATTCTAATGGCTTTACGCCAGCCCTGAATTCACCATACAAACTCCTCACCAGAGGTGCCGGTATTCTAGTGGCTTATTTCAGCCGGACCCTGACCACAAGCAGACAAGACCACTGAGTAGCTAAAGCTCATAACATAAGCTGATACTTATAGCTGTGAACATTTTATAGCTGCAGCAACTTCAGGAACTTACTAGAGGACCAATGGTAGCTGCTACAGTACCTGAGCAACTTCAGGACCTTCCTAGAGGACCAATGGGAGCTGCCACAGTACCTGAGCATGTGACACCCAACCTCCAATGAGAGGTCTTTTCCCGGGCATGCTCAGAAGGGGAAAAGCACGACTTAGTCCCAGAGATGTCTGCTCGCCGCTGACTAGTACTGGCTACAATGGCTGAGCCTGGAAAGGCAGCAGTAACCATCCGCACAGTACCAGGCTGAGCCAGGGGCTGGGACAGACGTCTCCACTGAGCAGGCTCCACTGCAGCTGAAGAAGAATGGGAGACCGCAGCGGAGATGGTTCAAGATTCCCCCTGTGCAGAGGTAGGAATTCGACCCCTAACACTAGGCAGCTGCTTAAATAGGAGCTGTCATTGCTTTCCTTGAAATGTATGAATATTTACTCTTTAAGAGTTTAAACAACACTCTTTTACATAACCTTGTGCAGCAGGGACAAATATACAAAAGTATAAAGTAATATTAATGTAAATGTTAAAGGAAACCTTGTCATCTGATAAAAGATGCCCAATCTACATAGGTGTAGGCAGCCATGTATATTTATCCCTGTAAACTGCTGAAATTTAGGAAAAAATATAGTTTGAAGATGGGACCACACGAGGAGACAAGACTAATCTTTCCCAGGCTAGCTTCTCCCAGCTTCATTACAGGTAAATGACAGATCTCTCCCATAGCAAGATACCTGTCCATCATTGCGATAAGTTGGCCAGAAACCAGGCTAGATTGGTCTACTCTCTGGTTATAGTCCTGGGTCAGATTTTCAAACAATATTTTTTCTGAAACGCAGGAAAATTTTACAGTTTGGATTACCTGGCTGCAATGGTTCAGCAATGCTCTCTGATTCATACTACTCTGGGTTTAGCAACATGAATCAGAAGAAAATTTCGCTTCACGTTATTTTAAATAAAAATATCTGCTCATTACGCTGCTGGCATTGCCCTAATGCAGGTCTAATACAGCTCCTGTTACTAAGGTAAAGTTATACATCCCTACTGGACTGCTGTGTTTAGCTCTATCTGAGTGACAGCTGGAGAGGTGGCGCATTTATAGCTCGGTAGGGGAATCTTTCCAAGCCTGTTCTCTTTTCAGCTGTCTGGTGCAGCACCGAGAGGACAGTGTTTGTGTCTTCTGTGGCTTTTTAGCACTTTGGTCCTTAGTGATTATAGAGCTCCTTCAATCAGACCTCTAAGCTGTCACCTATATATCTGGTACAAGGAGAGCTAAGGTGCCAAATACCAAAGAGCCATAAAAGACACATATACTGTCCTCTCAGTGCTGTGCCAGACAACTGAGAGAAGACTCTGCCATGCCATCAAGTAGAGAAGACAGCAGGTTAAGGGCAATCCCACTACTGAGCTATTGAAGCACCAGCCCTTCATCTTCAATCAATGAGAGCCTTGCCTTGTGCAGGCGTGTACTATGGAGGACAGAGAATGAACTTCAATCCAATATTGCGGCCAGCATGCAGCCAGTGGTTAAGGAAAGGGTGAATCAAACACCTGAAAACTCTGCCCATATGACCAAAAACCGGTCCCGCCAAATTCAGGTGACAGGTTCCCTTTAGGTGTGTAGCACACATTTTTTCAGTTCATGATTAGACAGGTAGAAAGTTTATTACAATGATGCCCATGTGCACCCATGTGTTATCGCCTTAGAGAATACCAGATTTCTCACCTTCTTTACTGATATTTTTAATTCATAAAAAAAATATTTTTTAATCATTCATGTGTCTTACATGACTCAGATTCAGTTAAGGATGTGGGAATTTGCTATACGCTTGATTTTTCCCCTGACGCCAATAGATGTTGCTGTGGCTGTCAAGTAACTACCTTAAAAAAAATCTTTATAAAATTAAGCACCTTAAGAGTGATGAAAAATCCATGTACTCCCTGTAGCTGTGTGTGAGAGTAATTTCCACCCACCGTGACACTCTGTGGAAAGAATTCTTGACAGATCGGCAGACGGCAGGCAGAATTAATTTGGGCTCTATTTAACGGGAACGAGCAAGCAGATGTTTGTGTTGACATAGCTATTTGTTTTCAGGTTTTGGCATGGCTGTATGTCACTCTATCCTGCAAATTTTCTATACAGTACTACTGACTTTTAACTCCTGAGTGATTCGGTGTATGCCCAACAGTTTTGTAATGGGAATTGACCTTCAGATCTAAAGAATATCATTTTTGATGCCAGCAAGTATAATAAACCATAACAATCAATGTATACTGTTTGTATTTAATATTTATCATGTTAAAAAGCTGAATGGATATTAATAATGTCAAATATAAGTACGAGAGAACTATTCAATTGACACATTTGCCCATAAATAACTGGTTAGATTTTTTATATTTTGTAACAAATGCCATCTGAAAATTAAAGGAGCAATTTACTGAGATATTATGGCTAATTTCACTACTTATCATTAGTTTTAAAGGGATTGTTTAATCTATTTTACTATGTGCTTCCATGTACCATCAGCCTCCTAGAATTGTAAAATTCTGCAAATACACTGCGTGCAGAATTATTAGGCAAGTTGTATTTTAGAGGATTATTTTTACTATTGATCAACATCTATGTTCTCAATCAACCCAAAAGACTCATAAATATCAAAGCTTAATATTTTTAGAAGTTGGAGTGGTTTTTTTTTTAGATTTGGCTATCTTAGGAGGATATCTGTTTGTGCAGGAACTATTACTGTGCAGAATTATTAGGCAACTTAATAAAAACCAAATATATTAACCCCTTTACCCCCAAGGCTGGTTTGCACGTCAATGACCAGGCCAATTTTTACAATTCTGACCACTGTCCCTTTATGAGGTTATAACTCCGAAACGCTTCAACGGATCCTGGTGATTCTGACATTGTTTTCTCGTGACATATTGTACTTCATGATAGTGGTAAAATTTCTTTGATAGTACCTGCGTTTATTTGTGAAAAAAACGGAAATTTGGTGAAAATTTTGAAAATTTCGCAATTTTCAAACTTTGAATTTTTATGTAATTAAATCACAGAGATATGTCACACAAAATACTTAATAAGTAACATTTCCCACATGTCTCCTTTACATCAGCATAATTTTGGAACCAATTTTTTTTTTTGTTAGGGAGTTATAAGGGTTAAAAGTTGACCAGCAATTTCTCATTTTTACAACACCATTTTTTTTTAGGGACCACGTCTCATTTGAAGTCATTTTGAGGGGTCTATATGTTAGAAAATGCCCAAGTGTGACACCATTCTAAAAACTGCACCCCTCAAGGTGCTCAAAACCACATTCAAGAAGTTTATTAACCCTTCAGGTGTTTAATAGGAATTTTTGGAATGTTTAAATAAAAATGAACATTTAACTTTTTTACACAAAAAATTTACTTCAGCTCCAATTTGTTTTATTTTACCAAGGGTAACAGGAGAAATTGGACCCAAAAAGTTGTTGTCCAATTTGTCCTGAGTACGCTGATACCCCATATGTGGGGGTAAACCACTGTTTGGGCGCATGGGAGAGCTTGGAAGGGAAGGAGCGCTATTTGACTTTTCAATGCAAAATTGACAGGAATTGAGATGGGATGCCATGTTGCGTTTGGAGAGCCACTGATGTGCCTAAACATTGAAACCCCCCACAAGTGACACCATTTTGGAAAGTAGACCCCCTAAGGAACTTATCTAGAGGTGTGGTGAGCACTTTGACCCACCAAGTGCTTCACAGAAGTTTATAATGCAGAACCGTAAAAATAAAAAATCATATTTTTTCACAAAAATTATATTTTTGCCCCCAATTTTTTATTTTTCCAAGGGTAAGAGAAGAAATTGGACCTCAAAAGTTGTTGTCCAATTTGTCCTGAGTACGCTGATACCCCATATGTGGCAGTAAACCACTGTTTGGGCGCATGGGAGAGCTCGGAAGGGAAGGAGCGCCGTTTGACTTTTCAATGCAAAATTGACAGGAATTGAGATGGGACGCCATGTTGCGTTTGGAGAGCCACTGATGTGCCTAAACATTGAAACCCCCCAGAAGTGACACCATTTTGGAAAGTAGACCCCCTAAGGAACTTATCTGGATGTGTGGTGAGCACTTTGACCCACCAAGGGCTTCACAGAAGTTTATAATGCAGAGCCATAGAAATAAAACAAAATTTTTTTCCCACAAAAATTATTTTTTAGCCCCCAGTTTTGTATTTTCCCTAGGGTAACAGGAGAAATTGGACCCTAAATGCTGTTGTCCAATTTGTCCTGAGTACGCTGATACCCGATATGTGGGGGGGGAACCACCGTTTGGGCGCATGGGAGGGCTCGGAAGGGAAGGAGCATCATTTGGAATGCAGACTTAGATGGATTGGTCTGCAGGCGTCACATTGCGTTTGCAGAGCCCCTAATGTACCTAAACAGTAGAAACCCCCCACAAGTGACCCCATATTGGAAACTAGACCCCTCAATGAACTTATCTAGATGTGTTGTGAGAACTTTGAACCCCCAAGTGTTTCACTACAGTTTATAACGCAGAGCCGTGAAAATAAAAAATCTTTTTGTTTTCCCACAAAAATTATTTTTTAGCCCCCAGTTTTGTATTTTCCCAAGGGTAACAGGAGAAATTGGTCCACAAAAGTTGTTGTCCAATTTGTCCTGAGTACGCTGATACCCCATATGTTGGGGTAAACCCCTGTTTGGGCACACAGGAGAGCTCGGAAGGGAAGGAGCACTGTTTTACTTTTTCAATGCAGAATTGGCTGGAATTGAGATCGGACGCCATGTCGTGTTTGGAGAGCCCCTGATGTGCCGAAACAGTGGAAACCCCCCAATTATAACTGAAACCCTAATCTAAACACACCCCTAACCCTAATTCCAACGGTAACCCTAACCACACCTCTAACCCTGACACACCCCTAACCCTAATCCCAACCCTATTCCCAACTGTAAATGTAATCTAAACCCTAACCCTAACTTTAGCCCCAACCCTAACTGTAGCCCCAACCCTAACCCTAACCCTAGCCCTAACCCTAGCCCTAACCCTAGCCCTAACCCTAGCCCTAACCCTAGCCCTAACCCTAACCCTAACCCTAGCCCTAACCCTAGCCCTAGCCCTAACCCTAGCCCTAACCCTAGCCCTAACCCTAGCCCTAACCCTAACCCTAACCCTAGCCCTAGCCCTAACCCTAGCCCTAACCCTAGCCCTAGCCCTAACCCTAGCCCTAACCCTAGCCCTAACCCTAGCCCTAGCCCTAACCCTAGCCCTAACCCTAGCCCTAATGGGAAAATGGAAATAAATACATTTTTTTTTATTTTTCCCTAACTAAGGGGGTGATGAAGGGGGGTTTGATTTACTTTTATAGCGAGTTTTTTAGCGGATTTTTATGATTGGCAGCCGTCACACACTGAAAGACCCTTTTTATTGCAAAAAATATTTTTTGCAATACCACATTTTGAGAGCTATAATTTTTCCATATTTTGGTCCACAGAGTCATGTGAGGTCTTGTTTTTTGCGGGACGAGTTGACGTTTTTATTGAAAACATATTTGGGCACGTGACATTTTTTGATCGCTTTTTATTCCGATTTTTGTGAGGAAGAATGACCAAAAGCCAGCTATTCATGAATTTCTATTGGGGGAGGCGTTTATACCGTTCCGCGTTTGGTAAAATTGATAAATCAGTTTTATTCTTCGGGTCAGTACGATTACAGCGATACCTCATTTATATCTTTTTTTATGGTTTGGCGCTTTTATACGATAAAAACTATTTTACAGAAAAAATAATTATTTTTGCATCGCTTTATTCTCAGGACTATAACTTTTTTATTTTTTTGCTGATGATGCTGTTTGGTGGCTCTTTTTTTGCGGGACAATATGACGCTTTCAGCGGTACCATGGTTATTTATATCTGTCCTTTTGATCGCGTGTTATTCCACTTTTTGTTCGGCGGTATGATAATAAAGCGTTGTTTTTTGCCTCGTTTTTTTTTTTTTTTCTTACGGTGTTTACTGAAGGGGTTAACTAGTGGGACAGTTTTATAGGTCGGGTCGTTACGGACGCGGCGATACTAAATATGTGTACTTTTATTGTTTTTTTTTTTTTTATTTAGATGAAGAAATGTATTTATGGGAATAATATTTTTTTTTTTTTCATTATTTTGGAATATTTTTTTTATTTTTTTTTACACATTTGGAAAATTTTTTTTTTACTTTTTTACTTTGTCCCAGGGGGGGACATCACAGATCAGTGATCTGACAGTTTGCACAGCACTCTGTCAGATCACTGATCTGACATGCAGCGCTGCAGGCTTCAAAGTGAATGCTCTGAGCAGGCTCTGTGAAGCCACCTCCCTCCCTGCAGGACCCGGATCCGCGGCCATCTTGGATCCGGGGCTGGAGGGAGCAGGGAGGGAGGTGAGACCCTCGCAGCAACGCGATCACATCGCGTTGCTCCGGGGGTCTCAGGGAAGCCCGCAGGGAGCCCCCTCCCTGCGCGGTGCTTCCCTGCACCGCCGGCACATCGCGATCATCTTTGATCGCGGTGTGCCAGGGGTTAATGTGCCGGGGGCGGTCCGTGACCGCTCCTGGCACATAGTGCCGGATGTCAGCTGCGATAAGCAGCTGACACCCGGCCGCGATCGGCCGCGCTCCCCCCGTGAGCGCGGCCGATCGGCTATGACGTACTATCCCATCCAGGGTCAGATAAGCCCAGGGCACCTCGACGGGATAGTACGTCTAAGGTCACAGAGGGGTTAACATCTCACTTGTTTATTTTCACCAGGTAACCGAATATAACTGCACAAAATGTAGAAATAAACATTTCTGACATGCAAAAACAAATTCCCCCCAAAATTAGTGACCAATATAGCCACCTTTCTTTATAATGACACTCAACAGCCTTCCATCCATAGATTGTCAGTTGCTTGATCTGTTTACGATCAACATCGCGTGCAACAACCACCACAGCCTCCCAGATACTGTTCTGAGAGGTGGACTGTTTTCCCTCCCTGTAGATCTCACATTTTATGAAGGACCACACGTTGTCTATGGGGTTCAGATCAGATGAACAAGGGGGCCATGTCTTTTTTTTTTCTTCTTTGAGACCTTTACTGGCCAGCCACGCTGTAGAGTAGGTGGAGGCATGTGATAGACCGTTGTCCTGCATGAAAATCATGTTTTTCTTGAACGATACCGACTTCTTCCTGGACCACTGCTTAAAGAAGTTGCCTTTCAGAAACTGGCAGAAGGTCTCAGAGTTAATCTTCACTCCATCCTCAACCCGAAAAGGTCCCACAAGTTCATCTTTGAGGATACCAGCCCATACCAGTACCCCTCCTCCACCGTACTGGTGTCTGAGTCAGAGTGGAGCTCTCTGCCCTTTACTGATCCAGCCTCTGGACCATCCATCTGGCCCATCAAGAGTCACACTCATGGGTCTCAACTCTGTGTGAAATAATTAGAATATCCCTCCTTACAGTCGCAATCTCCACTCTGCATGCATCACGCACTTCAGCTATAAGCAATGTAAAATCTGCTTATGTGGGAAGTTGTTTCATATATGAGCTCCATTTATCATGAGCATCATCAGGTGCTGTAAACTCAGAGTCTGAAGAGAATTCCTGGTCTGTATTACTAGCAAATTGAGACAGGCAGGGAGTACTTGATATATCAGCATTATTCCCTTCTGAATCTGCTATATATGGATCTTGCCTGTAGTTAGAGCCCTGACCTGGCCCTGGGATGGGAGATGTCTCCTTTGCTGCAGGCTGATCTAGTACACAGCTCTGCTTGGAAAGTTCCTTTTGCATGTGTAACTCTGGAAGGGGGGGGGGCAGGTGTGGACCTGAGGGGGGCTGCAGACTCTTCTGCTCCTGTCTCACATCCACACGACCCTCCAGTGTCTTAGAGGAAACTTCACTCACTGCTGTGCATAATTCCCCCTGGTTCCTGTCTAATGCTCCTGGGATCTCGCCGCTGCTTTCTTGTTCCTGTATAGTAGCCTTGGGCGCCATTGCTCCGTGGGCAGCTGCTGAGGCTGAGGTGTCTGGCTGTAAATAAACATCCAGCGGTCCCTGGGTCACGGTGACGGCATTAAGTGTCATCATTCTTGTCTGTGCACGCTGAGCGGTCTTTCTGACCATAATTTATGGTCCTGGAGCTGCCTTTTCAGATAAAAAAACGTTATTTTAGGGCTGACAGGGAGAAGAACTCAACACCATACATCCTACTCGATCCACTTCCGGGAACGCCCCCCTAGAAGATGACCATGATCTAACCCGCACATATATTTCTCAGCTCCATTCCACGGTTATGGTGCAGCATGAAGCAATTTGTGACTATCAAAGACACCTGGAGGATTTGGACAATATGGGTTGCAGACATAATATTAGGGTTCGTGGCTTGCCAGAACCTCACGGCGAGGAAAATCTTCCTAAGATTTTACAGAATATTTTTAACAAAATAATGGATGCTCCTCCTGCTTAACAGATGAAACTTGATAAGGCACATAGAGCACTACGTCCTAAAGGATCATTTCCACTGCCCCGTGATATCATATGCTGTGTCACAGATTATGGACTAAAGGAAGAAATAATGTTACATGCCAAGAGAAAACGGAGCATTGAGTTTGAGGGAAATCAACTCCAGATTCTGCCAGACCTCTCCTGGATCACTCTGCAAAGGAGGCGTCTGCCACGTCCTCTTCTAACAACATTGAAAGATAACCAAATCATGTACAGATGGGGGTTCCCATTCAGCCTTACAGCCAGAAGAAATGGCTGCTCATCCACCCTTAGAGTTGCAGCTGACCTGCACCAGTTTTGCTCAGCCTTAGGGTGGTTTCACACTTGCGTTTTTGTCTGCAGCGTTTTTTTTTCAAAAAAACGCATGCGGTTTTTTTTCCCATATTTAACATTGAAAACGCATGCGTTTTTTTGTGTACGTGTTTGGTCGCGTTTTGTGACGCATGCGTTTTTTTACTGCATGCGTTCATTTTCTGAAATGCTACTTGTAGTATTTTTAGAAGCATTTTTTGGACAAAAAAAAACGCATGCGTTTTCATGCGTTTTTTTTGGGTCAAAAAATACATTGGAGTCAATGGGGACGCATGCGTTTTTTGGTGCATGCGTTTTTTGCTGTAAAAAACGCATGCGTTTTTTTATTAAAAAGCCAGAAAACACACTGATATGCCACCCCCCAACATAAAGGTGATAAAGGGAACCTAACCCTACCCCTAAACCTAACCCTACCCCTAACCCTAACCCTAAGGGATCCTAACCCTAACCCTACCCCTAACGCTAACCCTACCCCTAACCCTAACCCTAAGGGATCCTAACCCTACCCCTACCCCTAACCCTACCCCTAACCCTACCCCTAACCCTACCCCTAAGGGATCCTAACCCTAACCCTAATCCCTTTATGGTTAGGGTTAGGGGTAGGGTTAGGGTTAGGGTTAGGATCCCTTAGGGTTAGGGTTAGGGGTAGGGTTAGGGTTAGGGGTAGGGTTAGGGGTAGGATCCCTTAGGGTTAGGGGTAGGGTTAGGGTTAGGATCCCTTAGGGTTAGGGGTAGGGTTAGGGGTAGGATCCCTTTAGGGTTAGGGTTAGGGTTATGATCCCTAACCCTACCCCTACCCCTAACCCTAACCCTAACTATTTCTGTTTATAGTGGGTTTTTTACTTTATTTTGATGATTGGCAGCTGTCACACATTTCTCAGCATGTGTTTAAAAAACGCAAACACATGTAAAAACGCATGTAAACGCGTCAAAACGCCGCGTTTTTTTCACCACATGCAAAAACGCATGCGTCAAAAAACGCAGCGTTTACACGCGTTTACATGCGTTTTTTCACCATGCGTTTTTTTGCGTTTTTTACCGCAAAAACGCACCCCAAAAAACGCCAATGTGAAACCAGCCTTAGAAATTCCGGTCCCAAAACTACCAAACTTGGAACTGACCCCCCTGCTCCACTGCCATCCCCAGCTTGGCAGCAAGTTTCAGCTAAAAAACGGCGTGCCTCCCCCCGGTCCTATCTCAGGAAAAAACCACTACCCTTCTAGGCGCTGATGGAAAATTAAGAGGATTATTTTACATGTGTCGTCAGCATGAACAGACCCTGGGACTTGCACTATGGATCATCTTATATCTACAGAAATATGACCGCATAAAATATTGCTGCCTCAACTGTAAGGCTGGCAGGAAGTGTAAAAAGGCACTCTAACTGCTCAGACTACTTGAAATCTCCAGAATCTTCTAGTTCATTTTTCCCCCTGCTTTTTACCCCCGTATTGACATTTCCAGTTTCCTGATGTCAGTTCAGGCGTCAGAGAAGGAATATGGTCAATGTGGGATTTTGACCACGGTTCAAAAAGTAATCAGGCTCTGGACTTTTTTTGGAGTCTAATTTCGAATGGGGTCACACTTGGTAACGTGAACAAGAGTTTGTTTGTTCCCTGCCTTCCCTTCTCCCTCCTCCCTTCTTGTCTTCCTTTTTTTCTTTTTCTTCTCCTAGGTAATGACATCATGTATCTATCCCAGTATGGAGTGGGCAGCTTGGTGGGCCACTACTTGGTCAAGAGAGTGGGCCAGTGGACCTGGAAGGGGGTGAGATATATTGCTTCATCTCGTATATATTGTTTTTTTTTGGAGACAGTGGCTCTATCATGGTGCGTCTCATGTCATTAAATGGTAAGGGGCTCAACTCGGATGTTAAGAGACGCCTCCTTCTACGAGAATTGAAGTCTTCAAAGGCAGATATTGTGTTTCTGCAGGAGACGTACCGTGATGGAACAGAATCCTTCAACTTTGCTAGGGGAAGATTTCCAATAGTATATACAGCCACACAAAATAGGAAAAAAGCGGGAGTGGCGATTATGGTAGCTCAAAATTGCCCTTTCCAGGTTATTAGCTTGGACTCAGACCCTAATGGACGATACTTGATCCTAACGGGAACTTTGAAGGGAGTCCCTGTGATACTATGTAATGTATATGTCCCCAATTCTGGACAGTTACTTTTCCTAAATCGGGTATTAGCTAAATTACGTCAAACCCCATCACATGCACTCTATTTGAGGGGTGATTTTAATTTGATTTTTTCAGCATTAAGGGACAGGCTTTCTGTACGTGGCGCCCCAACCCCATTGACTTTGACTAGACAAAAGAAGGCGTTCCGTGCGCTAATTCGAAAGCATGGCCTCTATGACCTGTGGCGTACCTCTAACCCGACAGCCAAGCAATACACATTCTATTCACATCCACACTCAACCCACACGTAGATAGACTCTTCCTTTGGCAATCTCTTGGCTTTGCGAGGAACTGCAACAGCAGACATTGGCCAAATTACGTGGTCGGATCATGCACCAGTTATACTGGATCTCTGCCCGGCTTCCTCGCCAAGACGGGAATGTCATTGGAGGCTAAATGATTATTTACTCCAACATCCAATGCATAAAGTCAAACTCCAAGAACAGTTGGAGGATTACTTTACTCTAAATAAAGACTCTGTCCCTTCGCTCTCCTCAGTTTGGGAGGCGAATAAAGTTGTAATGAGAGGGAACTGCATTTCATTAGCATAACACTTAAAGAGACGGTAATCATCAACAGATGACTCTTTTGGCACTGGGTGGTACCCTTCTGAGGTGTGGAATCGGGAGCCTGACATTGTCATGTTTTGTTTTTGTACTGTGTGACTTTGCTTTAGTAAACTTTACTTTCTCAATACCTGAAGTATCAGTGAAATCATGTCCTACGTGTTGCTTTCCTTGTCCACATGCTCAGCTGCCACAGAACCCCGGTCGCTGCCCTCCCCTAGTTCGGGTAGGCCGAGTCCCCCTCTGCGGTTTAATGGGTCCATATTTCATCCCCAAAAATGTCTCAAAAAGTTGGAACAAAGAATGTCTGTGCAATCCTCTAAACGTACACTTAAAAAAATTGTTGAGGTAAGGGGTGGGCTGAGGGATCTCGCTATCCAGAAAGTTGAAAAAATGATGGTGTATACTAAGCAAAAATACTATGAGAGGGGTAATAAGGCCCACTCTCTCTTGGCAGCTCAGATGAGGGAGAGATTGGTTCAGGCCTCCCCCTTTGCCATCAGAAATAAACAGGGACACCTCATATATGACCCACAGAAACAAGCAAACATATTTCAGGATTACTATTCCCGTCTATATTCATTACCCTCCACTCTGCCCATAGACCAGATTGATAGATCTGAAAGACTTAAAACTTACTTGGACTCCTGTCAATTACCAACCTTAAGTGCGGAAGCCCTTTTAACACTAAACAACATAATAACCGAAGAAGAACTGGAGAATACAATTAAAGAATTGCCCCAGGGTAAAGCCCCAGGACCTGATGAGTTCACATATTTATACTACAAAACATTCCAGAAAGAATAAATGGCCTTTATGTTACCGCTCTTTAATTCCTTCATGTCGGGTTCTCCCATTCCCCCCTCTATGCTGAGTTCACATATCACAGTAATACATAAACAGGGAAAGGACCCTGCTGATTGCGCCAGCTATCGTCCTATATCCCTACCAATTGCCGATCTTAAAATATTTGCTAAATTCCTGGCTAATAGATTGAGTTTGTTTCTTCCGGATTTAATCCATAAAGATCAGGTCGGTTTTGTGGCAAATAGGCAAGCGGGTGATAACACTAGACGTACTATAGATCTTGTTGATATCCTTGAAAGAAATGGGCAATCTGGTCTTCTACTCAGTTTAGATACTGAGAAGGCATTTGACCGACTGAGTTGGCCTTTTTTATTTGCGTCTTTACTAGTGTTGAGTAGTGTTGAGCGATACCGTCCGATACTTGAAAGTATCGGTATCGGATAGTATCGGCCGATACCCGAAAAATATCGGATATCGCCGATACCGATATCCGATACCAATACAAGTCAATGGGACATCAAGTATCGGAAGGTATTCTCATGGTTCCCAGGGTCTGAAGGAGAGGAAACTCTCCTTCAGGCCCTGGGATCCATAGGGATGTGTAAAATAAAGAATTAAAATAAAAAATATTGATATGCTCACCTCTCCGGCGGCCCCTGGACATCACGCTGGTAACCGGCCGGCTTCTTTGTTTAAAATGAGCGCCTTTAAGACCTGCGAATGATGTCGCGGCTTCTGATTGGTCGCGTGCCGCCCATGTGACCGGCACGCGACCAATCAGAAGCCGCGACGTCATTCGCAGGTCCTTAATTCCTAGAATTAGGAGTTTTGTGAATGAGAATGACGTTGCGGCTTCTGATTGGTCGCGTGCCGCGACATCATTCGCAGGTCCTAAAGGCGCTCATTTTAAACAAAGAAGCCGGCCGGTTACCAGCGTGATGTCCAGGGGCCGCCGGAGAGGTGGGCATATCAATATTTTTTATTTTAATTCTTTATTTTACACATCACTATTGATCCGATACCGATACCCGATACCACAAAAGTATCGGATCTCGGTATCGGAATTCCGATACCGCAAGTATCGGCCGATACCCGATACTTGCGGTATCGGAATGCTCAACACTAGGGTTGAGCGAAACGGGTCGAACATTTTCAAAAGTCGCCGACTTTTGGCTAAGTCGGGGTTTCATGAAACCCGATCCGACCCCTGTGCGGGGTCGGCCATGCGGTACGCGACTTTCGCGCCAAAGTCGCGTTTCAATGACGCGAAAAGCGCCATTTCTCAGCCAATGAAGGTAAACGCAGAGTGTGGGCAGCGTGATGACATAGGTCCTGGTCCCCACCATCTTAGAGAAGGGCATTGCAGTGATTGGCTTGCTGTCTGCGACGTCACAGGGGCTATAAAGAGGCGTTCCCGCCGACCGCCATCTTACTGCTGCTGATCTGAGCTTAGGGAGAGGTTGCTGCCGCTTTGTCAGAAGCAGGGATAGCGTTAGGCAGGGTCCATTAACCACAAAACCGCTTGTGCTGCAGCGATTTGCACTGTCCAACACCACCCTCGGTGTGCAGGGACAGTGGAAGTTTTTTTTTTTTTTTTTTTCCCCTCAGCGCTGTAGCTCATTGGGCTGCCCTAGAAGGCTCCCTGATAGCTGCATTGCTGTGTGTACGCCGCTGTGCAAACCAACTGCTTTTTTCAAAGCACAAATCCTCTTGTTCCTTCCTTTCTGCACAGCTATCTTTTTTGTTTGTCCACACTTTTTATTTCATTTGTGCATCAGTCCACTCCTTATTGCTGCCTGCCATACCTGGCTGAGATTACTGCAGGCAGGGAGATAGTAGCTGCCTGCCATACCTGGCTGAGATTACTGCAGGCAGGGAGATAGTAATTGTAGGACATTCCCTGTTTTTTTTTTTTTTTTTTTTTTGGTGGGAGATTAAGATTGGCAATTTGGCATTTCTGCTAGAGTGCCATCCCTGTGTGTGCCATCTCTCTCACATAGTGGGCCATAGAAAGCCTTTTCATTTTTCTGTATTTTTTTTTGTGGGGTGTATAAATTCTCCCTGATAAAAATACAGTGGGAGATTAATATTGGCCTTTGGGCTTGTGTGCCAGTCCTGAGTGTGCCATCTCTCTCACAAATAGTGGGCCATAGAAAGCCTATTTTTTTTTTTTTTTGGTTTTATAAATTCTCCCTGAAAAAAAGGGAGATTAATATTGGCCTCTGGGCTTGTGTGCCAGTCCTGAGCGTGCCATCTGTGCCAGCCCTGAGCGTGCCATCTCTCTCACAAATAGTGGGCCATAGAAAGCCTATTTAATTTTTTTTTTTGTTTTATAAATTTTCCCTGAAAAAAGGGAGATTAATATTGGCCTCTGGGCTTGTGTGCCAGTTGTGAGCGTGCCATCTGTGCCAGTCCTGAGCGTGCCATCTCTCTCACAAATAGTGGGCCATAGAAAGCCTATTTAAATATTTTTTTGGTTTTATAAATTCTCCCAGAAAAAAAGGGAGATTAATATTGGCCTCTGGGCTTGTGTGCCAGTCCTGAGCGTGCCATCTGTGCCAGCCAGCCCTGAGCGTGCCATCTCTCTCACAAATAGTGGGCCATAGAAAGCCTATTTAATTTTTTTTTTTGTTTTATCAATTTTCCCTGAAAAAAGGGAGATTAATATTGGCCTCTGGGCTTGTGTGCCAGTTGTGAGCGTGCCATCTGTGCCAGTCCTGAGCGTGCCATCTCTCTCACAAATAGTGGGCCATAGAAAGCCTATTTAAATATTTTTTTGGTTTTATAAATTCTCCCAGAAAAAAAGGGAGATTAATATTGGCCTCTGGGCTTGTGTGCCAGTCCTGAGCGTGCCATCTGTGCCAGCCAGCCCTGAGCGTGCCATCTCTCTCACAAATAGTGGGCCATAGAAAGCCTATTTAATTTTTTTTTTTGTTTTATCAATTTTCCCTGAAAAAAGGGAGATTAATATTGGCCTCTGGGCTTGTGTGCCAGTTGTGAGCGTGCCATCTGTGCCAGTCCTGAGCGTGCCATCTCTCTCACAAATAGTGGGCCATAGAAAGCCTATTTAAATATTTTTTTGGTTTTATAAATTCTCCCAGAAAAAAAGGGAGATTAATATTGGCCTCTGGGCTTCTGTGCCAGTCCTGAGCGTGCCATCTGTGCCAGTCCTGAGCGTCCCATCTCTCTCACAAATAGTGGGCCATAGAAAGCCTATTTTATTTTTTTTTTGGGTTTTAGAAATTCTCCCTGAAAAAAGGGAGATTAATATTGGCCTCTGGGCTTGTGTGCCAGTTGTGAGCGTGCCATCTGTGCCAGTCCTGAGCGTGCCATCTCTCTCACAAATAGTGGGCCATAGAAAGCCTATTTAAATATTTTTTTGGTTTTATAAATTCTCCCAGAAAAAAAGGGAGATTAATATTGGCCTCTGGGCTTCTGTGCCAGTCCTGAGCGTGCCATCTGTGCCAGTCCTGAGCGTCCCATCTCTCTCACAAATAGTGGGCCATAGAAAGCCTATTTTATTTTTTTTTTGGGTTTCAGAAATTCTCCCTGGAAAAAAAAAGGGAGATTAATATTGCCCTTTGGGCTTGTGTGCCAGTACTAAGCGTTCCATCTCTCTCTCTCTCTCAGTCAGTGGGCCATAGAACGCATATTTTTGGTTTTATTTGTTTTCTAAATTCTCCCTGAAAAAATCATTTTATTTTATTTGGTTTCTAAATTCTTCCTGATAAAATCATATTTTTTTTATTATTTTTATTTCTAAAGTCTCCCTGAAAAAAAAAAAAAAAAAACAACCAAAAAAACAGTGGGAGATTAATATTGGCCTTTCTGCTTGTGTGCCAGTCTTGACTCCTGGGTGTGCCATCTCTCTCTCTCTCTCTCTCTCTCTCTCTCTCTCTCTCTCTCTCCAATTGTGGTCCATAGAAAGCCTATATTTTTTTTCCTTGATTTGGGTTCTAAAATCTACCAGAGAAAATAACTACATCAATCATTGGTAGAAAAATATTGGCCTCTGGGTTTGTGTGCCACTCCTGACTCCTGTGTGCGTCATCTCTCAGTCAGTGGGCCATAGAACGCCTATTTTTGTTTTTATTTGTTTTATAAATTCTCCCTGAAAAAATCATTTTATTTTATTTGGTTTCTAAATTCTTCCTGATAAAATCATATTTTTTTTATTATTTTTTTTTCTAAAGTCTCCCTGAAAAAAAAAAAAAAAAAAAAAAAAAAAAAAAAAACAGTGGGAGATTAATATTGGCCTTTCTGCTTGTGTGCCAGTCTTGACTCCTGGGTGTGCCATCTCTCTCTCTCTCTCTCTCCAATTGTGGTCCATAGAAAGCCTACATTTTTTTTCCTTGATTTGGGTTCCAAAATCTACCAGAGAAAATAACTCCATCAATCATTGGTAGAAAAATATTGGCCTCTGGGCTTGTGTGCCACTCCTGATTCCTGTGTGCGTCATCTCTCACTCAGTGGCCCATAGAAAGCATATAGTTTGTTACATTTGTTTTCTAAATTCTCCCTGCAAAAATCTATTTTTTTTTTTTTGGGGGGTTTCTAAAGTGTTCCTGAAAAAAATAAAAATAAAAAAAAAATAATAGTGTGACATTAATATTAACATTTGTGCTTCAGTGACAGTCCTGCGTGTGGGGCATCTCTCTAATTTGCAGCCACCAAAAAAAGAGTGTGTAACATTGGGCCTGATTTTCGCTGTGGTCTCACCAACCTGTAAAGGGGTAGCTAAATCATACTGAAGTTATAGCTCACCGTGTAAGTTGTGTGACTGCAACAAATAACGTTAGTTTGGTTACGTTTTTAAAACAATGAGGAAGTCTAGTGGAAGAGGTCGTGGCCGGGGGCGTTCATTGTCAGCTGGTAATGAGGGTAGTGGTAGTGGTGGAGCATCAGGTGGTCGTGGGGGAAAAAATATTGCACCTAAGTCTGGAGCTGTGGAGCCAGGTTCGTCGTCCGGCTACACAAGGCCTCGAACGCTCCCTTTTCTGGGATTAGGAAAACCGCTTTTAAAGCCGGAGCAGCAAGAGCAAGTTTTGGCTTATCTTGCTGACTCAGCCTCTAGCTCTTTTGCCTCATCTCGTGAAACTGGTAAAAGTAAAAGCAGCGCGTCGTTAGTGGATGTTCACGGTCAGGGACAAGTCACTTCCTTGTCCTCTTCAGCAAAAACAACAACAGAGAAGAATGCAGCAGGCGACACAACGGGTTACTCCATGGAGCTCTTTACACATACCGTCCCTGGCTTAGAAAGTGAAGCAGTTAACAGTCCATGCCCATTACAAATTGAATCTGACATGGAGTGCACTGACGCACAGCCACAGCCAGACTACTATGCTGGTCCTTTGACTCAGACCACAACATTGCCCTCGCAGGGTGCTGATCAAGAATCAGACCCTGATGAGACTATGTTGCCCCATCACGAACGCTATACCACCGAACGACACGGTGACACAGACGAAGTTGCGCAGGAGGTACAAGAAGAGTTATTAGATGACCCAGTTCTTGACCCCGATTGGCAGCCATTGGGGGAACAGGGTGCAGGCGGCAGCAGTTCTGAAGCAGAGGAGGAGGAGGGGCCGCAGCAGGCATCAACATCGCCACAGGTTCCATCTGCCGGGCCCGTATCTTGCCCAAAACGCGTGGCAAAGCCAAAACCTGGTGGAGGACAGCGTGGCCATCCGGTTAAAGCTCAGTCTGCAATGCCTGAAAAGGTATCCGATGCTAGAAAGAGTGCAGTCTGGCATTTTTTTAAACAACATCCAATTGATCAGCGCAAAGTCATCTGTCAAAAATGTTCTACTTCCTTAAGCAGAGGTCAGAATCTGAAAAGTCTCAATACTAGTTGCATGCATAGACATTTAACCACCATGCATTTGAAAGCTTGGACTAACTACCAAACGTCCCTTAAGGTTGTTGCACCCTCGGCCAATGAAGCTAGTCATCAACGCAACATCCCTTCCGGCAGTGTAGGACCACCATTTAGCGCACCACCTGCTGTATCTGTGCAGGTATCTTTGCCAGGCCAAAGCAGTCAGGGTCAGGGAATCACCAGTTTCGTAGTAGGAAACACTGCATCTAGGGCACCGGCGGCAACAATACCATCTCCCACCGTCTCTCAGTCTGCCATGTCCACCGGCACCCCCGCTAGTTCCACGATCTCCAGCTCTCCAGTCCAGCTCACCCTACATGAGACTATGGTTAGAAAAAGGAAATACTTAGCCTCGCATCCGCGTACACAGGGTTTGAACGCCCACATAGCTAGACTAATCTCGTTAGAGATGATGCCCTACCGGTTAGTTGAAAGCGAAGCTTTCAAAGACCTGATGGACTACGCTGTACCACGCTACGAGCTACCCAGTCGACACTTTTTTTCCAGAAAAGCCATCCCAGCCCTCCACCAGCATGTTAAAGAGCGCATCGTCCATGCACTCAGGCAATCTGTGAGCACAAAGGTGCACCTGACAACAGATGCATGGACCAGTAGGCATGGCCAGGGACGTTACGTGTCCATCACGGCACACTGGGTAAATGTGGTGGATTCAGGGTCCACAGGGGACAGCAAGTTTGGGACAGTTCTGCCTAGCCCACGGTCTAGTAAACAGTTGTCTGTAGCCGTTCGCACCCCCTCCTCCTCCTCCTCCTCGTCCTCCTGCAGAAGCAAGAGCTCGTCCACAGACCGCAGTCGCACAAACACTCCATCCGCACCTGCCACTGTTGCACACCAGGTCTCCCATTATGGGGCAGCTACTGGCATACGTCAGCAGGCTGTATTGGCTATGAAGTGTTTGGGCGACAATAGACACACCGCGGAAGTTCTGTCCGAGTTCTTGCAGCAAGAAACGCAGTCGTGGCTGGGCACTGTAGATCTTGAGGCAGGCAAGGTAGTGAGTGATAACGGAAGGAATTTCATGGCTGCCATCTCCCTTTCCCAACTGAAACACATTCCTTGCCTGGCTCACACCTTAAACCTGGTGGTGCAGTGCTTCCTGAAAAGTTATCCGGGGTTATCCGACCTGCTCCTCAAAGTGCGTGGACTTTGCGCACATATCCGCCGTTCGCCTGTACACTCCAGCCGTATGCAGACCTATCAGCGTTCTTTGAACCTTCCCCAGCATCGCCTAATCATAGACGTTGCAACAAGGTGGAACTCAACACTGCACATGCTTCAGAGACTGTGCGAACAGAGGCGGGCTGTTATGTTTTTGTGGGAGGATACACATACACGGGCAGGCAGTAGGATGGCAGACATGGAGTTGTCAGGTGTGCAGTGGTCGAAGATTCAAGACATGTGTCAAGTCCTTCAGTGTTTTGAGGAATGCACACGGCTGGTTAGTGCAGACAACGCCATAATAAGCATGAGCATCCCCCTAATGCGTCTGCTGATGCAAAGTTTGACGCACATAAAGGATCAGGCGTCTGCACCAGAGGAAGAGGAAAGCCTTGATGACAGTCAGCGATTGTCTGGTCAGGGCAGTGTACATGACGAGGTACCGGGCGAAGAGGAGGTGGAGGATGAGGAGGATGATGGGGATGAGTATATTTTTAATGAGGAAGCTTTCCCGGGGGCACGGGAAATTGGTGGCGTGGCAAGGCCGGGTTCTGGTTTTTTGAGGGACACAAGTGACGTAGATTTGCCTGCAACTGCCCCTCAACCAAGCACAACCGCAGATTTGACAACGGGAACTTTGGCCCACATGGCGGATTATGCCTTGCGTATCCTCAAAAGGGACACACGCATTACAAAAATGATGAACGATGACGATTACTGGTTGGCCTGCCTCCTTGATCCTCGCTATAAAGGCAAATTGCAAAATATTATGCCACATGAGAACTTGGAACTAATATTAGCAACAAAACAATCAACTCTTGTTGACCGTTTGCTTCTGGCATTCCCTGCACACAGCGCCCGTGATCGTTCTCACACGAGCTCCAGGGGCCAGCAGACCAGAGGTGTTAGAGGGGCAGAAATCAGAAGTGGCGTTGGACAGAGGGGTTTTCTGACCAGGTTGTGGAGTGATTTTTCTATGACCGCAGACAGGACAGGTACTGCAGCATCAATTCAAAGTGACAGGAGACAACATTTGTCCAGTATGGTTACAAACTATTTTTCATCCCTTATCGACGTTCTCCCTCAACCGTCATTCCCATTTGATTACTGGGCATCCAAATTAGACACCTGGCCAGAATTGGCAGAATATGCATTGCAGGAGCTTGCTTGCCCGGCAGCTAGTGTCCTATCAGAAAGAGTATTCAGTGCTGCAGGTTCAATACTAACAGAAAAAAGGACTCGTCTGGCTACCCAAAATGTAGATGATCTAACCTTCATTAAAATGAACCACAACTGGATTTCAAAATCTTTTGCCCCACCCTGCCCGGCTGACACCTAGCTTTCCTATGAAAAGGTCTTGCCTGTGGACTATTCTGAATGACTTTTCCAATCTCGTAATTTTCTTCACCTGATTGTCCAGCATACGACATGTTTCCACCTCACGAAATGGCCAAACTCCCCACACGGGGCCGTGCTATCGCCACTTTGCGCTTGGACCCTTGAGAGTGCTGTTTGTCTGAAGAGGTGGGTGTGGCCGCTTTTGGTCGACGGCACTGCCACTGGGTCCCTCATAGTACAATAAAGTGTCTCTGGCGGTGGTGGTGCGCACCCAACGTCAGACACACCGTTGTAATATGAGGGGCCCTGTGCCTGTACCGCCGGCCACAAGACAGTTCCCCCCCCCAGCTCAAACAGTGCTCTACCACTAGCAAAATTATCTCTCACAGCTTCACCAATGTGTAGTCTAGCCGCTGACATCCTTCAATGCCTGGCACTGACAATACCATTGTTTTGACATTTTTGTTATGTTAGGCCTTCGAAGCCTGTCTGCGGTCCCTTCTTTCTACAACTACTACACTGACCAGGCCACTGCTGGCCGTGTTACCCTGGAACCAATTTAAAAGTGCCTACAGTCAGCCCAATTTTGTTATGTTAGGCCTTCGAAGACTGTCTGCCGTCACTCCTTCCACTAGACTTCCACTGACCATACACTGCTGCCCATGTACCCCTGGAACCAATTTAAAGTGCCTACAGCCAGCCCAATTTTGTTATGTTAGGCCTTCGAAGCCTGTCTGCGGTCACTCCTTCCACTAGACTTCCACTGACCAGACCACTGCTGCCCGTGTACCCCTGGAACCAATTTAAAAGTGCCTACAGCCAGCCCAAGTTTGTTATGTTAGGCCTTGGAAGCCTGTCTGCGGTCACTCCTTCCACTAGACTTCCACTGACCAGACCACTGCTGCCCGTGTACCCCTGGAACCAATTTAAAAGTGCCTACAGCCAGCCCAAGTTTGTTATGTTAGGCCTTGGAAGCCTGTCTGCGGTCACTCCTTCCACTAGACTTCCACTGACCAGACCACTGCTGCCCGTGTACCCCTGGAACCAATTTAAAAGTGCCTACAGCCAGCCCAAGTTTGTTATGTTAGGCCTTCTAAGCCTGTCTGCGGTCCATTCTTTCAACTACTACTACACTGACCAGGTCACTGCTGCCCGTGTACCCCTGGAACCAATTTAAAATTGCCTACAGCCAGCCCAATTTTTTTATTTTAGGCCTTCGATGCCTGTCTGCGGTCCATTCTTTCAACTACTACTACACTGACCAGGTCACTGCTGTCCGTGTACCCCTGGAACCAATTTAAAATTGCCTACAGCCATGTGTTATTATTTTAGGCCTTCGATGCCTGTCTGCGGTCACTCCTTCCACTAGGCCTCCACTGACCACACCACTGCTGTCCGTGTACCCCTGGAACCAATTTAAAATTGCCTACAGCCATGTGTTATTATTTTAGGCCTTCGATGCCTGTCTGCGGTCACTCCTTCCACTAGGCCTCCACTGACCACACCACTGCTGTCCGTGTACCCCTGGAACCAATTTAAAATTGCCTACAGCCAGCCCAATTTTTTTATTTTAGGCCTTCGATGCCTGTCTGCGGTCCATTCTTTCAACTACTACTACACTGACCAGGTCACTGCTGTCCGTGTACCCCTGGAACCAATTTAAAATTGCCTACAGCCATGTGTTATTATTTTAGGCCTTCGATGCCTGTCTGCGGTCACTCCTTCCACTAGGCCTCCACTGACCACACCACTGCTGTCCGTGTACCCCTGGAACCAATTTAAAATTGCCTACAGCCATGTGTTATTATTTTAGGCCTTCGATGCCTGTCTGCGGTCACTCCTTCCACTAGGCCTCCACTGACCACACCACTGCTGCCCGTGTACCCCTGGAACCAATTTAAAATTGCCTACAGCCAGCCCAATTTTTTTATTTTAGGCCTTCGATGCCTGTCTGCGGTCCATTCTTTCAACTACTACTACACTGACCAGGTCACTGCTGTCCGTGTACCCCTGGAACCAATTTAAAATTGCCTACAGCCATGTGTTATTATTTTAGGCCTTCGATGCCTGTCTGCGGTCACTCCTTCCACTAGGCCTCCACTGACCACACCACTGCTGTCCGTGTACCCCTGGAACCAATTTAAAATTGCCTACAGCCATGTGTTATTATTT
Source organism: Ranitomeya imitator (assembly GCF_032444005.1). Lineage (NCBI taxonomy): Eukaryota > Metazoa > Chordata > Amphibia > Anura > Dendrobatidae > Ranitomeya > Ranitomeya imitator. The sequence continues at coordinate 383,665,915 of NC_091284.1, forward strand.
TAGGCCTTCGATGCCTGTCTGCGGTCACTCCTTCCACTAGGCCTCCACTGACCACACCACTGCTGTCCGTGTACCCCTGGAACCAATTTAAAATTGCCTACAGCCAGCCCAATTTTTTTATTTTAGGCCTTCGATGCCTGTCTGCGGTCCATTCTTTCAACTACTACTACACTGACCAGGTCACTGCTGTCCGTGTACCCCTGTAACCAATTTAAAATTGCCTACAGCCATGTGTTATTATTTTAGGCATTCGATGCCTGTCTGCGGTCCATTTTTTCAACTACTACTACACTGACCAGGTCACTGCTGCCCGTGTACCCCTGGAACCAATTTAAAATTGCCTACAGCCATGTGTTATTATTTTAGGCCTTCGATGCCTGTCTGCGGTCACTCCTTCCACTAGGCCTCCACTGACCACACCACTGCTGCCCGTGTACCCCTGGAACCAATTTAAAATTGCCTACAGCCAGCCCAATTTTTTTATTTTAGGCCTTCGATGCCTGTCTGCGGTCCATTCTTTCAACTACTACTACACTGACCAGGTCACTGCTGCCCGTGTACCCCTGGAACCAATTTAAAATTGCCTACAGCCATGTGTTATTATTTTAGGCCTTCGATGCCTGTCTGCGGTCACTCCTTCCACTAGGCCTCCACTGACCACACCACTGCTGTCCGTGTACCCCTGGAACCAATTTAAAATTGCCTACAGCCATGTGTTATTATTTTAGGCCTTCGATGCCTGTCTGCGGTCCATTCTTTCAACTACTACTACACTGACCAGGGCACTGCTGGCCGTGTACCCCTGGAACCAACATCAGAAAATATAAAAATAAGTATTTTGCTTATAAAAAAGAAAATACTGGTGAGATATCAAATGCAGACATTTTAACATTAAAAACAAACACACAACTCTAATCTGGTACAGTACTAAAAATGGCCACCAGCTACAATTACTTTCTCCTGCAAGTAGTTAACTGAAAGTTTTTTTAAATTGAAAACACACATATGGCATCCACCGAGTGTTGTCCTGTCGCGTCTTCTTTATATTATTGCCGAGAAGATGCAAAATAATGAAAATAATAAAATCATTAATTACCAAAATAATAGAGAAAGTCAACACCACATTGCAAATAAACATTCATTCCAAATAAAGAAGCAGGGCGCGTCCGAGGGTGAGTATATACCTAATAAGAATATAATCACCCTCGGACGCGCAATGCTTATTTCCAACAGCCTTCCTTCCTAAGAATCAGCCCTTCCGTCGTGTAGAGAGACGTTGTGTTACACTCCAAGGTGTTCCCCAGGTTGCCTTTCCTGAGCTTCGATCTTCCGGCTCTCGTTTAGTAGTTCTTGGAAACTACTCTGCATTAGGCCTTCAAATTGGGTATGGGGTGTAGAGAGATGGTGTGTTCCACTCCAAGGTGTTCCCCAGGTTGCCTTTCCTGAGCTTCGATCTTCCGGCTCTCGTTTAGTAGTTGTTGGAAACTACGCTGCATTAGGCCTTCAAATTGGGTATGGGGTGTAGCGAGAGGGTGTGTTACACTCCAAGGTGTTCCCCAGGTTGCCTTTCCTGAGCTTCGATCTTCCGGCTCTCGTTTAGTAGTTCTTGGAAACTACACTGCATTAGGCCTTCAAATTGGGTATGGGGTGTAGAGAGAGGGTGTGTTACACTCCAAGGTGTTCCCCAGGTTGCCTTTCCTGAGCTTCGATATTCCGGCTCTCGTTTAGTAGTTGTCGGAAACTACGCTGCATTAGGCCTACAAATTGGGTATGGGGCGTAGAGAGAGGGTGTGTTACACTCCAAGGTGTTCCCCAGGTTGCCTTTCCTGAGCTTCGATATTCCGGCTCTCGTTTAGTAGTTGTCGGAAACTACGCTGCATTAGGCCTACAAATTGGGTATGGGGTGTAGAGAGAGGGTGTGTTACACTCCAAGGTGTTCCCCAGGTTGCCTTTCCTGAGCTTCGATCTTCATGCTCTCGTTTAGTAGTTGTCGGAAACTACGCTGCATTAGGCCTACAAATTGGGTATGGGGTGTAGAGAGAGGGTTTGTTACACTCCAAGGTGTTCCCCAGGTTGCCTTTCCTGAGCTTCGATCTTCCGGCTCTCGTTTAGTAGTTGTTGGAAACTACGCTGCATTAGGCCTTCAAATTGGGTATGGGGTGTAGCGAGAGGGTGTGTTACACTCCAAGGTGTTCCCCAGGTTGCCTTTCCTGAGCTTCGATCTTCCGGCTCTCGTTTAGTAGTTCTTGGAAACTACACTGCATTAGGCCTTCAAATTGGGTATGGGGTGTAGAGAGAGGGTGTGTTACACTCTAAGGTGTTCCCCAGGTTTCCTTGCCATTGCTTCGGTCTTCCGACTCTCGTTTAGTAGTTGTAGAAAAGTACACTGCATTAGGCCATACAAAATGGGTATGGGGTGGAGAGAGATGGTGTGTTACACTCCAAGGTGTTCCCCAGGTTGCCTTTCCTGAGCTTCTATCTTCAGGCTCTCATTAAATTGTGGTTAAATGGAACAACTGCATTTGGCGTACTAGTTGGTTTGGGGCCTACTATCGGTGTCTGCCACTCCTTGCTGTTCTCCTCCACTGAACAAAGCTGTGCCGCCTGTTTACTACGGTTGCCAATTTTGAACTGCATTTCGACTACTTACTGATTTGGCCCTACTCTCTGTGTCAGCCTCTCATTCCAGTTGTCCTCCACTGCAATGCCCCCTGGTTATTCCTGTGTTACCAATTTTGAACTGCATTTAGCCCACTTTCTTCTTTGGGCCTATATCTGTGTTTCCACTTCATCGTGCCCATTGCCCAGCCAGTGATAGATGAGTCTGCTGGTACATTGACCCATAACGCAACATTCCCCGTGCACGCTACACAACAACATTGTGACCCTGCTGAAAGTCAGGTTGCTCTTCCCGCATACCATACCACCTTACACGGGGACAAAGAGGAAGGTGCAGATGAAAGTGCAGGTTCCTTCATCAGGTGGGGGGAGGAATACTAGTTGGCGACGTCACTGGCACAGGGCCTCTCATAGTACGCAAAAGTGTTGCTGCCGGTGGGAGGCGCCCCCGCCGTGCAAACACACCGCTGTACTTTGAGGGGCCCTGTGCCAGTGCCAATGCCAACGAGTGGGCCCCCCCTGCTTGCTCAGGTTCACAGCACTTGCAAAGTTGAAATACTTACCTCTCCCTGCTCCACTGCCGTGACGTGGTCCAGATTTCCTGGGCCCACTAATTACTTGAACCAGCCCTACCCCCCACAACTTTAGCCAAATGACCCCCAATTTCAAATGCCTTCCAATTATTATAAGGTAAATTACGCTTGACAAGCTTCATTAAGAAGAATGGATGGTTTTGACATTAAAATGGCCACTCTAGGTGTTTTCCTGGCCCCCACTCACTGCCGACTATGCTGCCCCATTGACTTGCATTGGGTTTCGTGTTTCGGTCGATCCCGACTTTACGTCATAATCGGCCGATTTCACTCGACCCGACTTTGGACATAGTCGGGTTTCGCAAAACCCGGCTCGACTCTAAAAAGGTCAAGGTCGCTCAACTCTACTCAACACTAGTCTTTACACAGGTATGGCCTATCGTTGTCACAGTCAGCTACGGCCGCAGATGCGGTCCAGCCCATAGACGCCCCAAAGCTGACCAACCTCAGAAGACATGGGGCGTGTGTCCCCCGGGGATGAAATATGGACCCATTAAACCGCAGAGGGGGACTCGGCCTACCCTAACTAGGGGAGGGCAGCGACCGGGGTTCTGTGGCAGCTGAGCATGTGGACAAGGAAAGCAACACGTAGGACATGATTTCACCGATACTTCAGGTATTGAGAAAGTAAAGTTTACTAAAGCAAAGTCACACAGTACAAAAACAAAACATGACAATGTCAGGCTCCCGATTCCACACCTCAGAAGGGTACCACCCAGTGGACCCCAAGGAACCAACGGATCACCAAGGCACAGATAGGCGGGACATCAGGACACAGGCAGGACATCAGGGTACATGAGGACATCAGGGTACAGGCAAGACATCAGGATTCAAACAGGACATCAAGACATCTGGACTCAGGAAAGACCTCAGGACATCAGGACACAGGCAGGGCATCAGGACACAGGCAGGGCATAAGGACACAGGCGTATTGGACAGACATCTGGGACACTGGCGTGGCAGCCCAGGTCATCAGCTGGGACACTGGCGTGGCAGCCCAGGAAATCAGGTACATCAGGATATGACACAGGGTGGACATCAGGACATCAGGGAACAGATGGGATATCAGGACATCAGGGTCCATGAGGTCATCAAGATACAGGCAGGACATCAGGGTACAGACAGGACATTAGGACATCTGGACCCAGGGTCACCGGCAGACATCAGACAGGAGTCGTTCGGTTCTGGACATCCGACACAACCTACAGGCACCACCAGAGACATCAGGCTCCAAGCTCCAGACAGCGGTCATCAGGTTCCAGACTGCGGTCGTCAGGCTCCGGGCATAGGACCTAGGAAGGAACTCAAGCGTGATGGTGCAGACACCGCTATACTGGACATGAGCCAGACGAGGTTAACACCACATGGTAGTCAGCACAGGGTAGCAGATGCTAAGCAGAAACACCGGTTTCAAGAGATTCAAAGTCACTGGAAGTGAGGCTACAGATGCAGAGGGATTCCAGGAACATAATCACAGCAGACAGTTCAGACAGGTTCAGGTACAGGACAGGTACAGTATCAAGGATTCGGGCCTGGATATACCGCCTCCAGGACAGGTGCCACAACAGGACAAAACAGGAATCAAGGCATGGACTTTGGTACCAAAACATAGACAGGAAAGGTCTAGGAACATTAACACACACAGCAAAATTCAGGAGCTTTGTGAGTGTAGCTCAGGCCCTGCCCATAGGGCAGGGGAGCTTTATATATGAGCTGCCCCTCAGCAATTGGCTGGGGACAGCATTTGAAGTACACACCCTCACCCTGATAAAAGCAGGGGAGGTGTGGCCGTGCACGCCCTAAGCACACACATAAACCATTACAGCACACACAGTGCAGGATCTAAGGCTCAGGGCACCTGGCTGAGACTGCATGCACTGAACCATGTGGAAAGTCATGCACCAGCCGCAAATGACCTCACAACCCGCGGACAGCTTCACAGCAGCAACAAGGGACTGCACATGAGGAAGGTATGCAGCAGGGCAAATACCTAAATGCCCATGTATGACTGCGCAGCAGAGCAGGGAACTGAGAAGGCTCCATTCAGGTAAAAGCCAACAGTATCCTAGCTCAAATTAGGGGGAAAAGAGTAAAGGGTTAAAGCAAACATATGCATTGTCATGCCAAAAACCAGAAACAGACAGAATGGCATGACAATCGGGTCCATTTCTTCAGGCTATACAAGCTTTATATTCCTTGCCCAATGCTGTGGTTAAACTCCCCCCTGTGTCCTCCTCTCGTATCAATATCTCAAATGGATCTGGACAAGGGTGTCCTCTCTCCCCTGCTGTTTGTCCTCTGTATAAAGCCCTTTGCTTCCAAAATAAGTAATAATCCAGATATCCATGGCATTAAGGCACGGGAGAGAGAGTTCAAGTTGTCTCTATTTGCGGATGATATTCTCCTCACCCTCACCAAGCCACACATTTCCCTCCCTAATCTCAAATCTACCTTGACAGAATATGGACTACTCTCAGGGTACAAGGTAAATACAACAAAGACTGAAGCTCTCCCAATTAACTTACTGTGCGCATTGGTGGACGCTCTGAAATCAAAGTTCAAATTTGCTTGGAAGGACACCAAAATTAAATATTTGGGTATTTTCCTGACTGGCTCTCACAACTCCCTTTATAGACATAATTTCCCGGCCTTCTTTCAAGAGATTAATGGGTTACTTTCTAGATGGTCTAAACTTCCTCTCTCACTTTTTTGCAGAGCAAATGCGATAAAGATGTCTATTATACCTAAGTTCTCATACATTGTGGAGGTTTTGCCGGTGCCGATCGCACAAGCGGTGTTGAAGAGGTTTCAGACTGTGCTTCTTAATTTTTTCGGGGGTCAGAGACAACATTGAATATCTAAATCAGTCCACACATCTCCAAAAACGCAGGGGGGTATTGCCTTTCCAGACATCTAGATATTACTTGGCCGTGCACCTTAGAAGGATATCAGCTTGGGCCTCCTTGTGAGCTTATAGCAAATGGGTTGAAATCGGGAAAATTTGGATGGCTCCAGCGCATCCCAATTCATTGCTATGGGGAGATGGGAGTACATGCCCCTCATTGCCTCTGCTGGGCTCTACGGCATTTACAATGAAAATTTGGAGGATAAGCAGCAAGGCCTTTCCATTGATCTCCCCCAAGTCCCCTATGATCTCCTTCCTATACCTGATAGTCTTACTGCAGCTATGACAGAATCATGGTGTCAAGCATAATTATTTTATTACGCGGATATTGTAGACCCCTTTAATAGAAATATTCTTCCTTTTCAGATTCTTAGAGAGCGGTTTAAACTCCCACTTAGGACCTACTTCTCATACTTACAAATCCGCCACCTGGCCTTAACTTTATATAAAAACACAATGTTCTCCACCCCCACTCCCTTTGAGCGACTCTGTAAAGGGAATCCCTCTACAAAGGGTTTGATCATGGACATTTATAGTAAAATTAGATGGTGGCCCGATTCTATTGCATCGGGTATTCTAGAGTATGCATGTCCACATAATATATTGCCCAGCGACGTAATATATTGCCCAGCCCACGTAATATATTGCCCAGCCATGTAGTATATTGCCCAGCGACGTAGTATATTGCCCAGCGACGTATATTGTCCAGCCACGTAGTATATTGCCCAGTGACATAGTATATTGCACAGCCCACGTAGTACAGTACAGAGCCACATAGTATATTGCAAAGTGACATAGTATACAACACAGAGCCACGTAGTATATTGCACAGCGACGTAGTATACAGCACAGAGCCACGTAGTATCTTGCCCAGTGACGTAGTATATTGCCCAGTCACGTAGTATATTGCCCAGTCACATAATATATTGCCCAGCGACGTAGTATATTGTCCAGTGACGTATTATATTGCCCAGCCACGTAGTATATTGCCCAGCCACGTAGTATATTGCCCAGTCACGTAGTATATTGCCCAGCCACGTAGTATATTGCCCAGTCACATAGTATAATGCCCAGCCACGTAGTATATTGCCCAGTCACGTAGTATATTGCCCAGCCACGTAGTATATTGCCCAGTTATGTAGTATACAGCACAGAGCCACGTAGTATATTGCCCAGCCACGTAGTATATTGCCCAGCCACGTAGTATATTGCACAGAGCCACGTAGTATATTACCCAGCCACGTATGTCACAGGTTAAAAAATAAAAAATAAACATACTCACCTAACGATCCGAGGGCCCCTTGTAGTTTAACATACTCACCATTCTTGTCGCCACTGCAGTTACGTAGTATACAGCACAGAGCCACGTAGTATATTGCCCAGTGACGTAGTATATTGCCCATTCACGTAGTATATTGCTCAGTGACGTAGTATACAGCACAGAGCCACGTAGTATATTGCCCAGTGATGTAGTGTATTGCCCAGTGACGTAGTATACAGCACAGAGCCACGTAGTATATTGCACAGCTACGTAGTATACAGCACAGAGCCACGTAGTATATTGCCCAGTGATGTAGTGTATTGCCCAGTGACGTAGTATACAGCACAGAGCCATGTAGTATGTTACCCAGCCACGTATGTCACAGGTTAAAAAATAAAAAATAAACATACTCACCTAACGATCCGAGGGCCTCTTGTAGTTTAACATGCTCACCATTCTTGTCGCCGCTGCAGTTACGTAGTATACAGCACAGAGCCACGTAGTATATTGCCCAGTGACGTAGTATATTGCCCAGTCATGTAGTATATTGCTCAGTGACGTAGTATACAGCACAGAGCCACGTAGTATATTGCCCAGTGATGTAGTGTATTGCCCAGTGACGTAGTATACAGCACAGAGCCACGTAGTATATTGCACAGCTACGTAGTATACAGCACAGAGCCACGTAGTATATTGCCCAGTGATGTAGTGTATTGCCCAGTGAAGTAGTATACAGCACAGAGCGACGTAGTATATTACCCAGCCACGTATGTCACAGGTTAAAAAATAAAAAATAAACATACTCACCTAACAATCTGAGGGCCCCTTGTAGTTTAACATACTCACCATTCTTGTCGCTGCTCCTCAGCGTCCCATCTCTCCACCTACTGGGATCCAACGGCGCTGTGTCGATGGGTGCGTGGCTGCCGCCATCTTCCGTTCCCAGGATGCATTTCGAAATTACCCAGATGACTTAGCGGTCTCGCGAGACCGCTAGGTCTTCTGGGTAATTTTGCAATGCATCGCTGGGAAAGGAAGATGGCGGCAGGCACGAGCGGACAACGGAGGGTGAGTATAGCAGGTTTTTTGTTTTTTTACTATTTTTAACATTACTTTTTTTACTATTGCTGCTACATAGGCAGCATAAATAGTAAAAGGTTGGGGACACACAGGGTTAATAGCGGCAGTAACGGAGTGCGTTACCCGCGGCATAACGCGGTCCGTTATCGCCGGCATTAACCCTGTGTTAGCAATGACCGGAGGGGAGTATGGAGCGGGTGCCGGGGACAGTGACTGCGGGAAGCATGGAGCGGAGCACCAGGGACACTGCGGGGAATATGGACCGGAGCACCGGGGACATTGACTGTGGGGAGCGGGGAGTATGGAGCGGAGCGCTGGGGACACTGACTGCGGGGAGCAGGGATTATGGAGCGGAGCGCTGGGGACACTGACTGCGGGGAGTAAGGAGCGGCCATTTTGTTCCGGACTGTGCCCGTCGCTGATTGGTCGCGGCAGCCATGACAGGCAGCTGGCGAGACCAATCAGCGAATGAATAACCGTGACAGAGGGCCAGACAGACGGAAGTGACCCTTAGACAATTATATAGTAGATGTTCACTCCGCCATCAGACCCCCCTTCTAAACATGCTTACATGATAAAGTGGGAGAGATACCTGGGGAGGGAACCTCCTATCTGGCAGCTAAATTGTCACCATGCATAACACAAAAGGAAAATAAATACAAGATAATGATGCATTGGTATCATACGCCGGAGGTTTAACATAATATTTACCCTGCCAAGTCGGATAAATGCTGGAGATGCCTGGGGGCTGTGGGCTCATTGCCACATACAGTGGGGCAAAAAAGTATTTAGTCAGTCAGCAATAGTGCAAGTTCCACCACTTAAAAAGATGAGAGGCGTCTGTAATTTACATCATAGGTAGACCTCAACTATGGGAGACAAACTGAGAAAAAAAATTCCAGAAAATCACATTGTCTGTTTTTTATCATTTTATTTGCATATTATAGTGGAAAATAAGTATTTGGTCAGAAACAAACAATCAAGATTTCTGGCTCTCACAGACCTGTAACTTCTTCTTTAAGAGTCTCCTCTTTCCTCCACTCATTACCTGTAGTAATGGCACCTGTTTAAACTTGTTATCAGTATAAAAAGACACCTGTGCACACCCTCAAACAGTCTGACTCCAAACTCCACTATGTTGAAGACCAAAGAGCTGTCAAAGGACACCAGAAACAAAATTGTAGCCCTGCACCAGGCTGGGAAGACTGAATCTGCAATAGCCAACCAGCTTGGAGTGAAGAAATCAACAGTGGGAGCAATAATTAGAAAATGGAAGACATACAAGACCACTGATAATCTCCCTCGATCTGGGGCTCCACGCAAAATCCCACCCCGTGGGGTCAGAATGATCACAAGAACGGTGAGCAAAAATCCCAGAACCACGCGGGGGGACCTAGTGAATGAACTGCAGAGAGCTGGGACCAATGTAACAAGGCCTACCATAAGTAACACACTACGCCACCATGGACTCAGATCCTGCAGTGCCAGACGTGTCCCACTGCTTAAGCCAGTACATGTCCGGGCCCGTCTGAAGTTTGCTAGAGAGCATTTGGATGATCCAGAGGAGTTTTGGGAGAATGTCCTATGGTCTGATGAAACCAAACTGGAACTGTTTGGTAGAAACACAACTTGTCGTGTTTGGAGGAAAAAGAATACTGAGTTGCATCCATCAAACACCATACCTACTGTAAAGCATGGTGGTGGAAACATCATGCTTTGGGGCTGTTTCTCTGCAAAGGGGCCAGGACGACTGATCCGGGTACATGAAAGAATGAATGGGGCCATGTATCGTGAGATTTTCAGTGCAAACCTCCTTCCATCAGCAAGGGCATTGAAGATGAAACGTGGCTGGGTCTTTCAACATGACAATGATCCAAAGCACACCGCCAGGGCAATGAAGGAGTGGCTTCGTAAGAAGCATTTCAAGGTCCAGGAGTGGCCTAGCCAGTCTCCAGATCTCAACCCTATAGAAAACCTTTGGAGGGAGTTGAAAGTCCGTGTTTCCAAGCGAAAAGCCAAAAACATCACTGCTCTAGAGGAGATCTGCATGGAGGAATGGGCCAACATACCAACAACAGTGTGTGGCAACCTTGTGAAGACTTACAGAAAACGTTTGACCTCTGTCATTGCCAACAAAGGATATATTACAAAGTATTGAGATGAAATTTTGTTTCTGACCAAATACTTATTTTCCACCATAATATGCAAACAAAAGGTTAAAAAAACAGACAATGTGATTTTCTGGATTTTTTTTTCTCAGTTTGTCTCCCATAGTTGAGGTCTACCTATGATGTAAATTACAGACGCCTCTCATCTTTTTAAGTGGTGGAACTTGCACTATTGCTGACTGACTAAATACTTTTTTGCCCCACTGTATATTCTGGGATTGCCAGACTATATCCCCATTCTGGAAGAGAGTACAGGGGTTGATTTCTCAAGTGTTAGGTGTAGAGATTCGTCTGGATCCTGTGATTTTTGGCTTAATATTACCCCCGTGCCCATGACAAAGGGCCCTGCCAGGCTGCTCCTCCATATCCTAACATCGGCGAAGTGTCTATTAGCCTCGTACTGGAAGAAAAGATCAGCTCCCTCCATGAAAAAACTCTGGATGAAGATTAAAGAAATGAGACATATGGAGAATCTTACAGCCTGTATTAATAATCAACTTGATTTGTTCAATCGCATCTGGGCTCCATGGGATGAATATGTAACTAAGCTAACCAACTGATGTTACGTGCCTTTTTTCTTTCTTTCTGTGTCTTTTCCCCTCCCTGACTTTTTCCCTATCCCTTCCCTGTGCCCCACCTACTCTTCGATGATGCATTAGATGTTTGCCCTAAGTTTAGTAGGAGCAGCAGTGCTGCTCACTGTGCCACTGGTAGAGACTTCTAAAATGTTTTGCATTGTTTTGCTTAATTTTGCTACAACTATACTTATGTTTATGATGTTATTTGAATGAGAAAAAGGAAAAATTTTCAAAAATAAACAGTTTAAAAAAAAAAAAAGAGTCACACTCATTTCATCAGTCCATAAAACCTTTGAAAAGTCAGTCTTAAGATATTTCTTGGCCCAGTCTTGACGTTTTATCTTATGTGTCTTGTTCAAAAGTGGTCGTTTTTCAGCCTTCCTTACTTTGGCCATGTTTCTGGGTATCACACACCTTGTGCTTTTTGATACTCCAGTAACATTGCAGCTCTGAAATATGGCAAAACAGGTGGCAAATGGTATCTTGGCAGCTTCACGCTTGATTTTCCTCAATTTATGGGCAGTTATTTTGCGCCGTTTTTGCCCAACACGCTTCTTGCGACCCTGTTGACTATTGGCCATGAAAAGCTTGATTGTTTGGTGATCAAGCTTCAAAAGTTTGTCAATTTCAAGACTGCTGCATCCCTCTGCAAGACATCTCACAATTTTGGACTTTTCAGAGCCCGTCAAATCTCTCTTCTGACCCATTTTGCCAAAGGAAAGGAAGTTGCCTAATAATTAAGCACACCTTATATAGGGTGTTGATGTCATTAAACAACACCCCTCCTCATTACAGAGATGTAAATCACCTGATTTACTTAATTGGTAGTTGGCTCTCAAGCCTGAATAGCTTGGAGTAGGACAGCATGTATAAAAAGTATCATGTAATCAAAAATACAACTTTCCTAATAATTCTGCACACAGTGTATAGGAGCTGTTTTTCAATTGGAGCAGACTGTTGGACAGGCTTGGTCACATGCACCTCCATCAGCAGACACTTCAAGAACAGGAGCATTGTGCAGTCCACAAGGAAGGCTGCACTAATAAACAGGGATGAATTATGTGTTACTCATATGTTAAGAAGTAAAAGTTTGTTAACAGTAAACTTAAGGTGGAAAACCTTATATGCATTCAACAATATTCAAGCATATTCATCTATCTAGATAGAACAAAGGTAAACAGTTGTATTTGTAGAAAAATAATTTATCACTTTATGTAGCGAATCAGGGGGAGCAGAATCAAATGTAAAAAGGTATAAACATTTTTACTGGAATTTGTCAAATAGAACTGCTACAATTGATAGCAGGTGCACTACTTTTTCCATGATTCCTCCATGTGGGGATGCTGACACATTCACTACTCCGGTGGCAGCAGCGTCTTAGTGCTCCTCTTCCCCAACCCTATATAGGCTGCTACGACTTCCATTGGAGCAACTAGTGTGCGCGTGCTCCCCTGCTCTTAAAAGGGTAGTGCCCACACCTGCAAAGATACTCCAGCCAATAGCTGGGAGGCAACTTGAATATAAGGCACCCTCACCAATAGGGAGGTGACTGAGCAAACCTATAGATATTTAGTGGTATTTAGTGTGTGCACCTGTATGTTGCCAGGCCCCCTGTCCTTTGTCTAAATTAGTTAGCTCCCTGTCCAGTACTGTCCCTGTAGCACTGTAGAACTGTGTAATTTATAAGTTACTCTGAAGCCGCTGTGGGGGTACATGAACCCTATATGTGGGTTGACATTTGTGTCTAAAAAAGAGCCTATGCTCAAAGTCCACATTATCCATACTGTCTGTCAGTCTCTGAATCCTTGCCATCTGTAAGTCCATGCTCTTGTTCTCGTCCAGGAAACCTGACCTCTGAGATCGATAGCTGTGGTACTTGGGACTGCCTTGGAATGGTACCTGGCTGCTACCTGCAGGTCAAGACGGACTCCACTTCAGGATCTCCAGTGAACACTAGGTAGTTACTTATCTATTCTCCTCCTAGGTAAGCCCAGCATCGTGGCACAGTGGGTTTACGAACCAAGTGTACCACCGGCAAGAATGACAGGTTACTTTTGAACATGAATTCTTTTAATTACTATTCTGGCCTTTATCATCAACAACAAACCTCCTTCTTCTTCAGTATTTTCTCTCCAACTCCCTAACAAGCAGAAACTCAGCTCCTATGCTCACTTACCTCATCCCATCATCGACTGGCCAAGTAGTTGACCCTATCCACAGGCTAATTAACTGCTCTAGGCCACAAAGTAGATAAAAATCACATAAAAAAGGTCAATGTATTACATTAATACAAAGGTCTTCATAAGGGGTGCTGTTGACAGCTCTTCCACTCCTTAACAAATGTACTGCATACATTGAGCATGCATTAGACCATGCATAAGATCATTACTGATAGCCAATGTAGGGGCTGAAAAAAACTCTGGCTTGATCCTTTAAGGCCACCTTTCACACTCATTTAGTCAACTTTTTTCAGCACTTATTTTGTTCTGGCATTTTTCAAATTCTACAGAGAAACCTGTGGTGAAAATGCCAGGAAAAAATGGCATCCTCAGAATATACAGAGCTGCAAAAGAAAAGCCACTTAGGCTACTTTCACACTAGCGTCGTACGACGCACGACGCAATGCGTCGTGGCGACATACCGACGCATGCTGTGAAAGCGCAGCACAATGGGGGCAGCGGATGCAGTTTTACAATGCATCCGCTGCCCCATTGTGAGCTCCGGGGAGGAGGGGGCGGAGTTCCGGCCGCATATGCGCGGTCAGAAATGGTGGACACAACGCACCAAAAAACGTTACATGCAAGATTTTTTGGTGCCGACGGTCCGCCACAACACGACGCAACGTCGCACGACGGTTGCGACGTGTGGCAATGCGTCACAATGCGTCGCTAATACAAGCCTATTGAGAAAAAACGCATCCAGCAGACAACTTTGCAGGATGCGTTTTTTCTGCAAAACGACGCATTGTGACGTGCGTCGTATGATGCTAGTGTGAAAGTAGCCTTACCCAAAAACATCACATACAAAATGCATTGTTTATAATACATTTTACATTGCACTGTAGACTTAAAAATATTGTCAGAGGAGAGCAATTTATGCGCTAAAAAACACAGGTAAAAAGTTATTACTAATACCACAAAATATGAGTTGTTTTTTTTTTGCTACCCAGTGAAACCATTCTTAGTATGTACATTCCTGAGGGTGATATTTTGTTCTCTACACAAATATATTGATGCCCTTGATAAAGAAAATGCAGTTAAGCACATTTTTTAAACTGCTTTCTCAGAAAAAAGTTATGGTAATTTCATCACTACTGAGATTCTAGTGCCTGACATTGAATAGTCACATTGAGGCCGGCTTAACATTTCAGTTTTTTTGATACATGTGATATCCATTATTTATACAGATTGAACATGGATCCAGTACAAACCAAAGGAACCTTATCACATGTCCTTCTTGTGAAATTAATCTTGCAAAAGCAAGTCAGTGGCTCCATGAAAAAATGGATAACACACAGCTCTAGTGTGCTGTCTGTGTTTAAAAGGGGTTATCCAGTACTATAACTTTTTACTACGCTCCTAAGATAGTTGCTAAATATCTGCCTGATGTGCCTGGTGATTCAGTGACTTATGCTGATGTCAACTCGACAGAGGAGCAGCTTTGCTTCTGCACTTCTCTGCTGATGGGGGGGGGGGTGACTGTGTAAGAAGAGAGCCCAGATCAGGGGTACCTTTTTCACGTCGGGGCCGGAACTGTTGGGCCTGTCATCTTTGTTGTCTGGAGGAAAGTTTAGAGACCCTGATCGACCTTAGCACTTGACAGCAAGGGGCAGAGTGAGGATAAAAAGGGCAGAGTGTGTGAAACGGCAGGCAGACTTGGTGGGAAGATGCAGCGTGCAGCAGAGGAATTTAGGTGCTCCGTCCTCCGAGCACCGTGACAGTGAAGGCTCACGCTACATTGTCCTGGCTGCTCCCTACAAAGACTGAGACCGGAGAACCGTTTTCCACCCGTTGGCACCTTCTGCTCAAGTAACTACATGTCTTGGGCCACCTAATTATGCGCGTGTACCGCCTAAAAGAAACCTGGTGACTTATCCAGAACTTTACCCTTACTCACCTGTTTACTACTGCCAGCCTTTGTTTAGCTCCGGCAGTGCACAGGACTACTCTTTTCCCTGCTACTCAGGACCCCAGGAAAGACATCGGGGACTCTCCGTCATTGCCAGGAACCGAACCAGTGATGCCTACAATCCTGTCTACAGTTGAACATTGTTTACACCCTTTGCCCTCACTACCTCAGTCAGTGTAACGAAAGTGTTAATATCACCTGTCTATACCTTATCTCCTCCTTGCATGGCGTATACCCCTGTTATAGTAAAGTTAATTTTAACCCTTGCTCTGCTTCCTATACGTTACTGCATCCCGAAACTGGCTCTCACTTGGCATAGTCGGCAGGATGCAGTCCAACAGCACGGAGGCGACAGACCAAACGGTAGGGGGTGCCAAGATCCAGCATATCTTTAGGAGCCATGTTAAGTAACCTACCAAAGTTTACTAGAAATAACACCATGTTATGGAGCTGGACTGAGCGGATCCAAGGAATGATGAGAATGCGCCCCGTGATGCCTACATTAAAGGTGGAGGTTGCCATGATGGCTTTAGATGGAGAGGTGAGGGATTCTGTCATGCTGCGACCCCCTGAGAACGGGATACTCTAGATAAGGTGCTACTTATATTGGAGGAGACACATGGGGACCCCACGGACGTAGGGGAGTTAAACATGCATTTATTTTGCTGGGTGCAAAAGGAAGAGGAGACAGTGACCCAGTATATGAACGTGCTGAAAGATATCCAAACTGCCATTACTAGGAAAGAAGGCAGGGGTATAGGGTCTATGGACATAGTGCTGCGGGATCAGTTGGTGACAGGCTTGCGAAATGTACTGCTGAAGCACACCTTGCATGAGCGCTATGTGTGAATCCACGTATGACCTTCTCTGAAGTGGATAGTGAAGCACACACGAGCAGAAGCAGAGGTTGACAGTCCCAGCGGGGAAGGATCACAGCGGGGGAGGTATGCGTGATAATGGCCGGTGAATCAAGATGGGTGGAAGAATTGCGGAAGGAAATTCATGAGATTTGAGAGTCCCAGAAGAAAGTAGCCGCATTCAACCTGCCCGGGGTTAGAACTGTCTTTGAACCTTGTCGTGAAGTTAGGATGTCTCCAAGAGCAGAGTCCCCTACATGCTACAACTGGGGTGAACTGGGATATATAGCACCGGGCTGTAAATGATGAAGCCGACCTCGGCAGCGCCATCCGTTAAACTAGTGGGCTCTAAGGATAGGGGATGCCGCCCGGAGCCTGAACAGTCAAGAAAGAGAGTCAGAACTCCCACAAGTTTAGTTTCCAAGTGCCCTCTCTTCTGGGCTGAGATGGATGGTCGGGCCATCCGATGTCTGGTTGACACTGGCTCACAGGTGACCATGATGCCTGAAGCGTACTTCTGTCATCATTTTCCTGAAGCGATGCAGCCCGAGTGGGGCCCGGTAATAAAGTTGACAGCTACCATTCAACTACCCATCCCGGTCACATGGGTGGTATGGATGCAAATCGCAGTCTGTGGTAAAGATCTGGGCCAAAAGGGAGTGGTGCCAACTGTCAGAGATGCTGGTAACAGACATGCTGCCACTCTAGTAGTGAACATATTAAAGGAATTCAAAAGTCTTCTCATCAGTGAGTCTCCAGAAGTGTTCCTAAAACAATGGTGTCTGCACACTCTTCTAAGAAGGGTGTTTCAACAGCTCATCCGGATGCCTCAAGCTCAAGAAACCTCTAGTGATGGGAAGATGCTGGGGAAAGTGATAGTCCCAGCCACAGCCAAACTGATACTGCCTCCAGGACAGACTGTGCTTACTCTGCCTGTTCAAGCCTGTACCCCTTTGGAAGGAGTAGAGATCCAGATATAGCCACCTTCTATGGAGCAGCGTTGGGTGGCTCGGATGGCAAAATTCCAAAATAAAATCACCTACAGGAGGAGATCTGAGAATACTCACGCTGACGCCCTATCCAGAGTGTCCCATAAAAGACATGAATTGGAGACACAAAAGGTTCCTGAGTTCCGGGATACTGCCAGGAAGTTGGCAGCTACGCAGGAACAGGTACAGGCAGCTGCTCGGGAAAGCATTCTCGGGCAGTCCCATGATAAGTGGGTTCGGTTAAAACAAGAAGATGAGGAGGGAAAGGGGCGCCTTGTCTCCAGGGGCTCTGCAAATCATAAGACGGTGTGAAAGACTTCAGTTGAAGAATGGACTATTGTTCCAGAAGATCCACTTACAACGGAATTGGGACTCACCTGGCAGGTGGTCATCCCCGATATGCAGTTGCCCAAGATAGCTAAAGAGGCACATGATAAAGGAGCTCACTTCGGTCTAGAGAAGACCTTTCAATCGTTATAGAAGCTGGTTTACCATCCTTGTTTAAAAGGCGCCGTAGAAGAGGCCTGTCGGCAATGTAGAAACTGAGAATTAGCTAAATGTCCGGAGCACAGAGCTCCTACACAAACCATTGTGACTTCTGGACCGCTGCAAGTTCTGATGATAGATCATCTTACTATAGGTCCGGCCCACCAGGGATACGAACATTATCTAGTAATGACGGACCATTTCACTATGTTTGCCGTTGTGACCCCGATACGTGACGAAACTGCCGAGTCCGCAACACATTCCATCTGTAAAAATTTCATCCAGGTGTACAGCTGCCCAAACAGAACCCATTCTGATCAAGGTGCATGTTTCATAAGGCAATTAATGGAAGAACTGCACCGCCTGTACCAGATCGAAAAGTCACAGACAATGCAGCATCACCCTCAGGGAAATGGAGCCTGTGAGCAGTTCAATCGAACTCTTATTCAAATGTTACAAACACTAGAAGAATACCGAAAGGCCTAATGGCCTGAATTTGTAGCTGAGTTGGTGTGGGTATATAACAACCGAGTAAATCGCATCACTGTATACATGCATGTTTTCCTACTCTTTGGCAGGCCGGGAAGAGAGATCACCGAGGTAGATCTGGACCCAGAGGAGGACTACCCACAGACAAGGGTGTCCACCTGGGTCCGAAAACATCGTTATAGGCTGCAGATGCTGCATCGTTTGATGCATACCAGGTTCCAACAACTCAAACATCCGGAGACTGCTCTTCTGACAGCTCTCCAGGCCACAAACCGAGTGTTGGTTCGAGACAAGCATCCAAAGGACAAACTGGAATGACGGTGGGAAAAAACCCTGTATCGAGTAAAGCAAAAGATCAGCTTGGAAGGGCCTGTCTATGAGATTCAACCTGAAGGAGAAAAAGATGCCCCCACTCGAGTAATCTATCGAAATATGATATACCCTTGTATGTCAAGACATCCCAACCAAATTGAAGAGGAGAACAGTGCTCCTGAAATTCCTCCTTCGTCTGTTGTTGATTGAGAAGATGAAGAGTCATCTGAAGATTTGACAGAGGAAAGAAATGATAGTTCATGGGGAAATGCGCACGTCTCCGCCCTCATCTATACATCCTGACTCGACTACTCAACTTGATTCAACTAGCCCTTCTGACTTAAGGCGCTCCAAGTGAGCCAGAGCTTAGATACCCCCTAATAGATATAATCAGGACTAATTTGTTAGGCAACAAGTCATCCAAGGCCAAGCAGGCTGTCAATGCAAACTAGCAGAACTATCGCCCACAGAATGGCGATCAAAAGGAAAAGTGGAGTGCAAGAAGAGATCCCGGATGGGGGGTACCTTTTTCACTCTGGGGCTCGAACTGTCGGGACTGTCGCCTTTGTTGTCTGGAGGAAAGCTCAGAGACCCGGACCAACCTTTGCACTTGACTGCAGGGGGATGGAGTGAGGATAAAAAGGGCAGAGCATGCGAAATGGCAGGCATAATTGGTGGAAGAGTGCAGCAGAGGAATTTAGGTGCTCCGTCCTCCGAGCACTGTGACAGCGAAGGCTCGCACTACATTGTCCCGGCTGCTCCCTACAAAGACTGTGAACGGAGAACCATTTTCTGCCTGTTGGCCCCTTCTGCTCAAGTAACTACACGTCTTGGGCCACCTTACAACGCGCGTGTACCGCCTAAAAGAAACCGGTAGACTTATCCAGAACTTTACCCTTACTCACCCGCTTACTACTGCCGGCCTGTGTCCAGCCCCAGCAGTGCACAGGACTACTATTTTCCCTGTTACTCAGGACCCCGGAACAGACATCGGGGACTCTCTGTCATCGCCAGGACCGAACCAGTGACCATGTCGGCACCACCGTGGGCATCTGAGACTCCTCACTCTGAAGTTGCCGGACGGATAAGTTTACTACTGTTGAACATTGTTTATACCCTTTGCCCTCACTACCTCCATTGGTGTAGCAAAAGTGTTAATATCACATGTCTATACCTTATCTCTACTCCTTCGTGGAGTATACCCCTGTTATAGTAAAGTTAATTTTAACCATTACTCTGTCTCCTATCTGTTACTGCATCCCTTAACCTGCTCACAGCTGCAATGTCATGCTCATTGACAGCCAGCTCACCACTGCCTAACTGCAGAAAGCAGATGTCAGTCAGCATGACGTTAACAGTCACTCCTCATCAACAGAGCATGCCAGAAGAAGAAGAGCTGCTCTATTGAAGTGGAGAAGCTGAATTTACAGAAGGAGCTGTTGTTGACTGCTCTAAGCTGTCCCCACATAAAACCGGCAGGTAGTTGCCTTTGTTAGGAACTACCTGTTTGTTAGTTTTATAGGCCCATAGTAAAAAGACAAAGTCCTGGACACCCCCTTTAATGGATAGGAGGCTAATATTTATATTTTTATGCCAAAAAAAGATTGAGAAAACTGATACATGTGGAAAGTATTTCAAATACTGTATGAGAAAAAAAATATGTGTAATTGACAGTTTCACTTACATCATTAAAATGTATCTTGTCAATGCTTTCAAAGATAATATCTACATACGTTTACTCTTACTTTTCTATGAATTTAGTTTAGAATTTCTCACAAATTATAATTCAATAAAGCTTACATTGACAGATATAGTGTAAAAATATCTGTTTAATGCATTTTTCTTGTTTCAAATCTTGTCATTTTATGTCATTCATTTGGGGATTTTTAGGTTCAAGAAGAAATGCAAGGAAGGACCGATCTGTATGCTGTCGCATTTTTAATTTGCAAAATATTTGTTTTTATTGTGTTAATGAACATCTGATGCAGACAGAATTTTGTGAATCTGATGGATTCCGTAATCAACAGTCAACTTTTTACCTCCCCCAATGTACAAAGCACTCTACAAAGTCAAGTCAAAAGATGGAAGGTAAGATTTGTTTAAACAATATAATGCCAGAGGTTCCTTGCACAGCATACCGAATCCTGTGTGAATTAAGCAAGCTCGCCAGTGTCCCTTTTGGTTCTGTAATAGAAGAAGAACATCTCATTGAGAGTCAAAAAGATATTGCTCTAGGCTGCCAGACTTTGAAATATGCAATAGGAAAATAATAAAACTAAAGGACGCAAAGAAGCAAAGAGCATATAAGGTCCAGGGGAGGGAAAATGTTCCTGCAGAGCATGGCGGAATTAGCATAGTGCTAGGTGAGAGTGTGGTGGGCAGGGACCTTATTACTGCAGTTTTACATTAGAAGGGGTTATAAGGCTCCTGAAGGGGCTGAACGTCTAAGTAAAAAGGAATTCATTAGATCATATTTTCTGTGCTGAGTATATCGCTAAAGCTGTCTGGATGCATTAAGTAAAAACTTTTGCGTGCACAAGAAATGCGGCGTTAACCTCTTCTTGAATAATAATCTGATTTAAATATTGAAGCTGTCTCATGTTTGAAGTGAGGATTACAGTTCGTGACAGGACACCTTAGCCTAATGTCATACGTGTCTATTGATTATGCTCCATTTGACAAGGATGCCACTGTAAATGCCATAAGTGTAGTCCAATAGTTTGGTTTTATTTTCGGGTTTTATACATACAGTAAAAAACGCAGACTATTCTATTTAAACTTCAATTTACAAGCCACTGTATGCAAAATAAAAAAAAAAAACTGGACCCAATGCTCGGATTTAGTGCCAGCCATTTTATAGACAAATCTGTCACAGGCAGATCTTCTTCTGCTATTTCCATAGAATGTCAAAATGTTAATTATGGCAATATATAATAGGAGCTAAACAGTATTTATATACAAGCCTGTGATGAGTATATAGCATCAGCTTCATCCTGAAGCCTTAATCCCAGCAGAGGGTTTAAGCCATTAATCTGACATGCACATAATGGATAATGTCCATTTTGTATAGCATCTGGGATGATGATCTGTAGCAAATAGCTTGGAGTGCTGCTGCTATAGGAAGCAGATAAAAACATTTTATAGAGTAAGTCGATGTCCAATCCGGAACGCTTAGAGCTATAATGGAGTGGGAAGGGAGGTAAGGGGTTGACGTTGTGTTACATTCACAGTTTGTGCACGTGACAAGGACGTTATAAATTAGTTTACATCTGTTAGCCATCTACTAACCTCTCAACAGGTAAGCAAGGCCATAAAGAGCAACCACTTTAACTAAAAAGTACTCAGAAAATGTAAAAACCTGGACTACTCTTTTAGCCCTTTCCAACCACCCACCGCCTGTCTTGACAGCGGTGGTACACATGCTGATTGTGCAGTAAAGTCTTCTAATGTTCTGATATATCTCTCTTGCACTCGCAATGTAGCAAAACAAATCTAGTAGGGTGTCAGAGGTAACTGGGGACTCGGAGAAGAAGCTAGAAATAGTGAATCCCAACTTCTGTCTTCTGGTTTACCTTCCAAATAACACTCACTTAGAGCTATTCTGTTGGACCTGGTGATCGCGATTGACAGGTGTCAGCTCAGCATAGCAGAACTGTTGGGTCTTAAAAGATCCAGATCAGCTCTGTCAGTTACTTGTGCCACTGCAGGGGGTAGTTTTTCCTAAAAAGGGGGTCCTATGGATACCCCAGTTATAAAGAAAAGCCTAAACAGTTAAGATAAAATCCAATCTTCCTCAGATATATTGTATGACATCTTTGGGGACTTTTATATAACAAATATAAATATAACTACAAATGTTATTCAAACTGGAAAAATATAATACCTTCTAAAAAAATGGTAATTAGACCTACCGGTAATTGTATTTCCAGGTATCCATCCTGACAGCACCATTGGAGGACGTCCTTCTTACCCTCAGTGGGACAGGAACAACAAGTGGCTAAATGGACCCTCCCTTTACCACCCACCAGTGATTTTCCAAAGAACCACATCTGGATGGATGCAAAAAAAGAGGGTTTATTAACAATTTCTACACCAATGTTACATCACATTAGTATATAATACAATCTTGCAGTGGGAGGGAACTAGCAGTGCTGTCAGGATGGATTCCAGGAAATACAATTACCGGTAGGTCTAATTACCGTCTTCCAGTTCACCACCTGACAGCACCATTGGAGGAATAACAAAGAATGGTAATCTTAGGGTGGGACTACTGCATGCAATACTTTCCTGCCAAAAGCTAATTGCTCTAATGAGACATCTAGCTTATAGTGTCTGGCAAAAGTAGAAAGACTGGTCCAAGTTGCAGCCCTACAGATCTGCTCTGCTGAAGCTCTCCCTTTTCTGCCCATGACTTAGCTATAGCTTGGGTTGAATGGGCTCTAAGGATGTCTGGGGGATACTTTCCCTTGGGCTCTATTTGCTAGGTCTACAGTAGTTTTCTCGGGATCATTGGAAGAGGTGGAAAAGCATACAGAAGACCTTTTCCCCAAGGTTGAGATAGAGCATCGACCCCTGCTGCTCCCTCTAGGGGATTGAGAGAGAAAAAAGTTCTGGTCTTTGCATTTGACCTGGTGGCAAAGAGATCCATTCTAGGCGTTCCCCACTGCTGGCATAGGCTGCTGAACACTTCTGGGTTTAACTACCACTCTCTGGGATCTATTGGCGTTCTGCTCAAAAAATCTGCCACCTGATTTTTAGCACCTTCCAGGTGAACCGCCGAGATGGATCTGAAGCATTTTTCTGCCCATCTGAAAATCTGATCTGCTAGGTGCTGTAGAGATGGATGTCTTGGGCCTCCCTGATTCCTTAGAAAACCCACTGCTGTCACATTGTCTGACAGTATCCTTATGTGTGTGTCTCTGACCTGTGACTGAGCTTGGTAAAGCACTTTCCAAATTTTATAAAGTTCTCTGAAATCCAATGATTTGATGTATGTCTTTCCTATATGTTTGCCCCATCAGTACTGACTGGCGTCCGTGGTAACGGTGACACAGGGGTAAAGGATCCATGGAACTCCCATTTTCAGGTTCTTTGGGATGGTCCACCAGGTTAGAGATTTCTTTCCTGAAGGGGAAAGACTCATCTTCTTTTCCAGAGAACTTTGCCTTCTGTCCCAAGTTTTTAGAATCTCCTTCTGTAACCCCTGTGAGTGAAATTGACTCCACTTCACACAGGGAATACAGTCCATTATTAAGCCTAGAATCCTCATTGCCTCTCTTATAGAGGAAGGGTTCCCTCTGAACCGGTGTACACTGTCGATTAACGTCACCTGTCTTTCTTCTGGCAGAAAAGATGTTCTGGTGTGGGAATCTAATATGACCCCCAAAAACTTTATTCTGGAATGTGGAACCAGGTTTGATTTCTCCCAATTCACAATCCACCTAAGCTCTTATACAATGGAGTGTGTGAAATTGCAATTGATCCTGAGAAGTTTCTCGCATCTCGCCATTATTACCATATGGTACTATGGAGATACCCTGATTTCTTAAGTAGGCTACTACCTCTGGCATCAGTTTGGTAAATATCCTGGGGGCCGAAGCTAGGCAGAAGGAGAGGCACCTGAATTGAAAAAGATAAACTACTCCTCTGTTCATCAGTGCGAATCTCAGGAATTTCTGGTAGGAAGCATGGATTGGGACATGGTAGTATGCACTCTTTAGATCTGAGGTGCACATCACCATGTCTTTGTCTATCAGAAGTATTGTGAACTTTATATAGACTCCATCCTGAATCTCCTGTATCTTATCCATCTATTCAGGGGTTTGAGATTTATAATAGTCCGGGAGTCTCCCGATGTTTTTTTTATTGAAAAGAGGTTTGAATAATGGCCCTTGCCTCTCTCTTGGATGGGTACTGGGACAATTGCCTTTACTTTTAATAACTTCTGGATTTCCTGATCCTGCCCTCCTCACCACGTTCCACGCGGCATGTCCGTGCTGAAAAGCCTCTCCTGAGGCCAGCGCTGCCGCTGGGATCTGCATGCCGGCAGACATCCCATCAGTGCTCCCATCACGGCAGGAAGTGACACGGCCGTCGCCGCCAGAAGTGACACGCCGGAGGTGATGCAGCCGCCACGGCTGGCAGCGGCCGCTGCACACAGCCCAGCAGACTGGCACCCGGACTGAGAGCCCCCGGCGCAGAGGAAGCGGACCCGACCCCAGGAGCAGCGCTACACTGGAGAGGCTGAGGGACCCCCCCATCGCAGGTATCAGCAGTAGATGTCTTGCTGTGGGGAAGGGAAAGGCAGGGCCCCCCGATCACCACCATCTGCACTGCACCGTCGTGGGACATGCTTGCCGTTCCTATCCACAGTGGGACAGGAAAAACACTGGTGGGTGGTAAGGGGAGGGTCCTTTTAACTGCTTTTTGTTCCTGTCCCATTGAGGGTAAGAAGGACATCCTCGAATGGTGCTGTCAGGTGTGAACAGGAAAATGTGATATGCAAACCCTTTCCCCAAATTATTTAATAAAAAATACCCTTTTTTGTATAAACTATGCATAAGAAGAAAATAAAAATAGATATCCTGTCTATCTTAATTATGAACTAAGAATTCAGGTTATTTAGCAAGAAACCTAAATAGAAAAAAAAAGTAGAAAAATACTTTTTAATGTATTCTCATAAAAATTTATATACAGTAAGTCACACAGTAAGTAATTTATAAGCAACTCTAAACAGAGCAAAAATCTAAAAAATTTTTGCATAATCAAAGCCTTACAGCAAAATTAAAAAATGCAAAATATAACAAGTCTTCAATTTGAATAAATTAAAAATAAATTGTATCAAGATATTGCTTTTAAATACTTTTTTTATTTTTATGGTGTTTAGATTCCCTCAGACTACCTAATGTGTCAGGTGCCACTGGACACAACCTCAGTTGATAAGTCCCATGACCTTGATTTTCTTGGCGGAATGAGCCCAAAAAGTGAGCAGGCTAATAGGTATCAATGTACTGGAAGCGTCTTCTTATCATTTACAATGATGGACATTCTGAGGTGGGAATAGAAAGATCAGAGGGCAACATAACAAGTGTGTACATATATGAAGGCATACCTAAACACAGCAGATTTTTGTTTTAAATTATTCCAGTAGCAAAATGCATGTATTGTGTTATCTTCTGTAAAAAATGTGTTACAAAATCATGGCAAAAGCCAATCTAACAAGTGAAATACATTGAACAAATATAATAACGGACAAGAAAGCATTTTAAATCAAAAGTACTAAAGCATTCCTGATGAATAATTGCCTTGCTAGCAGTTCACATCTGTTCACTAGTATTGCGTGGTAATGTAGAGAGTATTTATAACACTAACATTGGATGCAGTAGATAGCTGTTGCTTCCTAGTACTCAGGAGTCGGACAGTATATACAGCATTGATTTATTTATTTGCCTTACAGTGTGCCAAATAGATTTTGCTGGGGTGTGATTTTGCCTTCTAAGATCTAATTTGCCTCCAGCAGCCATATTATTTCTCTCTTTAGTTATTTTCTCTCTTTAGAAATTTGGGATATATAAGAAAAATGTCATATAAAGAGGAAATTTCTGAACACAACTGTAGTATTTTTTGGACAATAAGATGCACCGAATCATAAGACAAATTTTGGGATGGAAAATTTTTTTAAAAAATGTATAAGAAGGGGTCAGTGTTATAGTCCGAATTTAAGGTATCTTACCTGGGGGCCGGTAACGGTGGGGCGGAGTCACAAGACGGCATGATCCCTTCCTCAGGAAGCCGGAAGCAGCAAATATGGGGCAATGCTGCAAGCCATGGGTGGAAGGAGAGGGTATCCCAGCAGTGCGATGCTGCGGGCTCAGTGTCGGTATTAAGGCAGAGCTGAGTGTGTTGCATGGAGCAGGGTTCCTTCCTCAGGAATAAGAAATGTTGAATTTTTTTCCCATTATCCAACAGACTGTATGGCAACATGAATAGGCATTTTTAATAGTCAACTATCTTTAGAGGGCAGAATTAAAATGAAGGTTAATATTTGTTTTAAAAATTTGAAGACAGATCATATAACTGACAATAGAGTATGTGACAGAGACAGCACACCTCCTCCTCTTTCCTCCCTTTCCATTTATGTGGTCTGCACATGTCGCAGAACTCACCAAGGTACCAGGGGTGAACTTGTAGAAGGACACGTTCATGTGAATACTTCGAGATGATAACCAGACTTTATCTCTATTAAAAAGGTGGAGAACCTCTCTTCTTGCATGAGACTTCATCTTAGACACAGCATTAAGGAGGGAGGCTCGAGTCTGCTTCCAGATATTGAAGAAACTGCCATAAGAGGAATCAGATGCTGGTACCCCAGTGGAAGTAGCCAAAGGAGAGGGCACTTCTGGATGTTGGGAGCATACAACGAAAAATAAAGATGCTCCGCCCAGGGAAGTAACTTCACCCAATCATCCTGATGGGTAGAGATAAAAGGGAGTGGGTAATTCTCTAGAACCTGACTGACTTGTTACACTTGCCCATTGGTCTGAGGATGGTATGCGTGGGAGAAATCTTGCTGGATATTCAGCAGCTTGCAAAGAGCTTTCCAACCTTTCAATGTAAACTGGAATCCACAATCAAAGACAATGTGGAAAGGTAGATCATGAAGATTAAATACATGCTGAAAGAACTTTGTGGCAAGCTTGAGAGGGGAGGGGAAGCCGACCAGAGGATTGAAGTGAGCCATCTTGAAGAGCCGGTCCACCACAACCCAGATGGGTTTGTAGCCCTCAAAGTATCCTGGACATCCTTGACCAGCAAAGGCCACAAGAAGCATTGAGTAATCAACTCATTAGACTTATGTATGCCCATATGACCAGCCAGCTTGGATTCATGTCCCCAGGACAAAATCTTCCTTCTCCTAGCAATAAGTACAAAGAGGAATGACTTTTGAAAAAAACAGTTGTTTCAACAATCCTAGCGTTAATGATATTCCACAATTCTTCCTCAGAATCAGTCATGTCAAAAAATCGAGACAAGGCATTTGGTTTAACATTTTTCTTCACAGGATAGAAGTGCCACTCCATGTCAAAACTTGCAGAGAAGAGCGCCCAACCTGACTGAAAACTAAAACCTAAGCTCTGGCAAGGAGTGGAAGGAGGAGCTGCCCAATAGATCCCCTGCTGGCTAGGTCTGGGAAGCAGGCTCTGAAGGACACAGTATAGTTAAATTCCTACAGAGTTTGGCTGCGCCATCCTATAGCCAGGTGGAGATAGCAGGATGATGCAGCAGTGTTGGGAGTGCTGCAAGAGGCAACTCAGCAAAACAGCCTGACATGAGAAGCAGAGCGGTGACCGCTGTGAGCAGTGCAGAGCTACGTTGAGTAGGTGTACGAGTTACAATTGTGACAATGTTAACCAAGTAAGCTAAGTAACTATACTGTAGTCATATCAACAAGCCTCATTTAGTTTTTAGAGCAGATGTTTTACATACTGACAGCTAACACACTTCTGTATGCATGAAAATGTTTTTTTTTACTTGTTGCTTATTGAGTAGGAGTTTGAAAAAGTACCATACAGAATGCTTTTTATAAATCCTTAAGATCATGAGAATCTAAACATAAATGATGAATAACGATTTAGACTAAGGTTTTTCAGCACAAGGAAAAAATGTCTGAATGGGTGATATCTAGTGTTGAGCGATACCTTCCGATATCGGAAAGTATCGGTATCGGATTGGATCGGCCGATATTCAAAAAATATCGGATATCGCCGATACCGATACCCGATCCCAATGCAAGTCAATGGGACCAAAATATCGGAATTAAAATAAACCCTTTCTTGCCTTGTAGGTTCATTCTACATGAAGGAAAACAACTAAGAATAATGCCGGATGTATTTGGGGAGGTGGCGGAGACATTAAAGTCATAGAGGTTTATCCCAATCAAATAGAATATCATGTTTTTTGGTTTTTTTTAAGACGTTCGGAGTGACAAAGATATTGACTATGTAAATTTTTTTTTTTATTTTGTCAGATATTGATGTTTCACTATTCCACGCCCTTCCCCTTCTTTTTTTTCTTTTTTTTTTTTTCTTTTCCCGCACTTTCATCTTCATCATCATCAGCATCTTTGACATCAACTTCTTCTTCACCTTATTCATCTTCTTCTTCATCCTTTACCTTTTTTTTTTTTTTTGATTACATTCCTCATATTCATTTTATTCAACTATTATTATTCTTCCTATTCTACATATTCTTTTTATTCCACTGTTATTATTCTTCCTATTCTACTTCTTCATCATATTCTCATTTGTGACAGGCATTCCCGTAGTTGTTATCTATAAAAGTTGGAAGATTACACCTTCCGTTCTGCCAGTCACAAAAGTTACATTTGTCCGCATTCAGTTTGGCCTGCAGCATCAGGCTTTATCCAGGGGCACCACGAGGAGGAACGGACTCACCCCCATACACTGCTCAGTCTTCTTCTGCATATAATTTAGATAATATCTTTTGCTCTGATATTAAGTCTTATGCTTAATGTTCTTCTGCTCTTTGTTCTGCAGCCTCTTGTTCTTCTGCTTCTTGGTCTTCCATGTCGTCGTCTCCAGGGTCGTCGTCTCCAGTGTCGTCATCTCCGCCGTCGTCGTCTCAGCCGTCGTCGTCTCCGCCATCGTCGTCTCCGCCGTCGTCGTCTCCGCCGTCGTCGTCGTCGTCATCGGGGTGGTCTTCCGGGTCGTCGTCGTCGTCATCGGGGTGGTCTTCCGGGTCGTCGACTTTAGGGTCTTCAACTTGGAAATGTAGCAGAAGGTACAAGAAGGCTGAGAAAATGCCAAGAACCAGCTGATGGAACTGGAACTCGGATGGCTACCCGAAGGTTCAAGAGCCTATGGAACTACCGAGGACCAGCTGACGTTACTGGAACCCGGTTACTAAGCAGGAGGTACCCGTGCTAAAAAGCACTACCAAGGACCGCCTGACGTTGGCGGAACTCGGATACCCAGAAGGAGGCACCTAAGCCAAAGGCTCTGCCCGGAACCAGCTGACGGTACTGGAACCAGGATGGGGAGCAGAAGGTACAAGAGCAAAAGACACTGCCGAGAACCAGCTGACGGTACTGGAACCCGGATGGGTAGCCGAAGGTCCAAGAGCCAATGGAACTACCGAGGACCAGCTGACGTTACTGGAACCCGGTTACTAAGCAGGAGGTACCCGTGCCTGAAAGCACTACCAAGGACCACCTGACGTTGGTGGAACTTGGATACCCAGAAGGAGGCACCTAAGCCAAAGGCTCTGCCCGGAACCAGCTGACGGTACTGGAACCAGGATGGGGAGCAGAAGGTACAAGAGCAAAAGACACTGCCGAGAACCAGCTGACGGTGCTGGAACCAGGTGGTGGACCTGAAGGTCCACAGGAGAGGAGAGAACAGCTAGGCCGCGAGGCAGCCGCAGTTACCGAACCCCAACAGTCCTACAGGGGGAGCTGGGCCTACTGGCACTACAGAACCAGCCTTGACTACCAGTTCACGCAGCCCACATAGGAAGCTCCTAAACTGGAGGCACCCTGGAGTTGGCTAACCCGACCGCACCACGACGGGGCAAGCATAGGCGTCTCAGTGAGCTTGACACAACCCGGAAACAGCTGACGGTGCTGAAACCAGGCTTGGCACGAGGGAGTACCTGTGTCAAGAACACTGCCGAGAACCAGCTGGCGGTGCTGGAACCCAGATGCGTTGCCCCAGTGTGCAAGAGCCAATGGCACGACCGAGGACCAGCTGGCGGTGCTGGAACCCGGTTACTAAGCTGTAAGTGCCCGCGCTTAAAAGCACTACCAAGGACCGCCTGACGTTGGCGGAACTCGGATACCCAGGAGGAGGCACCTAAGCCAAAGGCTCGGCCTGGAACCAGCTGACGGTGCTGGAACCAGGTGGTGGACCCGAAGGCCCACAGGAGAGGAGAGAACAGCTAGGCCGCGAGGCAGCCGCAGTTACCGAACCCCAACAGTCCTACAGGGGGAGCTGGGCCTATTGGCACTACAGAACCAGCCTTAACTACCAGTTCACGCAGCCCACATAGGAAGCTCCTAAACTGGAGGCACCCTGGAGTTGGCTAACCCGACCGCACCACGACGGGGCAAGCATAGGCGTCTCAGTGAGCTTGACACAACCCGGAAACAGCTGACGGTGCTGAAACCAGGCTTGGCACGAAGGAGTACCTGTGACAAGAACACTGCCGAGAACCAGCTGGCGGTGCTGGAACCCAGATGCGTTGCCCCAGTGTGCAAGAGCCAATGGCACGACCGAGGACCAGCTGGCGGTGCTGGAACCCGGTTACTCAGCTGTAGGTGCCCGCGCTTAAAAGCACTACCAAGGACCGCCTGACGTTGGCGGAACTCGGATACCCAGGAGGAGGCACCTAAGCCAAAGGCTCGGCCTGGAACCAGCTGACGGTGCTGGAACCAGGTGGTGGACCCGAAGGCCCACAGGAGAGGAGAGAACAGCTAGGCCGCGAGGCAGCCGCAGTTACCGAACCCCAACAGTCCTACAGGGGGAGCTGGGCCTACTGGCACTACAGAACCAGCCTTGACTACCAGTTCACGCAGCCCACATAGGAAGCTCCTAAACTGGAGGCACCCTGGAGTTGGCTAACCCGACAGCACCACGACGGGGCAAGCATAGGCGTCTCAGTGAGCTTGACACAACCCGGAAACAGCTGACGGTGCTGAAACCAGGCTTGGCACGAGGGAGTACCTGTGTCAAAAACACTGCCGAGAACCAGCTGGCGTTGCTGGAACCCAGATGCGTTGCCCCAGTGTGCAAGAGCCAATGGCACGACCGAGGACCAGCTGGCGGTGCTGGAACCCGGTTACTAAGCTGTAGGTGCCCGCGCTTAAAAGCACTACCAAGGACCGCCTGACGTTGGCGGAACTCAGATACCCAGGAGGAGGCACTTAAGCCAAAGGCTCGGCCCGGAACCAGCTGACGGTGCTGGAACCAGGTGGTGGACCCGAAGGCCCACAGGAGAGGAGAGAACAGCTAGGCCGCGAGGCAGCCGCAGTTACCGAACCCCAACAGTCCTACAGGGGGAGCTGGGCCTACTGGCACTACAGAACCAGCCTTGACTACCAGTTCACGCAGCCCACATAGGAAGCTCCTAAACTGGAGGCACCCTGGAGTTGGCTAACCCGACCGCACCACGACGGGGCAAGCATAGGCGTCTCAGTGAGCTTGACACTACCCGGAAACAGCTGACGGTGCTGGAACCAGGTTTGGCACGAGGGAGTACCAATGACAAAAACACTGCAGAGAACCAGCTGGCGGTGCTGGAACCCAGATGCGTTGCCTATTAAAGATTGTCTTCCTAGAGCCCCAACTAGCGGTGCTGGAGCAAAGGGTAAGCAGGGGGAGCATAGTGTAGGCCGAAGCCTGCACTGGAGGCAGCTTTGTGTCAGCGTTGCGTTTGCAGGACACTTTGCCGGCTACACAGTGTGGGAACAGCTGGCGTTGCTGAACCCCACTAACACAATGGCGGGTGTTTTTCTCTGTGCAGCTAGCACTTGCGGGCAAAAACTAGCGATGTTAGAGCCCGTGGTGAAGCAGGAGGAGGAGGAGAGGAGCAGAGTGTAGGCCGAAGCCTAGTTGAACCAATTTCAAAGGAAACCTTTAACCCCCCCTCAGGTGTTACAAAGTACAAGAGACACACCTTGTGCAGTATTAATGCTGCACAAGTGAAAGGTTGCTCTATTAATTTGTCTACTTGCACACGCTGAATGAAAGACGTACACAATTTAGCCCATTCTACAGTCAAACTGTAGTGGATGCGTGACTTGGCTTTTTAAGGAGACGCAGCACAGGTGTCCCAAATAACGCCTTGGTGCTTGGCGCAGCTTCCTGAGCGTTGTTATTTGCTGTACAGGAGTCTGCACTCTTGTGTTATCCCTTGGCAATGCCCTGTTAGAGCTGCCCGTCTTATGACCTCATTTCATGTTGGCCGGTGCGGTTAACGATGGCCATAAATCCCAGACCCACAGTGCCTTTTCATAAAGTCACACTGCGGTGCTGGGATTCGTGGCCTTGAGCAGTAAATATTTTGGCCGCTCACACACGTCCTTACACCTGCTTCAGACTGGGCGGCCTCTGCTGATCCCTTCTCGCATGCAGCGGCCATGAGGCTGCACAGTCTGAAGAAGGCGGAAGGAGATGAGTTAAGACAGGCGAAGATATGCACTGCTCGTGCCCATCAATCACACCCTCGCAGTCAAAATAAGTAAGACAACGAGGGGCGTTGTGTCGGGCATGGCGGACGCACAGGCACAGCCAGCCAACCAATGATGTCAGAAGACGGGCAGCGCTAACAATGGGGGTGCTGTGTGTCATTAGAAAGGAAAGTCACACCTCAGGGACAGTGGAATGGTCTCTAATGAGACACATTTTGTACGTGTTGAGTTCCACGTGGGCAAGGAGAAAAAGTCAGCCACCTTGTACAAATGCAGCAGTACTGCTGTACAAGGTGGCTGTTATACATAGAAACACCTGGGGGTGGGGGGCAGGCTCCCTTCAATTTCAGTTCATGTGCCTGCGTGGCGTTTGCAGGACACGTTGCCGGCTACACAGCAGGGGAACAGCTGGCGGTGCTGAACCCCACTAACACATTGGCTGGTGTTTTTCTCTGTGCAGCTAGCACTTCCGGGCAGAAACTGGAGGTGTTTGAGCCCAGGGTCAGCAGGAGGAGGAGAGGAGCAGAGTGTAGGCCGAAGCCTGCACTGGTGGCAGCTTTTGGTCAGTTGTGCCAGCGTGGCTTGTGCTGGACACGATGCCGGCTACACAGCGGGGGAACAGCTGGCGGTGCTGAACCCCACTGACACAATGGTGGGTGTTTTTCTCTGTGCAGCTAGCATGTCCGGGCAGAAACTGGCGGTGTTTGAGCCCAGGGTCAGCAGGAGGAGGAGAGGAGCAGAGTGTAGGCCGAAGCCTGCACTGGTGGCAGCTTTTGGTCAGTTGTGCCAGCGTGGCTTGTGCTGGACACGATGCCGGCTACACAGCGGGGGAACAGCTGGCGGTGCTGAACCCCACTGACACAATGGTGGGTGTTTTTCTCTGTGCAGCTAGTATGTCCGGGCAGAAACTGGCGGTGTTTGAGCCCAGGGTCAGCAGGAGGAGGAGAGGAGCAGAGTGTAGGCCGAAGCCTGCACTGGTGGCAGCTTTTGGTCGGTTGTGGCAGCGTGGCTTGTGCTGGACACGACGCCGGCTACATAGCAGGGGAACAGCTGGCGGTGCTGAACCCCACTAACACATTGGCTGGTGTTTTTCTCTGTGCAGCTAGCACTTCCAGGCTACAACTGGCGGTGTTATAGCCCAGGGTCAGCAGGAGGAGGAGAGGAGCAGAGTGTAGGCCGAAGCCTAGTTGAACCAATTTCAAAGGTAACCTTTAACCCCCCCTCAGGTGTTGCAAGGTACAAGAGCCACACCTTGAACTGCATTAATGATGCACAAGTCAAAGGTTGCTCTCTTAATTTTGCTCCTTGCACACGCTGAATAAAACACGTACACTATTTAGCCCATTATACTGTCAAACAGTAGTGGAGGCGTGACTTGTCTTTTTAAGGAGACGCAGCACAGGTGTACAAATTTACACCTAGGTGCTGGGCGCAGATTCCTTACCGTTGTTATTTGCAGTACAGGAAACTGCGCTCTTGTGTTATCCCTTGGCAATACCCTGTTAGTGCAGGCCGTCTCATGACCTCATTTCATGTTGGCCGGTGCGGTTAACGATGGCCATAAATCCCAGACCCACAGTGCCTTTTCCTAAAGTCACACTGCGGTGCTGGGATTCGTGGCCTTGTGCAGTAAATATGTTCGCCGCTCACACATGTCCTTACACCTGCTTCAGACTGGGCGGCCTCAGCTGATCCCTTATCGCATGCCGCGGCCATGAGGCCGCACAGTCAGAAGAAGGCGGAAGGAGGGGAGTGAAGACAGGGGAACATATGCACTGCTCGTGCCCATCAATCACACCCTCGCAGTCAAAATATATGAGACAACGAGGGGATTTGTGTCGGGCAGGGCGGACGCACAGGCACAGCCAGCCAACCAATGATGTCAGAAGACGGGCAGCGCTAACAATGGGGGTGCTGCGTGTCATTAGAAAGGAAAGTCACACCTCAGGGACAGTGGAATGGTCTCTAATGAGACACATTTTGTACGTGTTGAGTTCCACGTGGGCAAGGAGAAAAAGTCAGGCACCTTGTACAAATGCAGCAGTACTGCTGTACAAGGTGGCTGTTATACATAGAAACACCTGGGGGTGGGGGGCAGACTCCCTTCAATTTCAGTTCATGTGCCTGCGTGGCGTTTGCAGGACACGTTGCCGGCTACACAGCAGGGGAACAGCTGGCGGTGCTGAACCCCACTAACACATTGGCTGGTGTTTTTCTCTGTGCAGCTAGCACTTCCGGGCAGAAACTGGAGGTGTTTGAGCCCAGGGTCAGCAGGAGGAGGAGAGGAGCAGAGTGTAGGCCGAAGCCTGCACTGGTGGCAGCTTTTGGTCAGTTGTGCCAGCGTGGCTTGTGCTGGACACGATGCCGGCTACACAGCGGGGGAACAGCTGGCGGTGCTGAACCCCACTGACACAATGGTGCGTGTTTTTCTCTGTGCAGCTAGCATGTCCGGGCAGAAACTGGCGGTGTTTGAGCCCAGGGTCAGCAGGAGGAGGAGAGGAGCAGAGTGTAGGCCGAAGCCTGCACTGGTGGCAGCTTTTGGTCAGTTGTGCCAGCGTGGCTTGTGCTGGACACGATGCCGACTACACAGCAGGGGAACAGCTGGTGGTGCTGAACCCCACTAACACATTGACTGGTGTTTTTCTCTGTGCAGCTAGCAGTTCCGGGCAAAAACTAGCGGTGTTTGAGCCCAGGGTCAGCAGGAGAGGAGCAGAGTGTAGGCCGAAGCCTAGTTGAACCAATTTCAAAGGTTACCTTTAACCCCCCCTCAGGTGTTGCAAGGTACAAGAGCCACACCTTGTGCAGCATTAATGCTGCACAAGTAAAAGGTTGCTCTATTTAATTTGCTCCTTGCACACGCTGAATAAAATACGTACACTATTTAGCCCACTATACTGTCAAACAGTAGTGGAGGCGTGACTTGTCTTTTTAAGGAGATGCAGCACAGGTGTCAAAATTTACACCTAGCTACTGGGCGCAGATTCCTGAGCGTTGTTATTTGCTGTACAGGAGTCTGCGCTATTGTGATCCCTTGGTCATGCGCTGTGAGCGCTTCCTGTCTTCTGACCTCATTTCATGTCGGCCGTTGCGGTTAGCGATGGACATGAATCCCAGACCCACAGTGTGTTTTCAAAAAATCACACTGCGTGGCTGGGATTCGTGGCCTTGTGCAGTAAATATGTTTGACACTCACACATGTCCTTACACCAGCTTCAGAATGGGCGGCCTCATCTGATCCCTTATCGCCTGCCGCGGCCATGAGGACACCCAGTCTGAAGAAGGCGGAAGGAGATGAGTGAACACAGGCAAACATATGCACTGCACATGCCCATCAATCACACCCTCGCTGTCCAAAAAAATAAGACACCGAGGGGCGTTGTTTCGAGCAGGGCAGACGCACAGGCGCAGCCAGCTAACCAATGATGTCAAAAGACGGGCAGCGCTAACAAGGGTGGTGCTGCGTATCATTAGAAAGGAAAGTCACACCTCAGGGACAGTGGAATGGTCTCAATGAGACACATTTTGTACATGTTGAGTTCCACGTGGGCAAGGAGAAAAAGTCAGCCACCTTGTACAAATGCAGCAGTACTGCTGGCAAGGTGGCTGTTATACATAGAAACATCTGGGGGTGGGGGGCAGGCTCCCTTCAATTTCAGTTCATGTGCCTGCGTGGCGTTTGCAGGTCACGTTGCAAGCTACACAGCAGGGGAACAGCTGGCGTTGCTGAACC
Source organism: Ranitomeya imitator (assembly GCF_032444005.1). Classification (NCBI taxonomy): domain Eukaryota; kingdom Metazoa; phylum Chordata; class Amphibia; order Anura; family Dendrobatidae; genus Ranitomeya; species Ranitomeya imitator. The sequence goes on from NC_091284.1 coordinate 383,702,316, forward strand.
CCACTGACACATTGACTGGTGTTTTTCTCTGTGCAGCTCGCATGTCCGGGCAAAAACTGGCGGTGTTAGAGCCCAGGGTCAGCAGGAGGAGGAGAGGAGCAATGTGTAGGCCGAAGCCTGCACTGGTGGCAGCTTTTGGTCGGTTGTGCCAGCGTGGCTTGTGCTGGACACGATGCAAGCTACACAGCAGGGGAACAGCTGGCGTTGCTGAACCCCACTGACACATTGACTGGTGTTTTTCTCTGTGCAGCTTGCATGTCCGGGCAAAAACTGGCGGTGTTAGAGCCCAGGGTCAGCAGGAGGAGGAGAGGAGCAATGTGTAGGCCGAAGCCTGCACTGGTGGCAGCTTTTGGTCAGTTGTGCCAGCGTGGCTTGTGCTGGACACGATGCCGACTACACAGCAGGGGAACAGCTGGCGTTGCTGAACCCCACTGACACCTTGACTGGTGTTTTTCTCTGTGCAGATCGCATGTCCGGGCAAAAACTGGCGGTGTTAGAGCCCAGGGTCAGCAGGAGGAGGAGAGAAGCAGAGTGTAGGCCGAAGCCTAGTTGAACCAATTTCAAAGGTTACCTTTAACCCCCCCTCAGGTGTTGCAAGGTACAAGAGCCACACCTTGTGCAGCATTAATGCTGCACAAGTAAAAGGTTGCTCTATTTAGTTTGCTCCTTGCACACGCTGAATAAAACACGTACACTATTTAGCCCATTATACTGTCAAACAGTTGTGGAGGCGTGACTTGTCTTTTTAAGGAGACGCAGCACAGGTGTCAAAATTTGCACCTAGGTACTGGGCGCAGATTCCTGAGCGTTGTTATTTGCTGTACAGGAGTCTGCGCTATTGTGATCCCTTGGCCATGCGCTGTGAGCACTTCCTGTCTTCTGACCTCATTTCATGTCGGCCGTTGCGGTTAGCGATGGACATGAATCCCAGACCCACAGTGTGTTTTCAAAAAATCACACTGCGTGGCTGGGATTCGTGGCCTTGTGCAGTAAATAGGTTTGCCGCTCACACATGTCCTTACACCTGCTTCAGACTGGGCGGCCTCAGCTGATCCCTTATCGCCTACCACGGCCAGGAGGCCGCACAGTCTGAAGAAGGCGGAAGGAGATGAGTTAAGACAGGCGAACATATGCACTGCTCGTGCCCATAAACCACACCCTCACTGACAAAATAAATATGACAACGAGGGGCGTTGTTTCTAGCAGGGCGGATGCACAGGCGCAGCCAGCTAACCATGATGACAAAAGACGGGAAACGCTACCAAGGGGGGTGCTGCGTATCATTAGAAAGGAAAGTCACACCTCAGGGACAGTGAATTGGTCTCAATGAGACACATTTTGTACGTGTTGAGTTCCATGTGGGCAAGGAGAAAAAGTCAGCCACCTTGTACAAATGCAGCAGTACTGCTGTACTAGGTGGCTGTTATACATAGAAACACCTGGGGGGGTGGGGCCAGGTTCCCTTTAATTTCAGTTCATGTGCCTGTGTGGCGTTTGCAGGTCACGTTGCCGGCTACACAGCAGGGGAACAGCTGGCGTTGCTGAACCCCACTAACACATTGGCTGGTGTTTTTCTCTGTGCAGCTAGCACTTCCGGGCAAAAACTAGCGGTGTTTGAGCCCAGGGTCAGCAGGAGGAGGAGAGGAGCAGAGTGTAGGCCGAAGCCTGCACTGGTGGCAGCTTTTGTTCTGTTGTGCCAGCGTGGCTTGTGCTGGACACGTTGCCGACTACACAGCAGGGGAACAGCTGGCGGTGCTGAATCCCACTGACACATCACCTAGTGTTTTTTCTGTGTAGACAACACTTCCAGGTGGCAACTGACAGTGTTGAAACCCAGGGAATCAAAGAGGAGCATAGTGTAGGCCGAAGCCTGCAGTGGAGCGAGTTGAGAGGGAACCTTTAACCCCCCCCCCAGGCATTTGTTGCTGAAAGAGCCATCTTGTACAGCAGTAATACTGCACATGGAAAATGGTGGCTCCGAAAATTATGCTCCTTGCAAACGCTGAAGTACACACTCATATAATGTGTCCCCTCACACCGTCAAACCATCCCGGAAGTGGGACTTTCCTTTGTAATGTGACACAGCACAGCCGTCATTCCAACCCCCTTGGTGCCGGGCGCCACCTCCTCAACGTTGTTTGGTTCTGTCACGGAGCCCGCGCTGTAATGTTATCCCTTGGCCATGCACAGTTAGCGGTGCCCGTCTTCTGACATCATGTAGGTGTCAGGCTGGCAGTGCCTGTGCGTGCAAGCTGCCCGAGATCCAACCTTGCAGTGTCATCTAATGTAGTCCCACTGCGGGCCAGGGATCTATGGGCATGCGCAGTGCATATCATCGCCTCTCACTCACCTCCTTCCTGCTTCTTCAGACTGTGCGGCGTCACGGCCGTGGCATGCTATTAGGGATCAGCTGACGCCGCCTAGTCTGAAGAAGCGTGAAGAAGGGGAGTGAGAGGCTAGTAGATGCACTGCGCATGGCCATGGATACCAGGCCCACTGTGGGATCACATTAGACGACACTGCGAGGTGTGATTTCGGGCAGCGTGGACGCACAGGCGCAGCCAGGACGACAACAAATGATGTCAGAGGACGGGCAGCGCAAACTATGCATGGCCAAGGGATAACATAACAGCGCAGGGTCCATGACGGAATCAAACAACGCTAAGGAGGCAGCGCACGGTGCCAAGGGGGTAGCAATGACGGCTGTGCTGCGTCACATTACAAAGGAAAGTCCCACCTCCGGGACGGTTGGACGGTGTGAGGGGACACATTACATGAGTGTGTAGTTCAGCGTTTGCAAGGAGCATAATTTCAAGAGCGACCTTTCCCTTGTGCAGTATTAGTGCTGCACATGGTGGCTCTTTCAGAAACAAACGCCTAGGGGGGGGGACAGGTCCCCTTACATTTTAGTTGTGCCAGCGTGGCGGTCACATGACACGTTGCCGGATACACAGCTGGGGATCAGCTGACGTTACTGAACCCCAATAACAGAGGAGCGACTGTTGACTGTGCACACAGCACTTCCAGGCACCAACTGGCGGTGTTAGAGCCCAGGGACAGCAGGAGGAGCAGATTGGAGGTATTGCCGCACACACAGCTGGGGATCAGCTGACGTTACTGAACCCCAATAACAGAGGAGCGACTGTTGACTGTGCACACAGCACTTCCAGGCACCAACTGGCGGTGTTAGAGCCCAGGGACAGCAGGAGGAGCAGATTGGAGGTATTGCCGCACACACAGCTGGGGATCAGCTGACGTTACTGAACCCCAATAACAGAGGAGCGACTGTTGACTGTGCACACAGCACTTCCAGGCACCAACTGGCGGTGTTAGAGCCCAGGGACAGCAGGAGGAGCAGAGGAACAGAGTGTAGGCCGAAGCCTGATTGGAGCAAGTTGAAAGGGAACCTTTAACCCCCCCCAAGACGTTTGTAGCTGAAAGAGCCATCTTGTGCAGCACTAACGATGCAAAAGTAAAAGTTGGTTCTGTTAATTATGCTCCTTGCAAACACCGAAGTAAACACTAAAAATGTGTCCCCTTATACCGTTAAACCGTCCCGGAGGTGCGAATTTCCTTCGTAATGGGACACAGCACAGCTGTCATTCCTATCCCCTTGGTGCCGTGCGCTGCCTCCTCAGCGTTGTTTTAAGCTGTCACGGAGCCTGCGCTGTTCTGTTAGCCCTTGGCCATGCCCAATTAGCGCTGCCTGTCTTCTGACATAATTTGGTGTCAGGCTGTCACTGCCTGTGCGTCCACGCTGCTCCAGATCCCACCTCGCAGTCTCGTCCAACGTAATCCCACTGCGGGCCTTGGAACCATGGACATGCACAGTGCATATCCTCGACTCTCACTCCCCTCCTTCCCTCTTCTTCAGACTGTGCGGTGTCACGGCCGTGGCATGCTATTAGGGATCAGCTGACGGCGCACAGTCTAAAGAAGGCGGAGGGAAATGAGCGAGAGCCCGAGGGGAAGATATGCACTGCGCATGCCCATGGATCCCAGGCCCGCAGTGTGACTCAATCAGAAGACACAGCGAGGCGGGATCTCGGGCAGCGCGGCCGCACAGGCGCAGCCAGCCTGACACCAAATTATGTCAGAAGACAGGCAGCGCAAATAGGGCATGCCCAAGGGATAACAGAACAGCGCAGGCTCCGTGACAGCTTAAAACAACGCTGAGGAGGCAGCGCATGGCACCAAGGGGGTAGGAATGACGGCTGTGCTGCGTCACATTGCGAAGGAAAGTCCCAGCTCCGGGACAGTATAACGGTATCAGTGAACACATTTTATAAGTGTTAAGTTCTGCGTGTGCAAGGAGCTAAAAAAAAAGAGCTACCTTTTCCTTGTGCAGCATTACTGCTGCACAAGATGGCTCTTTCAGTAACAAACGACGGGGGGGGGACAGGTTCCCTTACATTTAGGTTGTTGTGCCAGCGTGGCGGTCGCAGGACACATTGCCGGCTACACAGCTGGGGATCAGCTGACGTTACTGAAACCCAATAACACTGGGTCGTATGTTTTTACTGTGCAGCCTGCACTTCTGAGCCGCAACTGGCGGTGTTGGAGCCCAGGAATAGCAGTTCAGGTGGTAGAAAGATGAACACAGCAGGAGACCTGGATGACACCCAATTACTTAATCAGGCAGAGGAGTGGCAAATTCCTGCGAGATCCAGGCCTGGTTCATTTTCAGGAAAGTAAGCCGGTCAACGTTATTGGAGGATAGTCGCATGCGACGGTCTGTTAGTACACCACCTGCGGCACTAAAGACACGTTCCGATAAGACACTAGCCGCAGGGCAAGCCAGCACCTCCAATGCATACTGGCTTAGCTCTGGCCATGTATCCAGCTTAGAGACCCAAAACTTGAACGGGGAAGAGCCGTCTGGGAGTACAGTAAGAGGGCAAGCCATGTAGTCTGTCACCATCTGACGGAACCGTTGCCTCCTGCTGACTGGAGCCGCCGGTGATGGTGTAGACATTTGGGGCAGGCACACAAAAGTGTGCCAGAGTTGTGCCATACTGGGCTTGCCTTGGGCAGAGGCACTGCTTCTGCTCCCTCTTTGGGCAGAGCCTCCCCCACTGCCTCGACGCACTGAGCTGCTTTGTAAAGCACTAGCAGCACTCCTCTCAGTTGGACAGGAGAAGATGATGGAATTCACCAGTGTGTCGTGGTACTCCCGCAATTTACGCTCCCGGGTCAACGCAGGGATGAGGTTTTGGACGTTGTCCCGGTAGCGAGGATCGAGGAGGGTGAACACCCAATAATCAGGCATGTTGAGAATGTGGTCAATGCGGCGGTCGTTTCTCAGGCACTGCAGCATGAAATCCACCATGTGCTGCAGAGTGCCAACTGGCCCAGAAACGCTGTCCCCTGCTTGAGACATGATCTCTGCCCGCTCGTCATCACCCCACCCTCGCTGTACACACTGACCACTGGACAATTGTGTCGCTCCCTCCTCTGGACGGAGCTCTTCCTCCTCCATTGACTCCTCCTCATCCTCCTCACAAATTGGCCCCTGCGTACCCCTTTGTGAGGAACCACGTGGCGCTGACTCTCCAGAAGCTGATGGAAAAGGTGACTCCTCATCCTCCACCTCTTCCACAACATCATCCCTTAACCCTTGCAAAGTTTGCTGAAGCAGGCAGATAAGGGGGACAGTCATGCTGACTAGTGCATCATCTGCACTTGCAATCCGCTTGGAATAATCAAAAGGACGCAAAACCTGGCAGACGTCCTTCATAGTGGCCCACTCTGTGGTTGTGAAGTCTGATCGGCGCTGACTGCGACTTCTTTGCGCCTGATGCAGCTGGTACTCCATAACTGCTTGCTGCTGCTCACACAACCGCTCCAACATATGTAACGTGGAATTCCACCAGGTAGGTAGGTCACATATGATGCGGTGTTCCGGAAGGCGGAATCGGCGCTGCAGAGCAGCAATGCGGGATCTGGCCAAGCTGGAACGCCGCAAGTGAGCACACTCTAGGCGGACCTTGTGCAGCAGGGCATCAAGATCCGGATAGTCCCTCAGAAAACTCTGCACAACCAAATTGAGCACATGTGCCAGACATGGGATGTGAGTGAGGTTGCCAAGGGCCAAAGCTGCCACCAGATTTCGGCCATTGTCACACACTACCATGCCTGGCTGTAGATTCGCTGGCAGTAACCACACATCGCTCTCCTGCTTGATGGCATTCCAGAGCTCCTGCGCTGTGTGGCTTCGATGCCCCAATGAAACTAGTTTCAAGACGGCCTGCTGACGTTTGGCCACGGCTGTGCTCATGTCGGTCATAGGTAAACGTTCACGGGTCCATGTGGAGGTGGACTGTGACGGATCCTGCAGAGAGGAATCTGAGGAACTGGTGTAAGAGGAGGAGTCGATGCGTACAGACTGGATTCCTGCAATCCTTGGAGTGGGCAGGACACGTCCTGCGCCACTCGCACGATCTGTACCTGGCTCAACAACATTAACCCAATGGGCAGTGAGGGAAACATATCGCCCCTGTCCATGCTGACTGGTCCACGCATCGGTGGTGAGGTGGACCTTGCTACTGACGGCGTTCAGTAGCGCATGTTTTATGTTTGCCTCAACATGCCTGTGCAGGGCAGGGACAGCCTGCCTGCTGAAGTAAAAGCGGCTGGGCACCTTGTACTGTGGGACTGCCAATGCCATCAAGTCACGGAAGCTGTCAGTCTCCACCAGCCTGAACGAGAGCATTTCCAGGGACAACAGTTTGGCAATGCCTGCATTCAGAGCCTGTGCTCGGGGGTGGTTGGCCGAGAATGCCCGTCTTTTCTCCCATGCCTGTACTACCGATGGCTGTAGAGTAGACTGGGAGTGTGAGGATGACTGGGAAGGTGGTGCTGTGGGTGGAATTACACTAGGTCTCTGGACAACAGTGGAGGAAGAGGCAACACGAGATGAAGAGGTGGTAGCTGCCACTGTTGGTTGGCCTACGTCTTCACTGTGTTTCTGTAACTCCACCGCGTGCCTGGTCCGCACATGTTTCCACATATTTGTGGTATTGAGGTTGCTGACACTTTTACCTCTTTTTACTTTCTGATGACACAGCTTGCATTTGACAAAACAAATGTCATCTGCAACTGTGTCAAAAAAGGACCAGGCACTGCAAGTCTTGGGAGCGCCCTTTTCGGCTTTGGAAAGAGACAGGCTCCTAACGGGTGCCAAAGTGGAGGCTACAGGCTCCGCAGTCTTCCCCCTCCCTCTCCCTCTTTGGCCCGTAAGGGGAAGCTCTTCCTCAGAGCTGCTCCCACCACCTTCCTGTTCCTCACGCCACGATGGGTCAAGGACCTCATCATCTCCACTACCCTCTGCCACCAACTGCTCCTCCTGGGTATTCTCGGCAGCACAGTACGCATCAGAAAGCGGCACCTGAGTTTCATCATCAGATGCGTACTGCGCTGTGGTCACCGGAGGCACTGGCCCACCTGCCTCTTCAGAGTCAGAGAGAAAAAGCTGTTGGGCATCACTGCACACTGCCTCTTCTTCCATTTCTCCAATGCTGCTTGGCTGGCCCCCTGTTTCCAAGCCAAGAGATTCAGAGAACAGAAGTAGAGACGGCTCCTGTCCTGGGCTCTCTGACTGCCTGGCCAATTTGGCAGGTGGTGAAGAGACAGATGGCTGCTCTCCAGTGCTCTGTGCCTGAGAGGATGTGGCACTAACTGAAGTCGATGCCGAGGCGTTAGCTGCCATCCACCCGACAACGGCTTCAATTTGGTCTTCACGCAGCAGCGGTGCACGGCGCTCTCCGACAAAGCTGCGCATGAAGGACTGTTCCCTGCTGAAACTGAGTGACTACGAGTCACCGGCGCCCGCAGCAGGCATAGAATCACCACGTCCTCTCCCTGCTCCTCTCCTTGCTCCGCGCCCACGCCCACGTGCCTTACTCCCTGCCCTCTTCATCTTGGTTGACAGATAAAGATAAGCAGAAAAGTACTAAGGCCTTAGCGTGCTTATTCCTGAAATGCTGCTCCTAACAGGTGTAAGAAACACTAATGTTGTAAAGTGTGGACTAAACTTTATTATTTTTCAAATGTGGCCTACACAAGTGTTAAGTTGTGTTTGGTGAAGTTTACTTTTTTTTTTGTGCAGATCGGGCTACAGAGCTAGTTTAAATCACACGGAGACCGTGCAGACAGCCGTAAACGGCGCTGCAAGGCCAAAAAACCCTCCTCTAGGTTATCCTATGTAGTGTTTTTCCACTATTTAGCTGGAGACGGGTGGAAAGACACTAATAGGAATTTTTTTTTTTAAATTTTAAACAGGCTGCACTATTTGAAAAAAAGGAAATTGTTTTTCAAGGTATGAGGCAGTAACGCACCCTGAGCTGAATCCAACCGGCTAGAGCTGCACACAGACTACAGGGCGAGCTGCGCTCACACAGAGACCGTGCAGACAGCCGTAAACGGCGCTGCAAGGCCCAATAAACCCCCTCTAGGTTATCCTATGTAGTGTTTTTCCACTATTTAGCTGGAGACGGGTGGAAAAACACTAATAGGGAATTTTGTTTAAAATTTTTAAACAGGCTGCACTATTTGAAAAAAAGGAAAATTTTTCTCAAGGTATGAGCCAGTAACGAACCCTGAGCTGAATCCAACCGGCTATGGCTGCACACAGACTACAGGGCGAGCTGGGCTCACACGGAGACCGTGCAGACAGCCGTAAACGGCGCTGCAAGGCCCAAAAACCCCCCTCTAGGTTATCCTATGTAGTGTTTTTCCACAATTTAGCTGGAGACAGGTGGAAAAACACTAATAGGAAATTTTTTTTTAAATTTTTAAACAGGCTGCACTATTTGAAAAAAAGGAAAATTTTTCTCAAGGTATGAGCCAGTAACGAACCCTGAGCTGAATCCAACCGGCTATGGCTGCACACAGACTACAGGGCGAGCTGGGCTCACACGGAGACCGTGCAGACAGCCGTAAACGGCGCTGCAAGGCCCAAAAACCCCCCTCAAGGTTATCCTATGTAGTGTTTTTCCACAATTTAGCTGGAGACGGGTGGAAAAACACTAATAGGGAATTTTTTTAAAAATTTTTAAACAGGCTGCACTATTTGAAAGAAAGGAAAATTTTTCTCAAGGTATGAGCCAGTAACGAACCCTGAGCTGAATCCAACCGGCTATGGCTGCACACAGACTACAGGGCGAGCTGGGCTCACACGGAGACCGTGCAGACAGCCGTAAACGGCGCTGCAAGGCCCAAAAAAACCCCTCTAGGTTATCCTATGTAGTGTTTTTCCACAATTTAGCTGGAGACGGGTGGAAAAACACTAATAGGAAATTTGAGAAAAAATGTGCAGCAGGCTGCACTATGAGCAAAAAAGGACAACTGTGTGAGGCAGTGTGAACCCCCCCTGAGCTGAATACAACCGGGTATATGGCTGCACACAGACTACAGAGTGAGTTGCACACACACACACAGAGACCTTGCAGAACGCTGTTAAAACAGCGCTGCAAGGCAAGAGCAAGGTGAACAGTGAAGAACACACAGCGTTTTGCTAAATTAGCCTTTGGAAAGGAAAATAAAGCAATTAGCTAGCTCAACTGGTCCTCAGTTAGAACACAGCGTCCTGTCCCTAACTGAAATCACAGCAGAGTGAGCGCAAAATGGCGGCAGCGTTTTTTATAGTGCAGAGTGACATCATTTCAGCAGCCAATCACAGCCTTGCCAGTACTTACATGCCCACCATGCTAAACAGGATGTGCCCACACTTCCAATCATTCCTCATTGGCTGCTGCATGCAGTTTGAATTCTGGGAACTTCCGATTCCGGTATCCGATACGCGGGAAGTATCGGAATTCGGTTTCGGAATTCCGATACCGCAAATATCGGCCGATACCCGATACTTGCGGTATCGGAATGCTCAACACTAGTGATATCAGAAATTGTTACTTGCAAAACATTTTCTATTTTCCCATGAGAAGATTAGATATTGATTGTGTCAATCAGTATATACATGTCTTAATACACAGCATCATCCAAGACCAAAGGGCCATGACATCATTTAACTACTCATGAAATTGGAACAGTCTTTCAATCTGGTTTACTGCCGTTCCATTGTCCATCATGTAATTTCAAAGGAGCATGTCTGTGTTGAATTTTTGTACATTTTAAAATGGATCTATTACTAGATTTCACAATCTAAACTACATACATTTTTAATTCTTTAAACCTGAAAAGATTGCTGTACTAACTTTGATAATCCATATGGCTATACAATCTTTTATGAAAGTGACATTCTCTATCCACCTAGTCTGATTTTTATGCTCCTTTACCGAGAAATCTTACTCCATTCAGAGTCTGATGTAAGATTTCTGGTGTGGTGCATGGAGCTGCATGCCAATCATCTGACATTTCAGATTCAAGAGGCGTGAACCTCATCAAAGAGTGTCTAACTCTACCACTCCCCCTCTTCAAGACTGGAAAGAAAACCGCCGGTCTTGATGAATCGGGGCCTAGTTCTTATGATCTATTTAATTTAAAAATGGATTCATAAAATAGATATGCTAATAACAGGGTTATAAAGATACTCTGTCATACATTTCCAGTAAATACACCAGTTTCATCAAGTCAAAATGATTTATTTATATTGCAGCTTGTTTGTATTAAGAAACTTGTGCCAGATCAGCTTGTTATGTATAGTGTTGTTATTGCATAGTATACTCTCTTGTTATATACAGTGCCATTAATTACTATATAACATCCTCTCTTGTTAGAGCCATCCTTATTACAAAGCATCCTCTCATTCTATATAGCACTGTTCCATATTACATAGTATCCTATCTTGTTATGTATAGCAATCAACTTATTACATAGTATTGTCTACTGTCATGAATAGTGCACATAAGAGAAAGAATGTGGCATGATGCGCTATGCACGGTGCTCTCTCTGTCTCCTTTCATCTTCATATGTGCACCACAGCACGAGTTTTCACCATGTGATCTATCGCATGACCTCGCAAATCGTCATATGACATATCCCAAGGTACATCGGTTGGCTGGAAGCCCAAAGAGGCTGAACTACTTGGGGCCTTGGAAAGTTCTCTATCCCTGACCAGACAAAATATGAAGGTTTCATACAAAAAGTGGTCACTGACTGACTACAGCAGTGAAGTGATTATGTTTGCCAGATGTTGATGCCAAGAATAAAGTACTGAGTGCAGAGGAGTGGTGCCAGTCTAGGTGAGTATATTTTTTTGTATTTATTACTTTGCCCTGGGCTTATTTCATTTATTTTTTTCAAGCGACATCCACTTTAACATACCATAATATACACTGCTCAAAAAAAGGGAACAATAAAATCCCACATCCTAGATATCACTGAATGAAATATTCCAGTTGTAAATCTTTAGTGGAATGTGTTGAGAACAATAAAACTGAATAATGATCAACATAAATCACAACTAATATCCCATGGAGGTCTGGAGTTGGAATGATGCTCAAAATCAAAGTGGAAAATGAAGTTACAAGCTGAACTTCAGTGGAAATGCCTCAAGACAAGGAAATGATGCTCAGTAGTGTGTGTGGCCTCCATGTGCCTGTATTATCTCCCTACAACACCTTTGCATGCTCCTGATGAGGTGGTGGATGGTCTCCTGAGGTATCTCCTCCCAGACCTGGACTAAAGCATCCGCCAACTCCTGGACAGTCTGTGGTGCAATGTGACAATGGTGGATGGTGCGGGACATGATGTCCCAGATGTGTTCAATCGGATTCAGGTCTGGGGAATGGGCGGGCCAGTCCATAGCTTCAATGCCTTCATCTTGCAGTAACTGATGACACACTGCAGCCATATGAGGTCTGGCATTGTCCTGCATTAGGAGGAACCCAGGGCCAACAGCACCAGCATATGGTCTCACAAGGGATCTGAGGATCTCATCTCGGTACCTAATGGCAGTCAGGCTACTTCTGGCGAGCACATGGAGGGCCGTGCGGCCCTCCAAAGAAATGCCACCCCACACCATTACTGACCCACTGCCAAACCGGTCATGCTGAAGGATGTTGCAGGCAGCAGATCGCTCTCCACGGCGTCTCCAGACTCTGTCATGCCTGTCACATGTGCTCAGTGTGAACCTGCTTTCATCTGTGAAGAGCACAGGGTGCAAGTGGCGAATTTGCCAATCCTGGTATTATGTGGCAAATGCCAAGCGTTCTGCACAGTGTTAGGCTATGAGCACAACCCCCATCTGTGGATGTTGGACATTCAGACCATCCTCATGGAGTCGATTTCTAACCGTTTGTGCAGACACATGCACATTTGTGGCCTGCTGGAGGTCATTTTTCAGGGCTCTGGCAGTGCTCCTCCTGTTCCTCCTTTCACAAAGGCTGATGTAGCGGTCCTGCTGCTGGGTTGTTGCCCTCTTATGGCCCCCTCCACGTCTCCTGGTGTACTGGCCTGTCTCCTGATAGCGCCTCCAGCCTCTGGACACTACGCTGACAGGAACAGCAAACCTTCTTGCCACAGCTCACAATGATGGCCATTCTGGATGAGCTGCACTACCTGAGCCACTTGTGTGGGTTGTAGAGTCCGTCTCATGCTACCACGAGTGTGGAAGCACAACCAACATTCAAAAGTGACCAAAACATCAGCCAGAAAGCATTGGTACTGAGATGTGGTCTGTGGTCCCCACCTGCAGAACCATGCCTATATTGAGTGTGTCTTGATAATTGCCAATAATTTCCATCTGTTGTCTATTCCATTTGCACAACAGCATGAGAAATTGATTGTCAAACAGTGTTGCTTCCTAAGTGGATAGTTTAATTTCACAGAAGTTTGATTTACCAGGAGTTATATTCTGTTGTTTAAGTGTTCCCTTTATTTTTTGAGCAGTGTAATTAATATTAGCTATTTATTCATTAAAGTAAATGAAGTTCAGGATAACAGGGCAGCACGGTGGCTCAGTAGATAGCACTACAGTGCTGGAGTCCTGGGTTCGAATCCCACCCAGGACAACATCTGCAAAGAGTTTGTATGTTCTCCCCGTGTTTGCGTGGGTTTCCTCTGGGTACTCCGGTTTCCTCCCACATTCCAAAGACATACTGATAGGGAATTTAGATTGTGAGCCCCATTGGGGACAGTGATGATAATGTCTGTAAATCGCTGTAGATAATGTTAGCACTATATAAAAATAAAGATTATTATTGGCAGGTATACAAAATAAAAATGGGTCAAACACTTAACGGAGAATTTTCATCTCCAAGATCCTATCCCAAAACGTAGCAGGTGTAATAATAATAATAATATTAGCAAATACCTCCAATTAGAAATATAGTATAGTTCTTATGATTCTCTGATTCACGTCTGATTCACTTACCCCATGTGCAGGTTTTTGCAGAAGCTTAAATGTCCATGGTTACGACCACTAATATCTAACTAACTACAGTAACTAATTGCCAGTATATGAGTGGTTTTAACTAGGGTTGAGCGAAACGGGTCGAACATTTTCAAAAGTCGCCGACTTTTGGCTAAGTCGGGGTTTCATGAAACCCGATCCGACACCTGTGCGGGGTCGGCCATGCGGTACGCGACTTTCGCGCCAAAGTCGCGTTTCAATGACGCGAAAAGCGCCATTTCTCAGCCAATGAAGGTAAACGCAGAGTGTGGGCAGCGTGATGACATAGGTCCTGGTCCCCACCATCTTAGAGAAGGGCATTGCAGTGATTGGCTTGCTGTCTGCGACGTCACAGGGGCTATAAAGAGGCGTTCCCGCCGACCGCCATCTTACTGCTGCTGATCTGAGCTTAGGGAGAGGTTGCTGCCGCTTTGTCAGAAGCAGGGATAGCGTTAGGCAGGGTCCATTAACCACAAAACCGCTTGTGCTGCAGCGATTTGCACTGTCCAACACCACCCTCGGTGTGCAGGGACAGTGGAAGTTTTTTTTTTTTTTTTTTTCCCTCAGCGCTGTAGCTCATTGGGCTGCCCTAGAAGGCTCCCTGATAGCTGCATTGCTGTGTGTACGCCGCTGTGCAAACCAACTGCTTTTTTCAAAGCACAAATCCTCTTGTTCCTTCCTTTCTGCACAGCTATCTTTTTTGTTTGTCCACACTTTTTATTTCATTTGTGCATCAGTCCACTCCTTATTGCTGCCTGCCATACCTGGCTGAGATTACTGCAGGCAGGGAGATAGTAGCTGCCTGCCATACCTGGCTGAGATTACTGCAGGCAGGGAGATAGTAGCTGCCTGCCATACCTGGCTGAGATTACTGCAGGCAGGGAGATAGTAATTGTAGGACATTCCCTGTTTTTTTTTTTTTTTTTTTTTTGGTGGGAGATTAAGATTGGCAATTTGGCATTTCTGCTAGAGTGCCATCCCTGTGTGTGCCATCTCTCTCACATAGTGGGCCATAGAAAGCCTTTTCATTTTTCTGTATTTTTTTTTGTGGGGTGTATAAATTCTCCCTGATAAAAATACAGTGGGAGATTAATATTGGCCTTTGGGCTTGTGTGCCAGTCCTGAGTGTGCCATCTCTCTCACAAATAGTGGGCCATAGAAAGCCTATTTTATTTTTTTTTGGGTTTTATAAATTCTCCCTGAAAAAAAGGGAGATTAATATTGGCCTCTGGGCTTGTGTGCCAGTCCTGAGCGTGCCATCTGTGCCAGCCCTGAGCGTGCCATCTCTCTCACAAATAGTGGGCCATAGAAAGCCTATTTAATTTTTTTTTTGGTTTTATAAATTCTCCCTGAAAAAAAGGGAGATTAATATTGGCCTCTGGGCTTGTGTGCCAGTTGTGAGCGTGCCATCTGTGCCAGTCCTGAGCGTGCCATCTCTCTCACAAATAGTGGGCCATAGAAAGCCTATTTAATTTTTTTTTTGGTTTTATAAATTTTCCCTGAAAAAAGGGAGATTAATATTGGCCTCTGGGCTTGTGTGCCAGTTGTGAGCGTGCCATCTGTGCCAGTCCTGAGCGTGCCATCTCTCTCACAAATAGTGGGCCATAGAAAGCCTATTTAATTTTTTTTTGGTTTTATAAATTTTCCCTGAAAAAAGGGAGATTAATATTGGCCTCTGGGCTTGTGTGCCAGTTGTGAGCGTGCCATCTGTGCCAGTCCTGAGCGTGCCATCTCTCTCACAAATAGTGGGCCATAGAAAGCCTATTTAAATATTTTTTTGGTTTTATAAATTCTCCCAGAAAAAAAGGGAGATTAATATTGGCCTCTGGGCTTCTGTGCCAGTCCTGAGCGTGCCATCTGTGCCAGTCCTGAGCGTCCCATCTCTCTCACAAATAGTGGGCCATAGAAAGCCTATTTTTTTTTTTTGGGGGGTTTTAGAAATTCTCCCTGGAAAAAAAAAGGGAGATTAATATTGCCCTTTGGGCTTGTGTGCCAGTACTAAGCGTTCCATCTCTCTCTCTCTCTCAGTCAGTGGGCCATAGAACGCCTATTTTTGGTTTTATTTGTTTTCTAAATTCTCCCTGAAAAAATCATTTTATTTTATTTGGTTTCTAAATTCTTCCTGATAAAATCATATTTTTTTATTATTTTTTTTTCTAAAGTCTCCCTGAAAAAAAAAAAAAAAAAAAAAAAAAACAGTGGGAGATTAATATTGGCCTTTCTGCTTGTGTGCCAGTCTTGACTCCTGGGTGCGTCATCTCTCAGTCAGTGGGCCATAGAACGCCTATTTTTGGTTTTATTTGTTTTATAAATTCTCCCTGAAAAAATCATTTTATTTTATTTGGTTTCTAAATTCTTCCTGATAAAATCATATTTTTTTTATTATTTTTTTTTCTAAAGTCTCCCTGAAAAAAAAAAAAAAAAAAAAAAAAAAAAAAACAGTGGGAGATTAATATTGGCCTTTCTGCTTGTGTGCCAGTCTTGACTCCTGGGTGTGCCATATCTCTCTCTCTCTCTCTCTCTCTCTCTCTCTCTCTCTCTCTCTCTCCAATTGTGGTCCATAGAAAGCCTATATTTTTTTTCCTTGATTTGGGTTCCAAAATCTACCAGAGAAAATAACTACATCAATCATTGGTAGAAAAATATTGGCCTCTGGGCTTGTGTGCCACTCCTGACTCCTGTGTGCGTCATCTCTCAGTCAGTGGGCCATAGAACGCCTATTTTTGTTTTTATTTGTTTTATAAATTCTCCCTGAAAAAATCATTTTATTTTATTTGGTTTCTAAATTCTTCCTGATAAAATCATATTTTTTTTATTATTTTTTTTTCTAAAGTCTCCCTGAAAAAAAAAAAAAAAAACAACCAAAAAAAACAGTGGGAGATTAATATTGGCCTTTCTGCTTGTGTGCCAGTCTTGACTCCTGGGTGTGCCATCTCTCTCTCTCTCTCTCTCTCTCTCTCCAATTGTGGTCCATAGAAAGCCTATATTTTTTTTCCTTGATTTGGGTTCCAAAATCTACCAGAGAAAATAACTCCATCAATCATTGGTAGAAAAATATTGGCCTCTGGGCTTGTGTGCCACTCCTGATTCCTGTGTGCGTCATCTCTCAGTCAGTGGGCCATAGAACGCCTATTTTTGTTTTTATTTGTTTTATAAATTCTCCCTGAAAAAATCATTTTATTTTATTTGGTTTCTAAATTCTTCCTGATAAAATCATATTTTTTTTATTATTTTTTTTTCTAAAGTCTCCCTGAAAAAAAAAAAAAAAAAACAACCAAAAAAAACAGTGGGAGATTAATATTGGCCTTTCTGCTTGTGTGCCAGTCTTGACTCCTGGGTGTGCCATCTCTCTCTCTCTCTCTCTCTCTCTCTCTCTCCAATTGTGGTCCATAGAAAGCCTATATTTTTTTTCCTTGATTTGGGTTCCAAAATCTACCAGAGAAAATAACTCCATCAATCATTGGTAGAAAAATATTGGCCTCTGGGCTTGTGTGCCACTCCTGATTCCTGTGTGCGTCATCTCTCAGTCAGTGGGCCATAGAACGCCTATTTTTGTTTTTATTTGTTTTATAAATTCTCCCTGAAAAAATCATTTTATTTTATTTGGTTTCTAAATTCTTCCTGATAAAATCATATTTTTTTTATTATTTTTTTTTCTAAAGTCTCCCTGAAAAAAAAAAAAAAAAAACAACCAAAAAAAACAGTGGGAGATTAATATTGGCCTTTCTGCTTGTGTGCCAGTCTTGACTCCTGGGTGTGCCATCTCTCTCTCTCTCTCTCTCTCTCTCTCTCCAATTGTGGTCCATAGAAAGCCTATATTTTTTTTCCTTGATTTGGGTTCCAAAATCTACCAGAGAAAATAACTCCATCAATCATTGGTAGAAAAATATTGGCCTCTGGGCTTGTGTGCCACTCCTGATTCCTGTGTGCGTCATCTCTCACTCAGTGGCCCATAGAAAGCATATAGTTTGTTACATTTGTTTTCTAAATTCTCCCTGCAAAAATCTATTTTTTTTTTGGGGGGGGGTTTCTAAAGTGTTCCTGAAAAAAATAAAAATAAAAAAAAAATAATAGTGTGACATTAATATTAACATTTGTGCTTCAGTGACAGTCCTGCGTGTGGGGCATCTCTCTAATTTGCAGCCACCAAAAAAAGAGTGTGTAACATTGGGCCTGATTTTCGCTGTGGTCTCACCAACCTGTAAAGGGGTAGCTAAATCATACTGAAGTTATAGCTCACCGTGTAAGTTGTGTGACTGCAACAAATAACGTTAGTTTGGTTACGTTTTTAAAACAATGAGGAAGTCTAGTGGAAGAGGTCGTGGCCGGGGGCGTTCATTGTCAGCTGGTAATGAGGGTAGTGGTAGTGGTGGAGCATCAGGTGGTCGTGGGGAAAAAAATATTGCACCTAAGTCTGGAGGTGTGGAGCCAGGTTCGTCGTCCGGCTACACAAGGCCTCGAACGCTCCCTTTTCTGGGATTAGGAAAACCGCTTTTAAAGCCGGAGCAGCAAGAGCAAGTTTTGGCTTATCTTGCTGACTCAGCCTCTAGCTCTTTTGCCTCCTCTCGTGAAACTGGTAAAAGTAAAAGCAGCGCGTCGTTAGTGGATGTTCACGGTCAGGGACAAGTCACTTCCTTGTCCTCTTCAGCAAAAACAACAACAGAGAAGAATGCAGCAGGCGACACAACGGGTTACTCCATGGAGCTCTTTACACATACCGTCCCTGGCTTAGAAAGTGAAGCAGTTAACAGTCCATGCCCATTACAAATTGAATCTGACATGGAGTGCACTGACGCACAGCCACAGCCAGACTACTATGCTGGTCCTTTGACTCAGACCACAACATTGCCCTCGCAGGGTGCTGATCAAGAATCAGACCCTGATGAGACTATGTTGCCCCATCACGAACGCTATACCACCGAACGACACGGTGACACAGACGAAGTTGCGCAGGAGGTACAAGAAGAGTTATTAGATGACCCAGTTCTTGACCCCGATTGGCAGCCATTGGGGGAACAGGGTGCAGGCGGCAGCAGTTCTGAAGCAGAGGAGGAGGAGGGGCCGCAGCAGGCATCAACATCGCCACAGGTTCCATCTGCCGGGCCCGTATCTTGCCCAAAACGCGTGGCAAAGCCAAAACCTGGTGGAGGACAGCGTGGCCATCCGGTTAAAGCTCAGTCTGCAATGCCTGAAAAGGTATCCGATGCTAGAAAGAGTGCAGTCTGGCATTTTTTTAAACAACATCCAATTGATCAGCGCAAAGTCATCTGTCAAAAATGTTCTACTTCCTTAAGCAGAGGTCAGAATCTGAAAAGTCTCAATACTAGTTGCATGCATAGACATTTAACCACCATGCATTTGAAAGCTTGGACTAACTACCAAACGTCCCTTAAGGTTGTTGCACCCTCGGCCAATGAAGCTAGTCATCAACGCAACATCCCTTCCGGCAGTGTAGGACCACCATTTAGCGCACCACCTGCTGTATCTGTGCAGGTATCTTTGCCAGGCCAAAGCAGTCAGGGTCAGGGAATCACCAGTTTCGTAGTAGGAAACACTGCATCTAGGGCACCGGCGGCAACAATACCATCTCCCACCGTCTCTCAGTCTGCCATGTCCACCGGCACCCCCGCTAGTTCCACGATCTCCATCTCTCCAGTCCAGCTCACCCTACATGAGACTATGGTTAGAAAAAGGAAATACTTAGCCTCGCATCCGCGTACACAGGGTTTGAACGCCCACATAGCTAGACTAATCTCGTTAGAGATGATGCCCTACCGGTTAGTTGAAAGCGAAGCTTTCAAAGACCTGATGGACTACGCTGTACCACGCTACGAGCTACCCAGTCGACACTTTTTTTCCAGAAAAGCCATCCCAGCCCTCCACCAGCATGTTAAAGAGCGCATCGTCCATGCACTCAGGCAATCTGTGAGCACAAAGGTGCACCTGACAACAGATGCATGGACCAGTAGGCATGGCCAGGGACGTTACGTGTCCATCACGGCACACTGGGTAAATGTGGTGGATTCAGGGTCCACAGGGGACAGCAAGTTTGGGACAGTTCTGCCTAGCCCACGGTCTAGTAAACAGTTGTCTGTAGCCGTTCGCACCCCCTCCTCCTCCTCCTCCTCCTCGTCCTCCTGCAGAAGCAAGAGCTCGTCCACAGACCGCAGTCGCACAAACACTCCATCCGCACCTGCCACTGTTGCACACCAGGTCTCCCATTATGGGGCAGCTACTGGCATACGTCAGCAGGCTGTATTGGCTATGAAGTGTTTGGGCGACAATAGACACACCGCGGAAGTTCTGTCCGAGTTCTTGCAGCAAGAAACGCAGTCGTGGCTGGGCACTGTAGATCTTGAGGCAGGCAAGGTAGTGAGTGATAACGGAAGGAATTTCATGGCTGCCATCTCCCTTTCCCAACTGAAACACATTCCTTGCCTGGCTCACACCTTAAACCTGGTGGTGCAGTGCTTCCTGAAAAGTTATCCGGGGTTATCCGACCTGCTCCTCAAAGTGCGTGGACTTTGCGCACATATCCGCCGTTCGCCTGTACACTCCAGCCGTATGCAGACCTATCAGCGTTCTTTGAACCTTCCCCAGCATCGCCTAATCATAGACGTTGCAACAAGGTGGAACTCAACACTGCACATGCTTCAGAGACTGTGCGAACAGAGGCGGGCTGTTATGTTTTTGTGGGAGGATACACATACACGGGCAGGCAGTAGGATGGCAGACATGGAGTTGTCAGGTGTGCAGTGGTCGAAGATTCAAGACATGTGTCAAGTCCTTCAGTGTTTTGAGGAATGCACACGGCTGGTTAGTGCAGACAACGCCATAATAAGCATGAGCATCCCCCTAATGCGTCTGCTGATGCAAAGTTTGACGCACATAAAGGATCAGGCGTCTGCACCAGAGGAAGAGGAAAGCCTTGATGACAGTCAGCGATTGTCTGGTCAGGGCAGTGTACATGACGAGGTACCGGGCGAAGAGGAGGTGGAGGATGAGGAGGATGATGGGGATGAGTATATTTTTAATGAGGAAGCTTTCCCGGGGGCACGGGAAATTGGTGGCGTGGCAAGGCCGGGTTCTGGTTTTTTGAGGGACACAAGTGACGTAGATTTGCCTGCAACTGCCCCTCAACCAAGCACAACCGCAGATTTGACAACGGGAACTTTGGCCCACATGGCGGATTATGCCTTGCGTATCCTCAAAAGGGACACACGCATTACAAAAATGATGAACGATGACGATTACTGGTTGGCCTGCCTCCTTGATCCTCGCTATAAAGGCAAATTGCAAAATATTATGCCACATGAGAACTTGGAACTAATATTAGCAACAAAACAATCAACTCTTGTTGACCGTTTGCTTCTGGCATTCCCTGCACACAGCGCCCGTGATCGTTCTCACACGAGCTCCAGGGGCCAGCAGACCAGAGGTGTTAGAGGGGCAGAAATCAGAAGTGGCGTTGGCCAGAGGGGTTTTCTGACCAGGTTGTGGAGTGATTTTTCTATGACCGCAGACAGGACAGGTACTGCAGCATCAATTCAAAGTGACAGGAGACAACATTTGTCCAGTATGGTTACAAACTATTTTTCATCCCTTATCGACGTTCTCCCTCAACCGTCATTCCCATTTGATTACTGGGCATCCAAATTAGACACCTGGCCAGAATTGGCAGAATATGCATTGCAGGAGCTTGCTTGCCCGGCAGCTAGTGTCCTATCAGAAAGAGTATTCAGTGCTGCAGGTTCAATACTAACAGAAAAAAGGACTCGTCTGGCTACCCAAAATGTAGATGATCTAACCTTCATTAAAATGAACCACAACTGGATTTCAAAATCTTTTGCCCCACCCTGCCCGGCTGACACCTAGCTTTCCTATGAAAAGGTCTTGCCTGTGGACTATTCTGAATGACTTTTCCAATCTCGTAATTTTCTTCACCTGATTGTCCAGCATACGACATGTTTCCACCTCATGAAATGGCCAAACTCCCCACACGGGGCCGTGCTATCGCCACTTTGCGCTTGGACCCTTGAGAGTGCTGTTTGTCTGAAGAGGTGGGTGTGGCCGCTTTTGGTCGACGGCACTGCCACTGGGTCCCTCATAGTACAATAAAGTGTCTCTGGCGGTGGTGGTGCGCACCCAACGTCAGACACACCGTTGTAATATGAGGGGCCCTGTGCCTGTACCGCCGGCCACAAGACAGTTCCCCCCCCCAGCTCAAACAGTGCTCTACCACTAGCAAAATTATCTCTCACAGCTTCACCAATGTGTAGTCTAGGCGCTGACATCCTTCAATGCCTGGCACTGACAATACCATTGTTTTGACATTTTTGTTATGTTAGGCCTTCGAAGCCTGTCTGCGGTCCCTTCTTTCTACAACTACTACACTGACCAGGCCACTGCTGGCCGTGTTACCCTGGAACCAATTTAAAAGTGCCTACAGTCAGCCCAATTTTGTTATGTTAGGCCTTCGAAGACTGTCTGCCGTCACTCCTTCCACTAGACTTCCACTGACCATACACTGCTGCCCATGTACCCCTGGAACCAATTTAAAGTGCCTACAGCCAGCCCAATTTTGTTATGTTAGGCCTTGGAAGCCTGTCTGCGGTCACTCCTTCCACTAGACTTCCACTGACCAGACCACTGCTGCCCGTGTACCCCTGGAACCAATTTAAAAGTGCCTACAGCCAGCCCAAGTTTGTTATGTTAGGCCTTGGAAGCCTGTCTGCGGTCACTCCTTCCACTAGACTTCCACTGACCAGACCACTGCTGCCCGTGTACCCCTGGAACCAATTTAAAAGTGCCTACAGCCAGCCCAAGTTTGTTATGTTAGGCCTTCGAAGCCTGTCTGCGGTCACTCCTTCCACTAGACTTCCACTGACCATACACTGCTGCCCATGTACCCCTGGAACAAATTTAAAAGTGCCTACAGCCAGCCCAAGTTTGTTATGTTAGGCCTTCGAAGCCTGTCTGCGTCCCGTTCTTTCAACTACAACTACACTGACCAGGCCACTGATGGCCGTGTTCCCTTGGAACCAATTTTAACTTGCCTACAGCCAGCCCTATGTTATTATGTTAGGCCTTCGAAGCCTGTCTGCGTCCCGTTCTTTCAACTACAACTACACTGACCAGGCCACTGATGGCCGTGTTCCCCTGGAACCAATTTTAACTTGCCTACAGCCAGCCCAATGTTAGGCCTTTGATGCCTGTCTGCCGTCAATCCTTCCACTAGGCCTCCACTGACCTGTCTATTGCTGCCCGTGTACCCCTTGAACCAACATCATTAAATATAAAAAAAATTAATTTGATTATAAAAAATAAGATCGTGTTGAGATCTCAAATGCAGACAGTTTAACAATCAAAACAAACACACAACAAATATCTGGAACTGTACTACAAAGGTCCAACAGCTACAATTTCTTTCTCCTGCAAGAAGTTAACTGAAAGTTTTTTGGAGTTGTTAACACAGATATGGCATCCACCGAGTGTTGTCCTGTCGCGTCTCCTTTAAATTATTTCCAATAAGATGTTAAACTATTAATTTAATAAAATCAATAATTAAAAAAATAATTGAGTAAGTCAAAAGCACATTGCAAATAAACATTAATTACAAATCAAGAAGCATGGCGCGTCCGAGGGTGAGTAGATACCGAATAAGAATATAATCACCCTCGGACGCGCAATGCTTATTTACAACAGCCTTCCTTCCTAAGAATCAGCCCTTCCGTGGTGTAGAGAGAGGTTGTGTTACACTCCAAGGTGTTCCCCAGGTTGCCTTTCCTGAGCTTCGATCTTCCGGCTCTCGTTTAGTAGCTGTTGGAAACTACGCTGCATTAGGCCTACTAATTGTGTATGGGTGAAACAGTGGCGCATCTGCGGTCCCTCCTTCCACTAGGCCTCCACTGACCTGTCTACTGCGGCTCGTGTACCCCTTGAACCAACCTAATAAAATATTTAAAAAATTAATTTGATTATAAAAAATAAGATCGTGTTGAGATCTCAAATGCAGACATTTTAACAATCAAAACAAACACACAACAAATATCTGGAACTGTACTACAAAGGTCCAACAGCTACAATTTCTTTCTCCTGCAAGAAGTTAACTGAAAGTTTTTTGGAGTTGTTAACACAGATATGGCATCCACCGAGTGTTGTCCTGTCGCGTCTCCTTTAAATTATTTCCAATAAGATGTTAAACTATTAATTTAATAAAATCAATAATTAAAAAAATAATTGAGTAAGTCAAAAGCACATTGCAAATAAACATTAATTACAAATCAAGAAGCATGGCGCGTCCGAGGGTGAGTAGATACCGAATAAGAATATAATCACCCTCGGACGCGCAATGCTTATTTACAACAGCCTTCCTTCCTAAGAATCAGCCCTTCCGTGGTGTAGAGAGAGGTTGTGTTACACTCCAAGGTGTTCCCCAGGTTGCCTTTCCTGAGCTTCGATCTTCCGGCTCTCGTTTAGTAGCTGTTGGAAACTACGCTGCATTAGGCCTACTAATTGTGTATGGGTGAAACAGTGGCGCATCTGCAGTCCCTCCTTCCACTAGGCCTCCACTGACCTGTCTACTGCGGCCCGTGTACCCCTTGAACCAACCTAATAAAATATTTAAAAAATTAATTTGATTATAAAAAATAAGATCGTGTTGAGATCTCAAATGCAGACATTTTAACAATCAAAACAAACACACAACAAATATCTGGAACTGTACTACAAAGGTCCAACAGCTACAATTTCTTTCTCCTGCAAGAAGTTAACTGAAAGTTTTTTGGAGTTGTTAACACAGATATGGCATCCACCGAGTGTTGTCCTGTCGCGTCTCCTTTAAATTATTTCCAATAAGATGTTAAACTATTAATTTAATAAAATCAATAATTAAAAAAATAATTGAGTAAGTCAAAAGCACATTGCAAATAAACATTAATTACAAATCAAGAAGCATGGCGCGTCCGAGGGTGAGTAGATACCGAATAAGAATATAATCACCCTCGGACGCGCAATGCTTATTTACAACAGCCTTCCTTCCTAAGAATCAGCCCTTCCGTGGTGTAGAGAGAGGTTGTGTTACACTCCAAGGTGTTCCCCAGGTTGCCTTTCCTGAGCTTCGATCTTCCGGCTCTCGTTTAGTAGATGTTGGAAACTACGCTGCATTAGGCCTACTAATTGTGTATGGGGTGTAGAGACAGGTTGTGTTACACTCCAAGGTTTTCACCAGGTTGCCTTTCCTGAGCTTCGATCTTCATGCTCTCGTTTAGTAGGTGTCGGAAAGTAGGCTGCATTAGGCCTACAAATTGGGTATGGGGTGGAGAGAGATGGTGTGTTACACTCCAAGGTGTTCCCCAGGTTTCCTTGCCATTGCTTCGGTCTTCCGACTCTCGTTTAGTAGTTGTAGAAAAGTACACAGCATTAGGCCTACAAAATGGGTATGGGGTGGAGAGAGATGGTGTGTTACACTCCAAGGTGTTCCCCAGGTTGCCTTTCCTGAGCTTCGATCTTCATGCTCTCGTTTAGTAGGTGTCGGAAAGTAGGCTGCATTAGGCCTACAAATTGGGTATGGGGTGGAGAGAGATGGTGTGTTACACTCCAAGGTGTTCCCCAGGTTTCCTTGCCATTGCTTCGGTCTTCCGACTCTCGTTTAGTAGTTGTAGAAAAGTACACAGCATTAGGCCTACAAAATGGGTATGGGGTGGAGAGAGATGGTGTGTTACACTCCAAGGTGTTCCCCAGGTTGCCTTTCCTGAGCTTCGATCTTCATGCTCTCGTTTAGTAGGTGTCGGAAAGTAGGCTGCATTAGGCCTAAAAAATGGGGAATGGGGTGGAGAGAGATGGTGTGTTACACTCCAAGGTGTTCCCCAGGTTTCCTTGCCATTGCTTCGGTCTTCCGACTCTCGTTTAGTAGTTGTAGAAAAGTACACTGCATTAGGCCTAAAAAATGGGTATGGGGTGGAGAGAGATGGTGTGTTACACTCCAAGGTGTTCCCCAGGTTGCCTTTCCTGAGCTTCGATCTTCATGCTCTCGTTTAGTAGGTGTCGGAAAGTAGGCTGCATTAGGCCTACAAATTGGGTATGGGGTGGAGAGAGATGGTGTGTTACACTCCAAGGTGTTCCCCAGGTTTCCTTGCCATTGCTTCGGTCTTCCGACTCTCGTTTAGTAGTTGTAGAAAAGTACACAGCATTAGGCCTACAAAATGGGTATGGGGTGGAGAGAGATGGTGTGTTACACTCCAAGGTGTTCCCCAGGTTGCCTTTCCTGAGCTTCTATCTTCAGGCTCTCATTAAATTGTGGTTAAATGGAACAACTGCATTTGGCGTACTAGTTGGTTTGGGGCCTACTATCGGTGTCTGCCACTCCTTGCTGTTCTCCTGGTTTCCTGTCCTGAAATACCATTTTCAGCCTCTCGTTAAGTAGTTGTTAATGTTAGACTGCATTTGGCCTACTAGTTGGGTTGGGGCCTACTATCGGTGTCTGCCACTCCTTGCTGTTCTCCTCCACTGAACAAAGCTGTGCCGCCTGTTTACTACGGTTGCCAATTTTGAACTGCATTTAGCCCACTTTCTTCTTTGGGCCTATATCTGTGTTTCCACTTCATCGTGCCCATTGCCCAGCCAGTGATAGATGAGTCTGCTGGTACATTGACCCATAACGCAACATTCCCCGTGCACGCTACACAACAACATTGTGACCCTGCTGAAAGTCAGGTTGCTCTTCCCGCATACCATACCACCTTACACGGGGACAAAGAGGAAGGTGCAGATGAAAGTGCAGGTTCCTTCATCAGGTGGGGGGAGGAATACTAGTTGGCGACGTCACTGGCACAGGGCCTCTCATAGTACGCAAAAGTGTTGCTGCCGGTGGGAGGCGCCCCCGCCGTGCAAACACACCGCTGTACTTTGAGGGGCCCTGTGCCAGTGCCAATGCCAACGAGTGGGCCCCCCCTGCTTGCTCAGGTTCACAGCACTTGCAAAGTTGAAATACTTACCTCTCCCTGCTCCACTGCCGTGACGTGGTCCAGATTTCCTGGGCCCACTAATTACTTGAACCAGCCCTACCCCCCACAACTTTAGCCAAATGACCCCCAATTTCAAATGCCTTCCAATTATTATAAGGTAAATTACGCTTGACAAGCTTCATTAAGAAGAATGGATGGTTTTGACATTAAAATGGGCACTCTAGGTGTTTTCCTGGCCCCCACTCACTGCCGACTATGCTGCCCCATTGACTTGCATTGGGTTTCGTGTTTCGGTCGATCCCGACTTTACGTCATAATCGGCCGATTTCACTCGACCCGACTTTGGACATAGTCGGGTTTCGCAAAACCCGGCTCGACTCTAAAAAGGTCAAGGTCGCTCAACTCTAGTTTTAACCATGGATATGTAACCTACTGCATATGTGGTAAGCAACATAGCTAATCAGAAGAATTATACTACATTTCTAATTGGAGGAATTTGCTAATATTATTATCATCACACCTGCTACCTATTGGTATAATCATCTTGGAGTTTAAATATCCACTAAGGTAAAAAAAAATATCATCTTCATGTACAGGTTTACATACTTGTAGCATTCAACAGTAGAATTACACTTTAAAGGAATATCTATACTATGCATGATACTGCAGTATTATAAGTAACGTTTAATATCATGCATGTTCTAAAGGTATCTACAATATATATTTTAGTTTATATTAGGAACAACTGCAACATTTATATTCTTCTCTTTTTAATGATAGGAGCCTGTCCAGATAATACTTTTGGGCTATAAAATGGTTCTGATCTTCTCTGGGCCATGAACACTGAAAATAGATAACCTCTTTTCCAAAGAACAGCAATTTCCATATTTATTGACAAATTTAATTTACACCTCTGAGTTTCCACCTTAAAAAGAAGTTATTTTCACTTTAAAATGTATCGTGCTTTAACAGTCAGTGAGGCGTTAATGATTACTATGGTCCTGGAGGTTTCTGCCTCCACTCTCTGGTGAAATGAATTTATAATAGATAATCCTCGAGAACGAATGCTGCATTAAAATGTACTCGGTGACGTTTCCAACTTGGAGAATATGGAAATGGGACGCTCTGGAGCTGAGCAGATCGGAGATGTCAGTTCAATTATCTTGTCTTATTAAATTGCAAACATAAAGCAATAAGGCACCTCTGCAGTCCGGCATACAGACTAAAGAAATGAACAAATCTGATAGAGAATTAGCTAATGGGATGTTTGAGCGGGCATTTGACCATATATTGGCTATGCTTTCAATAAGCATGTGCAGGACACTCAATTAAAGGGAATCTATCAGCTTTTTGCAACACTTCTCGAAACTGCTTATATACACGTGTAGTTCAATAAAACTATAAGACAACCTACATCTTTGCTAAAGGGAATCTGATTCTCGATTCTAGTGATGTGTCACTTACTTCACTGGTTTTGATTAAAAAGTGTTTTATCTGCTTCAGATCTATCAGTTATTTGATTGCTGAGCTCTGTATAGCCCTTCCCACACCACTGATCGATAGCTTTATGCTAAGCAGAGCGCTGCAAATCAGGGCTGGAGGCGTGATTGGCCAACTAGTCCGCTAGCGATAATCTCCTGCTAGTAAAACAATGATTTGAAACTAAGTGATGCATCACTGGAATCAGGATTTCTGTCCCTACATCATGCTGATATCAGTTTAGATTGAAAAATCTGGGGACAGATTCTGTTTGAGAAATTCTTTGCTCCATTACTTAATAAAATGTTTTATTCTATATGAAAATGAGGCTGAGGTGCTCTAGCAATTAAGAAGCACTTCCTGAGCTGTCAGTCAAACAGAAGGTGACTATAGGCAGGGATTGAGCCAGGGAGACAGAGGCTCATGAAGTGCTTCAAATCACTTTAGCGTCATATGCATGTGACATAAAAAACATTTTTTTTCCAGTAATGTATTAATGAGTTCTCAAATAAATGAAATGCTTTTAATAGCAACAGAAAGGCCTTTTTATTAAATGATCTTATCAAAACTGTTACTCTACCTGTGCCTCCATAACCTTATCAGTGAGCCTTCCCGGCTGTCAACCTGAGAAGTAAAAAGTAAGAAAAACTCATGTAGAGATTTGGATAAAGTGGATCCTAGAATTTTTCAAATAATTAGCGTCAAAATTGGACTGGCAAATGACCTGGGACCAGGAGCACCTTTCCTGGCCCTAACACTAGGGGGCGCCCTAGCTCGCCCTGTTCGCCGAGAGACTTCAGATGGCAAAGATGCCTGGGCCTCCGCCCTTGCCCTATCTCCTAGATTAGTCCTTCGTCTGTCCCCTTCCACCACCCTGGGAAGAGGGGGCGCTACTGTGCACCGCAGTACACCAACCTGTCAGGGTGACAGAGACAAACGTAAACTGAAAACTTACACACACAAAATATACACTCACATATAACAGAGGTATTCACTAGGGTGTGTAGGGAAGGGGGAGAAAACAAAACAGGAAATGATAAGGAATTTCCAAATGTTCAAACCAGGCAACAATCGCTGATAAATTCCACTAGCACTCCTTCACAAAACCAACTTCTCCCACTCCTATGTCTTGCAGCAATTGCTAACTCAGACAAGGACTTGGTAATTGAGCCCAGATTTTATAGGGGAAAGGAGTGACTAACCGAGCACAGCTGAATGCAGGAATTTCCAACATGGCCTATTAACCCATGTTCTGCTAAAAGAAATAAACACGTTTAATACACTGGAGAAGTGCTTCTTCTCAGCGGCAGAGTAGGAGCCACCAGACACTGCCGTCTTCTGTCTCTGTTCCGTTGCGTTAACCCCTTGACAATTAGTTAGTAAAGTTTTTCCATAAGCACATTTATGCATAAAATTTAGATTTTTATACAGCTTCTATTATTTCCTCAAGAATGGAAACCTGTATTGCTATATTAGATGCTTTGCGCTTTATTTATTTTTTCTTTGTCCTTAGTTTACCTGCACAACCGTTTCAAATTTGATCAAAATTGAATGAGATTGACAAAGCATCATCTAATATTACTACCTCTTTCTTTTCACAGAAGTGAGTGAAAGGTTGTCACAGCTCTGTTGCACTCAAGCATCATCGAATAGTAATAAAGTCTTTGTTTATGGTCCTAGTCTGTGACAAGTGAATATGTATAAATAAAGGATACATTTAGCCCTTGCCATTGCTTTTTGACAGTTTTTTTCAAAGACCCTTAGGAAAGTGAGACTGGGGGATTCATAATTCTGAAATATTTAAAAAAGTATTCTTTGCCTCAAAAGTATACACACACAGTATGAGCAGTCATTCAAGGACATAGGTACATTTTTAACTTGAGTATGTGGATGTATGGGAACCTTTTCCTTAGGGCTTGTTTCCAATTGCGAGAAACACGTCCGTGTCTCGCATGTGAAAACCAAGCTCTGGCGCCGGCATTGTGGAGTGGAGCGTGCGGCTCCATGTGTTGCTATTGTGACGCCCAGGAGACCGGGATACCCAGCACCGGACCAATGGAGTCTGTCTCTTGAGGGGGATGTCACGGGTGGCTTGACCCGGTGCTGTAGCCTCAGGCAATGCACAGTGTAAGGGGTATCGTGAGGGAGCAGGCACTTACTTGATCAGCAGCAGGTTCTCTCAGGGGTGATGATCCTGATCCTGGATAGATAGCTATTGTCCAAATGAAAGTCTGAGGCACTGAAACGTTTAACCAGTTTACTTTAACATAAAAGGATTTACAACCAGTCCTGTCACCGGAGTCTGTATGGGAACTCTGAGTTACTTTGACCCTGCCGGGGTCTTCGCCTCTTATTGTGCGCAATTTCTGTGTGGCCCTGCTGCTGTATGTGAACTGACTGCCGGCCCAATCTGTCCCCTCCGGGTCCTGGTTCGACGGGCAACCCGAGTCCTTTTATCGGTTTACCCCCTCTGGGAGTACCGCTGAACTCTGTGTCTGTTGCTGCGTCCGGCCCTAGTGAAGCTGATATCACCTCACGTTTTTCCGGTTGCTGTATTATATATAATGAATACAGCCACGGATCCGGTATCCGTCTTTGCGCCTGTTCTGGGTAGTGATTAATGCTACCCGGTTCTCACAATGTCCTTTTTCTCTATCCCTCTTCTCCTCAGGCCGGTGATTTAGGCCTGGTAACAGTCACAGGGCTGTTAGATATTCAACTGTATGACCTCTCACTTTCAGCTCCTTGGCCCAACTGCCATTTCTTCTCTCAGACCAGAATGGATCAAGGGGAGTCTCTGGAGCTCCCCCTTCTGGCCGGAGGTGGTAGTGCAGTCTTGCTAATTTAGTATTTGTATTTACTGTCAGTAACTATTTTTGTGGCAAATACCCCTAGGGGTGCCACATTCCCCCTTAGTTAAGAACAGTACTCCGGGACTGTGGGACAATAACATTTTGAAATAACAATTAATATGTACAGAGTCTTAAAAATGAAAAGTTACAAAAACCACTCAAGGAAACAAAAATAGAGTTCTGTAAAAAGTCACTTCAAATAGCGTCCATTAATACAGTTCTATCCTTGAAGGTATTAGGAACGGCACTGTACTTAGTGTCCAGGAATTTAGTTCCATTTTTCCAACGGAGTTATCAATATAAAGTCTAAAGAAAGTTCAAAAAGAGCAAAAAGCAAAGTTCAAAAAG
Source organism: Ranitomeya imitator (assembly GCF_032444005.1). Lineage (NCBI taxonomy): Eukaryota > Metazoa > Chordata > Amphibia > Anura > Dendrobatidae > Ranitomeya > Ranitomeya imitator. The sequence continues at coordinate 383,733,308 of NC_091284.1, forward strand.
CAGTCTTTCCGGAGCTTTGATTTAGTGCCTCCGGGCTGATAAAAAGTTCAAGAACATGCATTAAGTTCATACAGACAAGTCTCTGTAGGCACTGGGCTTAAACGTTGCAGACTGATAGCAATGACTATACTACATTTTCTGTTTAACTATATACGGCATAACATATATACAATTCACATTATGAGCTTTATAGTTGGTAATCTGCATACCTGGCCGGTAATTGACCCTGGGTACTACGCTGTGATCTACGTAATAGCGGTGTCTCTTCATGTGGTGTACTACTGTCTACTGCGGATGTAGTATCTGCCTGCTCTGCTAAAGATAATTCCATAACTATGGAGTTGGCAAGTCCACCGTGAATGGGATTACTCTGACCAAGAATCTGTTCTTCCTGGCCTGGAACCTCCTGTAGTACGGGGTCAGCCTCTTCCTGTCTTGGGACTTCTGGTATTGGGTTCGGTGTTGGGTAAAAGGCCACCATGGGAACCACTACTGCACCATGGTATGTTAGTAGGGTTTTGGGAAAGTCTCCTATACAGGTGTGATACACTTCCTCTTCTTTTTCCTTTACTGGGTGAACCTGTATGGGTTGAATAACTTCTGGTTCTGGCTGGACAACGTCTGGCTCTTTCAATGCTTCCGGACATAATTTAAGATTGTCTCTTGACACTAGTACAGATGTTAAGCCTCCGTTTTTGCTAATGAGACACATTTTAGGATTATCCACTCTTGTTGGTAAAACTGTGTAGGGTACGGCTTCCCACTGATTGTCCAGTTTATTGGTTCGACGATTTCTCTTGAGCACTTGGTCACCCGGTCTTAATGGGGTCGCTAGAGCATTCTGGTTGAAAGTTCGCTCTTGTCTTTCTCTAGTTTGCTGAAGGCTTCTTTCCACACTCTCTTGCACTTGGCGATACTGCTTTTGCCGTATGATATCCCAATTGGAGTCTTGAACTTCTGCGTCTGGTTTCAGAATTCCCATTTCTAGATCGATTGGTAATTGGCCGGGTCTTGCACGCATAAGGTAAGCTGGGGTGCAGTTGGTGGAGCTCACCGGGACATGATTATACAGATCCACCAAGTCAGGCAATTTCTCTGGCCATTGATTCCTTTCTGTCTCAGGTAAAGTCTTTAGTAGGTCTATTACAATATGGTTCATCTTCTCGCATAAGCCGTTTGTTTGTGGATGATAGGCCGTCGTCCGGATCTTTTTGCAACCATACATATTACAGAATTCTCTGAAGATCTCTGATTCAAAGGCTGTACCTTGGTCGGTGAGAACCTGTTCCGGATATCCATGGGGTCTACAAAAGTACGTTTGGAACGCTTTGGCTGCTGTTTTTGCTGTCAGATCTTTTACGGGTACTACTACCAAGAAACGTGAATAATGGTCCACGATGGTCAAGGCATAGACATAGCCGGACCGGCTTGGTGTCAACTTCACGTGGTCCATGGCTACAAGTTCAAGTGGTTGTTTGGTGATTATGGGCTGCAGTGGTGCTCTTTGGTTCTTTTGATCGTTTCTTCTGAGGTTACACGGGCCACAATTTCTGCACCACTGTTCGATTGATTTTCTCATCCCGACCCAATAAAATCTTTCTCTTAGAAGTACTTCTAACTTTTTCCAACCGAAGTGACCAGCACCATTATGGTAAGCTTCGAGGACCATCTTCACATCTTGTTTAGGCACAATAATCTGCCAAACCAATTCATGTGTTTTCGGATTGGTGTATCTTCTACAGAGCTTCCCTTGATACAGGAACATTTTGCCTCTCTCTTTCCAGAGTTGATGGGTCTCTTCTGGGGCATCCTCATAGGGATATGCACCTTGCTCAGTCAACAGTTCCTTCACCAACTTCACAGCCGGATTGCTGTCTTGGGTGTCAGCCCATCTATGGTGTGCTAACGGATTAAAATTCACCTCTTGTTGTTTCTGATAGGTACTTGACTGATGATGTTTTGCCTTGGGACGATGGAAGGCTGGTAGTTCAATTTCTTCAAGCTCCCCCGTTTCCTCTTCTACATCTCTCAAGTGTGGCATCCGGGATAGGGCATCGGCATTTCCATTCTTGCGACCTGCTCGATACTTGATTATGAAGTTGTAATTAGATAACCGGGCTATCCATCGCTGTTCTAACGCACCTAATTTGGCTGTGTCCAGGTGGGTCAACGGATTGTTGTCAGTATAGACAATAAATTCTGCAGCGGCCAGATAGTGTTTGAAACGCTCCGTCACAGCCCAAACTACTGCCAGTAGTTCCAATTTGAAGGAGCTGTAATTTTCTGAATTTCTTTCAGTAGGCCGGAGCTTTCTACTTGCAAAGGCGATGACTTTCTCCCGACCTTCTTGCTTTTGTGACAGCACCGCTCCTAGTCCCACATTACTGGCATCGGTGTAGAGGATGAAAGGTTTATGGTAATCTGGGTATGCCAGAACCTCTTCTCCGGTTAGTGCCTTCTTTAGTTGTTCAAAGGAGTCTTCCCTTTCGTCGTTCCACTGAAAAGGAGGGTTTCGGTTTGAAGGTTTCTTCGTCTGCCCTACCAAGGTGTCTTGCAAGGGTGCTGCCAACTTGGTAAATCCTTTTATAAATCTGCGATAGTAACCCACCAATCCCAGGAATTGTCTCACTTCTTTTGCGCTGGTAGGTCTTGGCCAATCCCTTATGGCGCTTATTTTCTCGGGATCTGGTGCTACTCCCTCCGAACTCACGATGTGTCCCAGGTACTGTACCTTTGGCTTGAGAAGGTGACATTTGGATGGCTTGACTTTCATGCCATACCTGGATAAGGCTTCGAACACTTCTGCCAGGTCTATTAAGTGTTGTTTGTAAGTCTTTGAGTAGACGATCACATCATCTAGGTACAGGAGGACGGTCTCGAAGTTCTTGTGTCCGAGGCAGCATTCCATCAGCCGCTGGAAGGTACCGGATGCGTTGCAGAGTCCGAACGGCATGCGATTAAATTCACATAGACCCATTGGTGTGGTGAATGCCGTCTTTTCCTTATCTCTCTCAGCCACAGGGACTTGCCAATACCCGCTTGTTAAGTCTAAGGTGGAAAAATAATTAGCAGATTTCAAAGCAGTTAAGGACTCTTCTATCCTAGGCAAGGGGTAGGCGTCTTTATGGGTGATGTTATTAATCTTCCGGTAGTCTACGCACATTCTCATGGTTCCGTCCTTTTTTTTGACAATCACTAGAGGGGCCGCCCAGGGGCTACAGCTGTCTCTTATTACCCCGGCCTGTTTCATTTCCCTCAGCATATCTTTTGCACATTGATAGTGAGCGGGCGGTATGGGTCTATATCTTTCTTTTATTGGGGGATGGTCACCTGTGGGGATTGTGTGTTCTACCCCTTCTATCCGTCCGAAGTCCAATGGGTGTTTACTGAAGACTTGTTCATATTCCGTCACTAGCCTATACACCCCTTGTTTTTGATGGGTAGGTGTTGAATTTATGCCCACGTGTAGCTGTTGGCACCAATCCTCCATTTCTCCATCTGAGCCATTGCCTTCCACCTGACAGGTTGGTTCTAAGGGCTCAATGGTTGTGATGGCATTGTTGTCAACAGTATATAGCTTTGCCATTGTAGCATACCTTGGCAAAGTGACCTCTTCCTCTCCACAGTTCAAAAGTCGTACCGGCACTTGTCCCCGGTGTACCTCGACTATCCCTCGTGCTGTGAGTATAGTGGGCCTGCTGTCGGTGTACACTGGTTCTATTAAGGCTTGATAATCTTGTCCCTTAGTACCAATGGCTGCTCTACACCATACCAGCATTTCTGTTTTTGGTGGGATTACAATAGACGTTGGATCACTTACCCTCACACTGCCGATTTCTCCACCTGCAACTTCTACCTGTTGCCTTAACATCAATACTTTTATTTCCCTCCGGAGAACTCTCTGCTGGCAGGATTGGGCAGTTTCAGCAATTTGCTGTAAGACAGAAATGACTTCGGAAAAGCAGTTCTCTAACACATTCATTCCTATCAATACAGTTGGTTCACAGTTCCGCCGGTCAACATCAACAACAATTATACCCTGTTTCTTCAGTTCTACTTTACCAATCTTTATGGTCATCTCCCTGAATCCTAGTTTCGGTACCAACTTACCATTACTGGCCCATATATCTAGTTCAACATCAGAGGGCCCTTTATCAATATCTGCATCAGCCCAGTACCTCTTATAAAGGATATACGGTATAGATGAAATCTGGGAACCTGTGTCCAGCAAAGCGTTGAGGGGAATTCCGTCCAGCACGATAGGGATAATGGGTCGTCCTCCGATGTACCTGTCGTGCCAGGGTGTTGGGCCTTGAAAGTTCATTCCTGCGAAGCGGCCCGCATTCCCAGGGGATTCCCGTTTAAATCACAATCTCGTGCAAAGTGGCCCGGCTGCTGGCAACGGCGGCAAATGGGCTGTCCATCCGGTTGGTAGCGGTCGCGGGGTCGTCCTCTCCATGTCGGGTATCTCCGGGGTCTCATCCATGGAACATCCTCTCTACAGTTTGCCAACTCCATCTTGTGTCCTCTCATCTCCTGCATGGTTTTAGCCATTGAAGCAACAACATCAGCTAAAGAGTCAAGCTTTTGTTGAAGAGCCTCATTAGTACTGGGCCCCAGGGGCTTAGCAATGGCCCCAGACATAGCTGATGTCACTGGCACTCCCTGTTGTTGAGGTGCCTCTGCCATGGGTTGCGCAGGATCCTGATCCCGAGGTGCCTCTGCCAGCTGGAGACGTATAGCGCTCTCCTTTAATTGGGCAAATGTCAATTCAGGGTTCTTAAAAACAAGCATGCTCACATGCCCCCGGTGAGAAGGGGTGTAGAGTCCCTCAATAAATTGATCTCTTAGCAGTTTATCCGCTCCGGTGTTAAAAATGGGTTCAGCCAGTGTAAGTGATTTAAGGGCTTCCTGCAGGTTTAAGGCAAAGTCTCTCACGCCCTCATTAGCTTTTTGTTTGCAACTAAAGAATCGTATTTTAGCTTTGCTGCTGGCCGTGGTTTCAAAAGTAGCATTTAATCCAGCAAATATGCGTTCAACAGTGCCTTTTAGATCAGCTGCCCATGCTGTGACTTCTCGCTTAGCATAGCCACTTAACTGCATCATCAGGAGACTAACACGCTGAACTTCACCCACAGGGAACATGTCAAAATGGGCCAGCATCTTTTCTCTGAAATCGTCAAGGGTATTAGGCTCACCTTCATACATTGGAAGCCATGGGCCACCCGGGGTATATGGCATCAGCACCGGCATGATGGGCGCCACTCCTTGCACCGCTGCGCTGCCGGACTCTCTATTGACACTCTGTCTTTCAGCTGCATTAGCGACATACTGTGCCCCCTTAGTTAATCCGGACCCTTCCGGTCCTCCGCTTCCTTCGGGATAGTGTAGATTCGTTCCGCTGTGCAGCAGGATCGATTTTCCCCTTGCTCTGATGTCAGAGCGCTCAGCTTGGTGCCGCCCACAATGACAAGCCCCCTGCTGCTCCCACCCACCGCGCTCTGTAATGGCGGATTCTGAAGTTTTTCAGTTAGACTGGGGCTCAGGTGATGGCGTAGCTCAATTAACAGTCTCGTGCCTAACAGTTATGAAGTGATTACCTCAGGGGATGGCGGCCATCTTTACTCCATTATAACCAATGGGGAAAAGTCACTTTCAATAGTTTTCAATGGGGAATGGATTTTTCTTTAATAAAGTCAATTTTCAAGATTTTTCATCCCAGTTTTCACAGTTTTGGGCTCCAATCACGGCACACAATACCCGGTATACGGACTGGCTAGATCCTGTTCGTGACGCCAATTGTGACGCCCAGGAGACCGGGATACCCAGCACCGGACCAATGGAGTCTGTCTCTTGAGGGGGATGTCACGGGTGGCTTGACCCGTTGCTGTAGCCTCAGGCAATGCACAGTGTAAGGGGTATCGTGAAGGAGCAGGCACTTACTTGATCAGCAGCAGGTTCTCTCAGGGGTGATGATCCTGATCCTGGATAGATAGCTATTGTCCAAATGAAAGTCTGAGGCACTGAAACGTTTAACCAGTTTACTTTAACATAAAAGGATTTACAACCAGTCCTGTCACCGGAGTCTGTATGGGAACTCTGAGTTACTTTGACCCTGCCGGGGTCTTCGCCTCTTATTGTGCGCAATTTCTGTGTGGCCCTGCTGCTGTATGTGAACTGACTGCCGGCCCAATCTGTCCCCTCCGGGTCCTGGTTCGACGGGCAACCTGAGTCCTTTTATCGGTTTACCCCCTCTGGGAGTACCGCTGAACTCTGTGTCTGTTGCTGCGTCCGGCCCTAGTGAAGCTGATATCACCTCATGTTTTTCCGGTTGCTGTATTATATATAATGAATACAGCCACAGATCCGGTATCCGTCTTTGCGCCTGTTCTGGGTAGTGATTAATGCTACCCGGTTCTCACAATGTCCTTTTTCTCTATCCCTCTTCTCCTCAGGCCGGTGATTTAGGCCTGGTAACAGTCACAGGGCTGTTAGATATTCAACTGTATGACCTCTCACTTTCAGCTCCTTGGCCCAACTGCCATTTCTTCTCTCAGACCAGAATGGATCAAGGGGAGTCTCTGGAGCTCCCCCTTCTGGCCGGAGGTGGTAGTGCAGTCTTGCTAATTTAGTATTTGTATTTACTGTCAGTAACTATTTTTGTGGCAAATACCCCTAGGGGTGCCACATTATGCGGCCGCAAGCTCCACTCTGGAGTGCCGACACCAGAGCTTGGTTTTCACATGCGAGACACGGACGTGTTTCTCGCAATTGGAAACAAGCCCTTAATTGAAGCATGGGAAATTTTCAAGTAAATGGTGAAATTTAGCATGTAGACTTTAATTGACCATTTAACGGGTGACTATCCTTAAATCGTAAATCAATCTTTTCATTAGAATCTTAGGTCTTATGCTAACCTCATGGCTAGCATCTGACAATGACTTCATCTGTCAATGGGAACAACCAAATTAGAGCCTCTTCTCCATGTGTTCATTATGTTTAAGTGTCATTTTTTCCAAATTAGTGGTCTACTGAGGGGGCGTTCTAGTATTGGCTGCTCATCCAATCTCAATGCTTCAAATAGTGTAGAGCAAAACTGTACTAGAAGAGGTAATTACCAACTGCTGATAAATGACTGTATATTTGAAACCCAAGAACTATTTCAGGCCAAAGTCTTTCATAGGTAAAGTGATGGGCAAATACCATTAAATGTGGTGAGGTTTATTTCCACCTGAATGTTTTTTGGCTGTTGCCTAGAAGTGATACATTTCATGTAATTTTTTATTTTATTATTATATTTGCTAATGTAAGGAATGGTTAGCAGAACATTACTATTACTACTATTACAATTAATTTGACTAGGAATTCACATTTTACTTAGAGATGAGCAGATTGTTTGAACTCTAATTTTGATTGCTTTTCCAAATTCTCATAAAAATTTGATTCTCAGAGAAGAAACTCATGTAGATCTCCATACTGAAAAGTGTGGGGAGAGGAGGGAGAGAAAGAGAGAATGAGAAAAAGACACCAATAGAACAATACATTTAATTTCAATATGATCTGTCGTACATGCTACCACTCCTGCTGCACCTCACTGTGCTACATTGGGAACCGTGGATCTCCAAAGATCCAGTAGTATACTGACCACTACCGAACAAGGTAAGATACGGCTCTTCATAAACTTGTCTCTGATGTCATATCTTCGAGGAATTATGAGTGTAACCCGTATAGAGGGTGCATGGTATATAGAGACTGGTGCAGTTTGCAGCAGACAATGCTTCATAGTAACAGACATTAATCCATCTTTTGCAGCATTACAGGACTACAACTCCCAGCAACCTTGGCTCTTCTTTGCAACCCGAGAGGAGGAGCATCAGCAGCAGAGGAAATTACTGATTGGCTGTGCAATCTGGAGAAAAACATAGTAACATAGTAACATAGTTAGTAAGGCCGAAAAAAGACATTTGTCCATCCAGTTCAGCCTATATTCCATCATAATAAATCCCCAGATCTACGTCCTTCTACAGAACCTAATAATTGTATGATACAATATTGTTCTGCTCCAGGAAGACATCCAGGCCTCTCTTGAACCCCTCGACTGAGTTCGCCATCACCACCTCCTCAGGCAAGCAATTCCAGATTCTCACTGCCCTAACAGTAAAGAATCCTCTTCTATGTTGGTGGAAAAACCTTCTCTCCTCCAGACGCAAAGAATGCCCCCTTGTGCCCGTCACCTTCCTTGGTATAAACAGATCCTCAGCGAGATATTTGTATTGTCCCCTTATATACTTATACATGGTTATTAGATCGCCCCTCAGTCGTCTTTTTTCTAGACTACATAATCCTAATTTCGCTAATCTATCTGGGTATTGTAGTTCTCCCATCCCCTTTATTAATTTTGTTGCCCTCCTTTGTACTCTCTCTAGTTCCATTATATCCTTCCTGAGCACTGGTGCCCAAAACTGGACACAGTACTCCATGTGCGGTCTAACTAGGGATTTGTACAGAGGCAGTATAATGCTCTAATCATGTGTATCCAGACCTCTTTTAATGCACCCCATGATCCTGTTTGCCTTGGCAGCTGCTGCTTGGCACTGGCTGCTCCAGGTAAGTTTATCATTAACTAGGATCCCCAAGTCCTTCTCCCTGTCAGATTTACCCAGTGGTTTCCCGTTCAGTGTGTAATGGTGATATTGATTCCTTCTTCCCATGTGTATAACCTTACATTTATCATTGTTAAACCTCATCTGCCACCTTTCAGCCCAAGTTTCCAACTTATCCAGATCCATCTGTAGCAGAATACTATCTTCTCTTGTATTAACTGCTTTACATAGTTTTGTATCATCTGCAAATATTGATATTTTACTGTGTAAACCTTCTACCAGATCATTAATGAATATGTTGAAGAGAACAGGTCCCAATACTGACCCCTGCGGTACCCCACTGGTCACAACGACCCAGTTAGAGACTATACCATTTATAACCACCCTCTGCTTTCTATCACTAAGCCAGTTACTAACCCATTTACACACATTTTCCCCCAGACCAAGCATTCTCATTTTGTGTACCAACCTCTTGTGCGGCACGGTATCAAACGCTTTGGAAAAATCGAGATATACCACGTCCAATGACTCACCGTGGTCCAGCCTATAGCTTACCTCTTCATGAAAACTGATTAGATTGGTTTGACAGGAGCGATTTCTCATAACCCCATGCTGATATGGAGTTAAACAGTTATTCTCATTGAGATAATCCAGAATAACATCCCTCAGAAACCCTTCAAATATTTTACCAACAATAGAGGTTAGACTTACTGGCCTATAATTTCCAGGTTCACTTTTAGAGCCCTTTTTGAATATTGGCACCACATTTGCTATGCGCCAGTCCTGCGGAACAGACCCCCTCGCTATAGAGTCCCCCGTCGCTATAGAGTCCTTAAAAATAAGAAATAATGGTTTATCTATTACATTACTTAGTTCTCTTAGTACTCGTGGGTGTATGCCATCCGGACCCGGAGATTTATCTATTTTAATCTTATTTAGCCGGTTTCGCACCTCTTCTTGGGTTAGATTGGTGACCCTTAATATAGGGTTGTTTCTTGGGATTTCACCTAGCATTTCATTTTCCACCGTGAATACCGTGTAGAAGAAGGTGTTTAATATGTTAGCTTTTTCCTCGTCATCTACAACCATTCTTTCCTCACTATTTTTTAAGGGGCCTACATTTTCAGTTTTTATTCTTTAACTATTGATATAGTTGAAGAACAGTTTGGGATTAGTTTTACTCTCCTTAGCAATGTGCTTCTCTGTTTCCTTTTTGGCAGCTTTAATTAGTTTTTTAGATAAAGTATTTTTCTCCCTATAGTTTTTTAGAGCTTCAATGGTGCCATCCTGCTTTAGTAGTGCAAATGCTTTCTTTTTACTGTTAAGTGCCTGTCTTACTTCTTTGTTTAGCCACATTGGGTTTTTCCTATTTCTAGTCCTTTTATTCCCACAAGGTATAAACCGCTTACACTGCCTATTTAGGATGTTCTTAAACATTTTCCATTTATTATCTGTATTCTTATTTCTGAGGATATTGTCCCAGTCTACCAGATTAAGGGCATCTCTAAGATGGTCAAACTTTGCCTTCCTAAAGTTCAGTGTTTTTGTGACTCCCTGACAAGTCCCCCTAGTGAAAGACAGGTGAAACTCTACAATATTGTGGTCGCTATTTCCTAGATGCCCGACCACCTGCAGATTTGTTATTCTGTCAGGTCTATTAGATAGTATTAGGTCTAAAAGTGCTGCTCCTCTGGTTGGATTCTGCACCAATTGTGAAAGATAATTTTTCTTGGTTATTAGCAGAAACCTGTTGCCTTTATGGGTTTCACAAGTTTCTGTTTCCCAGTTAATATCTGGGTAGTTAAAGTCCCCCATAACCAGGACCTCATTATGGGTTGCAGCTTCATCTATCTGCTTTAGAAGTAGACTTTCCATGGTTTCCGTTATATTTGGGGGTTTGTAACAGACCCCAATGAGAATTTTGTTACCATTTTTCCCTCCATGAATTTCGACCCATATGGACTCGACATCCTCATTCCCTTCGCTAACGGCACTGAAGAGAGATTGTGCTGTGTAGAGAAAGTGTGCTGATTTCCATTGCTGGAGAGAGACTCACTGTTCTCTCCCACTGCGTTGCAGAACTGTCAGCACTTGGCCTATGCAACACAGTGGGAGAGAACAGTGAGGCCTGAAGCTGCACCACAACTGCAGACCAGCCAGGTTACCAAGAGTTGCCCACCACTGCCTGGCTTACCACATAGATGAATTCTGCCATCTATTCCCTACGTCACCAAGCACCTGGACCATGCAGGAATCCGGTGTGACTACAGATCTACTACATGAAGGAGTGAGTAGTTACTGCTGGGTCTAGGAGTTCCATTGTTGAGGGAGTTGCACTAGACTTTTTTGTAAGAGAACATTTATGGAACTTGTTGTTCCAAGCTCAATAAATTTGAAAGAGGATTTTGTTTTCATTGTAATATTAAGAGCATCAACACCTCCTGTAAGTGCACCAACATTGGTGGCAATCAGGCCCCAGAATTGAACTGTGTTATTTGCATTGCTGCAGCCATTTGTCATTTAAGTGTGATTTAGGAGTGTGTCTGCTGTGAGCAGAAGTGTCATCATTAACATTCAGACCTACTGCAAAGCACATCTTCTACCTGTATTGTAGATTGTGTAATTTTATTTATTTTGTTGTTCCTTGTTATGCCCCTTGGATTTTTCACCATGTACCCCCTATAAATAAATCTGTTAATTGTTTCATTCTCATCTCATACAGTATGAGTGAGTATAGAGAGTGGAAAAGGGTGTCCCGAATTTACCCCTGGCAGAAGAGGCATCCTCCTGCATTCCCCTACAGCTCCCAGCAAGATTTAGATGGAGGAACTGCACCATTTGAGGTACAAATTATTGGATGCCCTGCAAGCGCAGGTGGCTTAAGGGGTGTTACATGAGGAAGCACGCTTGACCATGCAAAACAACAATAACTCTCCTTCTGTTGTTTGACCAATAGGAGAAATAGTGCCCGGCAAGTATTTTATTTTGCAACTTGAGTCTCAAAGTATTCGAATTTGAGTGGAAATTAAATTCAAACTCAAACCTCCACTCTTCAATCCCGTCATTTCTAACAAACATGTCACTGTTAACCTAAAATTAATCTAGTTAAATATAGGTCTTTATCTGATATTAACCCCTTTCTGCCATCTGACTTACTATCCCGTACCTGTGGGCTGTGCCCATCTGACCATAGACTGAATAGTACATCATAGCGATCGGCCACACACATGGGTGGTGTGCAGCCAATTGCGGCCGGGTGTCAGCTGATTTTCACAGCTGACACCCGGCACTAAGTGCCAGGAGCAATTAAAGACCGCTCCCAACATTTTAACCCCTGCAACACTGTGATCAAACATGATCACAGCTTTCCGCAGCCGGCACAGGGGCTGACATCCCCTCTGCCTGTGGATCAGGGATCCCGCAGCATGCCGCGGGGTCCCGATCTTTGCAATGGAGGCCCGATGCCATCATGATGACATCCGGGTCTGCAGAGCTGAGAGACTTCCTGTCATGCGCAGTGATGATCAGGAAGTCTCTCAGGTCAGTGTAAAATACATGCAGCCCTGACAGCTTGTATAGCATGCAGATCTGCATGCCATAGAAGTGATCAGGCTGTATAAAATGATTGACGTAGTGGGACAAAGGGTAAAACTTAGAATGAATTAAAAAAAATTTTTTAAATAATTGTAAAGATATTTAAAAAAAAAATAATAATAAAATCAATATTTATTCTATTAATAAATAAATATTTGAATGAAAATACAAATCGAAACAATAAAAGTACACATATTTGGTATTGCTGCGTCCGCAATGACCCGATCTATAGAACAGTCTCACTTGTGAACCCCTTTGGCTAACACCATAAAAAAAACAAGGCAAAAAACAATGTTTTATCATCATACTGCCGAACAAAAAGTGGGATAACACACGATAAAAAAGACATATATAAATAAACATGATAACACACGATGAAAAAGACGTATATAAATAAACATGTTACTGTTGAAAACGTCATCTTGTCCTGCAAAAAGCAACAGCTCCATCAGCGGAAAAATAAAAAAGTTACAGCTCTCAGAATAAAGCGATGCAAAATAATTATTTTTTAAATAAAATAATTTTTATTGTATAAAAGTGCCAAAACCTAAAAAATAAATAAATGAGGTATTGCTATAATTGTACTAACCCGAAGAATAAAACTGCCTGAGGGCAGTCTCACACGTCCAGATAATTCCGGTACCGGAAAAATCGGTACCGGAATTATCCGTGTCCGGGTGCCCGTGCGTTTCTGTGGCACATCAGTGTGGCACATGTACGGCCGCCCGTGTGCCGACTGGGTACCACACGGAGCATGCAGGAGACAGCGCTAGAGATAAGCGCTGTCCCCTGCATCTGGTGCTGAAGCTGCCATTCATATCTTCTCTGCAGCAGCGTTTGTTGTAGAGAAGATATGAAAAATCCTTATTTTTTTTGTTTCTCGTGTTTAAAATAAAGATCCCTGTCCCCACCCCCCTCCCACCACCTGTGCGCCCACCCGCTGTTATTAAAATACTCACCCGGCTCCCTCGCAGTGTCCTGTTCTCACCGCACCTTCTCCTGTATGAGTGGTCACGTGGGGCCGTCCATTACAGTAATGAATATGCGGCTCCACCCCTATGGGAGGTGGAGCCGCATATTCATGACTTTAATTGGCGGCCCCACGTGACCGCTCATACAGGAGAAGGTGCAGTGAGGACAGGACACTGCGAGGGAGTCGGGTGAGTATTTTAATAACAGCGGGCGGGTGCACAGGGGGTGGGGACAGGGATCTTTATTTTAAACAGGAGAAACAAAAAAAAAAAAATGATTTTTCATATCTTCTCTACAGCAAACGCTGCTGCAGAGAAGATATGAATGGCGGCTTCAGCACCACATGGAGGGGACAGCGCTTACTGTAGCGCTGTCTCCAGAATGGAACATGGACTGCACACGGACAACGTCCGTGTGCGGTACGTGTTTTACACGGACCCATTGACTTTAATGGGTCCGTGTAATCCGTGCGCTCCCACGAACACTGACATGTCTCCGTGTTTTCCAAACGGACACACGGTCCATGAAAACACGCTGACATGTGCAGAGACACATTGATTTCAACGTGAGTCAGTGTCTCCGGTACGTGATGAAACTGTCACCTCACGTACCGGAGCCACTGACGTGTGAAACCGGCCTTATCAATTTTACCACACGCGGAAGGGTATAAACGCCCCGCCCCCAAAAAAAATTCATGATTTGCTGGTTTTTGATCATTCAGCCTCTCAAAAATTGGAATAAAATGCGATCAAAAAATGTCATGTACCCGAAAATGGTACCAATAAAACGCTAACTCATCCTGCTAAAAACAAGACCTCACATGACTCTGCGTGCCAAAATGTAGAAAAATTATAGCTCTCAAAATATCATGATGCAAAAATTATTTAATGCAATAAAAGCATCTTTTAGTGTGTGACAGCAACCAACCATAAAACCCCACTATAAAAACCCTCTACAATGCCTCTTTCACACGTCCTGTTATTTTCAGTACCGGAGATGTCAGAGTCTGTGTGTGTAATGCCTGTGGCACATGTGTGGCATGTGTGTGCTGCATAAGTACCACAAGGACCGGCACCAGGGAAGAAGCATTACAGTAAGCACTGTTCCCCAGAGCCGGGTGCTGAACACGGCTCTCATCATTTTTCCCTGCTCTGATGACGATCAGCACAAGCATGTGTGTTATGCGTATGCACGCTTGCTGTATGTTTTGTGGCCTGTGCTGACATTAAAAAACAAACATATCAGCGTGTTTTTCCCATGGTCACACGTCCGTGGAAACACACATGTGCACAGGCCCATTCACTTAAATAGGCAAACAGTGCTCCGTTCCTCCCAAGTTTCTCCGCATGGCTGTCCAGTGATATAAAATTCTGTGACAATTCTATGGGGGGTTTCAATTGTTTAGGCACATCAGGGGCTCTACAAGCGTGACATGATGCCTGCAGACCATTTCATCAAAGGTTGCATTCCAATACGTCACTACTTCCTTTCCGAGCTCCGACGTGTGCCCAAACTGTAGTTTTCTCCCACATATGGAGGGTATCAGCGTACTCAGGACAAATTGGACAACAACTTAAATAATAAATTAAATAAAAAATTGGGGACTAAAAGATCATGTTTGCAGAAAAAATATGATTTTTATATTTACACACCCGGGCATCATAAACTTTAGTGAAATACCTGGGTGTTCAAAGTTCTCACCACATATTTAGATAAGATCCTTGTGGGGTCTAGTTTCCAAAATGATGTCACTTGTGGGGGGTTCCACTGTTTAGGCATATCAGGGGCTCTCAAAATGCGAAATGGCATCCGATCTCAATTCTGTTGTGAATTCTGTGGCTGAGTTCACTTCTGTGGTCACAAGTGGTATTGCAGTCTCTGGGCTTCCTCCCTCAGGTGTTTTGGTGAGCTCGTTGGCTGCCTTGCTATTTAGCTCCACCTGAGTCTGTCTTCCTTGCTCCTTGTCAATGTTCCAGTGTTGGATCTGAGCTACTGCATCTTTCCTTGGGCCTGCTGCTCTGCTAGATAAGTGCTTCTAGTTTGTTTTCTGTTTTTTCTGTCCAGCTTGCTATTAACTTTTGCTGGAAGCTCTGAGAAGCAAGGGGGTGCACCGCCGTGCTGTTAGTTCGGCACGGTGGGTCTTTTTGCCCCTTTGCGTGGTTTTCGTTTTAGGGTTTTTGTAGACTGCATAGTTCTCTTTGCTATCCTCGCTCTGTCTAGAATATCGGGCCTCACTTTGCTGAATCTATTTCATTCCTACGTTTGTCTTTTCATCTTGCTAACAGTCATTATATGTGGGGGGCTGCCTATTCCTTTGGGGTATTTCTCTGAGGTAAGTCAGGCTTGTATTTCTATCTTCAGGCTAGTCAGCTCCTCAGGCAGTGCCGAGTTGCATAGGTAGTTGATAGGCGCAATCCACTGCTGCTTATAGTTGTGTGAGGATAGATCAGGTACTGCAGTCTACAGAGATTCCACGTCTCAGAGCTCGTCCTATTGTTTTTGGTTATTGCCAGATCTCTGTATGTGCGCTGATTACTGCACGCTGTGTTGCCTGATTGCCAGCCATAACAGTACAAGGAGCCCTTCAATGATTTCCAATAGAGGGAAAAAAGAAATCCTGACATCATTTTTTTTTCTTAGCTCTGTCTTCAGTCTTTTTTTTCCCCTAGACATTAGAGTGCTTCAGGACACAGCTGTGGACATGGATATTCAGGCTCTGTGCTCCTCAATGGATAATCTCGTTGTAAATGTACAAAAGATTCAAGATACTATTGATCAGAAATCGATGCTAGAACCAAGAATTCCGATTCCTGATTTGTTTTTTGGTGACAGAACTAAGTTCCTGAGCTTCAGAAATAATTGTAAGCTATTTTTGGCCTTGAAACCTCATTCTTCTGGTAATCCTATTCAACAGGTTTTGATTATTATTTCTTTTTTGCGCGGCGACCCACAGGACTGGGCGTTTTCTCTTGCACCAGGAGATTCTGCATTGAGTAATGTTGATGCATTTTTCCAGGCGCTCGGATTGCTTTACGATGAGCCTAATTCAGTGGATCAAGCTGAGAAAAATCTGCTGGCTTTATGCCAGGGTCAGGATGATGTAGAAGTATATTGTCAGAAATTTAGGAAATGGTCAGTACTCACTCTGTGGAATGAATCTGCACTAGCGGCTTTGTTCAGAAAGGGTCTCTCTGAAGCTCTTAAGGATGTAATGGTGGGATTTCCTATGCCTGCTGGTTTGAATGAGTCTATGTCCTTGGCCATTCAGATCGGTCGTCGCTTGCGCGAGCGTAAATCTGTGCACCATCTGGCGGTATTGTCTGAGAGTAAGCCTGAGCCTATGCAGTGCGACAGGACTATGACTAAAGTAGAACGGCACGAACACAGACGTCTGAACAGACTGTGTTTCTATTGTGGTGATTCTACTCATGCTATTTCTTATTGTCCTAAACGCACTAGACGGTTCGATAGCTCTGCCGTTATTGGTACTGTACAGTCCAAATTCCTTTTGTCCATTACCTTAATGTGCTCTTTGTCATCATATTCTGTCATGGCGTTTGTGGATTCAGGCGCTGCCCTGAATCTGATGGATTTGGATTATGCTAAACGTTGTGGATTTTTCTTGGAGCCTTTGCGGTGTCCTATTCTGTTGAGAGGAATTGATGCTACACCTTTGGCCAAGAATAAGCCTCAGTACTGGGCCCAGCTGACCATGTGCATGGCTCCTGCACATCAGGAAGTTATTCGCTTTTTGGTACTGCATAATTTGCATGATGTGGTCGTGTTGGGGTTGCCATGGCTACAAACCTGTTGTGAATTCTGTGGCTGAGTTCACTTCTGTGGTCACAAGTGGTATTGCAGTCTCTGGGCTTCCTCCCTCAGGTGTTTTGGTGAGCTCGTTGGCTGCCTTGCTATTTAGCTCCACCTGAGTCTGTCTTCCTTGCTCCTTGTCAATGTTCCAGTGTTGGATCTGAGCTACTGCATCTTTCCTTGGGCCTGCTGCTCTGCTAGATAAGTGCTTCTAGTTTGTTTTCTGTTTTTTTCTGTCCAGCTTGCTATTGTCTTTTGCTGGAAGCTCTGAGAAGCAGAGGGGTGCACCGCCGTGCTGTTAGTTCGGCACGGTGGGTCTTTTTGCCCCTTTGCGTGGTTTTCGTTTTAGGGTTTTTTGTAGACTGCATAGTTCTCTTTGCTATCCTCGCTCTGTCTAGAATATCGGGCCTCACTTTGCTGAATCTATTTCATTCCTACGTTTGTCTTTTCATCTTGCTAACAGTCATTATATGTGGGGGGCTGCCTATTCCTTTGGGGTATTTCTCTGAGGTAAGTCAGGCTTGTATTTCTATCTTCAGGCTAGTCAGCTCCTCAGGCAGTGCCGAGTTGCATAGGTAGTTGTTAGGCGCAATCCACTGCTGCTTTATAGTTGTGTGAGGATAGATCAGGTACTGCAGTCTACAGAGATTCCACGTCTCAGAGCTCGTCCTATTGTTTTTGGTTATTGCCAGATCTCTGTATGTGCGCTGATTACTGCACGCTGTGTTGCCTGATTGCCAGCCATAACAGTACAAGGAGCCGACCAATGATTCCCAATAGAGGGAAAAAAGAAATCCTGACATCATTTTTTTTTCTTAGCTCTGTCTTCAGTCTTTTTTTTCCCCTAGACATTAGAGTGCTTCAGGACACAGCTGTGGACATGGATATTCAGGCTCTGTGCTCCTCAATGAATAATCTCGTTGTAAATGTACAAAAGATTCAAGATACTATTGATCAGAAATCGATGCTAGAACCAAGAATTCCGATTCCTGATTTGTTTTTTGGTGACAGAACTAAGTTCCTGAGCTTCAGAAATAATTGTAAGCTATTTTTGGCCTTGAAACCTCATTCTTCTGGTAATCCTATTCAACAGGTTTTGATTATTATTTCTTTTTTGCGCGGCGACCCACAGGACTGGGCGTTTTCTCTTGCACCAGGAGATTCTGCATTGAGTAATGTTGATGCATTTTTCCTGGCGCTCGGATTGCTTTACGATGAGCCTAATTCAGTCGATCAGGCTGAGAAAAATCTGCTGGCTTTATGCCAGGGTCAGGATGATGTAGAAGTATATTGTCAGAAATTTAGGAAATGGTCAGTACTCACTCTGTGGAATGAATCTGCACTAGCGGCTTTGTTCAGAAAGGGTCTCTCTGAAGCTCTTAAGGATGTAATGGTGGGATTTCCTATGCCTGCTGGTTTGAATGAGTCTATGTCCTTGGCCATTCAGATCGGTCGTCGCTTGCGTGAGCGTAAATCTGTGCACCATCTGGCGGTACTGCCTGAGAGTAAACCTGAGCCTATGCAGTGCGACAGGACTATGACTAAAGTAGAACGGCAAGAACACAGACGTCTGAACAGACTGTGTTTCTATTGTGGTGATTCTACTCATGCTATTTCTAATTGTCCTAAACGCACTAGGCGGTTCGATAGCTCTGCCGTTATTGGTACTGTACAGTCCAAATTCCTTTTGTCCATTACCTTAATGTGCTCTTTGTCATCGTATTCTGTCATGGCGTTTGTGGATTCAGGCGCTGCCCTGAATCTGATGGATTTGGATTATGCTAAACGTTGTGGATTTTTCTTGGAGCCTTTGCGGTGTCCTATTCCGTTGAGAGGAATTGATGCTACACCTTTGGCCAAGAATAAGCCTCAGTACTGGGCCCAGCTGACCATGTGCATGGCTCCTGCACATCAGGAAGTTATTCGCTTTCTGGTACTGCATAATTTGCATGATGTGGTCGTGTTGGGGTTGCCATGGCTACAAACCCATAATCCAGTATTGGATTGGAACTCTATGTCGGTAACCAGCTGGGGTTGTCAGGGAGTACATGGTGATGTTCCATTTTTGTCTATTTCGTCATCCATTCCTTCTGACATCCCAGAGTTCTTGTCGGACTTTCAGGATGTATTTGAAGAGTCCAAGTCTGATGCCCTACCTCCGCATAGGAATTGTGATTGTGCTATCGATTTGATTCCTGGTAGTAAATTCCCTAAGGGTCGTTTATTTAATTTGTCCGTACCTGAACACACCGCTATGCGCAGTTATGTGAAGGAGTCCCTGGAGAAGGGACATATTCGCCCATCGTCGTCACCATTGGGAGCAGGGTTCTTTTTTGTAGCCAAGAAGGATGGTTCGCTAAGACCGTGTATTGATTACCGCCTTCTTAATAAGATCACTGTTAAGTTTCAGTATCCCTTGCCATTGATTTCTGACTTGTTTGCTCGGATTAAGGGGGCTAGTTGGTTTACTAAGATTGATCTTCGTGGTGCGTATAATCTGGTGAGAATCAGGCAGGGAGATGAATGGAAAACGGCATTTAATACGCCCGAGGGTCATTTTGAGTATCTGGTGATGCCGTTCGGACTTGCCAATGCTCCATCTGTTTTTCAGTCTTTTATGCATGACATTTTCCGTGAGTATCTGGATAAATTCTTGATTGTTTACTTGGATGACATTTTGATCTTCTCAGATGATTGGGAGTCTCATGTGAAGCAAGTCAGAATGGTTTTCCAGGTACTGCGTGCTAATTCCTTGTTCGTGAAGGGATCAAAGTGTCTCTTCGGTGTGCAGAAAGTTTCATTTTTGGGGTTCATCTTTTCCCCTTCTACTATCGAGATGGATCCGGTTAAGGTTCAGGCCATCCAGGATTGGACTCAGCCGACATCTCTAAAAAGTCTGCAGAAATTCCTGGGCTTTGCTAATTTTTATCGTCGCTTCATCTGTAATTTTTCTAGCATTGCCAGACCATTGACCGATTTGACCAAGAAGGGTGCTGATTTGGTTAATTGGTCTTCTGCTGCCGTGGAAGCTTTTCAGGAGTTGAAGCGTCGTTTTTGCTGTGCCCCTGTGTTGTGTCAACCTGATGTTTCTCTTCCGTTCCAGGTCGAGGTTGATGCTTCTGAGATTGGTGCAGGGGCGGTTTTGTCACAGAGAGGTTCTGGTTGCTCAGTGTTCAAACCATGTGCTTTCTTTTCCAGGAAATTTTCTGCTGCTGAGCGTAATTATGATGTGGGCAACCGAGAGTTGCTGGCCATGAAGTGGGCATTCGAGGAGTGGCGTCATTGGCTTGAGGGTGCTAAGCATCGCGTGGTGGTATTGACTGATCATAAGAACTTGACTTATCTCGAGTCTGCCAAGCGCTTGAATCCTAGACAGGCCCGTTGGTCGTTATTTTTTGCTCGTTTTGATTTTGTGATTTCATACCTTCCGGGCTCTAAAAATGTGAAGGCGGATGCTCTGTCTAGGAGTTTTGTGCCCGACTCTCCGGGGTTATCTGAGCCGGCGAGTATCCTCAAGGAAGGAGTCATTGTGTCTGCCATCTCCCCTGATTTGCGGAGAGTGTTGCAGAAATTTCAGGCTAATAAACCTGATCGTTGTCCGGCCGAGAAACTGTTCGTCCCGGATAGGTGGACTAGTAAAGTTATCTCTGAACTTCATTGTTCGGTGCTGGCCGGTCATCCAGGAATCTTTGGTACCAGGGAGTTGGTTGCTAGATCCTTCTGGTGGCCATCTCTGTCACGGGATGTGCGTGCTTTTGTGCAGTCCTGTGGAATTTGTGCTAGGGCTAAGCCCTGCTGTTCACGTGCCAGTGGGTTGCTTTTGCCCTTGCCGGTCCCGAAGAGGCCTTGGACACATATTTCGATGGATTTCATTTCTGACCTTCCCGTTTCTCAAAAAATGTCGGTCATTTGGGTGGTCTGTGATCGCTTTTCTAAAATGGTCCATCTGGTGCCCTTGGTTAAATTGCCTTCCTCCTCTGATTTGGTGCCTTTGTTCTTCCAGCATGTGGTTCGTTTACATGGCATTCCTGAGAATATTGTTTCTGACAGAGGTTCCCAGTTTGTCTCGAGGTTCTGGCGAGCCTTTTGTGGTAGGATGGGCATTGACCTATCTTTCTCCTCGGCCTTCCATCCTCAGTCTAATGGCCAGACCGAACGAACCAATCAGACCTTGGAAACATATCTGAGATGTTTTGTTTCCGCTGACCAGGATGATTGGGTGTCATTTTTGCCGTTGGCTGAGTTCGCCCTTAATAATCGGGCCAGCTCGGCTACCTTGGTCTCTCCATTTTTCTGCAATTCTGGGTTCCATCCTCGTTTCTCTTCAGGACAGGTTGAGTCTTCGGACTGTCCTGGTGTGGATTATGTGGTGGACAGGTTGCAGCAGATCTGGACTCAGGTAGTGGACAATTTGACCTTGTCCCAGGAGAAGGCTCAGCTTTTCGCTAATCGCAGACGCCGTGTGGGACCCCGACTTCGTGTTGGGGATTTGGTTTGGTTATCTTCTCGTCATATTCCTATGAAGGTTTCCTCTCCTAAATTTAAACCTCGTTTTATTGGTCCGTATAGGATTTCTGAGATTCTCAATCCGGTGTCTTTTCGTCTGACCCTCCCAGACTCCTTTTCCATACATAATGTATTCCATAGGTCGTTGTTGAGGAGATACGTGGCACCTATGGTTCCATCTGTGGAGCCTCCTGCCCCTGTTTTGGTGGAGGGGGAATTGGAGTATATTGTGGAGAAGATTTTGGATTCTCGTGTCTCTAGACGGAAACTCCAGTATCTGGTCAAATGGAAGGGTTATGCTCAGGAAGATAATTCCTGGGTTTTTGCCTCTGATGTCCATGCCCCAGATCTTGTTCGTGCCTTTCATGTGGCTCATCCTGGTCGGCCTGGGGGTTCTGGTGAGGGTTCGGTGACCCCTCCTCAAGGGGGGGGTACTGTTGTGAATTCTGTGGCTGAGTTCACTTCTGTGGTCACAAGTGGTATTGCAGTCTCTGGGCTTCCTCCCTCAGGTGTTTTGGTGAGCTCGTTGGCTGCCTTGCTATTTAGCTCCACCTGAGTCTGTCTTCCTTGCTCCTTGTCAATGTTCCAGTGTTGGATCTGAGCTACTGCATCTTTCCTTGGGCCTGCTGCTCTGCTAGATAAGTGCTTCTAGTTTGTTTTCTGTTTTTTTCTGTCCAGCTTGCTATTGTCTTTTGCTGGAAGCTCTGAGAAGCAGAGGGGTGCACCGCCGTGCTGTTAGTTCGGCACGGTGGGTCTTTTTGCCCCTTTGCGTGGTTTTCGTTTTAGGGTTTTTTGTAGACTGCATAGTTCTCTTTGCTATCCTCGCTCTGTCTAGAATATCGGGCCTCACTTTGCTGAATCTATTTCATTCCTACGTTTGTCTTTTCATCTTGCTAACAGTCATTATATGTGGGGGGCTGCCTATTCCTTTGGGGTATTTCTCTGAGGTAAGTCAGGCTTGTATTTCTATCTTCAGGCTAGTCAGCTCCTCAGGCAGTGCCGAGTTGCATAGGTAGTTGTTAGGCGCAATCCACTGCTGCTTTATAGTTGTGTGAGGATAGATCAGGTACTGCAGTCTACAGAGATTCCACGTCTCAGAGCTCGTCCTATTGTTTTTGGTTATTGCCAGATCTCTGTATGTGCGCTGATTACTGCACGCTGTGTTGCCTGATTGCCAGCCATAACACAAACCCATAATCCAGTATTGGATTGGAACTCTATGTCGGTAACCAGCTGGGGTTGTCAGGGAGTACATGGTGATGTTCCATTTTTGTCTATTTCGTCATCCATTCCTTCTGACATCCCAGAGTTCTTGTCGGACTTTCAGGATGTATTTGAAGAGTCCAAGTCTGATGCCCTACCTCCGCATAGGAATTGTGATTGTGCTATCGATTTGATTCCTGGTAGTAAATTCCCTAAGGGTCGTTTATTTAATTTGTCCGTACCTGAACACACCGCTATGCGCAGTTATGTGAAGGAGTCCCTGGAGAAGGGACATATTCGCCCATCGTCGTCACCATTGGGAGCAGGGTTCTTTTTTGTAGCCAAGAAGGATGGTTCGCTAAGACCGTGTATTGATTACCGCCTTCTTAATAAGATCACTGTTAAGTTTCAGTATCCCTTGCCATTGATTTCTGACTTGTTTGCTCGGATTAAGGGGGCTAGTTGGTTTACTAAGATTGATCTTCGTGGTGCGTATAATCTGGTGAGAATCAGGCAGGGAGATGAATGGAAAACGGCATTTAATACGCCCGAGGGTCATTTTGAGTATCTGGTGATGCCGTTCGGACTTGCCAATGCTCCATCTGTTTTTCAGTCTTTTATGCATGACATTTTCCGTGAGTATCTGGATAAATTCTTGATTGTTTACTTGGATGACATTTTGATCTTCTCAGATGATTGGGAGTCTCATGTGAAGCAAGTCAGAATGGTTTTCCAGGTACTGCGTGCTAATTCCTTGTTCGTGAAGGGATCAAAGTGTCTCTTCGGTGTGCAGAAAGTTTCATTTTTGGGGTTCATCTTTTCCCCTTCTACTATCGAGATGGATCCGGTTAAGGTTCAGGCCATCCAGGATTGGACTCAGCCGACATCTCTAAAAAGTCTGCAGAAATTCCTGGGCTTTGCTAATTTTTATCGTCGCTTCATCTGTAATTTTTCTAGCATTGCCAGACCATTGACCGATTTGACCAAGAAGGGTGCTGATTTGGTTAATTGGTCTTCTGCTGCCGTGGAAGCTTTTCAGGAGTTGAAGCGTCGTTTTTGCTGTGCCCCTGTGTTGTGTCAACCTGATGTTTCTCTTCCGTTCCAGGTCGAGGTTGATGCTTCTGAGATTGGTGCAGGGGCGGTTTTGTCACAGAGAGGTTCTGGTTGCTCAGTGTTCAAACCATGTGCTTTCTTTTCCAGGAAATTTTCTGCTGCTGAGCGTAATTATGATGTGGGCAACCGAGAGTTGCTGGCCATGAAGTGGGCATTCGAGGAGTGGCGTCATTGGCTTGAGGGTGCTAAGCATCGCGTGGTGGTTTTGACTGATCATAAGAACCTTACTTATCTTGAGTCTGCCAAGCGCTTGAATCCTAGACAGGCCCGTTGGTCGTTATTTTTTGCTCGTTTTGATTTTGTGATTTCATACCTTCCGGGCTCTAAAAATGTGAAGGCGGATGCTCTGTCTAGGAGTTTTGTGCCCGACTCTCCGGGGTTATCTGAGCCGGCGAGTATCCTCAAGGAAGGAGTCATTGTGTCTGCCATCTCCCCTGATTTGCGGAGAGTGTTGCAGAAATTTCAGGCTAATAAACCTGATCGTTGTCCGGCCGAGAAACTGTTCGTCCCTGATAGGTGGACTAGTAAAGTTATCTCTGAACTTCATTGTTCGGTGCTGGCCGGTCATCCAGGAATCTTTGGTACCAGGGAGTTGGTTGCTAGATCCTTCTGGTGGCCATCTCTGTCACGGGATGTGCGTGCTTTTGTGCAGTCCTGTGGAATTTGTGCTAGGGCTAAGCCCTGCTGTTCACGTGCCAGTGGGTTGCTTTTGCCCTTGCCGGTCCCGAAGAGGCCTTGGACACATATTTCGATGGATTTCATTTCTGACCTTCCCGTTTCTCAAAAAATGTCGGTCATTTGGGTGGTCTGTGATCGCTTTTCTAAAATGGTCCATCTGGTGCCCTTGGTTAAATTGCCTTCCTCCTCTGATTTGGTGCCTTTGTTCTTCCAGCATGTGGTTCGTTTACATGGCATTCCTGAGAATATTGTTTCTGACAGAGGTTCCCAGTTTGTCTCGAGGTTCTGGCGAGCCTTTTGTGGTAGGATGGGCATTGACCTATCTTTTTCCTCGGCCTTCCATCCTCAGACTAATGGCCAGACCAAACGAACCAATCAGACCTTGGAAACATATCTGAGATGTTTTGTTTCCGCTGACCAGGATGATTGGGTGTCATTTTTGCCGTTGGCTGAGTTCGCCCTTAATAATCGGGCCAGCTCGGCTACCTTGGTCTCTCCATTTTTCTGCAATTCTGGGTTCCATCCTCGTTTCTCTTCAGGACAGGTTGAGTCTTCGGACTGTCCTGGTGTGGATTATGTGGTGGACAGGTTGCAGCAGATCTGGACTCAGGTAGTGGACAATTTGACCTTGTCCCAGGAGAAGGCTCAGCTTTTCGCTAATCGCAGACGCCGTGTGGGACCCCGACTTCGTGTTGGGGATCTGGTTTGGTTATCTTCTCGTCATATACCTATGAAGGTTTCCTCTCCTAAATTTAAACCTCGTTTTATTGGTCCGTATAGGATTTCTGAGATTCTCAATCCGGTGTCTTTTCGTCTGACCCTCCCAGACTCCTTTTCCATACATAATGTATTCCATAGGTCGTTGTTGAGGAGATACGTGGCACCTATGGTTCCATCTGTGGAGCCTCCTGCCCCTGTTTTGGTGGAGGGGGAATTGGAGTATATTGTGGAGAAGATTTTGGATTCTCGTGTCTCTAGACGGAAACTCCAGTATCTGGTCAAATGGAAGGGTTATGCTCAGGAAGATAATTCCTGGGTTTTTGCCTCTGATGTCCATGCCCCAGATCTTGTTTGTGCCTTTCATGTGGCTCATCCTGGTCGGCCTGGGGGTTCTGGTGAGGGTTCGGTGACCCCTCCTCAAGGGGGGGGTACTGTTGTGAATTCTGTGGCTGAGTTCACTTCTGTGGTCACAAGTGGTATTGCAGTCTCTGGGCTTCCTCCCTCAGGTGTTTTGGTGAGCTCGTTGGCTGCCTTGCTATTTAGCTCCACCTGAGTCTGTCTTCCTTGCTCCTTGTCAATGTTCCAGTGTTGGATCTGAGCTACTGCATCTTTCCTTGGGCCTGCTGCTCTGCTAGATAAGTGCTTCTAGTTTGTTTTCTGTTTTTTCTGTCCAGCTTGCTATTAACTTTTGCTGGAAGCTCTGAGAAGCAAGGGGGTGCACCGCCGTGCTGTTAGTTCGGCACGGTGGGTCTTTTTGCCCCTTTGCGTGGTTTTCGTTTTAGGGTTTTTGTAGACTGCATAGTTCTCTTTGCTATCCTCGCTCTGTCTAGAATATCGGGCCTCACTTTGCTGAATCTATTTCATTCCTACGTTTGTCTTTTCATCTTGCTAACAGTCATTATATGTGGGGGGCTGCCTATTCCTTTGGGGTATTTCTCTGAGGTAAGTCAGGCTTGTATTTCTATCTTCAGGCTAGTCAGCTCCTCAGGCAGTGCCGAGTTGCATAGGTAGTTGATAGGCGCAATCCACTGCTGCTTATAGTTGTGTGAGGATAGATCAGGTACTGCAGTCTACAGAGATTCCACGTCTCAGAGCTCGTCCTATTGTTTTTGGTTATTGCCAGATCTCTGTATGTGCGCTGATTACTGCACGCTGTGTTGCCTGATTGCCAGCCATAACACAATTCCAGCCAATTTTGCATTGAAAAAGTCAAACAGCCCTTCTTCCTTTCCGAGCTGTGCCATGCACCCAAACAGTGGTTTACCCCCACATATGGGGCATCAGTGTACTCAGTACAAATTGCACAATAACTTTTGGGGTCCTATTACCCTTTGGAAAATTAAAATTGGGGGTGAAAAGATAATTTTTGTGGAAAAAATAGGATTTTTTAAATTTTATGGCTCTACGTTATAAACTTCTGTGAAGCCCTTGGGGGTTCAAAGTGCTCACCACACATCAAGATGAGTTCCTTGGGGGGTCTAGTTTAAAAAATGTTGTCATTTGGGGGGGTTTCCACTGTTTAGGCACATCATGGGCTCTCCAAACGCAACATGGCATCTGATCTCAATTCCAGCCAATTATGCATTGTAAAGTCAAACGGCGCTCCTTCCCTTCCAAACTCTGCCATGCGCCCAAACAGTGGTTAACCCCCACATATGGGGTATCAGCATACTCAGGACAAATTGCACAATAACTATTACGATCCTGTTACCCTTGGGAAAATTAAAATTGGGGGTGAAAAGATAATTTTTGTGGAAAAAATATGATTTTTTAATTTTACGGCTCTACGTTATAAACTTCTGTGAAGCCCTTGGGGGTTCCAAGTGCTCACCACACATATAGATGAGTTCCTTGGGGGGTCTAGTTTCCAAAATGGCGTCATTTGTGGGGTGTTTCCATTGTTTAGGCACATCAGGGGCTCTCCAAATTCGACATGGCGTCCGATCTTAATTCCAGCCAATTTTGCGTTGAAAATGTAAAACAACTCTCCTTCCCATCCAAGCCCTGCCATGAGCCCAAACAGTGGTTCCCTCCACATTTGTGGTATGAGCGTACTCAGGACAAATTGCACAATAACATTTTTGGTCCAATTTCCCCTGTTAGGGTATGTTTCCACGTTCAGGAAACGCTGCGTAAAATCCTGACCAAATCCTGATGCAATCCTGAACGCGGACACATACCCCAACCCTTGGGAAAATAAAAAAATTAGATCTGAATTAATTTTTTTGTGAAAAAAAGTTAAATATTCATTTTTTGTTTAACATTCCAGATATTCCTGTGAAGCATCAGAAGGGTTAATAAACTTCTTGAATGTGGGTTTGAGCACCTTGAGGGGTGCAGTTTTTAGAATGGTGTCACTTTTGGGTATTTTCTATCTTATAGACCTCTCAAAGTGACTTCAAATGAGATGTGGTCCCTAAAAAAAAATGGTGTTGTAAAAATTGGAAACCACTGGTAAGTTTTAACCCTTATAACGTCCTAACAAAAAAAAATGTTGGTTCCAAATTGTGCTGATGTAAAGTAGACATGTGGAAAATGTTACTTATTAAGTATGTTTTGTGACATATCTGTGTGATTAAAGGGCATGGAAATTCAAATTTGGAAAATTGCAAAATTTTAACATTTTTTGCCAAACTTCCGTTTTTTTTCACAAATAAACTTAAGTCATATCAAATAAATTTTTCCACTATCACGAAGTACAATATGTCACAAGAAAACATTTTCAGAATCACCAGGATCCATGAAAGCGTTCCAGGGTTATTATCTCATAAAGGGACAGTGGTCAGAATTGTAAAAATTGGCCTTTTCATTAATGTGCAAACCACCCTCGGGGGTAAAGGGGTTAATTTTTAATAGTGTGCCGACTGTGTTCAGTAAATAACACAATAATCACAAGATTATGAAATATAAGGACATTTTACTTTTATAAGCCAAATGTATATTTTGCTTTAGTTCAGGATATACAGAAAAGGTTAACCACATCAATATCAATCTTTGTCATGAACTATAACATTAAATCCAGTCTGTCCAAATGTATATGTCTCAGAGTTTGATTTGACATGTACATAATATACTACAGAAAGCTCAAGTATACAGCCAGCATTTTTTAATGTATAAATGAAATAATGCAACAGGTGTTTTAAAGATTAAAATTTCCAGTAAGAATCTCAGCTGAGATTGCTTCCCAGAAGGTAAAGCATCACCTACTTCAGTTCATTAAAATATACTAAAACGCAAAAGTAAAATTAATTTTTGACTTTAAACTAGCCCAAGGAACAAGTACTCTTGCCAGCTTCTGCAATGTAAGTTCAATGATACCAGTATTTTTGCAATAACTCACAAAAAATCTTAATTACATATTTTCTCAAATGTAAGTAGGGACGCAAGCCTAAAAAAAGATAAAGGGAGTCTGTCAGCCGCCAAGCTCATTGTAAATCTATCCACTATAAAAGTCATTCCTGCAATATAAATTTCATTTTCTCAGTTTCAGATTATTTTCTATTACACATGCAAATAAGAGGTCCTCAGGGTAACCTTTGTGTGCTCAAAAGCCCCTTCAAGCATTTGCGTGTGCGCGCTTATTACTTCCTTTTCTGCAGAAGTTGCTCGATGTACTGTACACAGGACCATACAGCTGCTGCTCATGGCACACATGATCACATAATAGTAGGCGGCCATTTCAGACAGGAGAAAGGGACAAGAGCATGCCTGAGCTGATACTGTGTGTGTTTGCACTTGTTGGGCTTAGGGTTGAGCGACCTTCACTTTTATAGGATCGGGTCGGGTTTCACGAAACCCGACTTTTGGAAAAGTCGGGTCGAGTGAAATCGGCCGATCCTATAAAAAAGTCGGGGTCGGGGTCGGCCGAAACTCGAAACCCAATGCAGTGCATTGGGTTTCCATGGTTCCCAGGGTCTGAAGGAGCGGAAACTCTCCTTCAGGCCCTGGGATCCATATTTAAGTGTAAAATATAGAATTAAAATAAAAAATATCCTTATACTTACCCTCTGACGCGCCCTGGTACTAACCGGGAACCTTCCTTCCTTAGAATCAGCCTTCCAGGACCTTCGGTGACGTCGCGGGTGACGTCGCGGCTTGTGATTGGCCGCGCGGCCGCCCATGTGACCGCTCGCGCGGCCAATCACAAGCCGCGACGTCACCCGCGACGTCACCGAAGGTCCTGGAAGGGCTGATTCTTAGGAAGGAAGGCTGTCGGAAGGAAGCAGGGCGCTTCCGAGGGTGAGTATATACCTAATAGGAATATACTCACCCTCGGAAGCGCCCTGCTTCCTTCCGACAGCCTTCCTTCCTAAGAATCAGCCCTTCCAGGACCTTCGGTGACGTCGCGGGTGACGTCGCGGCTTGTGATTGGCCGCGCGGCCGCCCATGTGACCGCTCGCGCGGCCAATCACAAGCCGCGACGTCACCCGCGACGTCACCGAAGGTCCTGGAAGGGCTGATTCTTAGGAAGGAAGGCTGTCGGAAGGAAGCAGGGCGCTTCCGAGGGTGAGTATATACCTAATAGGAATATACTCACCCTCGGAAGCGCCCTGCTTCCTTCCGACAGCCTTCCTTCCTAAGAATCAGCCCTTCCAGGACCTTCGGTGACGTCGCGGGTGACGTCGCGGCTTGTGATTGGCCGCGCGAGCGGTCACATGGGCGGCCGCGCGGCCAATCACAAGCCGCGACGTCACCCGCGACGTCACGGCAAGGTCCTAGAAGCGCGGATTCGAAGGAGGAAGGCTGCCGGTTAGTACCAGGGCGCGTCAGAGGGTAAGTATTGCAATATTTTTTATTTTAATTCTATATTTTACACTTTAATCTGAATTCCGATACCAATTCCCGATATCTTAAACATATCGGAATTCCGATTCCAGATTCAAAAGATCGCCGACTTCATGGCCGAACCCCCACTGGGGTCGGGTCGGGTTTCATGAAACCCGACCTTGCCAAAAGTCGGCGACTTTTGAACAATTTCGACCCGTTTCGCTCAACCCTAGTTGGGCTTCTGCATTGTCAGTGCAAAAGTGCAGGGCCAGATATTTAATTTGTAAACTGCTCCTTTTTGGAAAAACAAGCACTGTCAGGCAAGGTAAATTCACTTGTGTGATTCACCAACCCCTTGGCCATGCCAAAGGTGTACAAATGAGCCCTAATTTGCATGCAAAATATTGGCATGATGTTTTAAAGGTTAGGTCCCTTTCATTCTGAAAATGGTTTAAACTGAGTTTCGGGGATGCTACGCTCCCTGTAAAATCATTGTTCTTTATTCATGGCTCTAATTCATAAACATAAGTAAAAATAATTGTCATACCTTGACAGGTTAAATTTTAATAAGATAATAATTAATATTCACTTCATTAGAAGAAGAAGAAAAAAAGAAAAAAGAAGCGCAAAGAGGTGCACACTGAGCCAGAATAATCAATATAAACAAATCTTTATTGAGACCAAACTTCAGTGCTAAACATTAAAAACATACATTAAAAACAGCATAAAACATATGCCTACACATACTAATTTCAGTGTCCTCTGTATGGGGACATGATAGAAACCAGACCCCCTAGGACAAATAATCCTGTGATGTAACTCCGTGAGTTGAAGATAGAAAAAAAAGTCTAGATAATGCAGATACGTATCCGATGGTAAAGTCCTGGCGTAATTTAATAATGTCTAAGATAGATATCTGACTGTTGTCATATATAATAATACAATGATACCAAAAAACTTGGATAGCAAGCTAATAGCATGCAGATATCCATTTTGTATGTATGCTAAGTTCTAGACAATAAACCCTTCATGTGTTGTGGGTACAGCAATACATATAAACAATATCATGATACATTTAAATGACAACAGAATATCGCCAGAACTAAAACCACAGGCACCACCCACTGCATGTAAAGATAAACATGGTATATACTCACTAGGAGACAGGGTTTGGACGCTACCTACGCGTATCGCCACTCCTGGTGGCTTCGTCAGGGGAAGTAATGATACTCAAATCGTGTCCAGCATATATAGCGTAAGTGCACTTACTCATTGGTCACCTAATGCCGACACCTGTGTTCGGCAGTCGCTGGCCAATCTAACCAGTCAAAAGTTCTGAGTGGGGATATGTAAAACCTGTCCTTATTCGTTGAAGGTCTAATTGTATCACAGTTCCCCTCCCCTCTCTGCTGTGCAAAATAGATTACGATAGGTGCAATGGAGCCTATGAGAAGTCCCCTAAGTTACAGAGCGTCTTGAAGACCTGGCGTCAGTCCAATAGGTAACGTCCGTTTGTCGCGCCTGCGCAAAGCGATCAGGATACAGGGCATCTTGGTTGCAAAGCGTCCTGGAAACCAGACGCTAGCCTGCTGATACAGGTCGGTCGTTGCGCCTGCGCGACGCGCTGTTGCTGGAACCTGACGCCAGCCCTATAATCAGCATTTGCTGACTGCGCTTGCGCGGTGCCTGCAGAGAAATCATCTCTATTATAATGTGTATTAGAACTCCGTCGCTAATTAGGTAATATAGATCTCCTGTTGCGCCTGCGCCGTGCTGTCAAGATCCGGGAAAGCCCTATCTATTACAAAGCCTTACGGGCATCAGTTACCAGCTCTATGATATACTACTTATGCGTCTATGCGATGCAGTCCTCCTAGTTACCAAGCGTCCAGGAATCCGGACGCTGGTCCACTATTGTGAGAGAAAATCCCCCCTCTCTATGTACAGTAATAAATGTCTATTTCCCTCAACTGTATTAGAAAGTCTAGTTCATATCCAGCCAGTCCTCTGTATCTATGCTGACTTTTAGCTATATGCATTGGGATGTCCTACCATTCTATGTATTTTAGATGACGTCATATAACATCAGCCAATCAGGGTAAACTGATATAGGCAAATCTAAATAACTGCACTCTCATTGCTCTATTATAAGAATTTATGCCCTATAATTTACTTATTTACGCCAAGGCATAAACTTAACAATAACATCCCAATCTATAAGGATAGCCATAGGCATATACAAGGTAAATTGGCTATTTAGTGAATTTAATGTTATGTTTAATTGGTGTAGGTTATACTGAGCCACCAATGAGTGCTAAAAAGTTATACATTTTTCCATTTTAAATTCTGTAACTTTTGGAAAGTTTTATACTCCCATGCATCTTGATGCAACTCCCCACATTGTTACCAATTAATGAAGAAATAAAAAAAGGTTAGAGGCACCAGACGTTCCCCTCCAAGGGATCTCTTTATTGGTTACTATATACAAAAGGTAAAAAATACATGCAATGTTTCTAACATATACAGCCTTTTTTAAGCTAAATATACTAATGTACATCCCCTTATTTGATACATCACTTGTATTTTTTACCTTGGGTAGCGGTGAGTATTCCGGCAGCTGTGCTGTGCTTGTGAGCAGCGCATGACATCCCCTGCCATGCTCTGCTTACAAGCATAAAGCAGCTGCTGGCACCGGAAAAAGAAGCTGCAAGGGAGTGCAGGAAGGTAAGTGTAATGATTTATTTTTTTATGTTTTTTGAAGAGGGCCAATCATACCAGGAAAAGGATGGGGCTATGCATTCACGAATAGAGATGGGGCCATGCATACAATGATAGGGACAGAGCCATGCATTCAAGGATAGGGATGGGGCCATGCATGCAAGGATAAGGATGGGGCCATGCATACAATGATAGGGATGGAGCCATGCATTCAAGGATAGGGATGGGGCCATGCATACAAGGATAGGGATGGAGCCATGCATGCAAGGATAAGGATGGGGCCATGCATACAATGATATGGATGGAGCCATGCATTCAAGGATAGGGATGGGGCCATGCATACAAGGATAGGGATGGGGCCATGCATGCAAGGATAAGGATGGGGCCATGCATACAATGATATGGATGAAGCCATGCATTCAAGGATAGGGATGGGGCCATGCATACAAGGATAGGGATGGGGTCACACATACAAGGATAGGGATGGGGCCATGCATACAAGATATGGATGGAGCTAAGCATTCAAAGATAGGGATGGGGCCATGCATAGAAGGAAAGGGATGGAGCTATGCATACAAGGATAGGGATGGAACCATGCATACAAGGATAGGGATGGAGCCATGCATACAAGAATATGGATGGAGAGTCATGCATACAAGGACAGAGATGGTGAGGTATGCAGACAGGGACAGGGATGGGGAACCATGCAAACAAGGACAGGGATGGGGAACCATACATACATACAAGGATAGGGATGGAGCCATGCATACAAGGATAGGGATGGAGCCATGCATACAAGGATAGGGATGGAACCATGCATACAAGGATAGGGATGGAGCCATGCATACAAGAATATGGATGGAGCCATGCATACAAGGATAGGGATGGGACCATGCATACAAAGATAGGGATGAGGCAATGCACACCAGGATGGGAATGAGTAGCCATGCAAACCAGGATAGGGATGGGGCCATGCATACCAGGATAGGGATGAGGAGCCTGTGCATACCAGAATGGGGATGAGGGGACAATGCATAAAAGACATACTCGAGTCAATAAATGTATACAGTTTTTTTAGGTAAAATTAGGTGCCTCAGCTTATACTCGGGTCGGCTTCTACATGTATTGAAAAACAAATTAGATGTTAGAGAATAACAACTAATTCACAACTCCAAAAAGAGGAGTGTGGCCCCTGCTTGCAAGAGTTGACAATCCAGTATGCAATTAAAGCTTCGAATAAATGACTGCATGAAGAAAATTTTAGAATCATGTGAAACTGAGGGAAAAAATATATTGAAACACTTTTTTCAACTTTTTATTGCACGAAACAATATTATTTCGGTATACAGATTAAGTAACCATCATGCATTATCAAGAATGGAGAGACAAAGAGCTTGAAGAAATGAGTCTGTGTTTTTAAAATGACTAAGTACTCCAGAAGAAGGCTATATGATTGCTATTAAGGAAACCTTTGATTGCTACCTGTTGTTTGCCAGTCGTAATCATTGCTATAATACATTGTTTCAGCACCACGGAGAGCACATGCTGGATTCTGATTAAAACCTAAAGCTAACCATCTTCTTGAAGAGAACAAGTATGCAAGCTGTTCTCCACCAGGTGTTTAAGACTCAAATTCCCAGATTCTCCTACACCAAAGCTTTATTTCCAAATTACACAGTGAGATTAATGTGATGAAGTTGAGCAGAATCATACCATTGCTCATCTTTCATGAGAAGCAATCATTCTTTCACTGAAATGACTTCATTAGCATTATTCCCAGAATGCACTGACTTTTCTTTCCAGCATGATTAACATGTTAACTAATTGATGTTTGTTTTCAACTATCACTAGCTGAAGGCATCCAATAACCCACTGTCTACCAATAATGACTCCATATAGTATGCTATGGTGCGCCCATACACCATATAGTCAATAACTACATTTCCTCCCCTTTGATATTATTAAAATGTATTTCCGCAGTATGCGGTGTCACTCATTAATCTTTTGTAGAACCATTATTTATTTGCAGAAAACCTATGAATCAGATGCAAATGCTAACTGACCTTTCAGAATGGTTACTTTAAAATATCCAATAATTTTGTACAGTTTATGTATATGCGTATTTCTATACAAGTATAACATCTTATGATAAAAAGTAAGAATGAAATATTTAATGTAAAAATCAATATTTCATATGAAAAAAATATACAGAAAAAATGTCCTTCTCAGAACTATAAGACCTTTAAAACCAATTTAGAACTGCTGAGCTTCAAATTTCAAGCTGACAGACTGAAAATGTATTTCCCACGTATTCTACCGAGATGTTTGGAATTTTTCACTTTCATAAGTCCCTGTTACCAAAGGGCTTCACAACTATATTTATGCACTGTTTCTCATATTCCCAGAAAGAAGCCAGTGAACCCACAGAACATGAGAAACGAATACTAACTAGACGTACACAGATGGATCTGTGGAAGAGCAAAATTGAGTCAAATTTCCTAAAACCCGCAGTTCTGCATCAGTTCGAACAATCTACAATGAAGATCTGCGATAAAAAAATGTCCGGCGCCCTCTCATACATGTGGCACAAAACAAAAGGATAGATAAAGGCCTAAAGCTAATGTGGCTTACTACTTCAGTGCTGATCTGGAAGAGATAGTATCAGTATGTGAATAGAAATCCAAGATTCAAGTGATATACAGTGAACTTTTGTAGCAGTCTCATCATCATCACCACTTTGTGTGACTGTGAATTAATACATTTGTAATATACTGCAGCAACAGCACCTTAAAACCTGCTTTTTTATTACTATTTTTCACACAGTCCCAGCAAGCAATTAAACCACTCATGGCAACTTTTTTTAAATGTGGGCGCTATTTTAAATAATATTTTGATCCCGTTTAATTGCTCCAATAACACTGGTCTACAAAAAAAAAAAAATTCTGGCATGGA
The DNA here is from genome assembly GCF_032444005.1 of Ranitomeya imitator. Classification (NCBI taxonomy): domain Eukaryota; kingdom Metazoa; phylum Chordata; class Amphibia; order Anura; family Dendrobatidae; genus Ranitomeya; species Ranitomeya imitator. The sequence goes on from NC_091284.1 coordinate 383,768,944, forward strand.
CTTTAAGAACAGTTTTAGATTAATTTGAGGGTGCTGAGTTCAAATCTGATCTTATAATTTCTCTATCACATCACGTTTTTGCGCTATAGAGCTACAGAAGAGCATTGGGTGGAAGCTGAATGGCCTCAGCGACAGAGTTTGGCATCTGGCGATAAGAATGTCATCCATGATCCTCTAGTGGATAGGAAGGACATTGTCTTTCCTCCCTTACATATAAAACTTGGATTGATGAAGCAGTTCGTCAAAGCTCTCAATCACAGTGGAGAATGCTTTAACTGTATATGTTCAACTTTTCCTGGTCTTAGTGAAGAGAAGAAAAAGGCTGGAATATTTGATGGACCTCAAATAAGAACACTTATGAGAGACCCAAATTTTATCACATCAATGAATGAGACAGAACAAAGAGCATGGAATGCATTTTGTAATGTGGTGCAGAATTTTCTAGGGAATAAGAAAGCAGACAACTATGAAGAGATTGTGGAAGAGCTACTAATGAGTCTGCGAAATCTTGGATGTAGAATGAGTATCAAGATTCACTATTTACACAGCCATTTGGACTTTTTTCCAGAGAACCTTGGGGATGTGAGCGAGGAACAAGGGGAGCGTTTTCATCAGGACATTAAAACAATGGAAGAACGGTATTAAGGCCGATGGGACTCACATATGATGGCTGACTATTGCTGGAGTTTGATGAGAGACAACCCAGAAGCCGTACATCACAGATCAGCCAAGAAAAGAAAGTTCTGTGTGCCATATATACAGTATGTGTTTTTATATTTTGTAGTTTAATTCTGGAAGTATATTTGATTTGCTGTACACAGACTTTGTAATCTTTGCTATTCCTTGATTAAAAATATACAAAATGTAGTACCGAAAATCATGTGTTTTTATCATAAAACATTAGGAGTAATTTTCATAGAAAATTTAAAATATCTCGAAATCCTGATGTGATAGCCAAAAACAGAGTTCATATTCGTAATCAGCAGCCAAAATTTACTTAAAATATGTTTTAAAACCTTTTGCCAGATAAAATTGCGTTGACCAGTGTAATCTAAGACACATGTACATGCCACCCGAGTAGAGCAACTTGTTGTGGATGCTTGATATTGAGACATGTTTCTGTCTACATTTTCTGGTCCCATCCAATTTTTGTAAAGTCACGTTGACTTTTTTTAAATTTATTTATTTTTTTTAAAGAAATCTACATCACCCTGAAACGTAAACACGAGTTTTTACATACTAAAATGAGCACATTATTTTAAATATTTTTTGAGTCCCCTATAAAAATATAATATCATGATGATTGAATAGAGAGGACAGTTGCAAGTGGTTATTTGTGGGAAATGATTGAACCTATATGGCTTTTTATTACATTTAACATAAAAGTAGCTATTTTTTAAATATTTGTTTTAATTAGCTACACTAGGAACAGTACACCCTACGGCCACATTGCCCTTGTTTCCACATGTTTGATACTCGTCGTGAGTCTAAAGGCCCCTTCACATTAAGCGACGCTGCAGCGATACCGACAACGATCCGGATCGCTGCAGCGTCGCTGTTTGGTCGCTGGAGAGCTGTCACACAGACCGCTCTCCAGCGACCAACGATGCCGGTAACCAGGGTAAAAATCGGGTTACTAAGCGCAGGGCCGCACTTAGTAACCCGATGTTTACCCTGGTTACCAGCGTAAAAGTAAAAAAAAACAAACACGACATACTTACCTACCGCTGTCTGTCCCCGGCGCTCTGCTTCTCTGCACTCCTCCTGCACTGGCTGTGAGCACAGCGGCCGGAAAGCAGAGCGGTGACGTCACCGCTCTGCTTTCCGGCTGACCGACGCTCACAGCCAGTACAGGAGGAGTGCAGAGCAGAGCGCCGGGGACAGACAGCGGTAGGTAAGTATGTAGTGTTTGTTTTTTTTTACTTTTACGCTGGCAACCAGGGTAAACATCCGGTTACTAAGCGCGGCCCTGCGCTTAGTAACCCGATGTTTACCCTGGTTACCAGTGAAGACATCGCTGGATCGGTGTCACACACGCCGATCCAGCGATGTCCACGGGAGATCCAGCGACGACATAAAGTTCTGGACTTTGTTCAGCAACCAACGATCTCCCAGCAGGGGCCTGATCGTTGGTCGCTGTCACACATAACGATTTCCTTAACGATATCGTTGCTACGTCACAAAAAGCAACGATATCGTTAACGATATCGTTATGTGTGAAGGTACCTTAAGAGTAGCAACTTTGCAACTGTCTTTGCAGTAGTAGTACCAAATGTAAGCCACATTTTGCCTCCTTTGCAAACTCTGACAAGCGCATTGGTGTGGAAAAAGTGAAACAGAAGGCATAATAGTGTATATATTCCATCTTTCATCTCAATCACAGCAGGATGATGTAGCCTCTGACATTATCAGCTGCAGTCAGCATTCTACTTAGAATTGCGCTATCGGAGGCCAGATTGTAAGCGGTCAAAGAAAGAGCATGAAGAGAGGTATGAGGACAGTTCAAAATGGATGTGCTCCAGTTGTTTTGAGGAATAGGGGATAAATGATATGTGGTGATAGCTATACAAAAAGAATCGGTTAGGTTTGGGATGAAGACTGTGGTAAGCTTTGGAATGAGGTGGGATGGGATTGGGTCAAGTTCACAGGTGGCGAGATGAGATTTGGAGAGTAAAGAGGAAAGTTGATCTTCCGTGAAGGTGGAGAAGTTGTTTTTGGAGGAGGAGAGTTTAGAATTTATGAAGAGGGGCTGTGAGGACTTTAGGCAAAAGCTTTGCCATATGTTGTCTTCTGCTTCAAGAATTAGGCAAAGCCTTAAGCTGACATGAGTGGAGAGCTGGGGGACGGAGGAGAGAATTGAAAGTACTGAATAGCTGTTTATGGTGGTGAGACAGGGATGATATGAGAGATGAGAATTAGGTTTGTTTTGCTGCAGTGAGAAATTGTGCATCATTTTGACAACTTCTGTTAATGGATGGGCTACTCAACTGCTCAACTCAACTCCATTTCTTTGTCAGCCGCATAGTGGTATGCATTGTAGATAAGACCCAGAAAGAACATAAGCTCCAGTGGATGGCAAGGTCTCCATCAAGTGGCCTCTCCTCCTCTTCCTCCACCTTAACATCACACCTAGTACAGTCATCAGAAGGCGATATGTGGTTTGTCACCTAAGCAAAATAGCTTCAGCAGAGCTTGCAGCCTCTTGGCCAAGGCAGTGCTGCAGTGCTCCCATCTTTCAGTTGATGTTGACATTTCTGAGATGGAGGGTGAGGAGGAAGAGGTGTGTAGGAACTGCTGTAGAAGGTGGGGCAACCCTGATTGGACAATGGCCCGTAATCCTTGGTGTTGGTAGCACATGTTCTGTCCCACATTTAGACTGGTTCCCGGCTTCCATAATGTTCACCAAATGTGCAGTCGGGGAAATGTAGCTTTCTTAGCCACAAGCACTTATCCAGATGTCCGTGGTTAAGTGGACCTTTCCAGTCATAGTGTTGGTCAGGGCACGACTGAAGTTATGGGACACATACTTGTGTAACGCGGGGACAGCACACCAGGTGAAATAGTGGCAACTGGGGACTGAGTACCGAGGAACAGCTTCTGCCATGAGGTTGTGTAAAGCTTTCACCTCCACCAGTCTAAATGGTATCATTTCCAGTGCAAGCAGTCTGGAAATATGGCCATTTAATATTGTGGCCTGTATATGGGTGGCTGCGTACTTACATTTGCATTCCAAGGACTGGGGTTGGGACAACAGAACGCTGTACTGGTACAAGGACGTGAACATGGTTGCTGACAGTGATTGCAAGTGTGCAATGACAGGTTAAGGGTGGGAGGTATCTTTTCCTACATTATGGATAGAGGATTGGCATGCACGTAGAACAGGGGAAGAGGCAGTGCTGTCACCCACAGACACTGTTTCTCTGGTGAGGCTGGTAGTTGTGCTGCCTCTGGTCATATTGATCTAGCAGATGTTGCGATTGGACTTTTTGGGTTAACTGTACTTTCTTTAAAAATGGTCGAGACTTACAGACTCAGGAACACCTAACACTTGGATTGACAACTTCACCTGTGTTGGTGCTCTGGGGAAGAGATGCCCACCTTGTGTTTCTGGCCAGTTCACTGCCTCTTCCTGTCTGTTGTGGTACTGCAGATCCCTTCATCTGCTCCCTGTTGTCCTTTCTTGGGTCAGTGACTTCATCGTCTACCACCTCATTTTCCATTTCCACACCCTCATCCTCCTCCTGACTTGCTGACGTAACAACACTACATGTTGGCAATTGTGTTTCATCATCATCCACCTCTTGCAACAGTAATTGCATTTTCCCACCATGGTCTTGTGAGTGTGGCTGCTCAAGTATTTGGACATTGTTATATGCGATCTCATGTCCAGCTAGAAATGGGCAGGACAAGAAGCCAAAATCTATAAATGGAAATGTGAACATCTCTTGAAAATGTTTAAGTGTGCGATCACTTGTTTCCAGGCACTCAGCGTGCTGGGAGGAAGGACGATCAGGGTGAGGATTATGAGGTCCAAAATCATGGCTACTGAGGCTGGATTGTGTAGAAGACAGGGTGGTGCTGGCAAAGTGATTGGAAGCTTTATTTGCTATCCATCCAACACTGGTCTGGTTTCAAAAGTGGCATTCCGTGCCCCCCCTACAAACTGTGACAGGAAGCTAAATCGACATGATGTGTGCTTGTTGTGCTCCCACGGTAGTCACAGTTTCACCTTGCCCATTGCCTCAGCCTCTGTGCTCACTGTCAGCATCACATCCACTTCCCCATGCTTTACAAAGCACCTTGCTCATTTTAAATTATGTATGCTGTATCTGTGTTGAGAAAATGTTGCAGTATTACTATTCCAGGAAAATTTACCTACCTCAAATAGACTTCTTCAGCTGCAATATCATTATAGCGATGCTATTTCTATCCAAATAGGCCTGGCTTTTATGTTTAAATGCTCAACTGAAGCAGTATAAATGCTGGAAAATATTTGACTGATCAAAAAAATTAGCAGCATTACAATCGCAGGAAAATTGGCCCACTCAAATGGACTTCTTACACTGCAGTATAAATATAGCTATGCTATTTCTAACCAACAAGTTTTTTTTTTTTTTTTATGCACAACTGGAGCACGATAAATGCAATATTAAATTCTGGAATGCTGTAGATAAGCCCCCGATGTATCCTAAAAGATGAGAAAAAGACGTTAGATTATACTCACCCAGGGGCGTTCCCGCTGCTGATCTGGGTCCGGCGCCTTCCATCTTTATCAGATGACGTTCTCTTCTGCAAAATACTGCAGTGCGCAGGCGCCAGGAAGGGTCAGAGAGGCCTGGCACCTGCGCTCTGCAATACTTTACTCTGCCCTGAACAAGGCAGACAAAGTACGCCTGCGCTGGAGCCACAGCGTGAAGAAGAGAAGAGGACGTCATCTGATGAAGATGGGAGGCGCCGGACCCGGACCAACAGCGAGAACGCCCCTGGGTGAGTATAATCTAACGTCTTTTTCTCATCTTTTAGGATACATCGGGGGCTTATCTACAGCATTCCAGAATGCTGTAGATAAGCCCCTGATGCCGGTGAGCTTACCTCACCCGCGATTTTGGGGGTGACAGGTTCCCTTTAAATAACAAAAAAGTTAAACCTGGTGAAGAACAATATCCATCTTGCCTGTAGAGGCATTAGACTATAGATATACAAGACTCTTATGATCTGTGATTACCATATCTGAATTAACTGACCCCTCCAGAAATTGACACCACTCTTCAAAGGCCCACTTGATTGCCAAGTGTTACTTGTTACCAATGTCATAATTTCTCTCTGCAGATTACAGGTTTTTTTAGAAAGGTATGTGTTAGGGTTGGCGGATTGCACTAAATAAAATATAAAATAAAGTGCAATCGCAACCCTGGGTCCACCGTGCAGAGATGAACCTGCTGCTAGTGTGAACAATGACGGAATAAAACAGCGAGCGCTACCTTAAACACACTGTGTTAAATGCCATACAGTGTGATCGAAACACAGAGTACCAAGCTCAGGTACTTCACAGAGAGGTACTGCCCTAATAATGTACTATACCCTGTTAAGGTCACAAGGATGTTAGCACAAGGATTGAGCAAGCACTGCACCTAAAGTGTGCTAACCGCACATACAAATGAAGCAGACGTAGTGCCATGAGAAGGAACTCTTATGATGCTAGGTACAATACCCTGTCGCCTTCACTGAGAGGAAGCATAAGGGTTGAGCTTGCTCTGTAACTTAACTGCGCTAACCACACTCATTAATGAAACAGATGCTAAGCCAAGCTACTAGTTACCCCCAGTCCTGAAGCTACTGAACTTGTGCCTGACCAGCACCCTAAGCATGTAGCAAACTAGAGACTCAGACGTTGAGACATGGGTACGAAACCACATAAGTGTGTTACCTGCCTGCCAATTTGTACAGTCTTTGGTCTGATGAGTCCAAATTTGAGATCTTTGGTTCCAACCACCGTGTCTTTGTGCGATGCAGAAAAGGCGAACGGATGAACTCTACAAGCCTGGTTTCCACCGTGAAGCAAGGAGGAGGTGTGATGGTGTGGGGGTGCTTTGCTGGTGACACTGTTGGGGATTTATGCAAAATTGAAGGCATTCTGAACCAGCACGGCTACCACAGCAGCTGCTTTGAAGAACCTAGAATATAGGACATAATTTCAGTTGTTTCACACTTTTTTGTTAAGTGTATAATTCCACATGTGCTAATTGATAGTTTTGATGCCTTCAGTGAGAATGTACAATTTTCATAGTCATGAAAATACAGAAAAATCTTGAAATGAGAAGGTGTGTCCAAACTTTTGGTCTGTACTGTATATATACCTATACAGTTATATGAAAACGTTTGGGCAAACCTCCACCAAATTTTACTGTGGGTAGCAAGTGTTTTTCTTGGAATGCTGTGTTTTTTGGCCACCATGCATAACGCCTTTTTGTATGGCCAAACAACTCAATCTTGGTTTCATCATTCCACAGGACCTTCTTCCAAAAAGAAATTGGCTTCTCCAAATGTGCTTTTGCATACCTCATCCGACTCTGTTTGTGGCGTGCTTGCAGAAACTGCTTCTTTTGCATTAATCTCCCATACAGCTTCCCCTTGTGCAAAGTGCGTTGTATAGTTGACCGATGCACCACCGTGACATCATCTGCAGCAAGTTGATGCTGCAGCTCTCTGGAGGTGGTCTGAGGATTGTCCTTGACTGATCTCACCATTCTTCTTCTCTGCCTTTCTGATGTTTTTCTTGGCCTGTCACTCCTGGCCTTAACAAGAACTGTACCTGTGTTCTTCCATTACCTTACTATGTTCCTCACAGTGGAAATTGACAGGTTAAATCTCTGAGACAGCTTTTTGTATCCTTCCCCTGAATAACTATGTTGAATAATCTTTGTTTTCAGATCATTAGACAGTTGTTATGAGGAGCCCATGATGCCACTCTTCAGAGGAGATTCAAACAGGAGAACAACTTGCACGTGGCCACTTTAAGTAGCTTTTCTCATGATTGTATACACCTGGCTATGAAGTTCAAAGCTCAATGAGGTTAGAAAACCAAAAAAAGTGCTTTAGTAAGTCAGTAAAAAGTAGGTAGGAGTATTTAAAACAAGAAAATGATAAGGGTGCCCATACCTATGCACCTGTCAAATTTTGTTTGAATGCAGATTGCACATTTTCTGTTAGTACAATAAACCTAATTTCAAGGCAGAAACATTACTGTGTCCAACAGTTATTAGATATATGAAACTGAAATAGCTGTTTAAAAAAAAAACAATTTTTATAAATCATTAAGCTTAAGATTAATAGGGGTGCCCAAACTTTTTCATATAACTGTAAGTATCATAAAGTGACACATTTTAAATAGTGATCCATAATTTCTTCCAAGGAGTGAACATAGGGTATATATACTAACCGGAATTCATCCGTATGTCGTGCCACTGCTGCCCCCCACTCCAACGCGCGTTTCACATGTTGCTTCTTCAGGGAGTGATAGGAAATGAGGGCTACAGCAAGGCTGATATAGGACCGTATAAACATGTCCGGTTAATAAAAGCAGTCTTACCCATGTGCGTATGATCCAGCGCTTGATTCACCGCCGCAGCAATCAAATCCACATCTAGCATGATAAATCAAGTCACAACATAACATAAAAACTCATTTGTCCCGATATACCACATAATATGTGAGACGGATAACTATATTAAATATATTAAAAATATATATATAATTTACATGCACATGTGACAATACATAAAATTAAAAAATATTATGAATACAAAAAAAAGAAAATAAAAATAAAAAAATGTGAACAAGTATACAAACAAATATATGTGTATATTATTAATCAGATAACCAAATACAAGAATATACATGTGAATATATATAAGAAGAGATATATCAGGACAATCTCTTCAGTCCATAATGTTCCAGATGAATTGCTTAGTGTGCTTCCATGTAATCTTCATATAAATCCACCACTCAAATGTCATGAACCAGTACAATTCTTAAATAGAATAACAAACATAATTTTAGATAAACCACTACCAATGATGTAAGTCCATCTGGAAATAAAAAATAATAAAAAATAAAAATAAAGAAAACAGAGAAAATACAATTAAAGTAACAAAGATATAGATCATTAAAGTAATAAAATATATATAAAGAAACAGATGGACAGCGATGAATGGATCATCATATCCAAAACATCACTTAGGCCTGTTTCACACGTCAGTGTCTCCAGTACGTGAGGTGACAGTTTCCTCACGTACCGGAGACACTGACACACGTAGACACATAAAAATCAATGCATCTGTGCAGATGTCATTGATTTTTTGCGGACCGTGGCTCCGTGTGCCAAACACGGAGACATGTCAGTGTTCGTGGGAGTGCACGTATTACACGGACCCATTAAAGTCAATGGGTCTGTGTAAAACACGTACCGCACACGGAAGTTGTCCGTGTGCAGTCCGTGTCCCGTGCAGGAGACAGCACTACATTAAGTGCTGTCCCCCCCACTGGTGCTGAAGCCGCGATTCATATCTTCCCTGCAGCAGCGTTTGCTGCAGAGAAGATATGAATAATAGTGTTTAAAATAAAGATCTATGTGCCCAAACTGTGCGCCCCCCCGCTGTTCTGAAAATACTCACCCGGCTCCCTCATTGGCTGTCGCTGCTTCCTGTTCTGGCCGCATCTTCTCCTGTATGCGGTCACGTGGGGCCGCTCATTTACAGTAATGAATATGCGGCTCCACCTCCCATAGGGGTGGAGCCGCATATTCATGACTGTAATCGGCGGCCCCACGTGACCGCATACAGGAGAAGCTGTGGCCAGAACAGGAAGAAGCAACAGCCAATGAGGGAGCCGGGTGAGTATTTTCAGAACAGCGGGGGGGGGGGGAAGGGGGGCGCACAGGGGGTGGGAGGGCAGGGGGACGATAGATCTTTATTTTAAACACTATTATTCATATCTTCTCTGCAGCAAACGCTGCTGCAGGGAAGATATGAATGGGGCTGCAGCACCAGATGCTGGTACGTGTGGTACCCAGCACGGTGCGTGTGGTACCCAGTGGGCACACGGGCGGCACACGTGTGCCGCCCGTGTGCCACGCTGATGTGCCACAAAAACGTAAGGGCACACGGACACGGATAATTCCGGTACCGATTTTTTCCGGTACCGGAATTATCTGGACGTGTGAGACTGCCCTTATAGGAAGCTAGAGAAGCCCCACTGGTCATTCAAGCCAAATGGCTTCATTCTTCTAAGAGTCATAATTAGTGTTAAGCGATACCTTCCGATATTCAGAAATATCGGTATCGGATTGGATCGGCCGATATTCTAAAAATATCAGATATCGCCGATACCGATACCCGATACCAATGCAAGTTAATGGGACAAAAATATCGGAATTAAAATAAACCCTTTCTTTCCTTGTAGGTTAATTCTACATGAAGGAAAACAACTAAGAATAATGTAGGATGTATTATTATTCTTCTTTATATTCTACTTCTTCATCTTCTTCATAATCTTCTTCTTCATTATATTCTTATTTGTGACAGGCATTCCTGTAGTTGTTATCTATAAAAGTTTGGAGATTACACCTTCCGTTCTGCCTGTCACAAAAGAGTTACAACAGGATTTGTCCGCATTCAGTTTGGCCTGCAGCAGCAGGCTTTTTCCAGGGGCACCACAAGGAGGAACGGACTCACCCCCATACACTGTTTAGTCTTCTTCTGCTTATAATTTAGATAATATCTTTTGCTCTGATTTTTAGTCTTATGCTTAATGTTCTTCTGTAGAGTTGAATGACATTTACTTTTTTCGGATCGAGTCGGGTTTCATGAAAACCGACTTTGTCAAAAGTCGGGTCGGGTGAAATCGGCCGATTATTGCGTAAAGTCGGGGGCCGACTGAAACACGAAACCCAATGCAAGTCAATGGTGAATCAAAGTCGACAGTGAGTGCAGGACAGGAAAACACCTACAGTGCCCATATTAATGCCAAAAACATCAATTCTTATTACTTAAATATGTCAATCTTAATTTACTTTCTAATAATAGTTAGGCATTGAAAACTGTGGGTCATTTGACTAAAGTTGTGGGGGGTAGGGCTGGCTCAAGATTTTCGTGGGCCCAAGAAACGCGGAATACGTCACGGCGGAGGAGCAGGGAGAGGTAAGTATTTCAACTTTGCAAGTGCTGTGATCCTGAGCAAGCAGGGGGGCCCACTCGTTGGCACTGGCACAGGGTCCCTCATAGTACGATGGTGTGTTTGACGGAGGGTGGCGCCTCCCACTGGCAGAGACACTTTTGCATACTATGAGCCAGTGACGTCGCCAACGAGTATGCCCCCCACCTGATGAAGGAACCTGCACTTTCATCTGCACCTTCCTCTTTGTCCCCGTGTAAGGTGGTATAGTATGCGGGAAGGGGAACCTAACTTTCAGCAGGGTCAGATTCTGGCTGTGTAGAGTGCAAGAGGAATGTAGTGGTCTGGGTCAATGTACCAGCAGACTCATCTAGCAGTGGCTGGGCAATGGGCAGGATGAGGAGGAAACACAGATATAGGCCCAAATAATGAAGTAGGCTAAATGCAGTTCAAAATTGGTAACAGGACTACACAGGCGGCATTGCTTTGTTCAGTGGAGGACAACTGTAATGAGTGGCAGACACAGTTAGTAGGCCAAATAATAAAGTAGGCTAAATGTAGAACAAAATTGGTAAAAGGACTAAACAGGCGGCATTGCTTTGTTCAGTGGAGGACAAGTGTAATGAGTGGCAGGCACAGTTAGTAGGCCCAAATAATAAAGTAGGCTAAATGCAGTTCAAAATTGGTAACAGGACTACATAGGCGGCATTGCTTTGTTCAGTGGAGGACAACTGTAATGAGTGGCATACACAGTTAGTAGGCCCAAATAATAAAGTAGGCTAAATGCAGTTCAAAATTGGTAACATTACTAAACAGGCGTCATTGCTTTGTTCAGTGGAGGACAACTGTAATGAGTGGCAGACACAGTTAGTAGGCCCAAATAATAAAGTAGGCTAAATGCCGTTCAAAATTGGTAACAGGACTAAACAGGCGGCATTACTTTGTTCAGTGGAGGACAACAGTAATAAGTGGCAGACACAGTTAGTAGGCCCAAATATTAAAGTAGGCTAAATGCAGTTAAAATTGGTAACAGGACTAAACAGGCGGCATTGCTTTGTTCAGTGGAGGACAACGGTAATGAGTGGCAGACACAGTTAGTAGGCCCAAATAATAAAGTAGGCTAAATGCCATTCAAAATTGGTAACAGGACTAAACAGGTGACATAGCTGAGTAGCAGACAATGGTAGTAGGCACAAAGTATTAACTGGTCTAAATGGAGGCCAGGGCCCCTGTATATTTTAACTATCATCTATTATTTCAACAAATTTGTATTGGCAGTGCCATTGAAGGATTTAACAGCACAGACTACACAGTGGTGGAGCAAGGAGAGGTAAGTATTGCAAGTGGTAGAGCACTGTTCGAGCTGGGGGGGAACACTCTCTCGTGGGCGGCGGGACAGGCACAGGGCCCCTCATATTACGAAGGTGTGTTTGATGTTGGTTGTGCACCACCACCGTCAGAGACACTTCATTGTACTATGAGGGACCCTGTGCCAGTGCCGTCGCCCAAGAGTGGACCCACCCAACTGTCCAGGCAAACGGCACTCGCATGGTTGCTTGCGCCAGGTGGTAACCACAGCCCTGTGGGGGGAGTCAGCCCATTTAGGGAGATATAAAAATGGCCTATGGTGGACATTCAGCAGCTGCAAATGGAGGAATTAGAGAAGTCAGTAAGAGGAGGCCAAAAGCAAGACATTTTTCCGGCAAGCTATGTGTCAGCAGGGGAAGGTGGGGCAAAATAATTTGAAATCCATGATTGGTTCATTTTAATGAAGGTTAGATCATCAACATTCTGGGTAGCCAGATATGTCCTTTTTTCAGTCAGTATTGAACCAGCAGCACTGAAGACTCTTTCTGATAGCACACTAGCAGCAGGGCAAGCGAGCTCCTGTAATGCATATTCTGCCAATTCAGGCCAGGTGTCTATTTTAGATGCCCAGTAATCAAAGGGGAATGATCTGTGAGGGAGAACATCGATAAGGGAGGAAAAGTAGTTCGTAACCATACTGGACAAATGCTGTCTCCTGTCACTTTGAATCGATGCAGCAGTACCTGTAGTGTCAGCGGTCATTGCGAAATCACTCCACAAACTGGTCATTAAACCCCTCTGTCCAATGCCTCTTCGGAATTTGTGCACCTCTAACACCTCTGCCATGTTGCCCCTTACGGCTCGTGTGAGAACCATCACCGCCGCTGTGTGCTGGGAATGCCTAAACCAAACGGTCTACAAGAGTTGCTTATTTGGTAGCCAATATTTGCTCAAGTTTCTCATGTGGCATGATATTTTGTAATTTTCCTTTATATTGTGGATTTAGGAGGCAGGCCAACCAGTAATCGTCATCGGTCATCATTTTGATAATGCGGGGGTCCCATTTTAGGATACGCAAGGCATACTCAGCCATGTGGGCCAATGTTCCAGGTGTCAATTCACTGCTTGTGCTGGGTGAAGGAGCACTTTCTTGCAACTCAACATCACTTGTGTCCCGCAAAAACCCTGTACCTGACCTTGCAATGCCACCAGTTTGTTTTGCCCCCTGAGAAGCATCCTTCTCCCATAAATATTCATCCCCATCATCCTCTCCCTCCCCCTCTTCGTCCACCACCTCGTCCAGAAGAGTTCCCTGAGCAGACAATGGCTGACTGTCATCAAGGCTTCCCTCCTCCTCGGACGCAGATGCCAGCTCCTTAATGTGCATCAAACTTTGCATCAGCAGACGCATTAGTGGGATGCACATGCTTATGATGGCGTCATCTGCACTTGCCAGCTGTGTGCATTCCTCAAAACACTGAAGGACTTGACAGAGGTCTTGTAGATTCGAACACTGCACACCAGACAACTCCATGTCTGCCCTCAAAGTGCCTGCCCATGTATGTGTATCCTCCCACAAATTAATTACAGCACGCCTCTGTTCGCACAGCCTCTGAACCATGTGCAGTGTGGAGTTCCACCTTGTTGAAACATCAATTATAATGGTGGTGCTGGGGAAGATTCAGTGATCGCTGATGGTTCAGCATACGGCTGGAGTGTACGGGCGACCGGCGGATGTGCGAGCAAAGTCTTCGCACCTTCAGGAGCAGGGCAGGTAACTCCGGATAATTTTTGAGGACGCACTGCACCAACAGGTTCAAGGTGTGAGCCAGGCAAGGTATGTGTTTAAGTTCTGAAAGGGCTATGGCAGCCATAAAATTCCTTCTGTTATCACTGACTACCTTGCCTGCCTCAAGATGTACACTGCCCAGCCATGACTGAGTTTGTTGCTGCAAGTACTCGGCCAGTACTTCCGCGGTGTGTCTGTTGTCGCCCAAACACTTCATTTGTAACACAGCCTGCTGATGCTTACCACTAGCTGTTCGATAATGGGACACCTCATGTGCAACACTGGCAGCTGTGGATGGAGTGGTCATGCAACTGCACTCTGTGGACGAGCTTTCGCTTCTGGAGGAGGAGGAGGAGGGGTGTCTAACGCCTACACCCAACTGTTTCCTAGACCGTGGGCTAGGCAGAACTGTCCCACTATGGCTGTCCCCTGTGGACCCTGCATCCACCACATTAACTCAGTGCGCCGTGATGGACACGTAATGTCCCTGGCCATGCCTACTGGTCCATGCATCTGTTGTGAGGTGCACCTTTCCACTGACTGATTGCCTCAGTGCATGGACAATGCAGTCTTTGACATGCTGGTGGAGGGCTGGGATGGCTTTTCTCACAAAGAAGTGATGACTAGGTAGGTCATAGCGTGGTACTGCATAGGCCATCAGGTCTTTGAAAGCTTCGCTTTCAACCAACCGGTAGGGCATCATATCTAGCGAGATTAGTTTAGTAATGTGGGTGTTAAAACCTTGTGTACGCGGATGAGAGGATGAGTACTTTCTTTTCCTAACGAGATTCTCTTGTAGGGTGAGCTGGACTGGAGAGCTGCATATGGTGGAACTAGCGGTGGTGGTGGTGGACATGGCGGATTAAGAGAGGGTTGGTGATGGTATTCTTGAAGTTGGCCTACATACAGTGTTTCCTACCAATAGCCTTGTGATTCCCTGACTGCTTTGGCCTTGCTACGATGGTGGTGTCCTAACAGGTGGGCTTACAGTGAGGGAAGCAATGTAGCGTTGCTGATTACCTTCATTCTGAGCAGGTGCACCAACGGTACGGGACGTTTGGTAGTTAGTCCAGGCTTGCAAGTGCATGCTGGTCAAATGTCTAAGCATGCACGTTGTATTTAAATTTTGAAGATTCTTCCCCTCTGCTAAAGGTCTTTGAGCATTTCTTATAGATAACTTTTGACTGATCATTCGGATCTTGGTTAAAAAATTGCCACACTACAGTGTTCCTACTATGCGTCCGGGACGGGGCACCATAGTCTCATCAGGGTCAGATTCTGGCTCAGTACACTGTGAAGGCAATGTAGTGATCTGAATCATTGGAACAGCATAATCATCTAGCTGTGGCTGGACATCAGTGCACTCCATGTCCGATTTATCTTGTAATGGGCAGTTAACAATTTCCTTTTCAAACCCAGGCATGGTATGTGTAAAGAGCTCCATTGAGTAACCTGTAGTCTCGCCTGACGCATCCTTCACTTTTGGTTTGGATGAAGGACACAAGGAAACGTCTTATTCTTGACCGGGAGCATCCACTGATGACTTGCTGCTTTTATATTTCTGAAGAGGAGGCAAAAGAGCTAGAAGCTGAGTCAGCAAGGAAAGCCAAAACTTTTTGCTGCTGCTCTGGCTTTAAAAGCTGTTTTCCTACTCCCAGATAAGGGAGCCTTTGAGGCCTTGTGTAGCCAGACGATGACGCTGGCTCAACACCTCCAGCCTTAGGTGATATTGTGCTTTTGCCACTACCACCAGATGCACCACCACCACCATCAGTACCAGCTGGCAACCACCGCCCACGGGCTCTTCCACCAGACTTCCTCATTTTTTGGAAAATCTAACCAAAATAACAACCGTTATATGGTACTGTAAAACAAGGTAGAAGGTGTATATAAACTTTGTGAGAAATTAAATCTCCCTTTTTTTGGGGGGAGACTGAACCAAAACTCAGGCCCAGTGTATATAACAACGCAATCTAAGTGGCAGAAAGTGGCTGGCTGACATGCAACAAACTAACAGGATGAAGTATATCCACTTTGTGAGAATTAGAATCTCCCTTTTTTTGGGGAAACTGAACCAAAACTCAGGCCCAGTGTATATAACAACGCAATCTAAGTGGCAGAAAGTGGCTGGCTGACATACTTCAAACTAACAGGACTGAAGTACATCCACTTTGTGAGAATTTGAATCTCCCTTTTTTTTGGGAGACTGAACCAAATCTCAGGCCCAGTGTATATAACAACAAAATCTATGTGGCAGAAAGTGGCTGGCTGACATACTACAAACTAACAGGACTGAAGTATATCCACTTTGTGAGAATTAGAATCTCCCTTTTTTTGGAGGAAGACTGAACCAAAACTCTGGCCCAGTGTATATAACAATGCAATCTAAGTGGCAGAAAATGGCTGGCTGACATAAGACAAACTAACAGGACTGAAGTATATCCACTTTGTGAGAATTTGAATCTCACTTTTTTGGGGGGAGACTGAACCAAAACTCTGGCCCAGTGTATAAAACAACACAGTGTAAGTGGCAGAAAGTGGCTGGCTGATATACGACAAATTAACAGGACTGAAGTATATCCACTTTGTGAGAATTAGAATCTCCCTTTTTTTGGGAAACTGAACCAAAACTCAGGCCTAGTGTATATAACAACGCAATCTAAGTGGCAGAAAGTGGCTGGCTGACATACGACATACTAACAGAACTGAAGTATATCCACTTTGTGAGAATTTGAATCTCACTTTTTTGGGGGGAGACTGAACCAAAACTCAGGCCCAGTGTATAAAACAACACAATGTAAGTGGCAGAAAGTGGCTGGAAGATATATGAAAAAATACAAGGACAGTAGTACAATTTCAATCTCCCTACAATATATCTCAGGAAAAGTATGGCAGCAATAAAAAGGACTGCTGCACACAAAAGTGTGGACAAAAAAACAAGATAACTGTGCAGAAAGGAGCAACAGGATTTTTGCTTTTAAAAAAGCAGTTGGTTTGCACAGCAGCGTGCAAACAGCAATGCAGGTATCAGGGAGCCTTATAAGGCAGCCTAATAAACTACAGTCATGATGCACAAAAATATAGCCTCTACTGTCCCTGCAAAAAATGGTGGTGTTGGACAGTGGAAATCGCTACAGCACAAGCAGTTTGGGGGTTAATCTTCCCTCCTTAACTATAACCCTTCTGATGAAGCTGCAGCAACCTCTCCCTATGCTAAGATCGGCAGAAGTAAGATGGCGGCTGGCGTGCACGCCCCATTATAGCCCCTGTGATGTCATAGAAAGCAAGCCAATCACTGTCATGCCCTTCTCTAAGATGGTGGGGACCGAGACCTATGTCATCACGCTGCCCACACTCTGCGTCCTCCTTCATTGGCTGAAAAATGGTGCTGAAAGCGTCATAAGAAACGCGACTTTTGCGCACAGATCGCCAACCTCATGGCCCATCCCGAAAGTCGGCGATTTTTGAATTTGTCCGATCCATTTCGCTCAACCCTATTCTTCTGCTCTTTGTCCTGCAGCTTCTTGTTATTCCGCTTCTCGGTCTTCAGAGTCGTCGTATCCAGGGTCATCGTCTCCAGGGTCATTGTTTTTCGGGGTCGTCGTCTCCTGGGTCATCATCTCCGGGGTCATCGTCTTCTTCGGGGTGGTCTTCAAGGTCGTCGTCTTTAGGGTCTTGAACTTGGAAAAGTAGCAGAAAGTACAAGAAGGCTGAGGAAATGCCGAGAACCAGCTGACGGTACTGGAACCCGGATGGCTACCTGAAGGTCCAAGAGCCAATGGAACTACCGAGGACCAGCTGACGGTACTGGTACCGGGTTACTAAGCAGGAGGTACCCATGCCAGAAAGCACTACCAAGGGCCACCTGATGTTGGTGGAACTTGGATACCCAGAAGGAGGCACCTAAGCCAAAGGTTCTGCCCGGGACCAGCTGACAGTACTGGAACCAGGATGGGGAGCAGAAGGTACAAGAGCCAATGGAACTACCGAGGACCAGCTGATGGTACTGGAACCCGGTTGCTAAGCAGGAGGTACCCGTGCCAGAAAGCACTACCAAGGACCACCTGACGTTGGTGGAACTCGGATACCCAGAAGGAGGCACCTAAGCAAAAGGCTCTGCCTGGAACCAGCTGACGGTACTGGAGCCAGGATGGGGAGCAGAAGGTACAAGAGCAAAAGACACTGCCGAGAACCAGCTGACGGTACTGGAAACAGGGGGACCTATTCAAGATTGTCTTCCTAAGAACCAGCTAATGGTGCTGGAACTCAGATAGGCAGCAGTAGGTCCACAGGAAAAAAAAAATTGCTAGGCCACGAGCCGGCCATAGTTACCAAAAACCCACAGTCCTACAGGGGAAGCTTGTCCTATTGGCACTACGGAACTAGCATTAATTACCAGTTCCCGCAGCCCACATAGGAAGCACCTAAACTGCAGGCACCATAGAGTCGGCTAACCCGACTGCAACACGACAGGACAATGTATTGGAGGCAAAGTGACCTTGACACTACCCGGAAACAGCTGGTGTGCTGGAACCAGGCTGGGCAGGAGGGAGTACCCGTGCCAAAGACACATCTGAGCAGCAACTGGCAGTGTTGGAGCCCAGGGATTACTTGACAAACAGAGTGTAGGCTGAGGCCTAATTTGAGCAAGTTGGAAGGGAATCTTTAACCCCCCAGGCGTTTGCAACTAAAAGAGCCACCTTGTGCAGCACTAATGCTTCACAAGGAAAGGTGGCTCTTTTAATTATGCTCCTTGCACACGCTGAAGTTAACACTTATAAAATGTGGCCCCTCATACCGTGAAACCATCACGGAGGCGGGACTTTCCTTCTTTATGAGAAGCAGTACAGCCGTCATTCATAACCCCTTGGCGGTGAGCACAGCCTCCTGGGCGTTGTTTGTTTCTGTCCCAGAGTCTGCGTTGTTATGTTATCCCTTGGCCATGAGCAGTTAGCTCTGCCCGTCTTCTGACATCATTTGATATCAGGCTGACTGCGCCTGTGCGATTGCGCTGCCCGAGATCCTGCCCCGCATCATCTTCTGATTTATTCACACTGCAGGGCAAGGATTAATGCGGCATCAGCTGATCCCTAATCACATGCCACGGCCATGGTGCCGCATAGTCTGAAGAAGGTGGAAGGAGATGAGTGAGAGGCGAAGACATGCACTGCACATGCCCATGAATCCCAGCCCCGCAGTGTCTTCTGATTTATTCACACTGCGGGGCTGGGATTCATGGGCATGCGCAGTGCATATCTTCGCCTCTCACTCATCTCCTTCCGCCTTCTTCAGACTGTCCGGCATCAGCTGATCCCTAATCACATGCCACGGCTGTTGACGCCACACAGTCCGAAGACAGCAGAAGGAGATGAGTGAGAGGCGAAGATATGCATAGCGCATGCCCATGAATCCCAGCCCTGCAGTGTCTTCTGATTTATTCACACTGCCGGGCTAGGATTCATGGTCTTGCGCAGGGCATATCTTCGCCTCTCACTCATCTCCTTCCGCCTTCTTCAGACTGTGCGGCATCAGCTGATCCCTAATCACATGCCACGGCTGTTGACGCCACACATTCTGAAGACGGCAGAAGGAGATGAGTGAGAGGTGAAGATATGCACAGCGCATGCCCATGAATCCCAGCCCCGCAGTGTCTTTTGATTTATTCACACTGCGGGGCTGGGATTCATGGTCTTGCGCAGGGCATATCTTCACCTCTCACTCATCTCCTTCCCCCTTCTTCAGACTGTGCGGCATCAGCTGATCCCTAATCACATGCCACGGCCGTGATTCCGTACAGTCTGGAGAAGGTGGAAGGAGATGAGTGAGAGGTGAAGATATGCACTGCGCATGCCAATGAATCCCAGCCCCGCAGTGTCTTCTGATTTATTCACACTGCGGGGCTGGGATTCATGAATCCCAGTCACGCAGTGTGCATAAATCAGAAGACACTGCGGGGCGGGTTCTTGGGCAGTGCGACCGCTGAGGCGCAGTCAGCCTGACATGAAATGATGTCAGAAGATAGGCAGCGCTAACTGCGCATGGTAAAGGGATAACATAACAGCGCAGGCTCCGGAATAGAAACAAACCACGTCAGGAGGTGGTGCACGGTGCCAAGGGGGTATGAATGACGGCTGTGACGCATCTGCTTAGGAAGGAAAGTCCCGCCTCTGGGACTTTCATGGTATGAGGGGGCACATTTTATAAGTGTTTAGTTCAGCGTGTGCAAGGAGAATAACTAAAAGAGCCACCTTGTCCAAATGCAGCATTAGTGCTGCACAAGGTGGCTCTTTCAGTTACAAACGCCAGGGGGGACAGGTTCCCTTTAATTTCTGTAGTAGTGTGAGTGTGGAGGGAGCAGGAGCAATTGCCGGATGCACAGCTGGGGATCAGCTGACGTTACAGAACCCCAATAACACGGCAGCAAGTGTTGACTGTGCAGACGGCACTTTCGAGCAGCAACTGGCGGTGTTAGAGCCCAGGATCAATGCTAGCAGCAGAGTGTAGGCCGAGGCCTAATTGGAGCTAGTTTAATATGTGATGTGGTCTTAGTATAGAGGGAGCAGGAGAACTTGCCGCACACACATCAGGGGAACAGCTGGCATTACTGAACCCCAATAACAGAGGAGCAACTGTTGACTGTGCGGATAGCACTTCCGGGCAGCAACTGGCGGTGTTGGAGCCCAGGGTCAATGCTAGAAGCAGAGTGTAGACCGAGGCCTAATTGGAGCTAGTTTAATATCTGATGTGGTCTTAGTTTGGAGGGAGCAGGAGAACTTGCCGCACACACAACAGGGCAACAGCTGGCGTTACTGAACCCCAATAACAGAGGAGCAACTGTTGACTCTGCGGACAGCACTTCCGGGCAGCAACTGGCGGTGTTGGAGGCCAGGGTCAATGCTAGAAGCAGAGTGTAGGACGAGGCCTAATTGGAGCTAGTTTAATATCTGATGTGGTCTTAGTTCGGAGGGAGCAGGAGAACTTGCCACACACACAGCAGGGGAACAACTGGCGTTACTGAACCCCAGTAACAGAGGTGCAACTGTTGACGGTGCAGACAGCACTTCTGGGCAGCAACTGGCGGTGTTGGAGGCCAGGGTCAATTCTAGAAGCAGAGTGTAGGCCGAGGCTTAATTGGAGCTAGTTTAATATCTGATGTAGTCTTAGTGTGGGGGGAGCAGGAGAACATGCCGCACACACAGCAGGAGAACAGCTGGCGTTACTGAACCCCAATAACAGAGGAGCAACTGTTGACTGTGCGGACAGCACATCCGGGCAGCAACTGGCAGTGTTGGAGCCCAGGGTCAATGCTAGAAGCAGAGTGTAGGCCAAGGCCTAATTGGAGCTAGTTTAATATCTGATGTAGTCTTAGTGTGTAGGGAGCAGGAGAACTTGCCGCACACACAGCAGTGGAACAGCTGGCGTTACTGAACCCCAATAACAGAGGAGCAACTGTTGACTGTGCGGACAGCATTTCCGGGCAGCAACTGGCAGTGTTGGAGCCCAAGGTCAATGCAAAAAACTGGCAGGAGAAGTTGCCGCACACACCCCAATAAGAGAGGAGCAACTGTTGAGCCCAGAGAATCCAGGAGCAGTGTGTAGGCTGAGGCATAATTGGAGCAATTTTAAAGGTAACCTTTAACCCCCCAGGCATTAGTAACTGAAAGAGCCACCTTGTGCAGCAGTAATGCTGCAAAAGGAAAAGGTGGCTCTTTTAGTTATGCTCCTTGCACACGCTGAACTAAACACTTATAAAATGTGTCCCCTCATGCCGTGAAAGTCCTGGAGGCGGGGCTTTCCTCCAAATCAGATGGGGCACAGCCGTCATTCATACCCCCTTGTCGCCAGGTGCCACCTCTTCAGCGTTGTTTGAATCTGTCCCGGAGGCTGAGCTGTTATGTTAAACCTTGGGCATGGGCAGTTAGCGCTGCCCGTCTTCAGACATAATTTGTTGTCAGGCTGACTGCATCTGAGCGGGTGCGCTGCACGAGATCCCGCCTTGCAGTGTGTTCTGATTTATTCACACTGCGGGGCTGGGATACATGGCCATGCGCAGTGCATATCTTCGCCTCTCACTCATCTCCTTCCGCCTTCTTCTTCAGGTATTTAGGGATCAGCTGACGGTGCATAGTCTGAAGAAGGCAGAAGGAGATGAGTCACAGGCAAAGATATGCACTGCACATGGCCATGAATCCCAGCCCCGCAGTGTGATTAAATCAGAAGAATCTGCGAGGCGGTATCTCAGGCAGCGCTCCCGCACAGATGCAGTCAGCCTGACATCAAATGATGTCAGAAGATGGGCATCGCTAACTGCCCATGCCCAAGGTTTAACATAACGGTGCAGGCTCCAGGACAGATTCAAACAACGCTGAGGAGGCGGCACCTGGCGACAAGGGGGTATGAATGATGGCTGTGCTGCATCTCATTACGAAGGAAAGTCCCACCTCCGGGACGGTTTCACGGTATGAGGGGATACATTTTATAAGTGTTAAGTTCAGTGTGTGCAAGGAGCATAACTAAAAGAGTCACCTTTTCCTTGTGCAGCATTAGTGCTGCCCAAGGTGGCTCTTTCAGTTACAAACACCTGGGGGGGACAGGTTCCCTTTAATTTCTGTAGTAGTGTCAGTGTGGAGGTAGCAGGAGCAATTGCCGGATACACAGCTGGGGATCAGCTGACGTTACTGAAACCCAATAACACGGCAGCAAGTGTTGACTGTGCAAACAGCACTGGCTGTGTTGGAGCCCAGAAATTACAGGAGAAACAGAGTGTAGGCCGAGGCCCAATTGGAGCAAGTTTCAAATCTGTAGAAGTGTGAGTTTGGAGATAGCAGGAGCTATTGCCGGATACACAGCAGGGGAGCAGCAGAGGTTACTGAACCCCACTAACACAGGAGCGAGTGTTTTTCTCTGTGCAGACAGCACTTCCGAGCAGCAACTGGCAGTGCTGGAGCCCAGGGATTACAGGAAAAACATAGTGTAGGTCGAGGCCTAATTGGAGCAAGTTTCAAATCTGTAGTCGTGTGAGTGTGGAGATAGCAGGAGCTATTTCCGGATACACAGCAGGAGATCAGCTGACGTTACTGAACCCCACTAGCACAGGAGCAAGTGTTTTTCTCTGTGCAGACATCACTTCCGAGCAGCAACTGGCAGTGTTGGAGCCCAGGGATTACAGGAGAAACAGAGTGTAGGCTGAGGCCTAATTGGAGCAAGTTTCAAATCTGTAGTAGTGTGAGTGTGGAGATAGCAGGAGCAATTGCCAGATACATAGCAGGGGAGCAGCTGACGTTACTGAACCCCAATAACACGGCACCAAGTGTTGACTGTGCAGACGGCACTTCCGAGCAGCAACTGGCGGTGTTGGAGCCCAGGGAATCCGGGAGAAGCAGAGTGTAGGCTGAGGCCTGAACTCTAGGCAGTTTAACCCCTTAATGACAGCCAATACATCTTTTAACTGACCTGAGATATAAGAGAATAGCCTCCCCATACAGGTGACAATGCAGTAGCTGTAAGCTGTACACTATAGCTGACAAATTGCTGTATCACCCACGATCAGTGTTTGCCCCATCCAAATCTGTTTCACCCCTTAGATGCTGCTGTCAATAGTGAATACATCATTATAAATGGTTAACAGTGTGGGGGCTTCCTCTTTATCCAAATTGGTGCCCTCAGATCATGATTTTGTGGTCCTGATGTTTGCCATGGTATTTCACGACCAAATAGCGGCCTTAGAGTCTGCCGACTGTAGAATTCTGTTCAGAAGTTAGAGGTATTTAGGTGGTAAAAATACAGATTGTCATTTCTGTCATGTCACTTTGCATTAATTCCTGTAAAGCACATGAAGGGTTAATAAACTACCTGACAGCAGTTTTCAATATGTCAGGGGGTGCGGTTTTTAAAATGGTATCATGTTTGGGAGTTTCCCAATATATGAGACCCCTAAAGTCACTTCAAACATGGATAGGTCATTAAAAAAAAATTTTTTGTAAATTTCCTTGAAAAAATGAAAAATTGATGCTACAATTTTAAACGTTCTAAAATGCTAACAAAATAAAATAACATTTTACACATGGTCTGATGTAAAGCCGACATGTGGGAAACGCTATTTATTAACGCTTTGCTGTGGTATGACCATCTGGATTAAAGGGATAATCATCAAAATTTAGAAAATTGCTAATTTTTTTACATTTTTCTCAAATGTTTGATATTTTTTATAAATAAACACAAAACATATTAAGCTAAATTTACCATTATCATAAAGTATAATGTGTCACGAAAAAAGAATCTCAAAATCACTGGGATTTGTTGAAGCTTTGCAGAGTTATTACCACAAAGTGACACTAGTCAGATTTCAAAAATTTGGCTCGTCACTAAGGGGTTAATATCTGTTGTTGTGTCAGCGTGGAGGTAGCAGGAGCAATTGCCAGATACACAGCAGGGAAGCAACTGACGTTACTGAACCCCACTAACACAGGAGCGAGTGTTATTCTCTGTGCAAACGGCACTTCCGAGCAGCAACTGGTGGTGTTGGAGCCCAGGGATTACAGGAGAAACAGAGTGGAGGCCTAATTGGAGCAAGTTGAAAGGGAACCTTTAACCCCCCCCCCAGGCATTAGTAACTGAAAGAGCCAACTTGTGCAGCACTAATGCAGCACAAGGAAAAGGTAGCTCTTTTAGTTATGCTCCTTGCACACGCTGTACTAAACACTTATTAAATGTGTCCCCTCATACTGTGAAACCGTCCCGGAGGTGGGACTTTCCTTCGTAATGAGATGCAGCACAATATTTTAACCCCTTCAGATGGATTTACAACGTGGGACGTTACAGATCTACAGAAGGTATGTATATTGTTGGTTTATTATTTTTTATTTGTTACAGAACGAGGGTCTTCAGCCAGTGGATTGAGCGTACAATAAAATATTAAAAGAAACGGTGTGTTTATTTCCCGCTACACGGGAATGGGAAGAGAGTGTCCAAGTGCCAGAATAGGCGCATCTTCTTGATGTGCCTTTTCTGGGGTGGCTGGGGGCAGATGATTTTAGCCAGGGGGGGGGGGGCAATAACCGTGGACCCTCTCCAGGCTATTAATATCTGCCCTCAGTCACTGGCTTTACTACTCTGGCGGAGAAAATTGCGTGGGAGCCCACGCCAATTTTTTCCACGATTTAACCCTTAAATTTAAGAGCTAGAGCGCTGAAATTTTGCATATACACACTACTAACATTAGTAGTGTGGAATATGCAAAAAAAATGGGGATATGACATGGTTTACTGTATGTAAACCATGTCTCATATCATGTCGGGTTTTGGCAGGAGAAATGAAAAGTCGGTAATTGAATTGCTGGCTTTAAAGCTATATCGCCCTGAAGGAAATGTAAAAAAAAAAAAAAAACATAGACTTTCATTGGGTTTCGAGTTTCGGCCGATCCCCGACCCCGACTTTTCAATAGGATCAGCCGATTTCAGTCGACCCGACTTTTGAGAAAGTCGGGTTTCGTGAAACCCGACTCGACCCTAAAAAACTAAAGGTCACTTGACCCTACTAAAGACGCATTCTGATAATACACTAGCAGCAGGGCAAGCCAGCACCTCCAATGCATTCTGACTAAGCTCTGGCCATGTATCCAGCTTAGAGACCCAAAACTTGAAGGGGGAAGAGTATTGTGGGAGTACACTGAGAGGGCAAGACATGTAGTCTGTCACCATCTGACGGAAACATTGCCTCCTGCTGACTGGAGCAGTCTGTGATGGTGTAGACATTTGTGGCGGGCACACAAAAGTTTGCCACAGATGGGCCATACTGGTCTTGCCTTGTGCTGAGGCACTGCTTCTGCTCCCTGTTTGTGCTGAGCTTCCTCCACTGCCTCGACGCACTGAGCTGCTTTGTATAGCACTAGCAGCACTGCTCTCAGTTGGACTGGAGAAGATGATGGAATGCACCAGTGTGTCTTGGTACTCCCGCATTTTACGCTCCCGGTTGAACGGTATTATGAGGCTTTGTAAGTTGTCCCGGTAGCGTGGAACTAGGAGGGTGTACACTCAATAAACAGCCGTGTTGAGAATGTGGGCGATGCGGCAGTCGTTTCTCAGGCACTGCAGCATGAAATCAACCATGTGCTGCAGACTGCCAACTTGCCAAGGAATGCTGTCCCCTGCTTGAGGCATGATCTCTGCCTGCTCTGCATCACCCCACCCTCGCTCTACATACTGACTACTGGAGTATTGTGTAACTCCCTCCTCTGGACAGATGTCTTCCTCCTCCATTGACTCCTCCTTATCCTCTTCACAAAGTGTCCCCTGCCTAGGCCTTTGTGAGGATCCACGTTGCGCAGCCTGTCCAGAAGCAGATGGCATTTGTGACTCCTTATCCTCCATCTCTTTCACAACCTCATCCCTTAGCACTTGCAGTGTTCTTTCAAGCAGGAAGATAAGGGGGACAGTCATGCTGACTAGTGCATCATCTGCACTCGCCATTCACATGGAATCATCAAAGGCACGCAAAACCTGGCAGATGTCCTTCATAGTGGCCCACTCAGTGGTTGTGAAGTCTGAATGGCGCGCAGTGCGACTTCTTTGTGCCTGATGCAGCTGGTACTCCATTACTGCTGGCTGCTGCTCATACAATCGCTCCAACATATGTAATGTTGGATTCCACCTGGTGGGTAGGTCACATATGATGCGATGTTCCGGAAGGCAGAATCGGCGCTGCAGAGCTGCAAGGTGCGATCTTCCCATGCTGGAACACCGCAAGTGAGCACACTCTAGGCGGACATTGTGCAGCAGTGCATCAAGATCCGGATAGTCCCTCAAAAAACTCTGCACGACCAAGTTGTGCCAGACATGGGATGTGAGTGAGGTTGCCTAGGGCCAGAGCTGCTACCAGATTTCGGCCATTGTCACGCACTACCATGCCTGGCTGGAGATTCGCTGGCACAAACTACACATCGCTCTCCTGCTTGATGGCATTCCAGAGCTCCTGCGCTGTGTGGCTTCGATTACCCAAAGAAATAAATTTCAGTATGGCCTGTTGACATTTGGCCATGGCTGTGCTCATATCGGTTGTAACAGGAAAGCGTTCATGGGTCAAGGTGGAGGTAGACCGTGACTGCTCCTGCAGCGATGATTCAGAAGAACTGGAGTATGAGGAGGAGCAATGTGTACAGACTGGATTCCTGCAATCGTTGGAGTTGGCAGAACACACACAGCGCCACTCGCAAGATTTGTACCCGGCTCCACAACATTGACCCAATGGGCAGTGAGGAAAAGGTATCGTCCATGTCCATGGTGACTGGTCCACGCATCGGTGGTAAGGTGGACCTTGCTACTGATGGCGTTTAGTAGCGCATGTTTAATGTTTTCCTCCACATGCTTTTGCAGGGCAGGGACGGCTTACCTGCTGAAATAAAAGCGGCTGGGCACGTTGTACTGTGGGACTGCCAATGCCATCCGGTTATGGAAGGTGTCAGTCTCCACCAGCCTGAATGACAGCATTTTAAGGGACAGTAGTTTTGCAATGCCAGCATCCAGAGCCTGTGCTCAGGGGTGGTTTGCCGAGAATGGCCACCTTTTCTCCCATGCCTGTGCTACCGATGGCTGTACACTGGGCTGGGAGTGTGAGGATGACTGGGAACGTGGTGCTGTTGGTGGAATTACACTGGGTCTCTGGACAACAGTGCCAAAGGTTCTTCCATGGCGATCCTGTGAGGAAGCCGAACAAGCTGTGTGTGAACTGGAGGAAGAGGCTACAACACGAGCTGAAGAGGTGGTAGGTGCCGCTGTTGGTTGGCCTAGGTCTTCAGTGTGTTTTTGTAACTTCACCACGTGCTTGGTTCGCACATGTTTCCACATATTTGTGGTATTGATGTTGCTGACACTTTTCCCTCTTTTGACTTTCTGATGACACAGCTTGCATTTGACAAAAAGCAAATGTCATCTGCAACTGTGTTAAAAAAGGACCAGGCACTGCAAGTCTTGGGAGCACCCGTTTTGGCTTTTGGAGGAGGCATGCTCCTAATGGGTGCCAAAGTGGATGCTACAGACAGCGCAGTCTTCCCCCTCCCTCTCCCTCTTTGGGCTGTTAGGAAAATCTCTTTCTTAGAGCTGCTCCCACCACCTTCCTGTACCTCACGCCATGATGGGTCAAGGAACTCATCATCTACACTACCCTCTTCCACCAACTGCTCCTGGGTAGTCTCGGCAGCACAGTATGCACCAAAAAGTGGCACCTGAGTCTCATCATCAGATGCGTACTGAGGTGTGCTGACCGAAGACACTGGCTCACCCGCCTCTTCAGAGTCAGAGAGACAAAGCTGTTGGGCATCACTGCATACTGCCTCTTCTTCCATTTCTCAAATGCTGCTT
This sequence comes from Ranitomeya imitator, assembly GCF_032444005.1. Lineage (NCBI taxonomy): Eukaryota > Metazoa > Chordata > Amphibia > Anura > Dendrobatidae > Ranitomeya > Ranitomeya imitator. Next base: position 383,797,066 of record NC_091284.1, read on the forward strand.
GGCTGGCCCCCTCTTTCCAAGCCAAGAGATTCAGAGAACAGAAGTAGAGATGGCTCCTTGTTGTGAGTTCTGTTTTTGGGCTCCCTCTGGTGGTTACTGATGGTACTGGGTGACTTGTGTTCTCTGCGGTCTCTGGTGTCCACCTGTTCCATCAGGTTATGGGTGTTTCCTATTTAACCTGGCTTTTTTGTCATTTCCTCGCCGGCTATCAATGTAATCAGCGTGTCTTTTTACCTCTGCTCCCTGCGTCTGTTATCTTCAGGACAAGCTAAGTTTTGATTTTCCTGTTCCACGTTTTGCTTACTTTTTGTCTTAGTCCAGCTTGCAGATATGTGATTCCTTGCTGCTGGTTGCTCTAGTGGGCTGAAATTACTCCTCATGTTCCATGAGTTGGCACATGAGTTCAAGTAATTTCAGGATGGTTTTTTGAAGGGTTTTTCGCTGACCGCGCAGTTCACTTTTGTATCCTCTTTGGGGTACAATTTATCCTTTTACCCTTGGGAAAATAAAAAATTTGGGGCAAAAATATCATTTTTTGTGAAAATTAATAAAAATTTTTTTTTTACGGCTCTACATTATAAACTTCTGTGAAGCACTTGGAGGTTCAAAGTGCTCACCACACATCTAGATTAGTTCCTTAGGGGGTCTACTTTCCAAAATGGTGTCACCTGTGGGGGTTTCCACTGTTTAGGCACATCAGGAGCTCTCCAATCGTGACATGGGCTCCGATCTCAATTCCAGCAAATCTTGCATTGAAAAGTCAAATAGCGCTCCTTCCCTTCCGAGCTCTGCTATGTGCCCAAACAGTGGTTTACCCCAACATATGGGGTATCGGCGTACTCAGGACAAATTGTACAACGACTTTTGTGGTCCACTTTCTCCTGTTACCCTTGGTAAAATGAAACAAATTGGACCTGAAGTAAAAATTTTGTGAAAAAAAAGTTAAATGCTCAATTTTTTTAAACATTCAAAAAATTCCTGTGAAGCACCTGAAGGGTTAATAAACTTTTTGAATGTGGTTTTGAGTACCTTGAGTGGTGCAGTTTTTAGAATGGTGTCACTTTTGGGCATTTTCTGTCATATAGACCCCTCAAAGTCACTTCAAGTGTGAGGTGGTCCGTAAAAAAAATGGTTTTGCAAATTTTGTTGCAAAAATGAGAAATCGCTGGTCAACTTTTAACCCTTATAACGTCCTAACAAAAAAAAATTATGTTTCCAAAATTGTGCTGATGTAAAGCAGACATGTGGGAAATGTTGTTTATTAACTATATTATGTGATATAACTCTCTAATTTAAGGGCATAAAAACTAAGAGTTTGAAAATTGCTAAATTTTCATAATTTCCGACAAATTTTTGTTTTTTTCACAAATAAATGCAAGTCATATCGAAGAAGTTTTACCACTATCATGAAGTACAATATGTCACGAGAAAACAGTGTCAGAATCTCCAGGATCCGTTGAAGCGTTTCAGAGTTATAACCTCATAAAGTGACAGTGGTCAGAATTGTAAAAATTGGCCCTGTCACTTAGGTGAAAACAGGCTTTGGGGTGAAGGGGTTAAGGTGTTTTGTTTCTGCTGATCAAGTTGACTGGGTTTCCTTTTTGCCGCTTGCCGAGTTTGCCCTTAATAATCGGGCTAGTTCTGCTACCTTGGTTTCTCCTTTCTTTTGTAATTCGGGGTTTCATCCTCGTTTTTCCTCTGGTCAGGTGGAGCCTTCTGATTGTCCTGGAGTGGACATGGTGGTGGATAGGTTGCATCGGATTTGGAGTCATGTGGTGGACAATTTGAAGTTGTCCCAGGAGAGGGCTCAGCAGTTTGCTAATCGCCGTCGCCGCGTGGGTCCTCGACTTCTTGTTGGGGACTTGGTGTGGTTGTCTTCTCGTTTTGTTCCTATGAAGGTCTCTTCTCCTAAGTTCAAGCCTCGGTTCATCGGTCCCTATAGGATCTTGGAAATTCTTAACCCTGTGTCGTTTCGTTTGGATCTCCCGGCATCGTTTGCTATTCATAATGTGTTCCATCGGTCGTTGTTGTGGAAGTATGAGGTACCTGTCGTTCCTTCGCTTGAGCCTCCTGCTCCGGTGCTGGTGGAGGGTGAATTGGAGTATGTTGTGGAGAAGATCTTGGATTCTCGTGTTTCCAGACGGAAACTCCAGTATTTGTTCAAGTGGAAGGGTTATGGTCAGGAGGATAATTCTTGGGTGATTGCCTCTGATGTTCATGCTGCCGATTTGGTCCTTGCTTTTCATAGGGCTCATCCTGGTCGCCCTGGTGGTTCTCGTGAGGGTTCGGTGACCCCTCCTCAAGGGGGGGGTACTGTTGTGAGTTCTGTTTTTGGGCTCCCTCTGGTGGTTACTGATGGTACTGGGTGACTTGTGTTCTCTGCGGTCTCTGGTGTCCACCTGTTCCATCAGGTTATGGGTGTTTCCTATTTAACCTGGCTTTTTTGTCATTTCCTCGCCGGCTATCAATGTAATCAGCGTGTCTTTTTACCTCTGCTCCCTGCGTCTGTTATCTTCAGGACAAGCTAAGTTTTGATTTTCCTGTTCCACGTTTTGCTTACTTTTTGTCTTAGTCCAGCTTGCAGATATGTGATTCCTTGCTGCTGGTTGCTCTAGTGGGCTGAAATTACTCCTCATGTTCCATGAGTTGGCACATGAGTTCAAGTAATTTCAGGATGGTTTTTTGAAGGGTTTTTCGCTGACCGCGCAGTTCACTTTTGTATCCTCTGCTATCTAGCTTTAGCGGGCCTCATTTTTGCTGATTCTATCTTCATAACTACATATGTGCTTTCCTCTCATTTCACCGTTATTACATGTGGGGGGCTGCTATTTCTGTGGGGTGTTTCTCTGGAGGCAAGTGAGGTCTGTGTTTCTTCTTATAGGTGAAGTTAATCCTTCGGCTGGCGCGAGACGTCTAGGAATCATCGTAGGCACGTTCCCCGGCTACTGCTAGTTGTGTGTTTAGGTTCAGGATCGCGGTCAGCTCAGGTTCCATCACCCTAGAGCTTGTTTTGTTTTTGTGCTTGTCCTTTTGTGATCCCCTGCCATTGGGATCATGACAGCTCCTGTCCTGGGCTCTCTGACTGCCTGGGCAATTTGGCAGGTGGAGAAGAGACAGATGGGTGCTCTCCAGTGCTCTGTGCCTGAGAGGATGTGGCACTAATTGAAGTTGATGCGTTAGCTGCCATCCATCCGACAACAGCTTCAATTTGTTTTTCCCACAGCAGCGGGGTACAGCGATCTCCTACAAAGCTGCGCATCAAGAACTGTACCCTGCTGAAACTGGGGGATGATGAGTCACCGGTGCCCGCAGCAGGCACAGAATCCCCACGTCCTCTCCCTGCTCCACGCCCACGACCACGTGACTTTCTCCCTGCCTACTTCATCTTGGTAGACTGATAAATATAGGCAAAAAAGTACTAAGGGCTTAGTGTGCTTATTCTTGAACAGCTCCTAACAAATATAAGAAACACTAATTTTCTAAAGTGTGGACTAGACTTTAATATGAGCTAATGTGGCCTACACAACTGTAAAGTGGAGTGTTTGGTGAACTTTATTAACTTTTTGTTTTTGTCGCAGAACAGACTACAGAGTGAGCTGTACTCACACACAGACCGTGCAGACAGCCGTGAATGGGAACAGGAAAAATGTGCTGCAGGCAGCACTAATGCAAAAAAAGGACAATTGAACAGTATGAGGCAGTGACGCATGCTGAGCTGACTACAACCAGCAAACAGACAACAGCGTGAGCTGCACTCACACAGAGATCTTGCAGACAGCTGTGAACAGTAGGGGTGAGCGACTTTTAGCTTTTCAGGGTCGAGTCGGCTTTCACGAAACCCGACTTTCTCAAAAGTCGGGTCGAGTGAAATCGGCCGATCCTATTGAAAAGTCGGGGTCGGGGATCGGCCGAAACTCAAAACCCAATTTAAGTCTATGGTTTTTTTTTTTTTTTTTACATTTCCTTCAGGGCGAAGGAAATGTTAGTAGTGTGTATATGCAAAATTTCAGCGCTCTAGCTCTTACGTTTAAGGGTTAAATCGCGGAAAAAATTGGCGTGGGCTCCCTCGCAATTTTCTCCGCCAGAGTAGTAAAGCCAGTGACTGAGGGCAGATATTAATAGCCTGGAGAGGGTCCACGGTTATTGGCCCCCCCCTGGCTAAAATCATCTGCCCCCAGCCACCCCAGAAAAGGCACATCTGGAAGATGCAAGGCAAAAACAGTGTTCTCGCAGAGCAGTTGCTAAATTAGCCTGGTAAAGCACAATGAAGCAAATCGCTATCTCAAAACTGGCCCTCAGTCAGAACACAGCATCCTGTCCCTAACTGAATTCACAGCAGAATGAACCCAAAATGGCGGCGGCGACTTTTATAGTGCATCATGACATCATTTCAGCAGCCAATCACAGCCATGCCAGTAGTTACATGCCTACCATGCAGAACAGGATGTGCCCACACTTCTAATCCTTCCTCATTGGCTGAATTCTGGCTCTTTGAATTATGGGAACTTCAGATTCTGGTATTTGATACTGAAAGTATCGGAACTCGGTATCGAAATTCCGATACCGCAAATATTGGCCGATACCCAATACTTGAGGTATCGGAAGGTTCAACGCTAGTTGTAATCCAGCGACATTCTTTTTGCGCTAGCCTATTCATTAGATGGCCACCACGGTCACCAAGATGAACAACATCAATACCTCTGACTTGTAGGTCAATGGTCCCTGATGGATGGAATTCTTGATAGTGGGAAGGCAGCGTCTTCAACTTAGCAATCTCCTCTTTATGCATATCCTCAGGACCAATCAGTCTAGCCGCTCGTATATCTCTAGCATGTTCCAAAATACGGACACATAGTTGTCTGGATATTAGGCCTATATTAATAAGTCCACATGGACAGGTAATGTAATTAACCACAGATGTCGTTTTCCAGTTTATAGCATGCACAATCTTAAAGGTACGAGAATTCGAAGAATTCACAAAGGTGTCAGTCTTAATCATATATCTGCTGGCACTACAGTCACCACAGGAGCGTGAGCTTCAAGTAGGACTTCTAGAATTAAAAATAAAATTAGATCTAAGGGGGACCATTCAACCATCCATGGTGTTGGTGTGTCTTCAATAAATTTAGCAAGTTCATGATCTTGTGACTCCTCTTTTCTTGATATTTGGCCATGAAGAAGATTGTTACTCCTATTGTTTTTTGGTTTAAAGTGTATTCTGTTTTCTTAGGAGCCTTATATACAATGGATTACAAGAGTCGGGACACCAAATGGCTAACGCAAATATCTACTATTTTTGGAAACAGTACAGATAAGGCGAATGAGACTAATGGTAGTATTGAGATTGATGGGCAGTCCCTAAAGGACAATTTATTAGAGCCAGGAGGATCTGTGATTCAAATGAAGAATTTGAAAATCAAGCCTGAGATTTGACTTCATGTTTTTTACGTCGTGGTTATGGGGCTGTGGATATTGAAAAAGGCTATCAGCAGGCCAAAAGTATGGATCGTAACAATCTTCTTCATGGCCAAACATCAAGAAAGGAGGAGTCACATTTGCAGATTATTAACAATTATCACAGCAGATGGAAGGATATGACTAATATCATGAATCTATGTTGGCCTATATTGAAACAAGATCATGAACTTGCTAAATTTATTGAAGACACACCACTGATTGTCGCAAGGAGGAGCAAGACGATTGGGGAAATGATAATACATAGCCATTATGTCCCCCCTAGATCTAATTTTATTTTTAATTCTAGAGGTCGTACTTGGGGCTCATGCTCCTGTGGTGACTGTAGTGCCAGCAGATATATGATTAAGACTGACACCTTTGTGAATTCTTCAAATTCTCGTACCTTTAAGATTGTGCATGCTATAAACTGCAAAATGACATCTGTGGTTTATTACATTACCTGTCCATGTGGACTTATTTATACAGACCTAACATCCAGACAACTACGTGTCCGTATTTTGGAACAAGCTAGAGATATAGCAGCTAGACTGATTGGTCCTGAGTATGTGCATAAAGAGGAGATTGCAAAGTTGAAGATGCTACCTTCCCACTATCGAGAATTCTATCCATCAGGGACCATTGACCTACAAGTTGGAAGTATTGATGTTGTTCATCTTGGTGCCCGTGGTGGCCATCTAATGAATAGGCTAGCGCAAAAAGAATGTCGTTGGATTACGACTCTTAGAACAATGAAGCCATTTGGCTTGAATGATCAGTGGGGCTTCTCTAGCTTCCTTTAAGTGATGTTTTGGATATTATGATCCCTTCGTCGCTGTCCATCTGTTTCTTTATATATATTATATTACTTTAATGATGTATATCTTTGTTACTTTATTTAATTGAATATTCTCTGTTTTTTATTATTTTTATTATTTTTTATTTCCAGAGGGACTTACATCTTTGGTAGTGGTTTATCTAAAATTATGTTTGTTGTTCTATTTAGAATTGTACTGGTTCATGACATATGAGTGGTGGATTTTATATGAAGATTACATGGAGGCACACTGAGGAATTCGTCTTGAACATTATGGACTGAAAAGATTGTCCTGATATATCTCTTCTTATATATATTCACATGTATATTCATGTATTTGGTTATCTGATTAATAATATACACATATATTTGTTTCTATACTGGTTCACATTTTTTTCTTTCTCTTTTCTTTTTTTGTATTCATAATTTTTTTAATATTATGTATTGTCACATGTGCACGTAAATTATATATATTTTATTAATATATTTATTATATTTATACGTCTCGCATATTATGTGGTATATCAGGAAAAATGAGTTCTTATGTTATGTTGTGATTTGATTTATCATGCTTGATGTCAACTTACATTACGCTGTGATGATTGGTCCTTATCATTATATAATCTTTATGGTGGACATTGTTGTACCTTGTGTGAGTGGTATCTATGTAGTGCCACTGTGTGGTGATACATTATGAAATTTACCCTCATGTCATTGAAATTTATTTGTCTGTTCTTGCCCTTACTTTTGCCCTTATACTTAATGGCTGCCCTTGTGTTATACAATTGGTCTGCCTTCGCTGCACGCATGCCTGGTCACGTGCTCCACTTGTGACATCACGGATGGTGTGACTGCACCCTCTAGTGACTTTGCCGCGAGGCCAGCGACGTGGATGCGATTGCTGTGGCGGTGAATCAAGCGCTTGATCATACGCACATGGGCAAGACTCCTTTTATTGGCCGGACATATCTATATGGTCCTATATCAACCCTCCTGTAGCCCTCATTTGCTATCACTCCCTGAAGAAGCAACGTGTGAAACGCGCGTTGGAGTGGGGGGCAGCAGTGGCACCACATACGGATGAATTCCGGTTAGTATACCCTATGTTCACTCCTTGGAAGAAATTATGGATCACTATTTGCACTTTGTCACTTTATGATACTTATAGGTATATATATATATATATATATATACATATATATATATATATATATATATACTAGCTGAAGAGCCCGACGTTGCCTGGGCATAGTAAATATCTGTGGTTAGTTATAGCACCTCACTTCTCTTATTTTCCCATCACGCCTCTCATTTTCCCAATCACATCTTTCATTTTCCCCCTCACATCTCTCATTTTCTCCCTCACACCTCTCATTTTCTCCCTCACTCCTCTCATTCCCCCCTAACACTTGTCATTTCAACCTCACATCTGTCATTTTCTGATCACTCCACTATTTTTCCTCACTTCTCTCATTTTGCACTCACACCTTTTCATTTTCACCTCACACCTCTCATTTTCACCTCATCACCTCAGTATATACATGTTTGTCATCTCCCTTATATAGTATACATCTGTATGTCATCTCCTGTATATAGTATATACCTGTATGTCATCTTCCCTGTATATAGTATATACCTGCTGTGTGTCATCTCCCCTATATATAGTATATACCTGAATGTCATCTCCTTCTATATATAGTATATACCTGTATGTCATCTCCTCCTGTATATAGTATATACCTGTGTGTCATCTCCCCTGTATATAGTATATATCTGAGTGTCATCTCCTCCTGCATATAGTATATACCTGCATGTCATCTTCTATATATAGCATATACCTGTATGTCATCTCCTCCTGTATATAGTATATACCTGTGTGTCATCTCCCCTGTATATAGTATATATCTGAGTGTCATCTCCTCCTGCATATAGTATATACCTGCATGTCATCTTCTATATATTGCATATACCTGTATGTCATCTCCTCCTGTATATAGTATATACCTGTATGTCATCTCCTCCTGTATATATATGTACCTATATGTCATCTCCTCCTCTATATAGTATATACCTGTGTGTCATCTCTCCTGTATATAGTATATATCTGTGTGTCATCTCCCCTGTATATAGTATATACCTGTGTGTCATCTCCTCCTGTATTAGACCTCGTTCACACGTTATTTGCTTAGTATTTTTACCTCAGTATTTGTAAGCTAAATTGGCAGCCTGATAAATCCCCAGCCAACAGGAAGCCCTCCCCCTGGCAGTATATATTAGCTCACACATACACATAATAGACAGGTCATGTGACTGACAGCTGCCGTATTTCCTATATGGTGCAATTGCTGTAGTTTGTCTGCTTATTAATCAGATTTTTATTTTTGAAGGATAATACCAGACTTGTGTGTGTTTTAGGGCGAGTTTCGTTTGTCAAGTTGTGTGTGTTGAGTTGCGTGTGGCGACATGCATGTAGCGACTTTTGTGAGATGAGTTTTGTGTAGCAACATGCGTGTAGCAACTTTTTGTGTGTCGAGTTACATGTGACAGGTTAGTGTAGCAAGTTGTGTGCAGCAAGTTTTGCGCATGGCGAGTTTTGCGCGTTGCGAGTATTATGTGTGGTGCCTTTTGAGTATGTGCAAGTTTTGTGTGAGGCAACTTTTGCATGTGTTGCAACTTTTGTGCATGTGGCAATTTTTCCGCGTGTGCAAGTTTTGCGTGTGGCGAGTTTTTCATGAGGAGAATTTTGCACTTGTGGCGAGTTTTGCAAGAGCCTATTTTTTGCATGTGGCGAGTTCTGCGCGTGGCGAGTTTTGAGTGGCGACTTTTGTGTTTTGACTTTTATGTGGCGAGGTTGGTGTATTTGTGGTGAAATGTGTGCTGAGGGTAATATGTGTTCAAGCACGTGGTAGTGTGTGGCGCATTTTGTGTGTGTTCATATCCCCGTGTGTGGTGAGTATCCCATGTCGAGGCCCCACCTTAGCAACTGTACGGTATATACTCTTTGGCGCCATCGCTCTCATTCTTTAAGTCCCCCTTGTTCACATCTGGCAGCTGTCAATTTGTCTCCTACACTTTTCCTTTCATTTTTTCCCATTATGTAGATAGGGGCAAAATTGTTTGGTGAATTGGAAAGCACGGGGTTAAAATTTCACCTCACAACATAGCCTATGACGCTCTCGGGGTCCAGACGTGTGACTGTGCAAAATTTTGTTGCTGTAGCTGCGACGCTTCCAACACTTTTCCTTTCACTTTCTCCCCATTATGTAGATAGGGGCAAAATTGTTTGGTGAATTGGAACGTGCGGGGTTAAAATTTCACCTCACAACGAAGCCTATGACGCTCTCAGGGTCCCGACGTGTGACTGTGCAAAATTTTGTTTCTGTAGCTGCGACGCCTCCAACACTTTTCCTTTCATTTTTTTCCCCATTATGTAGATAGGGGCAAAATTGTTTGGTGAATTGGAAAGCGCGGGGTTAATATTTCACCTCACAACATAGCCTATGACGCTCTCGGGGTCCAGACATGTGACTGTGCAAAATTTTGTTGCTGTAGCTGCGACGCTTCCAACACTTTTCCTTTCACTTTTTTCGCCATTATGTAGTTAGGGGCAAAATTGTTTGGTGAATTGGAACGCGCGGGGTTAAAATTTCACCTCACAATATAGCCTATGATGCTCTCGGGGTCCAGACGTGTGACTGTGCAAAATTTTGTGGCTGTAGCTGCGACTCCTCCAACACTTTTCCTTTCACTTTTTCCCCATTATGTAGATAGGGGCAAAATTGTTTGGTGAATTGGAATGCGCGGGGTTAAAATTTCGCCTCACAATATAGCCTATGACGCTCTCGGGGTCCAGACGTGTGACTGTGCAAAATTTTGTGGCTGTAGCTGCGACGGTGCAGATGCCAATCCCGGACATACACACATACACACACACACACACATTCAGCTTTATATAGTAGATATATATATATTGCTATATGTGCATTGAGCACTTTCCCTTTTTCTTGCCAGCACCATCTGGATTTATTATATACTAGCTGAAGAGCCCGGCGTTGCCTGGGCATAGTAAATATCTGTGGTTAGTTATAGCACCTCACTTCTCTTATTTTCCCATCACGCGTCTCATTTTCCCAATCACATCTTTCATTTTCCCCCTCACATCTCTCATTTTCTCCCTCACACCTCTCATTTTCTCCCTCACTCCTCTCATTCCCCCCTAACACTTGTCATTTCAACCTCACATCTGTCATTTTCTAATCACTCCACTATTTTTCCTCACTTCTCTCATTTTGCACTCACACCTTTTCATTTTCACCTCACACCTCTCATTTTCACCTCATCACCTCAGTATATACATGTTTGTCATCTCCCTTATATATAGTATACATCTGTATGTCATCTCCTGTATATAGTATATACCTGTATGTCATCTCCCCTGTATATAGTATATACCTGCTGTGTGTCATCTCCCCTATTTTTGGTATATACCTGAATGTCATCTCCTTCTATATATAGTATATACCTGTATGTCATCTCCTCCTGTATATAGTATATACCTGTGTGTCATCTCCCCTGTAGACAGTATATATCTGAGTGTCATCTCCTCCTGCATATAGTATATACCTGCATGTCATCTTCTATATATAGCATATACCTGTATGTCATCTCCTCCTGTATATAGAATATACCTGTGTGTCATCTCCCCTGTATATAGTATATATCTGAGTGTCATCTCCTCCTGCATATAGTATATACCTGCATGTCATCTTCTATATATAGCATATACCTGTATGTCATCTCCTCCTGTATATAGTATATACCTGTATGTCATCTCCTCCTGTATATATATGTACCTATATGTCATCTCCTCCTCTATATAGTATATACCTGTGTGTCATCTCTCCTGTATATAGTATATATCTGTGTGTCATCTCCCCTGTATATAGTATATACCTGTGTGTCATCTCCTCCTGTATTAGACCTCGTTCACACGTTATTTGCTCAGTATTTTTACCTCAGTATTTGTAAGCTAAATTGGCAGCCTGATAAATCCCCAGCCAACAGGAAGCCCTCCCCCTGGCAGTATATATTAGCTCACACATACACATAATAGACAGGTCATGTGACTGACAGCTGCCGTATTTCCTATATGGTGCAATTGTTGTAGTTTGTCTGCTTATTAATCAGATTTTTATTTTTGAAGGATAATACCAGACTTGTGTGTGTTTTAGGGCGAGTTTCGTTTGTCAAGTTGTGTGTGTTGAGTTGCGTGTGGCGACATGCATGTAGCGACTTTTGTGAGATGAGTTTTGTGTAGCAACATGCGTGTAGCAACTTTTTGTGTGTCGAGTTACATGTGACAGGTTAGTGTAGCAAGTTGTGTGCAGCAAGTTTTGCGCATGGCGAGTTTTGAGAGTTGCGAGTATTATGTGTGGTGCCTTTTGAGTATGTGCAAGTTTTGTGTGAGGCAACTTTTGCATGTGTTGCAACTTTTGTGCATGTGGCAATTTTTCCGCGTGTGCAAGTTTTGCGTGTGGCGAGTTTTTCATGAGGAGAATTTTGCACTTGTGGCGAGTTTTGCAAGAGCCTATTTTTTGCATGTGGCGAGTTCTGCGCGTGGCGAGTTTTGAGTGGCGACTTTTGTGTTTTGACTTTTATGTCGTGAGGTTGGTGTATTTGTGGTGAAATGTGTGCTGAGGGTAATATGTGTTCAAGTACGTGGTTGTGTGTGGCGCATTTTGTGTGTGTTCATATCCCCTTGTGTGGTGAGTATCCCATGTCGAGGCCCCACCTTAGCAACTGTACGGTATATACTCTTTGGCGCCATCGCTCTCATTCTTTAACCCCTCTGTGACCTTAGACGTACTATCCCGTCGAGGTGCCCTGGGCTTATCTGACCCTGGACGGGATAGTACGTCATAGCCGATCGGCCGCGCTCACGGGGGGAGCGCGGCCGATCGCGGCCGGGTGTCAGCTGCTTATCGCAGCTGACATCCGGCACTATGTGCCAGGAGCGGTCACGGACCGCCCCCGGCACATTAACCCCTGGCACACCGCGATCAAAGATGATCGCGATGTGCCGGCGGTGCAGGGAAGCACCGCGCAGGGAGGGGGCTCCCTGTGGGCTTCCCTGAGACCCCCGGAGCAACGCGATGTGATCGCGTTGCTGCGAGGGTCTCACCTCCCTCCCTGCTCCCTCCAGCCCTGGATCCAAGATGACCGCGGATCCGGGTCCTGCAGGGAGGGAGGTGGCTTCACAGAGCCTGCTCAGAGCAGGCACTGTGAAGCCTGCAGCGCTGCATATCAGATCAGTGATCTGACAGAGTGCTATGCAAACTGTCAGATCACTGATCTGTGATGTCCCCCCCGGGACAAAGTAAAAAAGTAAAAAAAAATTTTTCCAAATGTGTGAAAAAAATAAAAAAAAATATTCCAAAATAATGAAAAAAAAATATATATATTATTCCCATAAATACATTTCTTCATCTAAATAAAAAAAAAACCAATAAAAGTACACATATTTAGTATCGCCGCGTCCGTAACGACCCAACCTATAAAACTGTCCCACTAGTTAACCCCTTCAATAAACACCGTAAGAAAAAAAAAAAAAAACGAGGCAAAAAACAACGCTTTATTATCATACCGCCGAACAAAAAGTGGAATAAAACGCGATCAAAAGGACAGATATAAATAACCATGGTACCGATGAAAGCGTCATATTGTCCCGCAAAAAACGAGCTGCCATACAGCATCATCAGCAAAAAAATAAAAAAGTTATAGTCCTGAGAATAAAGCGATGCAAAAATAATTATTTTTTCTGTAAAATAGTTTTTATCGTATAAAAGCGCCAAACCATAAAAAAATGATATAAATGAGGTATCGCTGTAATCGTACTGACCCGAAGAATAAAACTGATTTATCAATTTTACCAAACGCGGAACGGTATAAACGCCTCCCCCAATAGAAATTCATGAATAGCTGGCTTTTGGTCATTCTTCCTCACAAAAATCGGAATAAAAAGCGATCAAAAAATGTCACGTGCCCAAAAATGTTTTCAATAAAAACGTCAACTCGTCCCGCAAAAAACAAGATCTCACATGACTCTGTGGACTCAAATATGGAAAAATTATAGCTCTCAAAATGTGGTAACGCAAAAAATATTTTTTGCAATAAAAAGGGTCTTTCAGTGTGTGACGGCTGCCAATCATAAAAATCCACTAAAAAACTCGCTATAAAAGTAAATCAAACCCCCCTTCATCACCCCCTTAGTTAGGGAAAAATAAAAAAAAATGTATTTATTTCCATTTTCCCATTAGGGCTAGGGTTAGGGCTAGGGCTAGGGTTAGGGCTAGGGTTAGGGCTAGGGTTAGGGCTAGGGTTAGGGCTAGGGCTAGGGTTAGGGCTAGGGTTAGGGCTAGGGCTAGGGTTAGGGTTAGGGCTAGGGTTAGGGCTAGGGCTAGGGTTAGGGCTAGGGCTAGGGTTAGGGCTAGGGTTAGGGCTAGGGTTAGGGCTAGGGTTAGGGCTAGGGCTAGGGTTAGGGCTAGGGTTAGGGCTAGGGTTAGGGTTAGGGTTAGGGTTAGGGCTAGGGTTAGGGCTAGGGTTAGGGTTAGGGTTGGGGCTACAGTTAGGGTTGGGGCTAAAGTTAGGGTTAGGGTTTAGATTACATTTACAGTTGGGAATAGGGTTGGGATTAGGGTTAGGGGTGTGTCAGGGTTAGAGGTGTGGTTAGGGTTACCGTTGGAATTAGGGTTAGGGGTGTGTTTAGATTAGGGTTTCAGTTATAATTGGGGGGTTTCCACTGTTTCGGCACATCAGGGGCTCTCCAAACACGACATGGCGTCCGATCTCAATTCCAGCCAATTCTGCGTTGAAAAAGTAAAACAGTGCTCCTTCCCTTCCGAGCTCTCCTGTGTGCCCAAACAGGGGTTTACCCTCACATATGGGGTATCAGCGTACTCAGGACAAATTGGACAACAACTTTTGTGGACCAATTTCTCCTGTTACCCTTGGGAAAATACAAAACTGGGGGCTAAAAAATAATTTTTGTGGGAAAACAAAAAGATTTTTTATTTTCACGGCTCTGCGTTATAAACTGTAGTGAAACACTTGGGGGTTCAAAGTTCTCACAACACATCTAGATAAGTTCATTGAGGGGTCTAGTTTCCAATATGGGGTCACTTGTGGGGGGTTTCTACTGTTTAGGTACATTAGGGGCTCTGCAAACGCAATGTGACGCCTGCAGACCAATCCATCTAAGTCTGCATTCCAAATGATGCTCCTTCCCTTCCGAGCCCTCCCATGCGCCCAAACGGTGGTTCCCCCCCACATATTGGGTATCAGCGTACTCAGGACAAATTGGACAACAACATTTAGGGTCCAATTTCTCCTGCTAACCTTGGAAAAATACAAAACTGGGGGCTAAAATATAATTTTTGTGGAAAAAAAAATATTTTTTATTTGCATGGCTCTGCTTTATAAACTGTAGTGAAATACTTGGGGGTTCAAAGCTCTCACAACACATCAAGATGAGTTCCTTAGGGGGTCTACTTTCCAAAATGGTGTCACTTGTGGGGGGTTTCTACTGTTTAGGTACATTAGGGGCTCTGCAAACGCAATGTGACGCCTGCAGACCATTCCATCTAAGTCTGCATTCCAAATGGCGCTCCTTCCCTTCCGAGCCCTCCCATGCGCCCAAACGGTGGTTCCCCCCCACATATGGGGTATCAGCGTACTCAGGACAAATTGGACAACAACATTTAGGGTCCAATTTCTCCTGCTAACCTTGGAAAAATACAAAACTGGGGGCTAAAATATAATTTTTGTGGAAAAAAAAATATTTTTTATTTGCATGGCTCTGCGTTATAAACTGTAGTGAAATACTTGGGGGTTCAAAGCTCTCACAACACATCAAGATGAGTTCCTTAGGGGGTCTACTTTCCAAAATGGTGTCACTTGTGGGGGGTTTCTACTGTTTAGGTACATTAGGGGCTCTGCAAACGCAATGTGACGCCTGCAGACCATTCCATCTAAGTCTGCATTCCAAATGGCGCTCCTTCCCTTCCGAGCCCTCCCATGCGCCCAAACGGTGGTTCCCCCCCACATATGGGGTATCAGCGTACTCAGGACAAATTGGACAACAACATTTAGGGTCCAATTTCTCCTGCTAACCTTGGAAAAATACAAAACTGGGGGCTAAAATATAATTTTTGTGGAAAAAAAAATATTTTTTATTTGCATGGCTCTGCGTTATAAACTGTAGTGAAATACTTGGGGGTTCAAAGCTCTCACAACACATCAAGATGAGTTCCTTAGGGGGTCTACTTTCCAAAATGGTGTCACTTGTGGGGCGTTTCTACTGTTTAGGTACATTAGGGGCTCTGCAAACACAATGTGACGCCTGCAGACCATTCCATCTAAGTCTGCATTCCAAATGGCGCTCCTTCCCTTCCGAGCCCTCCCATGCGCCCAAACGGTGGTTCCCCCCCACATATGGGGTATCAGCGTACTCAGGACAAATTGGACAACAACTTTTGGGGTCCAATTTCTCCTGTTACCCTAGGGAAAATACAAAACTGGGGGCTAAAAAATAATTTTTGTGGGAAAAAAATTTTGTTTTATTTTTATGGCTCTGCATTATAAACTTCTGTGAAGCCCTTGGTGGGTCAAAGTGCTCACCACACATCCAGATAAGTTCCTTAGGGGGTCTACTTTCCAAAATGGTGTCACTTGTGGGGGGTTTCAATGTTTAGGCACATCAGTGGCTCTCCAAACGCAACATGGTGTCCCATCTCAATTCCTGTCAATTTTGCATTGAAAAGTCAAATGGCGCTCCTTCCATTCCGAGCTCTCCCATGTGCCCAAACAGTGGTTTACTGCCACATATGGGGTATCAGCGTACTCAGGACAAATTGAACAATAACTTTTGGGGTCCATTTTCTCCTGTTACCCTTGGTAAAATAAAACAAATTGGAGCTGAAGTAAATTTTTTGTGTAAAAAAGTTAAATGTTCATTTTTATTTAAACATTCCAAAAATTCCTATTAAACACCTGAAGGGTTAATAAACTTCTTGAATGTGGTTTTGAGCACCTTGAGGGGTGCAGTTTTTAGAATGGTGTCACACTTGGGCATTTTCTATCATATAGACCCCTCAAAATGACTTCAAATGAGACGTGGTCCCTAAAAAAAAATGGTGTTGTAAAAATGAGAAATTGCTGGTCAAATTTTAACCCTTATAACTCCCTAAAAAAAAAAAAAATTGTTTCCATAATTATGCTGATGTAAAGGAGACATGTGGGAAATGTTACTTATTAAGTATTTTGTGTGACATATATCTGTGATTTAATTGCATAAAAATTCAAAGTTTGAAAATTGCGAAATTTTCAAAATTTTCGCCAAATTTCCGTTTTTTTCACAAATAAACGCAGGTACTATCAAAGAAATTTTACCACTATCATAAAGTACAATATGTCACGAGAAAACAATGTCAGAATCACCGGGATCCGTTGAAGCGTTTCGGAGTTATAACCTCATAAAGGGACAGTGGTCAGAATTGTAAAAATTGGCCTGGTCATTGACGTGCAAACCACCCTTGGGGGTAAACGGGTTAAGTCCCCCTTGTTCACATCTGGCAGCTGTCAATGTGCCTCCTACACTTTTCCTTTCATTTTTTCCCATTATGTAGATAGGGGCAAAATTGTTTGGTGAATTGGAAAGCGCGGGGTTAAAATTTCACCTCACAACATAGCCTATGACGCTCTCGGGGTCCAGACGTGTGACTGTGCAAAATTTTGTTGCTGTAGCTGCGACGCTTCCAACACTTTTCCTTTCACTTTTTCCCCATTATGTAGATAGGGGCAAAATTGTTTGGTGAATTGGAACGCGTGGGGTTAAAATTTCACCTCACAACGAAGCCTATGACGCTCTCAGGGTCCCGACGTGTGACTGTGCAAAATTTTGTTTCTGTAGCTGCGACGCCTCCAACACTTTTCCTTTCACTTTTTTCCCCATTATGTAGATAGGGGCAAAATTGTTTGGTGAATTGGAAAGCACGGGGTTAATATTTCACCTCACAACATAACCTATGACGCTCTCGGAGTCCAGACGTGTGACTGTGCAAAATTTTGTTTCTGTAGCTGCGACGCCTCCAACACATTTCCTTTCACTTTTTCCCCATTATGTAGATAGGGGCAAAATTGTTTGGTGAATTGGAACGCGCGGGGTTAAAATTTCACCTCACAACGAAGCCTATGACGCTCTCAGGGTCCAGACGTGTGACTGTGCAAAATTTTGTTTCTGTAGCTGCGACGCCTCCAACACTTTTCCTTTCACTTTTTTCCCCATTATGTAGATAGGGGCAAAATTGTTTGGTGAATTGGAACGCGCGGGGTTAAAATTTCGCCTCACACTATAGCCTATGACGCTCTTGGGGTCCAGACATGTGACTGTGCAAAATTTTGTGGCTGTAGCTGCGACGCCTCCAACACTTTTCCTTTCACTTTTTCCCCATTATGTAGATAGGGGCAAAATTGTTTGGTGAATTGGAACACGCGGGGTTAAAATTTCACCTCACAACGTAGCCTATGACGCTCTCAGGGTCCAGACGTGTGACTGTGCAAAATTTTGTTTCTGTAGCTGCGACGCCTCCAACACTTTTCCTTTCACTTTTTTCCCCATTATGTAGATAGGGGCAATATTGTTTGGTGAATTGGAACGCGCGGGGTTAAAATTTCGCCTCACAATATAGCCTATGACGCTCTCGAGGTCCAGACATGTGACTGTGCAAAATTTTGTGGCTGTAGCTGCGACGCCTCCAACACTTTTCCTTTCACTTTTTCCCCATTATGTAGATAGGGGCAAAATTGTTTGGTGAATTGGAAAGCGCGGGGTTAAAATTTCACCTCACAACGTAGCCTATGACGCTCTTGGGGTCCAGACATGTGACTGTGCAAAATTTTGTGGCTGTAGCTGCGACGGTGCAGATGCCAATCCCGGACATACACACATACACACACACACACACATTCAGCTTTATATAGTAGATATAGCATCTTATTTATTATTAGACAATTGATTACATTCCTTCTTTTTTCTATTTGGGATTATGTCTGAATTGCGTGTGGTGCCCTGCTCTTTTTGCTTTTAAATTGTCTATATGTTTTTATCCTGTTTTGTGTAATTTGGATTGGCGTCGCTAATAAAAGTGTATTTATTATGAAGTTTATTTTGTGTCTTATGTGGTTATCATGGATTTTAGTGTTCCAAGTAGCTTTTTTGGTTTAGGATTTGATTCTCTACTTGAACGGTATTTATTTACAGTCATTGCCAAAAGTATTGACACCCCTGCAATTCTGTCAGATAATACTCATTTTCTTCCTGAAAATGATTGCAAACACAAATTATTTGCTATTATTATCTTAATTTAATTTGTCTTAAATGAAAAAACACAAAAAGTATCGTCCTAAAGCCAAATTGGATATAATTCCACACCAAACATAAAAAAGGGGGTGGACAAAAGTATTGGCACTGTTCGAAAAATCATGTGATGCTTCTCTAATTTGTGTAATTAACAGCACCTGTAACTTACCTGTGGCACCTAACAGGTGTTGGCAATAACTAAATCACACTTGCAGCCAGTTGACATGGATTAAAGTTGACTCAACCTCTGTCCTGTGTCCTTGTGTGTACCACATTGAGCATGAAGAAAACAAAGAAAACCAAAGAACTGTCTGAGGACTTGAGAAACCAAATTGTGAGGAAGCATGAGCAATCTCAAGGCTACAAGTCCATCTCCAAAGACGTGAATGTTCCTGTGTCTACCGTGCGCAGTGTCATCAAGAAGTTTAAAGCCCATGGCACTGTGGTTAACCTCCCTAGATGTGGATGGAAAAGAAAAATTGACAAGAGATTTCAATGCAATATTGTGCGGATGTTGGATAAAGAACCTCGACTAACATCCAAACAAGATTAAGCTGCCCTGCAGTCCGAGGGTACAACAGTGTCAACCCGTACTATCCTTCGGCATCTGAATGAAAAGGGACTGTATGGTAGGAGACCCAGGAAGACCCCACTTCTTACCCCGAGACATAAAAAAGCCAGGCTGGAGTTTGCCAAAACTTACCTGAAAAAGCCTAAAACGTTTTGGAAGAATGTTCTCTGGTCAGATGAGACAAAAGTAGAGCTTTTTGGGCAAAGGCATTAACAAATAGTTTAAAAGAGAAAAAAAGAGGCATTCAAAGAAAATAACACGTTCCCTACAGTCAAACATGGCGGAGGTTCCCTGATGTTTTGGGGTTGCTTTGCTGCCTCTGGCACTGGACTGCTTGACCATGTGCATGGCATTATGAAGTCTGAAGACTACCAACAAATTTTGCAGCATAATGTAGGGCCCAGTGTGAGAGAGCTGGGTCTCCCTCAGAGGTCATGGGTCTTCCAGCAGGACAATGACCCAAAACACACTTCAAAAAGCACTAGAAAATGGTTTGAGAGAAAGCACTGGAGACTTCTAAGGTGGCCAGCAATGAGTCCAGACCTGAATCCCATAGAACCCCTGTGGAGAGATCTAGAAATGGCAGTTTAGAGAAGGCACCCCTCAAATATCAGGGACCTGGAGCAGTTTGCCAAAGAAGAATGGTCTAAAATTCCATCAGAGCATTTTAAGAAACTCATTAATGGTTACTGGAAGCGGTTGGTCGCAGTTATTTTAGCTAAAGGTTGTGCAACCAATTATTAGGCTGAGGGTGCTAATACTTTTGTCTGGCCCATTTTTGGAGTTTTGTGTGAAATGATCAATGTTTTGCATTTTGCTTCATTCTCTTTTGTGTTTTTTCATTTAAGAGAAATTAAATGAGGATAATAATACCAAATAATTTGTGTTTGCAATCATTTTCAGGAAGAAAATAATTATTATCTGACAGAATTGCAGGGGTGCCAATAGTTTTGGCCATGACTGTATATACCTGGTAGGCTATTTCTACTCCTATTGTTTTTTGGTTTAAAGGTATTTAAGCACAGACTGGGTATCCTTCCTTGCAAGCCGGGTGCCCAAGCAGTGTGCTTGACAATACTCCACTTTACCAGTTCCCAAGTCTTCCAATCTACCATAGGGTTGTGCAAAGAGATCCAAGGAAGTCCAAGAACCACAGGAGAGGACAGACCCTTTAGCACATAACAATCAATATCTTCTAAGTGCATGGCCCCTACCTGTATATGTAACCCTCGGATGGCTTAGGTATAACTGTATGTGGATGTGGTTTGAGACCATGGACCGGCAGGAACCTAGTGTTGATCAAGTTAAACTCCGCCTCACTGTCCAGAAATGCAGAAATAACCACTTTATTTCTTGCCTAGATGGATTTCAGCTCGCAATAAAAATTGCCTCCCCCGGACTCTCCTTCTCTGCCGGGAATGAAAGCAGATCAGAGCAGGAGATAATGTCACCGCGCTGACTGTGTGCTTCCAGTGAGAGCTAAGGTAGCAGTTTCGCAGGAAGGTATTACCTTTCAGCTTGTGTGCTGCTGTTCTCTGCCACTGTTCTCTGACGCTGGTACTTACCACTCAGCCAGCATGTGCCGATCGAGTGGCCCACTACAAGCACCGTCCTTTCTGGCATTTGCCCGAAGTGTCCGATGCTCAGTCCGGCCCTAGTAGTCTTATTGCAAATTAAAACTGTGCTTATTATTACTATTATTACTAACAAAACGGTCATTTCACATAACAATAGTTTTACAAAGAGGAGTGATTTTAATTAGGGCTCATCTCCACTTGTGAGAAAAACGGACGAGTGCAATCCGATAAAAAATCGGATTGCACTCGGACCAATGTTTTTCAATAGGTGACAATCCATTAGCGATTTTTTTCCCAGCCGAAATTGGACTGAGAAAAATCTGTGTCGGCTGAGAAAAAAAAATCGCAGCATGCTGCGTATTGCTGAGATTCTCGGACGAGACTCGCCAATGCAAGTCAATGGGTGCGAGAGAAAAAACGCACAGCACTCGCACCATGCGAGTGCTGTCCGATTTTTATGCACCCGTGTCCTTAGAAAAGCTGGCAATTCAGTGCAGAGTACAGTAAAATCACACTGACAGGTTTGATGAGAGTAGATATATACACATAGAATAGGTATATATACATATATATATATGTCAGGGAGACACCTATATATATATATTTATATTTAATGCAGCGCGAGACAGCTTAAAAGCTGGTAATTCAATTACCGGCTTTTGCTTTCTCCTTCCTAAACCCGACATGATATGAGACCTGGTTTACATACAGTAAACCATCTCATATCACCATTTTTTTTGCATATTCCACACTACTAATGTCAGTAGTGTGTATATGCAAAATTTGGGCGTTCTAGCTATTATATTTAAGGGTTAAATGGCGGAAAAAATTGGCGTGGGCTCCCGCGCAATTTTCTCCGCCAGAGTAGTAAAGCCAGTGACTGGGGGCAGATATTAATAGCCTGGAAAGGGTCCATGGTTATTGGCCCCCCCCTGGCTAAAAACTCCTGCCCCCAGCCACCCCAGAAAAGGCACATCTGGAAGATGCGCCTATTCTGGCACTTGGCCACTCTCTTCCCATTCCCGTGTAGCGGTGGGATATGGGGTAATGAAGGGTTAATGCCACCTTGCTATTGTAAGGTGACATTAAGCCTAATTAATAATGGAGAGGCGTCAATTATGACACCTAGCCATTATTAATCCAATTGAATGAAAGAGTTAAAAAAAAACACACATTATTAAAAATTATTTTAATGAAATAAAATCAAAGGTTGTTGTAATATTTTATTTAATGCCCAATCCAATCACTGAAGACCCTCGTTCTGTAAAAGAAAAAACATAATAAACCAACAATATACTTACCTTCCGCAGATCTGTAAAGTCCAACGATGTAAATCCTTCTGAAGGGGTTAAAACATTTTGCAGCCAGGAGTTCTGCTAATGCAACGCTACTCCTCGCTGCAAAACCCCAGGGAATGAAGGTAAAGTAGGTCAATGACCTATATTTACCTGCATTTGCGGTGAGGCGCCCTCTGCTGGCTGTTCATAGATCGTGTGAACTTTCCTAGAAAGCCTGGGAGCTTTCTAGGAAAGTTCCCACGATCTATGAACAGCCAGCAGAGGGCGCCTCACCGCAAATGAAGCTAAATATAGCTCATTGATCTATATTTAGCTTCCTTCTCCGGGGTTTTGCAGCGAGGAGTAGCATTGCATTAGCAAAGCTCCTGGCTGCAAAATGTTTTAACCCCTTCAGAAGGATTTACATTGTTGGACTTTACAGATCTGCGGAAGGTAAGTATATTGTTGGTTTATTATGTTTTTTCTTTTACAGAACGAGGGTCTTCAGTGATTGGATTGGGCGTTAAATAAAATATTACAACAACCTTTGATTTTATTTCATTAAAATAATTTTTAATAATGTGTGTGTTTTTTTAACCCTTTCATTCAATTGGATTAATAATGGATAGGTGTCATAATTGACGCCTCTCCATTATTAATTAGGCTTAATGTCACCTTACAATAGCAAGGTGGCATTAACCCTTCATTACCCCATATCCCACCGCTACACGGGAATGGGAAGAGAGTGGCCAAGTGCCAGAATAGGCACATCTTCCAGATGTGCCTTTTCTGGGGTGGCTGGGGGCAGGAGTTTTTAGCCAGGGGGGGGGGCAATAACCATGGACCCTCTCCAGGCTATTAATATCTGCCCCCAGTCACTGGCTTTACTACTCTGGCGGAGAAAATTGCGCGGGAGCCCACGCCAATTTTTTCCACCATTTAACCCTTAAATATAATAGCTAGAACGCCCAAATTTTGCATATACACACTACTGACATTAGTAGTGTGGAATATGCAAAAAAAATGGTGATATGAGATGGTTTACTGTATGTAAACCAGGTCTCATATCATGTCGGGTTTAGGAAGGAGAAAGCAAAAGCCGGTAATTGAATTACCAGCTTTTAAGCTGTCTCGCGCTGCATTAAATATAAATATATATATATATATAGGTGTCTCCCTGACATATATATATGTATATATACCTATTCTATGTGTATATATCTACTCTCATCTAACCTGTCACTGTGATTTTACTGTACTCTGCACTGAATTACCGGCTTTTCAAAGGAGACCCGTGCGTAAAAATCGGACAGCAATACGGATGTCATACGGATGTTGCGATAAAAAAATCGCATGACACTCGCATGGCACTCGCATGGCACTCGCAGACGTTACATCAGTTTTTCAGTCCGTAAATCGGACCATTTTTTTCTCACACAAGTGGAGATGAGCCCTTACAAAAATGTTTAAAGGGACACTGTCACCTGAATTTGGAGGGAACAATCTTCAGCCATAGATGCGGGGTTTTCAGGTGTTTGATCCACCCTTTCCTTACCCGCTGGCTGCATGCTGGCTGCAATATTGGATTGAAGTTCATTCTCTGTCCTCCGTAGTACATGCCTGCACAAGGTGCAATCTTGCCTTGCGCAGGCGTGTACTATGGAGGAAAGAGAATGAACTTCAATCCAATATTGCAGCCAGCATGCAGCCAGCCAGGAAAGGGTGGACCAAACATCTGAAAACCCCTATGGCTGAAGGTTGTTCCCTCCAAATTCAGGTGACAGTGTCCCTTTAAAATTCTTAAATATCAAATAATATAAACATAAAAGTGTTTTAAAAGTTACCTTGCGAATAAAAAAAAATGATATACCCAAGGAACAGGCAGCACTTATTGCAATGACTAAAATAGCAGTGATATGTTGACTTTATATTGTAGTAGCAACTAGGCATGCTGTTATTTCTATTCATCAGAAAACCAACTCTGATTGTTCAATGCAGCAGCATCCCTAAAATTCCACATAATATAATCTAAATTCAACCTTAACTATGAGACTAATTTCCCCAGCATGAATCACAAACCTTGTATATCTGTGCAAGAAAAGGTAAGAATCAGAAAAAAATTACATAATTTATTAACATCTTAGCTACCAGCAAAGCAATAGTTATAGCATGCAGTATATTTCCCGAAGTCTGAGAAAGACATATGAGTTAAATTTCATCATCTTGTATGTAATTGGTGTATATTCCCCCACTGAACAGTTTTAGACCTAAAACCAGCATTTAATATCGAGCTGCTAATTGCTTCCTTTACAAGTGGAGTTTCCTGGGGCAATGCATTATCTGTGCGTCAGATACCTACAGACATACAATTGGTAAGGTCTGTTTTTTTTTAATCTTGCAGCTGCACTATGGTCCACTCCTATTATATTTTATTTTCAGCAGCATTTTCTCTTTATTCTATTGTCTGTAGTTGTCAAAGAAATGTGCATGTTCTAAGCAGGAATTGTGATGCTTTAATGACAAAACATTTAATAGAACAGTATTGTAAATGCAGAAAATAAACAAAAAAGTAACCTGCAAAATATTGTGTAGCCCACCTTTTGCCAACAAAACAATACGGACTCCAAAAAATCTATTCATGTTTCCTTAGCTATTTGGCACCAAGATGTTAGCAATATAGTATTTTTTTCTGGTGCCATTTCACACACTGGGAAGAGTCACAGAGTAACAACATCAGGTGTAGCCAAGCGGGCTTCCCCTTAATTCCTTGCAGCTATCACAACACATGGTTTATTGCAATCAGTCAAGGTGGACTATCACAGCGAGTATAAAAAATGGGGACTAGAGAATCATTGTCATTTCATACTTTAAGGGTATGTGCACACGCTGCGGATTACTGCGGATCTGATGCGGATTGGCCGCTGTGGATTCGCAGCAGTTTTCCATGAGTTTACAGTACCATGTAAACCCATAGATTTTGTTTTCCATAGAAAACAAAATCCACAGTGTACATGCTGCGGAAAAAAACGTGCGTAAACGCTGCTTTGTTTATTCCGCAACATTTCAATTCTTTGTGCGGATTCCGTAGTGGTTTACACCTGCTCCATAATAGGAATCCGCAGGTGTAAAACCGCAGGTGGAATCCACACAAAAACCGCAAAAAAAACGCGCAGTGCGGATTTCCTGCGGATTTACCAAAATCAGTGCGGAAAAATCCACACACCTTTCCGCAACGTGTGCACATACCCTTATAGTGTGTGGCTAGAGGGTCAGATCACAAAGCTTACTGCAAATAGGGACAGAAAAAGGACACAAGTAGACAATGTTTTATTACTGCACTAATGTGAAAGCACATTAAAATGGGAGTAATAGTCTGTGAATAATAATCCAAAGATTCAAGTGATATAAGGAGGTGCTGTAGCTGCATAATGAGTGTGACTGTGAATTCAATTGAACGGTAACAGCACAGCACTCATATAACAGGAATTTATTTAAATGTTGACAACCGTATTTGCAAACGAGTAGGGCAGTTTAAAGAAGTTGTCCACTACTTGGACAAGTTCTTCTCATACCCCTCGATTGGCCGCTATAAAATAAAAAAGCCTATACTCACTTCTAGTGCTGGCGCCGTTCCCGGGATGTTGGCACTTGGTCTCCCCAGGACTCCCATACTGCTGACGTGACACGTGAGTTGGACGTCCAATCAGCGCTGGCGTCACTGTCCCGCCTCCTGTCAAACTTCATATCAAGATGAAGTGAGAGAGCAACTGCAGCCAAGATATACTACCCATGTTCAATTTGTCCAAAGGCGGGGGCACATTGACACTGTCACTGATTGGGCATCAGGAGCACATATCACAACATCCACATGATAGCCTGGGGATTAAGAGTGCCGACCCTTGCTGCAATGACACAAGCATGGGCATTGAGTATAGGTTTTTTTATTTTATCGGAAGCCGAACATTTAACTCAAGAAGTCGTTGTCCAACCCCTTTAATGTCCTTTGTACTGATTTTGCTAGTAATAAATAATAGAGAAGCCTAGTCTTGTTTTTTACAGAGATCCTACAAAAATCAAGGAGTTAAACTCCAAAAATAATAATTAAATACATTTATTTATTAGATAATAGGGCATAAAAACATATCACACAAAGTATACAGTACAAGTAAAATAACACAGAAAAGGGCTTTTTATACAGGTAGGAATGCAATGGCTTTGTATAAAAAAAATTACTAAACTTTTGAATCCAAAAATTTAAGATCAACTGATTACCTCATAAAGTGGGCAAGCTGTGTTACAACAGTGCCAGTGCCCCTGCACGTGTCTCCTTCCTCCCCATGCAGGCACACCAGCGTATTCACTTACCTATCCATGCTTCTCCAGCATCTCTCATCTCCCAGGACCTACGCATGACACAGAGGCCTCCTGGAAGACTGCTTAGGGTGCATTGACATTCGCTGCTTCTCAACCCATTATCTACCAATGTCCATTTTTTGGGATGCCTAATCTTTAGCTTCTAGCAACTAAGATTTTATAATTTTTATAATTAGGTCCAATTTTTTGTGTTGTGTTTGTAAAATGAATGTTTTCAAAATAGGAAATCATGTCATTCTCATTTTTAATTGAATATCGGAATGCCCTTTTCTGAAAAACTTGTAAAAATTTTAATTTTGCAAGTAATGAGTTAAAGGGGCCACATGCTTCTGAAAATGTCCCCAGCTTATGGCTGGGAGACATTAGATATTTAGGGCACTTAGCCCAAAGGGGAGGTGCCTTAGCAACTTCACTTATCAGTATAGTTTCTTCTATCTAGCTGTAAGGTCCCCCTTCCTGTGCTCTCTGCATCTGATCCTGTTCGTGCCCTTTTAACTAATCCTGTCCGGTCTTTTTTGCATTTGTTCCAGTCCGTCTTGCTGCACCTACAGTGGGGAAAAAAGTATTTAGTCAGCCACCAATTGTGCAAGTTCTCCCACTTAAAAAGATGAGAGAGGCCTGTAATTGACATCATAGGTAGACCACAACTGAGAGTCAAAATCAGAAAACAAATCCAGAAAATCACCTTGCCTGATTTGGCAAGATTTATTTAGCAAATTATGGTGGAAAATAAGTATTTGTTCATTAACAAAAGTTCATCTCAATATTTTGTTATATATCCTTTGTTGGTAATGACAGAGGTCAAACATTTTCTGAAAGTCTTCACAAGGTTAGCACACGCTGTTGTTGGTATGTTGGCCCATTCCTCCATGCAGATCTCCTCTAGAGCTGTGATGTTTTGGGCCTGTCGCTGTGCAACACAGACTTTCAACTCCCTCCAAAGGTTTTCTATGGGGTTGAGATCTGGAGACTGGCTAGGCAACTCCATGACCTTCATATGCTTCTTACGAAGCCACTCCTTCATTGCCCTGGTGGTGTGCTTGGGATCATTATCATGCTGAAAGACCCATAAACGTTTCATCTTCAGTGCCCTTGCTGATAGAAGGAGGTTTGCACTCAAAATCTCATGATACATGTCCCCATTCATTCTTTCATGTTCATGGATCAGTCGTCCTGGTCACTTTGCAGAGAAACAGCCCCAAAGTATGATGTTGCCACCCTCATGCTTCACAGTAGGTATGGTGTTCTTTGGATGCAACTCAGCATTCTGTCTCCTCCAAACACGATGAGATTTCTTTCTACCAAACAGTTCTACTTTGGTTTCAGCTGACCATATGTCATTCTACGAATACTCTTCTGGATAATCCAAATGCTCTCTAGAAAGCTTCAGATGGGCCTGGACATGCACTGACTTAAGCAGGGGGACACATCTGGCACTGCAGGATCTGAGTCCCTGGTGGCGTAGTGTGTTACTGATGGTAGCCTTTGTTACGGTGGTCCCAGCTCTATACAGGTCATTCACTAGCCCACCCCGTGTGTTTCTGGGATTTTTGCTCACTGTTATTGTGATTATTTTGACCCCAGAGGGTGAGATATTGTGTGGAGCCCCAGATCAAGGGAGATTATCAGTCGTCTTGTATGTCTTCCATTTTCTTATTATTGCTACCACAGTTGATTTAATCACACCAAGCTGCTTGCCTATTGCAGATTCAGTCTTCCCAGCCTGGTGCAGGGCTACAATTTTGTTTCTGTTGTCCTTCGGCAGCTCTTTGGTCTTCACCATCGTGGAGTTTGGAGTGTGACTGTTTTAGGTTGTGGACAGGAGTCTTTTAAAACAGGTATACTCCCCTCCAGGCTTTCTGTGGACCACAGAACAATGGTTCCAGAGAGATCAGCAAGACAATACACTATCTTACCTCTGGACTTGTAACACCACATGGACACCGTGACATCAGCTGCCGCATCTATTCCGGTTCAAGCAGCCGCAACCTCGGCAGTGACCATTCAGTCCACAAGTCAAGTCCTAAACCCCCATCTGTCTGCATTACCACGTTTTGACAGGGATCCGAAGCAAGGCTGAGATTTTATCAACCAGTGCTTACTAAATTTTAAACTGCTGGACCACCAGTTTTTCTCTGATCGGGCAAAGGTAGCCTTTCTAATATCTCATCTTGGAGAAGAGGCCCTAGCGTAGCTCAACCGTTTCTGGAAAAGAGAAGATGCAATAATCTAAGACCTACAGACCTTCCTGAAGGCATTCTGCAAGGTATTTTATTAACCAGGCTGAGTTACTTCTGCTGCCTCATCCCTCCCCAGACTATGTCAGGCCTGTCTGACGGACAGGAGGCAGAGCAAGGGTTAGCAGAAGGATTTAATTTAAAAGCGTTACTTCACGCAGGGAGGCAAAGAGTTAGACAGCATAAAGGGAAAAGGATGTCAGGAAACAAAGGGTTATACAGGGGAGACAAATAGTACAACTGTTGAGGAAGGTGCAGGAGGGGAGGAAGAAGTGGAGGACGAACTGACGCTGGGCATGGAAGACTCATCAGATGAGGGAGACCTTGATCAAATTTCTGTTGTGCGAGGTTGGGGGAGAGGGCAGACGAAGGAAGCATGATTCTCATCTCGCCACCACCAAGACAACAAGGACTTGGTCCTCCTGGATGCGCAAGACACATGAGTGCCTTCTTGCTGCACTACCTGCAACATTGCCAGATTGTCAGAATCCAAAGTAATGCGGACTACTGGGTTGCCACACTCTTAGATCCCCGGTACAAAAGCAAATTTGGCGAAATAATTCCTGCCATAGAAAGGGATTCACGCATGCAGGACTATCAGTAGAGACTGTTACAGAATCTAACATCTGCTTTTCCACAAAACACCAGTGGTGCACGTAGTCAATCTCTGAGTTCTAACTTGCCAACTGTGGGACTATCGAGTCATCATTCAAACAGTAACAGTAACATTGCATCTGGTGGTAACAGCAATTTTTTCCAATCGTTTCAAGATTTTTTTAGACCATCCTTTGCAAGGCCACAGGAGACAAGAAGTCTGACGCACAGCCAACGCCTAGAGAGGATGGTACAAGAGTATCTCCAAGTTAACATCGATGCCATGACTGTGGAACTGGACCCTTGCTCAATCTTGAAAAATGGCCTGAGCTCGCCACTCACGCCTTGGAGATCTTGTCGTGCCTCACAGCCAGCGTTCTCTCTGAACGTGTGTTCAGCACTGCTGGTGGTGTGCTGACAGATAAGTGCACGTGACTGTCCAGTGACAATGTAGACAGACTAACTTTCATCAAGATGAACAAATCCTGGATCTGAAAGGACTTTTCTACCCCTGTGTCATCTTGCGGAGACTAAAAGCTTGATGATTTTTGAAAATCACTTCACCAACCGTTTTAAAAAACTCTGGCGAAATTGATGGCACTTAAGTGGTGTCTGTGGCCGAATTTTTGGAAAAAATGGAGACTCTTTTATTTAGTCCCCCTGCTGAGTTTTACATGACATTGTCATCATCAATTCCAGGTTGTTGGGGTCGTCTGCAGAGTTGTTTACTCATACTATGGCCTGAGATTCAGAGTTCTGCTCCAAAGCTTCAGTGTCTGCTAGTCAGCACAATTGCCCAGCCACCCACTGCCTGTTTACCTAAGTACTATTTTTAACGGCATGTAGCCCAGGAAATCCTTTTGGGGCTAATACAATTTGGTGCTACTCAGCAGCGTACTTCACCCATGAAGCAAGCTACAATGCCTGTTTACCTAAGTACTATTTTTTAACGGCATCTAGCCCAGGAAATCATTTTGTACCTAATAGCATTTTGTGCTACTCAGCAGAGTACCCCACCCATGAAGCAAGCTACACCGCCTGTTTACCTAACTACTATTTTGTAATGGCATCTAGCCCACGAAATCCGTTTGGGCCTAGTAGAATTTAGTGATACTCAGCAGCGTACCTCACCCATGAAGCAAGCTACACCGCCTGTTTACCTATCTACTATTTTGTAATGGCATCTAGCCAAGGAAATCCTTTTGGGCCTAGTAAAATTTAGTGATACTCAGCAGCGTACCCCACCCATGAAGCAAGCTACACCGCCTGTTTACCTAACTACTATTTTGTAACGGCATCTAGCCCAGGTAATCCGTTTGGGCCTAGTAGAATTTAGTGATACTCAGCAGCGTACCTCACCCTTGAAAGAAGCTACCTGCCTGTTTACCTAAATTCTATTTTGTAACGGCATCTAGCCCCTCTGTTTGGGCCTAGTAGAATTTAGTGCTACTCAGCAGCGTACCCCACCCATGAAGCAAGCTACACAGCCTGTTTACCCATCTACTATTTTGTAATGGCATCTAGCCCAGGAAATCCGTTTGGGCATAGTAGAATTTAGTGATACTCAGCAGCGTACCCCACCCATGAAGCAAGCTACACCGCCTGTTTACCTATCTACTATTTTGTAATGGCATCTAGCCCAGGAAATCCATTTGGGCATAGTAGAATTTAGTGATACTCAGCAGCGTACTCCACCCATGAAGCAAGCTACAATGCCTGTTGATCTAATTACTAATTTTTACCTGCATCTAGCCCAGGAAATCGTTTTGTACCTAATAACATTTTGTGCTACTCAGCAGAGTACCCCACCCATGAAACAAGCTACACCGCCTGTTTACCTAACTACTATTTTGTAACGGCATCTAGCCCAGGAAATCCTTTTGGGCCTAGTAGAATTTAGTGATACTCAGCAGCGTACCCCACCCATGAAGCAAGCTACACTGCCTGTTTACCTAACTACTATTTTGTAATGGCATCTAGCCCAGGAAATCCTTTTGGGCCTAGTAGAATTTAGTGATACTCAGCAGCGTACCCCACCCATGAAGCAAGCTACACCGCCTGTTTACCTAACTACTATTTTGTAACGGCATCTAGCCCAGGTAATCCGTTTGGGCCTAGTAGAATTTAGTGATACTCAGCAGCGTACCTCACCCTTGAAAGAAGCTACCTGCCTGTTTACCTAAATACTATTTTGTAACGGCATCTAGCCCCTCTGTTTGGGCCTAGTAGAATTTAGTGCTACTCAGCAGCGTACCCCACCCATGAAGCAAGCTACACAGCCTGTTTACCTATCTACTATTTTGTAATGGCATCTAGCCCAGGAAATCCGTTTGGGCCTAGTAGAATTTAGTGATACTCAGCAGCGTACCTCACCCTTGAAAGAAGCTACCTGCCTGTTTACCTAAATACTATATTGTAACGGCATCTAGCCCCTCTGTTTGGGCATAGTAGAATTTAGTGATACTCAGCAGCGTACCCCACCCATGAGGCAAGCTACACCGCCTGTTGATCTAATTACTAATTTTTAACTGCATCTAGCCCAGGAAATCGTTTTGTACCTAATAGCATTTTGTGCTACTCAGCAGCGTACCCCACCCATGAAGCAAGCTACACTGCCTGTTTACCTAACTACTATTTTGTAATGGCATCTAGCCCAGGAAATCCTTTTGGGCCTAGTAAAATTTAGTGATACTCAGCAGCGTACCCCACCCATGAAGCAAGCTACACCGCCTGTTTTCCTAACTACTATTTTGTAACGGCATCTAGCCCAGGAAATCCTTTTGGGCCTAGTAGAATTTAGTGATACTCAGCAGCGTACCCCACCCATGAAGCAAGCTACACAGCCTGTTTACCTAACTACTATTTTGTAACTGCATCTGGCCCGGGAAATCCTTTTGGGCCTAGTAGAATTTAGTGATATTCAGCAGCGTACCCCACCCATGAAGCAAGCTACACCGCCTGTTAACCTAACTACTATTTTGTAATGGCATCTAGCCCAGGAAATCATTTTGGGCTTAGTAAAATTTAATGATACTCAGCAGCGTACCCCACCCATGAAGCAAGCTACACTGCCTGTTGATCTAATTACTAATTTTTTACTGCATCTAGCCCAGGAAATCGTTTTGTTTCTAATAGCATTTTGTGCTACTCAGCAGAGCACCCCACCCATGAAGCAAGCTACACCGCCTGTTTACCTAACTACTATTTTGTAATGGCATTTAGCCCAGGAAATCCATTTGGGCCTAGTAGAATTTAGTGATACTCAGCAGCGTACCCCACCCATGAAGCAAGCTACACTGCCTGTTTACCTAACTACTATTTTGTAACGGCATTTAGCCCAGGAAATCCATTTGGGCCTAGTAGAATTTAGTGATACTCCTCAGCGTACCCCACCCATGAAGCAAGCTACACTGCCTGTTGATCTAATTACTAATTTTTTACTGCATCTAGCCCAGGAAATCGTTTTGTTTCTAATAGCATTTTGTGCTACTCAGCAGAGCACCCCACCCATGAAGCAAGCTACACCGCCTGTTTACCTAACTACTATTTTATAACGGCATCTAGCCCAGGAAATCCTTTTGGGCCTAGTAGAATTTAGTGATACTCAGCAGCGTACCCCACCCATGAAGCAAGCTACACCGCTTGCTTATCTAATTACTATTTTTTAACGGCATCTGGCCCAGGAAATCCTTTTTGGCCTAGTAGCAATTTCTACTACTCATCAGAGTACCCCACCCATGAAGTAAGCTACACCACCTTCTTTCTTTCTAAATCTTACCCCTCGGCTCTGGAGTGTCCACTCTCCTCCTGCTCTCTCCATCTCACAGCTGGACCACCGAATGTTTTCACTCTGTGGCAAATCTTTTGGGCCCAGGGATAAGAAGTTGTCGAGGTAATGCATAATATGTGCTGCCTTACAAACGTCCATGATGACTCATTCGAGGAAGCAACTAAACGCCTCATATAGTGAGCAGGATATGGAGCACCCCATGGGCAAACAGCGATCTATGTAGTATGCTTCATCACAGAAGCAGCCCAATGGGAGGACACTATTCGGAGGCACAGGTAGTAACCGGAATGCCCCCTCAATGTCTGTTTTGGCCATTAGGGTTCCTGTTATGATCTGGTGGCCTTGGAGCAGCATGAGACATACTCTGGAGAAGGTGGCACCTGTACTGACCACAAACCCTGAACCTAGCAGCGCAACTAGAAGTAGCCGTGGGGGGTACCTAACACTCCCTAGACCCCTCGACACAGCCTAAGAACTAACTACCCTTAGAGACAGAAACAGGAAACATATCTTGCCTCAGAGAAAATCCCCAAAGGAAAGACAGCCCCCCACAAATATTGACTGTGAGAGGAGAGGGAAATAACATACGAAGACATGAAATCAGGATTTAGCATAGGAGGCCATACTAGCTAAAAAGAAAGAATATAACAGAGTATTATGCGGTCAGTATTAAAACACTAGAAAATATCCACCACAGAAAATACAAATCACCACATCTGACTAAAGACATGGAGGGTATATCTGCATCTCCAGAGACACAGCTAGGCTGCAAAAAATCCTTCACAGACAAAGCTGGACAAGACAAAACATGAAAATGCACAGAACTATAAGGTCCACAGAAGGTGGACAGCAAAAACAGAGCCAAGACTTATCTTTGAAGAAAAGCACAGCAAACAGAAGAGACCAGAAGGGATGTGAATCCTCCAAAAACAATGGACAACTGGCACTGACTAAAGGATCAAGCAGGACTAAATAGCTGAGTCCAAATTGAACACACCTGATAAATGCTGCGATCCACAGACAGCAGCACTACCACTCGTAACCACTGGATGGAGCCCAAGAGCAGAATTCACAACATGCCCCGTCCCGAACGCTATAGCACCTTACACGATGACACAGAGGAAGGTGCACATGACATTGAAGAGGAGGTGATAGGTGACCCAGTTGTTGACCCAGATTGGCAGCCATTGGAGGAAGAGGGTGCCGCTGCCTGTAGCTCAGAAGCCGAGGAGGATGATCAGCAGCAGCCATCTACATTGCAACAGCTGTCATCTGGCAGGCCCCTATCAGGTCAAAAACGTTTGTCAAAAACAAAAACAGTTTTAGGACAGCGTGGCCATCCGGTGAAAGTAGCACAGCGTGCAATGCCTGAAAAGGTATTCCATAGTAGGAAAAGTGTAGTGTGGCAATTTTTTAATCAAGATCCGAATGATCAGTTAAAATTTATCTATAAGACCTTTAGCAGAGGGAAGAATCTTCAAAATTTAAATAAAACGTGCATGCTTAGACATTTAACCAGCATGCACTTGCAAGCTTGGACTAACTACCAAATGTCCTGTACCGTTGGTGCACCTGCTCAGAATGAAGGTAGTCAGCAATGCTACATTGCTTCCCTCACTGAAAGGCCACCTGTTAGGACACCACCAGCAGCAAATGTGGAGGTATTGTCGCAAGGCCAAAGCAGTCAGGGAATCACAAGGTTATTGGTAGGAAACACAGTATGTAGGCCAACATCAAGAATACCATCACTAACCCTCTCTCAATCCGCCATGTCCACCACCACCACCGCTAGTTCCACCATATGCAGCTCTCCAGTCCAGCTCACCCTACAAGAGACTCTCATTAGGAAAAGAAAGTACTCATCCTCTCATCCACGTACACAGGATTTAAACGCCCACATTGCTATTCTAATCTTGATGATGATGATGCCCTACTGGTTGGTTGAAAGCGAAGCTTTCAAAGCCCTGATGGCCTACGCAGTACCACGCTATGACCTACCCAGTCGGCACTTCTTTGCGAGAAAAGCCTTCCCAGCCCTCCACCAGCATGTCAAAGACCGCATTGTCCATGCACTGAGGCAATCAGTCAGTGGAAAGGTGCACCTCACAACAGATGCATGGATCAGTAGGCATGGCCAGGGACGATAGATGTCCATCACAGCGCACTGGGTTAATGTGGTGGATGCAGGGTCCACAGGGGACAGCCATAGTGGGACAGTTCTTCCTAGTCCACAGTCTAGGAAACAGTTGGCTGTAGGCGTTCGCCACCCCTCCTCCTCCTTCAGAAGCGAAAGCTCATCCACAGCGTGCAGTCGGACGACCACTCCATCCGCAGCTGCCAGTTTTGCACACGAGGTGTTCCATTATCGAACAGCTAGTGGTAAGCGTTAACAGGCTGTGTTACAAATGAAGTGTTTGGCTGACAACAGACACACCGTGGAGGTACTGGCCAAGTACTTGCAGTAAGAAACTCAGTCATGGCTGGGCAGTGTACATCTTAAGGCAGGCAAGGTAGTCAGTGATAACGGAAGGAATTTTATGGCTGCCATAGCCCTTTCAGAACTTAAACACATACCTTGCCTGGCTCACACCTTGAACCTGGTGGTGCAGTGCTTCCTCAAAAATTATCCAAAGTTACCAGCCCTGCTCCTGAAGGTGCGAAGACTTTGCTCACACATCTGCTGGTCGCCCGTACACTCCAGCCGTATGCTGAACCATCAGCTATCGCTGAATCTTTCCCAGCACCGCCTAATAATCGACGGTGCAACAAGGTGGAACTTGACACTGCACATGGTTCAGAGGCTGTGCAAACAGAGGCGTGCTGTAATTAATTTGTGGGAGGATACACATACACGGGCAGGCATTTGGATGGCAGACATGGAGTTGTCTGGTGTGCAGTGGTCAAAGCTACAAGACCTCTGTCAAGTCCTTCGGTGTTTTGAGGAATGCACATGGCTGGTAAGTGCAGACGATGCCATCACAAGCATGAGCATCCCACTAATGCGTCTGCTGATACAAAGTTTGACGCACATTAAGGAGCAGGCGTCTGCTGCCGAGGAGGAGGGAAGCCTTGATGACAGTCAGCCATTGTCTGCTCAGGGAACTCTCCTGCACGAGGTGGTGGACGAAGAGGAGAAGGAAGAGAATGATGGGGATGAATATTTATGGGAGGAGGATGCTTCAAAGGGGACAAAACAAACTAGTGGAATTTCAAGGTCAGGTACAGAGTTTTTGTGGGACATAACTGATGTTGATTTGCAAGAAAGTGCTCCTCAACCCAGCACAAGCAGTGAATTGACACCTGGAACATTGGTCCACATGGCTGAGTATGCCTTGCGTATCCTAAAATAGGACCCCCACATTATCAAAATGATGACAGATGACGATTACTGGTTGGCCTGCCTCCTGGATCCACGATATAAAGGAAAATTAAAAAATATTATGCCACATGAGAACCTTGAACAAATATTGGCTACCAAGCAAGCAACACTTGTAGACCGTTTGGTTCAGGCATTCCCAGCACACAGCCGCGGTGATGGTTCTCATACGAGCAGTAGGGGACAAGATGGCAGAGGTGTTAGAGGTGCACAATTCCGAAGTGGCGTTGGACAGAGGAGTTTTATGACCAGTTTGTGGAGTGATTTCGCAATGACCGCTGACACGACAGATACTGCTGCATCGATTCAATGTGACAGGAGACAGCATTTGTCCAGTATGGTTACGATCTACTTTTCCTCCCTTATCGATGTTCTCCCTCACAAGTCATTCCCCTTTGATTACTGAGCATCTAAAATAGACACCTGGCCAGAATTGGCAGAATATGCATTACAGGAGCTCGCTTGCCCTGCTGCTATTGTGCTATCAGTAAGAGTCTTCAGTGCTGCTTGTTCAATACTGACCGAAAAAAGGACACGTCTGGCTACCCATAATGTTGATGATCTAACCTTCATTAAAATGAACCAATCATGGATTTCAAATTATTTTGCCCCACCTTCCCCTGCTGACACATAACTTGACGGAAAAATGTCTTGTTTTTGGCCTCCTCTTACTGACTTCTCCAATTCCTCCATTTGCAGCTGTTGAATGTCCACCATATGCCATTTTTTTATACCTCCCTAAATGGGCTGACTTCCCCCACAGGGCCGTGGTCACCACCTGGCGCAAGCACCCGTGCGAGTGCCGTTTGCCTGGACAAGTAAGTGTGCCCACTCTTGGGCGACGGCACTGGCACAGGGTCCCTCATAGTACAATGAAGTGTCTTTGATGGTGGTGATGCACAACCAATGTCAGACACACTGTCGTAATATGAGGGCCACTGTGCCACTACCACCGCCCACGAGAGAGTGTTCCCCCCAGCTCAAACAATGCTCTACCACTTGCAATGCTTACCTCTCCCTGCTCCACCACTGTGTAGTCTATGCTGTTAAATCCTTCAATGGCACTGCCAATACAAATTTGTTGAAATGATAGATGATAGTTAAAATATACAGGGGCCCTGGCCTCCATTTAGACTAGTTTAAACTTTGTGCCTACTACCACTGTCTGCTACTCAGCAGAGGAGCCCACCCCTGTACCTAGCTATGCCACCTGTTTAGTCCTGTTACCAATTTTGAACTGCATTTAGCCTACTTTGGGCCTACTAACTGTGTCTGCCACTCATTACAGTTGTCCTCCACTGAACAAAGCAATGCCGCTCGTTTAGTCCTGTTACCAATTTTGAACTGCATTTAGCCTACTTTAGTATATGGGCCTGCTAACTGTGTTTGCCACTCACTACAGTTGTCCTCCACTGAACAAAGCAATGCCACCCGTTTAGTCCTGTTACCAACTCTGAACTGCATTTAGCTTACTTTAGTATTTGGGCCTACTTACTGTGTCTGCCACTCATTACAGTTGTCTTCCACTGAACAAAGCAATGCCGCCTGTTTAGTCCTGTGACCAATTTTGAACTGCATTTAGCCTACTTTGGTATTTGGGCCTACTAACTGTGTCTGCCACTCATTACATTTGTCCTCCACTGAAAAAAGCAATGCCGCCCGTTTAGTCCTGTTACCAATTTTGAACTGCATTTAGCCTACTTTAGTATTTGGGCCTACTTACTGTGTCTGCCACTCATTACTGTTGTCCTCCACTGAACAAAGCAATGCCGCCCGTTTAGTCCTGTTACCAATTTTGAACTGCATTTAGCCTACTTTAGTATTTGGGCCTACTAACTGTGTCTGCCACTCATTACAGTTGTCCTACACTGAACAAAGCAATGCCGCCTGTTTAGACATGTTACCAATTTTGAACTCCATTTATCCTACTATAGTATTCGGGCCTACTAACTCTGTCTGCCACTCATTACAGTTGTCCTCCACTGAGCAAAGCAATGTCGCCCTTTTAGTCCTGTTACCAATTTTGAACTGGATTTAGACTACTTTAGTATTTGGGCCTACTAACTAACTCATTACAGTTGTCCTCCACTGAACAAAGCAATGCCGGCCGTTCAGTCCTGTTACCAATTTTGAACTGCATTTAGCCTACTTTAGTATTTGGGCCTACTAACTGTGTCTGCCACTCATTACAGTTGTCCTCCACTAAACAAAGCAATGCCGCCCGTTTAGTCCTGTTACCAATTTTGAACTGCACTTAGCCTACTTTAGTATTTGGGCCTACTAACTGTGTCTGCCACTCATTACTGTTGTCCTCCACTGAACAAAGCAATGCCGCTCGTTTAGTCCTGTTACCAATTTTGAACTGAATTTAGCCTACTTTAGTATTTGGGCCTACTAACTGTGTCTGCCACTCATTACAGTTGTCCTCCACTGAACAAAGCAATGCCGCCCGTTTAGTCCTGTTACCAATTTTGAACTGCATTTAGCCTACTTTACCATTTGGGCCTACTAACTGTGTCTGCAACTCATTACAGTTGTCCTCCACTGAACAAAGCAATGCCGCCTGTTTAGACATGTTACCAATTTTGAACTCCATTTATTCCACTTTAGTATTTGGGCCTACTAACTCTTTCTGCCACTCATTACAGTTGTCCTCCAATGAACAAAGCAATGCCGCCCTTTTAGTCCTGTTACCAATTTTGAACTGGATTTAGCCTACTCTAGTATTTGGGCCTACTAACTGTGTCTGCCACTCATTAGAATTGTCCTCCACTGAACAAAGCAATGCCACCCTTTTAATCCTGTTACCAATGTTGAACTGCATTTAGCCTACGTTAGTATTTGGGCCTACTAACTGTGTCTGCCACTCATTACAGTTGTCCTCCCCTGAACAAAGCAATGCCGCCCGTTTAGTCCTGTTACCAATTTTGAACTGCATTTAGCCTACTTTAGTATTTGGGCCTACTAACTGTGTCTGCCACTCATTACTGTTGTACTCCACTGAACAAAGCAATGCTGCCCGTTTAGTCCTGTTACCAATTTTGAACTGCGTTTAGCCTACTTTAGTATTTGGGCCTACTAACTGTGTCTGCCACTCATTGCTGTTGTCCTCCACTGAACAAAGCAATGCCACTTGTTTAGACATATTACCAATTTTAAACTCCATTTATCCTACTTTAGTATTTGGGCCTACTAACTCTGTCTGCCACTCATTACAGTTGTCCTCCAATGAACAAAGCAATGCCGCCCTTTTAGTCCTGTTACCAATTTTGAACTGCACTTAGCCTACTTTAGTATTTGGGCCTACTAACTGTGTCTGCCACTCATTACTGTTGTCCTCCAATGAACAAAGCAATGCCGCTCGTTTAGTCCTGTTACCAATTTTGAACTGCATTTAGCCTACTTTATTATTTGGGCCTACTAACTGTGTCTGCCACTCATTACTGTTGTCCTCCACTGAACAAAGCAATGCCGCCCTTTTAGTCCTGTTACCAATTTTGAACTGCATTTAGCCTACTTTAGTATTTGGGCCTACTAACTGTGTCTGCCACTCATTACAGTTGTCCTCCACTAAACACAGAAATGCCGCCTGTTTGGTCCTGTTACCAATTTTAAAATGCATTTATCCTACTTTATTAATTGGGCCTACTAACTGTGTCTGCCACTCATTACCGTTGTCCTCCACTGAACAAAGCAATGCCGCCCTTTTAGTCCTGTTGCCAATTTTGAACTGGATTTAGCCTACTTTAGTATTTGGGCCTACTAACTGTGTCTGCCACGCATTAGAATTGTCCTCCACTGAACAAAGCAATGCCGCCCGTTTAGTCCTGTTACCAATTTTGAACTGCATTTAGCCTACTTTATTATTTGGGCCTACTAACTGTGTCTGCCACTCATTACTGTTGTCCTCCACTGAACAAAGCAATGCCGCCCTTTTAGTCCTGTTACCAATTTTGAACTGGATTTAGCCTACTTTAGTATTTGGGCCTACTAACTGTTTCTGCCACTCATTACATTTGTCCTCCACTGAACAAAGAAATGCCGCCCATTTAGTCCTGTTAGCAATTTTGAACTGCATTTAGCCTACTTTAGTATTTGGGTCTACTAACTGTGTGTCCCACTCATTACAGTTGTCATTCACTGAACAAAGCAATGCCGCCTGTTTAGTCCTGTTACCAATTTTGAGCTGCATTTAGCCTACTTTATTATTTGGGCCTACTAACTGTGTCTGCCACTCATTAGAATTGTCCTCCACTGAACAAAGCAATGCCGCCCTTTTAGTCCTGTTACCAATTTTGAACTGCATTTAGCCTACTTTAGTATTTGGGCCTACTAACTGTGTCTGCCACTCATTACAGTTGTCCTCCACTAAACACAGAAATGCCGCCTGTTTGGTCCTGTTACCAATTTTAAACTGCATTTATCCTACTTTATTAATTGGGCCTACTAACTGTGTCTGCCACTCATTACCGTTGTCATTCACTGAACAAAGCAATGCCGCCTGTTTAGTCCTGTTACCAATTTTGAACTGGATTTAGCCTACTTTAGTATTTGGGCCTACTAACTGTGTCTGCCACTCATTAGAATTGTCATCCACTGAACGAAGCAATGCCGCCCGTTTAGTCCTGTTACCAATTTTGAACTGCATTCAGCCTACTTTAGTATTTGGGCCTACTAACTGTGTCTGCCACTCATTGCTGTTGTCCTCCACTGAACAAAGCAATGCCACTTGTTTAGACATATTACCAATTTTAAACTCCATTTATCCTACTTTAGTATTTGGGCCTACTAACTCTGTCTGCCACTCATTACAGTTGTCCTCCAATGAACAAAACAATGCCGCCCTTTTAGTCCTGTTACCAATTTTGAACTGTACTTAGCCTACATTAGTATTTGGGCCTACTAACTGTGTCTGCCACTCATTACTGTTGTCCTCCACTGAACAAAGCAATGCCGCTCGTTTAGTCCTGTTACCAATTTTGAACTGCATTTAGCCTACTTTAGTATTTGGGCCTACTAACTGTGTCTGCCACTCATTACAGTTGTCCTCCACTGAACAAAGCAATGCCGCCCGTTTAGTCCTGTTACCAATTTTGAACTGCATTTAGCCTACTTTAGTATTTGGGCCTACTAACTGTGTCTGCAACTCATTACAGTTGTCCTCCACTGAACAAAGCAATGCCGCCTGTTTAGACATGTTACCAATTTTGAACTCCATTTATCCTACTTTAGTATTTGGGCCTACTAACTCTGTCTGCCACTCATTACAGTTGTCCTCCACTGAACAAAGCAATGCCGCCTGTTTAGTCCTGTTACCAATTTTGAGCTGCATTTAGCCTACTTTATTATTTGGGCCTACTAACTGTGTCTGCCACTCATTACTGTTGTCCTCCACTGAACAAAGCAATGCTGCCCTTTTAGTCCTGTTACCAATTTTGAACTGGATTTAGCCTACTTTAGTATTTGG
This sequence comes from Ranitomeya imitator, assembly GCF_032444005.1. NCBI lineage: Eukaryota > Metazoa > Chordata > Amphibia > Anura > Dendrobatidae > Ranitomeya > Ranitomeya imitator. The sequence goes on from NC_091284.1 coordinate 383,839,015, forward strand.
GCCTACTAACTGTGTCTGCCACTCATTAGAATTGTCCTCCACTGAACGAAGCAATGCCGCCCGTTTAGTCCTGTTACCAATTTTGAACTGCATTCAGCCTAATTTACTATTTGGGTCTGCTAACTGTGTGTGCCACTCATTACAGTTGTCCTCCACTGAACAAAGCAACGCTGCCCGTTTAGTCCTGTTACCAATTTTGAACTGCGTTTAGCCTACTTTAGTATTTGGGCCTACTAACTGTGTCTGCCACTCATTGCTGTTGTCCTCCACTGAACAAAGCAATGCCACTTGTTTAGACATATTACCAATTTTAAACTCCATTTATCCTACTTTAGTATTTGGGCCTACTAACTCTGTCTGCCACTCATTACAGTTGTCCTCCAATGAACAAAACAATGCCGCCCTTTTAGTCCTGTTACCAATTTTGAACTGTACTTAGCCTACTTTAGTATTTGGGCCTACTAACTGTGTCTGCCACTCATTACTGTTGTCCTCCACTGAACAAAGCAATGCCGCTCGTTTAGTCCTGTTACCAATTTTGAACTGCATTTAGCCTACTTTAGTATTTGGGCCTACTAACTGTGTCTGCCACTCATTGCTGTTGTCCTCCACTGAACAAAGCAATGCCACTTGTTTAGACATATTACCAATTTTAAACTCCATTTATCCTACTTTAGTATTTGGGCCTACTAACTCTGTCTGCCACTCATTACAGTTGTCCTCCAATGAACAAAACAATGCCGCCCTTTTAGTCCTGTTACCAATTTTGAACTGTACTTAGCCTACTTTAGTATTTGGGCCTACTAACTGTGTCTGCCACTCATTACTGTTGTCCTCCACTGAACAAAGCAATGCCGCTCGTTTAGTCCTGTTACCAATTTTGAACTGCATTTAGCCTACTTTAGTATTTGGGCCTACTAACTGTGTCTGCCACTCATTACAGTTGTCCTCCACTGAACAAAGCAATGCCGCCCGTTTAGTCCTGTTACCAATTTTGAACTGCATTTAGCCTACTTTAGTATTTGGGCCTACTAACTGTGTCTGCAACTCATTACAGTTGTCCTCCACTGAACAAAGCAATGCCGCCTGTTTAGACATGTTACCAATTTTGAACTCCATTTATTCCACTTTAGTATTTGGGCCTACTAACTCTTTCTGCCACTCATTACAGTTGTCCTCCAATGAACAAAGCAATGCCGCCCTTTTAGTCCTGTTACCAATTTTGAACTGGATTTAGCCTACTTTAGTATTTGGGCCTACTAACTGTGTCTGCCACTCATTAGAATTGTCCTCCACTGAACAAAGCAATGCCACCCGTTTAGTCCTGTTACCAATGTTGAACTGCATTTAGCCTACGTTAGTATTTGGGCCTACTAACTGTGTCTGTCACTCATTACAGTTGTGCTCCCCTGAACAAAGCAATGCCGCCCGTTTAGTCCTGTTACCAATTTTGAACTGCATTTAGCCTACTTTAGTATTTGGGCCTACTAACTGTGTCTGCCACTCATTACTGTTGTCCTCCGCTGAACAAAGCAATGCTGCCCGTTTAGTCCTGTTACCAATTTTGAACTGGATTTAGCCTACTTTAGTATTTGGGTCTGCTAACTGTGTGTGCCACTCATTACTGTTGTCCTCCACTGAACAAATCAATGCCGCCTGTTTAGTCCTGTTACCAATTTTGAACTGCATTTAGCCTACTTTATTAATTGGGCATACTAACTCTGTCTGCCACTCATTGCTGTTGTCCTCCACTGAACAAAGCAATGCCGCCTGTTTAGACATGTTACCAATTTTGAACTCCATTTATCCTACTTTAGTATTTGGGCCTACTAACTCTGTCTGCCACTCATTACAGTTGTCCTCCACTGAACAAAGCAATGCCGCCTGTTTAGTCCTGTTACCAATTTTGAGCTGCATTTAGCCTACTTTATTATTTGGGCCTACTAACTGTGTCTGCCACTCATTACTGTTGTCCTCCACTGAACAAAGCAATGCTGCCCTTTTAGTCCTGTTACCAATTTTGAACTGGATTTAGCCTACTTTAGTATTTGGGCCTACTAACTGTGTCTGCCACTCATTAGAATTGTCCTTCACTGAACGAAGCAATGCCGCCCGTTTAGTCCTGTTACCAATTTTGAACTGCATTCAGCCTACTTTACTATTTGGGTCTGCTAACTGTGTGTGCCACTCATTACAGTTGTCCTCCACTGAACAAAGCAACGCTGCCCGTTTAGTCCTGTTACCAATTTTGAACTGCGTTTAGCCTACTTTAGTATTTGGGCCTACTAACTGTGTCTGCCACTCATTGCTGTTGTCCTCCACTGAACAAAGCAATGCCACTTGTTTAGACATATTACCAATTTTAAACTCCATTTATTCCACTTTAGTATTTGGGCCTACTAACTCTTTCTGCCACTCATTACAGTTGTCCTCCAATGAACAAAGCAATGCCGCCCTTTTAGTCCTGTTACCAATTTTGAACTGGATTTAGCCTACTTTAGTATTTGGGCCTACTAACTGTGTCTGCCACTCATTAGAATTGTCCTCCACTGAACAAAGCAATGCCACCCGTTTAGTCCTGTTACCAATGTTGAACTGCATTTAGCCTACGTTAGTATTTGGGCCTACTAACTGTGTCTGTCACTCATTACAGTTGTGCTCCCCTGAACAAAGCAATGCCGCCCGTTTAGTCCTGTTACCAATTTTGAACTGCATTTAGCCTACTTTAGTATTTGGGCCTACTAACTGTGTCTGCCACTCATTACTGTTGTCCTCCGCTGAACAAAGCAATGCTGCCCGTTTAGTCCTGTTACCAATTTTGAACTGGATTTAGCCTACTTTAGTATTTGGGTCTGCTAACTGTGTGTGCCACTCATTACTGTTGTCCTCCACTGAACAAATCAATGCCGCCTGTTTAGTCCTGTTACCAATTTTGAACTGCATTTAGCCTACTTTATTAATTGGGCATACTAACTCTGTCTGCCACTCATTGCTGTTGTCCTCCACTGAACAAAGCAATGCCGCCTGTTTAGACATGTTACCAATTTTGAACTCCATTTATCCTACTTTAGTATTTGGGCCTACTAACTCTGTCTGCCACTCATTACAGTTGTCCTCCACTGAACAAAGCAATGCTGCCCTTTTAGTCCTGTTACCAATTTTGAACTGGATTTAGCCTACTTTAGTATTTGGGCCTACTAACTGTGTCTGCCACTCATTAGAATTGTCCTTCACTGAACGAAGCAATGCCGCCCGTTTAGTCCTGTTACCAATTTTGAACTGCATTCAGCCTACTTTACTATTTGGGTCTGCTAACTGTGTGTGCCACTCATTACAGTTGTCCTCCACTGAACAAAGCAACGCTGCCCGTTTAGTCCTGTTACCAATTTTGAACTGCGTTTAGCCTACTTTAGTATTTGGGCCTACTAACTGTGTCTGCCACTCATTGCTGTTGTCCTCCACTGAACAAAGCAATGCCACTTGTTTAGACATATTACCAATTTTAAACTCCATTTATTCCACTTTAGTATTTGGGCCTACTAACTCTTTCTGCCACTCATTACAGTTGTCCTCCAATGAACAAAGCAATGCCGCCCTTTTAGTCCTGTTACCAATTTTGAACTGGATTTAGCCTACTTTAGTATTTGGGCCTACTAACTGTGTCTGCCACTCATTAGAATTGTCCTCCACTGAACAAAGCAATGCCACCCGTTTAGTCCTGTTACCAATGTTGAACTGCATTTAGCCTACGTTAGTATTTGGGCCTACTAACTGTGTCTGTCACTCATTACAGTTGTGCTCCCCTGAACAAAGCAATGCCGCCCGTTTAGTCCTGTTACCAATTTTGAACTGCATTTAGCCTACTTTAGTATTTGGGCCTACTAACTGTGTCTGCCACTCATTACTGTTGTCCTCCGCTGAACAAAGCAATGCTGCCCGTTTAGTCCTGTTACCAATTTTGAACTGGATTTAGCCTACTTTAGTATTTGGGTCTGCTAACTGTGTGTGCCACTCATTACTGTTGTCCTCCACTGAACAAATCAATGCCGCCTGTTTAGTCCTGTTACCAATTTTGAACTGCATTTAGCCTACTTTATTAATTGGGCATACTAACTCTGTCTGCCACTCATTGCTGTTGTCCTCCACTGAACAAAGCAATGCCGCCTGTTTAGACATGTTACCAATTTTGAACTCCATTTATCCTACTTTAGTATTTGGGCCTACTAACTCTGTCTGCCACTCATTACAGTTGTCCTCCACTGAACAAAGCAATGCCGCCTGTTTAGTCCTGTTACCAATTTTGAGCTGCATTTAGCCTACTTTATTATTTGGGCCTACTAACTGTGTCTGCCACTCATTACTGTTGTCCTCCACTGAACAAAGCAATGCTGCCCTTTTAGTCCTGTTACCAATTTTGAACTGGATTTAGCCTACTTTAGTATTTGGGCCTACTAACTGTGTCTGCCACTCATTAGAATTGTCCTTCACTGAACGAAGCAATGCCGCCCGTTTAGTCCTGTTACCAATTTTGAACTGCATTCAGCCTACTTTACTATTTGGGTCTGCTAACTGTGTGTGCCACTCATTACAGTTGTCCTCCACTGAACAAAGCAACGCTGCCCGTTTAGTCCTGTTACCAATTTTGAACTGCGTTTAGCCTACTTTAGTATTTGGGCCTACTAACTGTGTCTGCCACTCATTGCTGTTGTCCTCCACTGAACAAAGCAATGCCACTTGTTTAGACATATTACCAATTTTAAACTCCATTTATTCCACTTTAGTATTTGGGCCTACTAACTCTTTCTGCCACTCATTACAGTTGTCCTCCAATGAACAAAGCAATGCCGCCCTTTTAGTCCTGTTACCAATTTTGAACTGGATTTAGCCTACTTTAGTATTTGGGCCTACTAACTGTGTCTGCCACTCATTAGAATTGTCCTCCACTGAACAAAGCAATGCCACCCGTTTAGTCCTGTTACCAATGTTGAACTGCATTTAGCCTACGTTAGTATTTGGGCCTACTAACTGTGTCTGTCACTCATTACAGTTGTGCTCCCCTGAACAAAGCAATGCCGCCCGTTTAGTCCTGTTACCAATTTTGAACTGCATTTAGCCTACTTTAGTATTTGGGCCTACTAACTGTGTCTGCCACTCATTACTGTTGTCCTCCGCTGAACAAAGCAATGCTGCCCGTTTAGTCCTGTTACCAATTTTGAACTGGATTTAGCCTACTTTAGTATTTGGGTCTGCTAACTGTGTGTGCCACTCATTACTGTTGTCCTCCACTGAACAAATCAATGCCGCCTGTTTAGTCCTGTTACCAATTTTGAACTGCATTTAGCCTACTTTATTAATTGGGCATACTAACTCTGTCTGCCACTCATTGCTGTTGTCCTCCACTGAACAAAGCAATGCCGCCTGTTTAGACATGTTACCAATTTTGAACTCCATTTATCCTACTTTAGTATTTGGGCCTACTAACTCTGTCTGCCACTCATTACAGTTGTCCTCCACTGAACAAAGCAATGCTGCCCTTTTAGTCCTGTTACCAATTTTGAACTGGATTTAGCCTACTTTAGTATTTGGGCCTACTAACTGTGTCTGCCACTCATTAGAATTGTCCTTCACTGAACGAAGCAATGCCGCCCGTTTAGTCCTGTTACCAATTTTGAACTGCATTCAGCCTACTTTACTATTTGGGTCTGCTAACTGTGTGTGCCACTCATTACAGTTGTCCTCCACTGAACAAAGCAACGCTGCCCGTTTAGTCCTGTTACCAATTTTGAACTGCGTTTAGCCTACTTTAGTATTTGGGCCTACTAACTGTGTCTGCCACTCATTGCTGTTGTCCTCCACTGAACAAAGCAATGCCACTTGTTTAGACATATTACCAATTTTAAACTCCATTTATTCCACTTTAGTATTTGGGCCTACTAACTCTTTCTGCCACTCATTACAGTTGTCCTCCAATGAACAAAGCAATGCCGCCCTTTTAGTCCTGTTACCAATTTTGAACTGGATTTAGCCTACTTTAGTATTTGGGCCTACTAACTGTGTCTGCCACTCATTAGAATTGTCCTCCACTGAACAAAGCAATGCCACCCGTTTAGTCCTGTTACCAATGTTGAACTGCATTTAGCCTACGTTAGTATTTGGGCCTACTAACTGTGTCTGTCACTCATTACAGTTGTGCTCCCCTGAACAAAGCAATGCCGCCCGTTTAGTCCTGTTACCAATTTTGAACTGCATTTAGCCTACTTTAGTATTTGGGCCTACTAACTGTGTCTGCCACTCATTACTGTTGTCCTCCGCTGAACAAAGCAATGCTGCCCGTTTAGTCCTGTTACCAATTTTGAACTGGATTTAGCCTACTTTAGTATTTGGGTCTGCTAACTGTGTGTGCCACTCATTACTGTTGTCCTCCACTGAACAAATCAATGCCGCCTGTTTAGTCCTGTTACCAATTTTGAACTGCATTTAGCCTACTTTATTAATTGGGCATACTAACTCTGTCTGCCACTCATTGCTGTTGTCCTCCACTGAACAAAGCAATGCCGCCTGTTTAGACATGTTACCAATTTTGAACTCCATTTATCCTACTTTAGTATTTGGGCCTACTAACTCTGTCTGCCACTCATTACAGTTGTCCTCCACTGAACAAAGCAATGCCGCCTGTTTAGTCCTGTTACCAATTTTGAGCTGCATTTAGCCTACTTTATTATTTGGGCCTACTAACTGTGTCTGCCACTCATTACTGTTGTCCTCCACTGAACAAAGCAATGCTGCCCTTTTAGTCCTGTTACCAATTTTGAACTGGATTTAGCCTACTTTAGTATTTGGGCCTACTAACTGTGTCTGCCACTCATTAGAATTGTCCTTCACTGAACGAAGCAATGCCGCCCGTTTAGTCCTGTTACCAATTTTGAACTGCATTCAGCCTACTTTACTATTTGGGTCTGCTAACTGTGTGTGCCACTCATTACAGTTGTCCTCCACTGAACAAAGCAACGCTGCCCGTTTAGTCCTGTTACCAATTTTGAACTGCGTTTAGCCTACTTTAGTATTTGGGCCTACTAACTGTGTCTGCCACTCATTGCTGTTGTCCTCCACTGAACAAAGCAATGCCACTTGTTTAGACATATTACCAATTTTAAACTCCATTTATCCTACTTTAGTATTTGGGCCTACTAACTCTGTCTGCCACTCATTACAGTTGTCCTCCAATGAACAAAACAATGCCGCCCTTTTAGTCCTGTTACCAATTTTGAACTGTACTTAGCCTACTTTAGTATTTGGGCCTACTAACTGTGTCTGCCACTCATTACTGTTGTCCTCCACTGAACAAAGCAATGCCGCTCGTTTAGTCCTGTTACCAATTTTGAACTGCATTTAGCCTACTTTAGTATTTGGGCCTACTAACTGTGTCTGCCACTCATTACAGTTGTCCTCCACTGAACAAAGCAATGCCGCCCGTTTAGTCCTGTTACCAATTTTGAACTGCATTTAGCCTACTTTAGTATTTGGGCCTACTAACTGTGTCTGCCACTCATTACAGTTGTCCTCCACTGAACAAAGCAATGCCGCCCGTTTATTCCTGTTACCAATTTTGAACTGCATTTAGCCTACTTTAGTATTTGGGCCTACTAACTGTGTCTGCCACTCATTACCGTTGTCCTCCACTGAACAAAGCAATGCCGCCCTTTTAGTCCTGTTACCAATTTTGCACTGCATTTAGTCTACTTTATTATTTGGGCCTACTAACTGTGTCTGCCACTCATTACAGTTGTCCTCCACTGAACAAAGCAATGCCGCCTGTTTGGTCCTGTTACCAATTTTAAACTGCATTTATCCTACTTTATTAATTGGGCCTACTAACTGTGTCTGCCACTCATTGCTGTTGTCCTCCACTGAACAAAGCACTGCCGCCTGTTTTTACATGTTACCAAATTTGAACTCCATTTATCCTACTTTAGTATTTGGGCCTACTAACTCTGTCTGCCACTCATTACAGTTGTCCTCCACTGAACAAAGCAATGCCGCCTGTTTAGTCCTGTTACCAATTTTGAGCTGCATTTAGCCTACTTTATTATTTGGGCCTACTAACTGTGTCTGCCACTCATTACGGTTGTCCTCCACTGAACAAAGCAATGCCGCCCTTTTATTCCTGTTACCAATTTTGAACTGCATTTAGCCTACTTTAGTATTTGGGCCTACTAACTGTGTCTGCCACTCATTACCGTTGTCCTCCACTGAACAAAGCAATGCCGCCCTTTTAGTCCTGTTACCAATTTTGCACTGCATTTAGTCTACTTTATTATTTGGGCCTACTAACTGTGTCTGCCACTCATTACAGTTGTCCTCCACTGAACAAAGCAATGCCGCCTGTTTGGTCCTGTTACCAATTTTAAACTGCATTTATCCTACTTTATTAATTGGGCCTACTAACTGTGTCTGCCACTCATTGCTGTTGTCCTCCACTGAACAAAGCACTGCCGCCTGTTTTTACATGTTACCAAATTTGAACTCCATTTATCCTACTTTAGTATTTGGGCCTACTAACTCTGTCTGCCAATCATTACAGTTATCCTTCACTGAACAAAGCAATGCCGCCCTTTTAGTCCTGTTGCCAATTTTGAACTGGATTTAGCCTACTTTAGTATTTGGGCCTACTAACTGTGTCTGCCACTCATTAGAATTGTCCTCCACTGAACAAAGTAATGCCGCCCGTTTAGTCCTGTTACCAATTTTGAACTGCATTTAGCCTACTTTATTATTTGGGCCTACTAACTGTGTCTGCCACTCATTACTGTTGTCCTCCACTGAACAAAGCAATGCCGCCCTTTTAGTCCTGTTCCCAATTTTGAACTGGATTTAGCCTACTTTAGTATTTGGGCCTACTAACTGTTTCTGCCACTCATTACAGTTGTCCTCCACTGAACAAAGAAATGCCGCCCATTTAGTCCTGTTAGCAATTTTGATCTGCATTTAGCCTACTTTAGTATTTGGGTCTACTAACTGTGTGTGCCACTCATTACAGTTGTCATCCACTGAACAAAGCAATGCCGCCTGTTTAGTCCTGTTACCAATTTTGAGCTGCATTTAGCCTACTTTATTATTTGGGCCTACTAACTGTGTCTACCACTCATTACTGTTGTCCTCCACTGAACAAAGCAATGCCTCCCTTTTAGTCCTGTTACCAATTTTGAACTGCATTTAGCCTACTTTAGTATTTGGGCCTACTAACTGTGTCTGCCACTCATTAGAATTGTCCTCCACTGAACGAAGCAATGCCGCCCGTTTAGTCCTGTTACCAATTTTGAACTGCATTCAGCCTACTTTACTATTTGGGTCTGCTAACTGTGTGTGCCACTCATTACAGTTGTCCTCCACTGAACAAAGCAACGCCGCCCTTTTAGTCCTGTTACCAAGTTTGAACTGCATTTAGCCTACTGTAGTATTTGGGCCTACTAACTGTGTCTGCCACTCATTACAGTTTTCCTCCACTGAACAAAGCAATGCCGCCTGTTTAGTCCCGTTACCAATTTTAAACTGCATTTATCCTACTTTATTAATTGGGCCTACTAACTGTGTCTGCCACTCATTGCTGTTGTCCTCCACTGAACAAAGCAGTGCCGCCTGTTTAGTCCTGTTACCAATTTTGAACTCCATTTATCCTACTTTAGTATTTGGGCCTACTAACTCTGTCTGCCACTCATTACAGTTGTCCTCCACTGAACAAAGCAATGCCACCTGTTTGGTCCTGTTACCAATTTTAAAATGCATTTATCCTACTTTATTAATTGGGCCTACTAACTGTGTCTGCCACTCATTGCTGTTGTCCTCCACTGAACAAAGCAATGCCGCCTGTTTAGACATGTTACCAAATTTGAACTCCATTTATCCTACTTTAGTATTTGGGCCTACTAACTCTGTCTGCTACTCATTACAGTTATCCTTCACTGAACAAAGCAATGCCGCCCTTTTAGTCCTGTTGCCAATTTTGAACTGGATTTAGCCTACTTTAGTATTTGGGCCTACTAACTGTGTCTGCCACTCATTAGAATTGTCCTCTACTGAACAAAGCAATGCCGCCCATTTAGTCCTGTTACCAATTTTGAACTGCATTTAGCCTACGTTAGTATTTGGGTCTGCTAACTGTGTGTGCCACTCATTACAGTTGTCCTCCACTGAACAAAGCAATGCCGCCCTTTTAGTCCTGTTAACAATTTTGAACTGGATTTAGCCTACTTTAGTATTTGGGCCTACTAACTGTGTCTGCCACTCATTAGAATTGTCCTCCACTGAACGAAGCAATGCCGCCCGTTTAGTCCTGTTACCAATTTTGAACTGCATTCAGCCTACTTTAGTATTTGGGTCTGCTAACTGTGTGTGCCACTCATTACAGTTGTCCTCCACTGAACAAAGCAATGCCGCCCTTTTAGTCCTGTTACCAAGTTTGAACTGCATTTAGCCTACTTTATTAGTTGGGCCTACTAACTGTGTCTGCCACTCATTACAGTTGTGCTCCACTGAACAAAGCAATGCCGCCTGTTTAGTCCCGTTACCAATTTTAAACTGCATTTATCCTACTTTATTAATTGGGCCTACTAACTGTGTCTGCCACTCATTGCTGTTGTCCTCCACTGAACAAAGCAGTGCCGCCTGTTTAGTCCTGTTACCAATTTTGAACTCCATTTATCCTACTTTAGTATTTGGGCCTACTAACTCTGTCTGCCACTCATTACAGTTGTCCTCCACTGAACAAAGCAATGCCACCTGTTTGGTCCTTTTACCAATTTTAAACTGCATTTATCCTACTTTATTAATTGGGCCTACTAACTGTGTCTGCCACTCATTGCTGTTGTCCTCCACTGAACAAAGCAATGCCGCCTGTTAGACATGTTACCAAATTTGAACTCCATTTATCCTACTTTAGTATTTGGGCCTACTAACTCTGTCTGCTACTCATTACAGTTATCCTTCACTGAACAAAGCAATGCCGCCTTTTTAGTCCTGTTGCCAATTTTGAACTGGATTTAGCCTACTTTAGTATTTGGGCCTACTAACTGTGTCTGCCACTCATTAGAATTGTCCTCCACTGAACAAAGCAATGCCGCCCGTTTAGTCCTGTTACCAATTTTGAACTGCATTTAGCCTACGTTAGTATTTGGGTCTGCTAACTGTGTGTGCCACTCATTACAGTTGTCCTCCACTGAACAAAGCAATGCCACCCTTTTAGTCCTGTTAACAATTTTGAGCTGGATTTAGCCTACTTTAGCATTTGGGCCTACTAACTGTGTCTGCCACTCATTAGAATTGTCCTCCACTGAACGAAGCACTGCCGCCCGTTTAGTCCTGTTAACAATTTTGAACTGCATTCAGCCTACTTTAGTATTTGGGTCTGCTAACTGTGTGTGCCACTCATTACAGTTGTCCTCCACTGAACAAAGCAATGCCGCCCTTTTAGTCCTGTTACCAAGTTTGAACTGTATTTAGCCTACTTTATTAGTTGGGCCTACTAACTGTGTCTGCCAATCATTACAGTTGTCCTCCACTGAACAGAGCAATGCCGCCTGTTTAGTCCTGTTACCAATTTTAAACTGCATTTATCCTACTTTATTAATTGGGCCTACTAACTTTGTCTGCCACTCATTGCTGTTGTCCTCCACTGAACAAAGCAGTGCCGCCTGTTTAGTCCTGTTACCAGTTTTGAACTCCATTTATCCTACTTTAGTATTTGGGCCTACTAACTCTGTCTGCCACTCATTACAGTTGTCCTCCACTGAACAAAGCAATGCCGCCCTTTTAGTCCTGTTACCAATTTTGAACTGGATTTAGCCTACTTTAGTATTTGGGTCTACTAACTGTGTGTGCCACTCATTACAGTTGTCATCCACTGAACAAAGCAATGCCGCCCTTTTAGTCCTGTTTTCAATTTTGAACTGCATTTAGCCTACTTTATTAGTTGGGCCTACTTACTGTGTCTGCCACTCATTACATTTGTCCTCCACTGAACAAAGCAATGCCGCCCTTTTAGTCCTGTTTTCAATTTTGAACTGTATTTAGCCTACTTTATTAGTTGGGCCTACTAACTGTGTCTGCCACTCATTACTGTTGTCCTCCACTGAACAAAGCAATGCCGCCTGTTTAGTTCTCTTACCAATTTTAAACTGCATTTAGCCTACTTTTTTATTTGGGCCTACTAACTTTGTCTGCCACTCATTACAGTTGTCCTCCACTGAACAAAGCAATGCCGCCCGTTTAGTCCTGTTACCCATTTTGAACTGCATTTAGCCTACTGTAGTATTTGGGCCTACTAACTGTGTCTGCCACTCATTACAGTTTTCCTCCACTGAACAAAGCAATGCCTCCCATATAGTCCTGTTACCAATTTTGAACTGGATTTAGTTTACTTTAGTATTTGGTCCTTGTAACGGGGTCTACCAAGCTGGGGTACCTCTTTCAGCACCCTACGTGTTTCAGGAGGTCAACTCTGCTTTTGCTAGATTCTGAATGAAGGGCACTGGCAGGAATTTCTTGATTACATGAGAGCATATAAAAGCTGACTGCTTCTCCACGTATTTCCAGTCTAAAAAACACACTTTATTGACAGCACACAGAATATCTCACACAGATACACCGGGCAGGCCAATAGGAAAACAGCAGGCCAGACATACATTACAATAGCCGCAGGAGACCGGAGCCTGCTGATATTTACTGTGGGAATTACAAAGGTGGGGGAGGTCAGAAAGAGAATATCTGAGTATATACTTATTTTTTCTATAGGTTAACGGTCACATACCCGGTCTCTTCTCATAACAGGGGTATGCTATTATATTGCATGGGGCACATTATTCACTCCTTTATCTCCCACCTAACAAGGTTAACCCTTCCATTACAGAAAACATAGCCCTTCGCTCACAGGAGCGTACACTCACTATAAACAACACTATCTATACGGTATGTTTTTTACCTTCCTACTATCCACATTCCTTATATTGTGCCAGGATTGGTTGTTTCTATACAGTGTTCTATTTCATTCTATTTCGCCTGTACGATTTTTTTGTACCTTACATTATACCATTAATATACTAATCTCTATATGTAACCATGCCATCTTGATGTTGAAAGCTCTATATTTTTTGTAAATACTTTATTTTTTATATGTACTTTGGTTTCTTTGTACAATTTGCTTTTTCTTTATTTATACTCACATTAACTGATGAAGGTCAGATTAACGAATGAAACGTTTTTTTGTTGCTGATAAATAAAACCGCTTTCACGTACAAGTTGAGTGCCAGGTTTCATTTCATATTACTAAGGTGTTGGAACCTACCTGGGCACCACACTCCACAAGCTGTGCACACATTTATCTATTTAATGACTTGGGAATAGCATCAAGACTAAGGGGAATCTGCCAGTAGCCTTTGCATAGATCGAGGGTGGTCAAATACTTTGCCCCTGCCAGCCGGCGTAACAAGTCATCCACATGCGGCATGGGATACACATCCGTCACTGTTTTCTCATTGAGCTTACAATAGTCTACACAAAACCGTGTAGTCCTATCCTTCTTGGGCACTAACACTACGGGGGATGCCCAGGGACTATCTGACTCTTCAATGACCCCTAAACGCAACATCTCTTGCATCTCTTGTCGCATCCCTTCTCATACAGACTCAGGGACACGGAAGGGGGGTTGTCGCAGGAGGGTCTGATCCTGGGTCTCAACCTTGTGTTGTGCTAGCTGAGTGTACCCGGGTTTTCCCGAAAACATCCTCTGTCGGTGCCTCAACAACTCCTCCACCTGCTGTCTCTCCCGGGGACCTAAGTCTTCACCCCAGTGTACCTGGCCCCATGTTTTAGACTGAGTCCTCTCCACTAAGACATCAGGCAAGGGAAGTCTGGCTAAATCCTCTGCTTCAGGTGCGCAGATGGCCACTACCTCTTCAGGGTGCTTCCGATAGGGCTTCAGCATATTCACGTGGAACACGCGGATAACCCTGGGGTCGTCACAATCGGCGACATTATAGGTGGTGTCGGCTATTTTCCCCACTACCTGGTAGGGACCTTGCCATGCAGCTTGGAACTTGTTCTGCCTAGTGGACCTTCTGCCCTATTTCCAAGGTGCGCTCTCTGGCCCTCCGATCGTACCATACGCGCTGGCACTGCTGGGCCACCTGCATGTTCCCACGTACAGCCTGGGTCAGCTCCTGTAGGCGGTCCCAGAATTCCAGCACATAGGGTACAATAGGTACCCCTTCTATGATGCCCTCCCCTTCCAAGTGTTCTAGCAGTAAGTCTAGGGGTCCCCTTACCTGTCTCCCGTATACCAGTTCAAATGGGGAGAACCCTGTGGATTCTTGGGGCACCTCTCAATAGGCAAACAGGAGGTGAGGCAAGAATTTCTCCCAGTCCCTGTAGGTCCTGATAAAAGTCCCAATGAGTTGTTTTAATGTCCTGTTAAAGCGTTCACACAACCCATTGGTTTGCGGGTGGTACGGGGCACTTCTAATGGACTTTAGTCTGCACAGCTTCCACAGTTGGTTGGTCACCTCTAAACTGGGTACCCTGGTCTGAGATAATCTCCCGGGGAAATCCAACCCGTGAGAAATCCTGGAGCAGGGCAGCCGCCACCGTCTCTGCCAGTATGATAGGTAACGCAACCGCCTCTGGATATCGTGTGGCATAATCTACCACTGTCAATATATACCTTTTCCCTGATGGATTGGGTTTGGCTAACGGCCCTATCAGATCGACCGCTACTCGGCAACATGGTTCCTCCACAATTGGGAGGGGGCATAATTTGGCCTTGCATCGATCTCCCCTCTTGCCAATGCACTGGCAACTGTCACAGGTCTGGCAGTATTGACGAACATCATAGGTTACCCCCGGCCAAAAGAAGTTTTGTGTCAGACGATGCCTGGTGCGACTGATGCCGAAGTGCCCGGCCAAGGGTATGTCATGAGAGATTCGCAGTAACTCCTGCCTATACTTCTTGGGAACTACCAGCTGTCATTTTATAGTGGGGCTCGTCCCTGTGTGGTGCTGCTCTGTGATCTGGTAGAGGAGTCCCTGCTTCCATATAAACTGTTCCCCTTCCAGTACCCCTCTCCCCTCCTGTGCCTTCCCACGATATCCCTCCAATGAAGGATCCTCAAGTAACTCCCTCTTAAATTCATCTGGGGTGGCCCAAGAAATGTGTCTGGCTATGGGAATACGTGTAGGGCTGGGATGTCTTACCTGGGCCTCCTCTGAGTGTGATTCCACCTCCGCAGCTCGAGCTTGTTTCCGGGTGGTCACAGGATATGTCTCAGCCAGAGGGGCAACCGAGAAGGCAGACAACATTGGCCCCAAGTCATTTCCCAGCAAAACATCTGCAGGCAAATCCTCCATCAAGCCGACCTCAACAAGGCCGTCCCCAACTCCCCAGTTCAGGTGAATCCTGGCAGTGGGCAGTCGATGTATGGCTCCCCCTGCTACATGGACTGCCACTGTCCGGTCCGTCTTCTCTTGGTCCCAGACGAGATGAGGCTTCACAAGGGTCACAGTTGCTCCGGAATCTCTTAGTCCCTGCATGCGTTTCCCATTAACCCACACGACCTGTCGATGCTGTTGTCGATTATCTGCCCGGGCTGCCTGCACGGGGTCTACTTCATGCAGCACTTCCTCCATGTCTTCCACCCCTTGGTTAGTTGTAGCCCCCAATGCCGGGTCAGCTTCACCTTGGTAGCAGTGTACAGCGGCCCGGCGGAAAGTAGCTGTTTCCACCTTTGGCCACTGGGTATGCTGAGTCCGGTTGGGACATTGTCTTTGCAGGTGGCCCAGCTGACGGCAGGTGTGGCATCGTGCCCCAGGGGAACTGTGGTAGGCCGGGTTTCTAGCTGGTCCCCCTACAATTTTCGGTGGTTTGGGCCCCTCCAGGTCCATGGGTGGACCCCTAGTGACCATCTTTGATCCGGACAAATGAGGCCTCCTGGCGTCATGATGTTCATCGGCCAGACGAGCGGCTTCTTCAAGAGACATTGGCCACCTGTCCTGAAGCCATTCCTGTGTCTCGGGGTTTAGTCCATTAAAGAATCGTTCTAACAAGAAGAGCTGGAGGACGTCCTCCTTAGTGGTTGCTTGGCTCCCTTGTACCCACTGTCGCAGTGACCGTAATTTACAGGCCCATTCAGTGTGGGTATCGGTTACTAGTTTTATAAGTCCGTGGAACTGTTGGCGGTATGCCTCTGGGGTCAGCGCATACCGGGCCAAGATCACTTCTTTGATCCACTCATAGTCCATACAGTCCTCATCAGGTACCGTGCGATAGGCGTCCGCTGCCCGGCCTGTCAGCTTGCTGGCCAGAATCTGAACCCGTTCCTCCGGCTTCACTTGATGAAGGGCACACTGCCGCTCAAAGTCCTGCAGAAAGCCATCAATGTCTTCATCTCCCTCCCCAAACTGTCGGAAGGCATTATACTGGATCTTTTTGTGGCTTACTGTTGAAGGTACCTGGGCGGAGGCCAGAGCTCTTGTTGCTCGCTGACTCTCCTCTCTCTGCTCTGCCATCTCCATCTTGGCCAGCTCCACTTTGGTCCGATCTGCCATCTCCATCTTGGTTAGCTCTATCCTGGTCCGCTCGGCCATCTCTTCCTTCAGATCAGTACGCACATCAGCCATCACCTCTCGTATGATATCAACTGCAGGGTTTGGGCCATAGAACGCCATCCTGTTCATTACCTCCCTCTGGAATTCAGTCTCCTGCACGTTCACATTGGGGGGCACTGCACTGTCGTGTTCCATGATGGCTGCTATCAAATCCGCTTTTGTTTTGTTGCTGGAGATTAACCCTCGGGATTCCACCAGATCTTTTAATGTAGTCCTCTTTAACTTCTGGTAGTTGTCTTCCATTCATTCCTTTCCTCCTGTAGAAGGGGTATCACATCCCGCTGTCTGCCACCAGTGTAACGGGGTCTACCAAGCTGGGGTACCTCTTTCAGCACCCTACGTGTTTCAGGAGGTCCACTCTGCTTTTGCTAGATTCTGAATGAAGGACGCTGGCAGGAATTTCTTGATTACATGAGAGCATATAAAAGCTGACTGCTTCTCCACGTATTTCCAGTCTAAAAAACACACTTTATTGACAGCACACAGAATATATCACACAGATACACAGGGCAGGCCAAGAGGAAAACAGCAGGCCAGACATACGTTACAATAGCTGCAGGGGGCCTGAGCCTGCCAATATTTACTGTGGGAATTACAAAGGTGGAGAGGTCAGAAAGAGAATATCTTGTCCAAGGGTGCAGCCTGTGGAATGATGCATTTCACATGGAAACTATTATACATTCATATACTGCATAACATATTCTTGGTGCTGGGGGGTTCTGTAACAGTCCTCATTACTGTTGTCCTCCACTGAACAAAGCAATGCCGCCCTTTTAGTCCTGTTACCAATTTTGAACTGGATTTAGCCTACTTTAGTATTTGGGCCTACTAACTGTTTCTGCCACTCATTACATTTGTCCTCCACTGAACAAAGAAATGCCGCCCATTTAGTCCTGTTAGCAATTTTGAACTGCATTTAGCCTACTTTAGTATTTGGGTCTACTAACTGTGTGTCCCACTCATTACAGTTGTCATTCACTGAACAAAGCAATGCCGCCTGTTTAGTCCTGTTACCAATTTTGAGCTGCATTTAGCCTACTTTATTATTTGGGCCTACTAACTGTGTCTGCCACTCATTAGTTTTCCTCCACTGAACATAGCAATGCCGCCCGTTTATTCCTCTTAACAATTTTGAACTGCATTTAGCCTACTTTAGTATTTGGGCCTACTAACTGTGTCTGTCACTCATTACAGTTGTCCTCCACTGAAAAAAGCAATGCCGCCTGTTTAGTCCCGTTAACAATTTTGAACTGCATTTAGCCTACTTTATTATTTGGGCCTACTAACTGTGTCTGCCACTCCTTACAGTTGTCCTCCACTGAACAAAGCAATGCCGCCTGTTTAGTCCTGTTACCAATTTTGAACTCCATTTAGCCTATTTTATTATTTGGGCCTATATCTGTGTTTCCTCCTCATCCTGCCCATTGCCCAGCCATTGCTAGATGAGTCTGCTGGTACATTGACCCAGACCACTACATTCCCCTTGCACTCTACACAGCAAGAATCTGACCCTGCTGAAAGTCAGGTTCCCCTTCCCACCTTACACGGGGGCAGAGGAAGGAGCAGATGAAAGTGTAGGTTCCTTCATCAGGTGGGGGGCATATTCATTAGCGACATCACTGGCACAGGGCCCCTCATAGTATGCAAAAGTGTCTCTGCCAGTGGGAGGCGCCACCCGCTGTCAAACACACTGCCATACTATGAGGGGCCCTGTGCTAGTGCCAACGAGTGGGCCCCCCCTGCTTGCTCCAGATCACAGCACTTGCAAAGTAGAAATACTTACCCCTCCCTGCTCCACCACCATGACGTATTCCACGTTTCCTGGGCCCTCGAAAATCTTGAGCCAGCCCTACCCCCCCACAACTTTAGCCAAATGACCCCCAGTTTTCAATGCCTAACTATTTTTATAAAGTAAATTAAGATTGACAAGCTTAAGTATAAAGAATTGATGTTTTTGGCATTAAAATGGGCACTGTAGGTGCTTTCCTGTCCTCCACTCACTGCCGACTTTGATTCCCCATTGACTTGCATTGGGTTTCGTGTTTCAGTCAGCCCCCGACTTTTCACAATAATCGGTTGATTTAGCGAAACCCGACTCGATCCGAAAAAAGTAAAAGTCGTTGAACTCTAGTTTGTGTTTGCCTGCCATTGATTTCAATGTGGTTTGATGGTGTTCGTCGAACGTTCGACGAACAGTTCGGCGAACACCTCCTTGTTCGACGAACCGAACCGAACCCGAACACTAGGAAGGTGGCTCATCCCTACTCCTGAGGCTGAGATCGCTTTTCTCTACCTGAAAGAGGCTTTCTCTTCTTCTCCAGTATTACATTGACCAGAAATTAGCAAACAATTCTTTCTTGACGTAGACGCTTCATCTTCTGGGGCTGAAGCAGTTACTCCCCAGAAGTTTCCTACCGGCAATACTGAGACCTGAGGTTTCATCTCCAAGGTCTTCTGTGACCCAGAGCTCAACTACTCAATTGGTGACCGAGAGTTGTTAGAAATCAAGATGGCTTTAGAGGAGTGATCGTACCTTCTCGAGGTAACAGTCCATCCAGTCTTCATTTATAGCAACAACATGAACCTGGCCTATATGCAGTCCACGCAAAGACTGAACCCGCGTCAAGTTGGTAATCGCTATTTTTTGTATGTTTTGATTTTGTGCTGCATTTTTGGCTAGCTGACAAAAATATCAAAGCCCATGCGCTTTCCCACTCCTTCCTGCCCACCAAGAGGAGGAAGCTCAACTCATCATTGAGCCATCCAAGATGGGTATTATGTCTACAGTAACAGTACAGCTATTTGTGGCCTATGAAGAATGAATAATTTTTGATGGCCTCTGGATCAGGCCTCTACAAGTTGATTTCTTCCCAAACGAATGACAAAATTTGATACAGTGGGATGTCTAACTTTTTGCAACTGAAAAATTATGTTTTTTAATGTGCCATACGTCTGCAGACAGGTTCCTATCACCACCAAAAAATGACAACATGGGATGCAGCAGGCTGTTCCACATTTCGCAACAGAAAAATATTATAACTTTTTTTTAATCTGTCTTAGGTCTGCAAACAGTTTTATATCACCACAGCACTAAATGACAAGGATACTGCAGGCTGTTTAATATTTTTTTACTAGCTACATGTGAATTGTAATGTTATACTCGTGCATGGATCACAATAGAAGCAGTGCACAACACGTGGCCAAAAATGAAAAAAATGCTGGAAGGTAAATTTAACAGCCACACTGGACACTAGCTAGCTATACTAGCTGACTGATACGCAACCACTTATCCAACTAGCTAAAATATGGGACACAGCAGGCTTTTTCACGTTTAGCTAGTGAAAAAATATTATTTAGAATGCTGTACTTCTGCATGGAGCACAATAGAAGCAGTACACTTCAGACTTGTAAGACATATGCCCTGCTGGCTTTGTCTGTGAAACTGAGTAATGCCCACCCAAAAAAATTCCAGAAGGTAAATTTTACAGCCACAATGGACACTATCTAGCTACTCTATCTGACTGATATGCAACCACCTATCTAACGAGGTAAAATGTGGGATACAGCAGGCTTTATCACATTAAGCTAGTGAAAAAATATTATTTAGAAAACTATACTTGTGCATGGAGCACAAGAGAAGCAGTGCACAACACAGTAGTAAGACGTGCCCTGCTGCCTTTTGTCTGCGAACCTGAGTCATGCCCCCCCAAAAAAGTTCCAGAAGGTAAATTTTACAGCCACACTGGAGGATAGTAGCTCACTACACTATCTGACTGTTATACAACCGCCTAACTACCGTATATACTCGAGTATAAGCCGACCCGAGTATAAGCCGACCCCCCTAATTTTGCCACAAAAAACTGGGAAAACTTATTGACTCGAGTATAAGCCTAGGGTAGAAAATGCAGCATTTACCGGTGAATTTCAAAAATAAAAATAGATGCTCCATACCGTTCATTATTGCCCCATAGATGCTCCATATACAACTGTGCTATATAGAATGCTCTGCACCGTTGATTATGGCCCCATAGATGCTCCTTATAATGCTGTGCCATATATGCTCTGCACCTTTGATTATGGCCCCATAGGTGCTCCTTATAATGCTGTGCCATATATGCTCTGCACCTTTGATTATGGCCCCATAGGTGCTCCTTATAATGCTGTGCCCCATATATGCTCTGCACCTTTATGGCCCCATAGGTGCTCCTTATAATGCTGTGCCCCATTTATGCTCTGCACCTTTATGGCCCCATAGGTGCTCCTTATAATGCTGTGCCCCATATATGCTCTGCACCTTTATTGCCCCATAGGTGCTCCTTATAATGCTGTGCCCCTTATATGCTCTGCACCTTTATGGCCCCATAGATGCTCCTTATAATGCTGTGCCCCATATATGCTCTGCACCTTTATGGCCCCATAGGTGCTCCTTATAATGCTGTGCCATATATGCTCTGCACCTTTGATTATGGCCCCATAGATGCTCCTTATAATGCTGTGCCCCTTATATGCTCTGCACCTTTATGGCCCCATAGGTGCTCCTTATAATGCTGTGCCCCATTTATGCTCTGCACCTTTATGGCCCCATAGGTGCTCCTTATAATGCTGTGCCCCATATATGCTCTGCACCTTTATTGCCCCATAGGTGCTCCTTATAATGCTGTGCCCCATATATGCTCTGCACCTTTATGGCCCCATAGATGCTCCTTATAATGCTGTGCCCCTTATATGCTCTGCACCTTTATGGCCCCATAGGTGCTCCTTATAATGCTGTGCCATATATGCTCTGCACCTTTATGGCCCCATAGGTGCTCCTTATAATGCTGTGCCCCTTATATGCTCTGCACCTTTATGGCCCCATAGGTGCTCCTTATAATGCTGTGC
The DNA here is from genome assembly GCF_032444005.1 of Ranitomeya imitator. NCBI lineage: Eukaryota > Metazoa > Chordata > Amphibia > Anura > Dendrobatidae > Ranitomeya > Ranitomeya imitator. The sequence continues at coordinate 383,860,546 of NC_091284.1, forward strand.
CCCATATATGCTCTGCACCTTTATGGCCCCATAGGTGCTCCTAATAATGCTGTGCCCCATATATGCTCTGCACCTTTATGGCCCCATAGGTGCTCCTTATAATGCTGTGCCCCATATATGCTCTGCACCTTTATGGCCCCATAGGTGCTCCTTATAATGCTGTGCCCCATATATGCTCTGCACCTTTATGGCCCCATAGGTGCTCCTTATAATGCTGTGCCCCTTATATGCTCTGCACCTTTATGGCCCCATAGGTGCTCCTTATAATGCTGTGCCCCATATATGCTCTGCACCTTTATGGCCCCATAGGTGCTCCTTATAATGCTGTGCCCCATATATGCTCTGCACCTTTATGGCCCCATAGGTGCTCCATATAATGCTGTGCCCCATATATGCTCTGCACCTTTATGGCCCCATAGGTGCTCCTTATAATGCTGTGCCCCATATATGCTCTGCACCTTTATGGCCCCATAGGTGCTCCTAATAATGCTGTGCCCCATATATGCTCTGCACCTTTATGGCCCCATAGGTGCTCCTTATAATGCTGTGCCCCATATATGCTCTGCACCTTTATGGCCCCATAGGTGCTCCTTATAATGCTGTGCCCCATATATGCTCTGCACCTTTATGGCCCCATAGGTGCTCCTTATAATGCTGTGCCCCTTATATGCTCTGCACCTTTATGGCCCCATAGGTGCTCCTTATAATGCTGTGCCCCATATATGCTCTGCACCTTTATGGCCCCATAGATGCTCCTTATAATGCTGTGCCCCTTATATGCTCTGCACCTTTATGGCCCCATAGGTGCTCCTTATAATGCTGTGCCATATATGCTCTGCACCTTTATGGCCCCATAGGTGCTCCTTATAATGCTGTGCCCCTTATATGCTCTGCACCTTTATGGCCCCATAGGTGCTCCTTATAATGCTGTGCCCCATATATGCTCTGCACCTTTATGGCCCCATAGGTGCTCCTAATAATGCTGTGCCCCATATATGCTCTGCACCTTTATGGCCCCATAGGTGCTCCTTATAATGCTGTGCCCCATATATGCTCTGCACCTTTATGGCCCCATAGGTGCTCCTTATAATGCTGTGCCCCATATATGCTCTGCACCTTTATGGCCCCATAGGTGCTCCTTATAATGCTGTGCCCCTTATATGCTCTGCACCTTTATGGCCCCATAGGTGCTCCTTATAATGCTGTGCCCCATATATGCTCTGCACCTTTATGGCCCCATAGGTGCTCCTTATAATGCTGTGCCCCATATATGCTCTGCACCTTTATGGCCCCATAGGTGCTCCATATAATGCTGTGCCCCATATATGCTCTGCACCTTTATGGCCCCATAGGTGCTCCTTATAATGCTGTGCCCCATATATGCTCTGCACCTTTATGGCCCCATAGATGCTCCTTATAATGCTGTGCCCCATATATGCTCTGCACCTTTATGGCCCCATAGGTGCTCCTTATAATGCTGTGCCCCATATATGCTCTGCACCTTTATGGCCCCATAGGTGCTCCTTATAATGCTGTGCCCCTTATATGCTCTGCACCTTTATGGCCCCATAGGTGCTCCTTAGAATGCTGCTGGTGCTGCCATAAAAAAAAAAAAATCACATACTCACCTCTCTTCTCAGGACGCCGGCGCTTTCAATAATTACCTGCTCCTCCTGCGGCTCCGTCTCCAGCACTGACACTCAGCAGAGGGCGCGCACTGACTACGTCACAGCGCCCTCTAACCTGAGCGTCATTGCTAGAGGACGCTGGAGACGGAGCCGGAGCGAGGAGCAGGTAATTATAGCGCTGCGCTCCCCTTACCTGCTGCGGCGCGGTCCCTGCAGTCCCTGGCTTCTCCGGCGCTGCAGCTTCTTCCTGTAATTGAGCGGTCACATGGCACCGATCATTTACAGCAATGAATATGCGGCTCCTCCCCTATGGGGGTGGAGCTGCCTATTCATTTTTGTAATGAGCGGTGCCATGTGACCGCTCAGTGCAGGAAGAATCTGCAGCGCCGGAGAAGCCAGGGACTGCAGGGACCGCGCTGGGAGCAGGTAAGTATGATTACACAGCCCCCGCTCCCCCTCACCTGCTGACACCCGGGTATATGACTCGAGTATAAGCCGAGAGGGGGACTTTCAGCCCAAAAAAATGGGCTGAAAATCTCGGCTTATACTCGAGTATATACGGTAGCTAAAATCTTGCTGTTAACAGTGGCAGCGTCAAGAGCAGCCTCTCTGCGCTGTTACAGTGTCAACAAAAACAAGATGTTCACTATTTATGTGGAGAGGGACGTGTGATTTCAGCAACCAATGACACAAGCCATTGTGTTAGGACATTGTGGGAGTTCCCTGTGCCCTGATTGGCTAGCCGCAATGTGCACACATAAAGTTAGGGGGGGGAAATGACTGCTGTGCTGTGCTTACAAGAATGTCGTGCCTCTGAGCTCTGCAAACCCCCTCCTCTCATGAAACACGTGCCAAAGGCTCATGATACACCCCCATTATCGTTGCTAAAGTGCTAAAAATATTTTGTGGCAACGCAAATATTTTCCCGCACTTTTACCAAATGTTACCGATTTTTCCCGATTTTATAAAATTTTGCTGGCTTTTCCTATCACGGATCCAAATGTACCATATTAGTGCCGAATTTATGCTTGGCGATCATTTTCCAAACAAATTTGCTCATCACTACATATGAATAGAGATGAACAGAAAACTGAGCCAGAGTATGACTTGAAAACATGCATGATGTAAGAGCATGTTCACACTGGCCATGGAAACAAACAAAACCAAAGAAAAAAAAAATATGTGCATATACCGTAATGAAAATAAATAAGTAAAAAAGCAAGTGCATTAAATAATTAACATAGGGTACTTAGTAAACACTGTTTTTGATCAAAACAGTGTTTAATAAGTACCCTATGTTAATTATTTAATGCTCGTGCCTAATATCTAACACGCAGGTAGTTTTTAACTTCCTGCCTGTTGTGCCTAGTGCTAGTCTCTGCCAGCACAGAACGCTCCTTCCGGCATTTCCGCCACTGACATCATATCGGCGGCTGTCAATCAGCATGACTACGGCAGTCACGCCTCATCAACAGAGTAACCTGTAAGAGGAAGAACTGCTCTATTGATGTGGAACAGCTGAATCGCCATCAGGAGCAGTCAATGACTGCTTTGAGCTGGCGCCAGGTAGAACAGGAAGTTAATAAGCAAAGAAGAAAAAAAGAGTTGTGGTTATATAAACCTCAGCCAGCTCACCGATCAGACGCAGGTGCTCGGAACTTCGTCCAGGACCACGACGAGGGAAGATACAGCAACAAAAAGAAAGCGTTCCGGCTCCATAAAACAATGTTTCTTTATTCATTCATTAAAATTCCTTCAATTCCATAATTCCCTGCTATTGTGCAAATGCTTAGGTACAGAAGAATATGCGACGCGTTTCGATCATGTCAGATCTTAGTCAATGCATAGGAGGAAGAGGAAGAGGAAGAACTGCTCTATTGATGTGGAACAGCTGAATCGCCATCAGGAGCAGTCAATGACTGCTTTGAGCTGGCACCAGGTAGAACAGGAAGTTAGTTGCCTACGTGCCCGTTAGTTTTTAGGCCCATGGTAAAAAACAAAAAAGTCCTGAATAACCCTTTAAGTTTCAGTATAATGGATATTTCATTCAAAAAAGGTACATCTCAAAAAACAGAAATAACATTTTTATTTACAAACAGGAACAAGCATTGAACTCAGAATTTGAATTTAGTAGGAAACTTTTCAAAATCTGCAATTAGTGGTTTAATACTACACCTGCTACACATGTCATCAGTTTGCTGCAGAGCATTATGGGGAAGTCAGCAATTCTCTGCTTTTTACCATTAGCCAGCTCAGGCTGCCGTCACACTAGCAGTATTTGGTCAGTATTTTACATCAGTATTTCTCAGCCAAAACCAGGAGTGAGTGATAAATGCAGAAGTGGTGCATTTGTTTCTATTATACTTTTCTTCTAATTGTTCCACTCCTGGTTTTGGCTTACAAATACTGATGTAAAATACAGACCAAATACTGCTAGTGCGACGGCAGCCTCACTGAGATTGCAGCATGTGTGAAATGGTGTCAGGCATTTTATTTTTTTTAAATAAAAAGCACCGAGAACTAAATAGGGAAAGTAAGGTGTGGAAGCGCTAGAAGAATGAGCTGTAAGGTGAGTAGAAGTATGTTTTGTTTTTTTAGTGAATATACAGTGGGGGTAATAAGTATTTAATCCCTTGCTGGTTTTGAAAGTTTGCTCATTAACAAAACATGAACAGTCTATAATTTTAAGGGTAAGATAATTTTAACATTGAGCGATATAATAATAAAACTAAAATCCAGAAAATCACATTGTATAAATTATATACATTTATTAGCATTTTACAGTGAGAAATTATCCCTCTGGCAAACAAGACTTAATACTTAATGGCAAAACCCTTGTTGGCAAGCACAGCAGTCAGACATTTTTGTAGTTGATGATGAGGTTTGCACATGTCAGGAGGAAATTTTGGTCCACTCCTCTTTGAAGATTATCTCTAAATCATTAAGATTTTGAGGCTGTCACTTGGCAACTCAGAGCTTCAACTCCCTTCAAAAGTTTTCTATGAGATTAAGGTCTGGAGACTGGCTAGACCACTCCATGACCTTAATATGCTTTTTTTAGTCACTCCATTGTTGTCTTGGCTGTATGATTTGGGTAATTGTCTTGCTGGAAGACCCAACTACGACCCATTTTTAATGTCCTGGCAGAGGGAAGGAGTTTATCACTCGGGATTTTACAGTGCATTGATGTGGTGAAGTAATACTGTGCCCTTACAGCCGCAGCATCAAACCCGCAGCATCCAGATCCAGATATTACAGCACAGTGCATGGATCCCATCTCTATGCAATCGGAGACGCAGGCGGCAGACCTGCGTATCCGGACATGCAGCGTGTCTTTACAGACCACAGCATGTCTATTAACGATGCAGAGACGCTCAGTCCCCGCAGCGTAAATTTCCCATAGACTAAAATTAGATGTGGTAAAACCACATATAATTATTAGTCACATGCATAATAACTGCGTAAACGCAGCTTACTACACATGCAAACTAATTTAAATAATCTCTTACCTTGTGACCGATGGAAGTCCGCGTCCCCTGCAGTTCTTGCGATGACTGAGCTCACTGTGAGAACTGCTGTGCACGTTACCACTGGGGTTACCTCCAGTCACTAGGCTGGTTCTCATGATCAGCTGATCAGCTGATTGTGAAAACTGCAGTGCAGGTGACCACCGGAGAGTTATCTCAGGTGGTCATGTACAAGCTCTACTACATCGGGATGTCAGGCATCCAGATGTAGCAGAGCTGGACTCGTCATGGGACACTCGTTATTAAGGACTACGTTGGAGCAGGGAGTATTTGTGTTGGTTTTTTATTTTATTATTTTGCTGGAGACCGAGGGACTCAGGGAATTAGCAGAACAATAAAGATGGGAAAACTGCGTGGTGTTTATTTCATTAAAATACTTTATTCTGGCTGTCTTTATTTACCATATAACCACTATAGGATTAGTAATGAGTAGGTGTCTTATTGACACCTCTCCATTACTAATGGATTTAATGTTGCCTTATAAGACAAAGGTGACTTTAACCCCAAAACTATTACCCCACTTGCCACCGCTACAAGGCAAGTGGGAAGAGCGAGGCTAAGTGCCGAAATTGGTGCATCTTAGAGATGCGCCCTTTCTGGGGTGGCTGTGAACTGGTGTTTGTAGCCGGGGGGCAATATCCATGGTCCCTTCCTAGGCTATGAATATCAGCCCGCAGCTGTCTGCATAGCCTTTGCTGGTTATTAATTATAGGGGATCCCACATCATTTTTTTTAGGTACTCATATTTTAATAGCCAGTAAAGGCTAATTATACAGCTATTATTTAGTAATGAAAAAGGAAAGGACATTACATATTCCTGTGTGGCCGGTGTCAAACTTGTGAGTGTGATATGAGAAATTTGCACAAGTTTCTCGCATCAACACCCCGCACTGGGGACCAGAGTGTGCAGCTGCATGTATTTGTATTCAGCCACACACATTGGACCAACTGTCGACGGCAGCACCAGTTGTTGATGCGAGACACTTGCGCAAGTTTCTCACATCACACTCGCCAGTGCGACACCGGCCTGTCACAAGATGCAACATATGTAAATTAGTACACATGGGTAGTAAGCTGCGTTCCCGCAGTTATTACGCATGTGACTAATAATTAAATGCAGTTTTACCTAATGTTAGCCTATGGGAAATTTAAGCTGCACGGACTGAGCATCTCTGCATCATAAATAGACATGCTGTGGTCTAAAAAGACACGTGACATGTGCATATATGGAGGTCTGCCGCCTGCGTCTTTTATCACATAGTGGAGATGGGATTTCATGAAATCCCATCCACTATGCTGTAACATCTGGACGCCACAGATTTGACGCTGCAGATGTACGTAGCGTCCAACCTGCAGCGTTTCCTGATTGTGTGTATATACCCTATTTGCAAACAGGAAATCACTTTTTTCTTTCTTTCTCAGAAGCCAACTTTCAATAAGCTTTATTTTAACCCCTTCCCGACCTTTGACGCATACGCTGCGTCATGAAAGTCGGTGCCATTCCGACCCATGACGCAGCATATGCGTCATGGAAAGATCGCGTCCCTGCAGGCCGGGTGAAAGGGTTAACTCCCATTTCACCCGATCTGCAGGGACAGGGGGAGTGGTAGTTTAGCCCAGGGGGGGTGGCTTCACCCCCTCGTGGCTACGATCGCTCTGATTGGCTGTTGAAAGTGAAACTGCCAATCAGAGCGATTTGTAATATTTCACCTAAAAAACTGGTGAAATATTACAATCCAGCCATGGCCGATGCTGCAATATCATCGGCCATGGCTGGAAACACTTATGTGCACCCACCCCACTCCTCCGATCGCCCCCCCAGCCCCCCGATCTGTGGTCCGCTCCCCTCCGTCCTGTGCTCCGCTCCCCCGTCCTCCTGTCCGCTTGCCCGTGCACCAATCACACCCCCCGCGCTCCAATCAAACCCCCCCGCACTCCGATCCCCCCCCCCGCACACAGCGACCCCCCCGTGCTCCGATCCACCCCCCCCGCACAGCGATCCCTCACCCCGTGCTCCAATCCTTCCCCGTGCTCCAATCCTCCCTCCCGTGTTCCGATCCACCCCCCCCCATGATCCGATCCACCCCCCCGTGCTCCGACGCCCCCCCGTGCCCTGATCTCCCCCCCCCTTATACTTACCTGGCCGCCCGAGGTCCGTCCGTCTTCTTTCCTGGGCGCCGCCATCTTCCAAAATGGCGGGCGCATGTGCAGTGCGCCCGCCGAATCTGCCGGCCGGCAGATTCGTTCCAGAGTGAATTTTGATCACTGAGATATAACCTATCTCAGTGATCAAAATAAAAAAAATAGTAAATGACCCCCCCCTTTGTCACCCCCATAGATAGGGACAATAAAAAAAATAAAGAATTTTTTTTTTTTTCACTAAGGTTGGGGTAAGAACTAGGGTTAGGGTTAGGGTTAGGGTTAGGGGTAGGGTTAGGGGTAGGGTTAGGGGTAGGGTTAGGGGTAGGGTTAGGGCTAGGGTTAGGGTTAGGGGTAGGGTTAGGGTTAGGGGTAGGGTTAGGGCTAGGGTTAGGGCTAGGGTTAGGGTTTCGGTATGTGCACACGTATTCTGGTCCTATGCGGATTTTTCCGCAGCGGATTTGAAAAATCCACAGTGCTAAACCGCTGCCGATTTATCGTGGATTTAACGCGGTTTTTCTGCGCATTTCACTGCGGTTTTACAACTGCGATTTTCTATTGGAGCAGTTGTAAAACCGCTGCGGAATCCGCAGAAAGAAGTGACATGCTGCGGAATGTAAACCGCTGCGTTTCCGTGCAGTTTTTCCGCAGCATGTGTACAGCGATTTTTGGTTCCCATAGGTTCACATTGAACTGTAAACTCATGGGAAACTGCTGCGGATCCGCAGCGTTTTCCGCAGCGTGTGCACATACCTTTAGAATTAGGCTATGTGCACACGGTGCGGATTGGCCGCTGCGGATCCGCAGCAGTGTTCCATCAGGTTTACAGTACCATGTAAACATATGGAAAACCAAATCCGCTGTGCCCATGGTGCAGAAAATACCGCGCGGGAACGCTGCGTTGTATTTTCCGCAGCATGCCAATTCTTTGTGCGGATTCCGCAGCGTTTTAAACCTGTTCCTCAATAGGAATCCACAGGTGAAATCCGCACAAAAAACACTGGAAATCCACGGTAAATCCACAGGTAAAACGCAGTGCCTTTTACCCGTGGATTTTTCAAAAATGATGCTGAAAAATCTCATACGAATCCGCAACGTTGGCACATAGCCTTAGAGTTGGGTTGGAATTAGGGTTGTGGTTAGGGTTAGGGGTGTGTTGGGGTTAGGGTTGTGGTTAGGGGTGTGTTGGGGTTAGGGTTGTGATTAGGGTTACGGCTACAGTTGGGATAAGGGTTAGGGGTGTGTTGGAGGTAGAATTGAGGGGTTTCCACTGTTTAGGCACTTCAGGGGGTCTCCAAACGCAACATGGCGCCACCATTGATTCCAGCCAATCTTGTATTCAAAAATTCAAATGGTGCTCCCTCACTTCCGAACCCCGACGTGTGCCCAAACAGTGGTTTACCCCCACATATGGGGTACCAGCATACTCAGGACAAACTGCGCAACAATTACTGGGGTCCAATTTCTCCTGTTACCCTTGAGAAAATAAAAAATTGCTTGCTAAAACATCATTTTTGAGGAAAGAAAAATGATTTTTTATTTTCACGGCTCTGCGTTGTAAACGTCTGTGAAGCACTTGGGGGTTCAAAGTGCTCACCACATATCTAGATAAGTTCCTTGGGGGGTCTAGTTTCCAAAATGGGGTCACTTGTGGGGGGTTTCTACTGTTTAGGCACACCAGGGGCTCTGCAAACGCAACGTGACGCCCGCAGACCATTCCATCAAAGTCTGCATTTCAAAAGTCACTACTTCCCTTCTGAGCCCCCACGTGTGCCCAAACAGTGGTTTACCCCCACACATGGGGCATCAGCGTACTCAGGAGAAACTGGACAACAACTTTTGTGGTCCAATTTCTCCTGTAACCCTTGGGAAAATAAAAAATTCTGGGCTAAAAAATTATTTTTGAGGAAAGAAAACGTATTTATTATTTTCACGGCTCTGCGTTATAAACTTCTGTAAAGCACTTGGGGGTTGAAAGTGCTCACCACACATCTAGATAAGTTCCTTTGGGGGTCTAGTTTCCAAAATGGGGTCACTTGTGGGGGGTTTCTACTGTTTAGGCACACCAGGGGCTCTGCAAACGCAATGTGACGCCCGCAGACCATTCCATCAAAGTCTGCATTTCAAAAGTCACTACTTCCCTTCTGAGCCCCCACGTGTGCCCAAACAGTGGTTTACCCCCACACATGGGGTATCAGCGTACTCAGGAGAAACTGGACAACAACTTTTGTGGTCCAATTTCTCCTGTAACCCTTGGGAAAATAAAAAATTCTGGGCTAAAAAATTATTTTTGAGGAAAGAAAACGTATTTATTATTTTCACTGCTCTGTGTTATGAACTTCTGTGAAGCACTTGGGGGTTCAAAGTGCTCACCTCACATCTAGATAAGTTCCTTTCGGGGTCTAGTTTCCAAAATGGGGTCACTTGTGGGGGGTTTCTACTGTTTAGCCACATCAGGGGCTCTGCAAACGCAACGTGACGCCCACAGAGCATTCCATCAAAGTCTGCATTTCAAAACGTCACTACTTCACTTCCGAGCCCCAGCATGTGCCTAAACAGTGGTTTACCCCCACATATGGGGTATCAGCGTACTCAGGAGAAACTGGACAACAACTTTTGGGGTCAAATTTCTCCTGTTACCCTTGGGAAAATAAAAAATTGCGGGCTAAAATTCATTTTTGAGAAAATAATTTTTTTTTTTTATTTTCATGGCTCTGCGTTATAAACTTCTGTGAAGCACTTGAGGGTTCAAAGTGCTCACTACACATCTAGATTAGTTCCTTTGGGGGTCTAGTTTCCAAAATGGGGTAATTTGTGGGGGATCTCCAATGTTTAGGCACACAGGGGCTCTCCAAACGCGACATGGTGTCCGCTAATGATTGGAGATAATTTTCCATTTAAAAAGCCAAATGGCGTGCCTTCCCTTCTGAGCCCTGCCGTGCGCCCAAACAGTGGTTTACCCCACATATGGGGTATCTGCATACTCAGGACAAACTGGACAACAACATTTGTGGTCCAATTTCTCCTATTACCATTGGCAAAATAGGAAATTCCAGGCTAAAAAATAATTTTTGAGAAAAGAAAAATTATTTTTTATTTTCATGGCTCTGCATTATAAACTTCTGTGAAGCACCTGGGGGTTTAAAGTGCTCAGTATGCATCTAGATAAGTTCCTTGGGGGGTCTAGTTTCCAAAATGGGGTCACTTGTGGGGGAGCTCCATTGCATAGGCACACAGGGGCTCTCCAAATGGTGTCCGCTAACAATTGGAGCTAATTTTCCATTCAAAAAGTTAAAAGGCGCGCCTTCCCTTCCGAGCCCTGCCGTGTGCCCAAACAGTGGTTTACCCCCACATATGAGGTATCGGCGTACTCGGGAGAAATTGCTCAACAAATTTTAGGATCCATTTTATCCTATTGCCCATGTGAAAATGAAAAAATTGAGGCGAAAATAAATTTTTTGTGAAAAAAAAGTACTTTTTCATTTTTACGGATCAATTTGTGAAGCACCTGAGGGTTTAAAGTGCTCACTAGGCATCTAGATAAGTTCCTTGGGGGGTCCAGTTTCCAAAATGGGGTCACTTGTGGGGGAGCTCCAATGTTTAAGCACACAGGGTCTCTCCAAACGCGACATGGTGTCCGCTAACGATGGAGATAATTTTTCATTCAAAAAGTCAAATGGCGCTCCTTCCCTTCCGAGCCTTACCATGTGCCCAAACAGTGGTTTACCCCCACATGTGAAGTATCGGTGTACTCAGGAGAAATTGCCAAACAAATTTTAGGATCCATTTTATCCTGTTGTCCATGTGAAAATGAAAAAATTGAGGCTAAAAGAATTTTTTTGTGAAAAAAAGTACTTTTTCATTTTTACGGATCAATTTGTGAAGCACCTGGGAGTTTAAAGGGCTCACTATGCATCTAGATAAGTTCCTTGGGGCGTCTAGTTTCCAAAATGGGGTCACTTGTGGGGGAGCTCCAATTTTTAGGCACACGGGGGCTCTCCAAATGTGACATGGTGTCCGCTAAAGAGTGCAGCCAATTTTTCATTCAAAAAGTCAAATGGCGCTCCTTCCCTTCCAAGCCCTGCCGTGCGCCCAAACAGTGGTTTACCCCCACATATGAGGTATCAGCGTACTCAGGACAAATTGGACAACAACGTACGTGGTTCAGTTTCTCCTTTTACCATTGGGAAAATAAAAAAATTGTTGCTGAAAAATCATTTTTGTGACTAAAAAGTTAAATGTTCATTTTTTCCTTCCATGTTGCTTCTGCTGCTGTGAAGCACCTGAAGGGTTAATAAACTTCTTGAATGTGGTTTTGTGCACCTTGAGGGGTGCAGTTTTTAGAATGGTGTCACTTTTGGGTATTTTCAGCCATATAGACCCCTCAAACTGACTTCAAATGTGAGGTGGTCCCTAAAAAAAATGGTTTTGTAAATTTCGTTGTAAAAATGAGAAATCGCTGGTCAAATTTTAACCCTTATAACTTCCTAGCAAAAAAAAATTTTGTTTCCAAAATTGTGCTGATGTAAAGAAGACGTGTGGGAAATGTTATTTATTAACTATTTTGTGTCACATAACTCTCTGGTTTAACAGAATAAAAATTCAAAATGTGAAAATTGCGAAATTTTCAAAATTTTCGCCAAATTTCCGTTTTTATCACAAATAAACACAGAATTTATTGACCTAAATTTACCACTAACATGAAGCCCAATATGTCACGAAAAAACAATCTCAGAACCGCTAGGATCCATTGAAGCGTTCCTGAGTTATTACCTCATGAAGGGACACTGGTCAGAATTGCAAAAAACGGCAAGGTCTTTAAGGTCAAAATAGGCTGGGTCATGAAGGGGTTAAGTGACAAAAAAACATATGCAATGAAGAAACACATCAAAAACGCATGAGGAAAAACGCATCAAAAATGCATAAAAATGCATGTAAAAAATGTATCAAAAATGCAGGTGACCTGCCAGTGACCTCAGATGCAGATTTCACCTGCGTCAAATTCTGAGCAAATACTGAGCCAATCCTGACCTGGGGAAACATACCCTAAGGTTTTTAAATGTTTTTGCCCGATTCATCATTTGCCACTTATTGAAATGAAATCCAGTCCTCCTTTGGAGTGATTTTATGCACGCAAGAATATTTTTGCACAATTTTATATTATTTATATATTATTTCACAAAATGTGCAACTTTTGCTTTAAAAAGTTGTAAAAAAAAGATTATAAACAAACTTAGAGATGATTTTTGAATTAGCAAATAATTCATGAACCGTGTTTGCTCTTTTGAAGAATTTGGCTAAAAAAATGGCAATGAATAGCATAAGAAAAAGAAGAATACAAGCGATAAATTAGTGAACTGAGCCACAGAACCATCACCTTTCACATAAATCACCAACACAGATAGAGGCAAGATGCTTTGTACTTTATGGCAGAAAAAAGCAAGAGTGGAGCATGTTCACGCACCACCAAGAAACTTGAAGACACAAAGGAGCACAGTAAAACCAAAAACACTCCGTTGCAAAAAAATGTGAACATGGTGTGTGAACATGTTCCTACAGACTTGTTCACTGTGCAAGTAGCCCATGTGTTTCTGTTTCCATAATTGTTCTCTTGTGTCTACAAGACTGGGGAGTTACCCACCACTCCTTTTGGGGTATCTGCACAAAAGCTGTTCCATTCAGCGTGTCCACATGGACATTTCCTCTCTGAACCCTGCTCATACAGGTAATATACAGATGATCAGGTTTTAAATACATCAGATAGGGATTACATACATCAGTTAGGACTGCTCTATGTGGGTATACCTTGACGTTTGGTGGAGCAGCTTAGTATACATTTTTTGCAAAAAACGTATCAACCAAATACCCTGTTTTTTACATCTTTTACTAGCACTTGCTCATTACTGTGATTTTTTTTTGCAACAGAGTGTTTTTGGTTTTACTGTGCTCTTTTGTGTCTTCACGTTAGAGACACAATTCTTCTATATGATGCAATTTGTTGTACAATTTTGTGAAGGTAGAATATTACCACTAGTAAAATCCCCTGGCCTCCTTTGTGTAATCATATAATATGCATAACACATTTATATAATGTCTGTAAGTGAATTATGTAGTGTATCTAGGCAACAGTTCCCCTGTATTGCCTAGAAAAGTACATTATACACTGCTAGCCAATTTGCAATTACATTTTATGAAGTCTCGGATTGCAAAATAATCCTTTGTGGTCACTCGACTGAACGTTTTAAAGGGTGCAACAAAATTACAAGGTTACAGTGACTAAATCTATAGCTTACTTTCTTCCTAGCAATGTCCCTTTATTAGGGGGAAGAAATGGCTATAAGTGATGCAATCCTTTATGCTTTTACCTTTCCTATGGGAGGTCCTTCCTTTTTTTCCTGAAATTTCCATATTTTGCTAAAAAAAAACCTAGCGTCTTGTTTATTATCTCTTTGATTTGTCTGTGGGTTTTATAAAAGGTTGAAAGAAAGGTTGGTTTGGACTACCCAACTTGTGCCACTTAAAGGGAATCTGGCAGCATGTTTTTGCTATGTAATCTGAGGAAAGAATGAGGTAGGGGCTACAACACTAAATTCAAGAATGTGTCACTTATCAAGAAGTGTTCTGTTCTTTTTTTATACCAGGACATTATCATTGCTGTGACTACCTGCCATGCATTTGTTAGTCTTACTCCACCCCTCCTGTGATAAGCAGCTCACTGTCAATAGACTATGTGCATGCAGAGCCTGGTGTGGGCGTGGTTAGCTTTCTCATCTCTGCTACATGTTACATCTAAGAACTCTGATTGTGTCTGATGCACTGCACCCAGTAAACTGACACATCCTTGGATTCTCGGTCTCCTTGCCTACATCATGCTGCTCTTAGGCCGGCGTCACACTCAGCGTAAGACAATACGGTCCATATATTACGGCCGTAATACGCTGAAAAGTCCCCAAAATAGTGGTCCGTAGCTCCTCCGTAGGCAGGGTGTATCAGCGTAATTTGCGCATGGCATCCTCCGTATGTAATCCGTATGGCATCCGTACTGCGTGTTTTTCTCGCAGGCTTGCAAAACCGACATACGGCTATACAAGGAATCCATGTGTAAAAAAACAACAACATATATACTGTCTATATATATATATATATATATATATACAGTGGGGCAAAAAAGTATTTAGTCAGTCAGCAATAGTGCAAGTTCCACCACTTAAAAAGATGAGAGGCGTCTGTAATTTACATCATAGGTAGACCTCAACTATGGGAGACAAACTGAGAAAAAAAAATCCAGAAAATCACATTGTCTGTTTTTTTAACATTTTATTTGCATATTATGGTGGAAAATAAGTATTTGGTCAGAAACAAAATTTCATCTCAATACTTTGTAATGTATCCTTTGTTGGCAATGACAGAGGTCAAACGTTTTCTGTATGTCTTCACAAGGTTGCCACACACTGTTGTTGGTATGTTGGCCCATTCCTCCATGCAGATCTCCTCTAGAGCAGTGATGTTTTTGGCTTTTCGCTTGGCAACACGGACTTTCAACTCCCTCCAAAGGTTTTCTATAGGGTTGAGATCTGGAGACTGGCTAGGCCACTCCAGGACCTTGAAATGCTTCTTACGAAGCCACTCCTTCGTTGCCCTGGCGGTGTGCTTTGGATCATTGTCATGTTGAAAGACCCAGCCACGTTTCATCTTCAATGCCCTTGCTGATGGAAGGAGGTTTGCACTCAAAATCTCACGATACATGGCCCCATTCATTCTTTCATGTACCCGGATCAGTCGTCCTGGCCCCTTTGCAGAGAAACAGCCCCAAAGCATGATGTTTCCACCACCATGCTTTACAGTAGTTATGGTGTTTGATGGATGCAACTCAGTATTCTTTTTCCTCCAAACACGACAAGTTATGTTTCTACCAAACAGTTCCAGTTTGGTTTCATCAGACCATAGGACATTCTCCCAAAACTCCTCTGGATCATCCAAATGCTCTCTAGCAAACTTCAGACGGGCCCGGACATGTACTGGCTTAAGCAGTGGGACACGTCTGGCACTGCAGGATCTGAGTCCATGGTGGCGTAGTGTGTTACTTATGGTAGGCCTTGTTACATTGGTCCCAGCTCTCTGGAGTTCATTCACTAGGTCCCTCCGCGTGGTTCTGGGATTTTTGCTCACCGTTCTTGTGATCATTCTGAACCCACGGGGTGGGATTTTGCGTGGAGCCCCAGATCGAGGGAGATTATCAGTGGTCTTGTATGTCTTCCATTTTCTAATTATTGCTCCCACTGTTGATTTCTTCACTCCAAGCTGGTTGGCTATTGCAGATCCAGTCTTCCCAGCCTGGTGCAGGGCTACAATTTTGTTTCTGGTGTCCTTTGACAGCTCTTTGGTCTTCACCATAGTGGAGTTTGGAGTCAGACTGTTTGAGGGTGTGCACAGGTGTCTTTTTATACTGATAACAAGTTTAAACAGGTGCCATTACTACAGGTAATGAGTGGAGGAAAGAGGAGACTCTTAAAGAAGAAGTTACAGGTCTGTGAGAGCCAGAAATCTTGATTGTTTGTTTCTGACCAAATACTTATTTTCCACCATAATATGCAAATAAATTGTTAAAAAAACAGACAATGTGATTTTCTGGATTTTTTTTGCTCAGTTTGTCTCCCATAGTTGAGGTCTACCTATGATGTAAATTACAGACGCCTCTCATCTTTTTAAGTGGTGGAACTTGCACTATTGCTAACTGACTAAATACTTTTTTGCCCCACTGTATATGTATGTCAGTAGACACATATATGTATATATATTATGACTTCATACAGCACTAGATAGCTTTAAAGCCGGTAATTCAATTACCGGCTTTTGCTATCTCCTTCCTAAACCCGACATGATATGAGACATGGTTTACATACAGTAAACCATCTCATATCACCATTTTTTTTTGCATATTCCACACTACTAATGTTAGTAGTGTGTATGTGCAAAATTTGGCCGTTCTAGCTATTAAATTAAAGGGTTAAATGGCGGAAAAAATTGGCGTGGGCTCCCGCGCAATTTTCTCCGCCAGAGTAGTAAAGCCAGTGGCTGAGGGTAGATATTAATAGCCTGGAGAGGGTCCATGGTTATTGGCCCCCCCTGGCTAAAAACACCTGCCCTGTTGTGAATTCTGTTGTCAAGCTCCCTCCTGTGGTCATGAATGGTACTTCGGCTGGTTCTGTCCATGGGGCTGCGGCTTCTGAGTTTCCTTCCACAGGTGACGAGGTTAATTCGTTAGCTGGCTGCTCTATTTAACTCCACTTAGATCATTGCTCCATGCCACCTGTCAATGTTCCAGTATTGGTCTAGTTCTCACCTGGATCGTTCTTGTGACCTGTCTTCCCAGCAGAAGCTAAGTTCCTGCTTGTTTTTCTTTAGTTTGCTATTGTTCTGTCCAGCTTGCTATTTTGATTTTTGTCTTGCTTGCTGGAAGCTCTGGGATGCAGAGGGAGCGCCTCCGCACCGTGAGTCGGTGCGGAGTGTCTTTTGCGCCCTCTGCGTGGTCTTTTTGTAGTTTTTTTGTGCTGACCGAGTTACCTTTCCTATCCTCAGTCTGTTCAGTAAGTCGGACCTCACTTTGCTAAATCTATTTCATCTCTGTGTTTGTATTTTCATCTTTACTCACAGTCATTATATGTGGGGGGCTGCCTTTTCCTTTGGGGAATTTCTCTGAGGCAAGGTAGGCTTATTTTTCTATCTTCAGGGCTAGCTAGTTCCTTAGGCTGTGTCGAGTTGCATAGGGAGCGTTAGGAGCAATCCACGGCTATTTCTAGTGTGTGTGATAGGATTAGGGATTGCGGTCAGCAGAGTTCCCACGTCTCAGAGCTCGTCCTATATTATTTGTAACTATCAGGTCATTCCGTGTGCTCTTAACCACCAGGTCCATTATTGTCCTTACCACCAGGTCATAACACTGCCCCCAGCCACCCCAGAAAAGGCACATCTGGAAGATATGCCTATTCTGGCACTTGGCCACTCTCTTCCCATTCCCGTGTAGCGGTGGGATATGGGGTAATAAAGGGTTAATGCCACCTTGCTATTGTAAGGTGACATTAAGCCAAATTAATAATGGAGAGGCGTCAATTATGACACCTATCCATTATTAATCCAATTGTAGTAAAGGGTTAAAAAAACACAAATACATTATTAAAAATTATTTTAATGAAATAAAAACAAAGGTTGTTGTAATAATTTATTCTACGCTCAATCCTTCTGAAGACCCTCGCTCTGTAACAAAGAAAAAATAATAAACCAACAATATACATACCTTCCGAAGATCTGTAAGGTCCGACGATGTAAATCCATCTGAAGGGGTTAAAATATTTTGCAGCCAGGAGCTCTGTTAATGCAGCCGTGCTCCTAGCTGCAAAACCCCGGGGAATGAAGGTAAAGTAGGTCAATGACCTATATTTACGTTCATTTGCGGTGAGGCGCCCTATGCTGGTTGTTCCTGGAGCGTGGGAACTTTCCTAGAAAGCTCCCAGGCTCGAGTTCATATGAGGACAACCAACAGAGGGCGCCTGTTGTGAATTCTGTTGTCGGGCTCCCTCCTGTGGTCATGAATGGTACTTCGGCTGGTTCTGTCCATGGACTTCCTCTGGTGGGTGTTTCTGAGTTTCCTTCCACAGGTGACGAGGTTAATTCGTTAGCAGGCTGCTCTATTTAACTCCACTTAGATCTTTGCTCCATGCCACCTGTCAATGTTCCAGTATTGGTCTAGTTCACTCCTGGATCGTTCTTGTGACCTGTCTTCCCAGCAGAAGCTAAGTTCCAGCTTCTATTTCTTTGGTTTGCTATTTTTCTGTCCAGCTTGCTATTTTTATTGTTGTCTTGCTTGCTGGAAGCTCTGGGACGCAGAGGGAGCGCCTCCGCACCGTGAGTCGGTGCGGAGAGTCTTTTTGCGCCCTCTGCGTGGTCTTTTTGTAGGTTTTTGTGCTGACCGCAAAGTAACCTTTCCTATCCTCTGTCTGTTCAGTAAGTCGGGCCTCACTTTGCTAAATCTATTTCATCTCTGTGTTTGTATTTTCATCTTTACTCACAGTCATTATATGTGGGGGGCTGCCTTTTCCTTTGGGGAATTTCTCTGAGGCAAGGTAGGCTTTATTTTTCTTTCTTCAGGGCTAGCTAGTTCCTTAGGCTGTGCCGAGTTGCATAGGGAGCGTTAGGCGCAATCCATGGCTATTTCTAGTGTGTTTGATAGGATTAGGGATTGCGGTCAGCAGAGTTCCCACGTCCCAGAGCTCGTCCTTTATTATCAGTAACTATCAGGTCATTCCCTGTGCGCTTAACCACCAGGTCCATTATTGTCCTGACCACCAGGTCATAACAGTACAGGTGGCCCAAAGTACTAATGCATCTCAATAGAGGGATAAGAGAAGTTCTGAGACCATTTTTTTTTCTTTGCACTGTGTTTTGTCTCTCTTTTCCCCTTTACCTCTGGGTGGTTCAAGACACAGGTGTAAACATGGACATTCAAGGTCTGTCCTCTTGGATGGATAATCTCACTACAAGGGTACAAACCATTCAAGATTTAGTGGTTCAGAATCCGATGTCAGAGCCTAGGATTCCAATTCCTGATTTGTTTTTTGGTGATAGATCTAAGTTCTTGAATTTCAAAAATAATTGTAAATTGTTTCTTGCCTTGAAACCTCGCTCCTCAGGTGACCCTGTTCAACAAGTAAAGATCATTATTTCCTTGTTACGTGGTGACCCTCAAGACTGGGCATTTTCCCTTGCGCCAGGAGATCCGGCATTGCGTGATGTTGATGCGTTTTTTCTGGCGCTTGGATTGCTTTATGACGAACCTAATTCGGTGGATCAGGCAGAGAAAATCTTGCTGGCTCTGTGTCAGGGTCAGGATGAAGCGGAGATATATTGTCAGACGTTTAGAAAGTGGTCTGTGCTCACTCAGTGGAATGAATGTGCCCTGGCAGCAATCTTCAGAAAGGGTCTCTCTGAAGCCCTTAGGGATGCCATGGTGGGATTTCCCATGCCTGCTGGTCTGAATGAGTCTATGTCCTTGGCCATTCAGATCGATCGACGCTTGCGTGAGCGTAAAGCTGTGCACCATTTGGCGGTACTATCTGAGCATGGGCCTGAGCCTATGCAATGTCATAGGACTTTGACCAGAGCTGAACGGCAAGAACACAGACGTCGGAATGGGCTATGTTTTTACTGTGGTGATTCCACTCATGCTATCTCCGATTGTCCTAAGCGCACTAAGCGGTTCGCTAGGTCTGCCACCATTGGTACGGTATAGTCTAAATTTCTATTGTCCGTTACTCTGATTTGCTCTTTGTCATCCTATTCTGTTATGGCATTTGTGGATTCAAGCGCTGCCCTGAATTTGATGGACTTGGAGTTTGCTAGGCGCTGTGGTTTTTTCTTGGAGCCCTTGCAGTATCCTATTCCATTGAGAGGAATTGATGCTACGCCTTTGGCCAAGAATAAGCCTCAGTACTGGACCCAATTGAACATGTGCATGGCTCCTGCACATCAGGAGGATATCCGCTTTCTGGTGTTGCATAATCTGCATGATGTGGTCATTTTGGGGTTGCCATGGCTACAGGTTTATAATCCAGTATTGGACTGGAAATCTATGTCTGTGTCCAGCTGGGGTTGCCAGGGGGTACATGGCGATGTTCCATTTTTCTCTATTTCGTCTTCCACTCCTTCTGAAGTTCCAGAGTTTTTGTCGGATTATCGGGATGTATTTGATGAGCCCAAAGCCAGTGCCCTACCTCCTCATAGGGATTGCGATTGTGCAATTAATTTGATTCCTGGTAGTAAGTTTCCTAAGGGCCGATTGTTCAATTTATCTGTGCCAGAACACGCCGCTATGCGGAGTTATATAAAGGAATCCTTGGAGAAGGGTCATATTCGCCCGTCGTCATCACCGTTAGGAGCAGGGTTCTTTTTTGTGGCCAAGAAGGATGGTTCTTTGAGACCTTGTATTGATTACCGCCTTCTTAATAAAATTACAGTCAAATTTCAGTACCCTTTGCCGTTGCTGTCTGATTTGTTTGCTCGTATTAAAGGGGCTAGTTGGTTCACCAAGATAGATCTTCGAGGGGCGTATAATCTTGTGCGTATTAAACAAGGCGATGAATGGAAAACAGCATTTAATACGCCCGAGGGCCATTTTGAGTACCTGGTTATGCCATTCGGGATTTCCAATGCTCCATCAGTATTTCAGTCCTTTATGCATGACATCTTCCGAGAGTACCTGGATAAATTCCTGATTGTGTATTTGGATGATATTTTGGTCTTTTTGGATGATTGGAAGTCTCATGTGAAGCAGGTCAGAATGGTGTTCCAGGTCCTTCGTGCGAATTCCTTGTTTGTGAAGTGGTCAAAGTGTCTCTTTGGAGTTCAGAAGGTTTCATTTTTGGGGTTCATTTTTTCCCCTTCTACTATCGAGATGGACCCTGTTAAAGTCCAGGCCATTTACGATTGGACTCAGCCGACATCTGTGAAGAGCCTGCAAAAGTTCCTGGGCTTTGCTAATTTTTATCGGCGCTTCATCGCTAATTTTTCTACTGTTGCTAAGCCATTGACTGATTTGACCAAGAAGGGTGCTGATGTGGTCAATTGGTCTTCTGCAGCTGTAGAGGCTTTTCAGGAGTTGAAGCGTCGTTTTTCTTCTGCCCCTGTGTTGTGCCAGCCAGATGTTTCGCTCCTGTTTCAGGTTGAGGTTGATGCTTCTGAGATTGGAGCAGGGGCTGTTTTGTCGCAAAGAAGTTCTGATGGCTCGGTGATGAAGCCATGTGCTTTCTTTTCTAGAAAGTTTTCGCCTGCTGAGCGTAATTATGATGTTGGTAATCGTGAGTTGTTGGCCATGAAGTGGGCATTCGAGGAGTGGCGTCATTGGCTTGAAGGAGCCAAGCATCGCGTGGTGGTCTTGACAGATCACAAGAATTTGACTTATCTTGAGTCTGCCAAACGGTTGAATCCGAGAAAGGCTCAATGGTCGTTATTTTTCTCCCGTTTTGATTTTGTGGTTTCGTACCTTCCGGGCTCTAGGAATGTGAAGGCTGATGCCCTGTCAAGGAGTTTTGTGCCTGACTCTCCGGGTGTTCCTGAGCCGGCGGGTATTCTCAAAGAGGGGGTAATTTTGTCTGCCATCTCCCCTGATTTGCGGCGGGTGCTGCAAAAATTTCAGGCTGATAGACCTGACCGTTGCCCAGCGGAGAAACTGTTTGTCCCTGATAGATGGACTAGTACAGTTATCTCTGAGATTCATTGTTCAGTGTTGGCTGGGCATCCTGGAATCTTTGGTACCAGAGATTTGGTGGCTAGATCCTTTTGGTGGCCGTCTTTGTCACAGGATGTGCGTTCTTTTGTGCAGTCCTGTGGGACTTGTGCTCGGGCTAAGCCCTGCTGTTCTCGTGCCAGTGGGTTGCTTTTGCCCTTGCCGGTCCCGAAGAGGCCCTGGACGCATATTTCTATGGATTTTATTTCGGATCTCCCCGTCTCTCAAAAGATGTCGGTCATTTGGGTGGTTTGTGATAGCTTTTCTAAGATGGTCCATTTGGTACCTTTGTCTAAATTGCCTTCCTCCTCTGATTTGGTGCCATTATTTTTCCAGCATGTGGTTCGTTTACATGGTATCCCGGAGAACATAGTTTCTGACAGAGGTTCCCAGTTTGTTTCGAGGTTTTCGCGATCCTTTTGTGCTAGGATGGGCATTGATTTGTCTTTTTCCTCGGCTTTCCATCCTCAGACAAATGGCCAAACCGAACGAACTAATCAAACTTTGGAAACATATCTGAGATGCTTTGTTTCTGCTGATCAGGATGATTGGGTGTCCTTTTTGCCGTTGGCCGAGATCGCCCTTAATAATCGGGCCAGCTCGGTTACTTTGGTTTCGCCGTTTTTCTGCAAATTTGGTTTCCATCCTCGTTTCTCTTCAGGGCAGGTTGAGTCTTCGGACTGTCCTGGTGTAGATACTGTGGTGGATAGGTTGCAGCAGATTTGGACTCATGTGGTGAACAATTTGACATTGTCCCAGGAGAAGGCTCAACGTTTCACTAACCGCCGGCGCTGTGTGGCTCCCCGACTTCGTGTTGGGGATTTGGTTTGGTTGTCGTCTCGTTATGTTCCTATGAAGGTTTCCTCTCCTAAGTTTAAGCCTCGTTTCATTGGTCCGTATAAGATTTCTGAGGTTATCAATCCTGTGTCATTTCGTTTGGCCCTTCCTGCTTCTTTTGCCATCCATAATGTGTTCCATAGGTCGTTATTGCGGAGATACGTGGCGCCTGTGGTTCCATCCGTTGATCCTCCTGCCCCGGTGTTGGTTGAGGGGGAGTTGCAGTATGTGGTGGAGAAGATTTTGGATTCTCGTGTTTCGAGACGGAAACTCCAGTACCTGGTCAAGTGGAAGGGTTATGGTCAGGAAGATAATTCCTGGGTTTTTGCCTCTGATGTTCATGCTGCCGATCTGGTTCGTGCCTTTCATTTGGCTCATCCTGGTTGGCCTGGGGGCTCTGATGAGGGTTCGGTGACCCCTCCTCAAGGGGGGGGGGTACTGTTGTGAATTCTGTTGTCGGGCTCCCTCCTGTGGTCATGAATGGTACTTCGGCTTGTTCTGTCCATGGACTTCCTCTGGTGGGTGTTTCTGAGTTTCCTTCCACAGGTGACGAGGTTAATTCGTTAGCAGGCTGCTCTATTTAACTCCACTTAGATCTTTGCTCCATGCCACCTGTCAATGTTTCAGTATTGGTCTAGTTCACTCCTGGATCGTTCTTGTGACCTGTCTTCCCAGCAGAAGCTAAGTTCCAGCTTGTATTTCTTTGGTTTGCTATTTTTCTGTCCAGCTTGCTATTTTTATTGTTGTCTTGCTTGCTGGAAGCTCTGGGACGCAGAGGGAGCGCCTCCGCACCGTGAGTCGGTGCGGAGGGTCTTTTTGCGCCCTCTGCGTGGTCTTTTTGTAGGTTTTTGTGCTGACCGCAAAGTAACCTTTCCTATCCTCGGTCTGTTCAGTAAGTCGGGCCTCACTTTGCTAAATCTATTTCATCTCTGTGTTTGTATTTTCATCTTTACTCACAGTCATTATATGTGGGGGGCTGCCTTTTCCTTTGGGGAATTTCTCTGAGGCAAGGTAGGCTTTATTTTTCTTTCTTCAGGGCTAGCTAGTTCCTTAGGCTGTGCCGAGTTGCATAGGGAGCGTTAGGCGCAATCCACGGCTATTTCTAGTGTGTTTGATAGTATTAGGGATTGCGGTCAGCAGAGTTCCCACGTCCCAGAGCTCATCCTTTATTATCAGTAACTATCAGGTCATTCCGTGTGCTCTTAACCACCAGGTCCATTATTGTCCTGACCACCAGGTCATAACAGGCGCCTCACCGCGAATGAAGGTAAATATAGGTCATTGACCTACTTTACCTTCATTCCCCGGGGTTTTGCAGCCACGAGCGGCGCTGCATTAACAGAGCTCCTGGCTGCAAAATATTTTAACCCCTACAGATGGATTTACATCGTGGGACCTTACAGATCTTCGGAAGGTATGTATATTGTTGGTTTATTATTTTTTCTTTATTACAGAGCGAGGGTCTTCAGAAGGATTGAGTGTAGAATAAATTATTACAACAACCTTTGTTTTTATTTCATTAAAATAATTTTTAATAATCTGTGTTTTTTTTAACCCTTTACTACAATTGGATTAATAATGGATAGGTGTCATAATTGACGCCTCTCCATTATTAATTTGGCTTAATGTCACCTTACAATAGCAAGGTGGCATTAACCCTTCATTACCCCATATCCCACCGCTACACGGGAATGGGAAGAGAGTGGCCAAGTGCCAGAATAGGCGCATCTTCCAGATGTGCCTTTTCTGGGGTGGCTGGGGCAGATGTTTTTAGCCAGTGGGGGGCAATAACCATGGACCCTCTCCAGGCTATTAATACCTGCCCTCAGTCACTGGCTTTACTACTCTGGCGGAGAAAATTGCACGGGAGCCCATGCCAATTTTTTCCGCCATTTATCCCTTTAATTTAATAGCTAGAACAGCCAAATTTTGCACATACACACTACTAACATTAGTAGTGTGGAATATGCCAAAAAAATGGTGATATGAGATGGTTTACTGTATGTAAACCATGTCTCATATCATGTCGGGTTTAGGAAGGAGATAGCAAAAGCCGGCAATTGAATTACCGGCTTTAAAGCTATCTAGCGCTATATGTGTCTCACTGACATATATATATATATATATATATATATATATATACCTATTCTATGTGTCCACATTTATTCTACCAATTCTAATGTAAGCTGTCAGTGTGATTTTACTGTACACCGCACTGAATTGCTGGCTTTTCTCTCTAACACCGCTGCGTATTTCTCGCAAGTCACACTGCTGATCCGTGTGTAATCCGTATTTTTCTGGCTTCCATAGACTTTCATTGGTGTTTTTTTTGCGCAATACGGTGACAAACGCAGCATGCTGCGATTTTCTACTGCCGTAGAAAGCCGTATAATACTGATCAGTAAAATACGGCAGATAGGAGCAGGGGCATAGAGAATAATTGGAACGTTTGTTAGGCGTGTTTTACGGACGTATTTTATGCGCTCATACGTCCGTAAAACTCGCTAGTGTGACGCCGGCCTTAGATGAATTAGCAAAAATCTGCTGACAGATTCCCTTTCATGACCATCAATCATAGATTATTCAAAGTGAAAAGGCTGCCTTTGTTCTTTGGAAGCACAGGTCCTTTTACATAGAATTTTTTGCAAGATAGTTGATCTTTTAAGAAAACAAAAAGATCATTTTGCCCAATTAAAGAACATTTGCCTGTTCGTTTGATGATCAACAGCCTGATCAGACTGCCGGATTATTGGGAGAAGAGCATTCCTAGGATAATCATGCAGTGTAAAGTCATGCGATACTGTGTAGTAAAGAAAAACAGTTTTAAGAATTGTACTTAGGTCATATAGTTAACAGAGAACATGACATACAGTACTTTGTAGATTAGTCTTGGAATATTGATTGGCATTTTTGGTGACAAAATACATTGATACATATGATGAGTTATTGAAAAGCCAATGTTTATAACTACTTCTCTATCATAGGATCTGTTTGAAAAAAAAAAGATAAATTGGTGCAGATAAAGTTGAACAGCATGTGTCACAAACTAAAAGACTTGTTTTGTCCAATTAAAAGCAAAGCTATTTAATGGTTTGATCCATAATAGTAAAAGGTTTACTTAGAATCTGTAATAATTTGTCTGTGTCCTTGTCCCATCCAGTGAGGGGATTTATTTCCAGAAAGGTTTTTCCTGACTGTTCATATTAATCCTCCACGTCCAGACTTCTTAGCTTTTCTTTCTCTCAGCAGGAGGCTGATTTGAAGTGAGCACTTTCATTTTTCATTTTCACTTTGAAAACAATGAAATGCTACCTGTTGATCAGAAGCGGAGGGGAAAATGTGATTTTAGAGAAATGTTGCCTAGTTTCTACCGTAACATGGTTACAAGGTGCTAGAGAAATCTGTGTGTGATGTTGCAGAGGGACGTCTGGATTTAAATCGATTTGTTTACAAGCGCTGCAGATGATCCGTATAGTTAGAAAACATGTTAATGCAGTTATATAACAATGCTGGCACAAACCACTAACTAGATATCTGAAGATGCCATAATAGAACACTTTATTTACAGATGCTGATTTATGTATGAAAGTCGATTAGAAGAGACAACATTGTTATTTATGAAAACAAATACTCATAGATAGGGTTGAGCGAAACGGATCGGACAAATTCAAAAGTCGCCGACTTTTGGCAAAGTCGGGTTTCATGAAACCCGACCCGATCCTAGTGTGAGATTGGCCATGAGGTCGGCGATCTTCGCGCCAAAGTCGCGTTTCGTATGACGCTTTCAGCGCCATTTCTCATCCAATGAAGGAGGACGCATAGTGTGGGCAGTTTGATGACATAGGTCTCAGTCCCCACCATCTTAGAGAAGGGCATTACAGTGATTGGCTTGCTTTCTGCGGCGTCACAAGGGCTATAAAGGGGCGTGCACGCCGACCGCCATCCAACTTCCGCCGATCTTAGCATAGGGAGAGGTTGCTGCAGCTTCATCAAAAGAAGGGATATAGTTAGGGACGGAAGAATAACCCCGAAACTGCTTGAGCTGTAGCGATTTCCACTGTCCAACACCACCTTTTCTTTGCAGGGACAGTGGAGGCTATATTTTTGTGCATCAGCTCTGTAGCTTATTAGGCTGCCTTATAAGACTCCCTGATAGCTGCATTGCTGTTTGTACGCCGCTGTGCAAACCAACTGCTTTTTTAAAAGTAAAAATCCTGTTGCTCCTTTCTGCACAGCTCTCTTGTTTCTTTTCCACACTTTTGTGTGCAGCAGTCCTTTTTATTGCTGCCATACTTGTCCTGAGATCATTGTAGGGAGATTGAAATCGTACTACAGCCCTTTATATATATATATATACAGTGGGGCAAAAAAATATTTAGTCAGTCAGCAATAGTGCAAGTTCCACCACTTAAAAAGATGAGAGGCGTCTGTAATTTACATCATAGGTAGACCTCAACTATGGGAGACAAACTGAGAAAAAAAAATCCAGAAAATCACATTGTCTGTTTTTTTAACATTTTATTTGCATATTATGGTGGAAAATAAGTATTTGGTCAGAAACAAAATTTCATCTCAATACTTTGTAATATATCCTTTGTTGGCAATGACAGAGGTCAAACGTTTTCTGTAAGTCTTCACAAGGTTGCCACACACTGTTGTTGGTATGTTGGCCCATTCCTCCCTGCAGATCTCCTCTAGAGCAGTGATGTTTTTGGCTTTTCGCTTGGCAACACGGACTTTCAACTCCCTCCAAAGGTTTTCTATAGGGTTGAGATCTGGAGACTGGCTAGGCCACTCCAGGACCTTGAAATGCTTCTTACGAAGCCACTCCTTCGTTGCCCTGGCGGTGTGCTTTGGATCATTGTCATGTTGAAAGACCCAGCCACGCTTCATCTTCAATGCCCTTGCTGATGGAAGGAGGTTTGCACTCAAAATCTCACGATACATGGCCCCATTCATTCTTTCATGTACCCGGATCAGTCGTCCTGGCCCCTTTGCAGAGAAACAGCCCCAAAGCATGATGTTCCCACCACCATGCTTTACAGTAGGTATGGTATTTGATGGATGCAACTCAGTATTCTTTTTCCTCGAAACACGACAAGTTGTGTTTCTACCAAACAGTTCCAGTTTGGTTTCATCAGACCATAGGACATTCTCCCAAAACTCCTCTGGATCATCCAAATGCTCTCTAGCAAACTTCAGACGGGCCCGGACATGTACTGGCTTAAGCAGTGGGACACGTCTGGCACTGCAGGATCTGAGTCCATGGTGGCGTAGTGTGTTACTTATGGTAGGCCTTGTTACATTGGTCCCAGCTCTCTGCAGTTCATTCACTAGGTCCCCCGCGTGGTTCTGGGATTTTTGCTCACCGTTCTTGTGATCATTCTGACCCCACGGGGTGGGATTTTGCGTGGAGCCTCAGATCGAGGGAGATTATCAGTGGTCCTGTATGTCTTCCATTTTCTAATTATTGCTCCCACTGTTGATTTCTTCACTCCAAGCTGGTTGGCTATTGCAGATTCAGTCTTCCCAGCCTTGTGCAGGGCTACAATTTTGTTTCTGGTGTCCTTTGACAGCTCTTTGGTCTTCACCATAGTGGAGTTTGGAGTCAGACTGTTTGAGGGTGTGCACAGGTGTCTTTTTATACTGATAACAAGTTTAAACAGGAGCCATTACTACAGGTAATGAGTGGAGGAAAGAGGAGACTCTTAAAGAAGAAGTTACAGGTCTGTGAGAGCCAGAAATCTTGATTGTTTGTTTCTGACCAAATACTTATTTTCCACCATAATATGCAAAAAAAAGATAAAAAAAACAGACAATGTGATTTTCTGGATTTTTTTTTCTCAGTTTCTCTCCCATAGTTGAGGTCTACCTATGATGTAAATTACAGACGCCTCTCATCTTTTTAAGTGGTGGAACTTGCACTATTGCTGACTGACTAAATACTTTTTTGCCCCACTGTATATATATATATATATCTTCCAGCCACGTTCTGCCACTTACATTGTGTAGTGTAATACACTGGGCCGGATTTTTGTTGCATTCTCCCCCCAAATAAAAGGGAGATTTAAATTGGCACCAAGTGGATCTACGTCACAGTTCTGTTAGTTTGTCGTACATCTTCCAGCCACGTTCTGCCACTTACATTGTGTAGTGTAATACACTACGCCTGAGTTTTGTTGCAGTCTCCCCCCCCACAAAAAAAAGGGAGTTTAAAATTCTCCACAAGTTTATATACACCTTCTACCTTATTTCACAGTACCATATAACGGTTGTTATTTTGGTTAATTTTTTCCAAAAATGAGTAAGTCTGGTGGAAGAGGCCGTGGGCGGGCGTTGCCAGCTGGTACTGATGGTGGTTTTGGTGGTGGTGGAGCATCTGGTGGTAGTGGGAAAAGCAAAATAGCACCAAAGGCTGGAGGTGTTGAGCCAGCGATTTCGTCTGGCTACACAAGGCCTCGAAGGCTCCCTTATCTGGGAGTAGGAAAACAGGTTTTAAAGCCGGAGCAACAGGAAAAAGTTTTGACTTTCCTTGCTGACTCAGCCTCTAGCTCTTTCGCCTCTGCTTCAGAAGGTTCGAAATCTAAAAGCACTGAGTCGTCAGTGGATGCTCCCGGTCAGGAACAAGTCGCTTCCTTGTGTCCTTCACCCAAACCAAAAATGAAGGATACGGCAGGCGAAACTACAGTTTACTCCATGGAGCTCTATACACATACCGTGCCTGGGTTAGAGAGGGAAATTGTTAAAAGCCCATTAGAAGATGAATCGGACATGGAGTGCACAGATGCACAGCCACAGCTAGATTATTATGCTGTTCCATTGACTCAGATCACTACATTGACCTCGCAGTGTACTAAGCCAGAATCTGACCCTGATGAGACTATGGTGCCCCAGCACGAACGCTATAGCACCTTACACGGTGACACAGAGGAAGTTGCACATGAAATTGAAGGAGGTGATATATGACCCAGTTGTTGACCCAGATTGGCAGCCATTGGGGAAAAAGGGTGCCGCTGCCAGTAGCTCAGAAGCGGAGGAGTATGATCCGCAGCAGCCATCTACATTGCAACAGCTTTCATCTGGCAGTCCCGTATCAGGCCAAAAATGTTTGTCAAATCCAAAAACAGTTTTAGGACACCGTGGCCATCCGGTGAAAGTAGCACAGCGTGCAATGCCGGAAATGGTAATCCATAGTAGGAAGAGTGCAGTGTGGGCATTTTTTAACCAAGATCCGAATGATCAGTGCAAAGTTATCAGTAAGAAGTGCTCAAAGACCTTTAGCAGAGGGAAGAATCTCCAAAGTTTAAATACAACGTGCATGCGTAGACATTTAACCAGCATGCACTTGCAAGCCTGGACTAACTACCAAACATCCAGTACCGTTGCTGCACCTGCTTAGAATAAAGGTAGTCAGCAACGCTACATTGCTTCCCTCACAGTAAGCCCACCAAATAGGACACCACAAGCAGCAAATGTGGAGGTATCGTCGCAAGGCCAAAGCAGTCAGGGAATCACAAGGTTCTTGGTAGGAAACACTGTAGGTATGCCAACATCAAGAATACTATCACCAACCCTCTCTCAATCTCTCAATCTGCCATGTCCACCACCCCCCCCCCCCCCCCGCTAGTTCCACCATATGCAGCTCTCCATTCCAGCTCACCCTACAAGAGACTCTCGTTAGGAAAAGAAAGTACTCATCCTCTCATCCACATACACAGGGTTTGAACGCCCACATTGCTAGACTAATCTGGTTAGAGATGATGCCCTACCCAGTCGACACTTCTTTGCGAGAAAAGACATCCCAGCCTTCCACCAGCATGTCAATGACCGCATTGTCCATGCACTGAGGCAATCAGTCAGTAGAAAGGTGCACCTCACAACAGATGCATGGACCAGTAGGCATGGCCAGGAATGTTACGTATCCATCACGGTGCACGGGGTTAATGTGGTGGATGCAGGGTCCACAGGGGACAGCCATAGTGGGACAGTTCTGCCTAGCCCATGGTCTAGGAAACAGTTGGCTGTAGGCGTTCGCCACCCCTCCTCCTCCTCCTCCAGAAGTGAAAACTCTTCCACAGAGCGCAGTCGCATGACCACTCCATCCACAGCTGCCAGTGTTGCACACGAGGTGTCCCATTATGGAACAGCTAGTGGTAAGCGTCAACAGGCTGTGCTACAAATGAAGTGTTTGGGCGACAACAGACTCACCGCGGAAGTACTGGCCGAGTTCTTGCAGCAAGAAACTCAGTCATGGCTGGGCAGTGTACATCTTGAGGCAGGAAAGGTAGTCAGTGATAACGGAAGAAATTTTATGGCTGCCATAGCCCTTTCAGAACTGAAACACATTCCTTGCCTGGCTCACACCTTGAAACTGGTGGTGCAGTGCTTCCTGAAAAATTATCCGGAGTTATCAGCCCTGCTCCTGAAGGTGCAAAGACTTTGTTCGCACATCCGCCGGTCGCCCGTACACTCCAGCCGTATGCTGAACCATCAGCGATCGCTCAATCTTCCCCAGCACCACCTAATAATCGACGCTGCAACAAGGTGGAACTCCACACTGCACATGCTTCAGAGGCTGTGCGAACAGAGGCATGCTGTCATTTATTTATGGGAGGATACACATACGCAGGCAGTTGGATGACAGACAAGGAGTTGTCTGGTGTGCAGTGGTCGAAGCTACAAGACCTCTGTCAAGTCCTTCGGTGTTTTGAGGAATGCACACGGCTGGTAAGTGCAGATGACGCCATCATAAGCATGAGCATCCCACTAATGCGTCTGCTGATGCAAAGTTTGATGCACATCAAGGAGCAGGCGTCTGCAGCCGAGGAGGAGGGAAGCTTGATGACAGTCGGCCATTGTCTGGTCAGGGAACTCTCCTGGACGAGGTGGCAGACAAAGAGGAGAAGGAAGAGGAGGATGATGGGGATGAATATTTATGGGAGGAGGATACTTCTCTGGGGGCAATAGAAACTGGTGGCGTTGCAAGGTCAGGTACAGGGTTTTTGCGGGCCACAAGTGAAGTTCATTTGCAAGAAAGTGCTCCTCAACACAGCACAAGCAGTTAATTGACACCTGGAACATTGGCCCACATGGCAGAGTATGCCTTGCGTATCCGAAAAAGGGACCCCCACATTATCAAAATGATGACCGATGACGATTACTGGTTGGCCTACCTCCTGGATCCACGGTACAAAGGAAAATTACAAAATATCATGCCACATGAGAGCCTTGAGCAAATATTGGCTACCAAACAAGCAACTCTTGTAGACTGTTTGGTTCAGGCATTCCCAGCACACAGCGGCGGTGATGGTTCTCACAAAAACCATAGGGGGCAACATGGCAGAGGTGTTAGAGGTGCACAAATCCGAAGTGGCGTTGGACAGAGGGGTTTTCTGACCAGGTTGTGGAGTGATTTTGCAATGACCGCAGACACGACAGGTACTGCTGCATCAATTCAAAGTGACAGGAGACATTTGTCCAGTATGGTTACCAACTATTTTTCCTCCCTTATCGATGTTCTCCCTCACAGGTCATTCCCCTTTGATTACTTGGCATCTAATATAGACACCTGGCCTGAATTGGCAGAATATGCATTACAGGAGCTCGCTTGCCCAGCTGCTAGTGTGCTATCAGAAAGAGTCTTCAGTGCTGCTGGTTCAATACTGACCGAAAAAAGGACACGTCTGGCTCCCCGAAATGTTGATGATCTAACCTTCATTAAAATTAACCAATCATGGATTTCAAATTATTTTGCCCCACCTTCCCCTGCTGACACGTAGCTTGCATTAAGAAATGTCTTGCTTTTAGCCTCCTCTTACTGACTGCTCCAATTCCTCCATTTGCAGCTGATGAATGTCCAACATAGGCCATTTTTATACCTCTCTAAATGGGTTGACTCCCCCCAAAGGGCCGTGGTCACCACTTGGCACAAGAACTCGTGCGAGTGCCGTTTGCCTGGACAGGTGGGTGTGACCACTCTTGGGCGACGGCACTGGCACAGGGTCCCTCATAGTACAATGAAGTGTCTCTGATGGTGGTAGTGCACAACCAACGTCAGACACACCATCATAATATGAGGGGCCCTGTGCCAGTACCGCTGCCCACAAGAGATTGTTTCCCCCAGCTCGAACAGTGCTCTACCACTTGCAAAACTTACCTCTTCCTGCTCCACCACTGTGTAGTCTGTGTTGTTAAATCCTTCAATGGCACTGCCAATACAAATTTGTTGAAATGATAGATGATAGTAAAAATATACAGGGGCCCTGGCCTCCATTTAGACCAGTTAATACTTTGCGCCAACTACCACTGTCTGCTACTCAGCAGAAGAGCCCACCCCTGTACCAAGCTATGCCACCAGTTTATTTATGAACATTTTTTTGGCTGACATTTAGCCCACTTTATTATTTTGGCCTACTAACTTTGTCAGACACTTATTATAGTTGTGCTCCACTGAACAAAGCAATGCTGCCTGTGTACTCCTGTTACCAATTGTGAACTGCATTTAGCCTACTTTTTTATTTTAGGCTACTAAGTCTGTCTGAGCCACTTATTACAGTTGTTCTACTCCGCTGAAAAAAGCTATGCCGCCTGTGTACTCCTCTTACCAATTCTGAACTGCATTTAGCCTACTTTTTTTATTTTAGCACTTGCGGATAACTGCAACATTTTTTCAAGCTGAGTGTTTTTGGTTTTACTATTCTCTTTTGTGCCTTCAGGTTTCTTGGTGGTGTGTGAACATGATCATACAGACTTGTTCACTGTGCAAGTAGCCCATGTGTTCCTGTTTCCATAATTGTTCTCTTGTGTCTACAAGACTGGGGAGTTCCACCACTCCTCTTGGGCTATCTGCACAAACGCTGTTCTACCCTGTATGCACACATGGATTTTTCCTCTCTGAACCCTGTTCACACAGGTTATATACAGATGATCAGGTTTTTAAATACATCAGATAGGGATTGCATACATTAGTTAGGACTGCTCTGATAAGGGTATATCGTGAAGATTGGTAAAGCAGCTTAGTATACATTTTTTGCAAAAAACGTATCAACCAAATACCCTGTTTTTTACATCTTTTACTAGCACTTGCGAATTACTGCAACATTTTTTCAAACTGAGTGTTTTTGGTTTTACTATTCTCTTTTGTGTCTTCAGGTTTCTTGGTGGTGTGTGAACATGATCATACAGACTTGTTCACTGTGCAAGTAGCCCATGTGTTCCTGTTTCCATAATTGTTCTCTTGTGTCTACAAGACTGGGGAGTTCCACCACTCCTCTTGGGCTATCTGCACAAAAGCTGTTCTACCCTGTATGCACACATGGATTTTTCCTCTCTGAACCCTGTTCACACAGGTTATATACAGATGATCAGGTTTTTAAATACATCAGATAGGGATTGCATACATTAGTTAGGACTGCTCTGATAAGGGTATACCGTGAAGATTGGTAGAGCAGCTTAGTATACATTTTTTGCAAAAAACGTATCAACCAAATACCCTGTTTTTTACATCTTTTACTAGCACTTGCGGATTACTGCAACATTTTTTCAAACTGAGTGTTTTTGGTTTTACTATTCTCTTTTGTGTCTTCAGGTTTCTTGGTGGTGTGTGAACATGATCATACAGACTTGTTCACTGTGCAAGTAGCCCATGTGTTCCTGTTTCCATAATTGTTCTCTTGTGTCTACAAGACTGGGGAGTTCCACCACTCCTCTTGGGCTATCTGCACAAAAGCTGTTCTACCCTGTATGCACACATGGATTTTTCCTCTCTGAACCCTGTTCACACAGGTTATATACAGATGATCAGGTTTTTAAATACATCAGATAGGGATTGCATACATTAGTTAGGACTGCTCTGATAAGGGTATACCGTGAAGATTGGTAGAGCAGCTTAGTATACATTTTTTGCAAAAAACGTATCAACCAAATACCCTGTTTTTTACATCTTTTACTAGCACTTGCGGATTACTGCAACATTTTTTCAAACTGAGTGTTTTTGGTTTTACTATTCTCTTTTGTGTCTTCAGGTTTCTTGGTGGTGTGTGAACATGATCATACAGACTTGTTCACTGTGCAAGTAGCCCATGTGTTCCTGTTTCCATAATTGTTCTCTTGTGTCTACAAGACTGGGGAGTTCCACCACTCCTCTTGGGCTATCTGCACAAAAGCTGTTCTACCCTGTATGCACACATGGATTTTTCCTCTCTGAACCCTGTTCACACAGGTTATATACAGATGATCAGGTTTTTAAATACATCAGATAGGGATTGCATACATTAGTTAGGACTGCTCTGATAAGGGTATACCGTGAAGATTGGTAGAGCAGCTTAGTATACATTTTTTGCAAAAAACGTATCAACCAAATACCCTGTTTTTTACATCTTTTACTAGCACTTGCGGATTACTGCAACATTTTTTCAAACTGAGTGTTTTTGGTTTTACTATTCTCTTTTGTGTCTTCAGGTTTCTTGGTGGTGTGTGAACATGATCATACAGACTTGTTCACTGTGCAAGTAGCCCATGTGTTCCTGTTTCCATAATTGTTCTCTTGTGTCTACAAGACTGGGGAGTTCCACCACTCCTCTTGGGCTATCTGCACAAAAGCTGTTCTACCCTGTATGCACACATGGATTTTTCCTCTCTGAACCCTGTTCACACAGGTTATATACAGATGATCAGGTTTTTAAATACATCAGATAGGGATTGCATACATTAGTTAGGACTGCTCTGATAAGGGTATACCGTGAAGATTGGTAGAGCAGCTTAGTATACATTTTTTGCAAAAAACGTATCAACCAAATACCCTGTTTTTTACATCTTTTACTAGCACTTGCGGATTACTGCAACATTTTTTCAAACTGAGTGTTTTTGGTTTTACTATTCTCTTTTGTGTCTTCAGGTTTCTTGGTGGTGTGTGAACATGATCATACAGACTTGTTCACTGTGCAAGTAGCCCATGTGTTCCTGTTTCCATAATTGTTCTCTTGTGTCTACAAGACTGGGGAGTTCCACCACTCCTCTTGGGCTATCTGCACAAAAGCTGTTCTACCCTGTATGCACACATGGATTTTTCCTCTCTGAACCCTGTTCACACAGGTTATATACAGATGATCAGGTTTTTAAATACATCAGATAGGGATTGCATACATTAGTTAGGACTGCTCTGATAAGGGTATACCGTGAAGGTTGGTAGAGCAGCTTAGTATACATTTTTTGCAAAAAACGTATCAACCAAATACCCTGTTTTTTACATCTTTTACTAGCACTTGCGGATTACTGCAACATTTTTTCAAACTGAGTGTTTTTGGTTTTACTATTCTCTTTTGTGTCTTCAGGTTTCTTGGTGGTGTGTGAACATGATCATACAGACTTGTTCACTGTGCAAGTAGCCCATGTGTTCCTGTTTCCATAATTGTTCTCTTGTGTCTACAAGACTGGGGAGTTCCACCACTCCTCTTGGGCTATCTGCACAAAAGCTGTTCTACCCTGTATGCACACATGGATTTTTCCTCTCTGAACCCTGTTCACACAGGTTATATACAGATGATCAGGTTTTTAAATACATCAGATAGGGATTGCATACATTAGTTAGGACTGCTCTGATAAGGGTATACCGTGAAGATTGGTAGAGCAGCTTAGTATACATTTTTTGCAAAAAACGTATCAACCAAATACCCTGTTTTTTACATCTTTTACTAGCACTTGCGGATTACTGCAACATTTTTTCAAACTGAGTGTTTTTGGTTTTACTATTCTCTTTTGTGTCTTCAGGTTTCTTGGTGGTGTGTGAACATGATCATACAGACTTGTTCACTGTGCAAGTAGCCCATGTGTTCCTGTTTCCATAATTGTTCTCTTGTGTCTACAAGACTGGGGAGTTCCACCACTCCTCTTGGGCTATCTGCACAAAGCTGTTCTACCCTGTATGCACACATGGATTTTTCCTCTCTGAACCCTGTTCACACAGGTTATATACAGATGATCAGGTTTTTAAATACATCAGATAGGGATTGCATACATTAGTTAGGACTGCTCTGATAAGGGTATACCGTGAAGATTGGTAGAGCAGCTTAGTATACATTTTTTGCAAAAAACGTATCAACCAAATACCCTGTTTTTTACATCTTTTACTAGCACTTGCGGATTACTGCAACATTTTTTCAAACTGAGTGTTTTTGGTTTTACTATTCTCTTTTGTGTCTTCAGGTTTCTTGGTGGTGTGTGAACATGATCATACAGACTTGTTCACTGTGCAAGTAGCCCATGTGTTCCTGTTTCCATAATTGTTCTCTTGTGTCTACAAGACTGGGGAGTTCCACCACTCCTCTTGGGCTATCTGCACAAAAGCTGTTCTACCCTGTATGCACACATGGATTTTTCCTCTCTGAACCCTGTTCACACAGGTTATATACAGATGATCAGGTTTTTAAATACATCAGATAGGGATTGCATACATTAGTTAGGACTGCTCTGATAAGGGTATACCGTGAAGATTGGTAGAGCTGCTTAGTATACATTTTTTGCAAAAAACGTATCAACCAAATACCCTGTTTTTTACATCTTTTACTAGCACTTGCGGATTACTGCAACATTTTTTCAAACTGAGTGTTTTTGGTTTTACTATTCTCTTTTGTGTCTTCAGGTTTCTTGGTGGTGTGTGAACATGATCATACAGACTTGTTCACTGTGCAAGTAGCCCATGTGTTCCTGTTTCCATAATTGTTCTCTTGTGTCTACAAGACTGGGGAGTTCCACCACTCCTCTTGGGCTATCTGCACAAAAGCTGTTCTACCCTGTATGCACACATGGATTTTTCCTCTCTGAACCCTGTTCACACAGGTTATATACAGATGATCAGGTTTTTAAATACATCAGATAGGGATTGCATACATTAGTTAGGACTGCTCTGATAAGGGTATACCGTGAAGATTGGTAGAGCAGCTTAGTATACATTTTTTGCAAAAAATGTATCAACCAAATACCCTGTTTTTTACATCTTTTACTAGCACTTGCGGATTACTGCAACATTTTTTCAAACTGAGTGTTTTTGGTTTTACTATTCTCTTTTGTGTCTTCAGGTTTCTTGGTGGTGTGTGAACATGATCATACAGACTTGTTCACTGTGCAAGTAGCCCATGTGTTCCTGTTTCCATAATTGTTCTCTTGTGTCTACAAGACTGGGGAGTTCCACCACTCCTCTTGGGCTATCTGCACAAAAGCTGTTCTACCCTGTATGCACACATGGATTTTTCCTCTCTGAACCCTGTTCACACAGGTTATATACAGATGATCAGGTTTTTAAATACATCAGATAGGGATTGCATACATTAGTTAGGACTGCTCTGATAAGGGTATACCGTGAAGATTGGTAGAGCAGCTTAGTATACATTTTTTGCAAAAAACGTATCAACCAAATACCCTGTTTTTTACATCTTTTACTAGCACTTGCGGATTACTGCAACATTTTTTCAAACTGAGTGTTTTTGGTTTTACTATTCTCTTTTGTGTCTTCAGGTTTCTTGGTGGTGTGTGAACATGATCATACAGACTTGTTCACTGTGCAAGTAGCCCATGTGTTCCTGTTTCCATAATTGTTCTCTTGTGTCTACAAGACTGGGGAGTTCCACCACTCCTCTTGGGCTATCTGCACAAAAGCTGTTCTACCCTGTATGCACACATGGATTTTTCCTCTCTGAACCCTGTTCACACAGGTTATATACAGATGATCAGGTTTTTAAATACATCAGATAGGGATTGCATACATTAGTTAGGACTGCTCTGATAAGGGTATACCGTGAAGATTGGTAGAGCAGCTTAGTATACATTTTTTGCAAAAAACGTATCAACCAAATACCCTGTTTTTTACATCTTTTACTAGCACTTGCGGATTACTGCAACATTTTTTCAAACTGAGTGTTTTTGGTTTTACTATTCTCTTTTGTGTCTTCAGGTTTCTTGGTGGTGTGTGAACATGATCATACAGACTTGTTCACTGTGCAAGTAGCCCATGTGTTCCTGTTTCCATAATTGTTCTCTTGTGTCTACAAGACTGGGGAGTTCCACCACTCCTCTTGGGCTATCTGCACAAAAGCTGTTCTACCCTGTATGCACACATGGATTTTTCCTCTCTGAACCCTGTTCACACAGGTTATATACAGATGATCAGGTTTTTAAATACATCAGATAGGGATTGCATACATTAGTTAGGACTGCTCTGATAAGGGTATACCGTGAAGATTGGTAGAGCAGCTTAGTATACATTTTTTGCAAAAAACGTATCAACCAAATACCCTGTTTTTTACATCTTTTACTAGCACTTGCGGATTACTGCAACATTTTTTCAAACTGAGTGTTTTTGGTTTTACTATTCTCTTTTGTGTCTTCAGGTTTCTTGGTGGTGTGTGAACATGATCATACAGACTTGTTCACTGTGCAAGTAGCCCATGTGTTCCTGTTTCCATAATTGTTCTCTTGTGTCTACAAGACTGGGGAGTTCCACCACTCCTCTTGGGCTATCTGCACAAAAGCTGTTCTACCCTGTATGCACACATGGATTTTTCCTCTCTGAACCCTGTTCACACAGGTTATATACAGATGATCAGGTTTTTAAATACATCAGATAGGGATTGCATACATTAGTTAGGACTGCTCTGATAAGGGTATACCGTGAAGATTGGTAGAGCAGCTTAGTATACATTTTTTGCAAAAAACGTATCAACCAAATACCCTGTTTTTTACATCTTTTACTAGCACTTGCGGATTACTGCAACATTTTTTCAAACTGAGTGTTTTTGGTTTTACTATTCTCTTTTGTGTCTTCAGGTTTCTTGGTGGTGTGTGAACATGATCATACAGACTTGTTCACTGTGCAAGTAGCCCATGTGTTCCTGTTTCCATAATTGTTCTCTTGTGTCTACAAGACTGGGGAGTTCCACCACTCCTCTTGGGCTATCTGCACAAAAGCTGTTCTACCCTGTATGCACACATGGATTTTTCCTCTCTGAACCCTGTTCACACAGGTTATATACAGATGATCAGGTTTTTAAATACATCAGATAGGGATTGCATACATTAGTTAGGACTGCTCTGATAAGGGTATACCGTGAAGATTGGTAGAGCAGCTTAGTATACATTTTTTGCAAAAAACGTATCAACCAAATACCCTGTTTTTTACATCTTTTACTAGCACTTGCGGATTACTGCAACATTTTTTCAAACTGAGTGTTTTTGGTTTTACTATTCTCTTTTGTGTCTTCAGGTTTCTTGGTGGTGTGTGAACATGATCATACAGACTTGTTCACTGTGCAAGTAGCCCATGTGTTCCTGTTTCCATAATTGTTCTCTTGTGTCTACAAGACTGGGGAGTTCCACCACTCCTCTTGGGCTATCTGCACAAAAGCTGTTCTACCCTGTATGCACACATGGATTTTTCCTCTCTGAACCCTGTTCACACAGGTTATATACAGATGATCAGGTTTTTAAATACATCAGATAGGGATTGCATACATTAGTTAGGACTGCTCTGATAAGGGTATACCGTGAAGATTGGTAGAGCAGCTTAGTATACATTTTTTGCAAAAAACGTATCAACCAAATACCCTGTTTTTTACATCTTTTACTAGCACTTGCGGATTACTGCAACATTTTTTCAAACTGAGTGTTTTTGGTTTTACTATTCTCTTTTGTGTCTTCAGGTTTCTTGGTGGTGTGTGAACATGATCATACAGACTTGTTCACTGTGCAAGTAGCCCATGTGTTCCTGTTTCCATAATTGTTCTCTTGTGTCTACAAGACTGGGGAGTTCCACCACTCCTCTTGGGCTATCTGCACAAAAGCTGTTCTACCCTGTATGCACACATGGATTTTTCCTCTCTGAACCCTGTTCACACAGGTTATATACAGATGATCAGGTTTTTAAATACATCAGATAGGGATTGCATACATTAGTTAGGA
Organism: Ranitomeya imitator; assembly: GCF_032444005.1. Classification (NCBI taxonomy): domain Eukaryota; kingdom Metazoa; phylum Chordata; class Amphibia; order Anura; family Dendrobatidae; genus Ranitomeya; species Ranitomeya imitator. The sequence goes on from NC_091284.1 coordinate 383,900,904, forward strand.
CTGCTCTGATAAGGGTATACCGTGAAGATTGGTAGAGCAGCTTAGTATACATTTTTTGCAAAAAACGTATCAACCAAATACCCTGTTTTTTACATCTTTTACTAGCACTTGCGGATTACTGCAACATTTTTTCAAACTGAGTGTTTTTGGTTTTACTATTCTCTTTTGTGTCTTCAGGTTTCTTGGTGGTGTGTGAACATGATCATACAGACTTGTTCACTGTGCAAGTAGCCCATGTGTTCCTGTTTCCATAATTGTTCTCTTGTGTCTACAAGACTGGGGAGTTCCACCACTCCTCTTGGGCTATCTCCACAAAAGCTGTTCTACCCTGTATGCACACATGGATTTTTCCTCTCTGAACCCTGTTCACACAGGTTATATACAGATGATCAGGTTTTTAAATACATCAGATAGGGATTGCATACATTAGTTAGGACTGCTCTGATAAGGGTATACCGTGAAGATTGGTAGAGCAGCTTAGTATACATTTTTTGCAAAAAACGTATCAACCAAATACCCTGTTTTTTACATCTTTTACTAGCACTTGCGGATTACTGCAACATTTTTTCAAACTGAGTGTTTTTGGTTTTACTATTCTCTTTTGTGTCTTCAGGTTTCTTGGTGGTGTGTGAACATGATCATACAGACTTGTTCACTGTGCAAGTAGCCCATGTGTTCCTGTTTCCATAATTGTTCTCTTGTGTCTACAAGACTGGGGAGTTCCACCACTCCTCTTGGGCTATCTGCACAAAAGCTGTTCTACCCTGTATGCACACATGGATTTTTCCTCTCTGAACCCTGTTCACACAGGTTATATACAGATGATCAGGTTTTTAAATACATCAGATAGGGATTGCATACATTAGTTAGGACTGCTCTGATAAGGGTATACCGTGAAGATTGGTAGAGCAGCTTAGTATACATTTTTTGCAAAAAACGTATCAACCAAATACCCTGTTTTTTACATCTTTTACTAGCACTTGCGGATTACTGCAACATTTTTTCAAACTGAGTGTTTTTGGTTTTACTATTCTCTTTTGTGTCTTCAGGTTTCTTGGTGGTGTGTGAACATGATCATACAGACTTGTTCACTGTGCAAGTAGCCCATGTGTTCCTGTTTCCATAATTGTTCTCTTGTGTCTACAAGACTGGGGAGTTCCACCACTCCTCTTGGGCTATCTGCACAAAAGCTGTTCTACCCTGTATGCACACATGGATTTTTCCTCTCTGAACCCTGTTCACACAGGTTATATACAGATGATCAGGTTTTTAAATACATCAGATAGGGATTGCATACATTAGTTAGGACTGCTCTGATAAGGGTATACCGTGAAGATTGGTAGAGCAGCTTAGTATACATTTTTTGCAAAAAACGTATCAACCAAATACCCTGTTTTTTACATCTTTTACTAGCACTTGCGGATTACTGCAACATTTTTTCAAACTGAGTGTTTTTGGTTTTACTATTCTCTTTTGTGTCTTCAGGTTTCTTGGTGGTGTGTGAACATGATCATACAGACTTGTTCACTGTGCAAGTAGCCCATGTGTTCCTGTTTCCATAATTGTTCTCTTGTGTCTACAAGACTGGGGAGTTCCACCTCTCCTCTTGGGCTATCTGCACAAAAGCTGTTCTACCCTGTATGCACACATGGATTTTTCCTCTCTGAACCCTGTTCACACAGGTTATATACAGATGATCAGGTTTTTAAATACATCAGATAGGGATTGCATACATTAGTTAGGACTGCTCTGATAAGGGTATACCGTGAAGATTGGTAGAGCAGCTTAGTATACATTTTTTGCAAAAAACGTATCAACCAAATACCCTGTTTTTTACATCTTTTACTAGCACTTGCGGATTACTGCAACATTTTTTCAAACTGAGTGTTTTTGGTTTTACTATTCTCTTTTGTGTCTTCAGGTTTCTTGGTGGTGTGTGAACATGATCATACAGACTTGTTCACTGTGCAAGTAGCCCATGTGTTCCTGTTTCCATAATTGTTCTCTTGTGTCTACAAGACTGGGGAGTTCCACCACTCCTCTTGGGCTATCTGCACAAAAGCTGTTCTACCCTGTATGCACACATGGATTTTTCCTCTCTGAACCCTGTTCACACAGGTTATATACAGATGATCAGGTTTTTAAATACATCAGATAGGGATTGCATACATTAGTTAGGACTGCTCTGATAAGGGTATACCGTGAAGATTGGTAGAGCAGCTTAGTATACATTTTTTGCAAAAAACGTATCAACCAAATACCCTGTTTTTTACATCTTTTACTAGCACTTGCGGATTACTGCAACATTTTTTCAAACTGAGTGTTTTTGGTTTTACTATTCTCTTTTGTGTCTTCAGGTTTCTTGGTGGTGTGTGAACATGATCATACAGACTTGTTCACTGTGCAAGTAGCCCATGTGTTCCTGTTTCCATAATTGTTCTCTTGTGTCTACAAGACTGGGGAGTTCCACCACTCCTCTTGGGCTATCTGCACAAAAGCTGTTCTACCCTGTATGCACACATGGATTTTTCCTCTCTGAACCCTGTTCACACAGGTTATATACAGATGATCAGGTTTTTAAATACATCAGATAGGGATTGCATACATTAGTTAGGACTGCTCTGATAAGGGTATACCGTGAAGATTGGTAGAGCAGCTTAGTATACATTTTTTGCAAAAAATGTATCAACCAAATACCCTGTTTTTTACATCTTTTACTAGCACTTGCGGATTACTGCAACATTTTTTCAAACTGAGTGTTTTTGGTTTTACTATTCTCTTTTGTGTCTTCAGGTTTCTTGGTGGTGTGTGAACATGATCATACAGACTTGTTCACTGTGCAAGTAGCCCATGTGTTCCTGTTTCCATAATTGTTCTCTTGTGTCTACAAGACTGGGGAGTTCCACCACTCCTCTTGGGCTATCTGCACAAAAGCTGTTCTACCCTGTATGCACACATGGATTTTTCCTCTCTGAACCCTGTTCACACAGGTTATATACAGATGATCAGGTTTTTAAATACATCAGATAGGGATTGCATACATTAGTTAGGACTGCTCTGATAAGGGTATACCGTGAAGATTGGTAGAGCAGCTTAGTATACATTTTTTGCAAAAAACGTATCAACCAAATACCCTGTTTTTTACATCTTTTACTAGCACTTGCGGATTACTGCAACATTTTTTCAAACTGAGTGTTTTTGGTTTTACTATTCTCTTTTGTGTCTTCAGGTTTCTTGGTGGTGTGTGAACATGATCATACAGACTTGTTCACTGTGCAAGTAGCCCATGTGTTCCTGTTTCCATAATTGTTCTCTTGTGTCTACAAGACTGGGGAGTTCCACCACTCCTCTTGGGCTATCTGCACAAAAGCTGTTCTACCCTGTATGCACACATGGATTTTTCCTCTCTGAACCCTGTTCACACAGGTTATATACAGATGATCAGGTTTTTAAATACATCAGATAGGGATTGCATACATTAGTTAGGACTGCTCTGATAAGGGTATACCGTGAAGATTGGTAGAGCAGCTTAGTATACATTTTTTGCAAAAAACGTATCAACCAAATACCCTGTTTTTTACATCTTTTACTAGCACTTGCGGATTACTGCAACATTTTTTCAAACTGAGTGTTTTTGGTTTTACTATTCTCTTTTGTGTCTTCAGGTTTCTTGGTGGTGTGTGAACATGATCATACAGACTTGTTCACTGTGCAAGTAGCCCATGTGTTCCTGTTTCCATAATTGTTCTCTTGTGTCTACAAGACTGGGGAGTTCCACCACTCCTCTTGGGCTATCTGCACAAAAGCTGTTCTACCCTGTATGCACACATGGATTTTTCCTCTCTGAACCCTGTTCACACAGGTTATATACAGATGATCAGGTTTTTAAATACATCAGATAGGGATTGCATACATTAGTTAGGACTGCTCTGATAAGGGTATACCGTGAAGATTGGTAGAGCAGCTTAGTATACATTTTTTGCAAAAAACGTATCAACCAAATACCCTGTTTTTTACATCTTTTACTAGCACTTGCGGATTACTGCAACATTTTTTCAAACTGAGTGTTTTTGGTTTTACTATTCTCTTTTGTGTCTTCAGGTTTCTTGGTGGTGTGTGAACATGATCATACAGACTTGTTCACTGTGCAAGTAGCCCATGTGTTCCTGTTTCCATAATTGTTCTCTTGTGTCTACAAGACTGGGGAGTTCCACCACTCCTCTTGGGCTATCTGCACAAAAGCTGTTCTACCCTGTATGCACACATGGATTTTTCCTCTCTGAACCCTGTTCACACAGGTTATATACAGATGATCAGGTTTTTAAATACATCAGATAGGGATTGCATACATTAGTTAGGACTGCTCTGATAAGGGTATACCGTGAAGATTGGTAGAGCAGCTTAGTATACATTTTTTGCAAAAAACGTATCAACCAAATACCCTGTTTTTTACATCTTTTACTAGCACTTGCGGATTACTGCAACATTTTTTCAAACTGAGTGTTTTTGGTTTTACTATTCTCTTTTGTGTCTTCAGGTTTCTTGGTGGTGTGTGAACATGATCATACAGACTTGTTCACTGTGCAAGTAGCCCATGTGTTCCTGTTTCCATAATTGTTCTCTTGTGTCTACAAGACTGGGGAGTTCCACCACTCCTCTTGGGCTATCTCCACAAAAGCTGTTCTACCCTGTATGCACACATGGATTTTTCCTCTCTGAACCCTGTTCACACAGGTTATATACAGATGATCAGGTTTTTAAATACATCAGATAGGGATTGCATACATTAGTTAGGACTGCTCTGATAAGGGTATACCATGAAGATTGGTAGAGCAGCTTAGTATACATTTTTTGCAAAAAACGTATCAACCAAATACCCTGTTTTTTACATCTTTTACTAGCACTTGCGGATTACTGCAACATTTTTTCAAACTGAGTGTTTTTGGTTTTACTATTCTCTTTTGTGTCTTCAGGTTTCTTGGTGGTGTGTGAACATGATCATACAGACTTGTTCACTGTGCAAGTAGCCCATGTGTTCCTGTTTCCATAATTGTTCTCTTGTGTCTACAAGACTGGGGAGTTCCACCACTCCTCTTGGGCTATCTGCACAAAAGCTGTTCTACCCTGTATGCACACATGGATTTTTCCTCTCTGAACCCTGTTCACACAGGTTATATACAGATGATCAGGTTTTTAAATACATCAGATAGGGATTGCATACATTAGTTAGGACTGCTCTGATAAGGGTATACCGTGAAGATTGGTAGAGCAGCTTAGTATACATTTTTTGCAAAAAACGTATCAACCAAATACCCTGTTTTTTACATCTTTTACTAGCACTTGCGGATTACTGCAACATTTTTTCAAACTGAGTGTTTTTGGTTTTACTATTCTCTTTTGTGTCTTCAGGTTTCTTGGTGGTGTGTGAACATGATCATACAGACTTGTTCACTGTGCAAGTAGCCCATGTGTTCCTGTTTCCATAATTGTTCTCTTGTGTCTACAAGACTGGGGAGTTCCACCACTCCTCTTGGGCTATCTGCACAAAAGCTGTTCTACCCTGTATGCACACATGGATTTTTCCTCTCTGAACCCTGTTCACACAGGTTATATACAGATGATCAGGTTTTTAAATACATCAGATAGGGATTGCATACATTAGTTAGGACTGCTCTGATAAGGGTATACCGTGAAGATTGGTAGAGCAGCTTAGTATACATTTTTTGCAAAAAACGTATCAACCAAATACCCTGTTTTTTACATCTTTTACTAGCACTTGCGGATTACTGCAACATTTTTTCAAACTGAGTGTTTTTGGTTTTACTATTCTCTTTTGTGTCTTCAGGTTTCTTGGTGGTGTGTGAACATGATCATACAGACTTGTTCACTGTGCAAGTAGCCCATGTGTTCCTGTTTCCATAATTGTTCTCTTGTGTCTACAAGACTGGGGAGTTCCACCTCTCCTCTTGGGCTATCTGCACAAAAGCTGTTCTACCCTGTATGCACACATGGATTTTTCCTCTCTGAACCCTGTTCACACAGGTTATATACAGATGATCAGGTTTTTAAATACATCAGATAGGGATTGCATACATTAGTTAGGACTGCTCTGATAAGGGTATACCGTGAAGATTGGTAGAGCAGCTTAGTATACATTTTTTGCAAAAAACGTATCAACCAAATACCCTGTTTTTTACATCTTTTACTAGCACTTGCGGATTACTGCAACATTTTTTCAAACTGAGTGTTTTTGGTTTTACTATTCTCTTTTGTGTCTTCAGGTTTCTTGGTGGTGTGTGAACATGATCATACAGACTTGTTCACTGTGCAAGTAGCCCATGTGTTCCTGTTTCCATAATTGTTCTCTTGTGTCTACAAGACTGGGGAGTTCCACCACTCCTCTTGGGCTATCTGCACAAAAGCTGTTCTACCCTGTATGCACACATGGATTTTTCCTCTCTGAACCCTGTTCACACAGGTTATATACAGATGATCAGGTTTTTAAATACATCAGATAGGGATTGCATACATTAGTTAGGACTGCTCTGATAAGGGTATACCGTGAAGATTGGTAGAGCAGCTTAGTATACATTTTTTGCAAAAAACGTATCAACCAAATACCCTGTTTTTTACATCTTTTACTAGCACTTGCGGATTACTGCAACATTTTTTCAAACTGAGCGTTTTTGGTTTTACTATTCTCTTTTGTGTCTTCAGGTTTCTTGGTGGTGTGTGAACATGATCATACAGACTTGTTCACTGTGCAAGTAGCCCATGTGTTCCTGTTTCCATAATTGTTCTCTTGTGTCTACAAGACTGGGGAGTTCCACCACTCCTCTTGGGCTATCTGCACAAAAGCTGTTCTACCCTGTATGCACACATGGATTTTTCCTCTCTGAACCCTGTTCACACAGGTTATATACAGATGATCAGGTTTTTAAATACATCAGATAGGGATTGCATACATTAGTTAGGACTGCTCTGATAAGGGTATACCGTGAAGGTTGGTAGAGCAGCTTAGTATACATTTTTTGCAAAAAACGTATCAACCAAATACCCTGTTTTTTACATCTTTTACTAGCACTTGCGGATTACTGCAACATTTTTTCAAACTGAGTGTTTTTGGTTTTACTATTCTCTTTTGTGTCTTCAGGTTTCTTGGTGGTGTGTGAACATGATCATACAGACTTGTTCACTGTGCAAGTAGCCCATGTGTTCCTGTTTCCATAATTGTTCTCTTGTGTCTACAAGACTGGGGAGTTCCACCACTCCTCTTGGGCTATCTGCACAAAAGCTGTTCTACCCTGTATGCACACATGGATTTTTCCTCTCTGAACCCTGTTCACACAGGTTATATACAGATGATCAGGTTTTTAAATACATCAGATAGGGATTGCATACATTAGTTAGGACTGCTCTGATAAGGGTATACCGTGAAGATTGGTAGAGCAGCTTAGTGTACATTTTTTGCAAAAAACGTATCAACCAAATACCCTGTTTTTTACATCTTTTACTAGCACTTGCGGATTACTGCAACATTTTTTCAAACTGAGTGTTTTTGGTTTTACTATTCTCTTTTGTGTCTTCATTTTTTTTATTTTAGGCCTACTAAGTCTGTCTGAGCCACTTATTACAGTTGTCCTCCGCTGAACAAAGCAATGCCACCTGTGTACTCCTGTTACCAATTTTGAACTGCATTTAGCCAACTTTTTTATTTTAGGCCTACTCAGTCTGTCTGAGCCACTTATTACAGTTGTCCTCCGCTGAACAAAGCAATGCCGCCTGTGTACTCCTGTTACCAATTTTGAACTGCATTTTGCCAACTTTTTTATTTTAGGCTACTAAGTCTGTCTGAGCCACTTATTACAGTTGTCCTCCTCTGCTGAAAAAAGCTATGCCGCCTGTGTACTCCTATTACCAATTTTGAACTGCATTTAGCCTACTTATTTACTTGGGCCTAGTAACTGTGTGAGCCTCTCATAACAGTTGTCCTCCTCCGCTGAAAAAAGCTATGCCGCCTGTGTACTCCTCTTACCAATTCTGAACTGCATTTTGCCTACTTTTTTTTATTTTAGGCCCACTAAGTCTGTCTGAGCCACTTATTACAGTTGTCCTCCGCTGAACAAAGCAATGCCGCCTGTGTACTCCTGTTCCCAATTTTGAACTGCATTTAGTCAACTTTTTATTTTAGGCCTGCTCAGTCTGTCTGAGCCACTTATTACAGTTGTCCTCCTTTGATGAAAAAAGCTATGCCGCCTGTGTACTCCTCTTACAAATTTTGAACTGCATTTAGCCTACTTACTTACTTGGGCCTAGTAACTGTGTGAGCCTCTCATAACAGTTGTCCTCCTCCGCTGAACAAAGCTATGCCGCCTGTGTACTCCTGTTAACAATTTCGAACTGCATTTAGCCTACTTTCTTATTTGGGCCTATATCTGTGTTTCCTCCTCATCCTGCCCATTGGTCAGCCACTGCTAGATGAGTCTGCTGGTACATTGACCCAGACCACTACATTCCCCTTGCACACTACACAGTCAGAATCTGACCCTGCTGAAAGTCAGGTTCCCCTTCCCGCATACTATACCACCTTACACGGTGACAAAGTGGAAGGTGCAGATGAAAGTGCAGGTTCCTTCATCAAGTGACGGGGGCATTCTCGTTGGCACTGGCACAGGGCCCCTCATAGTACGCAAAAGTGTCTCTGGCAGTGGGAGGCGCTGCCCGCCATCAAACACACCGCCGTACTATGAGGGGCCCTGTGCCAGTGCCAACTAGTGGGCCCCCCCTGCTTGCTCAGGATCGCAGCACTTGCAAAGTTGAAATACTTACCTCTCCCTGCTCCACCGCCGTGATGTATTCCGAGTTTCCTGGGCCCACGAAAATCTTGAGCCAGCCCTTCCCCCCCACAACTATAGCCAAATGAGCCCCTGTTTTCAATGCCTAACTATTTCTGAATAAATCAGATTGAGGCCATCTACAACTTGCCCTAGCCTTTAAGTAGGAAGCAGGTGAGGGCATTTCTTGGCATCATTGGGTACTACCACTGGTTTATACCCAATTCTTCTGGGAGATTGACACCCCTAACTGATCTGTTAACCCCTTTAACCCCAAGGGTGGTTTGCACATTTATGACCAGGCCAATTTTTACAATTCTGCCCACTGTCCCTTTATGAGGTTATAACTCTGGAATGCTTCAATGGATCCTGATGATTCTGACACTGTTTTCTCAAGACATATTGTATTTCATGATAATCATAAAATTTATTTGATATTACCTACATTTATTTGTGAAAATACAGAAATTTGGCGAAAATTTTGAAAATGTAATTTTCCAACTTTGAATTTTTATGTCCTTAAATCACAGAGATATGTCACACAAACACTTAATATGTAATATTTCCCACATGTCTACTTTACATCAGCACAATTTTGGAACCAAAATTTTTTTTTAGGGAGTTATAAGGGTTAAAATTTGACCAGCAATTTCTCGTTTTTACAACACCATTTTTTCTAGGGATCACATCACATTTGAAGTCATTTTGAGGGGTCTATGTGATAGAAAATAACCAAGTGTGACACCATTCTAAAAACTGCACCCTTCAAGGTGCTCAAAACCATATTCAAGAAGTTTATTAACCCTTCAGGTGTTTCACAGGAATTTTTGGAATAACATTTAACTTTTTTTCACAAAAAATTTAATTCAGCTCCAATTAATTTTATTCTACCTAGGGTAAAAGGAGAACATAGACCCCAAAAGTTGTTGTACAATTTGTACTGAGTATGCAGATGTGGGGGTATACCACTTTTTGGGTGCATGGCAGAGCTTGGAAGGGAAGGAACGCCGTTTGACTTTTCAATGCAAAATTGACTGGAATTGAGATGGGACGCCATGTTGCGTTTGGAGAACCCCTGATGTGCCTAAGCATTGAAATTCCCCACAACATTTTGGAAAGTAGACCCCCTAAGGAACTTATCTAGATGTGGTGTGAGAGCTTTGAACCCCAAAGTGTTTCACTACAGTTTATATGCAGAGCTGTGAAAATAAAATTTCTTTTTTTTTCACAAAAAGTATTTTTTAGCCCCCAGTTTTGTATTTTCCCAAGGGTAAAAGGAGAAATTGGACCCCAAATGTTATTGGCCAATTTCTCCTGAGTACGCTGATACCCCATCTGTGGGGGGAAACCACCGTTTGGGCGCATGGCAGAGCTCGGAAGGGAAGGAGTGCCGTTTGGAATGCAGACTTAGATGGAATGGCCTGCAGGCATCACATTGCATTTGCAGAGCTCCTAATGTACCTAAACAGTAGAAACCCCTCACAATTGACCTCATATTGGAAACTAGGCCCCCCAAGGAACTTATCTAGATGTGTGGTGAGAGCTTTGAACCCCCAAGTGTTTCACTACAGATTATAATGCAGAGCCGTGAAAATAAAAATTCTTTTTTTTCACAAAAATTTATTTTTTAGCCCCCAGTTTTGTATTTTTCCAAGGGTAACAGGAGAAACTGGACCACAAAACTTGTTGTCCAATATGTCCTGAATATGCTGATACCCCATATGTGGGGGGAAACCACTGTTTGGGCGCATGGCAGAGCTCAGAAGGGAAGGAGCATCATTTGGAATGCAGACTTAGATGGATTGGTCTGCAGGCGTCACATTGCATTTGCAGAGCCCCTGATAAACCTAAACAGTAGAAACCCCCACAAGTGACCCCATAATGGAAACTAGACCCCCCAAGGAACTTATCTAGATGTGTTATGAGAACTTTGAACCCCCAAGTGTTTCACTACAGTTTATAAAGCAGAGCCGTGAAAATAAAAAATCATTTTTTACCCACAAAAAGGGTTTTTTAGCCCCCCCCCCAAATTTTTATTTTCCTAAGGGTAACAAGAGAAATTGGACCCAAAAAGTTGTTGGCCAATTTGTCCTGAGTACGGTGATACCCCATATTTTGGGGTAAACCCCTATTTGGGCGCATGGGAGAGCTCGGAAAGGAAGGAGTACTGTTTTACCTTTTCAATGAAGAATTGGCTGGAATTGAGATCGGATGCCATGGTGCGTTTGGAGAGCCCTTGATGTGCCTAAACAGTGGAAACCCCCAATTCTAACTGAAACCGTAACTCAAACACACCTCTAACCCAAACACACCTCTAACCCTAATCCCAACTCTAACCATAACCCTACCCACACCCCTAACCCGAACATGCCCCTAACCCTAATCCCAACCACACACTCAAATCCAACACACCCCTAACACTAATCCCAACCACAACTTTAACCACACCCCTATCCCTGACACACCCCTAACCCTAATCCCAACCGTAAATGTAATCCAAACCCCTCCCTAACTTTAGCCCCAACCCTAACCCTAACTTTAGCCCCAACCCTAACCCTAAATTTACCCTCAACCCTAATCCTAACTTTAGCCCCAACCATAACTGTAGCCCCAACCCCAACCCTAGCCACAACCCTAACCCTAGCCCTAACCCTAGCCCCAACCCTAACCCTAGCCCCAACCTTAAACCTAGCCCCAACCCTAACCCTAGCCCTAACCCTAGCCCCAACCTTAACCCTAGCCCTAACCCTAGCCCCAACCCTAACCCTAACCCTAGCCCCAAATCTAGCCCTAACCCTAGCCCTAGCCCTAACCCTAGCCCCAACCCTAGCCCCAACCCTAACCCTAGCCCAAACCCTAGCCCTAACCCTAGCCATAATTTTAGCCCTAACCCTAATGGGAAAATGGAAATATATACATTTTTTAATTTAATTTTCCCTAACTAAGTGGGTGATGAAGTGGGTTTGATTTACTTTAACAGCGGGTTTTTAGCGAATTTTTATGATTGGCAGCTGTCACACACCAAAATACGCTTTTTATTGCAAAAAATAGTTTTTGCTTCTCCACATTTTGAGTGCTATAATTTTTACATACTTTGATCCACAGAGTCATGTGAGGTTTTGGTTTTTGCAGGACGAGTTGACGTTTTTATTAGTACCATTTTTGGGCATGTGACATTTTTTGATCGCTTTTTATCCTGATTTTTGTGAGGCAGAATGACCAAAACCCAGCTATTCAAGAATTTCTTTTGGAGGGGCGTTTATACCGTTCCACGTTTTGTAAAACTTATAAAGCAGGTTTAATTTTTCGGATTAGTAAGATTAAAGCAATACCTCATTTATATAATTTTTTTATGTTTTGGCACTTTTATACGATAAAAACTATTTTATATAACAAATAATTAATTTTGCATCGCTTTATTCTGAGGACTATAACTTTTTTATTTTTTTGCTGATGATGCTGTATGGCAGCTCCTTTTTTGCGGGACAAGATGACGTTTTCAGCGGTACCAAGTTTATTTATATCTGTCTTTTTGATCGCGTATTATTTCACTTTTTGTTTGGCGGTATGATAATAAAGCGTTGTTTTTTGCCTCTTTTTTTACGGTGTTTACTGAAGGGGTTAACTAGTGGGACAGTTTTATAGGTCGGGTTGTTATGGACGCGGCGATACTAAATATGTGTACTTTTATTGTTGTTTTTATTTAGATAAATGTATTTATGGGAACAATATTTTTTTTCTTTATTTAGGATTTTTTTTTACACATCTCAATATTTTTTTTTTACACTATAACATTGCCCCAGGGGGGACATCATGTTACAGGGTCAGATCGCTGATCTGACACTTTGCTGTCATGATCCCAATGGCAGGGGATCACTAAAGGACAAGCACAGATACAAACAAGCTCTAGGGCGATGGAACCTGAGCTGACCGCGACCCTGAACCTAACACACAAATAAAAGTAGCCGGGGAACGTGCCTACGATGATCCTAGACGTCTCGCTCCAGCCGAAGATCTAACTTCCCCTATTAGAAGAAACACAGACCTCTCTTGCCTCCAGAGAAATCCCCCACAGAAATAGCAGCCCCCCACATATAATGACGGTGAAATGAGAGGAAAGCACATATGCAGTATGAAAACAGTTTCAGCAAAATGAGGCCCGCTAAAGCTAGATAGCAGAGGATACAAAAGTGAACTGCGCGGTCAGCGAAAAACCCTTCAAAAAACCATCCTGAAATTACTTGAACTCATGTGCCAACTCATGGTACATGAGGAGCAATTTCAGCCCACTAGAGCAACCAGCAGCAAGAATCACATATCTGCAGGCTGGACTGAAAACCAAATAAAGCAAAACACCAAAACAGGAAAATCCAAACTTAGCTTGACCAGAAGGTTCTAGGAGCAGGGAGCAGAGGTAACAAGACACACTGGATACATTGATAACCGGCGAGGAAATGCCAGCAAAGCCAGGTTAAATAGGAAACTCCCATATGCTGATGGAACAGGTGGAACCCAGAAACCCAGGAAAGACAAGTCACCCAGTACCATCAGTAACCACCAGAGGGAGCCCAAAAACAGAACTCACAACAGTACCCCCCCCTTGAGGAGGGGTCACCGAACCCTCACGAGAACCACCAGGGCGACCAGGATGAGCCCTATGAAAAGCGCGAACCAAATCATCAGCATGAACATCCGAGGCAACCACCCAAGAATTATCCTCCTGACCATAACCCTTCCACTTGACCAAATACTGGAGTTTCCGTCTGGAAACACGAGAATCCAAGATCTTCTCCACAACATACTCCAATTCTCCCTCCACCAGCACTGGAGCAGGAGGCTCAAGAGAAGGAACAACAGGTACCTCATACTTCCGCAACAACGACCGATGAAACACATTATGAATAGCAAACGATGCCGGGAGATCCAAACGAAACGACACAGGGTTAAGAATTTCCAAGATCCTATAGGGACCGATGAACCGAGGCTTGAACTTAGGAGAAGAGACCTTCATAGGAACAAAACGAGAAGACAACCACACCAAGTCACCAACAAGAAGTCGAGGACCCACGCGGCGACGGCGATTAGCAAACTGCTGAGCCTTCTCCTGGGACAACTTCAAATTGTCCACCACATGACTCCAAATCCGATGCAACCTATCCACCACCATGTCCACTCCAGGACAATCAGAAAGTTCCACCTGACCAGAGGAAAAACGAGGATGAAACCCCGAATTACAAAAGAAAGGAGAAACCAAGGTAGCAGAACTAGCCCGATTATTAAGGGCAAACTCGGCCAGCGGCAAAAAGGTAACCCAGTCATCCTGATCAGCAGAAACAAAACACCTTAAATAAGTTTCCAAGGTCTGATTAGTTCGTTCAGTCTGGCCATTCGTCTGAGGATGGAATGCAGACGAAAAGGACAAATCAATGCCCATCTTAGCACAGAACGTCCGCCAAAATCTAGACACAAACTGGATCCCCTGTCAGAAACGATGTTCTCAGGAATCCCATGCAAACGAACCACATTCTGAAAAAACAGAGGGACCAACTCAGAGGAGGAAGGCAACTTAGGCAAGGGTACCAGATGAACCATTTTAGAAAAGCGATCACACACAACCCAGATGACGGACATTCTTTGAGAGACAGGGAGATCCGAAATAAAGTCCATGGAAATGTGCGTCCAAGGCCTCTTCGGGATAGGCAAAGGTGACAACAATCCACTGGCCCGAGAACAGCAAGGCTTAGCCCGAGCACAAACCTCACAAGACTGCACAAAAGAACGCACATCCCTCGACAAGGAAGGCCACCAAAAAGACCTGGCCACCAAGTCTCTAGTACCAAATATTCCAGGATGACCTGCCAACGCAGAAGAATGGACCTCGGAGATGACTCTACTGGTCCAATTATCCGGAACAAACAGTCTCTCAGGCGGACAACGATCAGGTTTAGCCGCCTGAAACTCCTGCAAAGCACGTCGAAAGTCTGGGGAGACAGCAGACAAAATCACCCCATCCCTAAGGATACCAGAGGGCTCAGAATTTCCAAGGGAGTCAGGCACAAAACTCCTAGAAAGAGCATCCGCCTTCACATTCTTTGAACCTGGCAGGTATGAAACCACAAAATTGAAACGAGAGAAAAACAGTGACCAACGAGCCTGTCTAGGATTCAGACGCCTGGCAGACTCAAGGTAAATCAAATTTTTGTGATCAGTCAAGACCACCACACGATGTCTAGCACCCTCTAGCCAATGACGCCACTCCTCAAATGCCCACTTCATGGCCAAAAGTTCCCGATTACCAACATCATAATTCCGCTCAGCCGGCGAAAACTTTCTAGAAAAAAACGCGCATGGCTTCATCACTGAGCCATCGGAGCTTCTCTGTGACAAAACCGCCCCTGCTCCAATCTCGGAAGCATCAACCTCAACCTGAAAAGGGAGCAAAACATCTGGCTGACGCAACACAGGAGCAGAAGAAAACCGGCGCTTAAGTTCCTGAAAGGCCTCCACAGCCGCAGGAGACCAATTAGCAACATCAGCACCCTTCTTAGTCAAATCCGTCAAAGGCTTAACAACACTAGAAAAATTAGTTATAAAACGACGATAGAAATTAGCAAAGCCCAAGAACTTCTGTAGACTCTTAAGAGATGTAGGCTGCGTCCAGTCACAAATAGCCTGAACCTTGACGGGATCCATCTCAATAGTAGAAGGGAAAAAAATATACCCCAAGAAAGAAATCTTCTGGACTCCAAAGAGACACTTTGAGCCTTTTACAAACAAGGAATTGGCCCGCAGGACCTGAAACACCTTCCTGACCTGCTGAACATGAGACTCCCAGTCATCAGAAAAAACCAAAATATCATCTAAATACACAATCATAAATTTATCCAGATATTCACGGAAAATATCGTGCATAAAGGACTGGAAGACTGAAGGAGCATTAGAAAGTCCAAAAGGCATTACCAAATACTCAAAATGGCCCTCAGGCGTATTAAATGCGGTTTTCCACTCATCACCTTGCTTTATTCGTATAAGATTATACGCACCCCGAAGATCAATCTTAGTGAACCATTTAGCCCCCTTAATGCGAGCAAACAAATCAGTCAACAATGGCAAAGGATACTGATATTTTACGGTAATCTTATTCAAAAGACGATAATCTATACAAGGCCTCAAGGAACCATCTTTTTTGGCCACGAAAATAAAACCTGCTCCCAAAGGGGACAAAGATGGACGGATATGTCCCTTTTCCAAGGACTCCTTAACATAATCCCGCATAGCAGTATGCTCTGGCACTGACAGATTGAACAAACGACCTTTAGGAAATTTACTGCCTGGAATTAAATTTATAGCACAATCGCAATCCCTGTGAGGAGGAAGCGAACTGAGCTTAGGCTCCTCAAAAACATCCCGATAGTCAGACAAAAACACAGGAATCTCAGAAGGAGTAGATGAAGCGATAGAAATCGGAGGTGCATCATCATGAACCCCCTGACAACCCCAGCTTAACACAGACATTGATTTCCAGTCAAGGACTGGATTATGAGTTTGTAACCATGGCAGACCAAGCACTAGGACATCATGCAAATTATACAGTACCAGGAAGCGAATCACCTCCTGATGAACGGGAGTCATACGCATGGTCACTTGTGTCCAGTACTGAGGTTTATTCATAGCCAAAGGTGTAGAGTCAATTCCCTTCAAAGGAATAGGGACTTCCAGAGGCTCCAGACTAAACCCACAGCGATTGGCAAATGACCAATCCATAAGACTCAGGGCAGCGCCTGAATCCACATAGGCATCGACGGAAATGGATGATAATGAACAAATCAGAGTCACAGACAGAATGAACTTAGACTGTAAAGTACTAATGGCAACAGACTTATCAACCTTTTTTGTGCGTTTAGAGCATGCTGATATAACATGAGCTGAATCACCACAATAAAAGCACAACTCTTTTTTCCGCCTATACTTTTGCCGTTCACTTCTGGACTGAATTCTATCACATTGCATTATCTCAGGTGACGGTTCAGACGACACTGCCAAATGATGCACAGGTTTGCGCTCCCGTAAACGCCGATCAATCTGAACAGCCATAGTCATAGACTCATTCAGACCAGCAGGCGCAGGGAACCCCACCATAACATCTTTAATGGCCTCAGAAAGGCCATCTCTAAACTTTGCAGCCAGAGCGCACTCATTCCACTGAGTAAGTACCGACCACTTCCGAAATTTTTGACAATAAATTTCTGCTTCATCTTGCCCCTGAGAGAGGGCCAACAAAGCTTTTTCAGCCTGAATCTCTTGGTTAGGTTCCTCATAGAGCAAACCCAATGCCAGAAAAAACGCATCCGCATTAAGCAACGCAGGGTCCCCTGGTGCCAATGCAAATGCCCAATCCTGAGGGTCACCCCGCAGGAAAGATATAATTATCTTGACTTGCTGAGCAGGGTCTCCAGAGGAGCGAGATTTCAAAGAAAGAAACAACTTGCAATTGTTCCTAAAATTCAGAAAACGAGATCTATCTCCAGAAAAAAACTCTGGGACAGGAATTCTAGGTTCAGACATAGGAGCATGTACAACAAAATCCTGTATATTTTGAACCTTAGTGGCAAGATTATTCAGGCTGGAAGCCAAACTCTGGACGTCCATGATAAACAGCTGGGATCAGAGCCATTCAAAGATTAAGAGGAGGAGGAAGTAGCCAGGCTGCAATAAGGCTAGGCAGCAAACTCTGAGGGAAAGAGAAAGAAAAAAAAAAAAAAAAAACTTCCTCAGACTACTTATCCTCCTACTTCAGCCAATACAATTAACACTTTGTGGTCCGGTTATACTGTCATGATCCCAATGGCAGGGGATCACTAAAGGACAAGCACAGATACAAACAGGCTCTAGGGCGATGGAACCTGAGCTGACCGCGACCCTGAACCTAACACACAAATAAAAGTAGCCGGGGAACGTGCCTACGATGATCCTAGATGTCTTGCTCCAGCCGAAGATCTAACTTCCCCTATTAGAAGAAACACAGACCTCTCTTGCCTCCAGAGAAATCCCCCACAGAAATAGCAGCCCCCCACATATAATGACGGTGAAATGAGAGGGAAGCACATACGCAGTATGAAAACAGTTTCAGCAAAATGAGGCCCGCTAAAGCTAGATAGCAGAGGATACAAAAGTGAACTGCGCGGTCAGCGAAAAACCCTTCAAAAAACCATCCTGAAATTACTTGAACTCATGTGCCAACTCATGGTACATGAGGAGCAATTTCAGCCCACTAGAGCAACCAGCAGCAAGAATCACATATCTGCAGGCTGGACTAAAAACCAAATAAAGCAAAACACCAAAACAGGAAAATCCAAACTTAGCTTGACCAGAAGGTTCTAGGAGCAGGGAGCAGAGGTAACAAGACACACTGGATACATTGATAACCGGCGAGGAAATGCCAGCAAAGCCAGGTTAAATAGGAAACTCCCATATGCTGATGGAACAGGTGGAACCCAGAAACCCAGGAAAGACAAGTCACCCATTACCATCAGTAACCACCAGAGGGAGCCCAAAAACAGAACTCACAACACTTTGCACAACACTGTGCTCTGAGCAGGCGCTGGTAAGCCACCTCCCTGCAGCACCCAGAAGCAGCCCCACGGCCATTTTAGAGGTAGGAGACCCTGGGAGCAACGCGAGCACATCGCGTTGCTCCGAGGGTCTCAGGGAAGCACGCAGGGAGCCCCCTCCCTGCGCGATGCTTCTCTATACCGCTGGAACACTGTGATTATGTTTGATCGCAGTGTTCGGGGGGTTAATGTGCCAGGAGCGGTCCGTGACAACCGTCCGCGATCGGACACGCTCCCCCAATGAGCGCGGCCGATCGCATATGACGTACTATCCCATCGGTGTTCATAAGGGCTCACCCCACCTCGACGGGATAGTACTTCATATGTCAGAAAGGGGATAAAGCGTAAGAAGTCGGTTATGGTACGGTGGAACCCTCAAGGAAATAAGTATTTGATCGATCCCTTGCTGATTTTGTAAGTTTGCCCACTGAAAAAAATTAATAGTCTATAATTTTAAGGGTAGGTTAATTTTAACATTGAAAGACAGAATATGAAAAAAACCAAAACATAAGATCACATTGTATAAATTATATAAATTTATTTGCATTTTGCATTGAGAAATAAGTATTTGATCCCCTGCCAACCATTAAGAGTTCTGGCTCCTACAGACCTGTCAGACGATCCTAATCAACTCATTACCTGCATTAAAGACAGCTGTCTTACACAGTCACCTTTATAAAAGACTCCTGTCCACAAACTCAATCAATCAGACTGTAACCTCTACAACATAGGCAAGACCTTTATATGGATGTCAGGGACAAGATCATAGACCTGCAAAAGATGGAAAGATGGGTACAAAACCATAAGTAAGACACTGGGTGATAAGGAGGCAACTGTTGGTGCAATAGTAAGAAAATGGAAGAAATACAAAATGACTGTCAATTGACATTGATCTGGGGTACCATGCAAAATCTCACCTTGTGGGGTATCCTCGATCATAAGGAACGCGAGAGATCATCTTAAAAGTACGCGGGGGTAACTTGTTAATGATTTCAAAACAGCTGGGACCACAGTCACCAAGAAAACCATTGGTAGCACATTAAGCCGTAAAGTTTAAAATCTTGCAGTGCAAAGTCCCCTTGCTCAAGAAGGCACATGTGCAGGCCTGACTGCAGTTTCTAATGACCACCTGGATGATTCTGTGAGTGATTGGGAGAAGGTGCTGTGGTCAGGTGAGACAAAAATTGATCTCTTTGGCATTAACTCAAATTGCCGTGTTTGGAGCAAGAGAAATGCTGCCTATGACTCAAAGAACACCATCCCCTCTGTCAAGATAGATAGATAGATAGATAGATAGATACAAAAAGATATATATGTGTGTGTGTGTGTGTGTGTGTGTGTGTGTGTGTGTGTGTGTGTGTGTGTGAGTGAGATGTATAATCAGTACTTTGTGTGGCTACATAGGTTTTTTTAGCAAATGAATTCCTTTCACAAAAAAAATTAATTAGATGCCCTTAAATTTTAACAACCAGCAGAGGGAAAGAAGAGCGCTGGGGGCAGATATTTATAGCCTGGGGAGGGGGTAATACCCATGGAGCTTCCCAAACTATCAATCTCAGTTCACAGTTGTATACATAGCCTTTCCTGGTTATTAAAATGGGAGACACCATAAAAGTGACATAGGGTCCCACTATAATCAGCAAAGGCTAGGCAGACAGCTGTGGGCCATGGATATTATCTCCCTCCCAGACAAAAAAACAAAAAACATCAATGTACCAATTCTGACACTTAGCCTTACTCTTCCCACATACCCTTTTTATGTGGCAAGTGGGGTGATAGTATTGGGGTTAATGTCTCCTTTGAATTGTCAGTGATATCAAGCTCATGGGTTACTAATGGGGAGGCATCTATAAGACACCCCCATTACTAACCCCATAGTGATATTATTAAAAAAAAAAGCACACATCCTGAGTAAAGTCTTTTATTTAAAAAAATGACACTGACTCATTTAATGAAGCTACATTTATGAAAAAACACATATAATCAAATCAATGCCAGGTCAAATGAAGCCAATTTCTCTTATAACAGAATTAAAATAATAAACAACCATATCCCTCACATGATCATTGAGAAGATAATCCATTTGTCCCATGACACGTCTAGCTCTGTGACTATACAGACTGCTATCCAGCAGAGAGACAGAGCTGCACATGCTTGATCAGCTTAGTGCCTCACAGTGATGTGTTAAAGTTGAGCGGGGTTCATATCCAATGAAATCCTTTCACTTTACTGTGGGCAGGAGAAAGTTCTCACGCTCCAGATGCCATGAGAAAGGTCCTGAGAGCTCACAGCCAATTAAGGCTACTTTCACACTAGCGTCGGCCCAACGTACCGACGCACATTGTGAAAGAAATGAAAAAAAAAAAAGAAAAACTGTATCCGCTGCCCCATTGTTATGTCCGAGGAGGAGGGGGTGGAGTTTCGGCCGCACATGTGCGGTCGAAAATGGCGGACTCGACGCACAAAAAAAGTTACATGTAACTTTTTTTGTGCCGAGGGTCCGTCAAAGCACGACGCATCCGTCGCACGACGGATGCGACGTGTGGCCATACGTCGCACTGCGTCGCTAATGCAGGTCTATGGAGAAAAAATGCATCCTGAGGGCACATTTGCAGGATGCGTTTTTCTCCAAAACGACGCATTGCGACGTACGCCAAACAACGCTAGTGTGAAAGTAGCCTAACTCAGTTCAACTCACAGATGTCAGTGAGAGCACCAATATTCTCCCTGCGTAATTTTAAACCAGCATAACAATTTGTGATTAGTGGAATTAAAATACAATCAATAGTCTTGAGCTGGAATATAGTAGGTTAGTGATATCAGACTTAATGGATCAGAACACGTGATATGTATGAGAGTAGATGACTATCAGTTGCTGATATAGCAATATGGCTGGATCATAGAGACATGTGGAATCACATATACTCTATAGATTTTAAATTACACAACAGTTGTGGATCTGATATGATCTGGCAACAAGGTAGTCGCCTGTATATAGTCTCCTGGCTGTGAATTAAGCTGTGTGAAAATAACATAGCACTAGTGGTCAGAAGAATATGTAACGTTGTGACCATTGCAGACTTGATCATATAGGCATACAAGTTTATATTAGTGGAGATTCTGAATATGTGATTCTCCAGCAGTGATCTGTTTGTGAGATTGCACTGCGGAATAGATTATGATTCGTTAGTGATAAAATCATCTATATATCACTAATGCCAGTGAGATTTAATGTGATTTAATATAGATCCGAGTTCGCTAAAATAGTAATCTGCTATATTTCAGGACATATTAAAATAGTGGCCCCAAAGGTGAACTCTAAGCTCTATTAAAACAAAGTAATTGCTAGATCTATTGACGCGTTCTATATTAGCATGGGATAGTGACATTATAGCTCGGAGTGAAGAGATGCATTTCATCTTGAATGGTAATACTGAGATTCTCTCTACAGCTAGAACCAATAGGGTAGTGCAATAAATAATAAAATTTGGACTTACATGCACTTGTACTTTTGTCACTAAATGACATTTATGGTACACTCACACACACATTTGTTTTGTAATTTTAAAAGTGTTTTTACTTTGCAAAATAAATAAAAGTTATGTTTTACTTTAGGATATTTAATAGGGATCTCTAGTTGCCTTAGGCAAATTGTGTGTTAATTTAAACCCTATGCTGTATCCAGACAGTACTTTATGTGGTATATAATAAGGGTAGAACACATATGCATTAAAGTTTATGGAGATGTTCATATGTCTGTGTTTTTTATCATGAATTACACATGCAAGTCTATGGGTCGGAGAATATCATGAACAGCACACAGATGGCAACCTGGTGCAACCCGTGTGATGTTCGTAATTAACATTGCGATGATAGGAGAAATTCGTTTTTTCCTGTCATTAGCGAAACTTCATTGATGAAACACTGATAGTAAAAACTGACACACTGACCAAACACTGATTAACAACAGTCCATGTTTTTCTGTACAAGAAAAATGACAGACATCTGCTATGTCATTCTTCACAAGGAGAAGCCTTACCCCTTAGACATCTGAATAAGACTTTAAATATGAGGACATTTTTTTGTTACGTAAAAGCTTTTCTTAGTATGAAAATTATATAAAACTTCCCACTACTGAGCTAACTTTCCCCCGAAGAAGCCCGCAACACGAAACACGCATCGGGGCAATGGTTGCGCAAGGCCGAACACGCCACTCTCCCACAAGGGTAAGAAATTAAAAAGTTCACTATCATTGATCTGCACTATTCATCAGCACTTTAGCACTTTTATATAGATGGTACAGTAAGAAGACCACAGCTACTGGGGATATTTATCCTTTTTCTAGTCACATAGACAACCAGTGGTCTCTTTGGGCTTGATCAGGTTTATTATTTATGCCAGATTTTTTGGTGCGCTTTTTAGAGTGACATAATTATCCTGCTGTGTACACCCTCTGTTTGTTTCCTTCCCCCATTTATACTCTCATTTGATATTGTATTTAGGGTTTGTGCAACCCAATTATTTTTTATATGTGTCAGTCAATAAAAGTACCATTAGATTATTCATCAAACGCTGTCTCACCATATTTACTGTCTGAGTATAGAGCTCCATATTCTATATAGGTTTATATGATATTTGGGAGCTGCTCCTTTTGCTTTTTGCAAATTAAAGGTGTTCATTATGTGTATTCGCTATGTCAGTTCTTGCTAACTGAGCTAACTTGCTGTAGTAAGCTCCAAAAGTATAAGAGCTCTATGAAATCTGCAGTACAATATCATTCAATGACTAAAAGCAGCGTATGCCTAAAACGAGTAAATCAAATTGACTATTGTACATACTGTATGTTTTAATCAATTTGAATAAAGAAGTAATTTTATTACATTTGAGGCAGGGCTGCCATCTAGCATTACTGCCTTGACTGGCGTATGGGGCCGGATGAGTAGAGGGGGCCCGCATCAGGCCCTGACTCTTCTGCTTATCGGACCTCAGCGGCAGAATTCTGCAAGTTCAGTAACTGAACCTGCAGGCTCGCATGGCAATAGTTAAAAGCTGCCAGTCAATCACAGGCTGGAAACTGACATCAGCGCTCAAGTCGCCGGCATATGATGTCATAGACACATGGTGGAGGATCATGGGGCAGGATGGAGAAATGGGGCAGGATGGAAACACATGGTGCAGGATGGAGGCATGGTGCAGGATGGAGACATGGGACAGGATAGAAACACATAGTGCAAGATGGAAACTTGGGGCAGGATGGAAACACATGGTGCATGATGGAGACATGGTGCAGGATGGAAGCAGAGTGCATGATGGATACATGGTGCAGGATGGAAACAGATGGTGCAGGATGGAGACATGGTGCAGAATAGAAACACATGGTGCAGAATGGATACACATGGGGCAGGATGAAGACATGGTGCAGGATGAAGGCATGGGGCAGGATGGAGACGCGAGGCAGGATGGAAACAAACAGTGCAGGATGGAGATATGGGGCAAGATGGAGACATTGGGCAGGATGGAAACACATGATGCAGGATGGAGATATGGGGCAGGATAGAAACACATAGTGCAGGATGGAGACATGGGGCAGGATGGAGACATGGGGCAGGGTGAAAACACATGGTGCAGGATGGAGAAATGGGGCAGGATGGAAATACATGGTGTAGGATGGAGACATGGTGCACGATGGAGACATGGGGCAGGATTGAAACACATGGTGCAGGATGGAGACATGGGGCAGGATGGAAACATATGGTGAAGGATGGAGACATGCGGCAGAATGGAAGCACATGGTGCAGGATGGAGACATGGGGTAGGATAGAGACAAGGAGCAGGATGGAGACATATGGGGCAGGGACATGGGGCAGAAAGAAGACAGATGGGGCAGATGCTCTGCAAGTTGTGCTCTAGATAATTGCTATTTCCTGCAGAGATGAGCCCTGGCTAGAAGAAGTGATGGTGGTTTGTGCTGGATGAAGATGAAAATTGAAGATGAAGGACTTCACCTAGAGACGTCACTAGTGAGTCAGTGTGTTACCTGTACACTGACATTATACACTACATACTATATACAGAGGTCCTGTGTACAATGTCACCAGTGACCAGTGTATTACCTTCACGCTAGCACTATATACAGAGCTCCTGTGTACAATGTCACCAGTGATCACTGTATTACCTCTACACTAACACTGTATGCAGAGCTCTTGTGTATAATGTCATTGATCTCTGTATAACATGTACAATATATACAGCACTCGTGTGTATAATGTCACTGTTGATCACTGTATTACCTGAACACTGATAATATATACAGAGCTCCTAGGTATAATGTCACCGGTTATCACCATATTACCTGTACATGGACACTGCATACTATGTTCAAATCTCCTGTGTATAATGGCACTTATGGTGATATTAGTATTGGGTTTTTTATTAATGATCAGTTTTGTAGTATTCCATCACTATGTGGTGGTAATATGTGGTCCAGCCATAGTGTGGTGGTATTTGATCCTTGTATGTGGTATTATTCGGTCACTGTGGTGGTAATATGTGGTCTCGTAATGGTGCGGTGGTATTTGTCCCTTGTATGTGAATTATTGGTCATTTTAAAAACTGAAAAATAAAGAAAAAATATACCTTAATTGTATTGCATATTTTAACAAGTGTTTAATAGGTTAGAGTAGAGTAGGACCCGACCAAAAGAGTCTACCTTGTCGTCACAGCAGATTAAAAAATATTTTAGCCAAAAATAAAAGCTCCTGGCTATGTATGTGATCTGGTGATGGGAACTGTTAATATGTGATTGGTGACTAGTGGAGTTTTTCCAAGAGAGAACGGTGGGACTGTGGACAGTTTGAGGGGTGGAGGCGGGGCTGGGGTAGACCCTGTGCAGACTCTCAAAGGGCAAAACATTTGCCAGTATGGGGCCTGAAATTTCTAGTAGTCCTGATTTGAGGTGCTTGAGACTCTTTTTCTATAGCACTACATTCAGAAGCTTGGATTTAGCAAGTGTTCCTCTTAGCATTCTACTAATACAGGATGAAGATGCTAATGGAAAGTACAATGAGAATTTAAAGTAATTGTAATGGTGAGTTATCTACACACATATCTGTACCTTCTGACAGTTTCTACACTTTCTAAGGTGAAAGATAATCAATAATAATTAAACAATGCATAAGTAAAACGTAAACATTCGTTTTCAAGGATAATTCTGAAGCAGGACCTCCTCAGAGTAGTGATGAGCAAGTAAGCTGGTCACACTGCTTGATCCTCAATCCTCGATCGAGTTTCAGGGTGTTCAAGTGCCTATAAGACGGCCAATGAACATGATGGGACTGCCTGCCATTAAAGGTAATGCCATAGCTATGTTGGCTACTGGCATTACTGTGATTGGCCGCTTCGCGTCATTGGGTCTTATATAAGAACTGTTGATGTGATCACACTCTCCCTTGGAAGCAGTTCAAGGAGAGATGTTATTTGAGGGAGAACATATTTAGAGGGTTGCAGACAGGGTTTAATATTGCTATTGCAGTACTTGTATACTGCTGCTGCACCGTTAGAAGAAAAGTCCTTCTCAGGGCAGCATACTGTAATTTTTCAAGTAAAATTGCTGTTACTTGTGTTCAAGGTAGAGAAAGCTAGTGGAAGAGGAATAGTTTTGGATTAGATACATATAGGCAGGGTTTAATATTGCTATTGCAGCGTTTTCATACCGCTGCTGCACCATTAAAACAAAAGTCCTTTTCAGGGCCACATATTTTCTTTTCCCTATTAATACTGGAAAGTTTGCAGGCATGCATACATAGCTTAAAATGTGCAAGGTAAGGGACAGGGAGGTTAATGTGCTGCTGATGGTACATGCAGAGGCCGAGGCAATGCGCGTCTTCTGCAGGAGCACAATCAAAACGCTCATTCACCTCATTCACCTCTAGCTTCCTGTCCCATTTTGCAGGGGGGCACGGGATTCTACTCACTTGGATAGCAGATAATTAGTGTTGAGCATTCCGATACCGCAAGTATCGGGTATTGGCCGATACTTGCGGTATCGGAATTCTGATACCGAGATCCGATACTTTTGTGGTATCGGGTATCGGTATCGGATCCATAGGGATGTGTAAAATAAAAAATTAAAATAAAAAATATTGATATATTCACCTCTCCGGCGGCCCCTGGACATCACGCTGGTAACCGGCAGGCTTCTTTGTTTAAAATGAGCGCCTTTAGGACCTGCGAATGACGTCGCGGCTTCTGATTGGTCGCGTGCCGCTCATGTGACCGCCACGCGACCAATCAGAAGCCGCGACGTCATTCTCATTCACTAAACTCCTAATTCTAGGAATTAAGGACCTGCGAATGACGTCGCGGCTTCTGATTGGTCGCGTGGCAGTCACATGAGCGGCACGCGACCAATCAGAAGCCGCGACATCATTCGCAGGTCCTAAAGGCGCTCATTTTAAACAAAGAAGCCTGCCGGTTACCAGCGTGATGTCCAGGGGCCGCCGGAGAGGTGAATATATCAATATTTTTTATTTTAATTCTTTATTTTACACATCCCTATGGATCCCAGGGCCTGAAGGAGAGTTTCCTCTCCTTCAGACCCTGAGAACCATCAGAATACCTTCCGATACTTGGTGTCCCATTGACTTGTATTGGTATCGGATATCGGTATCGGCGATATCCGATATTTTTCGGGTATCGGCCGATACTATCCGATACCGATACTTTCAAGTATCGGACGGTATCGCTCAACACTACAGATAATTCTTCCAGTATGTTTTGCAACTCCTGTGTTTAAACATGGTCCAGTCTCACTAGCCAAGGGTGTGGACCACATAATCCTCATCCTGATCCTCTTTCCTCCCACCATGGCGAGTCTCAGAAGACAAGTGATCTCACACATGGACAGTCCAAGGAGCTCTTTACGCTTCCATTTATTGATTCTGGCATCTCACGCTGCATGTTTTAAGAGGGACATCGGGAGATTGAGTGTAGTGAAGCCCATATATTCAGCAGCCACTGTTGAAATAAGTTGAAGGTATGGAACAGCAATTAGTGTGTCAAAAGTAAGATGATGATGAGATACAGTTGCCAGCAAATAATGTTAAGTCAAGAAATATGAGGGCCCAGAGTTCTGAAGTGGAAGACAAGGTGATGGACAATGAAGTCACTCACCCAACCCAAGAAGGTGCCATGCGGAGTGAAGACAGCAGTGCAGAGGGGGAGGGAAATGCAACACCTCAACAGAAAAATAGAAGCAGTGGGTTTTCCAGAGTGAGAAGGTGGGCACTTGTTCCTCAGAATACCCACATGAGAAAAGTTCCTAGGCCAAGGGCTGACTGTTCCCCAGTCTGGTGCTTTTTTAAACAAAGTATGGATGATAAAATAATGGTCATTTGAAAACTGTGCCATACCAAGATCAGCAGGGGCCTAACCACTGCAAGCCTGACCACCACCAGCATCTTTGGGCAAATGTCTACAAAGCACCCAACTAAACGGGCCAAACACCTGAGTCCTCAATCACTTTCTGCGGGTGACACCAATGCCTCTTTCCCTGTGCTACATTCTTGTCAATCCACTGCTCATAATTTTCACAGGGTCTTCCTGCAGCCCTCGCTTAAATTGTTTACATGGTCATTTTGTGGCCCCTGCTCCAAATTTTTACAGGGTCATCATGCAGCCCTTGCTCCAAATTTTTACAGGGTCATTCTGAGGACCTTGCTCCAAATATTTATAGGGTCATCCTGCAACCGTTGCGCCAAATTTTCACTGGGTCATCTTGCAGCCCTCGCTCAAAATTTTTACAGGGTCATCCTGCTGCCTTAACTCATAGTTTTTACATGATCATCCTGCAGCCCTTGCTCAAAATTTTTAGAGAATAAACACGCAGCCGTAGCTCATACATTTTACAGGTTCATCATGAGGACGTCGCTCCAAATTTTTACATGGTCATCCTGAGGACCTTGCTCCAAATACTTATAGGTTTATCCTGCAACCCTTGCTCCAAATTTTCACTGGGTCATCCTGCAGCCCATGCTCAAAATTATTACAGGGTCATCCTATAGCCCTCGTTGAAAATTTTTACAAGGTCATCCTGCAGCCTTCACTCATAGTTGTTAAAGGGTCATCCTATGGCCCTCGCTCAAACTTTATATAGGGTCATCCTTTGGCCCTTACTCCAAATTTTTAGATGCTCATTATGTGACCCTTGCTCAAAATATTTAGAGGGTAAACAAACAGCCTTTGGTCAAAATTTTACATGGTCATCCTGCATCCATGACTCAAAATGCTTACACGGTCACTTTTTGGCCCTCTCTCAAAATTTTTATAGAATCATCCTGCGGCCCTCGCTCAAAATTTTTAGATAGTAAACAGTCATCCCTCGCTCATAATTTTTAGAGGTCATCATGCGACCCTCGCACTTAATTCTTCAAGGGTGTGTATGATGCCTTCTAAATTTATGCAGTCCTTGCACTTAGTGCATAGGCTTTATGATTCTCACTACTCAAGAATTTTAACAGAATTTGTAGGAGGCCCTCCTTTGTGTCTAATACAGGGTGTATCGGGACCCTGTTCCTTCTAATTGTTTCAGCTCTTCCACTGTCCACATAGGCTTTGTGAGTTTCAGAGTCCCTCCTAAATAAATAAATACGATGTGTCTGACCATGTCACACACACCACATGACCAGATAACGAAGTAAAATGTTCAAATTACATTTGATTACCGGTGGGTGTAGTTTTATTTCCACCTCTTATATGTCATCTAATGTAGTCACAGGCGATGGGGAAATAAGGTGAGAGATGGCATAGCTATAAAGGGGTAAAGGAGGCATATTTTTTTTCTCTTTTTAATTTTGCCTTATATACAAAGCATTATACATGAAATAATGTTTTCTATCATTTTTTCCTGTAAAATCCATTTTATCTTTGGTTTTGTATGTTTTATTGTCAGTCCACGAAATTAGAATTCTACTCTGATAATATTGCTCACAGCAGCGACAGAGTCAAAGTGCATCCAGGCATCTTCCCCATGCGGGTCCCATTCTACTTGAGTGCTGTTTCCAACCTTTTCAGTGTTTTTCCTTCCCCTCTGCATTCCTGTTAGGGTCTTCTGGAAAAATGCTTGAGTTTCCCATTGACTTCCATTATACTAGTTACTCAAATTTAGCCTGTCCGGGCATCCAACATGCTCAATTCGAATATCCAGCACTCAAGCATTTTAGTTATTGCTCATCATTAGTGTTGAGCGATACCATCCGATACTTGAAAGTATCGGTATCGGATAGTATCGGCCGATACCCGAAAAGTATCGGATATCGCCGATACCGATACCCGATACCAATACAAGTCAATGGGACACCAAGTATCGGAAGGTATCCTGATGGTTCCCAGGGTCTGAAGGAGAGGAAACTCTCCTTCAGGCCCTGGGATCCATATTAATGTGTAAAATAAAGAATTAAAATAAAAAATATTGATATAATTACCTCTCCGGAGGCCCCTGGACATCACCGCTGGTAACCAGCAGCCTTCTTTGCTTAAAATGAGCGCGTTTAGGACCTGAGAATGACGTCGCAGCTTCTGATTGGTCGTGTGCCGCTCATGTGACCGCCACGCGACCAATCAGAAGCCGCGACGTCATTCTCAGGTCCTAAATTCCTAGAATGAGGAGTTTAGGACCTGAGAATGACGTTGCAGCTTCTGATTGGTCGCGTGGGGGTCACATGAGCGGCACGTGACCAATCAGAAGCCGTGATGTCATGGAAGTCCCTAAACGCGCTCATTTTAAACAAAGAAGGCTGCCGGTTACCAGCGGTGATGTCCAGGGGCCTCCGGAGAGGTGAGTATATCAATATTTTTTATTTTAATTCTTTATTTTACACATTAATATGGATCCGATACCGATTCCCGATACCACAAAAGTATCGGAATTCGGTATCGGAATTCCGATACCGCAAGTATCGGCCGATACCCGATACTTGCGGTATCGGAATACTCAACACTACTCATCACTACTCCAGACTAGGGATGAGCGACTTTTAGTTTTTTAGGGTCGAGTCGGGTTTCGCAAAACCCGACTATCTCAAAAGTCGAGTCGAGTGGAATCGGCCGATTATCGCGAAAAGTCGGGGATCGACCGAAACACGAAACCCAATGCAAGTCAATGTGGGAGCATAGTCTGCAGTGAGTGGAGGCCAGGAAAACATGTACAGTGCCCATTTTAATGGCAAAAACATACATTCTTGTTACTGAAGCTTGTCAATCTTAATTTACCTTATAATAATAGTAAGGCATTGGAAATTGGGGGTCATTTGGCTAAAGTTGTGGGGGGTAGGGCTGGTTCAAGTATTTATTGGGCCCAGGAAATCTGGACCACGTCACGGCAGTGGAGCAGGGAGAGGTAAGTATTTCAACTTTGCAAGTGCTGTGATTCTGAGCAAGCAGGGGGGGCCCACTCGTTGGCATTGGCACTGGCACAGGGCCCCTCAAAGTACGGCGGTGTGTTTGCACGGCGGGGGCGCCTCCCACCAGCAGCGACACTTTTGCGTACTATGAGGGGCCCTGTGCCAGTGACGTCGCCAACGAGTATTCCTCCCCCCACCTGATGAGGGAACCTGCACTTTCATCTGCACCTTCCTCTTTGTCCCCGTGTAAGGTGGTATGGTATGCGGGAAGGGGAACCTGACTTTCAGCAGGGTCACAATTTTGCTGTGTACCGTGCACGGGGAATGTTGCGTTATGGGTCAATGTACCAGCAGACTCATCTATCACTGGCTGGGCAATGGGCAGGATGAGGAGGAAACACAGATATAGGCCCAAAGAATAAAGTGGGTTAAATGCAGTTCAAAATTGGTAACAGGACTAACCAGGGGCATTGCTTTGTTCAGTGGAGTACAACTGTAATGAGAGGCTGAGACAGTGAGTAGGCCCAAATCAGTAAGTAGGCTAAATGCAGTTCAAAATTGGTAACAGAAGTAAAAAGGCGGCACTGGTTAGTTCAGTGGAGGAGAACATCAAGGAGCGGCAGACACCGATAGTAGGCCCCAACCCAACTAGTAGGCCAAATGTAGTCTAACATTAACAACTACTTAACGAGAGCCTGAAAATGGAATTTCAGGACAGGAAACCAGGAGAACAGCAAGGAGCGGCAGACACTGTTAGTAGGCCCCAACCCAACTAGTAGGCCAAATGCAGTTGTTCCATTTAACAACTATTTAACAAGAGCCTGAAGATAGAAGCTCAGGAAAGGCAACCAGGAGAACACCTTGGAGCGGCAGACACTGTTAGTAGGCCCCAACCAAACTAGTAGCCCCACTGCAGTTTTAAAATTCCGATAGGCTGAAAACCTGATAATTGCAGGTCATTTTTTTAAAGAGGACAGCTGTATTGAGTGGCGCACTGCAAGTAGGCCTTACACCACAAAGTTGGCTCGACGCAGGTTTAAAAAAGGTTACATGGGTACACGGTCTTCATTGTGTGCTCAGTGGAGGACAATTGGAAGGAGGGACCGCAGAAAGACTTAGTAGGCCTAAAATAACAAAATAGGCTCTATGCAGCTTCGATTATGTGGCAACCTGGAGAACACCTTGGAGCAGGAGACACCGTCTCTACAAGCCAGACCCAACTTGTAGGCCTAATGCAGTGTTGTTTCAACAACTACTTAACAAGAACATGAAGATTGAAGCTATGGAGAGGCAACCTGGAGAACACCTTGGAGCGGCAGACACCGTCTCTACAACCCAGACCCAACTTGTAGGCCTAATGCAGTGTTGTTTCAACAACTACTTAACAAGAGCATGAAGATTTAAGCTATGGAGAGGCAACCTGGAGAACACCTTGAAGCGGGAGACACCGTCTCTACAACCCAGACCCAACTTGTAGGCCTAATGCAGTGTTGTTTCAACAACTACTTAACGAGAGCTTGGTGTGCTCAGCGGAGGACAAATGGAAGGAGGGACCGCAGACAGACTTAGTAGGCCTAAAATAAAAAAAATTAGGCTCAAGGCAGTTTCAATTATCTTGCAGGGGTACACAGGCAGCATTGATGTGTTCAGCGGAGGACAATTGGAAGGAGGGACCGCAGACAGACTTAGTAGGCCTAAAATAAAAAAATTAGGCTCAAAGCAGTTTGAATTATCTTGCAGAGGTACACAGGCAGCATTGGTGTGGTCAGCGGAGGACGATTGGAAGGAGTGTCTGACACAGTTAGTACTCCCAAAAAATAAATAGATGTTAATGTCTCGCAAAACAACAAAACCAAAAAACAAAAGGGTGGCATACTTAGGTACAGGGGTGGGCTCCTCTGCTGAGTTTCAAACATAGTAATATGGCGCTAAGTATTTACTGGTGTCAATATAGGACACTGACCCTGACTATTTTAACTAGCATCATACATGTCAACAAATTGGTATTGTCAGTGCCAGGCATTGAAGGATGTCAGCGCATAGACTAAACATTGATGGAGCTGTGAGAGATAATTTTGCAAGTGGCAGACCACTGTTTGAGCTGGGGGGGAACTCTCTTGTGGCAGGCGGTACAGGCCCAGGGCCCCTCATGCTAAAACGGTGTGTCTGACGTTGGGTGCGCACCACCACCGCCAGAGACACTTTATTGTGCTATGAGGGACCCAGTTGCAGTGCCGTTGACCAAAAGCGGGCACACCCACCTATTCAGACAAACGGCACTCTCACGGGTGCTTGTGCCAAGTGGCGCGACCACGGCCCCGTGGGGGGAGTTAGCCCATTTAAGGAGGTGTAAACATGTTGTATGCTGGACAAACAGCTGCTGCAAATTAAGGCATTGGAACAGTCAGTAAGACGAGTCCACAAGCAAGACCTTTTTATAGGAAAGCTAGGTGTCAGCCGGGAAAGGTGGGGCAAAATAATTCGAAAGTGGTTCATTTTAATGAAGGTTAGATCATCAACATTTTGGGTAGCCAGACTAGTCCTTTTTTCGGCCAATATTGAACCAGCAGCACTGAGTACTCTTTCTGATAGTACACTAGCTGCTGGGCAAGCAAGCTCCTGCAATGCATATTCTGCCAATTCAGGCCAGGTGTCTATTTTGGATGCCCAGTAATCAAATGGGAATGACGGTTGAGGGAGAACATCGATAAGGGATGAAAAATAGTAACCATACTGGACAAATGTTGTCTCCTGTCACTTTGAATTGATGCTGCAGTACCTGTCCTGTCTGCGGTGTTTGCGAAATCACTCCACAACCTGGTCAGAAAACCCCTCTGTCCAACGCCACTTCTGATTTGTGCAACTCTAACACCTCTACCCTGTTGCCCCCTGCAGCTCGTGTGAGAACCATCACCGGCGCTGTGTGCTGGGAATGCCTGAATCAAACGGTCTACAAGAGTTGCTTGTTTGGTTGCTAATATTTGTTCGAGGTTCTCATGTGGCATGATATTTTGCAATTTGCCTTTATAACGAGGATCAAGGAGGCAGGCCAACTAGTAATCGTCATTGGTCATCATTTTAATAATGCGTGGGTCCCTCTTGAGGATACATAAGGCATAATCCGCCATGTGGGCCAAAGTTCCAGTTGGCAAATCTGCGGTTGTGCTGGGTTGAGGGGCAGTTTCAGGCAAATCTACGTCACTTGTCTCCCTAAAAAACCCTGAACCTGGCCTTGCAGCGCCACCAGTTGCTATTGGCCCCGGAGAAGCTTCCTCATACAAAAAACACTCATCCCCATCATCCCTCTCGTCCTCCTCCTCTTCACCCGCTACCTCGTCCTGTAGACTGCCCTGACCAGACAATGGCTGACTGTCATCAAGGCTTCCCTCTTCCTCGGCTGCAGATGCCTGCTCCTTTATGTGCGTCAAACTTTGCATCAGCAGACGCATTAGGGGGATGCTCATGCTTATTATGGCATTGTCTGCACTAACCAGCCGTGTGCATTCCTCAACACACTGAAGGACTTGACACATGTCTTGTACCTTCGACCACTGCACACCTGACAACTCCATGTCTGCCATTCAACTGCCTGCCCGTGTATGTGTATCCTCCCACAAATACATAACAGCACGCCTCTGTTCGCACAGTCTCTGAAGCATGTGCAGTGTGGAGTTCCACCTTGTTGCAACGTCGATGATTAGGTGATGCTGGGGAAGGTTCAAAGACCGCTGATGGTTCTGCATACGGCTGGAGTGCACGGGCGAACGGCGGATATGCGAGCAAAGTCTGCGCACTTGGAGGAGCAGGTCGGGTAACCCCAGATAACTTTTCAGGAAGCACTGCACCACCAGGTTTAACGTGTGAGCCAGGCAAGGAATGTGTTTCAGTTGTGAAAGGGCTATGGCAGCCATAAAATTACTTCCGTTATCACTCACTACCTTGCCTGCCTCAAGATGTACAGTGCCCAGCTATGACTGAGTTTCTTTCTGCAAGAACTCGGACAGAACTTCCGCGGTGTGTCTGTTGTCGCCCAAACACTTCATTGCCAATACAGCCTGCTGACACTTGCCACTAGGTATCCCATAATGGGACACCTCGTGTGCAACAGTGGCAGCTGCAGATGGAGTGCTCGTGCGACTGCCGTCTGTGGACGAGCTCTTGCTTCTGAAGGAGGACGAGGAGGAGGAGGAGGGGGGCGAACGCCTACAGCCAACTGTTTACTAGACCATGGGCTAGGCAGAACTGTCCTAATATTGCTGTCCCCTGTGGACCCTGCATCCACCACATTAACCCAGTGAGCTGTGATGGACACGTATTGTCCCTGGCCATGCCTACTGGTCCATGCATCTGTTTTCAGGTGCACCTTTGTACTCACAGATTGCCTGAGTGCATGGACGATGCGGTCTTTTACATGCTGGTGGAGGGCTGGGTGTTATGACCTGGTGGTAAGGACAATAATGGACCTGGTGGTTAGGAGC
Organism: Ranitomeya imitator; assembly: GCF_032444005.1. Classification (NCBI taxonomy): domain Eukaryota; kingdom Metazoa; phylum Chordata; class Amphibia; order Anura; family Dendrobatidae; genus Ranitomeya; species Ranitomeya imitator. The sequence continues at coordinate 383,936,225 of NC_091284.1, forward strand.
ACACGGAATGACCTGATAGTTACTAATAATATAGGACGAGCTCTGAGACGTGGGAACTCTGCTGACCGCAATCCCTAATCCTATCACACACACTAGAAATAGCCGTGGATTGCTCCTAACGCTCCCTATGCAACTCGACACAGCCTAAGAAACTAGCTAGCCCTAGAGATAGAAAAATAAAGCCTACCTTGCCTCAGAGAAATTCCCCAAAGGAAAAGGCAGCCCCCCACATATAATGACTGTGAGTAAAGATGAAAATTACAAACACAGAGATGAAATAGATTTAGCAAAGTAAGGCCCGATTTACTGAACAGACAGAGGATAGGAAAGGTAACTTTGCGGTCTGCGCAAAAAACTACAAAAAGACCACGCAGAGGGTGCAAAAAGACCCTCCGCACCGACTCACGGTGCGGAGGCGCTCCCTCTGCGTCCCAGAGCTTCCAGCAAGCAAGACAAAAATCAAAATAGCAAGCTGGACAGAAAAATAGCAAACCAGAGAAAAACAAGCAGGAACTTAGCTTCTGCTGGGAAGACAGGTCACAAGAACGATCCAGGAGAGAACTAGACCAATACTGGAACATTGACAGGTGGCATGGAGCAATGATCTAAGTGGAGTTAAATAGAGCAGCCAGCTAACGAATTAACCTCGTCACCTGTGGAAGAAAACTCAGAAGCCGCAGCTCCACTCACAATCACCAGAGGAAGCCCATGGACAGAACCAGCCGAAGTACCATTCATGACGACAGGAGGGAGCTTGACAACAGAATTCACAACAGCTGGGATGGCTTTTCTCGAAAAGAAGTGTCGACTGGGTAGCTCGTAGCGTGGTTTTGCGTAGTCCATCAGGGCTTTGAAAGCTTCGTTTTCAACTAACCGGTAGGGCATCATCTCTAATGAGATTAGTCTAGCAATGTGGGCGTTCAAACCCTGTGTACGCGGATGCGAGGATGATTACTTCCTTTTCCTAACGAGAGTCTCATGTAGGGTGAGCTGGACTGGAGAGCTGCAGATCGTGGAAATAGCGGGGGTGCGGTTGGACATGGCAGACTGAGAGAGGGTTGGAGATGGTATTCTTGCTGGTGCTCTACATGCAGTGTTTCCTACTACGAAACTCGTGATTCCCTGACTGCTTTGGCCTGGCGACGAAATCTGCACATTTGCTGCAGGTGGTGCGGGAAATGGTGGGCTTACAGTGAGGGAAGGGATGTAGCGTTGCTGACTAGCTTCACTGGCCGAGGGTGCTACAACCTTAAGGGACGTTTGGTAGTGAGTCCAGGCTTTCTACTTTTGGATACCTTTTCAGGCATTGCAGACTGAGCTTCTTTAACCGGATGTCCACGCTGTCCTACAACTGGTTTTGCCACGCGTTTTTGGCCAGATACGGGCCTGGCAGATGGAACCTGTTGCTATGTTGATGCCTTCTGTGGCTCCTCCTCCTCCGCTTCAGAACTACTGCCGCCTGCACCCTGTTCCCCCAATGCCTGCCAATCGGGGTCAACAACTGGGTCATCTAGTCATTACCAGCTGGCAATGACTGCCCACGGCCACGACCTCTTCCACCAGACTTCCTCATTGTTTGAAAAACGTAACCAAACTAACGGTATTTGTTACTGTAAAACCAGTTACAAGGTGAACTCAAACTTCTGTTGGATTTATGTATCCCTTTATAGGTGGGTCAGACTGCAGGGAAAATCAGGCCCAATGTATAACAGTACACAGCTTCAGTGGCAGACAGATATGCCACTAACAGGAATGACGCTGATGCAGACACTAACAATTCAAATCTCCCCCTTTTTATTTTTTCTGGGAGAATATTGAAGAAATGTGGCCCACTCTCATACAGTATATGTTCTGTGGCACAAAATTTGAGACAGGTGGCACACACAGGAGTGGCACTGAAGCAGAAATGCCAATCTTAATCTCCCACAATTTTTTTTTCAGGGAGAATTTAAAAGAAATCTGACCCAGTATTACACACTAGGTTTAATGTGGCACACAATTTGAGACAGGTGGCACACACAGGAGTGGCACTGAAGCAGAAATGCCAATCTTAATCTCCCACAATTTTTTTTTTCAGGGAGAATTTAAAAGAAATCTGACCCAGTATTACACACTAGGTTTAATGTGGCACACAATTTGAGACAGGTGCCGCACACAGGACTGCCACTGATACAGATTTGCCAATTTTAATCTGCACTCTTTTCTTCTTCAGGGAGACTAGTGAATAAATCTGGGCCACTGTATTAGAGTATATTTTCTGTGGCAGAAAGTGGCTTGAAGAGATATAACGAAACAAAAAAAAAAAGGGACTATCCTACAATTACTACCTCCCTGCAGTAATCTCAGCAATGTATGGCAGGCAGCAATAACAAGGAGTGGACTGCTGCACAAAAAAAGTCAACAGTGTGGACAAACAAACAAGGAAGCTGTGCAGAAAGGAAGGAGCAACAGGACTTGTGCTTTGAAAAAAGCAGTTGGTTTGCACAGCGGTGTACAAACAGCAATGCAGCTATCTGGGAGCCTTCTAGGGCAGCCCAATGAGCTACAGCGCTGAGGAAAAAAAAATCTAGCCTCCACTGTCCCTGCAAACAAAAGGTGGTGTTGGACAGTGGAAATCGCTACAGCACAAGCGGTTTGGGGGTTAATGGATCCTGCCTAACGCAATCCCTGCTTCTGATGAAGTGGCAGCAACCTCTCCCTATGCTAAGATCAGCAGCAGTAAGATGGCGGTCGGCGGGAACGCCCCTTTATAGCCCCTGTGACACCGCAGAAAGCAAGCCAATCACTGCAATGCCCATCTCTAAGATGGTGGGGACTGAGACCTATGTCATCACGCTGCCCACACTCTGCGTCCACCTTCATTGGCTGAGAAATGGCGCTTTTCGCGTAATTGAAATGCGACTTTGGCGCGAAAGTCGCGTACCGCATGGCCGACCCCGCACAGGGATCGGGTGCCAAAAGTCGGCGACTTATGAAAATGACTGACCCATTTCGCTCAACCCTACTCCAGACACCTGGTTTTTATCTTATCTATGGTACAACATCTTTCAGAATATTCTTACAATATCTGCAGGCTTCTTTTAGCTAAAACGAAATGTAATTCTATAAATATGGTATATATTGGGCACATAACAAGTAATAAAACATATTGTCAAAATTGCTGTTTTGATTATTTTCTTTATCAGCAGTGTTTCTATATACCTCCACATTCTTTATGATAAGTAATGCTATTTTATAATGCAAAGAAACAAAATTATCAAAAAGAAATAACCAAATGTATTTGATTTAAATTAAATTTGTGTACAATTTTAAGGAGTTCAGGGGATTCAAACAATTTGTTATTCACGTTGTGAAATTGCTTAAAGAGCTCAATTGAAAAGCTCCTTTTTGTGTTGCTGGGTTGCTCACACTGAACACAATACACTTCATATAAATTTGATAAAGCAATGCTGTTAGTTTGGCTCAGTAGTTCATTACAAATATTTCTTTGTCGACTATATTAGTTTCTCTCCTTGAGAGCAATAACTTTGTGTTTGGGCTAGCGGAACGCACCGAGTATAGGAAGGAAACAACAAGGTGCGTTCGCAGCCCGGGGTCCACCGTGCAGCGATATCTGCTGCAAAGTAATTGGCGGCACTATATGGCGTTATAATCGAACTCTGTTAACTTCACAGAATCGCCAAGATATGAAAATGCTGTGCCCTGTTAACCTCACAGAGGATCACAGCTACCAAACTGAGCAAAGCAAAGAGTGGTCATGCAGTCAGCATAGCACACAAACAACTCCTCACCGGAGGTGCCATATTTTAGGGATTATTTCAGCCGGGCCCTGAATCCAAGCATACAAAACTCCTCACCGGAGGTGCCGGTATTCTAGGGGCTTATCTCAGCCAACCCTAACCACAAGCAGACATGATCACCAGGTAGCAAAGCTCATAACACAGGTTGATACTAACACATGGCCGTGCGGCCATGCAAACCTTTTATAGCTGCAGCAGACAAGGACCTTCCTAGTGGTCCAATGGGAGCTTCTACCTCATAAAATGACACTGGTCCGAATTGTAAAATTTAACTTGGTCAGGAATTTGAAAACAGGTTAGGGGGTGAAGGGGTTAATATATTAAAAGGACTTTAATAAGACTGACATTTCATACCCGGAGTAAAATGTAGCTAGCTTGGTAAGAGGTGCGTGAGTATACAGAATGGCGGATGTAACTGTGCTCCCATCCCTGGCTGACAATGGCTATGCATTGGGTTTGGCTCTCAGTCAGTGCTGGGGGTGCGGTTACTGCTGCCACTCTAAATACTCAGAGCGGTGACTGAAACACTAATGATGCCGGTTAAAATTTGTTTTCTCACTGCAGCGTTCAGCTAAGTAAGAGCGCCGGTATGGTTAATGATGGTATTAACCATATCTTCAAGCTAATAGCATTTTTCTGGTAACAGGTTCCCTTTAATATTTATGTATAAGCTAACTTTTATTTAGAGAGGTTTCCACTCCCTCCCACGTGTGGTTAAAGGCATCTCTCTTTGTGGAGAAATAACATGAAGTTGAATCTCAATCGTTCCCTTGAAATTGTGGACAATTAACATCTTCTGCCAGGGCATGGAAATTAAACTAAGATTCATATACGAAATAACCCTTGTTTTTCCTCGAGATGGTTTGAGTCATTAAGTTATTTCGGCAGTTAGCAGCCTTTGCCAGCTGTGCTCTCTCTATCTCCTTAAATACTCAATTGGGACACTTTGTGTAGCCATTTCAATTGCTTGAACGAAAAGGTCCATCAAAAGACAATGAGAAAATGTTGGTACACTTTCACCAGCTGTTTGTTCCTAAATTCGTGTTAATGTTCCCTTTTTAAATATGTTTTATTACTTTTTTAACCCTCCAAGCAAAAAAAAGAGTCAAAGTACTAATAGTAATCAATAAAAATATGTTGGTATCCATTTACAGAACCTTTATTACCGTCTTACACCACCGTTCCCTAAGGAGAGCAAGGCAATAAGAAGGAATAATAGTGTGGAAAAAAGAGAAAGTGTGGAAAAAGATCATCTTTTTTTAGTACCATATGCTTGGTTAGATGTTTTACTAACCAAGAGTATTGTGAAATAATTTGGGAGATAGCAGTCATACAGTTATAATTAAAAATACTCTATCCAGCAACAATATGATAATCATTTATTTCGATTGTACATTTAAAATTTTCCTAATCTTCAAAAATCTCACTAACAGATTGTAGCAGAAAATAAGTATCTAAAGCAAACAAAGCAGAATGCTTGATAGAATCCAGTGAGGCCTTTTGACTAGTGTTTTCAATAAGCAAAATAGCTTTTAATGGTTTCGTACACAGCCGATTATGGAAAATCAATACTGCAGTTTTTGATGCAGCGGTAGTGTGCTTGTCTGAAAACAGCTCCATTCACATCTTTGCGACTGACAGAGATGGCTGAATTCTATTTTCATCAGTCCCAAACAGAGGAAATGGAATGATGATCATGGATGATTACTGTCTCCTTATTTACTCAGGAAATGTAGAGATTCTGTTTTTATAATCTGTTGAACCCCCAGTTAAAAGAAATGTCTGTAATGCTGCCGTCACACTAGCAGTATTTGGTCAGTATTTTACATCAGTATTTGTAAACCAAAACCAGGAGTGGGTGATAAATGCAGAAGTGGTGCATATGTTTCTATTATACTTTTCCTCTAATTGTTCCACTCCTGGTTTTGGCTTACAAATACTGATGTAAAATACTGACCAAATACTGCTAGTGTGACGGCAGCATGATATGTATTAACCCCTTAGTGACAGAGCCAATTTGGTACTTAATGACCAGGCCAATTTTTACAATTCTGACCACTGTCACTTTATGAGGTTATAACTCTGGAACGCTTCAACGGATCCCGCTGATTCTGAGATTGTTTTTTCGTGACATATTGTACTTCATGTTAGTAGTAACATTTCTTCGATATTACTTGCGATTATTTATGAAAAAAATGGAAATATGGCAAAAATGTTTAAAAATTTGCAATTTTCAAACTTTGTATTTTTATGCCCTTAAATCAGAGAGATATGTCACAAAAAATAGTTAATAAATAACATTTCCCACATGTCTACTTTACATCAGCACAATTTTGGAAACAAAATTTTTTTTTGTTAGGGAGTTATAAGGGTTAAAAGTTGACCAGCAATTTCTCATTTTTACAACACCATTTTTTTTTAGGGACCACATCACATTTGAAGTCATTTTGAGGGGTCTATATGAAAGAAAATAATGAAGTGTGACACCATTCTAAAAACTACACCCCTCAAGGTTCTCAAAACCACATTCAAGAAGTTTATTAACCCTTTACGTGCTTCACAGGAACTGAAACAATATGGAAGGAAAAAATGAACATTTAACTTTTTTTTGCAAACATCTTAATTCAGAACCATTTTTTTTATTTTCGCAAGAGTAAAAACAGAAATGTAACCATAAATTTTGTTATGCAATTTCTCCTGAATACGCCAATACCCCATATGTGGGGGTAAACCACTTTTTGGGCGCACCGCAGAACTTAGAAGTGAAGGAGCGCCGTTTGACTTTTTCAATGCAGAATTGGCTGGAATTGAGATCGGACGCCATGTCACGTTTAGAGAGCCCCTGATGTGCCTAAACAGTAGAAACTCCCCACAAGTGACACCATTTTGGAAACTAGACCCCTAAAGGAACTTATCTAGATGTGTGGTGAGCACTTTGAACCCCCAAGTGCTTCACAGAAGTTTATAACGTAGAGCCGTGAAAATAAAAAATCGCTTTTGTTTACACAAAAATGATCTTTTCGCCCACAAATTCTTATTTTCACAAGGGTAACAGGAGAAATTAGACCACAAACGTTGTTGTGCAATTTCTCCTGAGTACGCTGATACCCAATATGTGGGGGTAAACCACTGTTAGGGCGCACCGCAGAGCTTGGAAGAGAAGGAGTGCCGTTTTACTTTTTCAATGTAGAATTGGCTGGAATTGAGATTGGACGCCATGTCGCGTTTGGAGAGCCCCTGATGTGCCTAAACAGTGGAAACCCCCAACAAGTGACACCATTTTGGAAACTAGACCCCTTAAGGAACTTATCTAGATGTGTGGCGAGCACTTTGAACCCCCATGTGCTTCACAGAAGTTTATAACGTAGAGCCGTGAAAAAAAAAATTAAATTTTTCCTACAAAAATGATCTTTTTGCCCACAAATTTTTATTTTCACAAGAGTAACAGGAGAAATAAGACCACTATAGTTGTTGTGAAATTTCTCCTGAGTACGTCGATACCCAATATGTGGGGGTAAACCACTGTTTGGGCGCACCGCAGAGCTTGGAAGAGAAAGAGTGCCGTTTTACTTTTTCAATGTAAAAATGGCTGGAATTGAGATCGGACGCCATGTCGCGTTTGGAGAGCCCCTGATGTGCCTAAACAGTAGAAATCCCCCACAAGTGACCCCATTTTGGAAACTAGACCCCCCATGGAACTTATCTAGATGTGTGGTGAGAACCTTGAATGCCATAGTGCTTCACAGAAGTTTATAATGCAGAGCCGTGAAAATAAAAAATATTTTTTTTTCCACAAAAAAGATTTTTTAGCCCCCAAGTTTTTATTTTCAGAAGGGTAAAAAGAGAAATTGGACCCCAAAATTTGTTGTCCAATTTGTCCTGAGTATTCTGGTACCCCATATGTGGGGGTAAACCACTGTTTGGGCGCACGGCAGAGCTCGGGAGGAAGGAGCGCCGTTTTGGAATGCAGACTTTGATAGAATGGTCTGTAGGCATTATGTTGCGATTGCAGAGCCCCTGATATACCTAAACTGTAGTAACCCCCCACAAGTGACCCCATTTTGGAAACTAGACCCTCCAAGGAACTTATCTAGATGTGTGGTGAGAACTTTGAATGCCCAAGTGCTTCACAGAAGTTTAGAATGCAGAGTCGTGAAAATAAAAAATATTTTTTTTTCCACAAAAAAGATATTGTAGCCCCAAGTTTCTATTTTCACAAGGGTAACAGGAGAAATTGGACTGCAATAGTTGTTGTCCAATTTATCCCGAGTAAGCTGATGTGCCATATGTGGGGGTAAACCACTGTTTGGGCGCACGGCAGAGCTCGGAAGGGAAGGAGCGCCTTTTTGGAATGCAGACTTTGATAGAATGGTCTGTAGGCATTATGTTGCGATTGCAGAGCCCCTGATATACCTAAACTGTAGTAACCCCCCACAAGTGACCCCATTTTGGAAACTAGACCCCCCAAGGAACTTATCTAGATGTGTGGTGAGAACTTTGAATGCCCAAGTGCTTCACAGAAGTTTAGAATGCAGAGTCGTGAAAATAAAAAATATTTTTTTTTCCACAAAAAAGATATTGTAGCCCCAAGTTTCTATTTTCACAAGGGTAACAGGAGAAATTGGACTGCAATAGTTGTTGTCCAATTTATCCCGAGTAAGCTGATGTGCCATATGTGGGGGTAAACCACTGTTTGGGCGCACGGCAGAGCTCGGAAGGGAAGGAGCGCCTTTTTGTAATGCAGACTTTGATAGAATGGTCTGTAGGCATTATGTTGCGATTGCAGAGCCCCTGATATACCTAAACTGTAGTAACCCCCCACAAGTGACCCCATTTTGGAAACTAGACCCCCCAAGGAACTTATCTAGATGTGTGGTGAGAACTTTGAATGCCCAAGTGCTTCACAGAAGTTTAGAATGCAGAGTCATGAAAATAAAAAATATTTTTTTTTTCCACAAAAAAGATATTGTAGCCCCCAAGTTTTTATTTTCACAAGGGTAACAGGAGAAATTGGACTGCAATAGTTGTTGTCCAATTTATCCTGAGTACGCTGATGCGCCATATGTGGGGGTAACCCACTGTTTGGGCGCACGGCAGAGCTCAGAAGGGAGGGAGCACCATTTGACTTTTTGAGCGCAAAATTGGCTGTCGTGTTTGGAGACCCCCTGATGTTCCTAAACAGTGGAAACCCCCCAATTCTAGCTCCAACCCTAACCCCAACACACCCCTAACCCTAATTACCCCTAACCCTAATCCCAACCTGATCCATAATCCTAATCACTAACCCTAACCATAATCTCAACCCTTACCCCAAAACAACCCTAATGTCAACCCTAACCATAATCCTAATCAAAACACACCCTTAATCCTAATCTCAACCCTAACCTCAAACCTAACCCTAATCCCAATACACCCCTAATCACAACCCTAACCTTAACCCTAATCCCAAACCTAACCTTAATCCCAAGCGTAACCCTAATGCCAACCCTAACCCTAATACCAACCCTAATCCAAACCCTAATCCTAATCCCAGCTCTAACCCTAACTTTAGCCCCAACCCTAACCCTAGCCCTAAGGCTACTTCCACACTTGCGTCGTTTGGCATTCCGTCGCAATCCGTCGTTTTGGACAAGAAACGGATCCTGCAAATGTGCCCGCAGGATGCATTTTTTGCCCATAGACTTGTATTGCCGACGGATCGTGACGGATGGCCACACGTTGCGTCCGTCGTGCACTGGATCAGTTGTGTTTTCGCGGAGCGTCGGCACAAAAAAACGTTCAATGAAACGTTTTTTTGTACGTCGCATCCGCCATTTCTGACCGCACATGCGTGGCCGTAACTCCGCCCCCTCCTCCCCAGGACATCGATTGGGCAGCGGATGCGTTGAAAAACTACAGCTGCTGCCCACGTTGTGCACAATTTTCACAACGTACGTCGGTATGTCGGGCCGACGCATTGCGACGGCCCCGTACCGACGTGAGTGTGAAAGAAGCCTAACCCTAAATTTAGCCCCAACCCTAACCCTAAATTTAGCCCCAACCCTAAATTTAGCCCTAACCCTAGCCCTAACCCTAGCCCTAACCCTAGCCCTAACACTACCCCTAACCCTACCCCTACCCCTAACCTAACCCTACCCCTAACCCTACCCCTAACCCTACCCCTAACCCTACCCCTAACCCTACCCCTAACCCTAACCCTACCCCTAACCCTAACCCTACCCCTAACCCTAACCCTACCCCTTACCCTAACCCTACCCCTAACCCTAATTTTAGCCCCAACTGCTGTTCTCCTGCCGGCCGGCAGATGGAGACAGATGGCGGGCGCACTGGGCGTGCGCCCGCCATCTTCTTCTGCCGGCGGCCAGGAGGAGCAGCAAGAGGATCCAGGGACACAGGTGAGTATTGTAGGGTCCCCGAATCCCCCTATTTCTCTGTCCTCTGATGTGCGATCACATCAGAGGGCAGAGAATTACGCTTTACTTTTTTTTTTTTTTTTGCGGTCGCCGGTAAACAGTTAATTACCGGCGATCGCAAAACAAGGGTCGGTAAAACCGACCCCGATCATGCTCTTTGGGGTCTCGGCTACCCCCGGCAGCCGAGACCCCAAAGATTCTCCCGGTGCCAGCCGGCGGGCGCACTGCGCATGCGCCCGCCATTTTGAAGATGGCGGTGCCCACCGGGAGACACGAGGAGCATCGGGGGAGCTAGGTGAGTATTGGGGGGCCCCCTGGGACCCCTTTTCTCTGTCCTCTGATGTGCGATCACATCGGAGGACAGAGAAATTAAAAAGAGATCGCTTTTTTTTTTTTTTTTTGCGATCGCCGTTAAATGGTTAATTACCGGCGATCGCAAATGCGGGGTGGGTTAAAAAACCCCCGAATCATGTTCTCTGGGGTCTCGGCTACCCTCGGCAGCCGAGACCCCGGAGAAAATCGGCCTCTGGGGGGCGCTATGTACTTTTTCCACAGCGCCGTTAATTTAAGTACCCTTAGCGGCCGCCGTTAAAAGGCGTATCGGCGGTCGCTAAGGGGTTAACCCTAATGCAGTACTTAGTATGCAGACCTGGCCACTGTCAATGGAAATTCAAAAGATATCTGACTAGCAGATTGTTCAAGAATATCTTGACAGTACGGTATCAGATATCATGTAGTTATAAGTAAAGATAATCAATTTTAATGCTAATTAGATTTGTGTTGAATTTTTAAGAATTTTATGAACCTGGCAAATGAAAACAATTTGTTCAGATCGTGTGTAACAGCACAGCAGTGCAGAAAACTAATGTGTGAGAAGAAAAGAATAATACACAGATTTATTTCAAAAGGAGAGAAACATAGGCAAGCTGGCAGCAGCTGCTGTTTGCTTCATTAGCATGGTTCTAGTGTTATTCCTGCATTTAAATACATAATTGTTTGTGGTCATGCAGAAGAAAGCCACCAATATTGCGGGAAGGAAAATAAATACAATTATGACTGCCTCACACTATGTGCAAATCACAAACTATACTGTACTCATATTTTGCACATACCACTGTATATATTTGCACATACCACTCCATTTCCAGTAAGAATATCGGAGCAACAAGTTGCAGCAGCATTACGACCACCACCCATGGCACCAGCAATTAGGGCAATAGTACTACAAAACAATTTTCCTAATTTGCACAACAATAGAACACACTGGCGCTACTAAATAGATAACCCAAGTGCTGCAGGTATTTAGGCAGATCCGTGCACACTCTACCAGAAAAACAAATAAACCAATTAAAATAATAAATACCGCGCTACAAGGGTTAAAGGTTGATTTAAAAACACAGATTAATTATTACTGCACCTGAGTGCAACAAGCTTGGCAAAATAAAGTGAACAAGCTACACCGGTATTCACACAATCGTCAACTAACACTGGTACAGCCTGCAGTTGGAGTCCTCAGTAATTTAGATGTGCACTATATGCCATATAATAGAAATAAATGAATAAATAGTAGAGCACATACCGTGGTGGTATAACTAGTGACTGGAACTGAGCGGACCCCCGGATACATGCGGTGCTTCACAGCGGAGGACCAGAGTTTTGTGGATAGAGGTGTTCCTCAGAGCGGTGGCGATCAGCTGGGCACACACCGGATACCAGTGGATTAGTCAGAAGACCGGGTGCCGATGAACAGTGCAGAGCCAGGAATCGTCCCGGCCGGAGGCGATCCTGGATGTACTGAAAAAATGGCCGACGCTGCTGGGCAGCGTGTGACGTCACAGGCCTACGGAGTCACACTGGGACAAAAAACCAAACCGACGCGTTTCGGAGTGTAACGCACTCCTTCCTCAGGGTTACCGCCCCCAGATGACTGGCTCCATATTTATGCACACGCGCTGGAAGCCCAACTGCGTGCTGCATATTAACTTTAACCTGCCTGGTCCTCGTCAGCTACGGTACAACGGTATATGCCTGAAAACACTGATCACCTGCATTCAAGATGTAACGATTAGTGCCTCCGCTCCCCATTCCTGTCCCCTCTAATAGAAGCACCACATTAATAAACTATTAATATTAGAACCTCTACCACATACTCAGCCTATGTGCCCCCAAAATGGAACGCCTTACATACATAAATTCAAATAATAGTAAAACCTAAGATTGCACACATTACATACCAATACAAGATACTTGTTAAACAATATCAATTTTTATTTTTATTATAACTAGTTAAAACTTATAAAACAAAGCTAAAACCATAATAAATGTACAAATAGATAAAATGCATAAATATATAAATAAATACAGAATACCTGGACCCATTCATGGAAGCACGTTTTGAGATGTACATAGGGTCCCAGCAATACACACTTCATGCTCCATAATGGGCCGTAACTACAATATTGATTAAAATGCATACAATTCTAACTCGCAATTTAATCCCCTAGGATACAAACTATCTAGCGTGAAGATCCATTGGGATTCAAGACGAGACATTTTCCCAAGAAAATCCCCACCTCTTTTATCTGGACGTACAATTTGAATGCCACAGAAAGATGTGTCTTTTAGGGATTGCCCATGTTTCTCCCTAAAGTGGCGGGAGAGTGGATGACCCACAAACCCCTTACAACCCCTTAGAATTGTACGCATTTTAATCAATATTGTAGTTACGGCCCATTATGGAGCATGAAGTGTGTATTGCTGGGACCCTATGTACATCCCAAAACGTGCTTCCATGAATGGGTCCAGGTATTCTGTATTTATTTATATATTTATGCATTTTATCTATTTGTACATTTATTAAGGTTTTAGCTTTGTTTTATAAGTTTTAACTAGTTATAATAAAAATAAAAATTGATATTGTTTAACAAGTATTTTGTATTGTATGTAATGTGTGCAATCTTAGGTTTTATTATTATTTGAATTTATGTATGTAAGGCGTTCCATTTTGGGGGCACATAGGCTGAGTATGTGGTAGAGGTTCTAATATTAATAGTTTATTAATGTGGTGCTTCTATTAGAGGGGACAGGAATGGGGAGCGGAGGCACTAATCGTTACATCTTGAATGCAGGTGATCAGTGTTTTCAGGCATATACCGTTGTACCGTAGCTGACGAGGACCAGGCAGGTTAGAGTTAATATGCAGCACGCAGTTGGGCTTCCAGCGCGTGTGCATAAATATGGAGCCAGTCATCTGGGGGCGGTAACCCTGAGGAAGGAGTGCGTTACACTCCGAAATGCGTCGGTTTGGTTTTTTGTCCCAGTGTGACTCCGTAGGCCTGTGACGTCACACGCTGCCCAGCAGCGTCGGCCATTTTTTCAGTACATCCAGGATCGCCTCCGGCCGGGACGATTCCTGGCTCTGCACTGTTCATCGGCACCTGGTCTTCTGACTAATCCACTGGTATCCGGTGTGTGCCCAGCTGATCGCCACCGCTCTGAGGAACGCCTCTATCCACAAAACTCTGGTCCTCCGCTGTGAAGCACCGCATGTATCCGGGGGTCCGCTCAGTTCCAGTCACTAGTTTTACCACCACGGTATGTGCTCTACTATTTATTCATTTATTTCTATTATATGGCATATAGTGCACATCTAAATTACTGAGGACTCCAACTGCGGGCTGTACCAGTGTTAGTTGACGATTGTGTGAATACCGGTGTAGCTTGTTCACTTTATTTTGCCAAGCTTGTTGCACTCAGGTGCAGTAATAATTAATCTGTGTTTTTAAATCAACCTTTAACCCTTGTAGCGCGGTATTTATTATTTTAATTTTCCTAATTTGCTTCCGGAAGCATTTTAGTGGGGGAAAAGCCACTCCAGCAGCAGAGGATGTTATGGAAAATCACGCATCTTGGTCACAACATGATTATGTTATTACTAGTGATGAGCGAGTATAATCAGTGCTCGAGTTTTCCCGACCACGCTCAAGTGGTCTCCTAGAATTAGTGAGTGCTCGGAGATTTAGTTTTTGTTGATGCAGCAGCATGATTTACAAATGCTATCCAGCCTGAGTACATGTGGGGGTTGCCTGGTTGCTAGGGAATCCCCACATGTAATCAGGCTGTCTAGTAGCAGCAAATCACGCAGCTGTGACAAGGAAAACTAAATCTCCGAGCAGTCACAAATACTCGGAGACCACCCGAGTGTGCTCGGGAAAACCCGAGCAACGAGTATACTTGCTCATCACTAGTTACTACGCATCCAACAGCAACAAGGTAGAACATTTTATCCACTCCATCCCTTTAGTCTTTTTGTTCCTGTAAACTCAAGCAACAAATCTCACGCTGGATGCTTTCTTGTCCACTACATCTGGCTAATGTAGTAAGCAAAACATGGCCAGAATGTGGGTACACTAAGTTTGGGACGAGTTACACGTGCTACTTCCATTGGGCCTATCCTCAATTTGATTGTTTAAAATTTTGATTTTTGATATTGCAATGAGATATAAGTCAATGCTCCATATGTTGGGTAACTTTCAAACTAAATACTGCCAACTGTTGAGAGGCTCATGTTATCTACTGAGGCCATTTGAAGAGGCAACTAATATTTATAATGTAATAAGCACAAAGAAAAATTAAGCAATTGATGGAGGAAGAACCTTAAGGGTTAATATAATTTACATCAGTATGTGGAGGGCAAAAAGCAAAAGGAGGAACAGCAGTAGGAGAATGTAGCGAGGAATGTTGAATTATTCCTGGCACAGGCGAGGGGCTTAGAGTCAGTTAGAAATTGAAGACAATGCTGGCTATGATGACCAAACAATGCAGCAGAGGTACCTTGGTTATGATGGTAAGCATGGCAAGCTGAGTGCTCAATTGCCTCTGGACTGATAGATACAGCTCTGGCAAAAATTAAGAGACCACCACATCAGAACCCTGTCATGGGCAGCCCAATCTCCAGACCTGAACCCCATTGAAAACCTCTGGAATGTAATCAAGAGGATAATGGATAACCACAAGCCATCAAACAAAGAAGAACTGCTTAAATTTTTGCGCCAGGAGCAGTGTGAAAGACTGGTGAAAAGTATGCAAAGACGCATGAAAGTGTGGATGATTAAAAATCATGGTTATTCCACAAATTATTGATTATTGAACTCTTACTGAGTTAAAATATTAGTATTGTTGTTTCTATATTATTATGAACTTGTTTTCTTTGCATTATTTGAGGTTTGAAAGCATTGGTTGTTTTTATTTTGACCATTTTTCTTTGTTAGAAAAAAAACACAAAATTTATTGCTTGGAAATTCGGAGACATGTTGTCTGAAGTTTATAGAATAAAACAACAACTTACATTTTACTCAAAAATATACCTATAAAGAGAAAAATCAGACAAACTGAACATTTTGCAGCGGTCTCTAAATTTTTGTCAGATGTGATGCAGTGACCCCTGTTACAGGTAGGGGGCGCTGCATGGTCACCTCAGAATACGCACTGAGGTGTATTGAGGCCATGGGAAAGCATGGCAGTTGCAGGCATGTCTATGATGGTGAAACATCGTCCAGAATTATTGTAAATGGCCGGTACGTGTCACAGAGGAGATACTCTGCGCTGTAGTCCCACAAGTATTTGTGTAGCTCTAAAGCAAGGCTTACAGGGTTAGTCAGAGAGTTGGGTGGGTCTGACTAACGACACACAACTCCTACCTGTGGGGGTGGTTACAGATATATAATGTGACTGAGGATTGGTCACATATTTAGAGAGTGTATAAGGTCCTGGAAGGCCTATGTGTTGGAGGTACTAACTTCCTGAAGAGCACATGGTGAGGCTTTGGACCCGGTGGCCTGCGTGTTGGATGGTTCCAAGTGGTGACGGATGTCCTGAACAGCACACAGAGAGGATGTGTTTGCAGAGTCAGTGATTTGGGGAGCTATCACCCATCTGAGGATCTGGACTGTTGGGAGTGCACTGGTCACAGGGATGGCGATCCCAGTTCGGCAGCTTCCCCAGGAGAGAGGACTGACAGGAGGTCGGCATGTGGAGCAGGATCTCCAGGAAGGTAACCCAGAGTTGGGGGATTGTGTGTACTGACGATGGTAAGTTAATGAACCGTGCGGTCACCCATGGTAAATGGACTGAGTAAGGTCCAAAATGTTGAGTGACCGCAACTTAATGTCTTGTTCCGATACAGTGTGTAATGGACTCTTCGTACGGTTTATGACTGTATCATAATCCGCATAGACTGTTTAAAGTGTTCCTGTGTGCCTTAAATCTTGCTGACAAGCGAGTATTCCCCAACCTGCTAGTGATCGCTGCCTCACACAAAGCTGTATATTGTTACTGTAAAGCAAAGCGATGTTGGAAAGACATGCTTTTAAATGATTTCAAAAAATCAAAATTGGTAAATTATTTTTGGCTTCTGAAAGGGAGTTAAAATGAGTGTATAATCAGGATAAGCTGTTCAATGTTTGATGAAGCTTTTGTTTACTAACCATCTATTGACTGCATATCTTATCAGGAATCCATTGTCCACTCCTCTGAGTCAATGCTCTTACTTTTGCCTTAGGGTACCGTCACACAGTGGCATTTTGGTCACTAGGACGGCACGATCCATGACGTTCCAGCGATATCCTTACGATCTCGCTGTGTCTGACACGCTACTGCGATCAGGGACCCCGCTGAGAATCGTACGTCATAGCAGATCGTTTGAAACTTTATTTCGTCGCTGGATCTCCCGCTGATATCGCTGAATCGGCGTGTGTGACGCCGATTCAGCGATGTCTTCACTGGTAACCAGGATAAACATCGGGTTACTAAGCGCAGGGCCACGCTTAGTAACCCGATATTTACCCTGGTTACCAGTGTAAATGTAAAAAAACAAAAACACTACATACTTACATTCCCGGTGTCTGGTCATGTCCTCGCCAGCTTCCCGCACTGACTGGTGAGTGCCGGCCAGCTGTAAAGTACAGCAGTGACGTCACCGCTCTGCTTTCCGGCTGTCCGGCGCTCACTGTCAGTGCAGGAAGCACAGCGCCGAGGGACGCGACAGGAATGTAAGTATGTAGTGTTTTTTTTTTTTTACGTTTACGCTGGTAACCAGGGTAAACATCGGGTCACTAAGCGTGGCCCTGCGCTTAGTAACCCGATGTTTATCCTGGTTACCGGGGACTTCGGGATCGTTGGTCGCTGGAGAGCTGTCTGTGTGACAGCTCTCCAGCGACCA
The DNA here is from genome assembly GCF_032444005.1 of Ranitomeya imitator. Taxonomy (NCBI): domain Eukaryota; kingdom Metazoa; phylum Chordata; class Amphibia; order Anura; family Dendrobatidae; genus Ranitomeya; species Ranitomeya imitator. The sequence goes on from NC_091284.1 coordinate 383,953,657, forward strand.
AACAGCGACGCTGCAGCGATCGACATCGTTGTCGTATCGCTGCAGCGTCGTTTTAGTGTGACGGTACCCTTACAGCTACAAAAAGCACCCTGAAGCAAGAGTCATTGCAGCAGATATGACATGATGGACCACATGTTTTATCAGCCACTTCAGGGTCCACATATTGTGCCAGTGATTATGTCAAGAGCTTGCATTGTACTGTTTCAAAAGATATTCAGTGTGAAAGGTGACTTTTTTACAGCAAAGAAAATCCATTTGTCCCACACAATTGTAAAAAAATCTTGTGTATGTCAAAATGAATCAAGCATAGACCAGTTTGGATTTCTAATAACTTATAGCTTATTCAAATTATTAGATCAGCAATAGCATTGTCTTAACAGCAGTAGATCTTTTTAACTGTCCATCATATTCTATCCTATAATTTTACTGTCACAGCCAGTAGACAATTAGAGTCAAGGCTGAAAGTGCAGGTACTCTTGAAATTGTTCCAGAAAATGTAGTATTTCTCCCAGAAAATTATTGCAAACACACATTGTGTTATACACATGCATGTTTATTTTCCTTCTATGTATTGGAACAACATCAAATACAGAGAACAAAAGGCATATTGGATTAATTTCACATAAAACCCTCAAAATGAGCCCGACAAAATAGTTGGCGCACTCAACCTAATATTTGGGTGTACACCCTTTGGAATAAAGAACTACAATCAATCACTTTCTATAACCATCAAAAAGCTTCTTATACCTCTCAACCCGAATTTTGGACCACTCTTCTTTTGCAAACTACTCTAGGTCTCTCATATTTAAAGGGTGCCAGGTGTTCAATGACTGTATACATCTCCTGCCTGTCCATTCTGCACATGCAATATACTGCATCTGGGAACTCTACCCTCTGCAGGATTAATATAAAAAATTTGAAACTGTATAATTGAGTTGTTTTAGACTCTTTAATTAGCCGTTGTTTTTCACTCTGCAAAAACAAACCTATTTATGATCTTAAACAGTGGCTAGTTTAATGAATATTTGTTAAACCACCATTACTTCTTCACTTTCTATACAAAATTGAAAGAAAAAAAAGATTTAATCCTTTCAGGTCCCTGGACTGGTGCTTCCCTTTGCTTCATTGTTAGCCATAATATCTGAAATGTTTGCTCCCCATTTGTTATTCACTTCTTGAATGCCACACTACTTCAAACACCAAACCTCTTTTTGCTCCACAAAAAGGGTTACTTTTTTATTTTTCCAAGCTATTGCTTCTTCAGCTTGAAAACATTAATTCTGTTGCTACTCTCCAATAGTGATTAATGAATTTGTTAGAAAAACAATCGTCAAACATAAAATCAGTACATATATGGCACATTCAGATTCAGGATCGGAAACACGAGCAAAATTTTATGAAATCGGAAAAAATTCGTAACATTCAGAAAAAAATGCGGGAAAATATTTGCTTTGCCACTGAAGTATTTTGAACACTTTGGCTACTATAATGGTGGTGTATGATGAGCATGGGGCACGTGTTTGATGAGGGTAGGGGGTGGGCAGAGCTCAGAGGGGCAATGTGCTTGTAAACTTTTTTTTTCTTCCAACTTTATGTGTGCACATTGCGGCTAGCCTGCTAGGGCACTGAAAACATACACAATGTCCCGACAACATGAGTTGCTGGCTGAAATCATATTTTGACAATGGAATAGTGCAGAGAGACTGTTCCTTTCGCTGGTTCTGGGTGCTGATAGGTTTCAGCTAGTTAGTTAAGCGGTTGTTTCTAAGCCAGATATTTTAAATTTCTGATGTTTTGTGTGGCTGTGAAATCAACCTGCCAGCAAATTTATTTTATGCCTTTTCTGAGGTCAGCAGACAAAGACAGCAGGGAACATTTCATAGAAGTGTGTTGTGCACTGCTTCTGTTGTGGTCCATGCACAAGAAGACCTTTCTAAATTTTATTTTTTCAGTTGCTAAATGTGATACAGCAAGACATATGCTACTTTGCAATTTAGTGGTGATGGCATTGTACTGTGATTTGAGCTGTTGGCCAGGAAAAAAATTGTCATTTATTGCAAGTGAAATTCAATTGCCTGCATAGCTCATGCATATTAAAAAATAAAAATTATTATATTGAACGTGATACAGACTGCCATATTCCACATTGTAATTTTGGAAACAGGAACACATGGGCTACTTGCACAGTGAACAAGTCTGTATGATCATGTTCATACACCACCAAGAAACCTGAAGACACAAAAGAGAATAGTAAAACCAAAAACACTCAGTTTGAAAAAATGTTGTAGTAATCCGCAAGTGCTAGTAAAAGATGTAAAAAACAGGGTATTTGGTTGATACGTTTTTTGCAAAAAATGTATACTAAGCTGCTCTACCAATCTTCACGGTATACCCTTATCAGAGCAGTCCTAACTAATGTATGCAATCCCTATCTGATGTATTTAAAAACCTGATCATCTGTATATAACCTGTGTGAACAGGGTTCAGAGGGGAAAAATCCATGTGTGCATACAGGGTAGAACAGCTTTTGTGCAGATAGCCCAAGAGGAGTGGTGGAACTCCCCAGTCTTGTAGACACAAGAGAACAATTATGGAAACAGGAACACATGGGCTACTTGTACAGTGAACAAGTCTGTATGATCATGTTCACACACCACCAAGAAACCTGAAGACACAAAAGAGAATAGTAAAACCAAAAACACTCAGTTTGAAAAAATGTTGCAGTAATCCGCAAGTGCTAGTAAAAGATGTAAAAAACAGGGTATTTGGTTGATACGTTTTTTGCAAAAAATGTATACTAAGCTGCTCTACCAATCTTCACGGTATACCCTTATCAGAGCAGTCCTAACTAATGTATGCAATCCCTATCTGATGTATTTAAAAACCTGATCATCTGTATATAACCTGTGTGAACAGGGTTCAGAGAGGAAAAATCCATGTGTGCATACAGGGTAGAACAGCTTTTGTGCAGATAGCCCAAGAGGAGTGGTGGAACTCCCCAGTCTTGTAGACACAAGAGAACAATTATGGAAACAGGAACACATGGGCTACTTGCACAGTGAACAAGTCTGCTGTATGATCATGTTCACACACCACCAAGAAACCTGAAGACACAAAAGAGAATAGTAAAACCAAAAACACTCAGTTTGAAAAAATGTTGCAGTAATCCGCAAGTGCTAGTAAAAGATGTAAAAAACAGGGTATTTGGTTGATACGTTTTTTGCAAAAAATGTATACTAAGCTGCTCTACCAATCTTCACGGTATACCCTTATCAGAGCAGTCCTAACTAATGTATGCAATCCCTATCTGATGTATTTAAAAACCTGATCATCTGTATATAACCTGTGTGAACAGGGTTCAGAGAGGAAAAATCCATGTGTGCATACAGGGTAGAACAGCTTTTGTGCAGATAGCCCAAGAGGAGTGGTGGAACTCCCCAGTCTTGTAGACACAAGAGAACAATTATGGAAACAGGAACACATGGGCTACTTGCACAGTGAACAAGTCTGCTGTATGATCATGTTCACACACCACCAAGAAACCTGAAGACACAAAAGAGAATAGTAAAACCAAAAACACTCAGTTTGAAAAAATGTTGCAGTAATCCGCAATTGCTAGTAAAAGATGTAAAAAACAGGGTATTTGGTTGATACATTTTTGCAAAAAATGTATACTAAGCTGCTCTACCAATCTTCACGGTATACCCTTATCAGAGCAGTCCTAACTAATGTATGCAATCCCTATCTGATGTATTTAAAAACCTGATCATCTGTATATAACCTGTGTGAACAGGGTTCAGAGAGGAAAAATCCATGTGTTCACACAGGTTATATACAGATGATCAGGTTTTTAAATACATCAGATAGGGATTGCATACATTAGTTAGGACTGCTCTGATAAGGGTATACCGTGAAGATTGGTAGAGCAGCTTAGTATACATTTTTTGCAAAAAACGTATCAACCAAATACCCTGTTTTTTACATCTTTTACTAGCACTTGCGGATTACTGCAACATTTTTTCAAACTGAGTGTTTTTGGTTGTACTATTCTCTTTTGTGTCTTCAGGTTTCTTGGTGGTGTGTGAACATGATCATACAGACTTGTTCACTGTGCAAGTAGCCCATGTGTTCCTGTTTCCATAATTGTTCTCTTGTGTCTACAAGACTGGGGAGTTCCACCACTCCTCTTGGGCTATCTGCACAAAAGCTGTTCTACCCTGTATGCACACATGGATTTTTCCTCTCTGAACCCTGTTCACACAGGTTATATACAGATGATCAGGTTTTTAAATACATCAGATAGGGATTGCATACATTAGTTAGGACTGCTCTGATAAGGGTATACCGTGAAGATTGGTAGAGCAGCTTAGTATACATTTTTTGCAAAAAACTTATCAACCAAATACCCTGTTTTTTACATCTTTTACTAGCACTTGCGGATTACTGCAACATTTTTTCAAACTGAGTGTTTTTGGTTGTACTATTCTCTTTTGTGTCTTCAGGTTTCTTGGTGGTGTGTGAACATGATCATACAGACTTGTTCACTGTGCAAGTAGCCCATGTGTTCCTGTTTCCATAATTGTTCTCTTGTGTCTACAAGACTGGGGAGTTCCACCACTCCTCTTGGGCTATCTGCACAAAAGCTGTTCTACCCTGTATGCACACATGGATTTTTCCTCTCTGAACCCTGTTCACACAGGTTATATACAGATGATCAGGTTTTTAAATACATCAGATAGGGATTGCATACATTAGTTAGGACTGCTCTGATAAGGGTATACCGTGAAGATTGGTAGAGCAGCTTAGTATAAATTTTTTGCAAAAAACGTATCAACCAAATACCCTGTTTTTTACATCTTTTACTAGCACTTGCGGATTACTGCAACATTTTTTCAAACTGAGTGTTTTTGGTTTTACTATTCTCTTTTGTGTCTTCAGGTTTCTTGGTGGTGTGTGAACATGATCATACAGACTTGTTCACTGTGCAAGTAGCCCATGTGTTCCTGTTTCCATAATTGTTCTCTTGTGTCTACAAGACTGGGGAGTTCCACCACTCCTCTTGGGCTATCTGCACAAAAGCTGTTCTACCCTGTATGCACACATTGATTTTTCCTCTCTGAACCCTGTTCACACAGGTTATATACAGATGATCAGGTTTTTAAATACATCAGATAGGGATTGCATACATTAGTTAGGACTGCTCTGATAAGGGTATACCGTGAAGATTGGTAGAGCAGATTAGTATACATTTTTTGCAAAAAACGTATCAACCAAATACCCTGTTTTTTACATCTTTTACTAGCACTTGCGGATTACTGCAACATTTTTTCAAACTGAGTGTTTTTGGTTTTACTATTCTCTTTTGTGTCTTCACATTGTAATTTTGTAGCGGTGAAATTGTTCTGTGTATAGCTGTTGCATAGTAAAAAATTACTTTTTTGGCTGTTTTTAATGTGACTCAGCATGCCATATTCAACATTGTGATTATGTGGCAGTGAAATTAAGCTGTCTGTAGAGTAAAAAAAAAGAAAATTCTGTTGGTAATTGTGATACAGCCTGCCATATCCCACGTTGTCATTTTGTGGCGGTGAAATTGTTCTGTGTGTAGAGCTGTTGCACTGTAAAAAAAAATTGAGGAGGCAGTTGCTAATGTTATTCAGCACACCATATCCTATATTGTTATTTAGTGGCAGTGAAATTAAACTGCATAGCTTATGCAGATTACAGAAAAATAAATTTCTTTTGTTAAACGTGATACAGACCACCATATCCCAAGTTGTAATTTTGTGGCGGTGAAATGGTTTTGTGTGTAGAGCTGTTGCACAGTAAAAAATATTTGTTTGGCTGTTGCTAACGTGATTCAGCATGCTATATCAACATTGTAATTTTGTAGTGGTGAAATTAAGCTGTCTGCAGAGTTCATGCACACTAAAAAAAAATCTTTACCTAAACGTGATACAGGCCGCCATATCCCACCTTGTCATTTTGTGGCGGTGTGTGCAGAGCTGTTTCACTGTAAAAAAATATATATATATTTATTTTCTTTACAAATGTGATACAGTAGGTTATATAAGAGTTTGAAATTGTTTGGATCATATTTTCAAGGTTACAGTGACCTCAACCACAATAGAAATTTTTTTTTTCTGTTACTAACTAGTGATGAGCGAGCATACTCGGTAATGCTCGGTACTCGACCAAGCATTGCTGTACTCACATGAGCATTTCTGGTATTATTCGGTGGGAGCTCAGGACCCCCGCCCTACATGTTGGGCGATCTTTAGAGTGCCAATCAACATGCAAGGATTGTCTGACACGCACTGTAATACCGCAGCCATGTTGGTTGTGGCATTACAGTGATTGGCTGACTGCACAGCGTTATTAGGTCTATATCCAACTTGGTGCCACCCTGATTGGCACAGTCATCTCTGGAATCAACAGTGTAGGGAGAGTTGCTGCAGCAACAGGGACAGAATAGATGGGGTAAACAGTTACTGCGGGTATACCATAATTGAATACACAAATCCAGCTAAACCAACAGACCTTCTAAGGACTAATTACGGGGTATATAGATTGCAGTGCTAGGTAGGATGGGAGTGTATGTGAGTATATAGATATCAGTAGCAGGCAGGCATTGTATGCGGCATACTTTATTGCATGCATCAAGAGGGTCCATTCCATTACTGGCTGCTGCTGCTACCTATTTCATACAGCTCTGGCAAAAATTAAGAGACCACCACATCAAAACCCTGTCATGGGCAGCCCAATCTCCAGACCTGAACTCCATTGAAAACCTCTGGAGTGTAATCAAGAGGATGATGGATAGTCAAAAGCCATCAAACAAAGAAGAACTGCTTACATTTTTGCACCAGAAGCAGTGTGAAAGACTGATGGAAAGCATGCCAAGACTGTTATGATTAGGTAATTCAGAACCACAATGGACCTTGAAGTTCAGAGCACACAAAGTGACCTGACAATAACCAAAAGACATAGGACAAGCTCTGAGACGTGGGAACTCTGCTGACCGCAATCCCTAATCCTATCCAACCACACTAGAGGCAGCCGTGGATTGCGCCTAACGCTCCCTATGCAACTCGGCACAGCCTGAGAAACTAGCTAGGCCTAAGATAGAAAAACAAGCCTACCTTGCCTCAGAGAAATACCCCAAAGGAAATGGCAGCCCCCCACATATAATGACTGTGAGTAGAGATGAAAATACAAACGCAGAGATGAAATAGACTTAGCAAAGTGAGGCCCAACTTACTGAACAGACCGAAGATAGGAAAGATAACTTTGCGGTCAACACAAAACCCTACAAACAACCACGCAGAGGGGCAAAAAGACCCTCCGCACCGACTAACGGTACGGAGGTGCTCCCTCTGCGTCCCAGAGCTTCCAGCAAGCAAGAAAAACCAATTAAGCAAGCTGGACAGAAAAAATAGCAAAACAAAAATAACACAAGCAAAACTTAGCTTATGCAGAACAGACGGCCACAGGAACGATCCAGGAGGCAGCAAGACCAATACTAGAACATTGACTGGAGGCCAGGAGCAAAGCACTAGGTGGAGTTAAATAGAGCAGCACCTAACGACTTCACCACATCACCTGAGGAAGGAAACTCAGAAGCCGCAGTACCACTCGTGACCACAGGAGGGAGCTCTGCCACAGAATTCACAACACAAGACGCATGAAAGCTGTGATTAAAATCATGTTTATTCCACAAAATATTGATTTCTGAACATTAGTATTGTTGTTTCTTTCTTTTTTTTTTTTAAAAGGAATCTGTCACCTCAAATTGGCGGGCGATGTAAATGCCCTGTATCTGGTCCAATGGGCAGTGTTTAGTCTTCTTTCCTCCACCCCATCCTTCCTTGCTGTCCGCAATATTTTCGGGAATTTGAGTAGGTGTCCTCCATAGTTTGTGCGTGCGCAATGCAATCTTGCCTCACACACGCGCAGTATGCTTTGCCCAACTGCGGGCAAAGCCGAAAAGCATTACTGCGCATGCACCGGCGCACTATGTCCCTCATCTCT